>NC_092465.1:6993159-8403992 GCF_047495875.1 Pithys albifrons albifrons | reverse complement strand
TTATTTATAAAACTGTTGATTAATAAATCTGTTCCAGCTGTATTATTGTATCTTACAAAGAATGCAGTCTGGTATATGTAAACAACCGTTATAATTTTAAAATCTCAAACTCTTGACAGTCTGCAGAAGCAGAAATCCCATCAAATACATTGCAGGGCAATTATATATCTAAATCTTAAAAAAGAAGGGAAAATAAGTGACAAACATAGGTAATAAAGTCCAGAGTTCTGTGGCAATTAGTAGCAGATGATAAGATCAAATCAATGCTTACAATAAGTTACAGTTCCTTCAACTGGATATTATTAGAGTCAAACATGTGTTGTAACACATGACAGACAACAAGAAGCTCACCAGTTTTACAAAAAAGTTACACTGAAAAGAGATATGAAGAAAGAATATGGCCTAATGAAGCTAATTTGCAGCTCTACAATTAAGTTATACTGTTCAGTATTGGTTTTTAATTTTATAGTTAATAAATTTAATTTCATAATTAATGAATGATCATTGACAATAAATAAACAAATAATGTGTTATAGTTGACAGGTGAGGGAAGAATTGTAAGGTATACAGGTGGATTTCCTTTCATCCATACCCAGTAAGTCTGGCTCTGACTGATAAAAAATTAATTGAGCAGCCCCAAGAAGTAGGAACACTAACTTAATCCTTTCTGTTATTTGGAAGCATTAGTTATGAAAAAATATAGAGGCTTCCCAAGGCGTTGCATACCCTTTCTCCAACAGATTTGGAGCAAACAGAAGTGCCTTACTAGCTAAAAAAATATCCCAAGAGTCAGAACATTTAGAGGAAAAAAAAAAGACTTTTTATCATATATTCACAATAGTATTTTTTGCAACTTCTGAATGAATTGGCTTACATGATTTTTTCCTATTTCTGAGAAAATCTCAAACAAAAAAAATCCAAAATGAATTTTTCAATGGAACAAATGAGGTATTTAAGTAATTATGAAGGATTATTAAACTCTTTCACAAAATAAGAAGCAATCAAAAAGGGAAATAGCAAAAAGTATTTTTCAGACAAGAATCAGACTGGAGCCCATAATCAGAAAAACAGTGAAATGAACAAATCCACTAAAATTGGTACATGAAAACTCTACTTGAATCTAACACAAAGTTAACAAATCCCTTTACATAAACACCTTTATAACAAACAAAACAACCAAACTTGTTTGAATAATCACTGAGTCCATCAGTCTAGAACTATTCTTTCATGAACAGTACATATTTTAATAGCACTTTTCATACAAACACCAACATGCACAGAGGAAATTCATAAAATATTTTGTGTGTGTACGTTCAAACATTCACTTAAGTAAACTCTACCTGGTACTATTGATCAAAACTCTTTTTGACAACTTAATAGCCTCCAAAATCTCTTAAGTACTATAAGAAACAAAGAATACATTGCATTATGTAGACTTTCACACTATCATGCTTCAGACTACTGAAACCAACAATAAAATAGTCCATAAATGACCTGTACAGCTATTTAGAACAGAAGGAACATCAAAAGGTGGGCTTTCACATAAACAGCAAATAACAGAGCAGTTTAAGGGTCATGAAACCTCTATTGCAAAAACCATCACGGCCCTTCAAAGGAGCCACAGCCATTCACCTCCCTGAGAGCCTTGCAATGCTTCCACACTTAAATACAGACTTCCCCATCATTGCATCAGAAGGTTCGGGGACAAGAAATTTAGTACATTAATCCTATTATATTATGTAGGATCACAGATGAAACATAGAAAACAACAGGGGTTTCAGAGTTTTAATTGATAGGCTCTTTGATTATGAATAGTTGACTTACCTGTTTAACTTCATATGCAAAAAGAACAAATCTTAAGTCTGGTGAAACAGAGTATCTTGATGCTTTGAACGTTACCTACAATGAAGTAATAATAAAAGTGAGTTTGCAAGATGAAATATTTCTTCTACATTTTCTTACAATTGATTTAAGAATTTCCCATTCACAAAAAAGATTTGATTTAAACCACTGATCTAATTTTCACAAAAGAAGAAATCAAATAAGTCTTAGTCTACTTAACTGGAATCGGTAGGGTGGCAACAGATGAATCTGGCTTAAACACTAAATACTAATTAAGAAGCTGATGAGTTTTTTATCAGCACTACAAGCACCAAGCTCAAGGATAACCAATTCCTTTACAGAGGATGAAGGAAGACTCTGGTTTGTATGTACTTAAGGAATGATCTTAAGGGAGACCATCACTAGGTTAAGCCTCAAAGATAACACCCAAGAAAAAGAATAGGTGTGCACTATGTCCCTATTGCTTTTCTTTTACCACATAGTTTGCAAGACAACTTGCACTAAAGCAAAAATCTTTCTTATGAGAAAGTTCTTAGCAGAGGGCAAAATGAAACATAAGGTAGCATTATAAAACTAATAATGCTTTACATCTACCCAAGACTACATGACACCCAATTGAATTCAAGGCTGTAATTTAATCAATGGGTAATGTTGATGTCAGAAATAATTTAATCACCTAATGCATGACAAAGATAAGAATGTGCTTTAAAGGGCACTGAAGGAAATAATTTAAAATTAATCTCAAGATATCTATTTGCAGAATGAGAGAAAAAGGGAGAACTGAAAAATTCAGATAAGAATAGAAAAAGTAGGACAGAAAAAAAAATAACTGAACCACAAAGGTGCAAGATAAAAACAAATAAATGAGTAGCTATCCAGAACAAGTTCTATCCACTATTCAAAGGAAGGCTTTCCCTCATTTTATTTCTTAAGCATCCTGTTCTGCTTAACCTAATCCCACTGCTAAACTAATGAATTCAACAGGGGCTTAAGGTACCCAAACCAGAAGTCACAAATTAATACATTTAGTGCAGTTGAGGAGTAATTCCAAAAAAAAAAAAAAGCTTCTAATAAAGTGAAAAGGTACTATGTTTTGATATACAGATTAAACTTGGATTCCTAGGTAGTATAATTAGAACCAAGCTATCCAAAGAAATCAAAGTAAAAAACTTGGTTTTGAAGATAAACTGTATTAGTTTGATGCTGCAACATGACAGTATCAGAAGATAAATCTGCAGACTTGAGGAAAGAAGAGAAAGAAAAGTACCTAAAAGCATCCTTCTGCATCTAAAATGCATTCAGAAGATATTTCTACTGTGTCCAAACCAGCTTTTATGAGTTCACCATCTTTAAGCAGAAACTGTGTTAATGTTAATCTATGAATAACATTCCCTTTTCTTGGCTCTTCACTGAAAACATTTTTAGATACGAAATGTCTCTTCTTTCTAGAAGCATATTAATTATTGCTCACTACCTCAGTTTTCAGCAATATGTAACCAGGCAACTTTCCAAATTCATTCTCAGGGCATGCAGTGCCTACCATTTCCTACATTTAGTGAGAATTTTCAGTCCCTGATTATGCCACTTCACAAGTAATGAGGCACCTCATGCAGACACCTGCAAACTATTGGCAGTTCAAGGCAACTACTTGCATATTCTATATCCAAGCACAGAGTGTTGTGGATTTGGGATTTAAAAGCATTTAAATCCTACTGAAGATGACCTTGTTCATTCAGCTTCCACTCACCTGCAGAATTCTGTTTGCCTCCAGAAATGCCTCAGACACATGTTATACATGCAATGGCAAAAAGCTATGTTTTTTTAGATTGAAGGTAATGGTTTTGGCAAAATAGTTTTCTTTTTGTCAGTATAATGGCATTTTTCTTGGTGAAAGGAGCATAAAGCTGCTTCATACTTTTTAAATTTTCCCTTGAGAAATAAGAAACTGAAAATTAGGCCAGCAGAAATCACGTGCTCATTGCCAAATTGATAACAATGCTGATTTCTTTAAATTATATAAAAACATAATTAGCTCATTTAAGTTGGATTTACAATTAAGCCTTTGATGAAATAGATGTTTAGTTCTAGTAAAACTACAGAGAGATTTAAGTGACTTAAAAAGTATAAAATTACCTAGAGTACTGGTTTGGGAAATTTTTTCTTTTTGTAAAGACAAGCACAACTTTGGCAATTAATTCAGAAACTGCCTACTTGTATGCACAGAAGCAACCCTTCTAGATTACAAGCAGGCAATAAAAAAAAAAAAAAAGGAAAATCACCTGACTCCGTACTGCCCAATGTGGCAAGTAAGCTCATGATTTGTGGGTCACTAAAAAAAAGAGAGATTTTAATTTTTCCCCACAACCATGTCTAAGGTATTTCATCAACCAACAGATGCCTGACTCCATGACTGAGGAGATTAGATTAGCTGGTGATGGGTTTAAAAGAAAGTTTCAGTCCCTGCTGTAGGAGGTGAGATATATGCCACTCAAGCTCCTGAGAGATTGTCTACTGGGACATTCACTACTGAGATTAGATACATTTATTCATTAAAAAGAAGTTTGTGAAGACTGACCCCAAGGGCTTGTTCTCTTCTTGGGAGAACATATTTTTCAGTTTGAAAGTGTTGGGGAAATATGATATTAGAAACACACGGGGTTTTAAAAACTTGGGTGTATTTCATCAAAAATCTGGAGGATGATTGTTCTGCTGTCATGTCTGTGTATCCACATTTTCCAGCCTTTGTTCAGGAGGACAGACCTAAATGCTGTGCCTCTGTCATCCAGGTGGGCTTGATCTCTTAAGAAATGTAGCTCTGGACGAATAAGCTCTGAAACAGGGAGAAATAGAGCTGCCTAATTAGGCACAGTCCAGGGATGCAGAGCAGGGCTAGTTTCCCTCTGCACCACTGCACAGTATCAGCTAGTCATGCCATGGGGTAATTCAACACTGTGCTGCACTCCATACATACCCTTATCCCTTTCCAAACTCCAACAGAAGCAAGGCAGAACTCATGGGAAAAGGGTAGGTAATTTCCATATTACCCTCTAGCTTTACCTGGCCACATCAAGACTTGAAATCCCTGTGAAAACCATCAGGTCTATGCAACTAGAAAACATTTTTACTAGAGAAATTGCTGTAATCCTTAAATTAGTTATATTTCCCCCTGTTACAAAAATCTGAGCCAAAAAATGTTTTTAAACACTTGCACAGTGTCTTCCCAGCTTAATTCACAAACTGCCATTCGTTTTTCCTACGCTGCTGCCATTGGCATCACTTCACTTTTTCAGACATCAGTGATCCTGTATCTAATCTTTCATTCCTCACCCAACCAAAACCCCACTGACTGTATAATTACATCTAGCCACATGAAACACTGCATTTCTAGCTTTTTCTGAAAGACCTCACATGGTAAGAGTTTTAATTCTTCTGCTGACAGTGATGCATGATGTGATGACCCTATGGACAAGCAATGACTGTTCCTCTCACTGTCACCATAGACTGCAATGGTAAAAGCCAAATGGAGGCAAGAGGACACAGAGCATTTAAACAGAGTTTTGCCTTTCACCTTTCCAGCTTTGTTCTTTCATCCACATTCAAATATTGATAAAACATAATTTTGCATGGAAAGAACTGGCTTTTCTTCCACCTTTCCATATGGATGCTTAAAATGGAACATAAAATTCCAATGAGCAATATATTTTCAAGTTTCCTTTTCAATGTCAGTATTTTGCACTGAGGATTTTTTTCTTTCCATTTTTTGTGTGTTTTGCTCATCAGAAATACCAGCCATGAGTGTGTTTAAAAGAATCTTTAGGCTTGGTTTCGGTTCTGCATCCTCAGTAAGGACTCCCAAGTATCAGCTCCTTTTTATTTCTTCTGTTTTCTTAAAGCCTAGTTCTGAGTTACTGATGTACTGGTTACTCTCTTCATCTTTTCTCTAATCTTTCACCTACTGTAACATGTTGAGTTTATTATTTTTCTGGGTTTTAACTACTATAACATTTAAATTAGTGCCTTATTCATAGTCTTCCAAAAATATGGTGCAGAGCAGACACATGGAAGTTACCCGCAACACAGTCTAGGCCAGTGTTTCAAGAATGCATTTGAAATATGTTAAAAACTTTAAAATATTCTTTTTTCATAGTTTCAGATTGATGGTTTTAAGTGAAATAATACATCACAGTTAAAACCAGTTAAAAGAAATTTTCACTGTTGTGGAGTTCACTTAATTGTTGGTTTTGGTTTTTTCCCTTTAGTTTTACCCCTCCTCCTATTTCAGTTTCTTGTGCTTCTACTTTCCCCAGAAACTTCTACCTTCCACACTCCTATTATTATCCTTCTCCAATTATTGTTTAGTGCTCCCTTTACACATATTTAGGCTATACATTTTTTTCTTACTCATCCAGTATAAAATATTTCAAGACCTCTAGAATGTTACTTTAAAGCTTTGGTGGCAATACCCCTGCTTCGTAGATGTGATATCTCTGTATCACACACCAACATCTGTATCAGAATTTAACTTAATGGTATAGTGGAATGTCCATGTATGGGAGTTCATCAGCACTCACAGGTATTCAGCACAGCTTATGAGACAGGCATTGACCAAACAGCAATGCCCAAAAGCAGTCAGATGGGACAGAATTACAGTGGCTGCAAGACCAGAAGGCATTTGGTACATGCAGTTCCCTCCAATGGCACCAGCAATCAAGACATCAATGGAATACCCCTTTATTACCTCTGCTGTGATTGAAAGAAGATGGACCAAAGAAAGCAGATGAGAGTGGAACACAGCTGTGATAGTTTTGATCCAGGCCTTCCCTAGTAACCAGTTGTAATTAGGGAAAGACCCATTTCCCAGGTATTTCACACTTGTTTTTTCCACATAACAAGGGAGTATAACTAAGAGAGAGATAGAAGTTGCCATTCTTCTTCCTCTGGCAAGGCTGGGGAGCCGGGAGTCCAGGTGTCAGGAACTTATTGGAGCCATGCAGGAGATCATGAGAGGGAGAGAGGGAGCTGGTATTCTTTTGAGAGTTGTTGGTGAGATTTTATTTTGCCAGGTTTTATTTTTAGGGGGTTTGATTGTATTTGTCTGTTTTGTTTTTGTTTTGTCCCTCCTTTGTCCCTGTTTCCCCTTCTCTTTTCCCTTTTTCCCTGGGTGTGTACAAATTGTATATGTAGTTGTAAATGTTAGAAAATATATATATTCTGATTTAATTCAGTTTCTTTCAAGTTTTCAGTTTCTTTTCAGTCTTCTTTCAGTTTCTTTTTTCCCTTGCTTTGAGGAGTGGGGAGAAAAGGGGAGGGCAGCTTGGGCTGGGAGGCCAAGTCAAGCCTAGACACCAGCACAAGGGTAAGTCTTGTAGCAGTGAAAACAGAGAACCTCTGAGAAAGAGAGTCTGATTGTAATTAGAAAAATGTAAGATAATTGGAATGTTGAAAAACTTGGGTTTCCCAGGCTAGGCACTACTTCTGTCACCTGAGCTTTTAATCTAGGTCCAAAGATATTGTCATGTTAAGTGTAACTGTTAAAGCTCAGGTTTCCTATCCAGTTTAAAAGACAAATGTACCTTAAAACATGATCTAAGTTGACCTCTATGCTATGGATAGGTGGTTCTTAAAAACAGAAACCAAAATTCCCCAAACCTACCTGAAAGTGTAGGACATAAAAATAGACATGAACAGACCTGTGCAGCTCACAGGGACCTTGTACCACTGCCACCCTGCTGAAAAACAACCTCTAACCAGTCACTCATCACATTTATTTTTTTTCCCCTCACATTCCTCATAACTAAATCCCCATTGATACAGTTAACCTTTAACTGTTTACTGTATCAAGGAACAATCTTACCAGGAATATTATTTAGAGGAATCCCACACAGAGCTACCCTAACCTGACAGCTTTGCATTTTCTTTGTTGGAACCTCCTTCACTTGGACAAAACCCGATGGCCACCATTAAAGCATAGTGACTGCAAACCCTTCCATCTGTCAACCTTCCCACCTGGAGCACAGTGGTGCACTGCAACAATAAACCCTACCTCACAAAACCCCCTCTACTGAAAAGGGTTTGCTGAAGGGGTTATTTAAAATTTAAAGGAGCATGGGAGAGTTGAGATAATTTTACAATATTTATAACAACCTATTTACAACATGTGTGGGTCATTAAAATGTCCAGTGTTGCAAGAATTACAAATATTTATGTGGTTATAGAATGTTATTTAATTATTTACTATTATTCACCCTTTCATTATTCTCTTATGCAAGGGTCTTAAAACTATAAGCATGTAAACTACTCTTGCAATTAAGTACACATAAATTCAACAAAGGAATTATAATTGCATTATGATGCTGCATGGAGTTTCCCATCAAAAGAGGAAGGGGGTATGATGATGGGGAGCAGAAAACAACAACAAAAAGGAAGAGAAGAAGGGCCAATTATGAACAACACTCTGTAAACCAACACAAAACACTCCCTGCCCAAAGCTCTGCTTGAACTAAAACTCTCATTCGCTGCTTTGGCTGCAATGCCTCCACAGGGTTTTTACAGCTGGGCTGCCACAGCCTATCTGTGATTCATGAGCCAAGAGTACTGCTTGGCTCACCATTAGCAGGCAGCAAGAAGTAATCTTTTTCTCTCCATCCTTGTGCAAAAGACAGTCCACAGTGACACAACAACACAACTTAATCCATGGCATACTCCTGGCAAGCCCCTAGAAACAGGATTGCAACTCAGTAATAACTGTTTGCTGTGCATCACAATGGAGTTTCCCCTTGAGCTTGGAAAGAATTGTAGAAAGGCACCAAAGTCAAAGGGGAAAGCAAGTCAGGAGTTTCTGGGTTTTAGAAGAGTCCAAAGAGTAGAGGGAAAGCCAGACCCTATTATAGAGCTCACAAACTGAAAACAATCACAATTCTTCTGTTGGGTACTGAAAACAAATCAACAGCCCTTTATCTCATGATTCAAAAATACATCCCATCATCTACACTCAAAAGGCTTAAGGAGTCACACTGGACTTCCCTCTGACCGAGGAGCCTGAATTGAGTGTTTCTTGTGGTGCGTGCAGGGTACCTGAATCATTTTGCACACAGACACTACAACATCACTGGAACTGAGGGCTAACAACAGTCTTACCACTTTCATACTTATTGCAGATTTTTTGAGAGGGAGAAATGAAAGCAAAATTTCTACAGATTCCTTTAAGAGGATTCAACACATTTGGAAAGTTCTATACCAGAACAACACATCCCTAACCACATTTTCTCTCATCTCCGTTTGCATTTTTCATTTTGGTTGGGGTTTAAGGTTTGTAAAACAGACCAGAGAAGTTGAGCCAGAAGTATAACAGGGAAGCAGATGGACAATTTCCCCTGAGCACAAGACAACACGTGGTCCCCCGTGCTTTCCTCTCAGCTTAGCCTCATCTTGTGGCTGGGCTGGGTGCAGACCAGTAACCTGCTCTTACTGACTTCATGTAATAGTTGATAGCAAAAAGAATAAATAAAATGCTCGCTAAGCACTGAATTTACTTAAATAAATGCAGTATAATGTTACTTATTTTGGAAGTGTAATGTGCAATAAAGTACTGCTAAATGCAGAAAAACTGTCACTTTGGATCATGGTGATAGACACCTCAGATAGATGACAGAGAACACATTGTAATCAAGCATCAAGGCAGCATCACAAACATCAGGATGCCACACAGTGATTAATGTCTAGGGCTTTTTTTGGCTTCTCTTAATAGAAGACTTGTCCAGCCTCCAGGTGTTAAAATTTCTATGCCTCTGGCTCAGGACATTAACTGTTTATTAGGCAGCTTAAACCTGAT
Organism: Pithys albifrons albifrons; assembly: GCF_047495875.1. Lineage (NCBI taxonomy): Eukaryota > Metazoa > Chordata > Aves > Passeriformes > Thamnophilidae > Pithys > Pithys albifrons. The sequence continues at coordinate 8,394,319 of NC_092465.1, read as the reverse complement.
GCACTACATGAATACACTCAGAGGAGAAACATATATTAGAAAACATCTTTAAATAATAACTAGAGATGTACATAGATATTCTGTGTGCTTTGCAAGCCACCCTTTTCACTTATGGCCCTCTATTTGGTATCCAAAACATGGTTTAATTATATAAAGGCCAGATTGTTTAGCCAATACATTGATTATAGAAAAGGATTCCATTTCAAAAGGACAAATGAAGTTCAGGAATTAATTCTACTTCTGAATAAAACCTGCTGAAACTGGAAAAAAGTACCTGAATTCAGGAACTTGGAATAGATACTTCCATTATGTAAGAAAAATGGGTGTCTTAGAATGACAAAACACTAGTTTTCTTTTCATGTGCATGACTCTTACTAAAGGGGATTTTTTAATCTTTTATATACGTAACTTTTTTTTTAATATAAACACAGTTTGCTTTTTGGATGGTACAGCTATATAGTAAGCATAGCACATCCTCAGTAGCGATATCTGACTTTTAGACAATAAGCAACACAAATAAGAATAAAAGATATGTACTTGGCAGGAAAATGGCATCTCTAATATGCAAAAGAGCCAAGTGATCTGTACTCAGTGGAAGACTGCTACAGGGGTTTAGCAATGAGGGAAAAAACACCCAAATCTCTTCTGAGCTGCAGCCCAACCAGGAGTGAGAAATAGTCATAACTTGCCCCTTGACTCTGCACAATAAGTTCATCATGGCACTTCAATTTTCCATGGACAATTATCAATATTAACTAAGAACACCCTGCCACTTCTGTGGTCTACTTGAGCAGAGACAAACAGGACAGAAAACCCAGCCTGAAATCACACTAATAACTCCCAGACAAAGGCAACTCTTCCGTGACTAAATCCCTTTGAAAGGGAAGAATGAGGGAACTTGCAGTGCCACTGCCTATGTTGGATCTCTACTGTACTTTTTATTAATACAAGACATGTCTGCAGAGTCATTAAACCAGCACCATTCTAATTATACACCAGTGATTAAGCAGATGTGACACTGAGCGAGGAGAATGTTTGATTAATGATCCAGGTGTATAACTTTGGAAGATTACATTTAACAGTGTGAGTTTGGGGGCAGGCAGGCTTAGAAGATTAGGACAGCTTTTGATTTCAGCCTGTTCCTGTAATGTTATGATTTCCTGTTAGGATTGTTGGCCCCACCATGTCAACAGACAACTCAGTGCAGAACATTTCCCACTGTTCTCTTCCAAACATACACCAACACACTTACTGAGCCTTCTGTTCTGTTTTCAGCTTTTTATTATACTTCTATATGATTGATAACTGCTTGAATTCACATTTTTTGTTGTTTTAATTCTAACACTCTTAGCATTTGACTGCTTAAAGAGAGGAGTTTTGCAGGGAAAAAACACAGTTAGGTTTTTATTTATCTCTATTCCGCCCATAATTGTTAAATGGTTGCTTGAATATTATCTATTTTGTATCATTTTCTGACATTTCTAATCAACAGTAGATATGTAGTGTCTAGAGCTCACTCAGTTTGTGTGACTGCAGGATAAATCAGTTCCAGCAGGAGCCCAGAGAAGAGCAACTTTGCAAAAAGAGGCAACCCTCGGAGTGTGAAGCAGCCTGTCCACACCAATCCATCATTACTTGGCAAAGCTGGTTTAGCATAATGGCCTGAATAGCTTGTCATGCTGACATTACATTTTACATCACATGAGCCAAATACTTGAAGCCAAAAAGTGTATTAATTTATCTGTGAGGAAACTCAAGTCTTGTCATTCAAGTCCCGTTCAATGGCCAGGGGTGCCCGAGCAGCTGCTGCATTCCAGTTATACACCAAAGGCAACACACAGGCCTGACACAGTGAATGCTCTAACCAGCCAGGCAGGTGCTCACACACACTCACAGACATGGATAAGAGGGAAAGTCCTTCTGCAATACTTTGTGGTTCATACTTCAGAGAAATTCACCTTTTCACCCACTTTTAATTGTGCCTCACAGCCTTTTTTGGGCTAAGAGGTACTCAGAGGAACATCCCAGCATATGGAATTGTGCAGCTCATAGAAAGGGAGCCACACAAACCATTAAAATATAATTCTCTCCTTCTTTTTCCTTCATCTTTACACTGACCTAGGAAGTCAGCATCAAGTTCTTTCTCTTGAACTTCTACTCTCCTCTTTCTTGTTTGAGGAGTTAGAAGTAAAGGTCACCTGAGGCTTTATGCTTTGAAAAGAGGAATCTCTATCAGCAAAGACCAGGGACAGACCAGGAATAAAATCAGCCTTTGCCAAAGACCTCTGATGAAAACGAGTCATCCCCTGGGGTCTGCAGGTACAAGAGTTTTTACTAAATTAAAAATACAGGGATTAACAATAACAGCCAGAGGTCTGTTTGGAGCACTTCTGAGGAAAGATTGGCAAGCCACATTTCTGCTGCAAAACCTTGATAAATGAGAATTACAGGGTAGAATACAAGTGGTATCCCTGAGAACAACAGTGCCAAGCAAAGAGAAAGAAAATGAGTAAAGTATTGAAGAACTCCTTAGCAATTACTGGCTAGTCAGAAACACACACAAACCACTCATGTATATACTATTTACTGGTCAAGAGAAATAATCTCCAATCATTTACTTTGCCATTAAACCTCAGCGGAACAACCATAACAGAGATTAATGTGACTAGAAAATACATTTTATTTTGGGTATTTAATTGCTTCAACAAAAATATTCCTATGAATTTTGAAGATTTTTTGCTAATTCTAATAGTGAAAAACTCTCAAGATTTGGAGAAGCATTCTGCCATATTATGAAATCTCTTATTCTAATAGACCTCAGGTAGATTCATCAGTACATTTGCCAGGCATGAACCTTCAAATGGTCTGAACAAACCACAGACTACAATCAACAGCAAGTCTTCCAACATGTTGGTTATTTATACATAGGCTGAATAAAACAACAAGTAACTTCACCCAGAAATCATTTACTGAGACAGGGATGGATTATATTTTTTATTTATACACAATATATAAACATATCTTCTGTAACTTCTATTATTGTACTCTCTCCCTCCTGTTACAGGAAAAAAAATCTATGCAGACTTCCACTAAGAAGCAAATAATATATATAATACTTACAAAAGTTGTATTTTCCAATAATAATGTAGTTGTATTTGTTTCTACATTCAGTTGAATAACATGTCCATTCCTGTTTTTATACACCACTGTTGTGTCTGCAACAAAAAAATGGCATAAATAGTTAGCAACCATATTGAGTATTTAATATATTGTAGAGAAAACCAGCATGTTAAATTAATTAGAAAATCTTTCTTACAATACACAAACAAGGCAGAAGTTTTGTTAATTTGCTTCATGAACTTCAAAAATAAAGATTTATGCCCTACAACACACCTTTTCAAAAATATTACTTCATTTAAATGGAAATTTTTCTGTGGCAAAAAAACGTTCAGTGGGATAGAATTGCTCGGAATGAAGTGACATCTTGAACATAAATCTGCTCTCACCTGGATACCACTGTCACTCTGACACCAAGGTCTGAGCGAATTCACTATGAAAAGGGCCATACACCAAAGATTTGCAAAGAAAAAAAAAGCTTATGCTGGACATCATATTCACATGTCTCCTTAGAAGTTAGCTTCTAAAAAAATTCTGTACTCTTCTGTTTTGTTGGTGACTGGATTGAAAAAGTTATGACTATCTTAAGACAGTCCAGTGAGTAGTGCTGGGCTGCAGAATACCAAATTTCTACCTAAAGAGAATGTTGGCAAAGGGGGGGTTAAAGCTAAATAGGTCCATTTTAAAATACTACGGGATGAACTGTCACAATTTTTTCTTTCTACCACTCAATTGATTTATAATTTCTCATGATAAATATCATCCTATACACCTCGGAAAAAAAAAAAAAAGCAAACCAAAATTAATTGTGACTCCTATGAAAAAGGCTTTGTATGTTCATACCAATACCTGCAAAATGACCAAGAAATAACACAACTACTATATAACCATCAATTTACAAAACAAAAAAGTTCCAAAATTCCCACTGTCTTGAACAAGTGCTGATTCTTTCATGTTATTTAAAAACCACATAAAATATTTATATTTCACGAAATGAAATAATTTTATTACAACAATGTAGAAAACATGATTGAAAGCTCTAAATTAAGCCTAGAGGAAACACAAAAGAACTTCACGAATCTTCAGTAATCTCTGAGAAATTCATTACAGATCCCTGAATTTTATGAAGTGGGAAGTAAACAGGACTGGAGTAAAAAGGTTTTGCTATCATAAAGAATATGCTTTGCTTTGCTTATTCAGAAAAATGTAGCTGTATTTTAATTGACTCCACGGAAACATGAGATATGCAGCATAGCAAATGTCCTCTGCTATGTTCTGCAAAATTAATGAAGCCTCATTTGAAGAGCTTATTAAACTATTTTAGGACCATGGCTGAGAAGTGGGGTGGGATTGATGGAGTTTAGAACAGTATTGTAAAAGCTGTTGTTTAGGAAGGCAAATTAGATTATGAACTGTGGAATTAACAGTAACTTCTATGAAATAAAAAGTTTTCAAGTATTCATTTTGAATAAAAAAGAAATGTCACTTTGTAGAAAGTTAGTTGGTTTCAGGTTACTAATTACAGAACATCATAGTTTTTTGCAACCTCTTATAGGGCATTTTGCATGAGTTCTTTTTGGAACCATAGCACCAAAAACCTCCAGTGTTGAACAAGGCTGTTAAGAAGTATTATAAAAAAAAAATAGAGGAGTGTGGAAATGGCAGATACAATGGCAGAACAGCTGGCACTGACTCGAGCAGCCATGTGCATTCTGAGCAGTGCTCTGAACAATGATTTTCTCCATAGGTGAGATGCACATGCTGCCCAAACCCAAACAAGTCTCACAACGTTACTCCTGCTCATTTATTTACTTTTCTACGTGCTGTTTGGCCAGCAGGATTTACAGCATCATGCCTCAGGAATTAATCCTATCAAAGCCACTTCACTCAAATAAAGAACTTTCACTTAAAATTCCTAACAGGACCAGGAATAAAATACACAGTTCTAGGGCTGGTCTTGCAAGTCCTGCACACAGTGCAAAACAGCATTTGGAACAGCAAATACTGTGAATGACACAAATTAGAGCCCTTCTTCTCAAGTTAGAAGAAAATTTTTTCAAACAATCAGAACAGAAAGCAAGAGTCGGACCTCTTGAAAAGGCAGGCCTTACTGGACAGTAATTATGTTTTTCTGAACTTGGGCTCTCATCTCTCCAGGATTCAGTAGTTAACTACTGAAGTGCATAAATTAAATATATGCTTGCAAAATGAATGGAGTTTCTCAAATAAAAGATTATATCAAAGTCCCATGCAAGTATTAAGCATAAATACAACCATCAATAGTAATTACAGTTATTAATATGGAATTCTCATCCAGCTTGTTAGGTTGGATAATGTGATAGTTGATGTCCACATAACATAACAATGATTTTTGTCATTGATAGCCCAAATGTAAGAGCTATAAACATATATTTGTTTTGAAACTTTTGTTCTCTAGAGTTAAGAAGTCTACAAAGGAGAGCAATGCCTAGTCCTTAGCATTATCCATTTGCACAGCTTATGAATTTGTTTTGTTTATTATCTTGGTGTCTTCACCACAAAGAGGTAAAGGGATCCCTGACACATCACAAAGCCATTCGGAGAAGTAGATTTCTGACTTCAAGGAAATTCTCATTTAGTTTGAAACAAAGAGTAGTATAATTTGAAAACCTCTTGTCTGGGCACAAGATGTAGCACTGAAGAGCCACATTATCAATCTAAGAACAACACTAGAATAGGAATCATTCTGCCTTGAGAAAAGGAGAATGTGAGGAAGCCTCTATAAAGAAGAAGTGTTATCAAGTCATCAGCCCTCAATGATGTACACAGAAACAGCCTGTAAAATAACTGAAAAATTTCCTAATTGTAATAGGTCTCAAATTTCTCAAGTTTGGAAACTCCAGTGCACTGACTGGCTGATACATTTATTCTGTTTTACCAAAGGTGAAGACAGGCTACCAAGGGTTTATACATTAGTTATCATAACATCATCCCAAATAAAAAAATGGCACAATAAATCCAGGATTTTTCCTATTTAAAAAGTGGCTAGCAATATAATTAATGCCTGACAGCACTTTACAGAACATAGATCTAGTTAAAAAAAATTAATAGAGGTGGCTATGCTGAAACTGTATATTGGGTTTTCTTCCAAGTTATTTGATTTATGACATCTAAAGTTTACATTGAACAGAATTAATGGAAAACACATTAGGAGGATTAAAAACAGTATCACTAAAAAAAAAAATTAAAGAGGAAGACAGGGTGCTCCTACCAAATGATTGTCTCACCTGGTTAACCATTAATTATTGTGGATGTAAGACTGGAACTGAGGAGCAGTGATACAATAAAAAGCTTATGGGCTCACACAGATAAACACTATTCTACACATTCTCAATGAGGTATCATGGCAAAGAGTTGACAGAATTCTCCAGCATAAGTGGATCACAAGTGCTGCAGGGATGTTGCCTCTGCACATCCCACTGGTGAGACTGGCACTACTGTAAATGTCCAGTTCCTGAATGCACCCTGCAGGAATAGGAAATGAGGGAAGAGGAATGCCAAGGAATCTTCAGTGAAACTCTGGAACAGAAGTCAAACATGGAAAGGCAAGGTTGGAATGGCTAAAATTATTCTGATTAACAAAGAGAAAGTTCAAAGACATAGAGGTCATATATATTTATATATATGGTTAAGGAAAAGTTGACAATGGGTATGGGGGTTGTGAGTTAGTTTAGTCTGAATATGGCAAAAACACAAAGGTTTGAGTTTGTATGGGTGTTGCAATGTCTTATAGCCTGGAATCTGCAGATTTAACTCAGTCTATTGATTTTCTCATCCCCTTTTGCAATGAATCTTTGAAAATACAGGATTGTCTGCACAATATAACTCATGTTTGTGGTTCTGAGCTAAGGTAATTGTAATAAAAAATCTCAAACCTTGGGTTTTTTGAGCTAGCTGCCTGTGAGATCAAGGGATATTAGTTTTTTTTTCCTCTGATGCATAATTTGTCTCCTACTCCACCTTCCTATAAACTATCAAATATTGATCTCAGCTGCAGGTGGGATACCGAGACTGGTTAGTGCTGCAGCCTCATTCAGATAATCTGTGTAGGTGTTCTGATGCTCAAAGGTACAGAATGCAAATTCCACAAATCTCAGAGAATAAACTTTTCCTAGGCAGGCAAAATGGACTACCACTGCAGACTGTGAAGGAGGTTGCCTAGTGGACAAAAAGCTCTGCAGTCCAACTTGATGCTCAACAGGTTCTCTACATCTTATTTTGCTTTCAAAAGGAATTCAACATTAAATATCACATGAAAACAAACTCTAAAAGAAAATTCCATAATTATCCCAGATTAATGATTTCACCTGAGTCAGCAACAGAAATATTACTTCCTCTTACAGAATTAGCTGCAGAACCAACAATAATCTGTTTTATCATAGTGGGGCTAAATGTCTCACTTCTCATGCTGTTTTATGTTTGTTAAAGTAAGTATATTCATCATGTGCTCTATCTCTAGGCAAAGAATGTGCAAAACATATTCTGCTGAAATGATGAATCCAGTAATTGAAATCATAGTTTGGATGTATAGATGAATAACATAAATGTAGCCCTTAGTGGTGCAACAATTACATAAATAAGGCATTGTCATAATCACAAGTGGTTTTAAAATGAAAGCAGCATTTCCTATAAATAGATTCACTATTACTATTGTTCCTGGTTTAGGTTCAACAGTGGTAAAGGTTTTGCTCAAGATCAGGATATATGCTGGCAGGAAATGCAGCTCCATACTGTGACTGGTCTAATATATATTGTTCTGAGGAATGTCAAAGTACAGGCAAACTATCATAAAATGCAAGGAAATCAATGCATAACTTTTCATACTTGACAAACAGCTTGACCACTATAAATTTTGCAATATTTTCATTTTCTTCATATATTGAACTTACTCTCATTTATTGACTTGACAACACCCTACCATGTCCTAAATGCTAAAGAATTCTTCTGCAGCACTCACAGTTCCACACAGTACCATAGGTGTTCACATTATTCAAACATTATCCAGGCCTTTTTAAATTCTAATGAAAAAAACATGTATTTTTTAGAGGAAAATGGACTAACTTCCATCCTTAAATACATCCACTATCACTGCAAATCAAATTTGGAATTATTCTAGGGTAAGAATTTGGCCTAGGGTCTACATGGCCTTTAATGATTTAGTTTTCTGAAAGCAGGACACTGAATGGTGGTGGTTAATTACATTAATATAAATTCTGATTTCAGAGGTCACAATTAAGCAACTCGTCCTGTTATTTAAATTACACAGAATGGGTTGAAAGAAGAAGCTACCACATATTTTCAAGTCTCTTGATTTTTAGTCCAGTGTTCTACTCACTTTCAAATCAATATTAATCCAACTTTTATCAGCTGGAAGTTTTCTTCTTTTATTGGTGGTATCTCCATCTTAGCAGTGCAAGAGTTGTGTTTCTACCAGTAGGGTTTTTTTAATTTAATATTATTCTATTTTATTCACAGAGGTTTTAAGCTGTATTTTTTGACCTGTGAATACACACAGTGCCTTTTTTAAGCCTCTAACAGCCATCATAACAACCCAAGCTTCCTATAAAAGTAAATGCTGCCTAGCCTGTAAATCTACATTGCCACTATGTTCACTGAGATTAACTTAAATAATCATTGCAGCTGCTACTACTGACAAGGAGTAAGAGAATCAATAGCACTCCTTTGGGTATAAAAAACCTAGTTCTTACTAAATTCATAGTACTGTTAATGTAAATTTTGTTTGTCAAACAAAAACATTTTGGTAGAATATTTTTAAGATTTTTATTGTTCGTTGATAATAAGGTTTATTTCATGGTAACTTCTGAGATAAACTTTTGTGGATCTACCAGTTTCAATGGACACTCCAAGTCCAGCTTGCTAGAGCCTGGCTCAACAGTGGTTTAGACTTTGCTAATATTGATATGGAATAGTTAGAAAAAAAACCCTGATTTATAAAGAAGGTGCAGAGAGCACAGACAGCTAATTGCTGGCTAATTTGTACATGGCACTGTAAATCTCAGCCTAAGCCAGCTGCCCAAGGGAGCATCAGTACTCAGGCAGTTTTGTGCATAGAAACCATTGAATATTAAGGCAATTTATCAAACAGTCTTGAGAGCATAAGTAGCATCTAAAAAGCGAAGAGAAGGAAATACATTCAGGCAATGCTGAAAATCTGTTCCATAATATCTAGAATAAGGAGGCCTTGGGGTAGTCTATTGAAATTGCTGACAGTGTTAACCTGAAGATTGTTAATGCTTGTTTTCCCCCTGAAAATATTTACTAAGTTGTGGTTTGTTTAAATAAAATTCTGCTTTGCAGCATAAACAGCAGCACTAGCAAGTAAGAGGCCTTCTCTTCCTTATATTATTTTTTTAAATACAAACATACAAGAAGGTTGATAACTTGCTGTCAACACATATGTCAATCAGCCTTTGCTGTACACACCATTATTAGAACTGCAGGTGGCATTTCATCAAATTGATTACAGAAAATGTCATGCTAATTAAAATAGAGAACGCTTTATGATTTAATAAACAGGAGGTGCTAGACAAATCTTTGTCTAATTAAGTACTTACTAATTAAATAAAATAGTCATTTACAAAGATATTACAGATACAGACCGAATTTCAATATGCCAGAGAAGTCACGTGTCAGCTGAGCAAGATTTCCACTGCTTTCCTAAATTTTAGGCTGCTGTTAGTTTTCAAGAAAACATTTATTCTGCACTAGTTTTCTAATGTAATGCATTCTTATAATGTACTCTTCCAGACAATCTTTCATTATACAGAATATTCCCTATTCAAAATAGCTTGCAAAGCTGTACACAGGTAATTACTGTACTTTCTGATTTATACAGTTCTTCTACTTCCTTTTCCCATCTATGCCCAACAAAAATTAACCAAAATGCAGACAGAGATCTTATGGTGCAGTACCTACAGAAATGGAAGCAGCAGAGGCACAGGAACACCCCACCAGCGTAAGCAAATTAGCTCTGCTCTCCCAACTTCTTCAACTCCAGAATGAAGTGATGAGGCATGGATTGACTTGGAAAATTCAAATCTACCTCCATACTCATTGTATTGTCCTCTTCTCCTACTCTTATCACTGGATTTCATACCAAGTCATGCTCACCTCATGATAATTTGCAGTGGTCCCTATTACTTTAGTATATCAATGTATAAAAATCTTCAACTCTTCTCAGCAAACACTATTCATTTACAAAATTAATTTCTTCCTTGTCATGCAATTGTACAGGATCATGTCTCAGTGTTACAATATCCCATGCCAGTAATTCAGACAGGGCAGAGGAAACACAGCTCTTGAATATTAACAAATCCACTGGGGCACTGATTTACAAAAAAACCCCCTGAAGAACAACAACACAACAGTGAAATACATAGTGCAGTCAAACCAAGCTCTCTGGAGTTGAACTGAAGCAGATGAGGAAATATTCACTGCAGACTGTGGGAGACAGTGAGGAGGGCAGCGACCAGCAACCACAGGTAGTAATGTCTGTGACAAGCTCAGTGGAAAGAACATGACTGTCTGCTGCCTGAGCAAGTCACTTCTATACATGTTGAAAAGATGTAAACAGAAGGGAAGGTGCTGAATTACTTCACAAAGACAAGACAAGGGCTAGATAGACTGAAATGCCAGTAATCACAAAGAATGCAGCTGAAAAAAGTTCCAGTGACTGAAGTGGGGCTCTACCCACACCTGCTGTGGAATCCACGTGTACCATCAGCTTAGTTTTCACAGTAAAACTAAACCATCACACCCAGGTTTGTGACAGATACATTCCTCTTCCATGTACTGCCATGACAACAGTGTTCTCGTTTAGAAAGTTCCAAGTTTTTCCTACAAGTTTATCAATTCTTTAGCTGGTAACTTCAGTAGTGACCATTTGAGAGCTTTGGTCCTGCCATCCACAGCAGACAGCACAGTTTGCTGGAGCCATTTCTTCCCCAGTCTTCTGGGATGGAGAAATTCTTGTCCAGTTCTCTTCTGCTTCCCTGGGACTCTGCTTGGGAGTGAGCATAACACCTTTACAGAGATGTGCTTACTCAAGGCTTCCCAAATCCAGGCTGCACGAGAAGAATTTGTCTCATTTTCTATGTTTCAGGAACACATTAAGAATAACACAGCTCTAGCTTTCTCAAATCGTGTGACAGCAGGATGTTAATTTGGCATCACTTAAGGAGCTGTCAAAAATTGCAAAAAGTTGAAAGAAGACACACATTATGCCATAATTATTCTCCTATCAGAAGAAATAAAAGTTTTCCTCACTTTTAGAACACAACTGGACAAAACTCTACAAAGTAAATGAACAAAAATATGTGAAAATTAAAAGATATAAGTGTGTACCAGCATAAATGGGAGGCTGTTATCTAACCCAAATAGCAATGAGTTGGTGGACAAAAGTCCAAAATGTGACTGTTTCTGCCATTCCTCGTCACACCTTACTCATCACACTTTTTATAATGCAGAAATCTCCCTCTGTATTTCTGTCATTACTTGGAAGAAAGTAGAGATAGTCATTTTGCCACCTAGAACAAAGCACTAAACATGATTTCATTGTGTTAAAAGCTAGGCTGATAGACTTCAGTCTGTTAGTCCATTCCAACTTGATTGAAATGCAATTAACTGTAAATCAGCCCCAAAAGAAAGGGAGGGGAAAGGGCTGTGGCAAACAGAGTGCCTTCCTGACAGGCTACATCACTGCTTATGTGCCACACAACTCTAGTAAGGTCCAGTGGGTTATTACTCCTGTATACCTTCAGGTACCTAAACTTTTATTTAGCTCTTCCCTCTGAGAAGAAAAAAAAAAAAGGAGAGAAAGAAAGAGAGAGGGGCATCAGATTAGAAAATATGCATAAAGTGTTAAAAAAATTAAAGAGTAGTAAAATTTATACCATACCAACATTTTGGTTTTCTCAGCCCACACTGCACGGTCATGGTGAAAGATCAGACACTGTCATTTTGCCAGCTCAGGACATTCCACCATTTCCAAAATTCTGACAAAATTCCTCAGCTTTCCCTTCCACACGGAAACGTTTTTGCTCTCTTGCATTGCACCAAGGACCATTACTGAGCCAGCTTGGCAAAGGACTCAGACAGCTGTTGCTCAAATAACGTACATGTCCCTGGACTACTGAGGAAAATTAGGGAACAAATTCTCAGTCTCAGTCACAAACGCTATTACAGCTCTTCCCTGGAGGGATAATAAAGTACCTCAATAGAGCAGCACTTCTCTGGCAGTGTCAGGAGTTGACCTTTCTGCTGATACAAGTCAGATGGAACACGGACAACCCAGCTTTGGAGTGGCCCAGACCGGATTTCACACAGACTAGAGAATTGGCAAGGCTACACTTCAGAGAAGATGCTGATTTCAATAAAGGAAGATTTATATGCTTCTCTACTCCTATATAACTACAGTTCTCAAATAAAATGGAGCATTCCTACTTGTGACAGGAACATGAACATTCTGTGCCTTTTAAACCCTTCCAAGAGCTCACCACTTTTCCTACTTCTGCAGTGCTGTGTATGTGACTGACATTTCACAGACAAGCATAACAAGGGAGAAAATTAAAATTCAATACCATAATGCAGTAAAAGACCAGTCTCTGGGTGCAGTTTTCTCACCCCTTTTTGTCCATGTGAAGGCATCTCAGCAAGCTGACTCAGCCAGGGCTGATGGCTCAGTACCTACCATCACACTCAGGCTGCTTGCAGTGAAAAACCACAAGTGTGATACATCCAGGTGGCCTCAGGGCTGCCCTTAACAAGCTGCCTAATGCAGCTCTTGAGAATCTGGCACTCCGAGCAGAGCATGTCCAAGGCAAACAAGGTCATGGAGTAGGATTTCCAGGTGTACACTGACAATGCTGATGCTTATTACTTACTGCTTTCCAGGTTATTTCTCTAGTTCACGGAAACTGTGCTAAATCCAGCACATGCTCCAGTAAACTGCATCTTGAAGAAATTGAAATCAAAACAGAGTATACAGAGCACCTGATTAAGCAATATAATACCTAAACTCTAAGTGAGAGCAAGGATAGTATCAAGGCACATTACTTGCTATTGAACTTTCCAGTTGCTGCTGGCACTTGAAAGGTGAAACAAATACATGCATACTATCAAATAGTGGTAACATCTACCAGTGCATCGTAGATGTTCAGTCAATGAAATTGGAGAACAAGTGGAAGTAAGTCTCTTCCAGTGCCACAAATACATTGTCACTTGGTGTAAACACTTGTCAAGAAAGCTGCTGTTTTGGCTAGGACTGAACAAGGTATCTTCACAGCTCAAAGTCTGAGACTCTACTTCTAGAAATAGATATGTCATCATCAACTGGACAGTGATAATAAACAGCACTGCAGATGTGGAACACACAGTTGGCAGGATTGCTAATTACCCAGGAAAAACAATCCCCTTTACACTTTGCTACTTTGTGTGTAGCTCTGAAAGTAGCAAAAGTTAAGTTTGTGATCTTATTAAACTGAGTCTGAAATTCTGACATAGAAAACAAGAGGACATATTTCGCAGTTATGAATTTGCTGCCACTGAAAATGAAGTTAAATTTCAAATATGAGGCTGAATAATAACTAAATTATCTTTGTGCAATAGAAAGGCTTCTCATTTTAATACATATTCATCATTATGGCAGTCAGTGCAATAAAATGAGTAAGTCACCAGTGCATTTACTCTCAGCCCTTTTCAGGGGACAGAATTTAGACATCTTTGTCAAAATCCTGATTTTACTGGAGTTAACAGGAGTTTTGCTTCACAGTGGAGTGGGCCCACAAAGTAGCAGATGCAGGTAAATGCCACAGAACTACATAACTGACAGGAAATGTTTTTGTTGGTTTTTTTTATCATTTTATTTTATTTTATTTCATTTTATACTACCAAAGGATAAACAAAATATTTTGTTGTTATAAAAATAAACAAGATAGGCACTTTTGTATTCACAATTATTAAACCAGCTTTTTCCAAAATAGCAGGTGCCTCATTCTGCTTTATGAGAAAAACATGTTGACTAAATGAAGATGGTTAGCTCATGAGAATTACCATGTAACCAGAAACATATAAATCACAGCCAGGCACTGATTTTTGATTTTTTTTTTAATTTTTTATAAACTTTAACTGCCAGTCTATATTGAATTATTTCTACTGATTGGTCATCTGCACTTTGAATAGAAATAATACATTCAGAAATCACATGTGCCATTAAGAATTTTTCCCTGGAAATATTAAATCCTGTGTATCTAAATTCAACCTGCGAAATGAAAGCACTGAAGAGGACTTATTTTATATGTGTTCCTTATCTGCCATACTAATAGAGTTTTGGGGAAATACCCATGCAAGATAATTTGAAAATTAAATGGTGAGTTTGCAGCTATCCAACCAGTATTGTTATAGAAACACAGGCTTGGCACCACCATTTGAAAACCCTGGCAGAATTTCCTTTGGCATTCACTGGGCTTGGATATCATTGTTTAGTCTGCACATGCAATTGCACTGATCTGCTGAAGCGTGGGGAATTGGACAGGCAGTGCCAGCAGCTGGGCAGGAGCACCGGGACAGTGCTTATCTTGACCCAACAGGTCCTGCCCTCCATGGCACACTCAGTGCAAGCTCCACAAGAGCAGAATGCAGGTGTGGAGGAAAAAATGACCTAGGAAAGAGTCTTATCCTCAGGACACAAACAGGAAACTCAGGTGTAAGCTCAAACTCCTACAAACAAGTCTTCTGATCAAAACAGATCAACCAAAGCCCATCATACTGGCCTGAAAGGGTTCTGGCTGTATCTGGGGGCATTGACAATGGATTTTATTTGGCTTAAAGATGAAGTCTTAGTTCTAAAGGAAAAGAGACACAAGCAATTAAGTTTCTGTCTTAAATTATCATCATGGGCTTTATGTCACTTCTTTCAAAATTACAAAGGTGACAAATTAGTTAGGAACATTTTGTGCAGCTTACCTCTACAATTAATTTACAAAAAAAGTAGCTGAATGGGAATATTACAACAAGAAGAATACCACGGAAAGCTTAAACAATGGTATTCTTGGCAAGCCAACAACTGCTCTTGAACAGCACGAACATTTAGTGGTAACTTGACAGTGTTACCAACAAAAGGAGGAGCCCAGATCTGTTCCAGGTGTGATGTGAGAATGAAACAATAGAACTTTTCTCCATACTTTAGTCACACATTGGTTTCAAAGATGAAATATTTAAATTATGTTTCCAAATTTATCCTAATGATTATGCCAGGCAATTATCTGTTTCTGGTAATTCAAGCAATTCAGCATTTACTTTCCATTTGAATTATTCTCCCCTTTCAGATTATTTTTTCTTAGTTTCTTGTTTTCCCTGTCATTTTTTTTCACTGAAATGTTAACTTCATTACTAAACATATACTTGCTCAATAACTGCTTAAGACACACATAAAATATTCTATTAAAAGTTTAACACACCTATTCAGAAATGTTTTGGGTTTGCATGCAAAACAAGAGGAAAATAGCTGGAAGGATTGAATAAACTAGAATGCCAAAGATGAAAAACATGTATCCAGTGCTCATAATATGTAATTATTAAACTAAGTGGATCTAGAATAAGCACCATTTTGCCATGAGGAAACCCTAAACAGAAACCATTGCTTTTTCTCCTCTACTTCCTTACCAAGGATGTATTACAGGACATGCAAGAAGGGATGATCCATAAATACAAACAGAAACAAAATCTGCTTTGGTGTAACTGTACCTTGGCAGAATACCCATATTTTCAAGCCTAAATATTTTGCTTTGGAAGAAAATTAAATACCTTGCTAAATGAGAGATCTTAAATTTGTTTCCACTTACTCGTTTTTATTTTCTTTAATTAAACATTTCCCTGATGGTGAATTTGTCAAACAGATTTTTTTTTTGCTATTTTCATTTTCTATGCTAATAGAAAAAAAACTTTCATGCACTAAATTGAAACAGACAGAAATGTTCCCATATTTTCCAAATGTAGATCAGTTTTAGTAGTTCTAAACATGAACTTATTCTAGCTCACAGGCTGAAAATGAGGTCACTACAGAGAAGACACTTAGCAGTTCCACATACTCATATGAAGTTGATTTTGTTTTCCAAATTGTATATTTCAACTATATAAAGGCTGGACAGTCAGAACTGAAGTAAACAAAATAGATTGTATTCATTATATGCAGTAGATTCAGAGCCAAAATGGCCATTACGGCTTTTTATCCTGAATTCTTTCAGAGCCCAGATTACAGGAGTTTGACCTGGAATTCTGGCACCAGGCCTACCATTTCCTGTTGGGTTTTCCTTTACAAAGAGCATGCAGGCTTCCCTTAAACACTAAGTGCAGAATCCACTGTAGCTCTTCATATAATAATGTGAGCTGACAAAGGAGAAAAACAAATCCTACCATGGTGTCATTAACAACTTACCTAAAGAAAGACCTTTCACACTAATAATGCTTGGGGGGAATTATCAATAAGAGAAATCCATTTATTTTACGGTGTAATATGAAACACACTGAGAAAATGCCAAAAATTGGAGCCTATTCTGCTCTGTTCTGTAGAGTGTCCCCTTCAGCTGTCTGACTGTTGTTTGTGTCACTGAAAAAATTCACTATTAGGGTAAAAACTCACTCTTAAATATGAATTTATCCAGCACACAGCAAACATACCTGTGGGGACTGTTGCCTCAGCACTTTGTCATTAAAGGTCACGGAACAACTCTTCCAGTCCCTCCCACTCACACACTGCAGGAAACAGCCTCAAATGCTGCCCTTTACTGTTACAGCTTTGCACAGAGGAAACACATTTCTGTTATATATTACACATATGAAGAAGAGTAGGGCATGTGCTTTCCAAAACTGTAAAGAGTTTGCAGAAATACAGTTTAAAACCTACAGAACCAGGTTTTCTTTAAGAACCCCTACCCAGCAATGGTAAGAGATGCTCAGCTGGTGCTGCCCAGCTCAGAGCCAGGGCAAGGCTTGGGACTCCCAAGTGCCAGTAAACGGGCATCCAGCCAAGAGGGCTGTGCCCACCTGTGTGCACGGGCCAGGTCTCACAGCTGCACAGCAACACTGCTGACAACAGAGCCAGGAGGCTGCAAGGACAGCCCAAAACCATTAACTCCCTACAAAAGGGAGGAATTTCAAAAAATAAAAAAATGCCCTGTGCTTCCTTAGTACCTCATTTTTCCACCAAAACTGCCTACAGAAAGACTGCAGAAGCTTCCTCCACCACTGCAGGTCAGGCTTCAGGAATATTTTGTACTGCATACTAAAACAATCACATTACACTTTTTAAAGTGGGCCTGTTCCAAAGGCACAGATGTGCGCAATACCAAAACCAGGTTTCCATAACATATTGGAATTTTTTTCTTTTCTCACACAGAGAGGAAAAAAAGGCAAGATTAAACTCACATCCAATCTCTCAACAGACTCTTTCAGCCCCTCTTATTTTCAGGAGCAGTACCTTTTAGCAAGGATCCATTTAGTTCCACTACTTAAGATTTCAGGGTTAAACCTATTCTCAATACTTAGACGTGGTTCATTTTGAGTCTGACAAGACATCTTGTACTTGGGCCACTGGAAATCACAGGTTATGTGATGCAATGATGTATCTGAAGATCAACTACTCAATTTCTATTATATAATTTAATTAAGATGTGCATATAAATTTCTATACCACATACTAACTCACATATATTCCACCTCCACAGAGTACAAACATTAATTTTTCTATCCAAGCACTGTCCCTAAATATGAAACCAAATAAGCACTGACAGGATCACTGTAACACTTATTTTCAGTTGGACCATCTTTAAAGGCGCAGCCTTAAACTGGGAACAGAGGTATTCCACTTTGTTTTCTCCAAGAAAGGAACCTATACATGGAGTTTCCTAGGAAGGAAACTACTTCCTAGGAAGAAAATAGCTACTGCATTTGAGGATAGATGTCTTGCTTCAAGCAGATGCCTAGTTTGGGCCAAGAACACTTGGCCTGATAGCAATGACTAAGAAAGACTTTTCACATTTCTTACTCAGTAGCAGGGCAGAGGAAGAAAGCTTCCAAGCTCCCTGGAGTGAAATATCAGCACTACAAGTCTGTGCTCAGTGACCAGGACATGCTTGGCATATTTGGGTTTGAAAGGAAAAACAAAATAAAGAAAGGTAGCTAGCTCTTGGCAGGAGCAGGTTACTTATTCCCTACAGCAGGGGAAGCAGCTGGGAGGAAACTGTAACTTTCAAAATATTTGAAACATATCACGAACAAAGTTTGGCAGAGCTTGGATCTGGCACTGACTGCAGAACTTAATCACTGTTTGTCCCACCTCTAGGAGAAATATTGGGAGTATGCAACAAATAACGCAAAGAAAACTATATTCATTCTTTTCAGCATATAAGCAAAGTTACAGGAGTACCTATGAAACATAATTTTATTTTTAGCTATGAAAAGGCAAAAAGCTATCACTCTGAGGTCTTATAGCCAATTAAACACTCCTTGTGAAACACCACAAGGCAATGGAAAAAAAAAGTAATAATTTACATTTCATTTTTTTTCTAATGTGCTACCTTTTTAAGACAAAAAGTCTTTGAAGTCTTTCAGCATGAAGTTATTTCCAAGTGCTGTGTTTTTAGGTGCTACTTCTAATTAGTACCCGAGATTCTCTTGCATTTATTTTTCATCTATAAAATAGATGTTTGGCTGCACATACACCTGAGGGGAGATAAAAAGTACAATGCCAGCACATCCTAACACAGTAAAATGCTGAAGTGATGTGGCATCTAACTCTATACAACATTTTTGTCATGTATTTCATCAGAAAAATAACACACACCATTATAAATGCAATTACAAAGTCCTACAAATAATGCCCAAATTGTGAATATTAGCTACATTGTGTGGATCACATCAGGATTTCTTGTATCCCTGTAGAAGAGGAAATGTAATACTCGGACTCATTAAGAGGATACTCATTCTGTTGATGAAGTTGTTCTATGATCTGATAAGGAGTGTTCATACACTTAACTATTCAATATGCTCAATTAACAATCACATCATGTAATTATGAAAATATTTATTACATACCAAGCTTATAGTACTGATTCCACAATTTCATATACAGCTTATTTTTTAAAAAATTACAGTTCACATAACATAAATATGTGCCCAGGAAGGGGACTCATGTCTCAGATCAGATCTGCACCTGTTCACCTGGCAGAGCACCACTCACTTAATCTACATCATGAATTCAGATAGATTTACTTGCACACAAGAGATGCTATCCAAACTAATATATAAATAATCAATATAAACAACATGTTTTGAAAAGTGAAAAACTGGTGATTTTTTCCTTTAAATAGGATTTTCTTTCATAATTATATTTAAATGATTTTTTTAAAATGTCAAATGAAACATGTCAATAATGATTCCACTCAGAGAAAATGTTACAAGATTTCAAAGCTCAGTATATTGTGGCATTTTCTGACTCATAAGGCATGGAATCAAAACCCTGAGAGGAAACCCCAACACCGACAAGGGCAGTGTTTTCTACACCACTTACATTGTATCACATCCCAAGTAGTTCACCAGTCACCCAGAGCAACTTCACCTATAAAAGTCTCCCTCCTAGCTTTGCATTTTTGAGTTGGAAAAAATTTTGGGCAGCTTGAGTACAGAAACAGTACACGGCAGTTTTTTCTAAGATTGCTCGTGGTGCCACTGGCAATGATGGAAGTACCCTCTATGCCTTCATCAGATAGCAGTAAAAATTGTGGTGGCCAGGAGAACTTTAAAAAGTCATATTTTTCTTTTGGACACCAAATAAGATGGACAGTATTTCTAGTTCGGCTGTTATGATAAGTTTATTTATGCCTCTGCACTCTTACATTGGTAATATACAGTAATAAAGATTGAAATTTTATATGCAGAATATTTGATAGTTGGCTCAGACAGCCAGCTGAGGGAGTCATTCCTGCCAAGGAAAGGGGGCACTAGGAAGGAGATTCTGTACTGCATGTCACGGGAGAAATTTTTGTCAGGTCTAGAAGAATGAAGAGGAAAACATTTTTCTAGCTTTTGTTCTGCAGACAGTTTTGCTGTAAGAGATGCCCTTTCAAATAGCCCCAGATTGCATCTAACCCTGAGATTGCTTCTTTTTTATTATTTTTATTTTTTATTCTTTTGTTCTTTTCTCACAAGGTTTGATTCTATTCACATTCAACTTTTTCCAGCTAAACTGAAGGCTGGAAACTAAATGGGTAATGACATTTTACAGTCAGTTACCTGACTCATAGAGTCAGAGACCAGAAACAATGACACTGAAGACAAAAAGGAGTGTTAAAGTCACCAAGCCTTACCTCTTACACATCATATTGATAAACTAACCTATCAAAAGATCAGAAATTCTTCTAAAAAGGGAGAAAAAAGTAAGAACATATATATGCAAAGGAAAGCTTAACTCAAAGGTTAACAGTAATAAAAGGTATACACGAGTTTATACCTCAGTGCCTCATTAATACTATGAAGGTATTTTTATAGTTTTTTAAGAAAAGATCACATGAACTCATTAAATATTAGAGAAGAACTGATAAACAAAAAAAATTAACAGGGTTTTACAGATGTGGTAGCAAAAGAAGAATTTAAGTGAGTTTTTCACTTCTCTCTAGAGCCTACAGCTGGAAGGAAATTAGTAACACTCAAATGAAAAAATCCCCCAAAAACAAACATTCAAACAAACAAAAAAACCTCCACCTAAAACCAAATCCTAGCTGTCAGGTATTTCTCATTCAAGTAAAAAATCAGTAGATGTTATCAGACATGCTATGCAATCATAAACTAGAAGAAAAAAAATGCAAGTGATTCTACAGTGAGGGACACTGACTGCACAAAATGCACTTCCAAATGTGCATCTTCTACAGGAAGCAATGGATAAACTCTCTTATTTATATGCAGACCAAAAAAGATGTGGAGACTATGCTGCAAAAGACCATTAGCATTGCTTGTGACAAAAGCAGAATGGACATTTACAATCTAGATCAAAAAAATAAGAAAAATTGGTATTTACTTGCTGATACACACAATTTGGTTGTAAAGTTCACCAGTGAATTCTTGCAATAAATTCTTCCCCCTCAAAGGAAACAACTAACATTAAGAAAGACTATTCCTCTTATTATGGGAGAAAGTTCACCAACTGATGATTCCCGTAACACAGACGACATACAAATCCAAAATATTTTCAGGAAATGTAACACATATTTTGCATTCAGTCAACATTAAGAGTTATTGTGATTCATGAAGGATCCACAGGTAATGTTTGATTGTTGCAGGAAATTCATGGACAGCAAACAAAAGGCACTGAAGTCAAGTCAGTTCAGTCGATCTCAAAAGCAAACATACAGGCAAACATCTCACAGTCTCTTCAAATCTATAGGAGGCCAAACCAGCTGACAAACCTTTCCTTCCTCATAGTGCTATTTTTCAATAGATGGCAAAGATATCTGAGTGGCTCCTCCAGACATTTGTCAGGAGTGATCCTGGAACAGATCATGGCACACCTTGGACAAAGGTGTTGGAGTCTGCATGCAAAATCAGGGACCTGCTCATAAGCCCAGTACAGTGGGAGGCTGCACAGGGGCAGCAGCTGTACATGGAGCAGCAAGAACCGAGGAGGAGCAGTGATGTTTTCCCTCGAATCATCTTGCAGTCACTTGGACAGAATTACAGGGGCAAGTGACAGAAAGGAAAGGATGGTGACCTTCTGTGCTGGAAAATGGAAGTGTGAACTTCCTGCAGAAGCAAGGGCACATCAACGGTGTGACTTTCATCACTGGCTTTCTGTGATCTTACAAGGACTTTAACCTCATTACATTCTATGTGCAGCACTTCCATACTGCGCTACAGGTAATACCTGCACTGTAATTTTGCCTTTTAAAGCTACATACTAATCAACCTAATATGGTGCATGATATCACCAGGCAGACTTCCCATTAAATAAGGCCATTCTTTATCACTTGGTGTCTAGTTCTTAACTGTGCATAGTATTTCTTAGCACAGATTACCCCAGTATTGATGTAAGGTAGTAGCACAGGCTGTAATTACGTGAGGAAGAGATACAGAGCATTGAGATTAAACTTGCTTTGACACAAAATACTACATCCAGCTTAACTAATTACTCACATCAACAAAACCTGCAGGTGACAATGGCAGCCCAAGAGAGAAAATTAGTGCTTACAGATAATATTCAGGTTTAGAACTCTGAAATATCTGAATCCTTCCAATGATACATAGAATTGAGTTCTACTCTCTGCAGATTCTATATTGATATTGCCTATCAGCCACTTTATAGTCTGTGATATTTCTTTTAATGGGAAAGAGTATATTTTACAGCATACATAGCAGATATACCATTTGCACTTCTTCCCCAAGTCTGAAAAACAGTGATCTTAGCACCAAGTATAACAGAAGCAGAGCCATTATAAAGTACATTAAACTCCTGTCTTTATTTTAATGATGGCCTATTTTCAATTTATTTTTTTTCCAGAGAGAGGAGACACCTGACTTTTCCCTAGACATATTTAGTTGACTGAAGATTCCTGCACCTTCAACTTCCATTAACATTGACTGGGCAAACAGTGCAGCGATAACTGATTAAAAGGTGGAAGGGAAATAAAGAGGTATATCATGACTTTCATAAATTCATATTCAAAAGTTTTCATAAATTTCTCCAAAGGATTACTTTGTAGTTCTAAAAGAAAAGTTATCTCAATGCCAGACGCTAGAAGCACCATGGAACTAGATAAACCATACTAAGAGTTTGACCATTAGGAGAGTAAGTATTCTGGAGAAAGAGAAAAATAGCATCCCATATAGCTTTTGAAAATAAGAGTTCAAATTGTGTGTTTCAGCTGAAAATGTTTTACTACTGTGCCTTCTGACACAACAGGTAGAACTGTCACTCAAGTAAGCACAAAATTCAGGTTCAAATAACCTCACTATCAACTCTAACAGCTTTAAGCCAAGTTGTAGAAGTAGGATATGACTGACCTTACAGGTAACCTGTCCCTGTCTTAACCTTTGAGTGGGTTGGTACTAACTTTTCAGATGGATTCATCTGAAAAGATTTAAAAGGGGTTTTCCACATCTCCAACAAATATCAGAAGCACTACAAGAGAAAAGAACTGTGTCTTCCTTCTGCTTCGTTAATTGCTCCTAAAACCCTTTCTGAGTCAGACCTCTCCATTTGCTCAAGACAACTAAAAGCCTCATTTATTTCAAATAGTTTCCCTTTTGAGGAAAATCCTTAACCATCTTGATCTTTTGAGCTGACACACAATCAGAATTTTTACACACGCACTCACACATCCCTCTGTCTTCCTTCATTTCAGCTGCTACAGCAAAACATTCAGTCAGTTTTTCAGCTGAAATTGAGCAACAGATATCAGGAAGGACAAAGCACAGTTGCTCCAGCACCCACAACAACCAAACCTTGCTTTGACTGCATGCATCTCTTGAAAAGAACTGAGAAGTGCTATTATGCCTTGGATCAATCAGTCCTGTGAAGGGAAAGGCAGAAAGGGCTTCCAGACAGGCCCCAGTCATACAGATGCTGGAGCAATATTTTTTACTCTAATTTTCTCAATTTTATTCAAGTAAAAAAAAAATAACAGAGACAGCACCACACATACAGTGAATGCAGAAATACAATTTAAAGCCTTCTCTGGAGACGCCCTAAACCTAATCCTATAACGAAGTCTAATATTAGCTTTAGGATAAAACCAGTGTATTTCCAGAGGCACATATGGTATTGTGTATACACTTGATACTAAAAAAATTCTTTTAGAGGGAGGTGAATATAGATGAATATATTCCCTTGCCAATTTGGAAGATTAAAAGCCTCTTGCTTCAGTGATATTTGCCTAACAAGCCTAAGTAAGAACAACTGTGTAAGCAGCAGAGAACAAAGGGCAACTCTTCCCTCACTACTTTTGAAGCTTCTCATGGGAGAAGACACAATTAAGGCTATCAGTAGAAATTAATTACTGTTTAGCTTTTTTCCATTTTCTCCCTTGGATGCAAGGGACTACAGGTCACTTCTACTCTCCTCTTCCTATAAAGATAAATCAAATGATTGATTGATTTGTCTTGGTATGGGGTAGAGAAACTTGGCCACAAAGTAGAGAAAGCCTACGCAGTAGGAAAATCCATCTTACTCATTAGTTAAAATTTTCCTTACAAAAGTGTAATTTCCAGCACCAAGAAGTCAGATCAAATGCAAATGCTATTTGACCTGTGCTACAACAGGTAAATCATCTGACTATCACTAATTGATGTTTGTTTTTGCTTTTTATTAAGTGGGTATAATTAACATTGAAATAATATTTTTATTATATGTATATTAAAAGAGCAATAATCCTGAGAAATCTTACTACCAGAGCTTTTATAAGAAACTACAATGTAACCAAATATTGTGTAATCATATCTGCTGTAATCATATCTATACTTTTCACAGCATGAGCTGTTCTGAAATTACACTGCCTTTCAGTAGAGTCAAGTGTTTTATCGGTATGCTTGTTTTTCATATATACCATAGGTCCACAAGCAAGACTTAGGACGTTTCTGTGATCTTTATTACCTCTCATGGTAAATAGCATTCACAGCTCTTCTTTGATCAAGGAGCAGAAGAGGATGTCTACTCTAAATTGAGAGGTTTTGATATTTCTAGCATTTACCTTCTTTTCCTCAAATCCAGTTAAGATTCCTTCTTTTTTACCCTTATATTACAACATTTCCTTTAGAAGAGTATGACAAAAGAGACACTATTGATGTAAATAAAAAAGGATCTCATTTTGATTCATCATGCAGTCCAACAAACATTATGAGTCAGGGCATCATTCTAGGGTTAGGCCTCATAGTCACGCATACATAAAAACAGGGATTGAGGGACACTGGAAGACATGAGGCCAAAGCTCAGCCTTCAGAAGTACTTCCAGAGACCTCAGTGAGCTGTGATTCAGTTCCATGGGCCCTCACTTGCATCTTCTTGGTGAGGAAAGCCAGTCTGGGCACCTGTTGAGACGTGCCTGATCCAAGAGCATTCCTGAAGGGAGCCCGGACTCAGGAGGAGCCACCCCACTGCTCCCAGTGATACCACCTTGAGCACCAAGTCTTTGCACTGGAGTTCCAAAGCAACTGCTGTTTTTTCCTTTTTTTCCTACAGCAATGCTACTTTCAAACTTTGAAACTATTAAAGATTTAAAGGTCCCAGGAATATTATCAAAATCTCGCATTTGAACTTTACAAATCAACAGCAGCTGATGCATCGCCGAATGTTAACAGTGTAAACACACAGAAAAATCCAAATTTCTGGTCATGTTAAGAATTACTTTTAATAAAATCTCCTGACAAATAAGTAAACATTAGCACATTTTATGGTGTTTGCGTTGCAATTTTTCAAAATAATGATTGAGGGCTGTTTGCAACATTTTTCATGTCAGTAGTTCTAATGTCTAGATATAAATAACAGTTGGAGTGTGAACATGACCCTGAAAGTTTAGTCTGGATTGTGAGTAAATGAATGGAAACATTCTTGTTCTCATTTGCAGACATGGATCAAGCCTCATCACTAAAATATATCACCACATGTACAAGGAGCATTTACACAGCCCAAGACACGTTATTTGCAGGAAAATAGAGTATCACTACTGCTACAATTTTATTTCCTGAGTGTGCAATAGTCCTCGTCTCTGTTTGGGATAACCTCTGGAATGGTCTGAAAAAGCAAAGACTATTGACACAAACAGCTTTTCACTGTCACTGAAGAAGATGAGATAGGTCTTTTAAAAGGCAAAATCCTTATGTAGTAATAGCAACTTTATTTTACAATTATGACAAAGAAGAAAAGACAATGGCCTACTTATGAGAGCTGCTGAGCAAAACTCAGGGAGAAGCTAAAGATCACTCTGTACATGGGTTTGGTTCCTGGGGTGGCACAGATTCCAGTACCCACAAATATGGGACAAAGCCTGTGATCAAAGAGAAACTGTAACTTCCTTCACCACACCACTTTGCCTCTTTCCATACCTCCTTACTTGTGCAAAAAGCAAATATAAAAATGTAACTCTGCTGATCAGTGCTTCCTTAGAAAGTATTCAAAAAACCCCACCCGCTAGAAGTGGAATGAAACTCACAGAAACATCCTAAAATTGTAAAATAATATTCAGTGATCTGTGAAGACAAAAAGAAGTCTGTTAAATAAAGCTTCATAAATGATTCAGAATTTCCTCTGTTTCTAGCAGTGATCTCAAGCCAGTTTAATATTTCTAGGTAAATAATTCATGTTACTTTTGATTCTAGCAATAATGCATTCTCAAAAACACTGGCTGCACAGTGCTCTGCTCTTTCCCTGGACTTTCAGGTAGTGTTGTCTGGAAGTACATAATTTCATTTCATTACTAGAAGCAATTACCACCTTTTTTAGAGCAAGAATAAAGAAGAATGAATAATGACTAGGATTTCAGGCATAGCTTCAGCTATGATATATGAAAATGGCCATGAACACAGAAAGGTGTAGTTGGTATCTGTGTATTAGATACACAATTGCCACAAATGATGGAGTATTTCTGAGAGCAGGCAGACAGTGAGAACTGAACACTGATTATTTCCAAGGACAGTCCCATTACAGTGTGGGAAAGCACAGAAAGACCTGAAAGGACATTTGTGTTAAGAATGTTCTAATACACACTTAGCTCTTACACTTTGCAAGGAAAAAGTTTACAAGTACTGATGCTCTTTCTCTCGAAAATCGTCTTCATATATGCTACTTTCTGACTTGCTAGGGGGAAGGCAATTCTGATAGAAAGATTATTATTTAGCAGGTTTTTACTTTCATACTGAAAAAGATATTCCTGTATAAGATAGCACAGTAGTTTTGTATCCTACAGCATACTAGCTGCCATAGAGCTGTAAGAAAACCAGTTACGAGCTTTAAGCTATTAAAACAGACAATTTTAGGACATTAAAAAGGTGACATAGCTTTACACGTGGATTTCTAAGTATAATTATCATGTGCAGATTCAGCTACCAGAACAAGCAGGGAAGAATACCTTTTCGTTTATCTGCAGAACTATCTTTTTCTTCCAAAACACAGTGGGAGCCTTGAAATTCCCGAGTCTTACAATGTGGGACATCACGCACACCAGCAATTATCCCAATCACTGCAGTGATCTATACCAGTGCTGCAGCCTGGAAGAGTAAGGAACCGTGGGGTTCCTGGCAGTTGCTGGCAGTGACTGCTCTTGTTATGCTCCTCCCTACAAGCTTTATGTCACAGAACTAAGATGCAAACCTGTTATGATCCATCTATGAGAATGCTGAACAACAGTGTGCTTTGATAAAGCAGCTATTATGTCACTCAAATGACCATGAAATCCCAGACTGGGAGGGAAAACAGCTATTTTGAGTACAGCTGAAATCCTGTTCACTCTGATCAATAGGAATATGTGGGCTAAGATCAATTATACAAAGCTCAGCATCAAGCAGTAACATTAGTACTGCAGTGATAGAAATAGGAAAACTTGAGATGGGAGCTCAAGGAGGGCTAAATTTTATTATTTTTATGCAATCAAAGCAGATACAAAGATAATTTTCAATAGTATTTAATACATATGTGCAGATGGGAATACTACCTAGGCATTATCTGTTTATTTATATCGGTCTATTAACCACATATTTTACTTCTGTCAGCTTTGATTCTAGATTTGTCATTAATGATAAATAATTTCCTGTATCAGCTCCAGAGGCTCAAAAAAAAATTACAGAAAATTCTTTTCATCCCAATATGTATCTTTGCCATGAATTTATGCCTCATTCTGTTTCAGGTTCCCCTCAAATGGTGTATTCCAAGCTTGAAAAGGGAAAATACATGAGTTATCAGAGCATGTTTCACTACTAAATATCAATCACTTAGTCCCTCACTAGCAGTGAAATCTACTTTATCATCACTAGTGGTGATACTCTTCGATTCTGACAGAAGCCATTGAGACAGATTTAAAACAGCAATCAAGAGAAGAAGAAAACAGAGTTTTCTGCACTTGGAATTGCTTTCAATGCAATGGTAATTTCAGTTAATCAACAAAGACTCATTCAAGTTGGAGCTCTAGATATTGATTTGACTTCAGATTTTTTTAAAAGTGTCAATATCTTTGCTTCCAGACATTTCTGTGACTGGCATGTTAAAAGGTCTACATTTTGTCATATTTAAAAGTCTATGATAATCTAAGATGATGATCTCATGTTGTTAGTTCTGCTGACATTTAAGAATTTTTCCAATCATAGTTAAAAAAAACATCCCTCTCTCTGCCAACTTAAAAATAAAGGTACAAAGATAAAAATGAATAACACAATTAGATCAGTAATATAATTCACTATAATGCTATCATTAAGTTAATTGGCATTATGCAAATTAGGTTAGCTCTGGTTAAGCCTTTTATTTATAGGCTTTTTATTTTTAAAGATGCAAACAGTAACCACACCAGAACAAATCTTGCAGCTTGAGTGGGTTTAATCAATCCATTGAACCTACAAGATGTACTTAAAAAAAAAGAATGTGGTGAAAAACCGCCAGCGCTTTCTTTTGAAATACAGGTATGCAAGGTGCTGGCAGATATGCTATGAAGAATTTATAAACATATTTTAAATATATTTTAAGCTGTTGTTTGCCTAAAAGTGAATTTCACTCTTTAGAGCAGAACATTTTCTAAGCAATGGTGCTGATTTCTCATGTTTATGTCTCAGTTTAGACGTATCTATAGGTACTTCTCTTCTTTGACACTTGTTAGTTCCTTCCAAGAGGCAAACCTATATAATCCTGTCTCTTTAGTGTGCAACACCACAGAGGAGCAAGAAGTTTGCAACTGGGAAGTCTCCAGTAATCAGATTTCAGCCCTGTCTATATAAACTGCAGACTGATGTTAAAACTGAATTCCAGTTTTAAATAACTGATTATATCAACTGTGGGAATTCTAGATCTCTGCTAAAATGTCCACTCTCATCACTCAACTCCAGCACTAAGGTTAGTGAAGAAAGATTTTCCCACGTCAGTACAGCATCACATGGAAGTGTCTGATTTTTTATTCTTAATTTCTTTAGAAACCTGCAGGCTTTGAGTATGGCTAACCCAAGCTGCACTTCCAGCTCTCATTGCACCAGGTCTCATGGGTTGGCTGACCATGAGACCCAGAGACCCATGAGCAACAACAAAGTATCTGCCAAAATGCAAGATGAAAAGATGTTTTTCCCCAGCAGCAGTAGGAGCAATGCCATGATCTTTCAGACAAGCAGACATAAGAGTTCCAGTGTGGTCCTTAATGCATGACCACACTTTTTTCTTTGTTGTTGTTTGCTGATGTCCACAGGCACCTTAAGACTAGCACTACAATACATTAGCACATAAATACACAGATTGGGCCGAAACAGAAGCATTGTACTTGGCTGTTATGATTTATGAAAAAAAAAGGAAAAAACAAAAGTCATTCTGGGAACATGAAAGATCGAATGAAACATTTGAGAGTAAGGGTTTAGGTTTTTTCCTCCTAGATGTCAAACTGCCCTTTCAACTCACTGAGAACATGTAGTAGGATAAAAGCAAGTCTGTCAGCTACTCAACAGCCCAGATCTTTCAGTATGAAAAAAACCAAGTTGCAGGGTTTTGTGAGCTTTGTTAAAAGTAGCCAAGCTTCAGAGAAACTAGAAACAATTAAATTGTTCCTTGGCTTAGAAAAGAAGTTCACAGATACGAAGATGCTGAATAAAGGCAAGTTTCAAGTTTCATTTAGTTTCATTCATGCAGAAGGAGTTAACCTATGATTGCTTAACTGAATTTGAATGATCAGCATATGAATTATAACAGCAACAAGGAAAACACAATGTACATGTTCTTGGTTTTGTTTGTTGGCGTTTTCTGTGGTTTCTGTTTGTTTGTTTTTGAGGTTTTTAGTGGGTTTTGTTGGGTTTTGTTTTTTTCCCTGAAGAACACAAGGCCTGTGGCAGATCACTTAGGCTTGGCTATGCTCCTGAACATCTTGACTAGCTGTAAAGAACATATAAGACTCTGGCCTTTCACCCCACTGAGCTATTGGCCACATTATCTGAATGAACCCCCCACCTTCAGCAACTTGTGAAAAAGTCATCTATCATTTTAATGGGCTCTGCACTTATAGATAGCAAAGTGCCACTCATTCTGAGACATTTTCTTTTTTACTTCTCTGAAAGAATAGTGTTCAGCATTATTTAGTTGTCAAAATCTGCCACAATAATGCAATAAAAAAGGCTTCACTTCCAATAAAAAAGGTGGTGCATATGGATGAATTTTCAAGAGAGTATAATCAACCTCTTGGGTCATCAGAATGAAAAACTGAACCTTCAGTCTTCCAAAAAAATGTGTTCAATTCCTTAGAACCCAAAGCAAAAACTGTGATCCTGAAAGCCCTCAATTACTTCCTAAACACAGGGACCCCTAAATGGCAAAAGCATTTACTTTTTAATGTCACCTTTCTCCAGGTGCTTTATTACATGTACAACGTGCATTCGCTACATGAGCAGAGCTGAACATTATGCCTACCTGCATTAAAGCCCCAGACCAGATCAACACATTACCTGTCCCACTACTGAAGTGCTCTGTGACACTTCTTAATCCATTTTCCCTGAAAGATTTTACATTCCATCACCTATCTCCCCTCAAAAATGCTGCCAGTGTATCAGGCTTAGATTATTTTTGTTTAGGGAGCACGTTCCTCCTTCATTACTGAAACTATATACAATAAATGATGATTCATTAGGTAAATGAGCAGGGCTAATAGGGGCACAGTTCTGCAGCTCAGTGGTTCAGACTTTCAGACAGGAATGCAAGATTCAGTTTATGGTTTTTAACTGACAGCTGTCCAAAGAAAACATAGCTAAAGGCTTTTTCTCAAGTCATTCAAGTCTATGTGTGACTTTTCCCTTTATCATCTAAAATTTCATAATTTGCTTTCAAAACTGAGGACTCTTAAATGAAAATGGTATTCCTATATTGAACCTGACAATTCCACATTCTGACCTAAAAGTCATGTCTCTGCTTCTGCTCCTGCTTTAACAGTTGCAGGAGCTGTGTGATGGTATCACTTCCCTGAGCTGTTTTCTTTTGCCAGAACATCACACTAGAAAGCCACATGCCCTTGCTTATCATGACAGCTAAACCTTTCTCAGGTCACTGCTTTCTAAAATACAATTTTATCACAGCAGCAGTATGACTGTAGCACAATCATTTTCTTCCTGGGGCTTAAAGTATTGGTTTGTTTGTTCATTTGTTTTAATTTATTTTGCCATTTTAAGAGGAATACAAAATAATCTTGAGCGCAAATATTGTTGCTGTATGTGGCATATATATACAGATTATTTTTACTCGCATAAGGGTCTTTTCATCATTTGCAGGAAGTTTTAGCATCAGTGATTTGAATTCATTAATGAACATCCTGGGTAGTGTGGGACCCACAGCTAAACAATGGAGAGCCGCATTTGAACCATTCTCATGATGTAATTTCCCACTGAAAAGTACATTTTAAGACCTATCACTCAGCCCATTCTTAATCCCTTTAAAATGCACTTTACTGCTATTCTCTACAGCCACTCTATTTAATGTCATAGGTGAAATCATTTGCACAACTCTAAATGACACTATTTTACTAAAAAGTAGTCATGGGTTCAAGTCTCCGTTTTGCAACTACCTTTTCTGCTACAGAACAGAACAGCACCCAGAAACTAGGTGGAATTTAAATTTTTAAAAACATATCTTAGAGACAATACACCTGTAATGCTAACCAGCTAAAGTCTAAGAACTGCAGGCAAAATCCTCCATTTCAAGTACAGGTTCCAGAAATGCGTGTAACAGACCAAAAGAGGATGGCTGGGAAAGCTTTTTGAAATGAAAAAATAACAGTATGGGCCTGAATGACTGTCCAGAATTAGAAATCCTTGACAGAGAGACTGGGAAGCAACTGTACTCCCAGAGGCTTCAATAGCCCTGAAGAGGAAATACTGACCACTCAGCAGCTCAACCCACAGAGCGAGTCCCCCCTGACCTCTAAGGAGCTCTCTGTGCACCATCTCATCAAGGACTTCATGTGGGGACTGGGAAAGCAATGCTTGGAACTTCTGTACACTTAAATCAAATTAACCATAAAATATGCCTCCAAATACATAAAAAGAAAATTGGCCTCCACAATGGCAATTAAATACACGTTCTAGCAAACCTTCTGACTGCATTAAGATTTGATTTCAGTTCTTTCAAAAAACAAACACTCAACCATAGGCAATTGCAACTGCACTTCTGTGTGAAATTCCACAAGATACTCCTGATAAAAAGAGATGATTTCATTCCTGAGAATTCATAACTAATTTAAATTTCAATGAAGCAAGTGCACACCTGTCTGCACATTTTGTTCTTCCAAATATATCCAACCTTCAGCACCAAACCAGTGAATCTTTCAAACAAAAAAAAACCTCCAAACATCAAACAAAAAAAAAAAGGCCGAATAAAACCCCAAACAAATAAAAGCAAAAATCCAAACCAACAAACCAACCAAATAAAACACAACAAAACACCAAAATCCACAACACAAGACAAAACCCAACCCATCCCCCCCCCCCAAAACAACCAAGCAACAAAACCACCATTAAGTATTTTAGGAGTTAGGGATTATAATTTAACAGTTGCCATTGAATTCTGTATTAGCATCTGGTTGATATGATCCGTGCTAGAATAGCTTTACTGGCATAACGAACATACTACAATAAAATTTAAAAGAGCCAGTATCATATAACAAATGTTTTTACAATTCCAATAGCCTAACATTCAATGTGTTCTGTTCTGGTGTAGATATGGCACTGATGAACCCATGCAAGAAAAAGGGTCTCTGCTTTTCAAAATCTTGAATATATCTTGAATACATTTTTCATCCGACAAGGATCAAAATACTGCTTTTTCAAGATAAATGGATCAATTTTGGCTGATAATGGTCTTTCATCAAATAACAAATGTAATTTGGGTTTGTGCAGCTTTTTGAGGCAACAAAGCAGAGCAGTTTATTTTCTGTATTGTTTTTAATCCAACACTATTTGCAAATATTAGATGACAATGAGAAAAACAAAGCAGTCAGCTGTTTCAATTAATTCCCTGACAAAATTTGCTATGCATGTGCCCCTCCAGAATATAAATAATCAGATCTAGTGCAGTGAATTATAGGAAAGTTTTACTTTAAATACAGATTTTATATGTTGGGTTAGGGCAGAACTTTGAAGTGACATAAGCTGAGTCAAATGGACTGTTAACAAAAGAGCTGGTGAGCTGCAGAAACCATGTTCATATGTCAAGAAAACATTAAATGGACCATCACCTCGTGGCCCAGGTCTCCACAATTTCTGCAAAGGCAGAATGACTAAAAATACTGTCATGATCACAAAACAAACAAAAAAGATGCCAAGGAAGAAAGGGGGAGGTCTCTCAGTTAAACTCCCAGAACCCAGGAGATGCCAAAAAGATATAAAACATCCTCACCTTTTTAGAAATCTGTATTTCTCATATTGTTTGCTTGTTCACACATGACCTGCTGTTAATCTTGACAAGAGTCCTGATCCAAAGCAAACAGTACTACATTCAAAGGAATTCAAAGCAAACCTCTGGTGAGCTTGGATCAGTTTGCTACCCACATATCCCACGAATCTCAAACTGAGGAAGAAAATAATCTGCAAGTAAGGTTTTGATTGTAAGAATTCCTCCTTGTGCAAGTAGAACCACTGAATCCAATGTTTCTTTGCACTGACTGTTCACATAATGGTTACTCAACATTAAGGTGCAATCCTTTGCACACTACTCATGTGCTGTAACACAAAATCAGTTCAGGTAATTCAGTGTAATTTATGATTTCCATGATGTAAGTGTTTTCAATGTAAGCACGAACATCTCATGAAGTCTCTTATCGCGCTTCTCTAAGGCAAAAAAATGCAAATGTCTCTTTCTTAGAAACTTATTACTCCTCTGCAGAAAACAAATTAAAGTTGTATGTATATCAAGAAGTGTTGCAGCTCAGTGACCTATAGACAGAGTGCTGAAGATATGACATCCATCCATATTAACGGTATCTGATGGCTTTTACTTCAGACCCACTGCATGGGTGCAACTTCCCTGAAGGTCTGAGGTACACGTGGAGTACTCCTGCATCCCACTGACTAAGAAATTTCATCCAAAAGGAATCAATTTTATGTGATTTGCAAACAGCCCACATTACAAGCTAAAGTATAGTAATGTGGGCAATGGAGTAACTCACATTGCCAGATGCAGAGACCCCCAGAAAAGAAAACAATATCCTGAGAAAGCCCTCACAGATCCAGGTAACTGAGAAGCCCAGGACTGTTCCCAGACCTACACAGAGTGAAGCTACCTTAGGTCATAGCGGCTTCAAGAATGTCTGACAAGTGATCTTCATTGGGGAAGTATCTGGAGACTTCTGGTATAACAAAAAGGTCCTCTCCAACAGCACTTGTATTATGATCTTGGGTGTTGTGTAAGGGTTGTGATGTTTCATCTGAATTGGCTCACAAATATCAATATGGTGATTCACATGAAAAGTTATGCTTCTGCTTAAGAGTTTGCAAGCCTGAGCCTTTAGTCCAGATGTTTGCAAAGTGCTGGATTAGAAGGGGCCACAAGTTTCTTCACAGGTGCTTGGCAATGTGCAATATACACAATTGTTCATCAATACTAACCACTAAAATCAAAGACAGACAGTGCTAGAGCTGGTAGGCGTGAATACTATTCAAGCTGGAGAAGTCTTGCTCTGCTCTATCTTTTTTCTACCCTAGTGGTAGACAGAAATAACAATTATACACAAGCAAAAGATTTTACTACAACCTTGGAATCACGTAATTAATATCAAATGAAATTCTGTTACCTAGAAAAAATGTTTTAACTATTGCTATCATTACACAGTCCTGTTCATAGAGATGTTATTAATAAGCTTTGTTATGTAGGCCAGTAACTTAGTTCCTAAATAACGGTCTTTCAGTTAACAGGAAGGAAAGAAAAGTAAATCATCAGAGTTTCGAGATTGCCCTTTAACCTTGTCACCTAAAGGCAAAAAAAGAAGCTGGTATTAAATTAAAAGGCTTCCAGATTTCATACGTCTCTTACAATGTGGTTTACACAATTCACTCGTCTTGTAAAGGTGAGCACAGACCTGATTGAGAGATGATGATGAAAGAAAACTGACAGTGTGATGACCTCTGTGGTCAGAGCCAAGGCTAATAGCTCTGGGAACCGACCTTTGATTAACTTCTCCCCTTTTCCTGAGCCTCTGAAATCTGTCACGAAGTTCTCTGTGTTAACTTCTGCACCACTAGTACTATATAGACATAATGCTTTTCAAGGATCAGCTTTGCAACAAATGCAATCCCCATAAAGAGTGCAGTAATATTTCTCAGGTCTCAGTTCTTTGCAGCCTTATCATTGCTGCAATGTGTCACTGAGACAAGACCAGGAAGAAAACCAGGCAGCAGCTATGCTGTCTATGCATGCAAACCAGGAACATTATCCTGGCTGGATTTTTTTCCTATAGGCCCATGGGACAGAAAAGCAATACAGTCTACATTGCATTTCTAGTACATTCATTCCTTAGCAGAGGGAGTGTGTTAAGTCACATACCACATTTTTCTTTTCATCTTTTAGGAGAGTAAGTCAATTCAAAGGGTCCTTTATCCCTGGGCAAAGATATGAGGCTCAGATTTTAGAAAAACATGGTTCAGTTTTTTATACTCATGTAAAGGTCTCACTTGATGGCAGATTCATCACTGCTACTCTGATTTATTTCCCTAGCTATTAAAGGAGGAAAAAAGCATTTTTAATTCCTCCATGGATAAATATGCTCAGATCTGTAAGGCAATCCAGTAAATATGACAAAGGAGTTGACATAAAAGCACAGAGCTAATTACACGGTGAAACTGGTCTCCAGCCTGTCCCTCAGATGTGACAACAAAACAGCTGATTATGGAACTGATTCACCCCAAATAGCCCCCAATAATTTAATCTGGTTGTAAGGGTCTAAAAGTCATCACTGCCACTGAAACTTTCCCTCTACTGTCCTTGAGTTAGTAAGCCAATTATTTCTATCAAATGAGTTTAAGTGAAAAATGTGAGCATTTCTGCATGCCTACCAGAAAATCACAGCATCTCTTTTTATGAAGGTTTTTTAGTAAGCAGCTTACCATGCACGCAATGATTTCAAGCGGCTTACATAAAGTAATGATAATTAAATATTAAAACAGACAGGCAGACAGACTGCAGTCATTCCAAATTCCTTCCTCCAGAAGATTACTCCAATAACCTAATGTTGACTGTCCACTCCACGCCCTCTCAGTGCACAACTGGGGCCACTGTATTGGAGCTGTTCCACCACCGCTTTCAGAAAACTGAATTTGAAAGAAGACTTTTGAAAGACTTTCCCAATAAAAAATAAAGAGCAGTATCCCCATTTATGATTCCTCTTTACTTTCATGATTATTCGCTGCATTGGCTTATCAGATGCAGAATTCATGCAA
Source organism: Pithys albifrons albifrons (assembly GCF_047495875.1). NCBI lineage: Eukaryota > Metazoa > Chordata > Aves > Passeriformes > Thamnophilidae > Pithys > Pithys albifrons. Next base: position 8,357,515 of record NC_092465.1, on the reverse strand, counting down.
CAGGAAAATCAATCCTTATTCTTCATCCACTCAGAAAAAAACCCAAACCAACAAAACCTCGACTGTAATTACACTGGCATTTGATAAAGTATTTTCTTTACCTTTTGTTTGAGTCTAGAATTTCTAGAAGACTCATTCTCCTATCACATCCCAAGAAGCTCATGTGCATATTTTTGTGAACTAGGCAGGACTGCCTTGATATGAAATTATCAGAAGCTGACTGGCACATTCATTCATCACTTGGCTACTGGTTTTTTTTGTCTCCAGAAACCTCTAAGCCTGTGGCTTCAATGAGGCATTAACTGCTGATATAACACAGCATTAACAGTTGGACAATGTATGCAAAAGCATTAAAACAATCTCATATAAAGTATTTTAATAACCACAGTTCCACAAAATTAACTGAGAAAAAATAAAGGAAGCATTTTATTCATGAAACCCTTTCAACAAATCTACATAAATGCATCAAATTTAAAATGGCTAGGAGGAGCAATGCAAGTGTGTTGACTTTAAAACATTTCACATTCTGACCAGCATTCTAGAAGAACTTTGTTTAGGTCTTTGTATAAAAATCACTTTGCCCTTTCCTGTTCTTTATCTCCCACTGTCCTTTCTTCTGCACACAATAAGCTTCTAAATTCCACATCATTTAGTCATATCTAACCTTTATAGCATTTTTCTTCTGATGGATGTATTCTTACAAAATGAAAATTGTTCTGTAATAGTAGAGATTTTTCTAATAAAGTAGTGCTCAGTATGAAGTAAGAAAATGCTAATCACAAGAATAGTTTTTCATTGCATTTATGCAGCACAATATTTAGTAATGTGGGTTTATCACAGCATTTCACTAAATGATGCAAAATTCACTGCTGTAATACAGAACTCATTCACTGAGTTGTTCAAAAGCTGTTCTCCCTCCTACACTTTTGCATTTTAATATTTAAACTACAGGGAGAGAAAATGTTCTGAAATATAAACTAGGAAGTGGTTCTGTACAGGTTTTCTATTACTTGTAAATGATGGGCTCCAAGCATGGGTTTTAATTTTTTTTTTTTTACTTTACTTCTGAGGTTGTATTTTGAGGATAGGTCAGAGCACAAAAACCAGATCAGTACGTGTGGTCCTTGGTCCCTGAATGCAAATCCCTGCTATATCCATGATATTCATCCTACTTAATGCCTAGAGATGGCTCTTAAGAACTTTTTAATCTCCTCTGTCTGCCCAGACACCTCTAAAAGCACTAAACTAATTCAATCACAGTGAATGCTACTTGCTAAACTGACTGGATGTGCAATCAAGAAGGTTCTGTCAGCAATATGGAGGTGAACTTCTTCAGTTGGCTCTAATGCTGAAAAATTCCATCTTGTCTGCTGCCAAACTGAGTTTCTTTTTTTCTATAGTAAATTCTGTCAAGGTAGTTCACTGACATCGGATCCTACTTTTTCTATTTCTTTCCTAGAAAATATATGAAAAGAATGTTGAGGGAAAATACATTTCCAATTGCCTAAAGCACCAAATTACGAGTCAGTGTATTATATGACATTCGTAATATGGTAAGAAAAGATTATCATCTTTAATTAGAAAAAACTTTGAATAAATTATTTCACTTAGCTACTGGTTAGCAATTGCAAAGCATAGTTTTCCTGCTAAGAAAAGATAATAAAACCAATTACAAAATTTCATTACTCACTGAAGTACTACTTTACAACAGGTAAATACAAATATTTTTCTTTATGAAATTATTTTTCTATTTTCTTCTTCAACCATAACAGACATTTTGTGCAGTGCTACCCATTTTAAATTAGGTGCCATACTATTCAATTATTGAATAGTCCTTACTGTAGCTGACACTTAGGCACAGTTAATGTTTCAGACACTGATTGCTGAACGTATGAAAGAACCCTGTCTGAATAAATCAGTGCACTGGAATTGACATAAATGGAACTAATTCATAAACTGCAGCTGAAGAACCTCTTTATCTACAGATGCATCTTTTCAAGTTTTTGCATTAAACATGTATTAGCATTTCATGGAATAGCACCTTAAAGAGTTCTAACCATGCAAAACAAGGTCCACTATGCTTTTTTCAAGAATTTTAATCTTGTGTTGAAGTCAGTGTCCTATAGCCATAGATACAATAATGAAGATAGATAAAAGAAACAATTTCTACACCAAGAAAGACTATCTGTTATGGCTGGATTCAAAAATAAACACAAGCTTGAAGAGAACAAAAATCTTCACTGCTCTTCTGATGTTTCTTTCTGCTTTAATTTAACAAAAGTTTGATTTTCAGCTGCCTTGTCTGCCATGAAGCCACACAGTCAAATACAGTAGTATAAAATGCTACTGAATAACAATTGCTTATTTCATTCAGAAAATAGTTGCTACTAGGTGAAGAAGAATCTGAGAATGAAACATTTTATCAGGGCCACCTGAAATTGTCTCCATCCATATGCCCTGACAGTCTGTTTTCTCACTGCTGTTTGACATGTGACCTTCAAACTAACAGTCATGAAGCTCCCAAACCACAAAAAAAATCTCCCACTCCACCTCCCTATCCTATGATTAGTTGGCAACATTTATTGAACATCCAGTATTTATAACTCACTGTCATTAGCAGTAGTAACCAAATATTGCCTCTGAAAGAAGAGATAGTGATGAGATGTTAGCATTACACACTCAAATATTCAACTGTGAGAAATGTTCTTTTTTCAGTGAAATGGTTATATATTCTTGACCATTTTCTGGCAAGGGTAGTGTATCATTTCTTCTAAGAGCCACTGCACAGGCAACACAAAGGAAGTCACATTGACATAAAGTCCCTTCAGCAAAGCTCACGCTCCTCTAAAGCTTCCCCTGCGAGGCAGAGGGTAGAACATTTATATTAAAGAATAATCAATGCAGAAAACTGTTCAACAATTTTTTTTGCCAGATTCATCCAGATTTATGAACAGAGTTGGTCATAAAACTTCTCCTCTGAACCTGAATATACTTTATCCATTTTCAGTGTTATAGTGGATACTAAAAAACTGCAAAAAGCTAACAGCATGATATAACAAATAAGACTCTTGGCTATTAGATGACTTTCCCACTTTATTTCTTCAACAAAGTCCAGCACTCATGGAATAAACTGAATGCAGCAACATGAGTCCCAGAGACAACTGAAAACATTTGGAATTCAGATACCAAGCACTTTCTAAAACACTGGACAACAGACCCAAATCTGCTTTGCATTTATATTTATCATAAGTTGCATGACTTGTGACCAAAAAGGTAAGTAAAACCACTAAGAAATATTCTTTGTAAAGAAATTTTTTTGAATCAACTCATATAAGCTACATCCAACAGGAACAGAAAGAACAAAAAGTGTACATTTTCCTTTTAGATTGACTGAATCACCTAAACCACAGAGACAGAGACATTCAAGACTGCTGGTGATCACCAGCTGGGGAGTTAATTCTCCTCCCTCAAATCAGCAGTTCCCAACCCAGTTACCCTCTATCAACACCTAAAACATTTCAGCCATCCCAGTTATTTCCATCTGCAGGTTTTGGAACTTGAACGTTTCCACTGTAATTTTTGACTCTTTCTCCATCTTCTGCCACTTCTTACCTACCTGGTTAAAAAAAAGCAAATCCCACAAAAGCATTTAGGTGTAGCAGTGCTCACTCAAGTTTTATTTTATATACTGTAACCTTCCTGCTTACTACATTCTTCAATATCCCAGGTTTTGTCTTGGGAAGAATAAAGCCAGCTAGGAGTTATTTTGTAGACATCAGCACACACAGGTAACTTCTTTACTACTTTATCTTGTTTAGTCCTTCTTGTGGTTCCTGCATCAACTCCTTTCAATAACTGCAGAAACCAATGGAAAAAAGTGTCTCACTCATTAATGAAGAACTATTTTACTACACAATAGACATGAACAAGCTGTTGGATTATTAGCTAGGACAGCACAAAACAAGCATAACCCTGATTTCTGCAGCAATTCATGATTTCCAGAGCCATTCTGTGGCTCAGGTGCCTTGGACAGAGTTAAATCCCCTCCCCCCTCCCTGTCACTTCTTCTTAGATAAAATGCCAATGATGCAATACTACACTGTCTGAGATTTCCTGTAGGATGAGGAAATTATCTGGATCCCATTAGACATATGGAAAGACAGATTGATACACAACTTTCCAGCATTTGCTAAATAAACAGATTTCAGGTGATTGTCAGAATCAGGAGGAAAAGAAATGGAACTTACTCGTTCTAGACATGAAAATACATATTGAGGACAAAGTCAGGTTACAAAAATACTTGTAAGGTGTGGAATTTAGAATAATGGAGTTTTGTAAAAGCTGAACTTGAACAGAATGACAATGAATAAAAATAAAAATGTCACCATTTTTACAGAAGATCTGTACCATTTGCCATTTTGACAGAACTATTTTTTTTAAAAAGTGCTAGTACTTCCATGCTAGTATAAAATATCCTGGTTTTAATAAAGGTTAGGAAAAAAAAAAGTTTTAGTAAAAGTGCAATATGTGCTTCGAATTGCAAAATGTGAGTTACTTGAATCACTTCTACTTTCTCCAGAAAGAAAAAATTAAAAACAAACATGAAAGAAGTCAGAAGGGAGGGATCCTCATGAAGCGTACTTCCTCTAAATCCTAATTGGTGAAAAGTCAATACATCTAAAAAAAAGCAAACAGAGCACTCTGTGGCCTTTTAATTTTCTTTTCCAGAACAAAAAATGGAAGTTTCTTTTTTACATTAAAAATTAGTTTATATTTGTAATACAAATTCTTTGCAATGGTTAAGGTTTTTCCTTAATCTTTGACATTAAATCACTGCATACCTCTATCCTAACCATCATCATATTATATATGATATACTACATGAATATTATCCATTTTCTCCCTGACAGAAATTTTCCATTAAAGAAAAATAAATAAATAAATAAACAAACAAACCCCAAAATTATGAGTAAATAAGTACCTAAATAGAAACAGATTGAGTTATGAGTGGATTAAGTTTCTATTACAATGAAATCAATAGCAAAATTTTTAATACCTGCAGGCTCAATAAACACAAGGTGCTGTAAATTCTTTATTACTTAACAAGCTGGGATATACCTGCTACTCAGTGAACTGTGTCCAAGATTTCTGATGAATTTGTCCCAGGGTTTTTTTAATAAATATGAGAAAGCAGATGTCTGATAAACCAAAACTGGTTCAGTGTTTTAACCAAGCCATCAGAAATTCCACTTTTCTGGAACAAATATAAGTTGATAGTATAAATACAATTCTTTTTTTTTAAATCATTAGAGGGAGTGGAAAAAACCAAACCAAAACTCCAAGAACTAATGTCAATAACTGTAAATTAAATCAGCAATAAAGTAGCATAGCAATCAAATCAAGGTCAAAACAGAAAGCTGACTTCAATATTGTATTTGAATCAAATAACTTAATTAGGTAAATTGTTGGATTAATACAAAGATAATAAATCCTTTTAAATCCTAAGAACACCCTAAGAAAGCTCCTGTCAGTTGAATTATAAGCCACAACTAAAGGCTTACAACAGAACATAATCAAGTCTTTAATTTAGAGACAAATACATATTCTAATACAAAAGCCCTAGTAAATCCTGAATTGATGCTGAACTAGGACCATGACTTTCGTTCCAGGGTTCTCACATGTTACAGTATCTTCTTCTTTCTGCAGTTAAGAAACTGCCTTGCAGTCTCTAAGAAAAATTCTGATGAGCTAAAGTCATAAAATTTCTGCTAACCACAATGTACAGTGAAGTAACATTTGACTATGTTTGATCCTTCAGGACTCAGACCACACAGCAGACACTGAGGAGCATGTTCCCTGAGCCAAGTTTTAGAGGTGTTTGCATCATTAGAATAATTCCTCCCCTAATGGTTTTAAAGATTTTACTGTTGCTTATATGGACTTACAGACAACTATTAAAAGATTCTGAAAAAGCACCAGAATAAAAATATCAAATTTGATATAATAAATGCACACAAACACTTGGCACTTGCAAATATATAGATGCCCCAGGGAAAATATTCCAGGACCATCAGAGTGCAAAGCCTTTCTTGCCATTAGAAACCCTGCAGCTGAGCTGTGAAGATCTGCCAGAGGCTATCAGACATTATTGTCTGGTGCTGCAATTTGCCCTAACTGTTTAGTTTTGGGATTCTGGTACATTAATGCTGTTGTAAGTGGTCTGTTGAACACCAGAAAGTAGATTTTTGTCTTTTCTCTCTCACAGGTTCTCTGAGTTCTACTCATACTCTATCCAAGTCAGGCACAAAGCCTCTCTCCAAAGCACACCAAATCAGATTTGCAATGTCTACTTTTCCCAGATCAAATTGGAAAAGCTAAAAGCTTAACATTTTTGATTATGAACCACAGACACACCAAAGGATTTAGGAGTCTAAAAACATATTTTTAGTATATGAGGTTTTTATATCTTGAGACATCATCTGAAATGAAATCCAAAGAAATAAGCCCCCTTGTCAGGCAGCTCAGAGAAAAAACAAACAGAAAAAGCCACAAAACTATTTTGAAGGCATCTGGCACAAACTGGCCTTGGCAAACAAAGTTTTTGATTACACATTCATCATAAATTTAGAGAATACTCATCCCAAAAATTTATAGAAAGTGCTACTGGAATGAAACTAACAACCACAGCTACTCAGCATTCATCTGTCAATACCATTAGAAATAAATTTTAAATCCTTATGACTGGATGTCTCCATTCATCTTGCAAACAACTAAATTTAGTGGGAACTAGGCTGCAAGTCAAACAGGCCACCTTTGAAACTTTTAGTCTAAAAACAGAACAGGCATTTCAGAGCTTTAAAAATCAGAAACCATTTAAGAACAGAAAGCAAACTGTATGAAAGGACTGTGTTATCAGGCACAGGGTATTTCACGTACCTGTAATTACAATATGATAAAACTGTACAATAGTGCTGTAATCAAACATTCCAGAAAAAAGAAACCTTGGATGCTTTTTCTACTTCAGCACTCTACTGCTGTCTTTTTTATTAAATCACATAAAAGCTTTTTACTAACCACTTTCTATTCCAGCATACAGGCACTTAGTTAACCAGAATTTAGAGGAACTAGAAAAGAGAACAGAGCCTTTTTCAGAATCAGAGCATTTTCTTCTTTCAATATTTTTTTATTAATTGTTTTTATCTTGTTCCACTTTCAGCTCAACAGCATTTTGTTGTGCCACTTGTTTGAAATGTAGAAACCTACAGGCTCTTAAGCTCACCTTCACTATTTAAAAGCTCTCAAAGATCCTTTCCTAGACATACTTACTGAATTTTTACTTCACATGACCAAATAACTGGTATTAGGATCCCTGTCTAAATTATACAATTGCCCAGTTTTAATCCATGCAGCAGTAGGTTGCATAAAACATATTGCAGACTTTCTTCACTTTGTTGTCTGTGCTATTGAACTGTTCCTCCAGTCACCTGGGAGAAGAGACTTGCTCTAGTGTAGTCAATGAAATGAGATCTGTTTTTGTGCTAAATGCTCTTCTGATTTTCATGGTATTTTTCTGGTTGCCCCTCCTGCTGCTCTTGGGGGATGAGCAAACCAACACTGCATCTTTGATTCTACTGCTTCTGATTCATCTGGCAAAAGCACATTTCTTACTGGTACACAGAAACTTTAGTGGTGGCATCACAGAAGCTTAGCAGCACCAAACCAACTCTTTGGATTGCGTGAGAAGGAATCCCACTTACAGTGGAATTTTGTGAGTGAGTTTGGGCTACTGCCCCTTCTGTGCATAGAGAAAGGCAGAAGAAATAGTTGAGAAAGGGGATTGAGATAAAGATATAAGTGGAGGACAGTCTTGATGTGGTCATCTGTGGGCAACCACCTTCCCTGTCTATAATACTTACATGCTCTGATACTTTTACAGCATAAATATTTTCCTTTATTTTTAAAAGAATTCCAACTAAATCCAGTCTTCTCTGTGGGAACTGTGGAATATCTGACTTGCAGGTGAACAAAGACAGGGAATTATGAAAGCCTACAAGGACTTTCTCTATGTCAAACTGGTTCAGATTGATACTGAATATTGCGTTGATGAGTAAAGACACTAAACTCATATACAGCTGAATCAAGTATTTAAAAAAAATAAAATCACAAATTAAATCTCTAGGTTAAAAAATGAGATCCTGACCTAAAAATGAGCTTCAGGAAATCTAGTTTCTGGTCCTGACCTTGATTTTATTTATTTAGTTGCTAAAATAATCACTATTACAAAAGACCAAGTGCTGTAATTTTGGTGATGATGGACTATCACCTTCATTCATTCATCATTAGTCCTTGGAGTTTGACTTTTAAAAGTGAAATGTTGACAGTGGTTAAGTCTGCATAAATATGGTTTGCTAAAGGTTGTGGTCCTAAAAGATCTGAATTAACAAATATAGGAAGGTCACTTCCCTATGGTTGTGAAGGTCAGTCTCATCTTTTTAATGATATTAACTTTTATGTCTTTCTATCTACTACTGCATCTGCTTCATTATTTTATTTTGGCAATGTTATATATATAACTCTTCTCATATACTTTGGATAAATAATTATATTGCATAATTCAAGAAAAGATCAGACAGTCCTGAATATTTGAGCATTCTCTGCCTATTATGATGCAAATAATTTCCCTTTATTGTCATTAACATTAAAATTCTGAATTTCTTCCAAAGTGTCTCCAGGCATTTGTCAGGAGGAAATAGCAGGAGCTTTAGATTAACATTCGGATGACTCTCCTTTTGTTTTACTGATAGCTTTTATGAGCCTTCAACTTCCTCACCTTTGCATGGGTCCAATATCTTGCCTTTCTTTGGTAACTTCAAAATCAATTTGGTTCAAGGCTGCATCTAATGTTCTGTAGTCCAGAGGTGGAACACTCAGGGTGCAACATGCAATGAGCATTTAATCCTCTACAGTTTTGTACAGAGTGGTTTGTTTTTTTTTCCCCTTCTTTCTTTTCAGCCTCTGATTTGACTGTGTTAACACAAAGGCTGTAGGGCATGTACTTCCCAGTAGCCAAGGAACCTCTCCTTCTCTGGCATTTGTAACTGACTTGTGTTTCCCAGAAAATGCCGCCCTCTGTGATGTTCTGGAGCAGGGAATTTTGCAGTGCTTTGTGCTGCAGTGGTTTAATTAGGGATAAAATGATTAAATATTCATCGATCCTGAGTGTTGCACAGACTGAAACAGGCGAAGTGCTTGACTGTGAGTGGTGTATTTGACTCCCGAACTGGATGTCAAAAGTCTGCAATATGTTTTATGCAACCTACTGCTGCATGGATTAAAACTGGGCAATTGTATAATTTAGACAGGGATTGTTTGAAATGTAAAAACCTACAGGCTCTTGAGCTCACCTTCACTATTTAAAAACTCTCAAAGATCCTTTCCTATCCATGCTTACTGAATTTTTACTTCACATGACCAAACAACTGGTATTAGGATCCCTGTAGGCTGTTCCAAAAGAAGTAGGCAAAGTACCATAAGAGCCAGTTTCAGTTCCCAACAGCTGCTGTCCACAGTTCATGCAGCAGCTTTGTAAAAACCACAGTCTCTTTCTATTTTAAACATGGGGAACATTCTTGAAGCTTTATCTTGGTGTGAGGCAGCTGACCCAGCCTACCTCTGCATATGGGACTGGGCTTGGGCTGGTCCTTCAGGCAGAAACACAAAATTGAGTCCAAGTTTGTGCTGTGAAAACCAAAGTTATATCCCACCACCTGACAGTTCTGTCCAGATGACATTTTATATTATAACATTCACAGTGCATTTTATAACTCTCCCTTCTGTTTTCCAGCGAAGTGCAATAGCCCTCAAAACCAGGAACAAAAGGCTATCAGCAGACACAGGCATAAGCAGGCATGCACTGGGAAGAACCTTTTAAAGAAGGTTATGAGAGTGAGTTCTGAATTAATTGCACTTTCTTAAGAGGAAAAAAAAAGTAGAAGAAAACCAAGTATATTATGTTCTCAATGCCATGCAGGATCTGACTGTGAAAATCAAATTGCATAAGGGAAAGGGATGTACTGAAAAAGACTTGTTAAAAACAGCCATTTCATAGTTGCACATCTTCAATTCACTTTCTATACCTATGACACAAAATAATCTATGACAAGAAAAAGAATGCAGTTAAAAACTGAAATTTTCACTTACAAAAAATTACAGATTATATACTCAATTCAGAGAAAAAAAACATGATAGTGCCTCAAGTACAGTAAGAAGCAACATCTATACTGTTTTCCTTTTTTGTAGGACAAGTGTTTCCTTGATTACATTAAAATGAAGAAATTATATGGATAGAATAAAGATTTTCGCAGAACACATAATGAACCTTTTGATCTTGCTGTCACTGCAGATCTTGAGGCAAGTGGCAATTAGACTTAGCCAAGCTTTGACAGGGCATTTATGGTGAAAGCACAACCCCGAGTAACATGGCAGAAATCCTACTGATTTTAATCATAATAGTCTAACACAGTATCACAATGACACAGTATTTCCCAGGAACAGGGGAACTACATGCCTACCTTCATACTCTATTTTTTCTCTTTTTTTAATGCTGGAAAGCACTTTACATACACCTTTTAAGCATTTATATTATGGAAAGGCCAAAATTCCAGATAACATGCTTTCTGTCTCTGGAAGAGCTTATCCTTCTGTCCCATTGGTGCTGTGAAATGAGGCAGGACTCCCACCTCACTGTCATCACCCTCCACTCCACTGGGAATAAATACAGTAAGTCTGCCAAGGGGGACAAGAACAGAGCCCACTGCCTTCCCCTCTTAAAACTGTCAGGTGTTTTTACTGGAGCACCAGTGATGTGATTTTTGACCCCATTAATTCCTATAGATGATACATTATATACTCCTTTATATTACATACTATACACACACGTTACAATACGATGTAATATATACAACCATTCTTAAAATAAATTTTAAAAATAATACATAAAATAAAATGCTTTTTAAACAATGGCCTTTATACCATTAACTGTTCATGCAAGACAACCATTGTGCTTTGTGTGTTTAGAACAAAGCTCTGGTTAGGTTTCACTAAAGGTCTTAATTTGGACTAAAATCCTCAACTTTAAAGTCTGAGGCATCCTTACAAAAGCTACAAACACTTTTGTAGGACTCTGACTTATGAGTAGCTTCTAAAACCTTATTAGATAACCATCAGAGATTCAGAGGAATGTGCTTGCCCAGAGGTCCTTCAACAATCTGTCCACAGACAGCTGAAATACTAATTTAAGGAACTGCAAAGTACCACTGTCAGGCATGTGTTACACCCCCAATCACAGTGGGCCTGTTCAACCAGGGAAACTGTACTTCTACAGAAAAATGAGTAGTGTGTTCAGAAAACCAAGTTGTACAACCTGTCACACTTCTAACTATGCTCAGACTGATGCAATTCACAAATTTAGAATTATTTACTGGTATTTTTCTTTGCAGAGCCTGGTATTCTCCCTCCTAACCCCAACTGCCTAAACAATCATGTGTCTTTCTCATTAGTGCTCCTGAGATCAATCACTTTTGTTCCTCATCTAAATTTAGAGTGCAAGGCTTTTATGAAAGGTCTGATTTGCAGATGTCCCTACAAGGTGCTGCCAATTCTGTGTCCTGTAGAAATAAGTGTGTTAGTTCACAACAGTTTTTTTCCACTCTCAATGCTTCTTTGTGTTATATATTTTCTCTAAAATTATCCTACAGGAAGAAAAGAAAAAAGATATTGTCTTTTTTTGGAAACACCTGATTGTTCAGGTGCCTCCTGCTTTGGAATCAACCATGCCACTGCTGCTAAGAGCACTACACGTGCACTCAGACCATTCATTTCCCAGGTTAACGAGAAAGTGCCTCTCCTTTGTTCTCAGATCATTAGGAAATAAAGATTACATTTATCTCCTCCTGCTTGGTATGATTGGGAAAAGTAAGATAATCAATACAAATAAATTTTTTGTAATCTTATTTACAGTAATTTCTTCTCCAGCTATGAACAAGATCCTACAACAGTAACACATAAGTGGGATGACTGATCCAAAATCCCTACAGTGCAGGACCATGTGCAGCAAACATTAGTTTCTGAATTAAAAATTTACCCCAGCACTAACATTTTTACTTTACCCACTTAATCAACTCATTTCCTTCTGTCAGAAAATACTATTATATCCCCAGCAAAATAATACTTAAAGATTCCCATTGTAAAGAATAAAACTAAAATACAAATAACCTCTGGGAGAATCACCTACTGTGAAACACATTGCTAATGCTGTACCTGAACAGGACACTCACCTAGGGGTTTTCCACACTTATCCCTGTCACATTAAATACGATGGAGAGGCACTAGCCTCTCCATATGATGGAGTGCAGTAGTTTCCAACAGGCAAGCAGGTAACATGTGTGACTGTGCTTGGAGGAACAGACTTGAGCTTCTCACAGTGAGTCACAGGAGCTGTAAAGGGTGACCTGTCCCAGCCCTTTGGCCTGAGTGCACTAATACAGTCCTTACCCTGGACAACTAACAAGGATTTCCACCTGCTGCATTTTGGATACATCTGCACAAACTGGAACAGACTATTCCATATAGAAACCTAATAAAAGGCAAAGTTAGGGAAGCAGATTTATGCTCCGCTTCCTATTAGGTGTGACACGAGCTTCCAGGAAGAAAAGAAATGGGCCTCTATTTGCAAAAACACAGGATTTTAGTAATTTCCATAAATGCAGCCTGCTTGAAGAAGTCAGCATTCATAAAATTGTGCTTTTATTCCCAATTCATAAGGTGGCATCCCAGTTTCTATGTAAAGAACCTAAATTATTAGCTCTTATGCTGATGGGAAAAGGCAATTCCTGCCCACTCAGTGTTCCAATTGCGTGATGGAATACAGGACTGTACCTTGAATGGTTCACTTCTTCACCTAGCTTTGTAAGTAAAAAATGATAGTCTGACTTGGTTAGGCTGAGGGTTAGGCAGTGTTGAGCCTCTGGAGGAAGATGATGTCAGTCTAAGTTTATTGCAAGGAAAAAAAAAGTAACAATTGAAAGTCCTGAAGATGCGCTGTTGTGAAACCAAGATGAATGAGACAAAAAAACACATATCCCCCAAATCTATTAATAGATTTGCTTAACAGAGTTGCAAAATTAAAAAAAAACCAAACCCTAGTTTCAACTATTTTATCCTTGGGTTCCAAGTTTGAACTATTTTCTGTGTGGATACACTGTCATCTAAAATCAGACTGCTCCAAATTTGTGTTCCTTCACCAACTACAGAGTAAGTGGTTTACCTCCTATTATCTCCCTGTGAGCAAGTGGCATTTTCTGCAGAGCAATTCTCTTGAAATTATTTCACAGAATCATTTATAGACTTACCACATTTCCAGGAGACAGTGCTTACCTTGGCAGGTATGGCAGGAGCAGAGCACAGGCAGTGAACATTCTGACACAGTTCTACTTATTCATTGGTTTGTTTAAGCAGCTCTGCCTCAGTAGGTGCTGATGCGTACAGGAACATTTAGTTTTTCAGGAAAAACACCCTTTTTTGAATAGCACACAGAGATTCCTGACTCCTGTCTGTGGCTTTTATTGATTTCTCCAGCCTCAGCACATTTCTATATGATTTACCTCAAACTCACCATTCACTTATATAAGGCAGCATGTTGGGGAAGGGGAAAATATGGAGGTTCAATAATAAAGTTACTGGAATTCATTTTTTACAGAACTCCCATCAAGCAACTTGAATTCCGTCAACATTTCTGTCATTGGTTAACGCACAATCACTTCTTTTTTGCATTAAGTGTTAAATACCAGCATTTAGTCACTGACAGGTTTATATGACTAAAAGGTCATTGAAAAGATATTTTGACAGCAAAATAGAACTGCGGATCTAGATAGTGTTGTAAGCTATTATTATTCAAAGATGCAATTTTTTTTTTATTGACTTAATTTTTTTTTGCTTTTAGTTTTTTGGGGAACTGCTTATTAAAAAATGCCATGCAATGAAGAAATTATTTTGCATTGAGCCTAGACAAGAGGTGGGTCCCTTCCAGTAACATGCATTTAATCTTTATAGAGCTTCATTCAATAGAAACATGAATACATGAGTACATTCTTTGTAAAACCATCATAATAATTTGCACTTTTCAAGAAATGCAAGTGAAAACTGTCCATCAATAACTACGTGCTTTAAAAAATAACTTTCTACTTAAACATTAAAGTAACCTTACTAAATAAAAATCAGTTTCATGTAGTGTTGAGTACATGCACAGAAAAAAGAGTTCAGTACCTAAAATACAAAATCTAGCATACAATTGTCATTAGGCCATTGAGTACCACTCTTATTTGCATTGAATCCTGAAAAAAAACAGAACAAAAATATGCTTTGTGATACCTTCTATAATTGAGAACATTTGGGCTTTATCAGAGAAGTTTTGCCACGCTGATCTTTCACCCCAGCTCATGAAAGCTAATCACCCTGACTTGCTGTGGAATTAACTGCATGGCTGCAGATTAAACACCCTGACACCTCTGAGCCATCATGAGACCAAACGGGAAAGGACCATTCAGCAAAAGTTCTCCTTTTAGTTCGCATTAATTCAATAGCCATTACACTGAGTTTAACACTCAACTGTAAATGTTAGTCTAGACACACCACAAATATTTTTTAATTACTCTTGGTAATCAATTAAGCCCAATCAAAACAGATCAGCAATGTAGGCATATCCTTTAGGATTTAATATACATGTTATGCAAATTACATCACCAGATTTTTTTTAAATTAAAATTTACTCTTAATTGCTGCCCAGGAGTTTGGGGTAAAGTCATTCTATTGTATTGCAGAAATAGTTTTCAACCCTGGAATGTATTTCTCTCAGGGTTTGGTATCTCAAGGTAGTCATCACCATCACATTCAAGAGGTATAGAGATAAATCACCATAACAATGTTCATGATGGATTTCCTTAGGCTAATCAATATTCCTGACAGGGAGGAATGTCCTGCAATAATGAAAGCACAGGAAAGGGAGCCAAGAAAGCTGAACTCACTTCACAGGAACACTCCCTCCCCATGATGCTATAAGAAACATCTGAAATTAAAAATCAGAGAAGATAGACCAGAAAAGACAACAAGAAAGCATTTATTCCACTTCCTCAAATTTCTTCTTTCCCTGATCTATTCCTTCTGCAACTTGCCATGCCGTGCTATATCTAAACCACTCCTGGTAGATGCTTGTCTCATGATCTTATTTCTCTCCTTTTAGCCATGCTTTGTTTCACATCACAGAAGAATCTTGGATCAGAAGAACTGCATAGTAAAACCCAACTGCTCCAGAAGGGCACCTGAAGCATTTCAGCAGCAGTTACCCTCCCACCTATGGGACAAGACAGCAGCTGGTCTGAACTAAGCAGCCCCGTTCGCACACAGTGTGGAAGTTGGTCTCAGCACTGGCTGATTCACTTGGAAAATCCTCTCCTACAGGCTCACACTATTCATTAAGACACACACAGACTAAATCAATAACCTCTCACCATCTCCATCCTGGAATAAGGAGTTTCTAATTCTCCTTTTCAGCTGCTGTTTTCATTTCTTCAGTGCTATGCCTTAATTTCCTCACATCAGAGTAGGGATAGTGATCGTGTTTTTCATTGGTAAAGTATATAGTTAGAGAAAATGTGTTTTGAGGATGATGCTGAACTTCAGTGAAGTCATTATTTCCATGGTTCCAAAAATAAGAGACTCCTGCCCCAAGAAGCAGCTCTTTCTGCACTGATGCAGAGGGAGGAACTGCAGTCTACTGCTAGCTAATGACTGTCTAGTTCACATAAACAAAAATATGCATTGTAATACTCAAGTGATCTTTAAAGACTAGGAATTATAGTAGCAAATGTCACCCAATGAAGAACGAAACAGAGATTTAGGTCATGCTCCACTGGGTTTAAGAGAAACTTCCAGTTTACATGAACAAAATTAGGTGTAAGAGTCAATTTTAGAGAAGAAAAATGTTATTTCTATTTATTTTACAGTTCTTCTATAGCTATAACCAACCTTGCTTTCTGATACATGAAGAAAACATTATTTAAGCTTAATCAAACATAGCATCTGTAGGCACAGATAGGTATAGTTTAAAGTAATTCATGTATTATATGTAAATTCATAAATCAGTCTCGATCCAGATTGTTCCTATTTTAAATAGAAGCATTTTAATCCATTTACCATTTATGATGAAGCACAATAAAAGCAAGAAAATCACAGACCAAATGATATCCTGTTAGCACAATTGATACATCATCACCAAATACCAAGCCAGAAATGTGTAGTTAGAGCTGACAGCTCATGTGTTTCAGCACAAGGCAAGCCACTGAGATGGCCTTTTTTCATTCCACAGCTGCTTTAAAATAAGATAAAATGTCATCCTTAGCACTTAGTTTCTTCCCTTTGTCATTTCATATCACAACTCTAATTTTATTTAAACATCCTCCTCTGTTGCGATTACATCTCTCCATTTGTTGCTATACAAATTAGAAGGATCTGTGCCAGCTTTTACCATTATCAGCACAGTTTCCTCCTGGTGTCTTGATTAATTGCCCATTATAAAAGATGAAACAACAGAACTTACAGTTTGAGAGTGTCTTTTGTTTGCACTATGGAACGAAATCCAAGTCCCCATAGAGACTTGCTCTTTTGCCATTATCATAATTACATGTTTTCAGACTAAACTATCGTATCAGCACATTCACACTGCTGCATGAAGGATGTCAGCATTTTAATCATCAATTCTGTAGTCAAGGAAGGGCCTGACTCTAGTCAGCAAGAGAAAATATTTCTGTCATGGAACTCAATACATGAATATAAAAATAAAAACATCTTTCTAAATGTAGAAAGAAAAAACATGTACTGGATAATATTAAACTGAAGACTGAAAGAAACATCCATTAATGGAGTTGAATGTATCAGGAAAAGACAAAACATCCAATACTAAAACATAATCCTTGTGTATTTTCCACCAAATTAAATTATGAGGAGAAATATGTGGGGTTTTAGTTTTAGCCCTTCCACTTTCTTGCATATTTTAGAGTTGCGGTTTTGGTGCAATTTGATTTGAAGTTGCTATGGCTTAACTAGCAAAGCCTTTTCTCTCTTTCTGCCACCCTCATCCAAAAGTCTACTCTCTTGTCTGCATCTCTTTGTACATTCTCTGTCTGTTTCTATATTCTGGAATCAACAGTTAGATTTCTGCAAATTTTACATTGTGAGTGAACAAGAATAAATATAAAAAGTATCATTACATCCTTATTGATCTTGCTCAGGTCTGAGATCCATGAATCAAAAAAAATAATTAGGTCTCTTTGGTCAAACTGATTCATCTTCTTTCCCTTTGTGCTGATCTTCTACATTTACCTGACTCTTTAAAGAGCTAAATTGCCTAACTGCTTTTAGTTTCCAAATGAAACTGTTGCATCTACATCACCTTCAATATGAGTGACTAGGAGCAACTCATCCTTGTTTTCCTCAAAGCCATTCAGACTTTTCTCAAGTGTTGTTTCCTGTTTGCAATCAGATCTGAAGCACTGGATCCAGGGACAATTTATCTGGGTTTTGATGCTTGTTGTTTTCTGCTCACAACAAGAGATTAAGGAAAGGCACAAGGAACACAGCTCTCTCGTCTATCTCAACTTCAGTCAGGTCAAACTTGATCTGAGGTTAACCTTGGAACTGATAACTGAATGGAACATTTATTCAGCTAAAGGTAAATGGGGAAAAAAAAAGTGCCAGGAGGTAGACTAGATATCCAAGAACTTGATGTGAGATGACGTTAACTATCGATATGTCACAATGTAATTTCAACTATACATGATACGAGTATTTACAACATTTCATGACAATATGTCAGTCAATGTCAAAACATTCACAGAAGGAGAGGGAACAGGAGGGAAACTTAGAAAAGGCATTCAACACCAAAGAATCTCTACTTTCAACAACATCTCACATTTTCTTTAAAGTGTTAATTGGAGGGTAGACTCTTCAAAGCATAAATGCATAACTCCCATTAGCACTAATGGACGTTAGACACACTCATCAAAGGGAGAATAAACTTCTACCTTTACAAAAGTAATCAGTGTGTCACAAAGCTGTATTTTTCTTCAGTTATCACTTGCGTGCTATGCAAGCTGAGTACAAAGGTTTGCATTAATTTAAATTCAGATTAAGCACTTAAAAAATATTTTGCCTTCACTAGAAGAACTGAATGCAGGAAAGCAGTTTGTTATTATGATAAAAAATACATCACAAAATGCAATAAAAATAATTACTATTATAAATAAAAGTCATTATTGTAAAATGCTTTACAAAATTCCATTAGTGGAAAATCTTTCCACTACTGTTCTGGTAAAGATGTAATCAGGTGATTCCTCTCTATGGTCCTTACTTTAATACTCTCCCAAGGAGTAATACTATGACTTTGTCCACCAGCAAACTATCTTATTATATCTATATCTCTATAATATATATATTATTTATTTGGGGACAGTTTTTCTAGCAGAGTCTGTTGCAATAGGTCTGAAACTAAGAGATGGTTCATTTAGACTAGAAGTCAGGAAGAATTATTTTTACAATGAAGGTTGAAAAACTTCAGAATGGGTTGCCCAGAGAGGCAGTGGCTGACCCATCTCTGGACACATTCAGGGTCAGCTTGGATGGGGCTCTGAGCAACCTGATCTCACTGAAGATGTCCCTGCTAATTGCAGGGGGGTTGGTCCAGATAACTTTTAAAGGTCACTACCAACCCAAAGCATTCTATGATCCTATGAACATGCAGTTGATCATGTTGTAATAAAGATGGTGAACTGATGGCATTTTAAAATGAAAGAAAAAAGTTCTTATTTACTTTTTTCAATTATTCAGCAAATTCCCTGACAAAGCATTAAGCTTTATTCCTTCTTGAGGAGTGGGGAAAGAGGAAGTCCATGGTCAGCTCCAAAGGAAAACACAAGAAATCTCCTTTCTGACACTATTCATTCATTAAGACTAACAACCTCCAACAAGATCAGAGCCGAGTTCTTATTCCAGCAAAAGTTTCAACCCTGTTAAAGAAAACAAAAAACGCATCAAAAAACCCCAACAACTAAACAAAAAATAGCAAAAAACATTCTTGAGAAGGCATGTAACAAAGCATCTTTTTCTGCCACATTAAGCAGTTTCCCCGTGCTCAGCACTGTGTGCTCAGCAGCGCTGTCAGTCAGGGGTTGGTAACAGCTTCTCCACAGCAGATTCACTACTTCATAGAAAACCAAATGCTTTTCCTGAGCCCTGAGCTCTTCACACTTGTCTAAACATTGACAAACACTTAGTTAGACAACTCCCAAACAAGGAACTCCCTAAATTCCTTTACATGTAAGAAATAACAGATGCTATTTTGAAAAATGTTATGTTTAAATTAGTATATATAAGAGCACCATAGTAAGTTGCAGGTGCCAAAATATCAGGTCCTCATGAAAAATCAAGTTTTATACAAGTATTTATTTTATTTATTCCACAAATAAGCTATCATAAAATGTTATTGAGTAGAGACATGACAATTCCTAGGAAAAACAAAAAATCCCAAACATTTTTTAGATTTTAATTCAAAATTAACAACCATATATTCTGACAATTTAAGCGCAAATATTCTTTTTCAAATCTCTTAAGAGTTTTAAAATATATTTCATTCTGATACTGCACAGGAATTCACTGAGTAGCTACAGATATTTCAATGTACTCAGTTCAAGTTACTGAATAAAGTCATTTGAGACATATTGCTCTGAAGCTTTCCGTGGTTATTAAACAAGAGGAAGCAGAGAATAAAGTGGATATTAAGTCAATCTCCACAACTACTCTTACTAAGAACTAAAATAACCTTCGTCCAACACATTGCCAGTGTAGAGAATAGGAAATTTCATGGTTTTCAACAAAGGGACTGGCCTGTCTCACAAATCAGCGTGCTGTCAGGCTACCGATAACACTGTTTTCTTGCTCTCATCTTCACAAAGTCTTACTCTCTGATTAAAAAAAAAACAACAAAAAAAAAAAAAACAACTGTATTTCAAATGTAATTTCATTTCCTGAGAGTTTAGCCTTACCTAATCTAATACCAGAAAATATCATGCAATTTATTGAATACTCCGACTTGTTCACTTTCATAACAAGGAACAAAATAAAAGATATTGTTAACTTAAAGTAGATCTAGTGGTGAGGGCACCAATGGCTGTGTACTGCAGGACACAGGAAAAACACACCCTATACTGCAAAAAATGTTTGTTTGAAAATAGTAGACTATTCTGAAGACAGTAGTGAGATAGGGGCAACGACACTCCCTGATGTAATAAATTGTTTTATCTACACTCTTAGCTCTTCTTCAATACTTTTTACCCTGTCTTTAGATAAGTAGTTAAAATTCAAATTTAACATTATAACTTCTGCTAGAATAATACAGTAGAACTGTTATTATTTCCATTATAGTAATATGCATGAGCAAATCAAAGTCTTCAAAAATAGAGTTTTGACACTAAATTGTTTTCAACTAACAATTTATTAAAATAGGAGTTCATAAAATAGCTGGAAAAGAGAGTAGAATATTTAAGCAGAGCAGAATATTTATGTAACACCTTATAAGATCATTTTAAATTGCTAAAAAAAGAAAGGACTAACTTGCTGGAACAGTGAGTCCTTGCCTCTAGGAGGACAAGGTATAACACTGGGTAGGGAAGCAGAAAAAAGACAGAAAATCATAACTTACATAAATTTCATTACATGTGCAGTTACCCAGAAAGCAAAGAATTAGCATCAACCTTTGAAGCATCTCATAACAGGAGCCCATTTCCACATCTCTATGCAGCCTTCAGGAATCAATTGAAATGCTGTAGATTATATAATATTACCTCTGCAATAGAGTTCCATGAATGGAACATGACATCATAGTTTGGGAAATTAATAACGTGGCTTGGAGCAGTCATTGATAATATGGCTTAGAGTCTCCCTCTCTAAATTGCCCATAGAGATGACAAAATATTGGAGAGTGCAAGCATTTTTATTCTAAGTTAGAATAAATTGAAACCTTATAATTCAATACATTTTTTAATTAAAAGATTTCTTAGAATTTCAAATAGAATATATTGAAAGGCTTGTTTTTAAATATTGAACTTTTCACTCTAATAACATAGTACAGTATTTTTGCATGAATAAAAGTGTGCAAAAGTAATATAAAATGCATTAAAATAACAGAGAAATGTCAAAATGAAATTATTATTATTATTACTATTATACCAAAGATAAGATTTAAACCTTTATGAAAATAAAAAATAATGTTATCCAAAATGTGAGCAAGATAAAGTGAACTATTTAAACCTTTTTCACAAAGCTTATACAGAAAATGTTTCTTCGTACAAAACTTGCAAGAGAAGACTAAAAATAGACTAAGAGAAATCGTGCAAAAACTTCTCTGACAAAAGTATCTTCAGCCAAGCATAGTTGCCACTGTGAATCTAACTCATACCAGTAGTACCTGTAAAGTTTTGTCACCTGACAGCTGCTTAGTGACCCTTACAGGTGAGCTGTCTCAGTTGAGATCCTGATAAGAAATATGTAATTATCTGAATCATCACTGTAGAATAAACAATCTCAGTTTGGCAGATAAGACTTAGGATGTAACTCCAGCCCTAGGAAGAAACAAAGCTGCCTTTTTATCCTCAAGATGGCTGCTCTAGGATTGGGTCAATAATTGTATCTTCTGAAACTGGCAAATCTCATTTGCATGTAGTGCCTGTCCTGCAATAAAAGAGATTCTATAACTTAAAATGAGGACTCAAAACTCCTAGGATTTCATGATCACATTTTTAAAGTTTTAAGTATTTGTAATTTTTACTTTCAAATTGCAATTCACAGCAAACCGTGGGCTTCCAAGTAGCTTTGGCTGAACTTAAAAATCCATATTCTACGTGCAGAAGAAATTTTGTCAGTCATATGCCTAAAGTGGACTGTAAGTACAGAAAGCACACTCTGCATTTCCCTTTGAGGCACTTGCAAAATTAGATGGTCTGCATTCATCAACCAAATTCTCAACTATGGATAAAACCTTTCTCAAAACTAAAGATGTGCTTTTCCCCTGAGGAGAAAAATATCATGGAAAACATCAGCAAAAACTGTGTTAAAGCTGAATCACTCACAGGTTGATATCTAAATTCTGCTAAAAACCTGATTGTTTCTCCCAGTCCCATGTTCTAGTAACTATATTTTTACAAAGTGCCCGGAGTCTTATTTATGTCTTTAGAGAGGCTATGGGTTTGTACAGCAGTACTAACAGGTCACAGTCACTCCATGTTTGCAGATTTGGAAAAACAATCCGTGGCTTCTCTTCTGAGTCCTAGTTACAAGTGTCTTACACAAATTGCCCAGAAACTTTGTCACATTGGAGAAAAAAGCAAATAGCAAGTTGCCTCTGGTTCATCTCAATCCTATAGTGTCACACAGATAGTATGGGGGCCACATTTGATTTATGCATCAATAAATTACAAATTTAGCCAAGTCAGATTCTTTAAAATTTAATAATTTAAAGTTTATGGCACTATTGGTATAAACTTCACACCTCCCCAAATAAACACACAGCTACAGCAGTAAAGAGCTTTTGGTCAGCTGAAATGGCTGGTGGGTCAGGCAAAGAGATTCTTTTGGGCATTTTATCAGCAGGATTAGAGCAATAATATGGCTTTGGTTCAGTTTTGGGGCTGGCCATGAGTAACACATCAAATTTAAGCCTTCAGCACCAGCCTCATGTCTCCTCTGGACAATAGGGCCAGCTCTCCCCTCTGAAAGGTCAGAAATGCTACGATCAAGAAAAAATTCCCAGTGCCTGTATGTGTCCTCCCTGACACTGCCTGGAGTTATGGAATAAAGAGATGTCCTTAATGGAAAAGACACATCTCCTGTGGCACTGATGATGCTCTAACTCAGGCCTTTGTGCTCTTTATTGGACTGTCCCTCCATTTCCTTCTCCTTCCCCTACTTTCCCTGTACCCAGACTCTCTCCTTTTTTCTCTTTATGGTTTTGGTTATTTGTTTCATGCTTTGACTCTGTAGATTTTGTCCTCCAGTGCCTTTCCCCTATAGTCCTGATGCACTTGAAATGAATAGATCCAAACTGCAACAGGATGCAGTGCCAACTCCTCCTGCTCAACACAAACACTTACTGGGAGAATTGAAAAGAACTAATGCACTGAGTAGACCCTTGAAAGAATTCCAAATACATGATCTCAGTATATATAGACAGATGTACCCACATTCCCAAACATACTAAAACCAAAAGTCCTTTTTGGAATCACATGGAAAAAGATAACAAGCAAAATTGTTCAAGTACCAACATTTTCTCAAGAAAAATAACCTCAGCCTGGTATCTGTTTGCCATTGCCTGAACTGCCTTGCCATGATGGGGGCAGAGGGTCACTTCATACATTTCAGAAAAAGAATGTACAGCACAGAAAGCAAAACAGACCAGGGAAATGGATGAATGAGTGGCAAATATGAGTCAGTGTTTCTGAAATCTGCCATTTGAACAGGAAAAGCAAAATCAGAGAATACACAATGGAATCAACTACAGAGAGCAAACTAAAAAAGGGACTAAAAGTTAAATAAACTTATACATATGTCCATAGATACACATATGTTTTAAAATGCAATTTTTATTGAACCATTATGTAACCATTTGAGCTATACAGAATGGTATAGAAACCACTGGTTTTACTGCCTCTTCATTCAAGAAAAAATTAACAGAGAACAAAACATAAGGATTAGAAATGTAAAACTCTGGCTTTTAAAGATAACTAATTTAAGCACTGTACAGTTTACTAATCTGCCATAAAACACAACTGAGTGTTTGTTAAAGAACTACTCTTTTAGACAAATAAGAAAACTGAAGAAAATTGAAGGATTTGGTTCAGGCAAATGGAAAGAAGGCAGCGTCAGTCGACTGTGCTCTTGCTGTATGCAGCTACAACTCCAGGTTTTTCCTCTCCTGCACAGCACTCTTTTGATGAAAATCCAACTGCTGAAGAACCAATTAGAGCAGAATTAAATGAGCCTGTAAGAAGGACCATAAAACCAGCTGCAAGTATAAACAGCAGCTTGCAAAGGAAAAGTTAACAGGTCACTACAAATCCATCCCATGGGAAAGGACTACAGCTCCAGCCGGGGAATGGGTACACTTACTGCTGAGGAGTAGCGATGATATGTGGGGAACAGTGAGGGACAGGATGAAAATAATCCTCTTCATGTGTACATAAACCTGCTGATACATGAACACACACATCCCTGAAGTAATTGTGTAAACCACAAAACAGTGGCAGTCTGGAGGGAACTCAAGTCTGTTGTGTGGCACCCACCTTCTGTTACCATTCCAAAACACTTTATCCAATGTTCAGGTTTGCTTATGCAGCAAAAATCCCAAGGGTAACGATGTGGCACATTCAGATTAGACTTGTTCATCATATTAAGGACTGTTGTCTTAGTCAAAATGTATTGCTGAGAAAAGGTCTCCTCCCTCTTGCATGAACATCACTATGGTAACAGGAATAGTTAAGCTTACTCCATGCACTACACTCAGGAGACTTTTGCTTCAACAAACTGGGAGAACTAAGATTTATTATATGTCTGGTCCACTTTCCAGGGGTTCACAGGATTTCTGTACTTAACCCTTCAATATTAGGTTACTATCTAGAAATACTGCTTAGAAAATGTAAACCATTCAACTAACCTCGATCAAAACACACCTTATACAACAGGTATGCCCTGCCTGTGTAAATGTTTCCTGAGTATATTGACGTCTTTGTAAGTTCTTAATGCTTTGGGTTGTGGAATAAGTCGAAAAATCAATAGGGACATAAGTTTTAAGGATTGCAAAGATTTTTGGCTAATGATGGCAAAAGGTAGTTTGATCTCCCACCAGCTGGAATACTTCATTTCATTTTTTCCTGACTTACATCCCAATATTGAATTTTGTCCCACACACAAAGATTTCAACCAGCACGGAATAAGGCTTCATCTCAATGAATACACCCAGAAGTAAGTTGTTACAAGAAGTAAAGGCCCTTTAGGAAAATAAATTTCAGGGACTCTGTGCAAGTATAAAATGCCTAATTAAAAAAACAAAACAAAACAAAAAAAACCCAAAAGATCAGAAAACAAATGGCCAGGAAAAAAACTTTTGCAATCAATAACAATAATGCTCAAACAATGAGGACAGCTACAAGACCCTGCAGAGGTCACGACTAATACACAATGTTGTATTAGTGTACAAGGAATATTGGTGAAGGAAGGGAGATTTCCAGAGAGGTGCACTAAGAAGTCATTTACAAAATACAATGGTGACACAAGCTAATGGCCCTGAATACACAGCACTATTCAGTGCTTGTTAATGATCATTAACACTGGCACCAGTATCGATGCAGCAACAGGGATTAACGTAGTTGATCTGAGCAGAAATTACCCAAGATCTACTTCTAAGCAAGCAAGCAATGTGAGCACCTTAGAGACATCGATAATATGAAAGCAGAAAGAAGGATAGTGCACACAGCAGATCCTGAGAGTGTGGGCAGGCAGGGAAGAGCAGTTAAAACAGCCACTAAGTAACATTATTTAAAGACCAAACTGCACAGTCTAGGGGCAAGTACACCACCAAAGATATAGGGTTTAGACTGCAAACCTTCTGAGCATTTTTCATAGGGCAGCATACATGTTTCTAAGTTACTTAACAGAAATTACGGAAAATCCTGAAAAAATGCTTCAGTATGGTTCCAAGATCCAGCTGGAGACTGCTGATACTGGTAGACAAGCAATGATTCATGCATTGGTTTATGAACAACTAAAAGAGTGATGGTACTGTTGATGTAACTGATACAGCACATTTAGAACTACACCCTGATACAGAATCACAGGATATGACGAGTTGAAAGGGACTTATAACGATCATCAAGTCCAACTCCTGGCCTTGAAGAAGGCCATCCTCAAGAGTCACGCCATGTACTTCAGTACATCATCCAAACACTTCTTCAGCTTTGTCAGGCTTGGTGATGTGACCACTGCCCTGGAGAGCCTGTTCAGTGCCCAACCACCATCTGGATGAACCTTTTTCTAGTATCTAACCTAAACCTCCCTTGACACAACTTCAGGCCATTCCCTTGGGTCCTGTGACTGGTCCTCACAGAGAAGAGATCAGTGTCTGCCCCTCCTCTTCCCCTCCTGAGGAAGCTGTAACTGCAATGACGTCTCCCCTCAGTCTCCTCTTCTCCAGACTGCACAGACTAATTTCAGCTCCTCACACAGCTTCTCCTCAACATTCTTCCCCATCTTTGCCCTCCTTTGGACACTCTAATGGCTTAACATCTTTCTTATGTTCTGGTGCCCAAAACTGCCACAATATTCAAGGTGAGGCTGCCCCAGTGCAGAGCAGAGTGGGACAATCCCCTCCCTCAGCTGGCTGGCAATGCTGTGCCTGATTCCCCCAGCACACTGTTGTCCCTCCTGGCTGCCAGGGCACGGCTCACTTATAGTCAACTTGCCATCAACCAGGACCCCCAGGTCCTTTTCCACAGTGCTGCTCTCCAGCATCTCATTCCCCAGTCTGTATGAATATCCCAGGTTCAGAATCTGGCACTTGCTCTTGTTGAAATCCATATGGTTGGTGATTGCCCTGTCCTCCAATTTGTCAAGGTCTCTCTGCAGGGCATCCCTGCCTTTGAGGGAGTCAGCAGCTCCTCCCAGTTTTGTGCTATCTGACAACTTGCTCAGTTCCCTTCCAGTCCTGGATCCTGCTATTAAGTGCACTGTTCTAGCACCACTGGGGCCATGTAATGCTATAACCCAACCTGAAGCAAAGACAGGTCCCTTTTCAAAATGGTCAAACTCTAAGACAAAAGCAATATGACATTTTTTTTGGCGAGGGAAAGAATAGTAGTCCAACTGCAGAATTTTCTGAAATTTAATTTTAACAGATATTTTCAACTATGTTGCAGTTTTGTGCTTAGACTTAAGTAAACAAGCCTCTTTGCCATCTAATGGAAAGCTCTTATCTGCAGCAATGAGCTGTCAAGCTCAAGTACTTTCATTATTCACTGGCAGCATTTTAAATCCTCACTTCCTATTAGAAAACCTGAAGATCAATAATCCTAAAGGAAGATGTACTCTCATTTAACATCTTCGAAACTATGCCAAGCAACTGGAAAGCTTTCTGAAATCACTCTTCAGCTAACACAGATTGGACTGATTCATGGTTGTGTATACACCCTACCATATCCTTTTAAATAGAGTTGAAATGATCAAGTCTATAATTGAAGAATCTTAGCAAACTACAAAGTTATCTTCAAGAAGAATAAAAGCCATCAACCACATTATCTGTTTCCTCTGTAAATTTTTACAAAGAAAGACAAAAATCCAAGACAGGTTTGCAAAAAATATAAAAACTGCTTTTGAAATAAACTCCCAAAAAAGGAGAAATAAAGGAGACAAAAAAGGGAGGAAGAAATTTGAGTGATATCTGCACTGGTACATCTTGGTATTATATAGAATGTGAATATATTTTGTCACTTTTAAAACTAGCCCATAATGTTTCTTTTATTTTCTGATTATCTCAGATAAAGACCAACATTTCCTCTCCAGTTTTAAACATTTATATAATTATTAACTTTGGTGGGAAGAGCACATAAAATTGTGGACTCAGTTTCAAGTAGAAGATGAAATGGACTGTAAAAACTTTTGCATATAACATCTTTTCTGTTTAAAGTGTAGTCTAGAAATAACTACATCAGGATGGATTTTTTTAGTAGAGGAGCTTGCAAACAAGGAAGAAATTATGTGCTTGGAAGATAAAGTCAAAGAAATTCAAAGATCGTTTATACATAAAGTTTCATTAAAGAGCAGCAGTTAAATACCAGACCTTACCTAGGAACACAGTGATTCACCCACACTTGAAATCCTTAAATATTTCTTTTCATTTTTCCACAAAACATACTGTAGACCCTGAAAAAACAGCTTAAAGCAGGAACTTCTTTTTCAATCTCTATACCTATCCCTTCCCAGGAGGTGAAGATAATAAGAATTCAGATAGATACAAATTATCTTATTCCAAGAGGAGCAAAAAGTAGTAGTAGTAAGTAGCTATTTATTTTCTGCATTTACTCCTGTGCAGAGTTCACTTACCCTGCCAATATCCAAAGAAAGTGCCAAATGCTCCCCTTCAGCTCCACAGTAATGAACTTGTCTATTAAGTTATATATTTCATTCTCCATGCATATAATGCCATCACTGCCAGGCCATCATGCCAGGAAAGAAAATAGAATCTTATCTTAAATTTAAAAAAAAATAAAGTAATAAAAGATGAAAGCAGAAATGCTGCCTTTGCAAGACTATTCCTTGGTTTTTTTATTCTCCAAGATACTGATTTCATTAACCATAGTGGGAACTTTCAAAGAAAATGCAAAAAAAAAATCATATTTTTTTCTGTCTTTATCAGAAATAGTAAACAATTAATGAATCCTTAATTATCCCCACTTTTTCTTTAATTCTCATACACACACATACTCTAATAAGCCAAATATTGATTGTTTCCCTTTTTGCATTATTGGACTTCATCACTTCTTTGACAAATAAACACAGGAAAACACCAAACTGCAAGCACACAAGTTGTCATATTGACTCAGAAAACCATCACTGCAATATTAATACAACTGCACTGTTAATAAAACACAGGGCCTTTCTTTATTAAATACTATTTCTAATATTTTGAAGTGATGCAAAAGCTCCTAACTCTACAATCCCAGACCTTTTAGACTAGATGGCTTATGACCTCCATTTTTTGCATGATACTAATAAAATTATATTCCACTATACGAGTTTCTTAAGATGGATTTTGAAGACCAGAAAAAAACTTGTATCCAAGGAAGGGTTAAGCACCAAATTCCGCATTTCTTTTTACCACATCCAGAAAACTCATAAAAGAAGCTTCTATCTTACCATAGGCTGTAGAACACTGTTTAAAAAAATACAATAAACTACACATTTTATAGCATCAACAATATTTAATGTGACTCTATCCATAACCTTTTAGTTTTATTGTCCTAGAATTTGAAATTAGTACTACATGCATAGAGTTTCATGCACATGTTATGAACAACTAATAGTGTTCTTAGGAGAGTAACCTCATGGTATTTTTGAGTAACAAGAGTAATGGATAGAACTGGCATAAGGATCTTCTTCCAACTGTATTTTCACTGGAGTAGCTGGGGGAAACGAGTGACAGGAAACTAAACTGAACATTCCCTCTCTTATCCCTAAACTACTGGATAGAAAATAACATCAGAGCAGGCACTGGAGAAAAAAAGATCCGCTATAAAAAAACAGTTCCAGATATAGCTGAATGCCAAAGCCAAATAATATAATTGAAGCATTATTTCCCATGTAAAGTTATTCTGAATTTACATACACAGTCCCCAGATTTCCAGACTCCTGCCTCCCACAGAACAATATTCTATTTTGCACAAATCCTATTGTCATCCCTTTGATTATAACAGTTGGAGTAATACAAAGACCCCCAACTATAAGGACACAAACCAGATGGTTGTTATTGTGTTACTTGTACATTTCTTACAAACAGAAATGATGTTAAAAACCCACATGATCAAGAGAAAAGGAGGTTGATGAATTGAAGAGCTTGAATTTTTATTTTTTACAATAAAACTGCTTAATTTGAGGGGAATCTGCATACCATTTACAAATAATTTAATAAATTAGAGCACTAAATACAATTCCTAAACATCGGAAAATGACTATCAGCTGTACAAGTACATTGAAATATTCAAGAATCTATTCCAGATGTGTAGAGAATCAGTTCTTAAATCCCAAAGTTCAGACACTGATAGAACTGATCTTCTTGTGAATACATAAACAAGATCTACTTTTTAAAAACAATTCTTCATCACTGTTTCCAACTGAGTCAGGAGCATAAATAGATAATTTTAGTGGGTTTCTACTAGACAGAGCTTTAAAATTAGAAAGCCAGTTCAAAAATTAATGAAACAGACATGATTCAGAACTAAGAGGAAAACTGGAACAGTGGCCAACTTCAAGAGTTTGAAATTTTAACTCCTTCTTAGCATCTAGATAACAATAACATTCAATACTTGAAATTATTACCTACTTTCAAATTAGATGAGAACTTATACACTCACCATTAATCCATTTGGCTTCTGGATTATGAACTATGAAGTCTTTTCTGAAGAGATCTTCCAAGGATAATCTGGTTTCTGATGAATTTGCAAGTTCATCTAAAGTAAACATAGCAAGATCATTTTAGATAGTTATTAAAAATTCTGCATTCAATGTTACTTGAAAAACACTGGAATTATAGAACAAGAGGCCCTGTTGAAATTGATAAAAATGCCTTGCTCTTATTTTTTTTTACAACAAGAAAAAATAACATTTTTCTTCAGTTAAGCTTTGGAACCCTGTGGGCAGGACTACCAAAACACATAGTGTTTGGCTCTTTATTTTACTGGGATTGTAGTGGCAAAGCTCTCTGTTACCACAGCATCACACTGCAAGAAAAGTCTGATTACAAGCCAATCCAAAAATTTCCTGACAGCCAAAGCACAGTGGCCATATTGATCACCTTAAACTGACAGAAACTAAGTAAAAAACTCTCGTAAGTAAATTTGGAACCAATGTCACCTATTCCACAAATTAAAATGAGAAAAAAACAATTCTACACACACATTTTATAGCCTGTGTTGCTTTCGAGTGACAAGAACAATATAACATTTGGCTAACAGCCTTGTGTTTTTCCCAAACATGACAGAACCCAGGAATATTGTCTTCTGAACATTAGCCAACACTGACTTTGAAAACAAAAAAAATTAATTGCCTGCATCTGAAATAATCTCCATGCTTCAGAAAAGAAAAAAGCAGCTCTTCTAAATTCCACTTTCCTTGTGCTGTAGGCTAAATAAATAAGTAGCAAAGGTTCAATAGCAAACTGCTACACTAACATGTGAAATGAAAGGTACTATTAAGAAGTTTTAGTGTCAAAACACAAACCCCCAAAGTTGCCCTGAATAATCACTGACAGCAGCCATGCACTTCACCTGACTGCTTCAGGCTATTGAGAACAGCAGCTGCCAAAAGTTGTGCTGTGTGTGCGCCAGAATATGCACCTATGAACTTCCTCCACAACCAACCAGTCCAACACTCAGGCAGGTTTTTACAATCATTTTATCTTTATTGGGCAGGTTACCATAAATTACTGTGGTATTTCTCCATTCTATGAGCTTTTCCTTCCAATGTGTCAGGCATCCACCTTGTCTATGAGGGAAACTTTTTATTAGTCAGATTTTGTCCTTCCTGATTAATTAAACAGTGGTTTGATGACAGACCCATAGAAAAAGAGTATCCAGAATAGCAGCAGTCAAGCAGCAATCTTTGTGGCAACCCAATGCGTTACCAAGCACTTCTTAACAAGGAAACATGCTTTGTAAAGGTCATACCCTGAAATATGTTTCGGGTGAAAACAGGACCCTTCACAGAGAATAAAGTCAATCATAGTTTCATTATTGGTCTTTATTCGGCCAAATTTCTCAATTAGAAGCTCAGCTGAAAGCTTACTGGAATTGACAGCAATAAAGTATTTTTGCCTCTAAATGTCAGCTCTGCTTGCTGCAGCCACTTCAGCTGCTATTAACAAGGTGTAACCTTGCTGTACGGAAGAGAAACTCCCTTTTAATGCACCTCATAAATTTACAATAGACATAAGGCCATCCCAGCTGCTCATGCCAAGGCACTGCTGCATTTTGCATGTGCCTCCCTCCCAGGTCACAGCAGGGCCCCCATAAACACCTACTCACCATAATCAACTCTTCTTGCATTTGGTGTCTTGTAAGACTAAGCATGCTGAGTTGCTCAAATCCTCCCTCATAAAACAAACATCCTAACCCTTAAATAAGCTTTTTGCCCTCCCTTTCAGGGATCAAAATAGCCTGTTTGGCTTTTTTTTCTTCTACAAGTCCAGCATGGGACACAATATTCCAGCTGCAATCTTACTAGAGCTTTGCAGCAGAGTAACATTATCTCTCTTGATTTATACCTAATCCTTCTGTTTACACATCATGGGACCTTGTTAGCTCTTGCTCCTGCCACACTCTGAGTTTTTATCTTCAAAGTAGGCACATGTTGTTATATATGCTCTACTCAGCTCCACAAATACATTCCATGTCCTCAAAACACTACTTCTAACTTAACAGCATCAAATATTAGGCTCTTCATATGCCCATTTTCCCCTTCCTCCGTATCCTTGCTGACTGCCTACCCTCAACAAGCTGTTTTCTACCACCTATTTTGATTCAACACACCCTGGACCTGATGTTGATTATGATTCTGAACAGATTTCCCTTCTAACCTTTCCTGAGTCTGTTTCTACTTATTGTGACCTGCCAGTTTGCCAACTAGCAATCAAGCTCACACAAGCTCTTACATTGCCAAAATTGTCTTAGCCAAGACAGATTTTTTTTTCTTAATTGCTTTAATAAAAATGACTAAAACAATACATCAGCTGTGTACAGAGAGGATACCAGAGAAGAAAGGAACACCAGTTCTGTTTCCTGTACTTTAATTCACGTGCCTGCCAAGAAAACATGATATAAATTGGATTTTAAAGTGAGTATTTAACTTAGTGTTAGCATTTCTAAACTGAAAAAAATGACATCTTTACAAAACTTTTGAAATCATTGACACTAACTTTCCACTCTGTCAATATCTCAGATGCTGTTTATAACACGATGAATTATATATCATGTGAACCCTCAAAACCCTACACTGGGTTAATTTTTCTTGAGCACAAGCACAAATTAGTGCTTCACAATATTTACAGTCACAGGCAGGGCAGAACACAAGTGGGGTCACCCTCTACGTGAGGGACCAGCTGGAATGGACAGAGCTTGGTCTGGGCATGGATGAGGAGCCAACCAGAGCTTATGGGTCAGGATTAAAGAGAGGGCAGAGACAGCTGACATTATAGTGGGGTCTGCTACAGGGCACCCAACCAGGAGGGCAGAGTGGTTGAGTCCCTCAACAGACAGATAGGAGTGTCCACACATGTACAAGCCCTGGTCCTCTTGGGGCATTTGAACCACACCAGGATCTGTTGCAGGGAGAGCACAGCAGGGCATGACTAGTCCAGGTTGTTTCTGGCATGTGTCGATTCTTTTTTCTCCATGTGGTAAGGACACAAACCTGCTGGAGTGGGTCCAGAGAAGGCCACAAAGATGCTCATGGGGCTGGAGCACTTCTCCTATGACAACAGGCTGAGAGTTGGGCTGTTCAGCGTAGAGAAAAGAAGGCTCTGGGGACATCCCAGGGTACCTTCCAGTACTTAGAGGGGCTACAAGGGAGCTGGAGACAGGCTCTGAACAAGGGCATGGAGTGACAGGACAAGGGGAAATAGCTTTAAACTGAAAGAGGGCAGGTTTACATTAGCTATTAAGATGAAATTCTTCACTGTGAGAGTGGTGAGGCATTGGAACAGGTTGCCTAGAGAAGCTATGGATGCCTCTCCCCTGGAAGTGTTCAAAGCCAGGCTGGGCTTGATATATGCTTGGACTGGGCTTAGAGCAACCTGCTCCAGTGGAAGGTGTCCCTGTTCTTGGCAGGAGGTTGGAACTGGATAATCTTTAAGGTCCCTTTCAACCTAAACTATTCTTTCATTCTAGTCTGTACTTGGTTTTCGTGTAAGGACTGCCTTTTACCACTTTGTATTTATTACCATATTACAAAATAGCCTACTATGTCTTTTTCATTTCTGTTGTAAATTTTATTGAATTATTCCGTGAAGTAATCATATTTCCAATGTCCTCATACCATTTGCCACAGACTTCTATTTCAGTCTAAATTTATATATTTATGTATAAAATGACACAATTACAGAAGATACAAACAAAATCTAACCTTAAAAACTAAAAGGCCACTTTTTAACTGTACATCCGACTAAAACCAGTTCAACAACTAATGTGTATTAATGTCAAATGGCAAATCTGTTTCTGCTTACTAAACTGGAAGACTGCAAAAGTACAAATTTATAGCTACAAGTTTATAGGATATTATTTTTAGAGGCTAGAAGTAGTCTGAAAATCTCATAAAATTTACCTTCTAACTTAGCAAATAAAACTCATAATTATGTGGTGCAGTGTATAATTAACTGAAGTTCCCTACTGACTTTTCTGTGGAAAACAACTTTTAATGCTAGAAATTAAGATAAAGGGTTGACGTTAAATGACACGGAAAAACACCACTAGTAAACTCTATGCAAACTAAGAGGTATATTGATAACTTGCAATTAGTGTAGTTCATATTGTGTTTGGATGACAAAGAAAAAAAAAAACTTGCCAGTAAGTGATCAGATATCAAAAGCTGCTTCCCAATTTACACTAGTTACAGTTATTGGACTGGGAGTTCATTCAGATTCTCCCACTAATGTCTTACATCACTGAATGGTCTGGTCTTCCATTTTTTCGCATCTTTATTGAGAACACTAAGATGTATAAAGATTCTGAAGAATATTAGAGATGAAAAGCAAGGCAAAATGGATCAAAATATTACTAATATTGCTGGTACAACTTTCTAAAACTGCAACCATAATTGCAACACAGATGTTTCAGATTTGAACAGAAGCTAAGATATAAGTAGGTCAAAAATGCATCTCTTACTTCAACACAGTTCCTGCTTACTGTTGTGTATTCAAGTTATACTTCATATAATAAAAAATACTACAAAAGCAAAACAACAACAACAAACCAAGAATTTCCTTTTAGTTTTAGCATCATTTCCATCTTTACTGGAAGCTAGAGCCCCTTTGAAGCCTCTCGCATATAATTTACACTTCCTTTTAAATACTTGTTATCCCATATGGAAGCATTGATCCCTCTATTATAAAAAGGCAAGAAAAATGTTGCTGAAAGCTTGGGAGAAGTCAAATGACAACCACTAATGTGCATAGAACCAGGAGTTTCTTATATTGTGGACAAAACAATGTATAAATAATTGCAGGCAAAAGATACATTGCTGTTTTATTTGGCATACCAGTAAATATACCTTTGCCTCAAAACCAATACCAACAAACAATCAGGCTTCTGAGCAACCACCATCTGAAATTATCATCTCCCTAAAAAGAAGCAACACCATGTACAGGGTTTAGGGGAATTTACATGAAATCTAAAAAGCAGCCATCCATACAGGCAGAACTAAACAGGGGAAGAACTCTCTGATGCTCAAAACAGTATTAGAAATAATTAGCAATGCACTCTGAACTATCCCAAGGTAACACAGGACATAATTCCCCCTATTTCACTGAACATCTTAATTCAGATTTATTATATTTTATCGGAAGAATTTTGAAAACCCAAGTATTTCTAGTAACAGATTAGTACCACCTCAGAACTGTGCACCTTGCAATAGCCAGATCTGTGATGGAGTCTCCAACATTTTCCTCCCCTCAAATGCAAACATCCCAAAGTGATCTTACATATATTCATAACCAAATAGCTTCAGCCATAGTGCTTAATACTTGCCAGCAGACCAGCAGAGTATCAAATAATTTTCTTTCAAAAATATATTAATTAATCATGAAAATGAAGTGGGGCCAGCACTGATTAGGCTCAAAACAGGGAAAGTAGCTATCCTACAACATCCCTTCTTTGGTAAGCAGGAAAGCCTAGTTCTACAGACCTAGATCATTCTGGGGTGAAAGGGGTTTATTTATATCGAGCTTTCCAGTCTCTATGGGATATCTTAGAGCATCTGAGCTGACAGAACTAGTTTTCACTTGCATGACTTGAACTGAAATGTAGGTCCCAGCTTACACAAGTTTCTAAGCAAGCTCTCTGGATTTTGAAATAGCCTTAGAGATGTTGTAATTCGCTGAGCTTTTTTAGCATATTTTAAACAAAAAGTTAACATTTCCCTAAGTTGTTTATTTTTTTCCATTGAGTGCCTTCAAAGACTTCAGATTATGTTTTTACAACATTAATAATTCTATATAGATATAACAACCACAAATCATTTTTATTATCATGGATTCCAGCATAACACTCCATATTTTGCAAAAAGTTACCTCTCCTTGAAACAGAAAACAATTTTCTGTCTTAAAGTGTGCCAGGATACGCTGCCATTTACTCTCAAAAATCTCTTTTACATTATTCCCTGTAGAAACCCCTATACACTGAGACTACAGCAGCACAACTTTGCTTTTATTTTGCTCAAAGTGTTTTAAGTGGAAATGGGCAGTCACTTTGCACAGCACCTGGCACATGTACAAAACAGAAGATGCAGAATAGTCCATAGTATTCCTACATACTCTATCCAGTTGTCTCGTTCCCCCTGATAAGCTAAGGTTTCTGATCCTGTTCCACTGAGTCTCACCACCTTCCTTTCAAGCAGAGTGGTCAGTCTCCTGCTGAACTTGCTCATGCACAGATCCAGCCACCTTTCCTCAATGAGTTCACCCAGTGGCCAAATAGTATAATTCAACTGCTCTTTTTGTCTAATACTTGCACTCTCTCTTTTCTTTTTTTTTCTGTGACTGAACCATTAATTTCCCCTATTTGTTTTTGAGAGAAAGAAAAGGCAAGAAGCTTGTGCATGTACACATGAAATATGTATGTTCTGATTCAATGAGAAGTTTCATTCTGGGAATTTGTTTTCCATGACATACACATTTCTCTTAGCTCATCTGTGAATGAAATTACACCCCAAGTGACAAAATCTTAAAGTTAGCTCACATCTTCTGAGTTAATGAGGATTGCTTCTTGCCATCTCAAAGCTGACACAATCCCAAGGACCTACTGCCAAACCCAAATGCTTCTGCTTCCAAGACCTCCAGTAACTCTTGAGTCCCTACAGGCATCAAATGTATGGTGGCCACAAGTTAGAAATGCTCAAGGGCAAGAGGTACTTTAACAATTATATGTCACTTTTAATGACTGCATTATGAATTACACACCTTTAATAAGATAAAATAAAGAAGTAGGTAAGAAGTAGGTTACCTGGGGTTAAAAGAATGACTGACATAGTGATGAGTGAACAAACAACTAGAATCACCAGCAGCGCAATAGCAATTCCCTTCCAGTTCCTCTGCGGAGGGCTGTTACTTCCAAGTTCCTACAGGAATGAAAAAAAATAAAATAAAAAGAAAAGACCATGTTTCATAAACATATATTTCCAGAACTATTAGTGATAGGAAAACTGCTCAGTGCATACTCATAATCACAGCATGGGAGGTGACCATGATCCCTCCCTTCTCCATAGTGCATAGAGTCATCCAAAGGTGTGTAACTCTTATGCTTTTTTAATAGATTCTTCCCTTTTTTTAAATATATATATGTAATTTTATATCCCTAAGAGACAGTCAAATGATCTTATGCAAGCTGTCCAAAATACAACTGGTGTTAAAACATGCTGAATATAAACTTCAGGACAATATCAACTAGCAGTTTATGAGATAATTACAGAAATGAAATGTAGCAATTTACTGCAATTCTACCTAACATGGTATGAACCATAAAGGTTTAAATACACACCCTTTTTAGTGTCCAATATTAACTTATTTGTAATAGAAAACATTAACAAAACTGCCTGAGGCTCCAAACATTCCATCTGAAGCTACAAGCTCTTTTTCGCTATACAGTAGATCAAATGTAAACTGCTCCCCTATTAGTTATAAAAAAACAACAGCAGCTTATAACAAATGTTAAATTAATGCTTCTGTAACTACTAGTGCACTTAAACCTACATCCTCTGTGGTTACACATTTAACTCCTGCCAGGCACCATTTAGGTTTGTCAGTAACAGCAATGCATTGTCTGTGTTCATGGTGCAGTGTGAGACCAAACAGCATGCAAACATCTAACAACAGAATGACAACACTCATACAATTGGTTCTTACAACCTTAATTTATCCCCACAGAAAGCAATATTTTTTCTATCTATATCTGGAAAGCATAAATGTTTCTCTGCCACAATCACTCACACCTTTAGTATCCCAAAATTAACCGCTATGGCAAGACTGTGGAAAAAAAACCTGGGAGGAACTTCTGAAAAGATCCTGCTTCATCCTACTTACAAAGGTGAGTTATCTACACAAGCATTTCACAATCAACATAAGCTTCCACTAAGCTCTAACTAAATACCAGGTGAGGTAAAAACATGGCTTTAGTTCACACTTGCCCTTAAAGACAAGTGTGTAAAAGCCTCTTTCCCCCTCCCCAGGAGTCTCTGCCAGGACAGGCAGAGTCCTGAAAGGCTGCCTGTTCACTGAGAGTGCGGGAAGTGACTGCCACAGAACAGGACAGATTGCTTGTAGTCTGTCCTATTTGATCCTCAATCCTGATTTTGTTCATCCTGCAACATGCACAGCTGTTCATTTCTACCTATAAAAGACTGTTTGTCTCCCTGATGCTCTTTTCCAAGAAACATAGGGGGAAGTCCTCTACACAATCTCCAAGCAATCCCACAGGGAATTCTTGCAGCAATCCTCAACCCATCTCTGCTGCTAACAAGGTACCTCCTGCTGGCCCAACACAGCACCTGCCTACTGGTCTATCATTCTGCCCAGTCTGCCTGAGCTTGCTCATTTTTTGAGGTTTTTAGCTTCATGAGAAGGGAAAAGCCACCTGTCTGCCTCCTCAGTGCAAACCCTCACCACAGTTGGTCCTCGCTGAACCAGCTCTCTCACCTGGCAGGTATCAGCCTCTTCCCCTCCCCACAGCTGAAACCAGGTGATGGCCACTACAAGCCTGGGCTGTGCTGAGTCCTGTCAGAATAGCTGAACTTTTTTATAATTACAGAAATCTTCTCCTTGGTTGATCCTGACCAAATGTCAGGCAAAGGATGATGTTCAATGCAGCACATGAAGGAAATGATTGAGGACAACTGCAGCACAGCCTTCGCAGCCGATCCCTCCCACACTGAACTCTGTGCACCTTTACCAGGAATCACCATGCAGAAGAACCTGACTACCACAGCCAACAACACATCTTTGATACCAGTAGGTTTTTAATCAAAGATCAGGACTCCTGTCCTCAGTCTGCAGAGGAAAAAAATGATGTAAGCAGGAACTCCTGGCACCCACCTACTTCCTTTCCCCATCGTGTTCCCCCCTGCTTCCCAACCCCTTGCAAGCCTACCTGCACCCCTCATTTTGTTCAGCTGCTTCAGATCCCCTCCCACCTCCTGAAATACTAATTACCACAGCAGCTTCCTAACTAACCTTAAAGACCAGGTCTTCAAGACCTGCATGATGGCTTCATGAGTCTCTTTGGTGATCCAGAGGACATGAGGAATGCAAGGTTTAGTTCTTTCTGGACAGCTCTGGCCATGCTGATATTGCAATGATCCCTTTCACAAAAATACAGAACTTCTATGTCCTGCATTTAAATTCAGACCCAAGCTATTATTTTCCCCTAAGAATTATTTCACGTTTAATAGCATAGTATAGAAAATACAAACTTACTCTAAACATAAGGTTATTAGCCTTATTTATATGACACTTGACAGATAGAAGAACCAGCAGCTCAGGGAACCAAGTCGTAGTTTCCCTCAGAACATTGTGAAACCCTACTCTAAAGGATTATCTTAAAATGACAGAAGCTGGACAACGTGATGAATGAACCAAAGCCTCTAAAAAATGTACCAAGCCCTCATTACTCACAAAGTTCTTCCCTGCAGACATGAATTTTGTTCAGTTTCTAAAAATACGGCTTCATTCTAAATACTTCTGCAAATTTTTGCAAGGACAAGATCAGACAGATGAATCAAGTATCGAGCATACAAAGCTTACTGGTAC
The DNA here is from genome assembly GCF_047495875.1 of Pithys albifrons albifrons. NCBI lineage: Eukaryota > Metazoa > Chordata > Aves > Passeriformes > Thamnophilidae > Pithys > Pithys albifrons. The sequence goes on along the minus strand of NC_092465.1, from coordinate 8,317,584 downwards.
CCACATTGAGAAAGAAGAGAGCTTCCAGACAGCTGGCATACAAAGAAGAACTTACCTCCCAATAAGATTAAAGCACTTTATTTTAATATTTAGATAAAATTTATGAGTTGGATCAAGTTATCATATTAGAATTTATCATAGGTCATGATGGTTTTATATTGACAACATTTTTAAGACATTTATAAAGTTACTGTACTCAAACATACAATACTTGATGAAATATTAGAAAAATAACTGTAATAAGGTGAATTCACAGTAAAATCAGTATCAGGGACATCTACAATTAACCTTTTTGATATTAACCAATTCAGCTCTTGGACTGTAACCCACAAAGTCTGAAAACAGAGTAAGCTGCTGTTCTTCAACAATAAAATAGCTTTAGCCTTGTACTGCTTTTCAAAACTGCCATAAGCAAAAGGCAGATAAATAGATGTTTGGACTGTGACAAGCCAGAAGCTGTCCTTTTTGAGCGTGACCAGAAAATAGAGGCATTCAAGAAGAAACATCACAGAGAGCCATACAATGAGAAGCGTTTGACATCACATAGTTTCCCCACAACTAATTGCAAACTGGCACGTACCAATGAACACACAGATGGAGATTTAAGGATCTAATCTTCCAAATAGGTTCTTCTATTAATGCGGTTTGAAAAAAAAAAACCTCTTGAATATGGTGGTTTATATATAACACTATCTGTTATGTTATTATAGATTTTACAATCTAACTCTAATGAATCAGAAAATGGCTGCTCAAAGCATAATACAATTGAAAGTTTTCTCATTGTTCAAAGTAGCTTTTTCACAAACCATTTAATTACATTGTTGCCAAAAAAAATCCTTAAGCAGTATATATTTCTGAATGTAATTTGTGATTCATACCTTGTTAAAATACGGTTACAAAGAGAAAAATTAAATACTGCACACACAAAAAAATGTAAACCAATGTTAGAGAACCTAATGCCTAATCCTGCCAAATCCTAACACATTTACCAGGAGCTTTTAATCACTACCATGAGAGAACTCGACACGCAACCAAAAGGACGTTACAGCCTAAGAGCCTAAGGTTTCTGGTCTGTGATTCTCTCCATTTAATGACCGTTTAAAAGACCCCAAAAGAAAAGACTGATCTTTCAAAAACATGTACTATATGCATGATATAACTTTACAGAGGTTGCAAATTCTGTTGTAGTAACCAAAAGAAAGACTAAACCTGCAGAGATTGGATGTGAGAGGGATGACAGGTTGAGTCCCCTCAACCCTTCAGCATCCCTCTGTGTTAAATCCCATTCACCACTGCAAAACAAAATACTTCAGTGGGAAATGCAGAAAAAATGTATCCAACAAATATGCAAAGCAAATATAAGTCAAATATGCTGAGGCATTTTTCTGTCTACTTTTCTAGGCTAATTTCCAAATACATACTCCCTCTCCAAATACAATTTACAGACTGAGGATGAACTGATTCACTACAATCATAAAAATCTTTTAAGCACTAGCAAGACATGGCTTTGAATATCAGAGCTTATGACACAGAATAATACAACAGTTTGGGTTGGAAGGGACCTTGAAGATCATCTCATTCTAATACCCCTCCAATAAGCATCTTCCACTAGACCAGGTTCCTCAAAGCCCCATCCAGCCTGGTCTTGAACACTCCCAAGAAGTTGACAGATTCTCTTGGCAACCTGTTCCAGTGCCTCCCCACTGACATAGTGAAGAATTTCTCCTTTATGTCTAATGTAAACCTGTCCCCTTTCAGCTTAAGCCCATTCTCCCTTGTCCTGTCACTACATATCCTTGTATAAAGTCCCTCTCTAGCTCTCCTGCAGCCTCTTTAGGTGCTGGAAGGTGCTCTAAGGTCTTTCCAGAGCCTTTGCTTCTCCAGGCTGAGCAGTCCCACATCTCTCACAGTTGTCACTGGAAAGGTGCTGCAACCCTCTATACATATTTGTGGCCTCCTCTGGACTCCCTCCAACAGGTGCAGGTCCTTCCTACATTGGAGGTCTCAGAGTAGGATGCAGCACTCCAGGTGGGGTCTCACAAGAGCTAAGTAGAGGGGCATAATCATCTCCCTCGCCCTGCTGCTCACACTGCTCTGGCTGCAGGATATAAATGGCTTTCTGGGCTGCAAGAGCACCCTGTCAAGTCACATTGAGCTTTTCATCCACCGGCATCCCCAGTTCCTTCTCCTCAGGGCTGCTCTTAATCTATTCTCCACTCAGCCTTATTTGTGCTTGGAATAGCCCCAATCCACATACAGGACCTTGCACTTGGAATTTCTGAACTTCATGAGGTTTGCCCAGACCTATCTCTCATGCCTGTTGGGGTACCCTTGGATGGCATCCCTTTTCCTCCAGCCTGTCAATCACACCACACACCTTAGTGTCACCAGCAAACTTTCTGATCTGATCTGACATGGATCAGATGCTGTCCATGTCACTGACAAAGATGTTAAACAGCATCAGTCCCACCCCTGAGGAACACCACCTGTCACTATTCCTCACTTGGACACTGAGCCATGGACCACAACTCCTTGAGTGCAACCAGCCAGCCAATTCCTTATCCACTGTGTGCCCCATCCATCAAATCCATACTCCTCCAGTTTAGAGACAAGGATGCCATGTGAAGCAGTGTCAAATGCCTTGCACAAGTCCATGCAGATGATGCCAGTTGTTTTTCCCTTATACACCAATGCTGTAACCCTGTCACAGAAGGCTGTAACTTCATTCAGCAGTTCTGAATTGTTTTTCTCTGTTTTGGAATGAAATACAGATCCTGACATGGATGATTCATCTTTAAAATAAAAAAAAAAACTACAAAACTATCTCCATAATGGCTGTGTGACTGTAAGAAGAATATATGACACAAGTTCCTATTAAAACAGAAATAAGAACACAAAACTAAATCCTATTAAATTTATTTCATATGGAAATATTTTTTATCCCTTGAGACCGAAATACAAGTGCTTATTTTAAGTAGTATCGAAGATACTGATTTGTGGAAAAGAATCACTCCAAATTAAGAGATGTAGCACCTTAAAGAAAACACAAAAAAACTACAAAATATTTCCATATTTTTATTTGAATCAACTTACAATCTTTCTTGTAAGCAGCATAACCAGAGAGAAAATCACAGCTTCCTTCCTAAAGCTTATTGAGTCGCATAGTTTTGTTGTTAATCAATGAGGATAAAAAGTCTTTAACACACAATTAAGGTGGTTGTTAGACAACAAAAGGTCAGAAAATATTTGTGCAACATGCTGAATTAATAGGACATATTTTTTATTTATCTTAATAGCATTTTCCTCATTTCTCGGAAAGCTATTTGTGTAAAGCACAGCACAACTTTACCATGGAAATAAAGCCAGAAACAGGCACATGGAAGGGCACTGGCTAAACCCTGGGGACAACACAGTGCCTCTACCAGGCTTTTCGAGAAGATTCAGGTTAGTTAAAATCCAGCATCCACCTTGGGAGAAGAAATGAAAACCAACTTTCAGAGACAAGCTAACCCTGAGAGCTGGCATTTAACTAAGCTGCTTTTCCTCACAGAACTACCTGCCCATGCTGCAACTGCCCTGGGTGATAAACGGTGATACAAGCCAAACATAGAAAATATGCAATTTTCTATAAAAATTAAGAACAAGAATCCAACCAGTTTTAACTATTTCCGCTGGGTACAACTGGGCACAGCTCAAACGGAAAGCAGAAACTCTGCCACTATTTCTGCAGTCTGAAGTGAGCTCTACCAGGCTGAAGTGCTGAGTGGTACAGGTGTACAGATGCACAGTGCTGTTCAGTCCTAGACTGTGGGTATTTGGAACAGAAAATCCACCAGCCCTGAACTGCAGCAGTGTCTGGTGATGGCCTGGTTTTGCATTCAGGCTCCAAGGGCAGATGAAGTATCTCAGTTAGAGGAGCCGTGGGCTGTAGCAGTTTCTGCCAGCATGGAATCTCCTGAAGCCTTGAATGAATCATCTGCTTTCTTCTTTTTTTTTTTCTTTTAATACTGTTCCTGTACCAGGAAAGCCCTAAGAAGAACAACAGCCTTCCCTTATTTTGATAAGAATTTCAGGGGCAAAGTGCATTAGAGTAGGAAAAGCAAATGTAATTTTCTTAGCAATAGGAATGAGTCTGTAGCTTAGATGTAATTAGGACAGTATCACTTAATGACTCCGTCAGCATCTAATTCATTAAACTCTTACCATTTACATTTGCCAAACATGAAAAAGGGTGATAAATGAAAAAGACAAATAGTTTCATGTTGCATTTCAGGTGTTTTTAAAAGATGGACCCAAGATCCTTATAATAGAAATGTTACAGTATTTCCAAAGCTCTTTCCAGAGCTGGTCTTGCAACTGATATTAAATACTATGTGCCCTGGGTGTGCAGTGTGCTATTTGAAGGGAAATTACCCCAGCAAGCCTTCTGATTTTGTGATTAAATGATTGCGTTCATTCCTTTCCAGCTGTTTTTGACTAATCCCATGGCCTAAATAGCAAGAGAGACTATAAGACAGATCCAAAATGTGGCACAGGATAGTTTTGATCCATTTGCGTAAGTACCTATCATTTTCATCCCTCATGTTCCCTTTACCATTTGTTGTGTTATAAGATTCTGTTGCTCCAGTTCTCGTTGAATGATTATGGTCACAATTACTTTTCCTGGTCAATATCTTTATTCATGAAAACATTGGCATTTCTTTTCAGAGTCATCGTAAAATGCCACTTTCAGAGGAATGAAGGACTCTATCAGCTCTATGGATAATGGGCATTTTAAAAAGAGAGCAGCTTGTTTGCAATTACCCTGCTCAGAACAGGTGCAGGACTTGAATATGGGAACAATCTGTCTTCATATTTTTATTTCTTTGGGCTGTGCTGGTAAGACAAAGCCCTTCTTTTGCAGAGCCAACCTGAAAACAAAACCAGACCAAAACAACTAAACCAAACCAGAATGCACCCCTTCTCAGTAAAAATAAACTAGAAGAATAAATGTGCTCACATAAGTCATTCTGAGAAGTGTTGATCACTCACATTGGTTATTAACCTTGTAAAATATTTTGTGCTCTCTTTCAGGTTGATCATTTTTGTTCTAAGCAGAGATATATTTTCCCTGGGTTTGCAAGCGCCAATTCATAAACTGGATTTTGGTAATTCTGGGGTTTTTAGAATAGCTTTGTCAACACCCTTAGTTCCAACTACTCACAAAAAAAAAAAAAACCAAACCCAGGAACACGTATGGAATCATGTATTATGACCAGCATTAAGAATACATTCCACATCTTCCCACTCATTTCGCAGTGTACCTTGTAACACTTACTCAGAAACAATGACCTAGCTATTACACTAGATAGACAAACAAGTAAAAGCCTAACTTCTAAAGCATTCTGCCAAAACCACTGTCCAAGGTCTAATCGCAGCAGAGGAGTTTAAAATTTTGGTCATTACTGATGCATGTAATAAATACAAAAGCAGAGCGATGGGTCAGCACAACTGATCAAAACAATGTGGCATATACACAAGGGACAATTTGTGCCCTCTGTTTTTTTTTTAACTAACATAGTAGTATTCACACAAGGGCAGGGGGAAGCAACCTATCATGGTGCATATTATTAAAGGAAATACTGAAAATGCAGGTCATGGGAAACATTGCCATAAGGACTGTTGAGTAGCGGGGCAGAGGGAGACTTGGATAAAATAACAATGGATAAGAGAACTGGTTTGTATTTGAATTAAAAAACCAGTCACAATGTAGATAAAAGCTACAGCAGGCAAGGGAATTCCTTTGGCTTTTGGGAGTGAGTTGCATGCAATGCACTTCTATGAAGAGGTGTAATGCCATGCAGAGCTACTGCAGCATCAGAGGGATCTCCGCTGACCCTCATGATTTAGAAGTTGTTATCCCTTTTCATCCTATATTCACAATCTTTATAGTCTAACAAGTTTCAGAACTAAAAATACTGTGTTCTTTTTCCAGCCCAGCAGAAATACTTGGAGAGTTGAGGAGAATAACAAAGTTCTGACAACATGCTAGCAATCATCTTCAGACTCCAAAGTACATAGGTACATGACAACTATAGAATCCCTACCAAAAGGGATTTCTGCAAGTTCCTAAGTATAACAGCTAATGAACAGCTTATTTATTAAATACAAGTATTTTCAACACTCATCCAACCTCCCCTGCCAATCTCACCTCCACATGGTTGTCAAGAAGAGTCACACACTCTTCGGGCGGCCTGAGGCTCACTGAGGGCTCTGCTGTGACTTCAGGTTATGTTCCCTGTGTCCTCATCAGACCAAAGCTTCAAAATTCACTCTGTGTTACTTCTTTTCTTCACAAAAGTCTTATCTTGAAGCTAATGAGATTTTTGCCTGATTATGAGAAACTATCTCCACATCCTGAAGATTGCCTGCAGGATTACATGGAAATAAAGCAAGTGGCTCATTTCCAGTAAGCCCATTCGTCATTAGTATCTAGAGGAAATCAACAATTCGTTGAACATAATTAAAGAAAATTCTTAAAGTACTTTACTAAAACAAGTAATGCCAGTGACAGAAAAGGTAGTCTGGCAGCAGGCAAAAACATGATTTTACTCAGATTACTATGATGTAACAGAAATAAATACTGGCAGTATACATACTGGCCAAAAAGGTAAAAAAGGTACTTTCACATAGTCCTATTGATCCAACTTTAATGAAATGTCACAGGATACTAACATATTTCTTCCATTCTTATTATGTTGAAGAAAAATCCCCCAACCAAGTAAAATACTATAACTCAAAAAAAAAGAAAAAGAGACATAAAAAAATAGATGAATACAAGGGATACATGCTGTACACCCATAGATCTTTCTACGGATATAGCCAAGGTGTTTGCTGGAATTCATCCTTTTCATTACTCAGAAACAAAGTTACACTTTTCCTCACTCCTTTTTTTTTTTAAAGGGGTTAAATTGTATTTTTATTTCTTAATGTATTTGCAAGGTCCCATAAGAGGTGAAGTTTAAAATTTGACAACACATCACACTCCACTGAAGGTCAGATAAACAGGGAAGGTTACTAAACTGCAGTAATGTCACACAAGTCATACTCGAGTTTATGCCATGTAATTTTACAATTTAAATTGAACACAGTGCCCCTGTATTTAGTAGTATGAAACAGAGCTCTGCATTGGTGCATGACTTTCAAGTAAGATTGCTGGTAGGTTAGAACAAAATTGCCTTTTGGAGTTTTCTCACTGTTCAGGTATTCACACACGCACTTAATTTTATGCCATTTAAGAGTCCTGGAAAGTGGAATTGGAAAAACGGGGTTTTTTTAGATGAGTGAGATTAAATCGGGACTTGTCAAATATGGAACACATTTTTAAAGGTTACTTTGCAAATTTATATCAATATTTTTCTACTTGTTTTCAGATTTGCACAGAAGTTACTTACAAATAGAACAGGTAATTTAAATTCAAATGTGCCGTAATAAGATTCTATGGGCACATAAGTATGTACACACACACATACACGTACTACTGAATATATATAACAATAAATATTATTCAAAGCAACATTCCTATAAATGAATTAAAGTGTAAATAAACCAAAGAAAACCAGAAAAGGGAACACTGTAATCTCTGCATTTAGAGGGATCTAAGGCAGTAGAAAGTTAGATGAGTTTCCCAAGGTCGTATGAGAATGGTAAACTACCATCTCTTTATGCAAATATTTGTCAGCAAAATTGTAGCAAACAAAATTATTTGGCCAGTATCACTGGACTCTGATTAGGAATGTATCATTTAGTTTTTCACAGAATTTCTTCCTAATGTCCAACCTAAACCTGCCCTGGCACATCTTAAGACTATGTCATATTCTTCTATCATAGTTGCCGGGGGGGCAGTGAGTGATTACCTTTGCATCACTTGTATTTTCTTTCCTCCCTTTATCCACTGTTTTTATCTGAACCTATAAGTTTTTTCATCCTGTTCTCACCTGGTCCCACAGCAAGTAGAACAAGCAAGTGGCTCCATGATACTCAGCTATTGGACAGGTCAGCCCATGAAGCACTAATGCCCTGTTCTCAAAACACTCTCCTGCATCTACATTTGTATTGCACCACCACATTGTCTATTATGTCCCTTCAGTGAGATTACATTGTACCTGCCCTCAGTACAGCAGGAAACTGCAGTCTCTGAAGAGGCTAGTTTAAGAGTCAAGATGATCCTATTGGCAAGTTTTCCAGATGCTGTTTTTATTGAAAATGAAAGAAATGCGTAGATACACTCAAGTCTGCTCTAGCAAAGCCTGGACATTCTGAGAAACAACTCAAATGAACCTTTGACTGGAGGGATAAATAATCCCTTGTGAACTTTTGACTCTCAGAGAAAGCTCCTGTGGCAGTTGAGAAGTTCCAGCCCTGCACAGGACATACAGATTAAGTAGAGAAGGCTCCTAGACCTGCTATTTGTGCAGTTAGTAGAAATAAAGCAGGATGGAGAGGAAAACCAGAAGATGACCCACAAAAAGACACTCTGTCACTCGACATGGAGCTCCTCTGTGTTTAGCATGGCTGCATAAAGAACATAGAATAGCAATAAACTGTATTAATGAAACTTACAGAAAGGTGTCCAAAGCCTTTGCTGGCTGGGGCTTAGGTACTGTGTTTTCATGCAGTATGAAATAAAAATAGTTATTTCTTATGTTTAATTTAGTATTTTCATTAAATAAAGAAGGTTATCTCTGCGCTGCACTGCACAAAAACAGCCCTGTCACTGACTTTTCCATTAATGCACTGAAGGTAATTTGTTGTGTACAGATCCAGTATTCACAACAGATACTCAGCTCGAAATCTCTCCTTGGCTCTGAGCTTTAATATAAGAGCCAAATAATTCCTCCAGATCCACTTCAACAGCTCCAACTGAAATGTCTGGAGGCAGAGGGAAATATTTGACTCAAACAAAGGTGTTGGGTTACAAAGACAGGCTATAATACTGTGGCTTTCTTATATGCACTTAGAGAGATGTACTGTAGCCCTTAAAGGAAATGGATTCTTGCAATACCCCAGGATTCTCCAGATTAATGATTTCAAGTGTCACCTTTAATTTCCTTTTTCTAAATACTTCCTTGTTTTTTAACAAGGGTGAATGAGCATACTCGGTCTGTCCTCTAAAACAAGTTACTAGAAGTCAAAATCCAGACCTACATGGATAACTAATTTGAAGAACTTATTTAATAAGCTACAAAATAGTTTTCCCAGATTCAGGCCATACAAACATGGGTCCACTGGTAATCATGAATGTTCATAAAATACAAACTACTTTCAGTGCAAAAACCAAACTGAAGCAAACAAACCACCCACAGAACACAAGTGTGGATTGTGTCATAGTAAGTGGCAATGATTAACAAATGCCTTTTCAAATTGTTGGAAAACTGCCAAGAATTATTTATTAGCTAATTCACCGAAAAAAAAAAGAATTGTATCAAATGTGTTGATGCAGCTAACACCTGACTTCTGCAAGAAAATTTCCTTTTTTACATTTTCAGTTGATTCAATATCTGTGGGGTTCCTTCCTGTTTTCTACAGCTCATAGTACCGTATGTTCCTTATTCCCTGTTGAGTATCTTAATAATCTTTTATATCCCTATATCCTTGGTGTAAACAATTTATGAAATTTTATGGAAGCAGCTATAATACAGCTTACGAGATTACAACTTTAAGCAGCTCTCACTGTTCCCACAGAATCAAATTTTGAATAACTTTAAAACTACCCCAAAGATCCTTGAAGCCAACCTGACACACAAAGTGATGAAGTCAGCATCAGGCTCCTTGCTGCACCCATGATTTCTGACTCCAGTGGCCCTTGGAGGAAAGTCAAAGAGTGTGAAGACCAAAAAATGTCCTGCTGGGAACAGGGTATTTAAAATACAAATAAAGTACTGAAGTAGTTGTTGTGCAGCACATCAAGTGAGAAAACAAAGCCCAGATACTGAACTCCGTCCTTCCTAACTTCCCCACCAACCCAGTCAGAAGGTAGGAAAAAACAAAACAAAACAAAACAAACTCAAAACAAACAACCCAAGGCAAAAACAAACCAAAAGTGGCTCTGACAACAGTGACTCTGACACAAGTTGGCCAGATGTACCACCTGGTTCAAAAATTAATGTTTCCTCCCCTCTGCCTCTGGTGTTATTGGTCATCATAAGCCTTGCAAATAACCCCATCACATCTCAGCAACAGAGGACTCAAAGACATTTTTCTGTGCAGTCTTCTCACCTGGACTTCCTCAGGGATAAGTGGGAACAGGACACAGTAATTTTTTTTTTCCTTGAAAACTTGTGTCATTAAAAAACTCAGCTTCCAAAAATGAATCAGTCAGTAACCTGGAGTCCTATTTTCTTAATCATTTTCTACAGAAGTCCTTGAGGGCAAAAAGCATGGATTATCACATATTTGAAAGTGAAATAAAGTGTTAATCTCATCAGTTCATCAAGACTACCTGTCTACAGCAGAATAATGTGCAAAACATGAGAGTTTAATTGCATGATGTTTCAGCATGATGTACCAAGAAAAATTGAAGCAATACATCCTACAGGAAAAAAATTGAAGTTTCTAATCCAGTGTAGTAACAATTCCATCTCTACATTGCTGATATTAATCTTAATTAAAATATATCAAAATTGCTTCTTTATGTACCATAGTTGGAATACAGCAAAGTGGGGCATTGTAAGAGTCATTCTTCTGGCCTAGCAAAAGAGATCTTGATAGTAATTATGCCATTATTTCCCCTAGAGGGGGAGTATACATACTTATTTTATTTATACCTCATACTGCAAACAGGATTTTGCAATAAAATTGAAAAAGGACACTTTTATTTAATAATTTTATTACCTCAGTAATATTTTCCTGTGCAGTTATGAGGACTGTTTACATCTTACTACAAGCAGAAAGTTGGATTGTTCTTTAGGTAAAAAGGAGAAAAAATGAAAAAAAATGAACTAGACATTTGAAAACATCAAAGAGAATAATAAAAGGTTTTGCAATGCACAACTGAACCAACAACAATTTTACATGCCAGTTTCTGAAACAAGAAAACTACTAAAAATATACACATTAATTCTTCTGGGTGCCCTTTACCAAAGTGGCAGTCAGAAATTGCAGTTTACCCCAATGCTGCCCACACACCACTCACAATCTACCCAGAAACCCACCACCCCTCTCAGAACATATCTGTTTCAGTAGCCAGCACACTGCAAGACACTGCAAGAAGAATACTTTATTTTCGGTTTGCTATGCATTCCCTGTGGTTATTAGTTGCATATTTAGGTAACTCTGCAAGTGAGCAATGAAAGAAACCCTTGGTGCTTTTGTCAATAAGTTATTTTAAGGCTGCAACTTCAAATATTAAGCAAACCAAGCAAGAACAGGGTTAAAACTCTTCTTTTAAAAATGAGACCTGTTGTAGTCCTGCCAGCCACCAAGTAATTACTGCTTAATGTGAAGGTTACAAAGAAAAGAAAAACATATTATGTAGATTACAAATGAAGCCATTGTTGTAGAGTGAAGGAGAAGAATTAAATCAATGCCTCAGCTAACAGCCACTTTATCAGGAAGGGCTCACAAGCAATACTTGCTTGTTCCCCTCATGACTACACAGAACTTTTTGAGTCCTTCACTTTAAAAATGGAAGGTGCAATTATTTGTGCTCTGAGAGCAGCCAGGTTGATCTGCAGACTTCACCAGGTAATTAGTGAATGGAAGAAATCACCACTACAACTAATCATGGCTCAGATATAGAAGGCAACTTCTGAAATCCTTGTCAGATGGGAATGGATAGGCATAAGGAACAGCAAGTGGAAATTCACGGAGTTCAAACAGCACGAGCCACCATGTTCAGCTCTACCTCCCCAGTGACCCTGCCCTCTGTGCCTGGGTTTCCAAAAGACTTATTCTTATGAGAAAATTAAATGATCATAAGCCCTCTCTCCTCTCAGAGGAGAATGTCTTCATGACCCACATCTATTCTGATGTCTGTGCCTGATCAGCCAAGCAATGACAGCTAAATCAAGGGCAGATCTAGATACTGCCAGATGGCACCAACACATAAATATGTATTTAAAGAAACAATGATCACATTTTCAATTATATATCTGATTTTCACCCATACCTTTTATGGGTCACTGTCTTCTGAGATTACAACAGCGATTTTTACACCTAGTTTAGACTGATAATCACAGGATGGATAAAACTTCATTAAGTACAATAAATGGTGGTACATTCCACAAAACACTAAAAACGTTTTGCTTGAGCTCACTCACACAGAAAGGCAGGCACCTGCAGCAGTCAAAACATCAGTTGTGCTCTTTTCCCCTTCAGTTTATTTTGCCTTCTACAAAACTCACTCCACATAATCTGCCTACCTTACAGTCTTTCATCACTTATAAGGGGCTCTGAGCCTGACTGCAGTTTAATATACCAGGTGACACAGATGATACAAGGTCAAAGGAAAATAAAATACATGGAGGATGGAAAATTTCCATCACAGAAACACCATGATTATCTCAACATGAAGAGCTGCAAAATGTGATTATGTAGTGCATTTTCACTTTTCTTTTCTCCTTATTTACAAGTTTTCCATCCCAGTTGTCAGCTTTCCATCTATGTCTATATTCACACTGGTATCATGGGAGGTTTATATCAAAAGGATGGAAAATGCAGTGAATAAAAAACCTTAGAAGACAAAACACACATTCAGAAATTCAAAATGTTGTAAGACTTGCAAACCTAAAGCTTCAACAAAGCACAGCATTTAGCAGAATCATAATTAGAAAATATTAGTAAGTTTAGAAAGCAAAATAAATTATACAAATACACTCATATCAATGATGTTTTTTCTAGACTGATAACAGGAACAACCTTGTAGTGTATTTCAGGATACTGCAAGTTTTTTATCTGAATGCTGAGCGCTTGTCCACCTCAGCAGAATAAAACCAATAGAATAAAATTAATTAGGCAGTATTTTAAGTCCTTTTTTGACTCATTTCCTAGCCCTCAGAAGGTTGTTCATTTGTCATTGTGCCACATAAGAAATCACCCAGCTGAGGGACTGAGGAAAATCACAGCCCTGGTCTGCTCAGTCATTCACAAATGAGATGTTAAAAATGACCACCTGAGGTGCAATTACAACCAGTAGTTTTTAATAATTCTTAGATTTATACCATCTGGCTTCTTCCTTTACGATATATGAGCCAAGCTCAGTCTTCAGGAGTATCTACTCAAACCTTTTGAACTTGGCAACTACTGTCTCAAGACTTCTCTTTAAATTAACTAAGATCCTCGCTAATACTCAATTCCTTCCAAAAATCATTTTCCTTATTCTGTTTGGTAAAACTGGAAGTATATGCAGAGAACATTTCCTATAGCAGATGACTGTAATTTCATTGCTCTTCCCATTTAGCCCATTATTCTATACCTACTCTTGATTTTGTTTCCCCTTACACTGACAGAAGAGAGTTTAAATTATCACTATTTCTTCAAAAGCTCTCCACTCCCTCTCATCTTTACTTTCCCATATTTTACAGAGACAATATAACTCTCTTTTCTCTTCCACAGTACTCATTTTCTACGCATTACTTTTACTGTCTAGAGGTGTAAGTAGTTCTATTATCTATAGCAACCATTAAGAACTGGAAAGGTAAAGCCAAATCACTCTGCTTTGTCAAATGTTCATGGCCATAAGAATAATTTCTAATATTTTTAAATGCATATAAGCACATAGAGCTTTCTTTGAAAAGAACAACGTTAAATAAGGTTCAAGTAGACCTCTTATCTATGAGCAATGTTGTGTTGTGAAACTATTTCCTGGCCAAGTATATACCTTTTATGGGCAGTCAAATGCCTCCCTGACATCCGATCCCATCAGATCTCGAAAGCTCAGCAGGGTCAGCCCCGGATTAGTACTTGGATGGGAGACCTCCTGGGAAATGCTGGGGGCTGTAGGTTCTAGTCCTGAGGACTTCACTGTCACTGTCCAAGCTCGCTCGGCCGTGGCAGATGAACCTCAGGACTTAAACGGTGGGGCCAGTTCTGCACACGCTGAGCCTCACCTGAAATCCACTGCGCAGGCTGGAAGGGCACACCCACGTGGGGACAGCCCTTCCCAAATCTTCGTTCACGAGGTTTGGCCATACATACATACATATACCTTTTATGCAAAAGAAAAAAAATACTTAAAAGTAAGATCTAGGCATCATTTTAATGGTTTTCAAGGTAAGATTTTTTCAGCTACTCCAGTAAAGAGGCAAGGCTGGCTTTTATCTCTGCAATCCCTGTGGATATTCCCAAGGGAACTCCATGGTTAGTTGGCTATTGATGTACCCACAGTGCTCCCTGTGGGAATTAACCAGAGTTCCTACAGGGCCTCCAGCAGCTCCTGTCCCTTTGCAGTGCTTTGAGCACACAGTGCACAATGCAAAGACAACTTGCATTCTCTTCAAACACCTGGTTATCTCCAGGATTTAATGCTGCAACATTTATTAGCTCACATCAAAAAGGATTTGTCCAAAATAAGTAGCACTGCCAGTCAAATAAAATCCTCACCGTTCTTTGCTATTGTGGACAAAACCCTTTTCTGTCAATCCCTTCATTTGAGCTAACATTGTACTTTTTGAATAAAGGTAGCACATTGCAGGTCTTTGCAGTATTTACAAGGAAATACTACATTAAAGTTTATTCATCCACAATGAACATGTGCATAACGAAAATACAGCAACAACTAACCTGGAAGGATGATAATCCTTCACCTTCCCATAGCAACAAGCAAAACTTCAAAATGTTAAACATGAAAATAAGGAACCCAAAAAAATGTAAATGAATGGTGGATCGACCTTGAGAGGGTGCCATAGGTACAAATCAAAGGTAAAAATTACACCTGAATATAAATCATTAATTTGAAATTAATTTTGAATATCAGGTTTAGGGATGGACTCTGCTCTAATCCACTAATATAACCTGTTATAAATTTAAGATTTATTTTTAAGAGATACATGGAAGGGTGAATTATATTATTATGCCCACTCTAAGTCAGAGTGAAGAAAATTATTCTTTTTTTCTAAATTAAGTTTTCAAATTTAAGTTTCAAGAATTCAAATAAATTCTCTCTCAAAAAATGAGAGCTTTACAGAATCCAGAAGTGCTTCATTTTGTAATCCTAAGAGAGGAGTAGAACAATTCATTTTACAGACAATCAGCTCTTCTTTTTAATATGAGTTACTAATTTCAAATCGTATTTTGAACTCTGTATTTGGACTGTGGGTACTTTGCAAAGGTTCATCTATTGTGAAAGAACCACGTAGCAGCATGGATGGATCTCAGACCTGGCCTGGAACCCTCAGCAACCTCTCAGGGTGAGGCTTTTAATAGCACCTAAATTAAGTCTCCTCATTTCAATGATGATAAGTTATTTTACTTCAATACCAACAGTTCCACTAAAACCCTAATCAAGTTTAAGTATTATGAAAAGCAGAGCATTTTAATTTCCTTGTACTTAAGTATTTACACATAGCACTATGCAAACCTGCCCTACACCACCTGGATGCTGTCCCTCCAAAAACAGAGAGAAAGCAAAGCAAATGTGTCAGTTCAACAATGGTTTTGAGCTAATATACTAATTTATCAGTTTATTATCCCACTATACAATCAGAGTACATCTGTCTGCCTGCATAGAATCATTCCTTATTTAAGAAGTTTAGAAAACATTAAGGAGGATCAGCCATTCCATGTATCTGGGAATCAACAAATAAATCACAACATAGGAAACTGAACTGATGGACACAGCAATGGGTAAAACCTCTCAGCTGAGAAGCCCACAGGGCCCCAAAGCAGCCAGCAAAGTGCCCAATTGACTTAGGAATGCTGATTTGTTCTGAAAATGGGCTCATGTGAAGAACAGTAAACTAGCTCAGGGATGAAAAGTGTCTTCCCACAGCAGAAAGTTATCTTACATTGGAAAGCTGTCCAAAAACATAATTTGGGTACAGGCAGTGTATTTTGTAATTTAGTGAAACTGATTTAATGGACATGCAAACATTTCCTGCCTATCAAATAGAAATATGTATTCAAGTTCAGAAATGAAATACAAAAAGTCTTAAAATAGGGTGTAAAAGCATTAAAACAAAATGAATTTACAAAGAATGCCAGTTTGCTTGAATCCAGAGTTTTAATGCATATAGTAGTTTGTCTTAGTAAACATTTTACCAAGGCAAAATCAATTCTACAGTCTATGTCTTCAAAGTGATGCTTCTAACTCCTCACACATGAATTTCCAGCTTACAGGCATCCTGGTTTCAGGTATGATAATTTTATTTTAGCAGAGTGGTTGGAGACACTCTGAGCCGACTCGGATGGGAATTCTCTAACTCCAGAAAGGAAGAATTCCCAGAGTTGCTTCCATCAGTGCATGTACTCTAGCAAGGCCGTTTTGAGGACAAAACCTAATTACCATTTTGACACAGTTTTACCTTCAAAACCAAACATGAAAGTAATAGTATAATATGCCTCATTTCCCTTGTCTATTTTTTCTATTTTAATTTTCTAATTTTAATGAACAAAGGCACTCCAGAAGCAGATTCATTACACATAAAAATAGACTTCAGTCTTCAAATATGACCTTTTAATTAAAATATAACAGATCATTAAAAAAATTATTTCAAGAGTTGAAAACACTGGAAATACAATTCTTTTTAAAAAACACAAAAGAGAGAAGTAGTGGCTAAAGTTACAGACACTTTCATTCTCAAGAGAAAACTAATACTGTTTGAGAAATGAGTGGAGGGCACAGGATATCACAATTGCACAGATTCATTTTCTGCTGAACTGAGGCACTAAGGCACGAGTGAAAGTGGCAAACAACAAAACCTTCAGTTCCCACCAGCACAAACCCACACATATTTGCTGTCTAAATTCTAGAAAATGACTTTCAGAGGAAGGAGGACAACACTCAGAAGACAGAGTGGTGCTGTTTTCATCATTAGAGTCAGAGCATCATCCTAAACAGGTACCATGGAGCATTCTCCATCCCTGGCTCAGGGCAGGGGCATGAAACGTTGCTCAGAAAATATTTAATGGAGGACTCAAAGCTGCTTGAAGAGCAAGTTAAGAGAGTTAAGAGTTCAGAGGCAAATCTGCTAAGGCTCTACATTCTGACTCAAAAACTGTCACAGTAACCCTGCACAAAAGACACATCAGACTGAAAAGCTGGAAGGGGATGTTAGTTAATAAGCAACAGATGGTGTTATGAATCGGGGAACCACCCACATGACAGAAAGAACAAGTGGTAAAAAACCAAAAAGGATATGTAATATGTCAGTGTCTGGCCTGAGGGAAGAGCCAACTAGGTTCCTAAGAATATTTGTACCTGGGGAAAGCCTTTGAAAAGAGGCTGAAACCACAGGGTAAGAGAAGCCTGGAGGCTCATCCCTCTGGCTCCTGCACAAACAGAGGCTGTGTAGTCTTGGATGAAACAAGAGCAAGTGACTCTTCATCGATGCTGGATGCCTTGTAAACAACAGTCCCTCCTGGAAACTTCACTATTTCTGCACTTCCTGACAGAAAGCACTACCTAGCAAGAACAAACCAAACAGCTGCAACTACAGAAACATGAAGTGAGCTCTGCTCCCTTGTAGTCACTGAACTCCCACCCCATGGAGCCAGATGCCTGGAAAGGGGAAAACTGCTATTCTAGCAGGGGGTGAGGTCTGCTCATGCTGTATCTCCTAAGTAGTCATGCACAAAACCTGCACACAGGCAGCTCACCTTCCTTTGTGTTCACCCAGAGATGGGGCAATTTCCATCATCTCCACACAGACAGTGACACCACTACCAGTCCTAAACCTGTGTGTGTACTGAGCTGCCTACCAAGAAGAATGATCTTTTATCTACTCCAGAAGTTTACAATGGAGGAAAGTGTCCTTTTTTATTTTTCCCTTCTGCTCTTGATGGCAGTGACAGAAGAGACAATTCATAACTCTGCAGCTAAGCCAATAAAATTATCTATTTCACATCATGTTGGTTTGCACATCACTGAAGCCAGTATAATAAAACTCAGCCCTCTCAAACTTTTCTCCCACTAAGAAAGCTCTTTTTATAAATATTTCTTTAATTTCAGTTTAACAAGAGATACTACTACTCATCTGATTTACATCCATCATGACATATCTATCTGAACAGACATTTTTATTATTTTTTCTCTATTAGTTCTTACCTAAATGATACATTTTTCTTGCCCTGTGGTGAAAGAGATGAGATGAGTAGAGTGTTCATGTATTGCTTTCCAAACATTCTGAACTGGCAAGTTTCATGAAAACTTTCTGGGTGCTCTCCATGACCATGATTTCCAGGGCAAACAGGTGTCCAAGAGTGCTGCCTTTGCCAGACTGCACAGTACATTTAAAAACAAAATATTTTCAGTGGCTGCACACTGTCTCTTCAGCCTGCCAAATCCAGGGGTTTTATTATTAGGCAGGAGGTAACGCTTCACACGGCATTTCAAGTTTCAATGTCTGTTTGGTGCCTCACTCTGTTACTCAGAGAAATTCTGATCTCTGCACTTCAGATGCCAACATGGATCAGAGCCAGCCTTAAAAGAATGTAAATCTGAATTGCCAGGGAAGTAATGATTAATTAAATTCAGAGGAAGTTGATTCAAAAAATGTTTGAGGTAACATTAATTTTAAAACTGCCTCAGCTAGTATTCCACATACATGGCTAGGATTTTATATATTGCCAAACATTAAGAGGAAGATGACTTTTTAGAAAGATTATGAACAGTATGAGTTTTCACAACAGTCTCACTTTCTGACTGCAGAAAAATGAGATATGCAAGACTTTCATTTTTCTTTCCTCATTTCAGCATCTGCAGATGTTCTTGCAATTTCCATGAAATAATTCTCTTTCTGCATGTTACCAGGTATCAGCCCCTAATTTCAGAGTTAACAGCCACTTCTTGACAGAAAATAAAGACAAAAAGACAGAGCTGAATATTAGGGTTTGTTCTCCGTCAGAAAGCTCTGTGTTACAGCATGCATCTTCACAAGAATACTAACCAGGTTTGGGTTATTTTTTTTACAGCTTCTTAACACATTTCGCCAGAGTCTGATTTCTGCTTTAGCTCTGGAGTAGCATTACCAAAATCACAGATTCCAGCACAGATGAAAGCCAAACAGAGCCCACTGTTTTTTTAGGCAGAGCACAGCAATGCACTACACATCTCACCAGGTTAAGGTACAGGAGTCACCCAAATAT
Organism: Pithys albifrons albifrons; assembly: GCF_047495875.1. Lineage (NCBI taxonomy): Eukaryota > Metazoa > Chordata > Aves > Passeriformes > Thamnophilidae > Pithys > Pithys albifrons. Next base: position 8,298,303 of record NC_092465.1, on the reverse strand, counting down.
GAATTTCCAAGACCATGGTAAGTTCCACTCCAGCAGCACGCCTCATAAAACATATCAGGGATTTGTGGACTGACACCAGCACATTTTAAAGAAAAGGCAGAACAGGCCCTACTGATGGGATCATTACAAAAGGCTCCCCTCCTCAATGAGGGCTTTGCTGATAGTGAGACACATCAACTACCCCAGGCAGAGAAGATGGGGATTGAATCCTAAGGTAGGACTCTATATAAATCATCTTTTGAAGCTGTGCCCTTGATGATCCCTCAAAGCTGCTATTACTTTGGTTGAGTAAGCCCTGAAACCTTCTAGGACTGAAGACCTTTACTTCTGTAAGCTCTTTTCATACAGTACTTTAACAAAGAAAGTTTTAGAAGCAGGCAATTCTTTATCGACTTCTTCAGACTTTCTGAAATGCTCTCTTAAATTTTATGGATCTCTCAAGATAAATGAAGCACCCTTCTGGAGTTTAGACAACAGAAAGTGCCCTACAATTTCTTTGATCCTGCTGAGGATTGATACATCCTTATTTGAACAAATAATTGTCACTGTGTGGTAAACCTGGATCTGGGTTATAGGTGTCCATTACAACAATGAACCAAGCATTACTCAATACCAATAATCTATTTTCAGAATGGGGGGTTTCCTAATAAAGTTTGGTTAAGCTTCAGTGTTTCACCTGAATCACTGTGCATTCAAACTTTGCTTACGGCATGAATGCAGCTCCAAAGACTCTTATTAAAGGTTCATTCAATGATGTTTTCCATGCATGTACTACAAAGCTGAACTATTACTTGCAAGGTTTACACTCACCACATTTCAATGATTGTAAATGAAAATTATCTGTTACTCGGCATCCTACAAAGTTGTGTTGGTAATCACTTCTAAGGGTTTCCATGGCTACTGTTTGGATCACAAAGAACTCTTCTTTCCAAAAAGAAATGGACATCATGCAGAGAAAGCCCTCTAACAGCAGTTTCTGCCTGCACTCCTTACCTATGTTCTTATTCTAATCTCTCCCTGCTCTTTCCCTATCCTTTACTAACTTTCTATATTTTCCTGTATCTTAACACACTTTTGTGGCAAATTGTTGCTGTTCTTGTCCACCAAATAGCCCTAAACTTTTCTTAAAGAACTGTCTGACTAAGTCATTCTTCCTACAAACATGCCATATTAATCAAAACTCTTGAATATACTCCAGATTCAAGTTCAGGTTTTACCTTTCCTCTCTAGTTTCAGGATTTTCTACTACTCACACTAGGAGTGCTTATAAAATCCTAACAAACATCTCCAAATCTTTTTGAATTGTGGGTCGTCTCTGAAGGGCCCTGCAGAGCTAAGCAAGCATCAAAGAAGTAAAATGCAAATTAAGATTTTAATGTTCTCTGCTTTACAGACCAAGCAAATAAGCACAACCAACCTGTGGCTGTTACAGTACAGCCTCCAGAGCACACAGAGCATACAAAGTCAAAAACTCTGCCTTGCTCCACTGCAGTCATCCAACACTTCATAGGCAAAGTGACAAAGACTTCTCTCAAACTCTTGTCTTCAGCTCTATTACTTGCCCATCATTTCTGTAACAAACCCTTTCCCCTCTCTACTGTTTTATTAGTGTATATACTTATGGAAAAATGTGATTGATATGGTGTTCTCAGTCTTCAAACTAGCAGGGAATACATGTTTTTGTACCCCCAGATGAAGATTCACTGACACTCCTTCCTTGCGTTTCAGTATCTATACTGGGTTTGCTTGTTAGAGAAGGAGGTCCTGTTCAGGTTTGAATACTCAGCCAAAATTGTACCTGCCACTTTTATGAAGAACTGCACCTTCCTAGTAAGAAACACAATATCAGAAAAGGAACTAAAAAAATAAAAATTTTCAAAAAATTGAAACCACAGAATATCATTCCAACCCAGTATAATCCTTTTCTTCTTTTTTTTATATTTTTTACTGGGTTAAACCAAAACACAAATACAAATTAAGAGTATCAACAGAGTAGCACCAACTGTGAAGTTAATAAAACTCCTTTTATCATCATGCACAATGAACTGGAAAAAATAGATATAGCTTTTTCCTCTTATGTAATACACTATAAGTGTTTAAAATGCATATTAAATTATTGACCATACCAATCTCTCTAGTCCTTAAAAAGCCTTGCAGAGAAAGGCTTTGCCCACCCAGCTTAGAGGTCTGCTGGCTGCATCCCTTCTGCAGAGCACTTGACACAGGTCTCCTCTGGGCCCCAAGAGGCATCTTTGCTGCCTGAAGACACAGTTATTTACTTGTGTGGAACTTTTCTGTTTCAAGATGACCAAATTAAAACAAGGCCCGTGCTGCTTTATTTAAAGCTTGTTTTAACAGCACACAGCACTGAGGAGACACAGGAAAAGTGTGCTGAAGCCCATGCCAATGGTGTGCACCAGGCTTTCTGGAGTAGCATTGGAGAAACACGTGGAGACTGGGGAAGGGACAGGCAGGGATGGAAACTCAATGCAACCTCAGTAATAGACCCTACAATGAGTAGCCCCTGCAACAAACTAAATACAGAGAACACATCTGGGGTTTGCTTGCAGAAGAGCGAGCTGAGCATCTCCAAAGACAGCCCAGGAAACGACCAAAGCTGAAGGCAGTTTGGGTGACTGGGAACAGGACCTCAGGGTTATGCAGGGAGCAAAGTAATTTTGCAGTGTACTCTGTGCCCAGAGTGTCCATGGTGAAAGGACACATACTCATTGCATATGTATTATTGAAAGACATATATTTCATTGTTTTATGTCTTTATTTATTCATGAAAAGTATTTACATGCATTTAACATACCAATACTTGCGTGCATTTGCAGTAATACTTAAATATCTTGAAAATAAACAACATGCAACTATGGATATTTAGAACATGGATCATAAAAATTAGGTTGCAGTGGCTGTGGACAATCAGCAGCTAAAATTAGAAAGTAATGTTTGTTTTTTTCATAGGAATGAAACATGAGATATAATTCATATATCAAAGATGCCACTGCCATTTCCTGAGGCAGACGAAAATCAATCATCAAAATAGACAAAGTAAAATGAAAGCACTATTTTCAGAACAGCAAAGCAAATGATTTTATAAGTCCAGTGCAATGACAGTACACGAACTTTATGCTGCTTGCATCGGGTTTTTAGAATCAGGAAATAAGAACAGTAACAAGCAGCTTTGTTAAGGATTAAACACTGATACAGTGATATGGACAGGGATACTGAATAAATGAGTATTCAGTAGGAGTTCATTATGCTTCCACTGCAAACTAGCCAGTCTTGTCTTTAAGATGGATGTATTTGCTCTGTTGAATGCTGTAGAGCAAATACCAGAGTTCACCCTAGTCCAAAAGAATCTGAAGTCAGGAAAGGTAATCTGCATAACAGTATCAATTTCCAAAAGTATTTATTATTAATTAATTATATGAATGAGAAAACTTGCTAGTAAACTCCATGAGATTTCAGTTACTCAAAAAACTATTAATAGTCTGCCTTTCTTTAACCTCAAAACCTGTAAAAATGTACACAAATTTGCCAAAGATGTTACTAACTCATCTGTCTTATACATTTTAAATTATTTATTCTGTGCAGTGCATACAGGGCATCATTGTTCCTCAGTTAAACTAGAGATGTTTGTGACAGGTATCTAAATAGCTTCCAAAGACTAAGATGGGTAGTATAAAACAAATTACCTCTCTACAGCAGAACAAGATACATACACTGTCCAAGTCTGTACCAGGTTTGGGGTTTGGGGGTTTTTTGTGTTTTGTTTTTTTTTGTTGTTGTTGTTGCTTTTGGGGGGGGGAGGTGGTGGTGATATCCTTCCACACACTCTTCTGGTCAGAATATCCCTGGAAAGGTCTTTTCTGGTGCTCTGCCTCTTCCCCCAGAACTCAGGGGAACACAGAGTGCATCCAGCACTTTAACCAGCATGTTACTACTTTTGATCTCTGGTGCACACCAGTCAAGGCACCTGAGCAGCTCCCCACACTCCCAGCACAGGCTCCAGCACGAGGTTCAACACCTGGTGATCCATTGTTTCTTGCCCCAACACTCAGTTTATTATTACTTTTTTCTCTACTACACAGAAACACCTCCAAAGATGTCTTGCCTATTCATCAAGCAGCTTTGGTATCATACTATTGGAATAATATTCCTTATCTTTCCTCCACTCTCAAGATCAAAGCTCCCTCTCAGCATCTGAGCACAGAGACATGCTGCCTGGCTTCTTGTTCTGGGAACACACTTCTTATTCAAGAATCATAGAGGTAAAAAAAAATCAAGCCACTTCCTCTTTAAAAAGCCACTAGGACAGAAAAATATTTTCATGAGTGATGTATCCAACTTGCTAGAAAAGGAATAGATACGTGCTGAACACTACATCCCACATCTCTCCACCAAAAAAGGACATAACAGTATCTCTTCTTTTGGAGGATTTATCTAAAAATCATCTTCAATTTTTCAGACCTAACCATTCCAGTAATAACAACTCAAAACAAGCTGCAGGTACTCCAATCAGCTCTGAACCATCACATCTGCCCATATACATCTTACTGGAACTTAGTGCAAAATGGGGCAGAAAAGGTACTACCAATATTAATGACAACTTCTAAAAGTCTGAAAATTCACTGAAATTGTTTATAGTCTTTATAATATTATTAGTTATCTTTTTTATTTAAACTAAAGACTATTAAGTAAATATTGATATGAACTCCTATAGCATTAATTAATTTTCAAAAATGTCTTGAGAAGTTCTATTAAATAAGGTACACATCAAATCACTGCCAGAATGTGTAAGAAAGAAATCTGCCAGCCTGCAGCAAGGACACTTTTGCCCTTCACTGCTGCGAAAAACACTGTAGGCATTATGTCCACATTGCTAATACCAGGTTACAACACAAAAAGACTTGAATATCTGCTATCCAGCATAACACCACATTAGGCTGCATTGTATTTCACAATTCACGCAATTCATGTATTGTAGGAGAAGTTTATGCATGATTTTACAAAATGAAAACAACTAATCTAGAGTAGGACCTTTAGGTAACTGTTCTGAGTTCCCATTGTTTCTAGGAAAGCAGGAATAATTGGTTTTCCTTTAGCCTTTCACTATTGGTTCATCTACGAATCCTTAATTTTGCAAAACATTCTTCTAAATTCTGTGCTAAAAGTTAAAAAAAAAAAAAGAAAATAATGAATCTCCAGCAGGTTCAGTAACTTTATTTTCTAAAGATCAAGGCAATATTACATATGTGTAGGTTTTCCTCCATCTTTTATGAATGAGGAAATGTGTCAGTACACAGCATTATTTTTGAAAATGGTTTCCAGCTAGTGAGGTTGAAATTATATACAGCCTTTTATACAGCATTACAGACAGCCTTACAGCACATGCTGCATAAACCTGAAATAAAATACATCCCTGAGCTAACCTGCCTCAGCTACTGTGGGCCTGCTTCTGCTCCTATCTCAACACAAAATGTGGGACCCTGTAAGATGAGTATAACACTATTTAAGATCACACAATGTTCAGAATATTCACTGAGTTTGCTGAGATAAAAATAAGTGCCAGCTTTGCTGGCAGCAGTTGAACAGTAAACGTCTTCCCACTGGCTGATGAAAACGTCAAGAAGAGTGAGCTCTAGTAGGATAAATGAGGTCACTGTTTGCAATTCCCTGCCAGCTTGCTGTTGAAGAAAACACCATTCGTCAGTAAACCTGAAGCAAAATACACTATACCACAGAGCTGTCTATAAGTCATCACTCATCGCCTGTGAAAACAAACAAGGAAAAATATTGCCTTTAATTCTGAAAGACATTCTGTACACCTCTTACTATTACAAGCACAATATTCATTTAACTACTGAATAAAACCTAAAATTTAAAAGTAATTTCAAGGTAATCAGGATCAACAGGAAAAAAAAAAGGACCAAAAATAAATGCAAAGCAATGGTTCTAGCACTGCTTCTGAAGCACTTCTCCAAAATCATGCTAAAAACTCTTGGAGGTCCAATATATATAGGGGGCCATTAATTCACATGCAGCACATTCATTGCATTAATCAGCCTTAATAAATAGGTCCACCCCAGGGCTTTGGGCAACCCTTTGATGCTCAATCTGTCTGCATCAAGGAATTATTCCAGGAAATTAATTTAAGAGTTTTAAATAGAATACATAGAGAGAAGGCAGCTGTGCTGAAGGATTTAGTGGTGCTGCTCATGAAGATGGCATGTTTCAGACCATGGTTCTTCAGGATTCCCTAACACCACAAACCTTGGCACCAAAACCTTCTACCAATTCGTGGCTTAAATTCCCTTGTGTTACCACAAACAGAACAGCTGCACAAGAGAGTTCATGCCAGGACATTTGACTATCAATGAAAAAAAAATCTTTAACTATCCATTTTTAATTAGGCTTTGTCAATAAAAAAGCCTGGCTGAGCTTCACACAGGTCCCAACTTCTGCCGTATGTAATGCTGGCAACTGTTTATCCTCAGCAATTCTAATCCCACTTAGAAAAATGAAGTGTCAGCATCAGGAATTAAATGCATTAAAAAATGAACACCAGAATGATCACACAGGCCATTTGTTCCCTTTAAATACTGCTTATACATAAATAGATAAAAGTATTGCAGAGACAGCTGAGGAGGCTTTGACAAGCCTTTGGGGAAAAGAGCCTGCTACTGCTGTCACAGTGCAGGGGCGCACCTCTGTTAAAAACATTATCCAGGGGAGGCACAGCACAAGGAGAACCTCTCACCTCGCGGCAGACCGGGAGTCAGAGTGGGAAGGAAGCAGAGGAACACATCCACCCCATGGCTTTGAAGCAAACACCTTCGAAGAGACATAGAGGGACAGAGCCCCATGCCTCACTTCCCACCTTAGATCAGGACCAAAAGGCACTGCCTATTACTGGGGAAAATGAACATTTTCCTCCCTTCTAAAATCCGATGGATATGATATGCACCCTAGGGCTCCTTGCTGGGGGTGCCAGCTCTGCACCACCCTTGCTGTGGGCACAGGTGGGAATTCAGAGGTGAAAGATGTTCTGGGAGGATGCAGGATGGACTGCAGAAATGAACTCCGTGACTTAGATCATGCACCTCTGCCCCCTGCAAGACAGTGCTCCCTACTATCAATACACAGCTTTTCCAATAAACTAAGCAACACAATTAACCCTTTAAAATGCAGTAATGGTCTTGTTTCTTTTGTGATCTTGAGATGAAAGCACAGGAGGTGAATACAGATTGCTGTGTTACGGCACCAGGACCTTCCAGGCAACAAGCACCCTGTGGATCGCAGCTACACCCTGGTCAAGACTTCTGAAGGCAGGAGAGTTCTCAGGGGCTTTTCCTTCTTTTAATAACTGAACAGCTTAATCTACGAGACACTGACTAAAGTAATGCATAAAGCACAAAACAATTATTTCCAACTGCTAATTTTACAGTTTCTTTAAAAGTCATTTCCTAGATGTCTGCTCATGCTTCCTATGGGGGGCTGTGCTTAGCCAGGGCTGTGTTTCTGGGATGTCTGTCCTTGCACTCCTCTTGAGACACCCAGCTCCATCCTCAACCTGCAAATACAGCCCACAGGTCATCCCAGAGCTGAGAAGCTGGGCTTGCCCAGGGTCTTGGGCTCTCACCCCACAGCTTGCTCACACCAGCAGGAAATCCAATGGCTTTGCCTGAACAGTAGGGCCTGTCATAAACATCTGCACATGGGGGTGTAAGGAAAAGCCCCACTCAGATAGTCTATTATTAGTAGTGCAAAAAGACACTTTCAAAAAGCATGTCCTTCCACCCTCCTTCTCAGTTACTCCTTGACAGAATTACAGGCCCATAGAAATGGACACATATAGGATCTCTGTCTGCCTTCAGATATTCATGTATATTTCGAGATGTTGCAGGAAAATGTTGAAAATTCTGCAGCTGACAGGAGCCTCAGCCATGGACAACGTGCCACAGCTGCCAGGACCACATCCTGACAAGGGTCTGATGAGGAGAGTGTGGAGGGACACATGACCTGCACCACATCCAAAAGTCTAGAGCTTCTGGTCTGCTTAACAAGACACTTCAACTCCCTAAAATACATGAGAAGAGACACCAGCACTCACCTTGACACATCCAGACTGCATTGGTAACAAGTGGATGGCTAAAAGAAGGGAAAGATGCCAAGGACCATGCATGAAAATAGTTCTCTTCACTGATGAGAGCAAAGACTAACCCAGCCACGCAATGCCGATTATTCCCAAACTGTCCTGATTTTCAGTGGGACACTATCTTTGTCTTAGGGCTCTTACCCTGAAGAAGGCCCAAAAGAACACAAAACAAGCCTGTCCTATGGCATCTGTAATTCCTGAGAGCTGGTTATGAGTGAAAGACCTGCTGCTGTTCACTTTCAAGAAGAAGGCAAAAAAAAATACTGAGGAAACCAAAACTGGTACATGGAGAAGACAAATTTTTCAAGAGGCAAACCAAAACCAGCTGAAACATAAGACACTTGAGAATATTTTATTTCCAAAACATAATAGCTGGAGCCTTCCATCTTCTTAACACACTAGTCCAGCAAACAGACAGGTGGGAAACAGCACAGAGTTGAGCCCTTAGAAGAAGTGGCTGGTGAAATAAGATCAGCTGGAATACAGTTTTGGTCTGAAGCTCAACAACATGCTGTACCAGCTGAGACCATCCTGAAAGCTCCACTGCTGAGAAAGGTTTTAAAAATGTACCTTTGACAAATGTCTTCAATCAGAATCTCCTTTAACTCACAAAATGAAAAAGGCACTATTGCGCTGAAACAACTTTTGGTTTGACCAGCTGACATCTAGAGTTCTCTGTGAGACATTTTTCAAGAGAGTCCCAACAACATTATTATACACTATGACTTTACGTGATGATTATTGCTCTTCATCAGAAAATCTTTTACTGTGAAAAGGGTAAAAAGACTACGGATCTTGAAAAGTAATCATACATAATCTGACATAAATCTTCTCTTTGTTCTTCATCTATGCGCAAAACAATGATTCCATCTTGAAGATGTGCTAACACCACAAATGAACAAAAATTAAAAAACACATTGCTGGGAAGAAGAAGTCACTTCTTAACCCCTTCCTGCTGGCAGCAGTATCTGAGCTACATTCCCTGGCAGGTTTTATCCCATGATGTCTCTGCCTGGTCCATAGACCTTCATGTAGCAGAACTAGTCACCTTTACACTGTCCATATTTCTCCAAACAAATTTTCATCGTGTGCCCACACAAGGATGTGGGGCAGTCCCCAGAAAGGTTGGCAGCTGCCTGCCTGTGCCAGAGCACCAGGAAAGCAAGGCACAGCACTCTCTTCCAGCACACCAAAACACAGGGGGAAACAGTGTGGAAGGAAATGTGAAGTTAGGAGGACTCTGCAATACAGCCTGTTCTCTTTGCTGTGCTTTTTCCATTGAAAATATTATTTGATCATGGGTCAGAAATAATTCACCTCTGTCACCTCCTTCCTTTAAGGACTGCAATGTCAAACCAGAGGCAGCTGAGCACAAGGAAGCCTGCAAAGATCTGAACAGCTCCAGCACACTGATGCCAACAAGTGAGCCCATTCAGACAAGGTTAAGAGCCCAGGGCAGAGGGTTTGCCTCTCTTCATTGACAAACAGTATTTTAATCCTCTTTCCTTCCTTGGAGTTATGTTTTGCCATGGTCTATACAGACTAATTTTCTTGACTTCAGACACCTAAAGGTGGACCTGGCTTTGAACCCCAATGGAGTGAACACAAATGTAATGGAAAAGAGCTTTCTACTGCAAGTTGATGGGAGCACTTGGTAGCAAAAACACCTGTTCTGTAGCTGATGTTTTAAGGAGAAAGGTAACACTCTCATCTTTCCCTTCTAAAGCCATATAGTTGCTGTGATGGTGATTTTCACTCTCTTCATGTGGCAGTGAAAACATAAAACAAGCCTACTAACAAGCATGGGCAATGTTGCATAAGGAATAAATTATTCCTTTAAATTTCAGGAGGGCAAACATCTCAGTAGTGAAAAATGCAGTATTTGTACTATACTATTTAAGTGTAGATCTCAAAGCATGTTCAGAAACTTTTCAAGCCTCAGAGATATCAGTATGTTATATGTTCCACACACTCACAATAGCAAAATGCTTTCATGAACAAGGCTAGTAAACATAAAGTGTCATTTTTACTCAACTCTAACTAAGGCTCTCATTACACAGAATTTTATACCAATCCACACAATAATTTTTTAACAGTTTTCTGGTAGTTCTAAAAAATACACAGCACAAAGGTCTGTAGCTTCTTCTCATGTTCCCCAATTACAGAACATTAATCTTTGTCAACCACCTTTGTCTAAGGTCTACATTCTGTGCCACCAGAATACAGACACAATGCCACTTTCTCCCCTGGGAACCAGTAGCCTGAGACAACTCTGAAATCATGACATAACTCTAATAAATCTCTAGAATTATGCCAGCACTGTCTGGGTAAAAATGAGCCCTGAAGCAGATCCTGTGATTCTGAGTCATCAGTCTCACAACATCACAGCAGTGGTTCAGAGGCACTGCAGACCAAGCCTTCTTTCTTCACTGGCTGGGACAGTCTTGCCTAGTTCCTCCTTGCACTGAAGTTTCTCCTGCTTTCTCTCCATTTCAAAAGGCAATCCAAAGAAACATCTGAAGAAGCTCCAGCTGAGACATTGATATTGCATAGGAAATGTTCATAAAAATTGACTCTGAGAATGTATTTTTAATAGCAACGAAAAAAAATTAAAAAGAATTCTTGCATTTGAGATCTAACCTGCCTGTACTGGGATCTGAAATAATTTCACCAGGCTAAGATCCAAACTCATTTCACCATCGTTTTAGGCATCTAATTTAAGAGTAAAGTCATCCAGGCTTCCCTCTATAATTAACAGCAAAACACTGATGACCTAAATTGTACTGTTGAAATACCTAAAATTTGCCTCGTCCTCCCTGCTGATTTAAGTACTTCATCTAAAGGCTTAAAGTCAGGTAAGATGACTTTCAAATTAAAAAGAAATTAAAAAATAAAACCAACACAAAAACAACCGAAGAACAAAAAGCAACCCAGAAACCCAGAACAAAAGATTAAGTTTGCTTTAAAAATAGAAAAGCCAGACAGCTACTCAAGACCCACAAAATATTTAACATCTATGCATTAAAATGTTACAAAATTGAATTAGTTTTACAGTTTGATGAAGCAGATGGACAGAGGATGTGCTGTTTTCTGTCCCCAAAAGCCCAATCAAAGCAAAATAGCATCCTTTCTGATGTCCACATGTTGATAAACTCAAGGGATTAATAACAATGCAGTCAGAGCTGTAGTGTTTCGCTTCAAAGAAATTTGCAAATGAAGATTAATTTTAACAACTTGATGTGTTTCTCATTAATAGCACTGGAAAAACAGAAAATACATGTTTCAAAGTTGTATTTTCATGCAATTATCTGAAAAGGCTTTCTTACAGTGGCGTGAAAATTGCTTACTCTCTACTGGTTTGTAATCATTTCTGCCTTAAGAGTGGTTTTCAGGAGCTCAGCTGCCTCAGGCTGAATGTTGTGAGCGTTTGCCATTTCTGCATGTTGATCAGTCACACTCCAGAGCAATGAGTTTGCAAAATCAGTCTGCAACTTTCTTCTCAGGTTTGCCAGCGGCTGAGAGAGCTGAAAACACTTCAACATCTGCAGCTCTGAATGGTGGTAAATCAGCTTCTTCCCACCCAGAAACAGGCAGAGTGAGGAATCACTGTGCCAGCAAAAAGCTGGTGACAGGCAACACAATGACAGCACCACAGGATCCTGACTGCTGTCCCAGGCGATACCAGAATTATGAGGTGCTCACACTGCAGCATCTGTGACACTACACCTCTGTCCTGCCCTGGCTGCATGTGCTGCTGCCCCAGATCCACAGCTCTTTGATTACCACAGTTCAAATGACACGTGGTCCAAAGACAGCAGCACCACAGGGGACTTGTGTGACCCCAATTTCACAGGACCTGAGACACTTTCTGTGGGTGCTGGTCTGCGCCGTGGTGCACAGTGGGTGGCTCGCCCATACCACATCCCTCACCCAGCTTTTAAACTACCAATACCTCTAAAATCTGCAAGTATAATAATATAAAAGTACCAAATATGGGCGTAATATCTTTTTTTATTTATTTATCATGGCTCCACTGCAGGAGACCTTCACGCTCACCAGCAGCACAAAAGCAAGAGGAAGATTACATCCAGACAACTGGCAGATTTATTATGTAACGTTTCTGCACAGGAAAATGGGATTTGGAGCTTTAGTTTAATGTTCAAGCATTGGATGACTGGATTAAAGCTTTTTACTCATTGTTACTGTTCTGTTACTCCTCCCAAGACTCGTTTATACTGCAGAGGATAAGGGGTGTTGCTTAGATGAAAGGTTTATTTTCTCTAAGCTGCACTGCTTAGAAGCAAGAGTTAATATGGGTCCCATCAGGCTTTACCACTTCAGTATCTTGTAAGAATGAAGAAACTTCTGTAAGGCTGATTTCTTCAAAGCCATAGGAGGGTGGGTTAGAGTACAGCTGTTCTCTGACCAGCAGGGCTATTCACAGTTTCGTTAATTTCCAAGAAAAATATAAATAAAATCTCCAACTGAATTTAGACAACACATATCCCAAGATGAAAACTTAAGTAAACCTCGACAGTAACACCTACATGTTTCTGAGCACTTCCAGGGGAAGCCCTGTATTCTGGGGAACAGTAACAATGTTACGCATTTTCAAAGCACCTTTCATTGTATCACTTCAAAGTGCATCACAAGTGTTCAGTACCCAAGTGTACACTGCCCTGGGAAGCAGATACCACTTCAACTACAGCTTGGTTTAGTATCACACATGATTTAGTGCCCCCAAACTTCCAAACTCTACTGCAAGCACTAGGACAACTTCCAGGGCCATGGGTGTATTTTGAAAGAAAAAAAAAGTAAACAATCTGGGGGCAAAGGGCACACAATAAATAGCTTTTATAGATATCCCATATCATAAATCCAGACACAAAAAGGCTATTCTTGGCCAGTGATAAAATAATAAAACCCAAAGTACCCAAAGTAAACCATAATGTTTCTTTCAGAATTAGACTCTTTGCAAGTTTTTTAAAGACTCTTTGGGCATGCACCCAAAACAGGAGGAGAAAACGTCAGTGTTACAGCGTTGAAATGAGATGAATGTGCTTCATAATTATTTTCATAATTGCTAACTGTTTCCACATGCTTTTTAGCTCCAGTGGTCCATGTGCTCCTGCCTGACTCCCAAGGTTCTGGAGCACTAAAGCAAAGCCAAACCACAACAGCTCAACACGTGACATGGCCGAAACAGCAGGAACATATCCTGGGGCTCAAGATACCAACAGTGGATTCTCCAAAACAGTATATACAAAAAATTATAACACAGACTGCAGTAGATCCAAGCATACCATAAGTTACCACTCTATGGTATGCTTGGATACTCAAATTAATTCCTTACATGCATAGAATTATTAATATTCATCAAAAGTCCTTGAGCAAGAAAGGTCACCATGAAAATAATCCCAAAGTTCTACTTAAGGGTTTCCAACCAAGCTACACAGATACCCTGCAGTTACTTATTTTCCCAATACACAAACTTAGTGCCTCTTTTCCCAGTTTGATGAGATTGACAATATTCAGTTTATGTAGTGATTTCTTTAAAATCTAATCATTTCAAGGGAATGAAAAGCTCTTTCCTCCCTTCTCCGCCTCTGTATGGAAAGACACTGTCCCCATGTAAAAGATGCAAACTGCTGGTAGGTTTGTCATATCACAACAATTCACTGCTATTTTAGAAAAACTGAAATAGAAAAATGGAAAATGGAGATAACAGTATTAATTTTCATCCACTTGATACTTATCCTATCTATTTAGACTTCAGAAAAATGCCTTTGTTTCCCTCAATGTTCCAACAGCAATTCAATCTTGGATGAGGATTGAAGCCTTGTCACAATATAAATAAAACTTCCAGAAACGCTGAAACCATCTGCTCCCTGAGAATTAAACTGGACCTGCTGAAGTACAAAAACACAGAAACAAAGTCTTTGGTGCCACGTAGCTGAAGAATTGAGCCCTCAAAAAAATAGGTGCTGCTCTGAAGAGAAATAATGAAAGGTCCTACAACCTCATACACCAAAAAAGATGGGATATTTCAGCAACTCTGACAGATTCAGGGCTCTGTGTCTCTGTACCAAGAACTCTGGTTCAGAGATCCATAAAGGGACAGGCTTTTCTTGGTGAAAACAACTCACCCTCACCCAGATTAACCTCCTGGCAGCCTCACCATCCTGTTTTCACTCAGAAGTTTTATACTTGAGGTGAACTTCTGGGGACCTAAATTTCATGCTTCACCAATATCAGAGAAGGCTGCATGCTGAACTCATTGCCTTTGGGCAATATCTTAAAAGTTGACTAACTTTTGATTTTTCCCAAATGATGTCAAATCTTGACAACAAAGAGCTGTTTTCAAACACTTCAAGGCAAGGTATGGACACCTCTAAGTCTCAAAAGACTGTAACATGATCAGAAATTAGATGTATTTTTCACAGGTATTACTAAAACAGTTAATCTGTAAATGCATGAAGGCCTCATATGATAATGGTTAAGAAATTTTTTTGGTAGCATAAAGAGTCACAGGGACAGGAAACATAAACCACTTTGCCATGTTACTGGTTCATCAAAGTCAACTTGCAAGAGATTTACTACTGAAAACAAATTCATAACATGAAAATGTTATCTCCATCACAACATTCCCTTTCTTCAAAGGAACCTGATCAAAAAAACAGACTTTATGCAAGGCAGGACAAAAGCATTCACAAGGCAGAATCTTTTCTCATGTAGAAAAAAATTATTTATAAAATCTGGAAGTTTCTGTCCTAGTGGAACAAAAAAGTCAAATATTTGCTGATTAAAAACCAGCTATTTCTATGTTTTCTTAGGAAGTAAGTGGAAACTGGTGGAGGGTCCCTTAAGGTATTTCAGAGATCTCACTAGTGTACTTTATGGGCTTGCAAATCCTTCAAATGCCCACAAAATTTTAAGGATTTACACTCTTGACATGCCTCTGTCCAACAACCAGCACTCTTCTAAACTGAAATGATACATTCCCTATGCAAAGCTATGTAGAGGTAATTGTGAGCAACTTTGGTGACTTTAGTTATTGTAGAAATGATTAGGAGAGGCCTCAAACCTTCCTGGATGCTATGAAAGAGAAATTGTGGAGGAATGATAGCCAGAGGGACAAGCTGTTACAATGCATGATATAGGCTCAAGAGGATGGAAATGAAATCACAAGACATGCAGGACAATGTGCGTGTCTGTGTGCGTATCCATATAAAATTTGCAAAAATTATGGATAAGTATAGATCAAAATAATGAGCTATTAGAGGGAACTGAAACAAGCTTCACTTTCCTCAGGACATAACAGTGCTGCAACTTTACTACACTGAAGAGATGGAAACACACTGTCAATTTACTGTTAGATTTCAAAAACCATTCACTGATTCCTGAACAGTAAGTAAATGTACCCAAAGGATCAAATACTCATTGAAGAAGAGAGAGATGGGCAAAGTTTTTAAAGGGCTGAAGGAGTTCAAGCATTGAAATTCTAAGTAACTGCAAAAAAGAACAGGAGAAAAAAAAAAAGAAAAAAACAAAGCAACAATGGGTTACTGTAACCCAGAACTCTGCAGAAATGTATGCACAGATAATTTATGTAATGTGTGTGTTTCACATTCCTGCTGTTCTGCAGCACACTGTACAACCTGCTGTTATTACATGCTTTACTGGCATGTCTATTACTTTCCAACAAGAAAATCATTACTTTGTCCTGCCTCTTGATCTTGTTGAGTTTTGTATAGCTCACCTGGCCAATTCAAAAACATAAGCTGAAAAATTATCTGTAAATCAGATACCTGACAGAAAAAGCATTCTGCACCACTTAGCTCAGCCAGGGATGTACTGCATCAAATTCTACTGCCCACTTTTTAACAATGATATCACATAGAAAAAATTGCCCTAATATAATGATTCAATATTCAATACAATGAAGAGGAGTCAACAGGGTGCTACCAGTCACAAAAGAGACATTACTGTCTCCCGTTTGTGAATAAACTTCCCTTTGTCATGACTTAATCAACCTTTATTTTTAATTGGCATACATAAAACATTAATGCTAGAAGCTTTAATTACTTTAAAAAACACTTGTTGAATAATTTAATCTCAAAGCACAGCCTTTTCCATATCAAGAACCTCAAGAAACTCCTTAAGGCCAAAAGCCTCCTAGTAATCTGTTAGCTAAATCCAAGAGCCTTTGTGGAAACAGTTAACTCATTTTCAATGGCCAAGCATTGCTTCTACAAATGCTTTTAAATACAGACTTTGCCCCCCTATCATGTGGGGTGTCAGGAAGAGAGATACAATATGGGAAAACAAAGTTTTAGATTTGGCCCAGTCTCAAAAGCAAGTCCCAAATAAAGCAGATGTAAAACAAGACAAGCTGGGAGGAAAACACCTCCCTGATGTACAGAACAACAGATACACCAAACAGATGGAGTCACTTCACCAGAGTTAGGTGGACATTACTCATCTGGACAGCCAAACATGTACCTGCTGGAGCCACAAAACAAGTGTTAATGTATTTCTGTGCCTCCTTTAACTGCACCACCATATTGCGTATTCACAGGGAAGCCACACGTCAAGTCACTTTCACAGCAATAGCCTATGCAATAAAAAGAAAAAATCTTTTATAGCAAGTAAGATGCAGTATAATTAAAATTCTTGAATTCTGAGGGAGAAAAAAGAAAATAAAAACAAGTATAAAAAGGAGTTTGCATAGTACTGACAGCCGGATGGAGGTCCTGGAATGGGAGTTAATGCCAGGTCCTGGAAGAATGCTGACCACATGCAGCAAAAATGCAGACTTTGAAATCCTTTTCAGAGGCACAGCTACAGCTTTAGATACAAAAGTAAATATAGTTCAAGTTTTGTCAAGTACTGCATGTAAACCAGTAGAATTTCATTTCAGTCTGCAGCTCTTCAGAAAAAGTTCTCTGCAGCTCAGATATAGGATAACCTATTATTCCTTTGCTATTACAATGAAGATTTACAGTTGGATATAAAAAGAAAAGGAGGAACTTTCTATTATTGTCAAGCAGTAGAAAGGAAAAAAAAAAAGAGATGATTGTAATAAAAGTGCTGTTTGTTTTTTTTTTCTCATAGGAGTTCATTTATAGTAACTATCAACAGTAGTAAAACTACTAGTCAATCACTGATTCACCAAGACATCCCCACTGTTTCATCTCCTGTAGATTGCAACCCGTTACATTTCCCTGGGATACCACATTTGTACAAGGATCAAAAATTTTTGCTTGGGCATCTTTCTGGAAACCATTTTTTGTTCAAAGACATTTTTTGTTCAAAGGTGAAGAGTTCAAAATTCACCTCAGTACTTCTAGTCCAAGGGTTAAATTACCAGATTTAAAAAATATGCTCCTTATTTCACTTTTTTTTTTTTCATTTTATATACCTATTGTTTCTCATTATGATTTGTGCAAGACGGGACACCTGAATGCAACACAAACCAGCACCTGGAAGGCACTTCTTGCACTATGTCTGTATTTACTGCCTTAACCGGTCAAAGCCAGAGACTTCCATCTCATCCATCCCTTGTTTTCACCAAGCTCAGCCCAGCATATATTTTGGATGGTGAATGTGCTGAATTCTTGCTTTTAATGGAAATCCACTACAGTAAAATAGATAATGCCATTCCCTTCATTAAGGGAAGTCGTTTCCATGTAAATGTGACTATGGCTCATTACTCCATATTTGAGCACACTAACAGCAACACAGGCAGGCAAAAAAACCTGTTTTTCTCAGGTATTTTGCAATTTGCTAACAATTTTGTGTGCTGCTCCTCTTCTCTTTATTACCAGCGCAAGTTCAAGTTCCTAGAAATGATGGAAAGACTCACAGTGGTATGAAAGCAACACTCACTACTGGGCTCTCTGCATCCACAGATCACTGAAAAATAGGTGAGTAGTTAAGAGTCCATCCTGCTCAGCTGAGTCACAGGAGCAGGCAGTGAGAACAGACCAGGAATTTACAGCCCATATCCACTGGGGTTAGATACACAGGGAATACTAATTCTATCCAAAACCATAGAATTATTCCAATAAAATACTGCCTTAAATCTAGCACTATTGACCACTTGAGAGCCAATAACTGAAAGCTATACTGGATCGAGCCCAGCATTCAAAAGTATGTTTTTCATTTACAATTTAAGAGTATTTTCCTAGAATAATGGATGGAGAATGCATAGTACAAGAAAACTCTTGCCATAACTCCTGGGCAGGCACAGCACGTGTGTTATCGCTGCCGCCTGTGGAGCTGCTCCACTGACACAGCAAATACAACCTTAGGGAATTGGGATGCTTTGGGAGCAGTAACTGCACCCTAAATGGCAGCCACAGTGATCACCATGTTTTCTACTGTCCCAGGTTCCTGTCCTCCGGGCAGAAAGCCCAAGCCTCAGACAATTAGCAATAACACCACCTTCCTGCAACTCCTCTGGATTGAGTACACTCCTAAATCTAAATATTAGTGTTTTCCTCACATGAATACGCAAATATCAGTAAGTTTCAACTCACACTGACTACCAAACACTGTCTAACTAGCAGACCACCATATCTGTACCTCTCTATTGTATTGCTCAACAACACTTTGGAAAGGCAGTAAAGTCTTCCCAAATGTTAACAAACCTCAAATACACTGGAGGTATTTTTGGCCATCACAGGCAACTCTGACATTTCAAATTCTCAGAACAACAAATCACCTCAAACTCTGTCAATACTTCTGAAATTGCAGCCTTCAAGGACCCAATTAAATCAACAAAAATTTTGCAACCAATCAAGAACAGAACAAGGGCTTTTAATCTCCAATTTCCTAATTTCCATCCTCTCCCAAGTTAGTGGCACTCTTTCAGATACCTCCACATATGTAGCACTAGGAAAAAAAAAATCTCAGTCACAGAAGATCCTACGATCTATAAACCTCCAGGAAGACTTACACTCTTTTTTTTTTCCTTCTGTCTTATTCTCTCTCCCACACTCAGATTCTGAGCAGTTCTCCTAAGACCTCTTCCCCACCTGCAATCCATTCATTTGTGTCAGTGTATTTCCATCTTGACTGGGGAGGCAACAAATACTATTATGTTTGAAAATCAACAACCAAATGCCTCCATGCATTTAAGATACAAATCCAGTGTTACAATACAAAAATAAAATCATGCAAGGTAGTTGTATCAGGCCTAAACCAAATGAAAAACAAACAAAAATCATACAATTGCTTTAAATATACAGTTTTATGCATCACTTTCTATGTTTGTTAAATCTGTATAGCAAAATAGAGAGCAACAGAACTAGAGAAAGAAGCCATATGTGTTAAGAACTTGATTTCCACAAGTTTATCTTTCTGGGGGTTACATGGACCAGCTCTAGTCTGATCCTGGGCACCACAGACCCACTGACAGCTGGAGCACCCCAAGGGTGCTCCTGGAGCACAGCAGCTTGCTCAGTCTCCTCCTAAAGGAATCCAATTCACACTCTGAATCTGCTCTGGGGTGCAAGCCAAAGTGCAGCAGGGATGATGGGCACTTGTTTCACTGGTACATTTTTGATCCAAACTAAAATGCTACAATGGGCTGATCTGAGAGTTATGGCACTGCAGTACCGAAATGTTCTGCAGGCCAAGGGAATGCCAAAGGATGTGCTTCTATACAAATATTCACAGAATATTATTTCAGTGGAAGCATTCCCTCATCTAGAGGGAATTCAGGATCTCCCCTACCCCACCGCAGGGGAGGTGAGAGAAGGACATCTGACAGAAATAAATGGGATAGGCCATTATGGGTAAAGAGAATTACAACTCTGTAAGTTACAGTAGTTTAAAAGATATTAACAGCAGCAGGTAAGGACATTTATTTACTTTACCTTTTCAATGCATTACTTTGGTAGAAACTGTTCTTCCTTTTTAGAGGGAGGAGAAAACATCCTTTACTGAAGCAGCATTTCATGACAGGAAAGAAAAGTTATCAAGTCCACTTCACCACCTTGAGATGAACAAAAGCAAAAGCTGACATTGCATTGCACTGGTCTTGCTCACATTTTAGACAGCAGTCTTTTCCCACTCAGAAATGAGGCAAGATTTAAGAAGAATATACTTGACTGTTTGTTTCCTTGACACAAATAAAACATTTAATATAGTAGAAATTGAATGAAGCAAAAAATAAAGATGAAAACACACAAAGCTGGTTTTCAGGGGAAGACTTGTTGTGGGTTTCTTGGGTTTTTGTTTTGATTTTTGGTTCGTTGGTTATCTCTTTCTTGCTTTGTTTTGTTTTGTTGTTGTTTTGTGGTTGGTTGGGTTTAGAACAAAAATATCCAGCCCAATTTGAACTCCCAGCTAGGCTGGATACCATGTTTTTATGGTATCCATAAATCCATACCATAGTGCTTTTACCTCCAAGTAAAAATCATTCAGAGAAGAGGTCAGAATAAGGGATGTAAACATATTTCAAGAAAAATCTCAGTGAAGAACCTCCCTTTTTCTTTCAACACTTGCTGACGAGACATGCTGCACATGCTTCTTTCAGAAATTACCTGTCATACAGTTGGACTCGATGATGTTAAAGATCTTTTCCAAACTAAATGATTCTATGATTCTGCAATCTCTCCATATGTGTTGTACAAAGTGAGACAGCTACAGCAGATTCTTGTTGGTGTATAAAATGTAAACAAAGTAAAAAATATCCCCTGAGCTGCTGCACAAGGCTGTGCTGCTCGCAGAGTTAGTACGTTAAAGCATTTTCTCCTGCAGTTTTTCCTGTTCTTGAATAAGCAGGGGGTTTCTATGGTGCAGATAATTATACTAGGAGGAAGAAAGGAAAGAGCTTTCTTTTCCTAAATTCTTGTACAGAGATGATGCCCCCAGCATAAAATTTAAAACATTCTGCTAGTTCTCTTTATGTTTAGAATATAAATACAAAAGAGACCAAAAATAAGAATTCAGATTTCCTGACATATTGATAAATATTTCAAATTTATTACTCAATTCTCATTTTATGACCAGTGCATTCTTTAAATTACAAACTTATTGTATATTAATGGTATTAAAGTTCTGAGACAGAAAATTAATCGAGTGAGGTTATTGTAACAGAAAAAAAATTCTATCAATTGCCTGTTTGTTTTCCATTCCTCCCACTAAAGACACTATTCAGGCAGCTGACACAGATGACCACGACACTCCTGCTCACTATGACTCTATTCTCTCCCATGACCTCAAAGCTATACATTTCCCAGTACCTAATAAAATTAGTGGATCACAGTGGAAGTATCCAAACACATAGATGGATTATATATGTATATATTACTGTTTTCTGTTCTGAGACTTCTTTTTTGCTGTTGGTAAATGCCAGCCATACATTTACATGAGACAACACTTTTCAATTGATTAGCAATGGCAAAATAAAACCAAGAAAACAGATGACATGATGCTATTTACCTTATAAAGAGACATAGGACATTGGTAAAGGTAGAAGGGCTGTTCAAAGAAAATTGTTAGGAAAACTCTGTGTATATGACTTGAAAGATGGGAAGCTGGGGAAAAAATTGTACAGAAGACAATCACAGAATGCTTTGGGTTGGAAGGGACCTTAAAAGCCACCTAGTTCTAACCTTCCACTAGACCAGGTTGCTCAGAGCTTCATCCAGTCTGGCCTTGAAAACTTCAAGGGATGGAGCATCAACATTTTTTTTGGATAACCTGTTCTATCACATGGAGATCACATGGAATCACACAGAGAATCACACGGAAATATAACAAAACTGAAGGTAAAAAGAAGTGAGAGAGCTCTGAAATACAAGAAAATGTATATAATACTATGCATACGTATAAACCCTGTCTTTCTCCTAAAAGGTGAGCAAACAACTTGCATAAACTGACATTGCCTTCAGGAACCATTTCAGAGTCTGACACATAATATTGGCATTACAATTCTGCCCTTTTGAATTTGAAAACATTCCACAACACTGAACAGCTATTACCAAAAATCTTGGAGAAGTCCTATGATATTTTGACCACTGCCCTTCATACAGCTCAAGTACTGCAGCTCCATTGCACGGTATACCAAAGAATTGTTTCCCTAAGATATAATGAAAATTATTACAGTACAAATTTTATGATTAGCCCTGCAGGCATTATTCAAATAAGCAGTTCCACTTAGTTCCATGAAGAAATCCATGCAAATAAGCACCTTAGGAATGGATCATGATATAGCAATACTTTCAGCCATTTCAGGGACCAAAGGGTAACATATCTTTGATGTGCTACAATACAATGAACTTTTGTACTGGAAAAAACCCCAAAACTTTCTGTAACTAATTTCCTTGAATTGGAGCTACCCACCCATTTCAAAGTCTCCTGACCTTGTGGGCTTATTACCTCAAGCAGATTTAAACTTATATTTATATTTTATGACATCTAATTGCCCAATACAGTTATTTGTGCCCTGGAACAAGAAGGTCCTTGACTAAACTTTTCAGTAGGATCTTTGTTTTGTTGCTATTTGCCGCAGGATACTGAACCATTCTTCACAAATAAGATGAGAATTACTAAAAGGACATTTCTAGAAAGAACTACCAGCAAGATCTTCTTGAACTGCACTATTTCCAACTCAGGTCACCCAATATTTATAGGCATTTTGTGTTTAGTTAGACCTGTTATTAGATAATTCAATTTAAACAGCTCTTTTGTAAGATTCAAAACTGCAGTACACCATTACTCCTAATTAAGTGTACTTGGGCTCAAATTCTTGCTCTGAAAGACTCCCCTGTTATATATCAAATGCTTTGATTGGTCTCTGAGGTCTTAAGATGGGAAAGGAGGTCAGCAGCCTCTGCACCATCAGGAGCAGAGAGAGCAAACATGGGGGATGGATGATCAGTGGCACTGGCAGTGCTTAATTGACTCTCTTGCACTTACTCAGCATTTCAAACAAGTTTCACGTCTTTCCCACTGACATTTGGAATTCTCTTCATATTCTCAAAAATAAAACTCTCACATTTGCTCAGCTTGTTTTCTGAAAAGCTATGAAATGTGGGGTTTTTCCTCCCCAAAGTAGTGCAAATTGCAAATATTGCTCCAGGCAGTCTAAAATAACCCCAAAACCATTTAAAGAATCATTTTCCTTAAATTATCACATTGTTTAATACTTCCTAATTGATTTTCTTAGGCAATATCCTCCAAATGCCAGAGGGCTTTTATCTTATCAATTTTATCTCAGAATTAGTCAAAACTATTTACAGATTCTCTACATAAATAACACATAATAAAGTTACGTGGCTGTTGCCAGCAGTGTAAAGAAAGATTAGAAAAGGTTTTTTAGCTTCAGTCTCAGATCTGTAGGTCATCCAATGTCCTTCCTAATGGATAAATACAGTAATTTATCATCATCAGTCACCATCAGCATTGTTCTTTTTACTATCATATATTCATGAACATTATTCGATGCAGCTGAGTGGAGCGTAAAAGAAGTGTATGATTAAAGTGGAAAGGGACAGAGTTTGAGACATCTGAGATTTTGTGAGTAATGCAGTGACCTGAAATACAACACAGGTCTTACAAGAGTTACAAAGACGGTGTCGACAAATTCCAGGTCCCTGCTGGCAGGACACAGGCAGGTGTAGCAGTAGGTGAGCCTACCTATGTGTTCCACTACAATGTTGAAGAAAGTATAATATGTGAAGTACCATCTCGTACACCTACAAGTCCTTCCATAGGTCAAGACACATTCCAAAGCCCTGTTAGTTTCAAAATAAAACACAACAAAACACAACAACAACAAAAACTACAGTACCCCTCTAGGCATCTCATATTACATTCATCCCTATTAGCACTATAGGAAGAAAGTCTATGTTCACGTTTGTGATTCAGTAACACACGCATGTAATCTCTGAATGCCCCCAAGCTATTAAAAAATGCAAAGATGATGGCTTTCAAATTTGAGAATAACATCAAACAACATATCTGTTTGCTTAAAGAGTTCCTCCCTCTTGTTAATTATCAAAAACAGCTTGCCTGAAGCAATACTTTCAGTTGGAAGATGCTGTAAAGAAACACTGACAGTATTTTTTAAAATAGTTAATACAATATGTGGGGATGACAGTTTATGTGTGGATCTCTTAAGGTCTGAGGCGATTGATCCCAATGCCAGGCTGCGGTTCTAGACTGCGGTTCTAGACCGCGGTTCTAGGCTGTCTGGACTGATGAATGCATCCTTAAGGACCAGAGAGCCACCTGTATTATGTGGATGCCTTGTGGCCAGTAGAATCTCTCCATGTATGTGAGGTGAACTACTGACCAATAGTGTACTGGCATGTTATATGTAGGAGTAGATAAAAGTGAAGCTGTTACTAAAAATAAAGTCTTTTGTCTTTGGTGAGCCTTCTGATCACGCTGCAGGCTGAGAGTCTCTGCCTCCTTGACCGCCGCAAAGCTGATCTACATTACCCCATGAAAGGGTGACCCCAATAACAATATGCATGTTCAATATCTGAGGCTACTATGTAACCTACAGCGTGCCTGCAATTCACCTTAACACAGAAGAGCCAAAAAGATTGCTCTGTCTCACAGTTTTTCATTTACTGCGTTAAGTAATCCCTTTAATCCACCTGCAAGTGGAAGCCTCTAAATGATGAAAAAATCAGGTGCTATGTTAGGCTGCACAGATTCCCACATGCTGCTCTGCAAGCAAGACACACTGCAAAAAGGCATGGGAACCATGAGGGGAGGGTACCAGGATCAAGAGCATCAGCATGGTTACCTTGCCCTGCATCCACTGGCACAGACTTCCTTATGGTTGTAACCCTGGCATGTTCCCAAGGTAGAAAGTGGATAAAGCTCTTGGTAAAGTTTTCTGCATTAGGAAACTGAGTTTCTGAAGAGACACAGGTCACTCTGAATTTGAGACGTACGTGAAATACTTATGTGCTATACAGCCACTTAAAAACGAGTCTGACTGCCCTCAAGCTACCTGAGACCCTGTACATACACAGACTAGTTACAAGGTGTCATATACTCTGATGCTTCTCAATTACCATAAGAACCATTTCACCAGAAAACAATATCCTACTTCCCCCTGCTCCATAGAGCTCAGAGCAGAGGACTAGAAATGCAATGAAGATGGAAGACAAGCTCCAGGCTTTTTGTGCCAATCACCACAATAAGGTACACGACTGAACTACATCAGAACAGTCACAAGGCAAAGAGAAAATTAATTAAGGCCACATGTAGTATTTGAACATGACTCATCCTGTGCTTTACTCTAGAACTTGAATCCCGAACAGTTTCAAACCACCACAGTTAATATATTTTCATATAATCTTCTTGTGCTGCTGTTCATACAGTCAACAGATATCTCCAGCCTACACTCCTTCCTCCTGGATTCGGCACAGATACAGTATGGCCTTTATACAGTGCAAGAAATAGAATTTAAAAGTTAAAACTAACATTCAAATGATAGCTCTTTAAGAAATATTCTGGGCATGATAACACAACCTAATTTCACTACTTTTATAGGCTTTTCTCACCTGCTGTTTCTGACATTGTGCAAGCCAGTATGTTGGACAGAGTGCCACAATAAAATAAAACTTCTGCTAGGTTGGTAAGCAGGAAAAATTCAAAGTCACTTTGGATTATGTGCTAGAACAGAATTTCTTACTTCAGCCTGAAGCCAGCTGTGAACACAAACAAGAGCAGTGGGCATGGTCTTGACTACCTAGTTAAACCTTTCAAGTTACTAGAACTGTTGCGTGTATATGATTAAGAGTTCAAGTTTCTCCATGACCCATCAAGCTCAAAATGACCTGAGTAGGGCAGGGGACAGCCCTTTCACCTTGATGAATCCTCATTAAGGTGAATACTGCTCTGCACAGACACAGATATCCATCAATGGTAGTGCAAGATCAAAGTCCTTTTTTTGGGAAAAAGAAATAAATCAATGAAGGAAGATATAAAAATTTAAATTATTTTGGCTTTAGCCACAGAAAAACAAAACAGAGATTGTTGCCTTTTGTTCAGATGTACTTTTAGAATGTGCCAGTTTTCTGGTGACCACAGAAACTGCTCCTGAGACAGAGAAAAATTCAACTCCTTAAATCAAGACAGTCAGTCAAACAGTGGTTGATTGCCCCTGTTTGTATACTAAATATGTAGTTTAAATGTTTACCAAATAATATCCCTATTTAGTATAACACAATGCAATCTGATTTCATTTGTCCTCACCTATTTTAAGCAGAACATAGATTCTAAAACAACACAGAAAAAAAACCCACAACTATTTTTTCTTTCTATTTTAAAATCAATTTTAAAAAGACATCAAGTTGGAAGAGTAAAAAAAAGCTCAGGAGAAAATGATTATAAATTTCCAAGGTCCGTCTTCCACACACACAAAGATCAGCAAGTAGCACCAGGTGGTGTAGATCATCTGTTTTTTTGTAAACAGACTGAAGCCTCACAAAGGTAATGCCTAGAGGAATTATCTTAGTTTTTCATCTGCAAAGACAGCAACATTCATCAACCAGCTAGTCATACAGGTACACTATATTTCCCAAATATGTTGTGTCCAGAGACTACCAAATGGTTGTGCCTTCTAAAACAGATCACTAAACCTCATTGTCCAAGACCCCTTAAAAGCTACAAAATGAAAAACACTCCTTTTTGCACTCTCTAAATGAAACTGGGGGGGCCACATTCACTCCTGACACAATGCTCAAGTGACAGAAGTCTGAGCACTTTGATAGAGCTTTCCAGAAATTTGCACAAATACAAGTAATTTACAACTGTTTTCCTTTCTACAGATATATCGCCTGAATGTAACACTGTAACTTTTGCAATAAATATGACTCATCATTTAGCAATGAGTCGAGAATAAATCTGGCTAATTTATCAAACTGATCAGAGAAACATGAACAACACTGTTAATGGAAGTTCTTATTAGATGCCCTGGCCCAGGGGAGCCTTGGTTTAAAAATCCCAGCAGAGGAAGTGTTGGATATGAAGTTGTATCCAACTTATTTATAAGCTGATGGCTATGGATGCTTCAATCAGCCAATTCAAGCTTTTATTTAAAGTGGAGAGTTCCAGCACTAGCCTGCTGTAATTGAAATCAAAGCTCAGATCGCAAGCCTATACATTTATCAGAAATGCATCAACTTTGGTAGGACTATTCTCAAAGGTATCTCTGAAACCAAACTTTGAAATTGGGAAAGAGATTAACACTTAGAAAATCTTGGTGTAACTCATTGTTCCTTCTAGAACTTACCACCTCTTCAACAAAAAAAGATCTGCTGCTCCTGTTACATTAGGAAACCCATCACAGGGCAGAGGTACCTTCTTGTTAAAAATGAACAAACTACCTGTGACACATGTAGTGACGCTACAAGATTACACAAGCTTACCACGCAAAATGCAGCATTAAACATGAGTACCTGGATGGAGATGGATTTACTGAAGGCCCTAAGAAGGCTGCATTTTCCACATGGGCCACCCTGTGGCAGTGTTATGGAGTGTGGAAAAGCAGGGTGAACATATGAATTCCTGTTTGTTCTTTTCCCCCTGCCTACCACAGCACCCAGTTGCAATTCAGCAACTGCAACCACAAAAAGCCAATAAAAAGCTTTGAAACTATAATATCTCTCTGTTAAAATCACAGACACATCACACTACCGCACTAAGAATGGTTTCTAGCACAAATCTAGAGTCAGACGTAGCCTGTGATCAAGCCCTAGTGAGCTACAGTCATGTGGATCTTTGCTGCTGCAGAGGTGCCTTGATGTTTATAAAGATCCACAACCCTGGCCTTGCTCTTCATGGAGCTCACTAAAGGATTATGGCCTGCATCCTTATTATTGGCATTTAAAGCCACAGCAAGACCTGCCATCCACTAAAGGAAACATTTTCTATGCCATGCTGTTACACACTGCATGATGTCCCTAGCACCTAAGAAAATAAGCAACTAAAATTGATTCAATATTAACTTTAACCAAGAAAAGTAAACTTGGTCTGGGAAAACCTAGTGAGAATATACAGGGCTTCCCACCTACACTTCACACTGCCAGGCCCACAGACAGACCAGTGGATCCATCTCTAAGAGATGCTGAGAAGTCCAGAGCAGTCAGGTGATAATATTTCTACATTTAGGATAAATTCCTAGTATTTAGTGTGTTTCAAATTGATAACTTATTTCTGTTCCTCATTATGACCTAAAAAAAGCAGTCAAACTAGTAATTTTTGCTATACAATATTAAGCCTGCTTTGAAAAGACTTCCACCTCCAACAACAATTGCCAATTCAACATGTCTGACTTGAATATAAAGAAACAAGAGATTGGATAAGTTCAAGTGCTTTTTATTACATCTAAAAGCAGTATCCCTCTAAAGCAAAACAATGTCCCTGAAATTTATGAGCTCTGTGAACCCTTCAGACTATTTAAAATGATCTTGACTTTTCCATAAATTCTGCTATTTACATAAAATTTAAGCACTAATGGAAGTTACAGATCTGTTTCAGGTAATGTAAGTTAGGCAACTAATTTATTCAAGCAAGCTTCTCAAACTCAAATGTATTATTTTATCAGCATTACATGAAAATGTGCCATAATACATACATTTTTCAGCAAAAAGCATACATCTTTAAATTTATTTGAGTGAACGGGTTCACTGATACTAGAAAGGGTACTCAGAGCTTAACGCGCAGCCTGGGTGTGTGTGCAGGACTGGATACTCAGGCACGGGCTTTGTAAAGCATAACCGTGCCCAGCAGCTGTCCCCGATGCCGTTTTGCACCCAATGTGAGTGCATCAGGAAAATTAAGCTCTGTGGATGGATGTAGCACAGAATTAAAACGTGAAACGCGGCTCCCCGCGTACTGCGAGACTCTTCAGGTTGCCGGAGTTTTGGACAGAAAGCGGTGCGCACGGGCAAATGTGCAAGAAAAAACCTTAAATCTGAGAGTACCACTGGAGTTCGCTGGTGTCTGGGGGCGAGGAAGAGCTGAGAGATGCCTCAGGGGCCTCACCCGCTGGGCACAGGGGGCAGGTGAGCGGCCCCCGCACCGCACTAGGTACCGGAGTGTTCCCCCGGGGGGATCCCCATCCCTTCCAGTGCGACAGCGCTGTCGCCCCGGAGCATCTGACACAGCGATCAGGTAACGAAAACTTCGATTTTCTGATGATGACAGCCAAGTTCGCCTGCTCCCCGGTACCACCCCTTCTATGCGGACGCCGCCCGAGACTCGACAGCGAGCCGGTACCGAGCGACACCGGCACTGAGCGACACCAGTGCCCCGCCAGCCGCGGGGCGGCACCGTCGTGCCAAGGGACGTGACTACCGCCCGGACGCTGGCAAAATTTCCCCGAGAGACCTTACTGGCCTCCTGGGGCCGCTCCCTCCGCGACCCGAGTGGATAGGGCGGCAATGCGGAGCGCGGTCCCGCGGCGCCCCCCGCCCCCGGGCACACCGCACCGCCGGCAGCCCCGGCCCCATCCCGCGGTGCCTCCGCGACTCCTCGCGGCCGGCAGTCCCGGACAGGGCACGATCCCCCTGGCCAGGGAAGGATCGCCCCGGCCGTGCGTTCTCCCCAAGGGGCAACTCGCGGGGAAACAGAGCGCAAACTACTACGGTACCCGCTACCGCCGGGGCCGGCGCAGCTGGATGATGACCGACACCCCAACCCCGAGGCGGGGCCGGGCAACGCTGGGTTCCCTCCGGGCATCCCTCAGACGGCTCCGCGGGGCTCCCTCTTCCCCCGGGCCGAGCCGCCCCGAGGGTGCCCGTATCCTCCGTCCTTCCCCTCCCACACTTTTCCCCAGCTCCGCACAACTTCTCCGGGACGGCGGCCACCCCCCGCCCCGTCCATCCCCAGCCCCTCGGCGCCTCCCGCCGCGGGTCGCACCTGGTCGGGTTGCGGCGGCGGCGGGTTCCCCCTGCCGCCCGGGTGCGCCGGCTGTTCCTTCATGGCTGTCATCGCAGGGGCTCGGCTTGGCTCTTCTCAGTGCTGCTGCGGCCCCGGGCACCCCTCCCTCGGCGCCAGCCGCATGACACCAGCCTCCCCTGGAAGTGGCGCGGCGGAGGAGGAGGAGGAGGAGGAGAATGAGGGAGGACGGGCGGGCGGGGGGCGCGGAGCCGCCGCCGCGGCAGCGCCGCTACCGCAGTGCCCCGGCGCGCCGGTGCTCAGGGGGCGCCCGGCCTCGCCGTGCCCCGCGGCGGGGGGCGGCTCCGCATCACCGCCGGGCGCGGCCGCGGAGCGCCCCGCGCAGGGCACGCTCTGCCCTCCCGCCCCGCTCCTCTCCGCTCCGCTTCCCCCGCTCCGCCCGCCGTGGGCCGGCCCGCCGCCGCCAGCAGGTGTCACAGCCGCTCCCGCCGGCCCGGGAGAGACCATCCGCGCCCCCGCCACGGGGGCGGCACGGCCGGACTGCGGGGGGGCCGCGCTGCCGATACCGCCCCGGTACTGCCGCGCGGGTTCGCGGGTGCTGCTGCTCCGCCGCCGGCTGGCAGAAACCACGATGGGGGGATAAAGGGAAGGGAAGAGTGAAGGGAGCACAGCTTGTTTGCTGTAACGCTGCTGCTGGTCCAGCACGGCTCCGGACTTCCCCTGGCACGGCAGGAGCTGTCCTGCCGCTGGCCAGCCCTGCCGCGGCGTTTCGGCAGCGAGTGGCCAAAGGCGCACCTCCCCAGTTGTACGGGAACGTGAAGCTCCTCATGGGGCATCACAACCGTGATTTGCACCAAGGCTGTCACCTCAAAAAGCCCGAGGCTGTGAAAGGCGTCCCAAGTACCCGTTTTAGCTGAACTCAGCAGGCCCTGCAAAAGGAGAACTTCAAAGACCGTCGGGGACACAATTTACCCCGTGCCCAAAAGTCCTACCATCAGGTGGTTTTAAAGGGTTTTTCAAATGGATGAATAAAGGAGACCATCTGAAATTTGCCTCTACCCAGCAAGAAGGAAACAGTTGAACATGTGAAGGCAGATGCTCACTCAAGCCACAGTGAACAAGAGCCTTTGTAAGGAAATTGAACCTCAAACCCAAGCAGATGAAACACTAAGGCTTGGGCTGCTTGTTAATTCAGATTGGTTTTATGCCCCAGTGCTCAGTAGGATCACAGAACACAGAGTGCTGGGATGGGAATGCATAGCTGGCAGGAGAGAAGAACACCAGCACTGTCTTAGTCAGCCTGGGTCTTGAGAGACTGAAAGGTAGAAGGAAAGCTGTCAGCACATGGTGAGAGGAGTGTTTGATCATTTTTAATATATTTTGCATCAAACTCACAAGAAAGGTCAGTTCTGACTGGAGGGTGGGCATAATTAATAGCAGTGACAAAGATCTAAGATTTCAGCCTACCATGGGAACTGGTTAGAAAGGGACAGGAACTGAGGAACTACAGATCAGTCAGCCACAGAATAGAGAATACTGAGTGTTTCCGCCTTCCTCTATCACCCATATGTATGTTGGCTTTTCCACCAGTCAAGAGACACAATTTCTCTTGAAGTTCTCATAAAAAAATTTTAGAAAAAAAGCCCAAGCAAATGAACTTTGCAAGCACCTAAACAAAAACTAGATGATGACTAATAGCTACCATTAATTTGTCAAGAGTTCATCATGTCAAACAAACCTGATTTCTGTCTTTAATAGGCTAACAAGTCTGTCAATAGGAGAGCAATGGATGTCACCTAGATTGACTCAGAAGGGCTCCCAGCACTGTCTTCCAGGACAGTTTCATGTGGCAGAGAAAAATGTCATCTGAATAAGCATCTACTAAACTATCTTTCCTGCTTTGTTTCCATTTGCCCTTAGCACTACTGGCAGGGCAGTTTTCGAATACAGGATCCAAGGTCAAGGAATGCAAAGCAACACAGACATGTAACAAGCCATCCCAGGTGTGGCAAGCAAGGTGGTCTAAAGGAAAACTGAAAACAACTTGGGTCAATTAGTCTTAAGGGAAGAAAACTGGAATCAGATGGGAAACAATGTTCAAATGCTTAAAATGTGTTACAAAAGAATGAAAATAATCTCTTGATTTCTATCTAAATGCCTGTCTAGAGCAATATGAGTACAGTTCTTCCTAGAGTAGGAGAATTGTTTAATTTAACTGACTCAATCTCTTTGTTGCTGATTTTGTGATTCCTTTCCAGCATGACACCAAGGACCACCCACAGGCCACTGCATGAGACCAAGCTACAAGACTGTTCATGCCTGCACAGTTGTTTTCTCCCAGATCAGGAATCAGCGATTCCTGCACTTCTCTTCACACCATCTCTGCCCTTGCCTCTCCATTGCATATCTATTTTCTCTCTTTTAATGTATTTTTTCCCTAACTTCTTCTGCTGTCAGCACTGTCCCTTACCTCCTTGACCTCTGCCACTGCTTATCTTTGTTTAATAATTGCACTGTGCACAGAAAAAGCAAAGAGGGCAACCAAGATGGCATTTTGTATACCCCCATGCCTATTGCTTTGCTTTACTTCCACAGAGCAGCTTTTACTGCAAACCCTGCCCTTGCTTTGGCTGTGTTCTTTAGGCCTTGGGATCTTAGTTTTTCTGAGCAATGCATAACATAGATTTTGCCTGTGGCCTCTAGGTGCTACAGTAATACAAATAATGTCTTAAAAGCAGATGTATTCTGATTCATGCTGTTTATGGCACAGGTCTATCACAACTCAACTAATTATTGAGCTCCCATCACAGCTGAAAAATTCTAATGATTTAGGGTTTGAATGGGCATGTTTCAATAGAGATTACTTTCAGCTTGTTTTCAATGAGATTCATTGTCATGGAGTTATTAATCAAGGAGGAAAAAGACATTAGCAGTCAGTTAAAGCTTGGTTATTCATTCACAATATAGTCACTGTGAGGTTTTATCACTTTAATGGACTGACATATAGAGTATGAATTTCACAAAGGTCATACATGCTTATTGTTCAGTATTCAAAATCAATTAGAGTTATAGGAAACATGAGTATTTTTGGAATAGGAGTTTGGGAATTGCCTCTATACACACTGATTCTTATCTAAAACTTCTTAAAATCAATACCCAAACTCATTTTTATAGAACTCAATCACAGCTTTTAGCATTATTTTTGCATGTTGGTTCACTGGTTTATAGTATCAATGCTTTGGTGGCATTAAATTAGTTCACCAGTTTTCACTACTGCCCACGCCAACTTTTATTTAGGTATTTTTTTGTAAGTTACTGTTTAAAAGTCATTTGACTGGGCTGTTTAAAGGAACAGTTGTTTTACATCCATTAATAGGATGTATGTTGGAAACTGGAACATGGTACTAAAACTGATGCCATATGGGTAAAGGAAATAAAGGTATGGTATTTATGGTGGTTTCTTGTACCATTTTTATGAAAACACCTCATGGTTAAATAGTGAAATAGTCTAAGAAAGCAGTAGAATTATGCTCTTGATCATTTTTTTATGGTTACATTACATTAATTCCTCTTTCAACTGAAATGTTATGTTACAGACTCCTTGTAATTTCCTCCATCTTCTCCATCACACACAAGATCAGGGTGCATGAGTCAAAACATAATATCATTATTTTACCTTCTACATAAACTGAATATCAACTCCATCAAATCATTATTTGATCATTTCAGCTTTCATCACATGATGACAATAACATGTGTCATGTTGACAGAGCAGACTAATATGTAATGCTAATTTTGGACAGGCAGCCAGTAAACTGGGAAACTGCTAGAGGAATGAAAGGGTTGGACATATGTGCAAAAAGAATACAGCAAAGGATGCCATATATGAAGGGAATTCTCCTTTTTCTTCCTGAAGAAACCCTGGTGGTTTATTACTCTCCCCTTCAGGCTAGAGCAGTTGTTGGGAGCATCCCCAGCTGTCAACCACTGCATTTGTGCCACATGTTAATGGCTCCATAGCACTGGAAGGTGGGCTGGGAGGTACAGGGACTGACCAAAAGTAAGGATAGAAAATCTAGTTTTAAATAAAGCCTGGTGATCAAGTTGTTTAACTGCTTTGTGTCATGCAGATGCTGCTCCTGTACAGACCACCATGAAGAGGCACAGCCATTGCTGGCACAGCAAAGATCCTGTCCCTTCCTCTGGCAGTGAGTTTTATGTTCAGTAAGTCTGCTGCTGCTCCAGTGGTGAAGTTTCAAAGAGCAAAACTGCATCAGTTTTGTTTTCTCTATATTTTATATGGCCCCCTTCATTGCGTCATTAATAACTGTACAGCACAGTGAAGATGGAAACACTACTTGATTGCTATATATAATCATTCCCATAAAATAGGAAGCCTCT
The DNA here is from genome assembly GCF_047495875.1 of Pithys albifrons albifrons. Lineage (NCBI taxonomy): Eukaryota > Metazoa > Chordata > Aves > Passeriformes > Thamnophilidae > Pithys > Pithys albifrons. Next base: position 8,263,856 of record NC_092465.1, on the reverse strand, counting down.
TATATATTTTACATCCAGTTGACCCATTCCTACAAACAGTGTCAGAGGGGATTTTTTGCCATGAAGTCAGTTGCTGAGATCAAAAGACTGTCAATAAGCTCCAACTTAGAACTTCAGCAACTGCAGCACTCAGGCTGTTATAACCTGAGGAAAAAAATATCCCATCATATTACCCACAGCCTCTGTGCAGCCCAAAGCTGATAAGTTCATGAAAGCTGCAAGGTCATGGCTTGAGAGCTCATCGGTGGCTTTTAAAAATCAGATCTTATGAATATACTCTGATTATGGATTTCTGATTCCTTTTAAAACTCTGTCAACTGGGCTAAAATAATCCTTGAAATTATAAAGGTGAATTTAAAAATCAAACTAATGACACCAAAACCCAAGGAAAGGTGAGATGATTGTTCCTCATTGGTGTTATAAGTGGATCTGTGGGCTTGCAAAAACTAAAATTCCTCCTCCAAAGGAAAACCACTCTGAGTCACATAAAGCTGAAAAAGAGACAGAACATGGTCTTGTCCAGAATGCTTTTTAAATTATGGTTTTAAATGACTAAGTATTTGAACTTTGCTTCTTAAGAAATTGTTTGATAAGAGAAAATTCCAGGCACCTTCTGCATTCAGAAACACATTACATTCTAATATCTGCTTCACTGAAAGGCTATTTTCTTTGTGAATAAATTGTACCCATGTTTTTCTCTCCATGTCTTGTTTTAGAAAAAGCAATCAATGCAAACACTGAGTTAATACAAAAGGATGCAAATATATTCCAGCAGGAAAGTTACAAGACTTATTAAAACACACGTGTAAATATTTCAGTGAACATATAGAGAACAAGACTGCATTTCCAAAAATACCTCTCATTAACCAACAAAGTGCACAGAAAGCATTAAAGAGTGACTGAAGGAAAGATTCATTAAAAAAGAATGCAGGAGCTTGATTTCAGACCTGTGGCAACCCTTCCCAATGTATGAAGTTATAAATAAAATGTTTCCAAGAGAAACAGAGATATACAAAAATACGTCTGATGGCACAGCCTGAAACTGGGACTCATGTGGCTAATACAGTCACCAGGTGCCTGTGGAGCTGTCCCACAGTAACCAAACCATCTGCATTGGCCTGGCAGAGGGTCCTGCAGGACCCTCCTCCCCCACCTCTTCGTGAGCAGTAGCCCAAAGTCAGGCATGGGTCTATAGGATGGCTTTATGGCTGTGGGGAGGAATTTCACAGATCCGGAGGAAAGCTTTTAAGTTGCTGCAATTCTGACCAACTTGATTATGCTACAAAATATTTCTTCCTACCAGTGTTGCAAGGAGAAAGTTTGCAAAATACAAAGAACAAAGTAATAAGCATATTCTGACAATAGCTCAAAGTTCAAAGGGAAGGCATGTCCTACTCCTGAAGTCTTTCTGGAGTATCTCTGCGCAAATGTATCAGTGAATTCAAATCCTAACGGCAGCTCCTAGCTCCATTTTTCACAAGCATTCACTAATATAAAACAGCACTAACACCATTTTTGCTCAAGAAAGTAGTTATAAAAGTTATGGATTAGATGGGAAAGAGGCAAGACTAAATCTTAAATTTTGAAACATGCATGTCCTCTTCTCCAGCCATTGCACCGTGTCTTTAACCTGGCAGAAGTTACTCTAGGAACTCCTCAACCATGAAAATCTGTCATAGCAGAGTTTGCATAGAAAAACTTTCAGCATACTTTGTAATTCTTAAGAAGACACATCTGAAACTGAAAGAGAAAACAGTTCAATTTGTATCAAGAATCAACCGGCAGAGAAAAAAAAAAAAAGAAAAAAAATTAAGGTTCAGATCTTTAAAATTCTCTCAATGTGTATTTGTAGTAAAATATATGAATCCAAAAATGTAAATACATTGTAATTGCATATTGACAAATCTGTCAACATTTAACAGATTAAGCCAGGTGGAAATTTGGTCAACAGATGACTGGTCCAGGAACTGAGAAGTCCCATATTGACATAGGTGTAAATCAAAAGGATGTTCAGAAAGAGCAAAAGGATTCCTAGTGTAGCCTCCTGGTTAAAACCACAAGTGCAAGACTGTTATTTTTTTTCCCTCTTCAGGGGTTGACACATGGCTGTTCTGCAAATAAATTCATACAGACTGGATGTACAGTAGCAGCAAATGGTTCACTGAGGGTTGTCCTGTCAGTTGTAAATAACTGATAAAGAGAACTAATATGAAACCCAGCTTATGACTTAAGCAACAGTTTACAAAAATGCAAGTGGCCTATTCAAGAATCCAAGGTCTACTTGATACTCCTGGAAGACTTGTCACATTCACAGATACTTAACCATAAGAGTTGCAACTAGGAAATAAGTGGGATATTCAAAAGAACCTCAATAGATTAGACACTTACTTGCTACAAAACATTACCCAGATTGAATGCTTAAACTAATGAGGGAATGAGGGAAGTTAAAAATCAGAATAGAATCATAATAAAATGCCATAATCTACAACAAAATTAAATTTGGGAAAAAGCCTAAGTGAACGGTTTTAATAGCTTTGCATTACTTACATTTCTTACTACTAAAGCAAAATTACACATTTTCTCTATTATGGTATTTCATTTAGATTCTTTATATAGAAGTAATATTATATTATTTTTGCTAAATTGCAAAAGTCAAATTTATTTTCAGCCAGAAAGGTAAAGAAAACATTCCAATACCAATACAAATTATTCTCTTCCCCTTTTCTCCAATTTTTTTCATATCTGTTTAATGTCCTAGTCTTCTTGGATCAAACCTTATTTTTGCAGGATGATTGTCCACTGAAATATTTTCCCTCATGCTCTAATTCACTCTACGAATAATCCAACAAGCCTTATGATGCTGGCAGTGATTAACCTCAAAATTTCTATTGAGGATTTCCTTTAAAAGAGAGATATGACTATATGTACTTACTTTATGCTGAAAATTATAAAAATCATCTAACACTGGACAGTTTGGGTTTAAAAATAGTAACTCTATTGGCCACCATTATTCTAGGAAGCCTTAAAACCCTGAGGGGAAACAGAACAGCAGCACCTGTTCTCTGTTCAATACCCTTAATTGTGATTAGCAGTCTGTAGATAGACTAGATCTTAGCATCCCAAAAGAATTCTGACTACATCAAAAGGAAGGCGAAGGAGGTTTTGTATAAAGTTACACTACTGAGCTTTTTCTCCATGCTGTTATTACAATATGAAATGGAGCTGTTAAAGACCTATATGATAATAGTCTGCTCATCCATAGAAGGTGTTATATAGTGAAAGGTATCAAGCATTTGTGTAATAAACACATCTATTATCCAAGATTTGTACAGTACCCTTTTCTTTCCCAAAGGATCTGAAAATGTTTTACAAACTGATATACAAATTATCCATGCAGAAAGCTATTCATCCATCAAGGAAACACAACTACAGCCCAAGGCAAAGCAGAACAACTGTATGAATACACTCAAAAAACCTTTAGTAAATGAAGGTAGTATTCTCTAGTCAAGACTGTGAGGAAAATGTTAAGTATATAGTATGTAAACATAAAAATAAAAATAAAAGGAAGAACTTTGCTTTTATAATCCAAATCCTTCAATAAGATACAGTGGAATGTCTCTTGAACTTTCACAATCACAACATTAACTGAAATAAATAAATGCCTACAAGTATTAAGTATAGCAGTAAGTTCTGAGACAAGTTTGTTGTGTGTCTTCATGTTTCAAAATACTGGTCACAATTTAAAAAAAAATAATCTGTTGATGCAGTTTATCCTCAAAAAAGAAGTATCTAGAAAAGTGTTAAAGGAATAATTAGATGAATATAGTACTTTACTCAGAAATAATCTTCTCAATTTCCATCAACACAAGTTAAAGCAACCAAATGTTTGCAAAATAAAAAATATCACCCCAAATCAACTCTGCCATTTGCATTTCATATGCCTGAACTCTCATTTCACTCCTAGTTCTGATGATGATGACCAGACCTTTCATTTGGATCTTTTATGATTTTTCACAGCTGTTTCAGCTTGACAGTCACTTTAGCACTTCTGCTGAATAAAGAAGGTCGCAGAGATACTTCAGGGTACTTCAAGAAGTCATGGAGTGTGATTTGAGGCAAAAGAGAGCTTTTTCCATTTCAATATAGTTATCAAGAATCTCTAATAAGGAGATAAGTGTGTAAGAAAAATGCAGATAGTGGGAAAGTAATACAGTTGAAGACTTAGTAAGGGGCATTAACAAGTGTTACAGAAACTCTGGGACTATTTTTAACCTTGAGAACTGGATACAAACCTCAGACTTCCCAACAGTGTCCTCTCTGGAGACTTACACAGGACCACATATTGGCACACTGGTACTTTGGATCTAAATAACTATCTAAAACTCAGCCTCAGCATCATTACTCATCTGGGAGCTCCATTCAGAAACCCTCTTGAGGATTTTGGCAGGATATCAGGCAGGAGAGGCAGGTAAAGAGCCACTGATGCTTGAAACCCTGGAGAATCCAGCAGGTTTGAGGTAAAAAATGCTATTAAGGAGAAGAGCTATCCTTCACATCACTCCCCTAAGCTAGGCTGATACCGTGAAAAAAATCACACAGATGAGCAAAAGAGTGGATATTATGAAAGTCTAAAACTCTCAGGTGAGCTATTTGGTTGGGAAATTGAAGCAGAATTATAGGAAAGGAAGTAAGGGAGCCCCCAATTATCTAAGGTAGTGATATGTAAATGACATGAAAATGAAAAACAGCTGCAAGAAACAGAAATTTTAGCACACAGTCAACAGCATAAGTGGCACTACAGCGTTAATGGGATGCATTGAGGAATTGGGATTTTGCTGTAAAAGGGTAATAAATTGTTCAAGAAGAGCAGGAAGAGAGGAAAGGGAGGCCTTGCCTGGGTATCAATAAGGCATATGCTGGTTCTGAAATCTGCAGTTCAACAAGCCACAAGACATTACTGTCTTCTTGAATGACTGCATAAAAATAAAAGGAGCCAGGAAGAAGGGTGCTATGCCCTAGGGAGTCATTCTTTCCCTATTTAACCTTGAAAATCAAGCGCAAGCCTTAGTGTTCACAAATATCCTGAGATTCATGTCTATGTATTGAAGGGAGCAATATGCAGACATATCCTCAGGATGGATCAGGCGGCAGGAAGAATTTTTATTATGCAATTTATGTTAACTTTCTGGATACACTGGGGACAGTATTTGATCTTCCAAAAGAAAGGAGAAACCACCAGGGAAATAGAAAGAACATAAGAAATATGGTTAAGGATATGAAGTTGGAAAGTTATTCCGATGAGAAGATTAGGAAAAATGAGAAAAAGGTAAGATATAGAAGGCTTCAGCAAAGGCAAACTTCAAAAGAAGGAGAAATGGAATAAGGTTGATGTTTCCAACACTTGCTACACACAAAATAGTGAGACCAGACATTAACTATGGACTCATCCATTATGAAGTCCAGAGCATGAAAATAAATATACAAGGTAAATAAAAAATTAGATAAATCATCATTCATATCAATCTCACTCAGAAATATTTGAAGCTTCAGCCATGTCTGAACCATTTCAGAGAAGTCCAAAATGACGGGGTCATTCTGGTGGATTGGAGAATGGCAGAACCCCTGCTTCTATTAAGAAAGAGGATAATAAAGTAAACACAATCAACTCAGTTTTTAGTTCTCAGGAAATAATTAATACAGAACTTAAGTTTCTAGAAGATAAGGTGATAAAAAAAACAACGAGCATTAATTTATCCAGATAAGGTAATATCCAAACCATCTAGTTTCACTCTTCAACTGACAAACTGGGAATAATCAGAACAAAGTGCTGTAAGACTTCAAGAACAATACCACATGATTTTCTCATAAGAAAATGAGATTTAGATGAAATTAATATTGCAGAGCTGGTTGAAAAGCTGTGTGACATGTCAATTCTTAATATTTAATTGCCAAAAGGAGAAGTACTTTCAATCAGGAACTCTCTGGGACTTTTTGTGCAAGTCCATCACTACTCATCACTATTTCAGCTATTAGAGTGTCCTTACAGACATTTATAAGCACACAATTCAGACTTGGGAATGTGCAGAAAGATGGATTACAAACACTGCCAAGAACAGGCTCAGAATTGGAAACACACTGTAGAAATGATCCAAAATCAACAATGTGAAATTCACTCAGAGTGTGCAAAGTGCTACCCATGCAGAGCTGAAAGCAGGTGCACAAAAGTAACAAGAGAATGAACAGCAGCCCAGAAGTAGCACAGAAACATTGTCCCATGTTCTGTGTTGCAGTGGGAATCTTGGAACATCCTGAGTATTGGAAGGGACCCACAAGGAGCCACAGTCCAAATAGGATTCAGCAGTTTGTTGTTGTTCCCCAAAAAGCACTGGTCAGTCCTGGGACAGACAAAGAGCAGGGCTAATATATATGCCAACAAAACCAATATTTGATCTTATTAATAATGACCTTGTGGGTCAGTTGTTAATTTTGGTCACTGCACTACGAAAAGAAAAGGGGGTAGGGGGGGAGCAACAAGATAATTAAGCAAGTCTGAAACCTGAGGAACAGTTAAAGAAATTTGATCTTTTTAATCTAGAGAAAACAGGATTAGCTTTGATTTGCATGAATCTTGTAAATCTCCAAGTATGAGAAATGTGTTAAAAGATAGTGGACACCTGTTTGTTTGTTTGTTTGGTTGTTTGGTTGTTGTTGTTGTTTTTTCAAAAGCCTGTTACGGAGAAAGACAAGCATTTTCAGTACAGGAACCACAGGAATGGTTCAGAAGCATATTGTTTTCTCATGATAAGGAACTTTCCTCATTAACAACTGGATCTTAATTGACCAATGTTAGAGGCACTTTACAGGCATTTCAGGAGTGGACCAGAAGATACTGAGGATTTCCTTCAGTCGCTCAGTTTCCGTGATTCCCAGTATGCCCTTCTCTCCCACACTCCTGTCTTATGGCAGCAGAATTCACTTTTCATCCATCCAGACTGCTGTATAAATAAATCCAATGACATTTTACCACATACCTGAAATTAAGCACACGCTTAAGTGCTTTGCTCAACAGCAGTATACTTTAAGCACATACTTTAAAGCTCTGCAAACTGTGTCTTTATAGCTTTTCAAAGTCATTACAGCGGTGACATGGGTCTAAATTATTGCTACACAAGAATGTAATTGCCTGCTATAAGAAAGAGTCCTGGGAAAGGGAAGAAGAATTCAGAAGACTGCTGATCCTTGCTTTCTATGTTCACATTATTTTCAGAGCATACATGGAAATGATAGTCTGTAGTCTAAGAGGGGTATTTTCTGCAATCAGTTTACTATGAATTTTAGGTTCAATCACATTCACCCAAAGTGGAAGTGACTGCAGGCTGTAGCACTCCAGTACACATCTGTGCATTCAGAACAAGCTGACTACACCTGATCAAAGTAGCTTTACTTAGTATAGTCAAACATAATTCTAAAGCAGAAGGAAATAAAGGACTTTCTAAAAAAATTAGATGTCTGTTTTACTGCTACCAGACATGACTGGTCTCATAATGACTTTTTGTTTTGGGGGGGGGGGACGGGCAGGAGAAGGGTGGAAATCTGTGACAGTCCACATGCTTTTGTTGTTTTGTTTTGTTTTGTTTTGTTTCCTGGATCCCTCTTTCACTCTTACTAAACATACCCTTAGTTTGGTCCTTGGGTCCAAACACGGACAGATATTTCAGTTTGGTCAACATTTAGGTGTCTGATCAAGAGACCTTCAACAAAAGACAATCTCTGTGTTTTCTTACACAGTAGTAGGCAGAAGAAACTGCAGGACTGTAATTTACTGTATTACATGTCAGGGTGCACAATCTTTTTTTTTAATTGCATATTTTATGGTATGCTTAAACTGTACTTAATTACTTGCTGCAGAGTGAAATCTTTACAAGGTTATTCTCTATCACACCTTTCAACTTGACTTTATTTAAAGAAGGAGATGTCTTAGTATCTTCCTAATCTTGAAGCACAGTCTACCATGTAGAGAAAATCATATTTAAACATAAAGATTTAAGCATTATTTTTCAGAAAATCTGTCACCATTGGATTCTCATGGAAAGAGAGATAGGAGGAAAGGAAAGTCTTTATCTAAAAAACAGATTGTCAGAAAATTATTAGTAATTCTTAGTGTTCATACAGTCAGTGTTGAAAGCGACATTATCAGTGGCATGTCATCAAGAAGAAGAATTGCAAAGCCACAAAGAAGACAAAGTAATTTGCAAAAGCACAGTAGGCCATCACAACGGTGTCAAGATAGCTTTAAGAGATGGAAATTCTATATATGTTCATGTATTTAAGAGTCTAAAATGGAACCTAACCACTGGGGTCAGGTCAAATTTTGACATTTTTTAAGACATTAATGAAATTTAATAATCAAAAATAAGTGTTTGATAGCATCCAAAATAACTTATTTACCATTGAGGACCTGTCCTTGTTTATAAATCCTTGTCCTTTAATTAAAAAAAAAGAAAACAGAAACAAAAAAAAACCAAGCCACAGTTCTGAACTAAGAAAACAGAAGTAACCAACCACTGCTTCGTTACAAATTAACAGCTTGAAGGCACATTTTGGAGGTGGTTAATGAAACAGTATCATTAGGGTTTACACTGCCTTATCCAGTAGCTACAATATTTTGCAACATTTACACCATAATAGAAAAAGAAAATCGGCAATAGCTTGCGCTCAGCACAATTCTGTTCCTGTGTCTACTCCGGACAGCAATCACAAAGTTAAAGCTTTTCCCAGATTTCTGCAAGTCTTCAGAGTAAGGTGGTCATCTCCAGCCTCAGCCAGGATGACTTGGGAAGCAAAGAGTCAGACATTGACCAGCAATGGGTATTTTGCTGCATCGGTGCTGTTCTTAATTTCAAATGCAGAATTGGGCACCTCCTTAAGACAGAAATTGTAAGGCTATGATTGCTAATTTACTGAAACTATTCAGATTAAAGGGTCCTCCAGCTCTCCATGTGCTTAGTTAAACAATTCACTATTATTGAAGCACTAACTTTCAGTGCTTGATCTGAAACCATTTGATTTGAAGTACATAGCAAATGTGCAAGGTGTGGATTTTTTAAAGCAAAATACAAGACTTTAAGGTTCAGTCTTCAGGTGAAGCTGAGCAGCCAGTAAGTGTGGGAGCTGGACCTGGCTTCATGCCCTCTTGCAGCTTTGGCATCTCTGGGACACAGATAGTGTTAACATACTTTATAAAGCTATTGCAAAACAACCATCTCTTTGTACTTAATTGCTAACTTTTATACCAAAGTAGAGAGCAAGGACAAAACTGTTACGTTTTCTTAATCTTAATATCACACAATCCATCATTCATAATAAAAGGAGAGAAAAAATGAGGACAAAATATTCTGAATTTCCATCTTTTCCTTCCATTAGTGTTCATGAAAGGACATAACATTTATTAAGCCTTTCTTAAGAGCTTGTCAACTAGAGCAATAATCAGATTAGAAAATGAGGCTGCAAATCTCAGGAGCAACTGTTCAAATTTTGTTCTGTTCTTACCTGACAAGTTTCCTGCTGGGTTGGCCTCTGTGGCAGCAGCAGAAGGTAACCCACTTTTGCTAAAACTCAATTGTTTGTCATTTCCAGAGAATAAAGAAAACAAGTCAAGTTAACCCTTCACACCATCTCTCTAGTGAATGTTCCAGTGAATGAATGTGTCTGTTCAGTTTGTAGTATTGCAAATGCCAAATAGTGAGCCCACTTTGCTGTTCTTCTGCATTTTTTGCAATCGTTGACACCTCTGTAAACCAAGCAACATATATACATTTATGATAACTCATTCTGTGAATTCTGAAAGGTGTAAGCCAGTGGATAACCAAACTCACAGCCTGTGCCTATTATTCTTTCTAAATTGCTGTTAACTCTTAACTTGTTTCTATCCTTGAAAATTATTGCTTACTGACAGAGAATATTATTTCACATTGAAAAAGGAGAACAAAAGAGAAGCAAGCCATTATTTTAGTAGTATGTCAAAAAAGTCCAATCATTTTATATTTCTGTGTAGAGAACTGATTAGCATAGCTCCAGCTTTATGAAAGCATGCTTGTCTTGGGGAAAAGTATCTATCACAAGAAGAACAGCAAATCCTGATGCTGAGTTAGGCTAATAACTTGTTGTACAGGACATGTTATAGGACATTTTTTAAAAAAGGAACACTTATTTTCTTAGCAATTGCAAAGGCAACAGAAAAGCAGCATCATGTGGATGAATTCCTTCTGCATCATTTTCAAAAATGTCTTTTATACACTGACTGGCAGCAGTCAAAATGTGTGGCCATGTAGCAATAATGATATGGCCTAGGTAAAACTGGCAGGGTCATCCATGCATGCCATGGATTTTTATCTACTGGAAAAGCAACATGCAACAACCAAATGGAATGCATAAATCTCCAAAGTCCCTGAAAATTTGGAAAGCATCAGCAGAGGTAACATATAGAGAAAATGAAACAATGAGTCAATATGAGTCACCCATTACAACAGAAAGCTACAACACCATTAAATCCTAAGAAAGGATGACAGCACCAAATTACTTTATTTGAAAGCAATTCTAACTTCCTGTAGAAGATTTAATAAATGGGCATTTGACAACAAGATGAAATGAGCACCATGTACTACAGCCTTTAAATGAACCTGCCAACACTCACAAGGTTCCAGTACTATTATGTGAAGGAATGCCTTCAGGAATGGTGAGCAATATATTTTTGCCCTGAATTTAGTGGAAAGAACACTCTCTGTGGACATCATGATGGACAAAGATGTGTTACATATCAAGCTATGAAATGGTGTGCGGTTTAACCTTCCTTTCAATTCTGGAAAAAAAGGCTAATATTCTCTCATTTTCATGCCCAGTTTCAAATGGCTGGAGCAAAACAGAGAAAACAGAAATTGAAAGCTAGAACAAGAAGTAAAACAATGTATCTGATGAGCCATGATTTCATTTCAAAATACTCACAATAGTGGACTTCTGGATCAAAGAAGGAAATCAGCCTATAACTACCACTGCTGGCACAAAAAGCTAACAGAGCTTGTCGACAGCCCAGATAAAAGAATTCTGCATTTATTCATAATGAGTCTTTAGTTAGTTATTGAATGTTCAAATCATGGGAAAAGAAATAAAAAGTTGCATTTGGTTTACTTTCTCTAGAGCCTGAAGATATGGCATTTAATGTGGCATATATATGATGTCCATCATACAGACATGCAAGTAGATTTCCTTTTATGAAAGAAAATACTCCTTCATAACATTAAACAAACTAATACATTCCAAGGTTTTCTAGAAAAAGACAAAAATCACCATTTACAAAAAAAGATTATATGAGAAATATTTTCTGAGTGTTTTCCAAACTAAGGGAGGGGAAAAACTCAACACATTGCACTCCTTCAGACAGAACAAAAATATTTGCTGCATCTGTACTATATTGTCTGCTCAGTGAAATCGGATGTTCGGAGGTTAAGACTGGTCACAGATGGCAAACTTCATTCCCCCTGGAGAAGATCTCAGGTAGTTATACCAAAATAGAGTAGAAAAAGCCCACACTTCAATCATTGCAGATTTGAGAATAATGCAAGTATGAGGGAACCTGAGCTGAGCACTGTGCACTTCTGTGCATGAACACAAAGTAATAACTTCAGAGACCTTTGCTTTCTCTTTTACTCTGGGTAAGCCCCTGAAGGACTCATGGCATTGCTTACTATTACATATAGGGTCCATTTATTAAAGAGAAAAGGAAAGCAACTATTTCCCTCTAAATTATGACTAGAGTGTTTGGTTGTAAACACACTGCAATTCTTCAGCATAATTTAATGTACTTATTAAAGTTACAGGAAATGGCTAATCATGTGTGTAATGTTTCTAGTTTTGTTTCATGAAATAATGTTTAGTATTTATCTCCAGATGGATTACATAAGCTTGTAAAAAATCCACATTAATATATATCATCTCAGTGTGAAAAGAAAGCAGACATCAGAAATTATTTAAGAGGTTAAACAGAACCTCCCTGTTAATCCAGCATCAAAACCAAAAGTAATTTCACACTATTTACAGCAGATACAGTGCTGATGCCACATGGTGAAGACAAAGACTCAAAATAAAGCCTGAAACACTATTGACAAAACCATTTTGAAGTAACCATTAACCTTATATTTATTCTCCTTTCAACTATAATAATTTCAATCTTTTCAGAACAGGTTGATTTATCCAAGGGGATGCTACAAAAATGAAAAAATATTAATTTTACTTTTCAAATAACATATTTAGAGTAACTATGAGTGTCACAAACTTAAACGAATAAAGACCTCATTCTTCAAAACAAATTGTCACGTTTCCCAAAGGTTCTTTTGGTGATTGGAGCAAATTTACCACAGGCCTTTCTCCCTAGAAACCAGTTGATCCTCCCTAAGCTTTTGTTAGACAAATAGAAATATGTACTGTGATAGAGATACCTTATTAAAAAATAAGAATAATTGAAAAGAATGACAAGATGTAATCTTACTATGATTTTTTAAAGTAAGAAATATAGTGGGACTCTCTAAATGTAAAACAAAAAATGAACTAATAAGTAAAAATAAAACATTATCTTTCACAAATTCTTTTTAGTTGACTGAAAGACATAATTACATTGGAGAAAAATTACCGCTAGAATTGTTATTGAAAGGACATATTCCTATTGAAATTATTCTGTCCCAAGAAAACTGCATTTTCTGATTAAAAACTGTCATTTGGAAATATTTCAATCCATCATTCTTCTTTCTTCAAAATATTTAGTCTACTTACTGAGCAAAGGGACTATTTTATTGAGCAAAGTTTATGCTGGGAATATTCCAAAGCTGAAAAATAGGGAATTAATTTATCATGCCTGTTCTAATGACAGAGTGTTGGTATTCGTGCCAGTATCACCTATATATTTTTAATTCTAGAAGCTTAGTTATAGCTAATAGATATTGAAAATATTCATTGATCAATCTTGGACATCTTCCATTAGAATATACTTTTTATTCTCTCACTTAAAATAAAATGCATTCTATCATTACACTTACTGAAAGCAACTGCCTACTTAAACTATCTCTCAAAGTTATTTAATATCTCTTATTATTAGGAACTCATTAGGACACTATTCAACAAAGTTTAAAACTTCTTTAATGTTTAATTGCATTTTTGATCATTAATTACATTTGCAGACAGAACTTTTTAAATCTTAATATTCCCATTTAAGTCTGAAATAGGGTTTGTTGCCCAATAAATTTTATTTTAGTGCAAAGACAAGGCCCATACATTCATGAACTTTTTAAAAGAAACCTACAGCTCAATCAGAATAAAATTCTATTTATCTAGCATTTCGTAATATGAGAATGAAAAACTCATCTTTGCGGTTCCTTGGAAACCAACTTTGAGATTTATTATTTATACATTTTTTAATAGAAGCTATGACATGAAGTCTTTTTATTTAGAAATATCTACTACAGAAATAAAGCCACTGAACTTGTTAGTGAAATGCATTAATTTCCAGTGTGGTTTATTTAGGAAGTTCAGGCTTATAAATACTAGCTCTGAAAATATTAGAAGTCACATGACTGTACTTGTTATATTTTTTAAAAATATAATTAGCAAATACTATTTATGACAGAGACCATTCTGTCTATTAAACTTAGCTGTATATATAATAGATTCAGATGTAAGAAGTGTAGCTGGAAGGAGGTGGAGAAAAGGAAGACCAAGTAGCCCATGATACTTCTAAAGACAGAGATGAATAGGCAGCCCGTTGTGTATATTCCGCTCCTCTCTAGTCTTTGAATCCTGTGGTATCTTTTTCTACTCCTTCTATTCCTGCCAAGCTGTATCAATATTTTCAGTGTTCCTGCTACAGTTAGAAGACTCTGGAATAATAAAAACATCCTTCACTGAATAATCCTCTGGCTGTTGCTGCATTTTTAAAATCAAATAAAGAAGTTGCATACCCAACTCCAAGGGACTCCAACTGCATTTAATTTACAAATACAAAAATTTTTATCTGGTTTTACCAAAACATATTTGGGAAAACAGCTGCCTCAAGTCAGGTAAAACACAGAGCTAACACTTCAGTTTTGACATGAATTAGTCTAAAAGCAGATAATTCTTTTTAGATAACAACTTTAAAAAAGTGCTCATGATTAGATAAGATAAACACTTTTTGATGTGTAACTTCAAGAATATTTTAATGACAGATATATTATTCCTTATTCTGTGTGCAAAAGGCTCCATGGCTGATAAGGAAAATGAAGGCAATCATGGATATCTTAGTCACAAGTTTTTCCTCCTGCTGGGAATACCTCTAAGAATATTTCCTATTACTTTTCAAAAAAGTTTTCAGGCAATTTCACATATTTTGGTAAGTCTGCTATTTTCAGATATTATTTGTAACATCAGAGCTCAGACAGCTCAAGCTTACTGCATTTTAACAGAAATATTAAATGGTTCACTGAAAAACATGAAAATCTTTGCTGACTTGGTTTTAATTGATAAGTCCCTGTTACTTTTGAAGATCTTATGTTTCTGCAGTCAAGGCTCATCACTGCCCTTTCTTCACTCACTTATACCACATACCCGAGGACCCCCCAGAGGCTGTGGTTTATGGACCTCGTCCTCCTCCTGTCCTCCACTTCCACTGCTTTTATGAATCCCTTGTGTTGTTTTTTCCTTGACCTCACTTTTCAAATGAGAAAGACTGCTTATCACCAGCTTCCAAACTACTGATTTCCCTGGCTCTGACAGTCAGACTTTTAGCACTCGTATCATTTTCCTGCAGGCATTAAACCGCAGAGTTTGCAGCTGCTGCAGCAGCTCTTTGTCCCGGAGAAATAAACAATCTGTTCTCAATCCCAGCAATGACTGGGACCTGTCCTGACTAACAAATAGCATTTCCTTCGAGGTGGCATATGACGATTAAACAGGGCTAATTTCTGAAGATCTTTCTTGCTTCATTAAGAATTATTAAGAGATTAACATTTAATCCATTCTAGTGCAAAAAGGATGAGGGTGTGGATAAAATAATGAATCTCATTCCTCTGAGTACAATTTTCTTTCAATACTTTGGGAGAATAAATTCCTGGTAAAAGTGATAGGCTAATAGTGTGCCTGTCTGCTTATTTGTTTGATTCTAAATATAAACAAAAGAAATCCAGACTCAACTGATGAAGGAGCCTAAAGTTTATGAACAAAGAAAATCTCAAAGTTTCCTGATTTTTCTCACATTGGAATGTTTTATTACAATTTTGAATCCTCAGATGATCATCCTGCCATTACTTTGGAATATATCCTACCCATAATATGACTAATGATTTAGCTATTTAAGACCATCTTTCCCTGTCTTTCAATTTTAACATGACATGTTAGACCTTGGAAAACACTGGGTTAAATAATTTTTGCTCTTTGCCTTATGAAAGTAAAAAAGAAATACTGAAGTAATGCTGGTGCTCTTGATTCCTCCTGTTTTCAAAATGAGACTTTAAGGGAAGAATAATGTGAGTTGGATTCTTTCCGATGGTCCTGTTCAGCATTTTGGCACCCAGAGATAATATTTTAAAGAGAGGAGACAATGGTAATAATTCAGTTTATTGAGGAATCTTAATGTTATTTGAAAGCATGACTACTGTGTTTGTAAATACACTCTGATCATGACTCTGTGCACACATCCAGCACTTCCACAATTATGCTTTTCTTTAATACTTCTTTCCAGCCTATCCATTCTCCTTATTTTAAATAACACACAGTTCTAGATGTAACTAACCCCAAATGACTATAATAAAACCCAGATGGATGCTAAATAAACATCTGCCTTGTATATAGGGAAATGTAGGTGCACTTGTAGCTCCAGTATCAAGATAGAGTTTTGACAGAGACAGCACAAGAACAACACCTGTGAAGACCTTCTGGCACAGCTCAGTAGTTGGCCCACACTGAAATCCAAAAGCTCCAGCCACCTGCACAGACACAGATGAAATCTGTACCACTTTATCCTCATTACTGATATCCTTCTAAACATGTTAAGCCCTCCAGCACTGCCATGCCTTTCACAGCTCCAGCCTTTCAGTGCTTGTTTGTGTTTGGGTTGCTTCTCATAGGAAAGGCACACAGGAGTGAAGGAATCTTCTCACTGAGAATAAAGTAGCACTTGGTTATTTAACCTGGGGAAAAGGAGGCTTGGGGGATACCTCATCACTCTCCACAACTACCCAAAGAGAGGCTGTAGAGAGGTGTGTGGCAGCCTCTGCTCCCAAGTAACAAGGTGTAGGGCAAGAGGAAATGGCCTCAGGTTGTGCCAGGGAAAGTTTAGGTTGTATATTAGGAAAATTTTATTCACTGAAAGAGTTTTCAGGCATTGGAACAGGCTGCCCAGGGAAGTGGTGGAGTCACCATCCCTGGAGATATTGAAAAGCATGGAGGGATGAAAGCTTAGGGATGTGATTAGTGGAGAACTTGGTAGTGCTGGGGAAATGGTTGGACTCAATGTCCTAAGAGGCCTTTTCCAGCCTAAACAAATCTATGATTCTATTACATGATACTATCAGAAAGAACCATTAAGCCCAGAATGAATACAGTCACAATTCAATTTCTTGATCTGAAGGGTCTGCTTTTCACTTTTTATTATAATAATTCTTTTTTTCCCCAGTTCCTGACCACCAGTTCCTGCTCAGTTTTTCACTACAATTGGGTTTCAGCACAAACTTTCACTGCCTAATATGCTAACTCCTGAGAACTGGTAACCAATTTGAAACTTAGAGTAAAATGTAGTCATGTAGCAAGTAGGGAATGCCATCAGCTGATACCAAAGTACTTTATACACAAAACAACTCAATACAATGTTATCTTACTCTATAGCATTCAGATTTTGGAAGATTTTTAGTGTCTTTTAATTTTTTTAATACATATATTTTTATCCACAACAAGAAACTCAGTGGAAAAGACAGAAGATAAATAGAAACCTAAGAAAGAGGAAGGGAAAGCTTCCTTTCAGATGTACAAGCAGAGTAATTACTCCTGTAGCCAATGGGCTAATGGTTGCACACAAATATACTGAAAAATGAAAGAAAAATTTTTATTCCTCAAACTTACTGCAAAATTCCCTTTTTTCAATATAATTTGCATTCTGAGTAAACCAATCAGATAATTTCTATTCTCTGATATAAAGAGGATAGAACAAAAATGCTCGGCCAGAAATATGAAAAGGCATTTGAAAAACAGTCAAAAGAATATTGTGCAGAATATCTTCCTATGACATACCACTCAAGCTGCTGTATTTCAATGGGGAAGGAATATTACCCACTTCAAGTATTAGATAAAGTGTAGGAGTAGAGGATGAGGAGGAAAGAGACCTTTCAATTGAGAACACTCTTAGTGAGTCACTACTATAGGAAGAGGTACAAAATACCCTTTTCAAAGACATCAGAAAGCCATTTGGGTGTTCTGGGTCCATTTATCTGCTTGTAGGTTGCAGAGAAAGATGAGAAGTTGTGGGGAAAGAAAAATTGATGGCCTTTCAGGGCATTTTCTTCCCGCCCACTCTTGTACAGCTCACAATATTTATAACATTATTACATGTTCTTCCTATCTATTTTCCCAGTGCCAGCTAACAAACCTCAGTCATCTTCTTAGCTGACTATCTGGCAAGATGGAGAACAGTAAAAACCTACACAGGCACTGACACACTGACTGAATAGGTGGAAAAATGATAATGTTTTTAGCAGAGTTGAATATAAGCTTCTAGCAAATGTGAAACCTCAGGTGAAATGCTGGGATGATTTTTCAAAATCCTTTTTCTCCTACACCCACAGCCCACTCAGTTATGCTGAATAGATAAGTCCCCCATTAGTCTGCACCAGCCCCTGTAGCCTATCCACACATAACTCTCTCATGCAAGCCGAGACAGGAAAATAACCTGCTAGTTCCAATCATTTGATTGGCCTTTTAATTACCTGATTTCTCTTCTCATTTGCTCTTCCCAACTGAGAAATGGATCTTCCTCAAATAACTTATCTGGCATTTTTTAGGCTTTTAAGTGATCAAATCAGCTTGAGGCAACACAAATTAGGTAGCAGAAAATAAACAATGAAGATCCATTCAGTTGAAAGAGATTTTGCCTCAAACTGATCTGCTCAGAGTTTCTCACACCCTGAGTACATCCAAATTCATCCTACACATTGAAGCTTCTTATGCTTGTTACTAAAATACATGGACCTCACATAGGCTGTATTTCAGTTCTGGGCAGATGGTCAAGTTTTTCTTTGAGATCTTCTGAAGCACTTTTTAGCTTCAGACACCACCATCCTTTCTACTTTAGACACATATATAGGGATTCTAATTCCTTCCACAGGAGGAGAGTTTGACACAAATAGTGGTGCAAAGAGTAAGGCATATGAATCATACAAATTCCTCAGCAGATCAAAATAGCAACTCCTTTGTCAATGAGGAAAAAACAAACAAACAAAGAAGAAATTCTTTTATGGATAGGTATGGTTAAGAAAAATAACATACTTTACTAGATAGATTGCATTAAATCATGAAATGCTAAAATTTAAGGTAAACTAGAAATCAGGTTGTGTTTTACTAAGATATGTAATCATAGCTCCATTTTAGCTGTCCTTTATGGCACAGATTACAGCAAACTGTTAGTAAAGGACTACTGTCTTACAATGACACACAAGCAGCATACTGCCATTTTAGAATCCTTCCTGAACAAAACAGAGTGTTAATTGAATGTTAAATTTCTGGATTTGACACTTGGAGGCTTTGACAGGGCTGGAATGAATGGGAGCCCACTGGGAAGCAGGAAAATAGTAGCCATCCTGATGCTGCTAAGTGCGCTGCAGACTGCTTATTCAAGGACAGATGCAGCAGTCAGGTGAATTTAAAGCCAATATATTTACATCTGTACGCAGTAGGAATCACACAAAGTAACAGCATAGGGAGTATCTCTATGAATAAAGTACACTACAGGGCTGTGTCTTAAAGAAAGGGAACTGTGTGTGCCATGGTCTGAAACAGCCAGTGATTGGGCACAGACTGTGTTCTGTGTTAACTAACACATTTGCTTTTCTTTCAGCTCTGTAGAGCTGCTGCACAGATTAGGGATGTTTAAAGCAGACTGCCTGGCTGAAGTGCATCTGGAACAGCAGGATCACTGGATTTGCAAAACCCTGTTCCTGGAATCAGACTGTGAGGTTTGGACCAGGACAGGCCACAGCTCAAACTCACGTGCAGATTTCCAGTGCTCCATCACTTCCCTGAAGCCAGTCACATTGTCCTGTGTTATACCATCCCACTAATTTAATAGATGTCTCAGTGTTTGTGTTGTTCTTTTATCTCTGGAGGAACAGACAGAGCAAAAAAGTAACTTCTTGTGTGGCCAAATGCACATCACCAGGAAGACATTGCAACTGCAAACCAGTATTGTACAAGGTGCTATTTCTTGCCTGCTCCGAACAATTCTGATTACCTATGTTAAAATATAAAGAATTAAAACCTGTTGAGAACAGAGAAGCATCATAATCAGGGGAAAGTCTTCAAGCCTAACAAACAAAGCTAAAACAGCCAAACAGGCCTGATTCTCTTCCAGACCATGCTATCTAGCCATGTAAATTTTCACGTAAAAAGAACGAGATACTGTATATTTACTAGAGCTGAAAAATACTGTTGAAAGGTACCCCTAAATGCATTGTCTTACTGAATCTCACTAAATGAAAGATGTCAATGTTAGCTCTTCCTCCTGCCAATCTACAGCTACTTTAAGTCTTCAAATATATTTGTGCTACCAATATAAATATGAATAAACAAAATTTTTAGAAATTATAAACCCTGTCATGTATTCTTACAATTTAAAGGATTTTGTATAGTAAAAAAATTTACACCTTAACAAAGTACATTGGAATTAAGGATTAATATTTTCCTTTTATTCTAAGCATTGATCAAAGAACCTAGTTTGTCTCTTGCTTTTTCATTGAAAAATACTAAAGGAGAGAACTTGAAGCTCCTGTTTCCTTATGCTGCCTGAAGAGCAGATATTTACAAAAAGTGAATAATATTTGCATAGCTGATGAACACCTAATAACATCCAGGAAGACATGTAATGTCAAATTTGCATGAGATATTAGCTTTTATAAACAGCTAATGTGTATCTCATTATCCCCTTTATGAGTCTGTTGTTGAGGGGTTTTTAAAAGCCTCATAATTTTCATCTGATGGGTTATAAAAATAACTTGATTTGGATATTACCTTAAAATGTTAATCACATTTCATACTGCACAGGACAGAATCAGTGCTATCAGCATTTATGCACATTACCAGAGGGTGCGTTCCATTTAAAAGCATTGATGGCATCAACTTTGTGCAGTATAAAAAAGTTTGATCTGACATCAGCAGTGTTAGGAGAAGTAGATGCTACTAAGTCTACTTAGTCCATAAACGTCGCATCTGTGCTGCAGGGCAACTTTTGGAGATCTACTTCTAGTCAGGAGGTCTAGAAGGTGTCATCATCTGCCTTTGTACACTAAGAAATATTGTTGAAAATCAGCGTGAAAAAAATTAACTTTTAGTCAGAGCTTCTGGTATCTGCAAAAATGATTTGTCTGTGATTAATGCTAATTAACATTATGCTCTGGTTTAGTTTTTCCTGTGTACCAGAGAAGTCCTGCTCTTATTTGAACTCTCGGGCTTATGTTCATTCTAGTTTTGCCTCATTTGGTGCTGCAAACAGAAACTGGCAGTTTTCTCTTCATATGGTTTTGCAGATTCACAGTGAACAGTACATTTTTCTTTCTCTGTTTGAAAATAGAGCAAGATACTTGCTCACATTCATGAGTCATGAGTGAACAGAGAGGGTTCTATTCTGTCCACCCTCACCAGGTTCAGGCTGGTGTAACTTGGCACTAGTACAGTAACTTCTAACTTGGCCCTTTGTAATGCCAGTAGGGTCCCAGGTTCTGGGATTTGCCTCAGCTGAAGCTGGATGAAGTGCACACAAACAGGTTTGCAGTGTAATGGGTGGTTTCAGCAGTCAGCCCTCGTTACAGCCTGGAGACTAAATAAGCCCACTACAGTTGTTTACTGTATTTCAGATATTTCCTATAGTAAGTATAGAGGTTCAGACAGTGTTTGTACTGATTTAACCTTGTTTATTTATATCTGGCAAACTAAGAAGCTCCTGAAAGCATGTGTTACATACATTGAATGAATTAAGTATTACTATGCATTACTGTTAATTTTGAATTGATTTACAGCTGAAACAATGCTTTCTTTCTAAGAATTCCACTTTGGTTCTCACACTAGGTGCACACTGATGTAATTTAAATTATTTTGGTACAGAGTTCCCTGAAATAACTGTGAGACAGCAGACTCAAGTCTGAGGCAGCAAAAGAACAGAAAATTCAAAAGGTTATATTTTTTTGGCTATCCAGCTGACTCTCCAACCTCACAGGCAAACTGGAGATTTTAGCAACCATCTGTCAGCTTTAAGGTATTTCGAAAAGTGACTTCTCATGTGAAAATTGACTCAACACTGAATTTACTCTGATCCATCACACCTTGAACACTTCAGTTCCAGCAGGTGTAGAGCCCAGCTACACGTGGCTGAACAAGCTCTGTGCTTCCCAGCACAGTGATTTTGGCTGATAGAAGTTTGCACAGAGGCATGTGCATCATTTTATGCCTCAGTTTTACCATTCATAAAACAGATTCCCTTAGTGCAAGCTCCTGTTCAGAGATCAGGTGATGTTTGATCTCTAACCATGAAACTTCCCTTTTGCTTCAACCATATAAATTTCCACTCATGCGATACTTCAATAAATGAATTCTTATAACAAATATGAATTAAGAATGCAGTACATTAGATTTATTCCTTCATTTTCAAACTCCTGCTGAAGAGCTGAAAAGGTACGATTCTTTCAGCTGATGTAGATATTTGCCCCTGGTTTCTATTTCAGTCATTTTGCCTCACAGTTTCTGCCTGAGATGCACAGATCATTCAGGCACCAAATCATCATAACAGCAACTAAAACACATTTTATGAAGCTGGGAAGCCCTCGAGGATAGCACCAGGGTTAAATGACTGCTTTTGTTCAGCTCGTTGCTTTGCTTTGCTGGGGATCTCTGCAGGCTGTGTCAGTAGGTGATGCACATGCCTCTCGGAGTGGTTTACTTACTGATTTGGAAGGAAGCACCAGCATTTCATCCTGCCTGCTGAATTTAACTTAGACAGATAGACAGAAACTGAATACTAATAATGGTAGAAGAGGAGAAGAAATAACTCCACATCCCTGCCAGCTGAGCCCTTCTAATTGCTGACCCCAAATGTGGGAGTTAGAGCAGAGCTGAGTTTTGTGAGCTGCTGCAACTGCTGCACTAGGGGAAATCCTTTCTCTGCAGAAGGGCTTGTTTCTCTCCTTCCAAGAGCAAGTAATGGTATGAATTACTAAACAAGAAAGATTAAAAAACATTTTGGAATTGGGTAGTCAGAACAGGTATTCCTTGTACAGAGACCTTCTAGAGTTGGAATCAGCATAAAGAAAGCGGAAGCTGGAAATAAAGGACAGATCTTTTCACATCTGGTGCACCAGGACTGACTCCTTTTCTCCACCACCCTCTCCTACACATTCCCCAGTGACCTCTCTATTAAGCACTTACATATGAGGTCTTATAAACACCCTCATACCCTGTTCTGGTCACACCAGGGAAAAAAGTGGGTGTACAACAGCAAAAGGCAGAAGGAACAGGAAGAGATTGTTCACTCAGTTGTGCAACTTACAGCAAAATAATTTTTCTAGGTAAACTAACAAACTGACCCCACCACACATCCCTACTCTGTCTGTTCACATGAAAATTCACTGGACCCACAGTCAGTCTGATTGTGTGAGGCTGAAGGGCACAGCATCCTCTTTGCTCATGGTCTTCTCTGGGGGGCAGAGAAGTCAGATCTCTCTGCAGAGAGCACAGATGTTTTCACATGTTCCTGAGCAATGCCAGTGGCAGCTGCCTGGGCAGAGCCTACAGAGCTGACCCACAGGGCACTTCATGTTGTTGCCAAGAGGGTATTTGGAGATGGAGTTAAAGCTCCACAGCTCTTCCTCTGAGTTTCACAAAAAGGTGCATGACTTGAGTTCACACTTGCTAACAACGTAAAAAACTAAAGCCGATAATGCCTACTACACACAGTCATGGTGCGTTTAACCATCTGCTGCATCCATCTCATGGAATGCTAATTTTGAGAGGCATCTCCCTTCAGTGAAAATGGGACAATCAATAAGAAATGATATCAAAATGGACCTGAAGTATGCAAACAGACAGGAATGGTTTATACACCCCAAAACTTTGGCAGATCTAGATTTATTCTGAGGAAATTATGGTTCTGCATGTATTTCAGGCAAAATGAGAAAAGGAAAAGAACAATATTTATTCTGACTCTCTAAGTATTACTATATATTAAAGTTACTACTATCGTTGGGGATCACAGCATTCAAGTTTTATTTGTGTAAATTTGCCTTTCTAAACCTGCTTTACTTATGATAAATTAAACCTTGAAGGCACTGGCAAGGTGGAATGATACAGAAAGGATTCACTGAGCTGCTGGGATCACTGTGAAAGGCAATCTGGGCAGGGTGAGCATGACTTTTAATACTGGCAGTAAAAGTGAAGGTTAAAAAAAATCTACAAATGCTAATTTGAAATTATCAGCTCAGTCCTTCATAGACATATACAGACATGCAATCTGAGCTGCATACTGTTCAGTGTGTCTCCTACTGTCCCAGAATCTTGGACTCTGGAAGCAGCACTTGGTACCTTCAGCAGTCCAGCTACCTTGAAAATACAGACCTCGCCTCAGTAAATGTGTTCTGATCTATGTTCTAGAGAAGCTCCTACTGAAACTTCTCATGGATCCTGAGATCCTTATTCATGCTTACATTGCAGCAGCACATTTTTGAGCCCTTTTTTGTTTGTTTTCTATGTATGAAGGCTTTTTTTTCCCTCCATGGAAGCAAGTTGGGCCCAAATGCCTGGAATGACTGCTCTTGCAACAAGCCTCAGTGGAAACAAAGTTATAAGTGAGGGGGTACACCAACACAGCAAAGCTAATAAAGTTTTAATTCTGTTTGGAATTCTATACTCTCCATTTTTATTAAAAAGCTTTTAAAGATTATAAGTCAAAGTTACAATTTTAATAACAATATTAAGATAAATACAATGGCACAAGGAGAAATGGGTTTTAACTCACAAAACCCAGCAGTACAACCCAGTGCCCTGGGGCACAAACCCAAAGAGGTTTGTTAGCCCTTGTGCTGAGACCTGCATGGTTCCCCCAAGTCCAAAGCAAAAAGGAAGTGAAAAACCTGTTGATGCAGGTGATGGTCGTAGTCTGGTCGAGAGTGGTAGTCTCCTCCTGTCAAGGTCCTGCTGCATCTCTGGATCCGACAAGTGGTTTTTGAGGTCTTCTTACCAACCACTCATGTACCCTCAGGGAGCACCCAGTCCCTCCCCCAGAGCAGGACTCACACAATGGGTGATTAACTCTGGGAGTCATGGGGTATCCCTGAACTGTTGATGGCCCATTAGCAGCCACACCCCCCCAGGCTGGGTGTGAAGCTGCTAACTCCCTGGGCAGCTGCTGCTAAAGGTCCATTGTCCTTGAGAAATGAATAGAGGGGGTAGAATACACAGTTTTGATCACCCCCACACAGTGATAACTGGTCCAACCTGCTGAACTAGGACACTAAGGTAGATAAATGAGGCAGATTGAAAGTGAGGGCTTCAGACACTCATTAATGAGTGACTGTTGATGCTTCCAGACCTACAGGCCAGATGGTCCTATTTCTACAAAGCCCAATGATGGAAAAAAGTAAAAGTCTCCAGGTGTCTACTGTACATTTCAAACTGTGATAATATTCAAGAAATGACATATCAGATAAATTAAAAGCCCGGGAGGGAAAGCCAAAAACAGAGAGAATTTATAGACAAAATACAATATATGAAGAGCCTTATGGAGACAAAGAAAGAAAATTAAAAAGTAAAAGAACTGTAGTAATTTTATTTAATATAAAGCATGCAATTTATTTTTAAAGTTAGGATTAGGGGTACGGTTATGGTTAGCGTTAGGGTTAAGGCTAGGGTTAGGGTTAGGCTTCTTTTTTGTCTTAGGATTAGGCTTTGGGTGTTTTTTTAATGTTCATGGCGCAGCAGCATTGGCACCTGACAGCCCACAGCTGCCACCGTTTCTCTTGCCACAAAGCTCAGGCCTTTCTTGGGACCACTGGGTCTGGGAAATTGCCATTTTTCAGCCGAGAATTGAAGACGGACGAAGATTCCTCTTCTAAAAGGAATCCAAGAGGAAAGGTGCCAGCCCACAAAGGGCTGGCCTAGTTCTCTCTATTCTGCCAGACCCCCTCCTCTCTCCACTCCCGACTCCTGGGTTAGGCTTACTCTTAGAGTCACGCTTAGAATTAGGGTTAGGGCTAGGGTTCGGCTTCTCTTTTGTGTTAGGATTAGGCTTTGGGTGGTTTTTTATTGTTCATGACGCAGCAGCATCGGCACCTGACAGCCCACAGCTGCCACCTTTTCTCTTGCCACAATGCTCAGTCCTTCCTTGGCACCAGTGGGTCTGGGAATTGCCATTTTTCAGCCAAGAATTGAAGAGGGACGAAGATTCCTCTTTGAAAAGGAATCCAAGAGGAAAGGTGACAGCCCATAAAGGGCTGGCCTAGTTCTCTCTATTCTGCCACACCCCCTCCTCTCTCCATTCCTGACTCCTGGGTTAGGCTTACTCTTAGAGTTATTCTTAGGATTGACATAGCTTTTTAGAAGTAACATAAGCAGTATGCTCTGAAAACAGGAGATTTATTTTCTCAAACAGGCAAGGAAAAATTCTGTTGAGCTTATTAAAAATACCCACGTGGGTAATTTTATTCCAGCCTCAGTGCTCCCTAGTTTAGTACAGCAGCGTTTTAGAGCCTATCACTTTTGTACCAGAAAGTCTTTCACTAAAATTTCAAGTTCTCCAAAAAGAGGAGGTGCATTATTTTTTCAAATTTCTCTCTATTTTAATATGCAATAATAATTTATTACCTGGAAGCAGCGGTGTCACTATGAAAATACTAAGTGAGTATGTCATTACCTCATTGAAGTAAGGCATTTGAAACAGAAGCCCACTAAATTTGATCAATGGCATTGAAAAATTAAGGTGAAGTACAAAAATTCTTGATGCTCACTCAGCAGATGTGAATTGACTTGTGTTATTCTAGACATGGATTACAAAAGATGTGTACAAACCAGGAAAGTGTTGTTTGTACATAAATTAATGTTGCACATTTTACTCAGGTAAGAAATAATCTTTAACCCATGTTATCCCAGAATCCAATAGTTCATTTAGAAATCTGGGCCTCATTTTGTTTGGTGCCAAGATATAAAATCATAAAAGCTATGGATTTTTGAGAATCATAAGGTTTTTTGTATTCTAAATATTAACAGTATCTTATGTCCATATTCTTGGAAAATAACATAGCTATAAAAGTTTTATTCACTTGTATCTGCTGAAAAACATATTGCAATTTAGTTCACAGTTGCCAAGATTAGTTACACTATTCCCTTGCCCACAGCCTTCTTGAAACTAAGTATAAACAAAATTTTCTCCATAAAATGGAATTTACCTTTCTTTGGACCTTCCTTCTTTCAAAGTCCCAAAACTTGTGTATTCTGAAGAGTTTACACAGACAGCAGATTTCGCAGTGCTCTTACTGCTTACATAATCCATTTCCTGCTCCTTGATGTATCTGCAATCTTTATAGACCAATAAGATACAAAACTTTTATATTGACATTTCCTAATGAGCAGAAGCATCTGTCTGAGAATCTTGTAAACACACTTCTGAAATGGTTTCTTAAATCTCATTTTTCACTGACACACTACTACCATAAGATCTTAAAACTAGAGCTCTGCTATGTTTGTCCTGGAAACTTTCCAATCCCAGACTGTAATCCCTGCAGATGTATCTACATGCATTTGCTGACAATCTGAAATGACACTTGGTGTGGCTTTTTAGAGGCAGATATCTCCCATATCTCTGATAATTCTTTAAACAAAAACATCATCAGATGATCCTCTGCACATCAAAGCATAAAAACATCACTAAGTTCCTAAGTAAATAATCTAACAGTCTGCTCACGGCCAAATATAAGAAATACAATGAAGTCCAAACAACATACAAACCTTATCCCAAGCAGCATTTTAAACTAGCAAGTGAGGCATCTAGGAGCTTTTCTGTGGCCCAAGGGATTTTTGCAACCTTTCTACTGGTCACATTTCACCACACATGCATGTATACAATGATCTGACATAGTCTCTTTGATCTGCTAATAATCAATGTAGGGTGAAACACAGCTTTCAATATACAACATATTTCAATATACATCTCCTGTGTTCTAACTGCCCACCTTACAATTAAGGCAGGTAAGGAAAAAAAGCTTCTAGGGATCCCAAGCATCTGCAATATGCACAGAGAACTGATCAGGGAAAGTGTTGAGCAGAGGTGCTCAGATAGGTTTTCACAGATTATGGCATCCAAATAGTTGGAATAGAAGATTTATGCCCATCATGTCCAAACATGAGCTAACAAATCACTACAGCTTTTATGTAGTCTCTCTGTTCTTCCAAATTTGAGCATCTCAGAAGGAGCAGAGCAGAGCAGGTCTCTGGCAGGGCAATCTTGACTTTGCATATGATTTGAGGAAATTAAACACTTAGCATGTATAAATAAAGCTTATCAACGCACCTTAATTTTCTTAATCTAGTTATATCATTGACATTAGACAGACAGAACTTAAGGTACTTGCTAAGGAGAGAGCAAACAGGTATTGGCATTGTCAACTGAAAGTGTCTCCATTTGCACTGAGAACAGAGAGAAGACCAAGGCTTGGCATCCCTCAACAATGAATTATTGGGCTACACAGCAATAAACTTAACACTTAGGCTGTAAAAGGAACCATAAATGGAACCACAAGGCCCTGATTTATGTACTAGATAGATCCTGGTTTGAGATCTAGATTAATTCTTTAATAAAGATGCTATCCATCACTGGAAAAGACCTGCCTTGGTTGTTTATTTGCCTATCATGAACAAAGAGTGTTAATTATGTTGTTTCAGATATAGTAAGTCTTCCCTGATACTTACAGCCTGCCACAAGGTAATATATCTTATATAGGAATGCATTATGTTTTCAATTGAAAACGACCTACCAAATTGAAAACATAATTTTTTTGTCATTGTAAGCCATATAATGCATTACAGCTTGCACTGCTACAAGATAGGAAGAGAAGGAAAAAATCATATCTGCACCTATTTTTACTGTAAAAAATAAAGTTGTATATTATTTTAATTATCACTAAAAAAATGTCACTAGGAATGAAATAAAGCTAAGGATTAGTTTCAGGAACGTCAAAATGTCAGAAAATGTTCTGAAAAAAGTTCTGCACACAATAGTTGAGGCATTCTGGCCAGTTTTCTATCACCTTGAATAGAAATATCATCAGGACACCAATTCTTACAGAATCTCATCTCATCTTTATTTTGGTATAGGTCCTTTTCCTAGACAAATCCAAACCCCAGCAAAGTTAGATAAAGAGAAGAGGAATTCTCTGACCACAGCTACACTGGAAGTTGAGCTGGTATTTGGTTGGCCCCAACTGCACTGTCTGTTTCTACTTTTGTCTTTTCCCACATTGGAGCTGAATGTTACAGAATAAAATCTTCGCCAAACCCCTAAGGCATCCAGGACAAACTAGACAGTTAGATCAAAGCCCTCATGAATTTACCAAGTCCAGGACAGAACATTAAAACAACCAGTTTTCTCAAAATTAATTTACACTTAATATTGTTATGAAATTAAAATGTATGAAAATATGGCCTAAAAATCAATGACAGCTGATTTAATATAAAGTTTTAATATCAAATTTGTATGTGTTTGATTAAAAAAAAAAGGCAACACACTCGCTGCTACAGTCTCATGCAGAAATAGAAGAGGCTTTGATCCTAAAAGAGGTATTTCTGATTTGAAATGTATGTTAGACCTGTTACAACAGCAGAGCTACTTTTTAATTCAGTGTTCTGTTTTAAATCTCCGTTTTGTTCCAACGACAAGTATAATTTTGGGGGTCAAATAGCTGTCAGGAGCTTCATCATATAACATCAGCTCAAGATCTCAAGCCTTACCCAAATATTGCTGAAACCAATGAGTATCTTCCATTGATGTCAGCAAGTTTAGCATTGGATCCATACTCATTTCCTTCCATCCAATAAAGGATTGGCATTTTCTCAATATCCTGGTGCAGGGTTCCTTATTTGCTTTCCTTGTGATCATTACCACCTCTAAAAAATTAAATAAATAATGCAACTATTTTTTAATTGAAAACAAAGGAAGGAAGGCAATATTTTTCCAATAGCTCTATATCTTTTAATCCAACTTCCGAAAATTAACTTCATGACTACTTTATTCCTGTGCTGGAGTTAAAGTAGCCAGTTGTTAGGATTTCTTTATCTGAAACCTCTGGATTAAAAATCCTGTGATGAAAAAAATAAGAATTTTAGCAAGTCTTTGACAGAAAAAAGTAATATTTGGAAACTTTCCTTCCATTCCATCTGTAATCACAAAATGCAAGCACTTGGTCTTACTAAAAAACACATTATCAGAACATGAAGTTTCTTGAGTCTCAGCAGCTCACTTTGAGCTTAAAATGTGTTTTGGACAAATATTCAGATAATGGGGATTTTTTTTTTCTAACTCTGTTTTGTAATCCAGAGAGCTACGTTTTTTTTTTATCACTGTCTTGCTAGCTCCATCTAAAAAGTTTTTTCCTATTACTTCCAAGGTTGTCAAGATTATGTCCCTATTTACATTCTTATTCTCTGGGCTTCAAAGCTGTAGTTGAAATTTGTGAATGATTTTTGGTAAGCCAGGAGAGTAACATCTAGGAGTTTTAGTAAATCCTACTTTATAGAAAATGAATTATACTTTTGATTTACAATTTAAAAACTATGAAAGGTTTCCTTTCTGCATATATTGCAGTGTCCATAACACTGAGTCTTCTTCAAAATCTTCCATTCCCTTTAGAGCTCCCCTCTTTGTCTGACAGAAATTCCAGCCAGTGGCCATGTATTCCTGATTGAAACAAGCACCAGTATGACCTTTTAATTTTGTTTTCATTTACTTTCGAGATAACAGAAGACTAATGTTAATGTTTTGTAGTTGGGACACCTGTATGTTGTCAAACCTCCTTTAATACATGATGGCAGAAAGCGCAAATCTGATGCTCAACCTGTACTCACACTATCCAATATGTTTTTTCTCTTGATTTACATTATTAACTTATTTAATGAGGCAGAAAAAAGGTCTCATACATTGTAGTTAGTCACAAGCAATGCAGTACTGAAAAAACAGCAACAGCACATTAATCTCTCTGACTTTTCGTTATTATCCACTAACAGGAATACATTTGTACCTGCTTTCATGGTTAAATGCACTTGTTTTCTGGTTTGAAGAAGGAAAGAAAAAAGCAACCCCAAAATTATGACACAGCATATTCAGAAATGCAGTTCAGATACTGAAGGAAGTGCGGGAGAGCCCACAGGGGCAGTTTGTTCACAGCCACCTGGTAGAGCTCACAGGGACATCTGACACCATGAGAAGAGCTTAGGAAAGGAGAGTACATGAAAGAACTTACTCCCAGGGAAGGGAGTGAGAACATGAGGGCTTTCTCTCCTCATTTGAACAGGAGTAAAAGAATCAAAGGTGAATAAAAGAACTTGGTCTTCCATATGTGGCGACATGGAAACACACAGTCCTTTCAAATGCACAAATGCCTGGGGCCTCCCTGTCCTGTCCAGCTGTTGGCCCACACTGGGGTTCTCCCACACAGAATCAGTCTCCTCAGAGGCAGAAAACATGATTATGTATCACGTATTGCCTTTTTCAATCATTTTCTCACAAAATAGATAAATAAACAGTGTCATTTGGTGCAATCTATAGCATGGTTCAGCCTGATGACGTTACTGGGCAAGAGTAGTTCCAAGCACAGCCCTTTTGCCAGTCAAGAGATCACTTAAAATGGCTGATTATTCAGAGATTTTGTCTGAACTACCATTGCCCAGCAAAGAGTACATGTGTTCCAAAGAGAAGTATGATGGTAACAGGAAGACCCCTGTCTTGGCTGTGGCTTTTATGACTGTATGACACCTTAGCTCTAGGACCTGTCCTGTGTCAGCAGGACTGGTGTGCCAATATTAAAAGTCACGCACTGGGGACAGTCTGGCTCAGAAAGACATTGTAGACACGGAACAAGAAATTACAGCAGCACTTCCATAAATCCTTCTGACTCATCACCAAAGTCTTTAACCACTACTCCTCTTGAAACACCTATTTTTCTGATCTCAAAATGGTTGGAATAAATGAAGATGATGGAAAATGCTTCTTTACAATCATCCCCACCAATGGCCACGTTGCTCAAAGCCTCATCCAGCCCCATCATTTCCAGGGATGGGGCATCCACAACATTTCTGGGCAACCTGTTCCAGTGCCTCACCATCCTCACAGTAAAAGATTTCTTCCTAATATTTAATCTAAACCTTCAATCTTTCAGTTTAAAATCATCAACCCTTGTCCTATCACTACGTGCCCTTGTAAAAAGTCCTTCTCAGCTCCCTTGTAGCCCCTTGTAGATGCCAGAAGGCTGCTGTAAGGGAAGATCTAAATATCATAAGCAATACATTCATCCTATCCATTATACAGAAGTCTTTGTATTCTGGGAATTAAATATTAGGTAGATCTAACCCTTGTGTGCGTGAAAAGGTCAGTACAATTGACCAAGTGTACTTTGAAGATGCCAACAACTTTAGATCAGATTCTTTTCACACAAAGGGTTTTTATTGATGGGATTTTTTTATACTTTTGTCTAATGAACCTACAGGCAAACTTTGAAGGAAGGAGTATGAAAGGGAGAGAACAAAGGAAGTTTCCTGTCCATTTTCATCTTTGTGGAGAAAAAAGTCTGGCTGGGAATCAGATATTGTAATGGACTGAGCTGCCATTGATGTTATTTGTTCAGCCCCAGTGCACCAGGGCAGATCCACAACCTTCTTAATCCAGTGGATTGATGTAAAGAAAGCAGCACAGTTTTGAAAGATAGAGAAGCTGTTTAAAACAAAAGGAGGTAGTGCTCAGTAGGAAATAGAAATGTCTAAATGTGGAAAACCAGTAAGAGAAGAGAAACTACAAAACAGGGCTGGGGGGCAGAGCAGTGGGACCATGCAGAGACAGAGAAACTGTGACTCACTTTGGCTTGTTTTATAAACACATTGCAATAAACTGCAGTGAGGCAGGGGGGTAACACTTCTAGTATTACTAAAGACAGGGAAGAAGAATTCAGTAATTGTTTCCTATCTATATTTGGAAAGAAGATGTGAAATATTTCCCTTCACTAGCAGTCAAAGTCCTTAGCAGATAACATCTACTTGGGATGACTTGCAAGCTGCTTGTACCCAAGAGTCGTGGCTTAATAAATCTTGGGGCTTCACATGTGCTCCAGAAGACTGGAAAATTTTGTAGTTGTAATAGAGTGTTGTGAAATATTTGACCTAAACATTCTTACTAGGAAATAACATGGAGACAAAGAATAGGCTGGCTGTTTGAGAAATTTCAAAATGAAGTTATCTGCCAGAAGTGGATTTGGGGGGAATCAAAAAGAGTAAGAACAGTAGAGGGTTGTAAACAAGGTATTCTCAAATTATTTAGAAACAAATGTAATGTCAATGATGATAAAGTCCACAGATAATGAAAGAATGACCAAGTGATAAAAGTGAAGGGCACACAGTATTCGTAGGAGTTCATGCAGCCTGCTTGGTAAGCTGGCAGTATTGGAGTAAGGGGGATCTCACACAGCCAAATCCAAACTGTGCCATGTACACTGAATGTTCTCAGAAAGGGAGAGAATGTGGCCCTGAAATGGGGAGGGGTTATAGTTCGCAACTATCCTAATTAAGGATTTATATTTTATAGTTCCTAACCAGCATTAATCAAGGCAGGGATTTTGCTACATGCAAATTTCCACAAAATTGAGCACAGGACTGTTTATAAAAAAACCTCAATGGATCTACTAAAAGAAAATGTTCAAAAATATATAAAAATATGTGCCATATACCCTGGACTCAGAAGATAACAACCAGGTAGTATTACCTGCTTACACAGCTGCTCTTTTTGTTTAAGAAATACAATATATGCCTGAGCCCAGAACTTCTAAATTCATTCTCTGTGGATGAACTAAGGAAATGTGTATTCAGGAAAAGAATAAAGCAAAGAACCACAAACATTGCATAGTAACTCTAACCACATTACACAACAATAAATCCAAATTAACCTTAACTTCATTGTGTTCAACAGAACTGTGCATTAATTTCTGATTCGAAAGAGCTTTACTTGTCACATTATATATCCCATATATTCTTGCTCAAAAATTCAAAATGGTACTATTTTCTAGCTCTAACCTTCTGTCACATTAAAACAGTGTTAGAGACAGAAGAGACCTCATATACTGCAGTTTTCAATATTTTTGCAGTCTTCATAGAATAAATCAGTTAGAAAAAAATTAATTCAATGATTTTCCATAAGAGAATTCAGCCTGATCAAATCATAAACATCTTGCAGTGAAATGTAAAAAATTAATAATTTTTATCTAGTCAACTGAAGGCAGAAAGGTTCCATTTCAACTTTCATTCTGAAAAATTGAATTTCTATTCAATTTATATTTATATTTACATATAAGCAGAAAAAAAATAAATAAAAGGAAATAACAGATAAAGCTATTTGACAACAAAAAGCTTCAAAGTGTCATTTACTTCCAAAGATATTTTGGGACAGCAGTCTGCTGTCTTCACAGGACTTCTCAAAAAAGTATGTAAAATATTTGCAGAAAACATAGCACAGATAATGTTAATATCAAACAAAATTATAGGAGGTTATCACAGTTCACTCATATCTCCTATTCAGTCTGTGCTGGTCTGTTCAAGCAATGTCACTGCAGTGACCTTTAGAAATCTTCATTAATAAAGATCTCTCCTTATGACTTGATCAGATAAAAAAAGACAACATCAGAGCATAGAAAAAAAAAAAAAAAAAAAAAGAAAGAATATTCCGGACTATTTATTTGCCTCAAATGAGAGTCCACCCATGAGCCAATAATGACAGGGGGATTTGCAGGTGCCTAAAGACAGATCCTCCTTTGTCACTCCCATGTTAAGATTCACTCTCCCCTGGCAATGGCACTAATCCAGCACAGCCAGATGTGGTAACGTGTAATACACACCCTCAATAGTAGGCTAGACATTTCCCCTGCTAAAAAAATACATTTCTTAGAAAATTGCAAACATAATTGAAGAACAGAGAAGCAGTACTAGAAAGACCATTCAAAGGCTGATGGATAGTTACACCGCTACTGAGCAGAAATTTGGTATAGTGATGCTGATCTCTGCCTTTTTTTATATTTATTGAATTTTTTAACTAATCCTGGGGTTGCAAATTCAACATTGATACAAAACAGATAAGGTCATATATTATTACTATATCATTATATTATACTATAGTACTAATACAGACATTATATATGTATATCATTATATACATAATAACATAATTTTCTACAAAAAATAATTTTACTGAATTAATATAATTTAAAAATATTAAAAATTAAAATTTCATATAATTTTATAATGTTGGTATATTATTGCACTACAATATATTGCAATAATACAATAATATGAGCCTATATATTACATAATATTAATATATTATTAATATATACATTAATATAAAACAGGTGAGGTTTCATGTGTCCCACTATTCCCTGGGACACAATTTCACAGGGAAGTTTTGGTAACTGTGTGCCTTC
This sequence comes from Pithys albifrons albifrons, assembly GCF_047495875.1. Taxonomy (NCBI): domain Eukaryota; kingdom Metazoa; phylum Chordata; class Aves; order Passeriformes; family Thamnophilidae; genus Pithys; species Pithys albifrons. The sequence goes on along the minus strand of NC_092465.1, from coordinate 8,228,868 downwards.
ACTTTACCCTCTGACAGCTACAGAGGCCAATCAGCCTATAGAAACTACTGCAATCCAACCATTTGGTGCTACAGCACACAAATTCAAAGGAAAGAAAGCCCTGCACACATTCTCTGCTTTACTCCAATACTCTATTTTGAACAAATACAGAAGGACAGGAAGAGTTTGTTTCAGAATCATTGATGTCAAGTGAAAAAAAGTAGACCTGGGAAAGAAAGAAAAAGCAAGTAGAGTGGAACACAGCAAGGTACAATCAATAGGAATAAGAATAAAGAGAAATTATGATGAAAGATTAAAGTTAGGTATAAAACAACCCACAAGTCATGTTTTCTTAGATTGCAGCATCTGTGGAGCTGCCTGATTCCTTTGTTGCTACAAACTCTGTTTATGGAAACCTGACTGCCCTGCAGATGATAAACTGCTGCACTGGCCTGTAGCTCTATGGTGCTGGAAAAGATTTTAACCTGTTTCTTGGGTTTGTGATTAGTGTTTTACTTGCTTCTTGTACGTTGTACAAAGCCGGGATATAAGGATAGAATTAGAGATACGAATGAAGATGTTAAAATATGACACACAAACCTCTACTGTCACACAGCTGAATGAAGACCATCTCTGCCTCTACTTGTTCTGCGTCATATCTCTTCCCATGTGGCAGGTCAGAGGTTTCCCTCTGTCCACAAAATGTACAACAGCCTCACTGAAGTTATAGGGACTGCTCTAGTACTTCTACAATTTACATTTAATTACGACGTTCCAATTCCCAGTACAGATAAAGGAAACTATTCCTTTTAACTGTTCACCACAGATCCACATCAATAGTTTTTTCATTTGGTATTTTGGAAGAAATTTCTCAAGACTTGAATCAAAACCAAATTACTAAAAAACCCCAAACTTGAAGCAAATCTAGTAACAGTAACACAACAAATATTTATGACACTTATAGGAGGTGTAATATTCCATTTCTTCACGAGTCCTTTAATGTTCAAGCAAAGAACAAGAAATATACAGGACAAGGCAAAATTCATTCCAGCTCTGCATTAGACACAGAGTACCCAGACACGATACAGTTATTATGTGCAACCATTTCAATTACAAAGACTGCTAAAGCATGTAATTTGACAGGCACTTCACTCAGTATCTCTTCAGCTGATCTGACAATAAGGACCAGGTCTTGCAGCTTAAGTGTCAGCCTCCTAGTCGCCTGTGAACTCTACCATTTACTTAAAAATCTATTTTCTCACTTTAATTGCATTGTTTCCACATGCTAAATCAGAGTTTCTTTCCATGACAAGCATCATAACCCAAATGTGTTGCTTCAAAGATTTGAGTTACTTAAAATGTACACTAGCTGCAAAGTGTTTTGAGCCTCTATTTATGTTCTTAACAACAGAAGATCATCTTTTTATGTTAGAACATGTTGTATATTGCTTAAAAATTCATTAATATTATGGGAACAGAAGTGCTGTCATGAGCATTATTTACTCTTTGAAATTTTAAGAATATTGAACAGTCTGGTTAGCATTAGTTTCTGTAAATTAATTTTGATATCTGATAATAATAGCTATGGTCTGTGGCAGAAGAACTTTCATGATGTGACACCTAATTATAATACAATCTTAACTATCAAGAGGAAACAAAACTGTGTCAGTGATTTCAACAAATGTGTCTCATTAAGCACCTCCAAAAGGGAAAATGAAATAATTTTGTATGTTTAATTTTATGTAACTGGAAAAAAATTCATTTTTTTCCCTGTAGTGGGTTTTTTTCCACATATGTGTGTTGCTTTGAGATGTATGGAGTATCTCAGTGGACCAGTGGCAGTAGCAGCCTGAAATATCCATCTACTGTCTATAGAAATCACATTCCAAACAAGAAATCAGAAAATGTTACATCTTATTTTCCAAAACACATTTTTTTCAAAAGGCTTCACAGGATTTTCAGCAAAAAATTTTAATTTAATCAGTGTCTCAACATGAGATATTTCCTCCATATATTTCATGAGAAAATACAGCTGTTTGTAACTGTTATCACATAATCAGAATTGGAAGGGACCCACAAGTCCCCACAAGTCCATCGAGTCCAACTCTCAGCCCTGCACTGGACCATCCCCAAGAGTCACACCCTGTGCCTGAGAGTACCATCCAAACACTTCTGGACCTCTGCCAGGCTTGGAGCTGTGACCACTGCCCTGGGGAGCCTGTTCAGTGCTCAACTACCCTCTGGGTGAAGAACCTTTTTCTAAACCTCCCCTGTCACAAGTTCAGGCCATTCCCTTGGGTCCTGTCACTGTGCCTACAGAGCAGAGATCAATGCCTACCCGTCCTCTTCCTCTCCTGAGGAAGTTGTAACTGTAATGAGGTCTCCTGTCAGCCTCCTTCTCCAGGTGGACACATCAACCGCCCTCAGCTGCTCCTCACATCTTCCCCTCAAGGCCCTTCACCATCTTATAACTAAAGTAACATTTACCAAGCCACATTTCTTGGTATTAGCAAGTCAAATATTTGTAGCAATAGAACAGCTATTTCACCTCTCAACACTGAGATATTCTACTGACCTTTGATTATACTGCAGATACAGAAGGGAGGACCAGTGTATTTTTATTTAGTTTTTATTTCACTGATTTTACACAGTAGAAAGAAAGCACTTACCAGACAATCTATTACATGTACAAAATACTGAGATGCAAATTAAGCTGCAAGTTTGTATAATTATGAAATGCTTTTTGCACTACTAACTGATGGGAATTGAAACATCAATTGGATGAAACAAACACTTGGATCCTAGAACAAACAGCAAAGATAATGCAGTAAATTCATCCTTTGTTCAAGTTTTGCATAAAAAGAGCACAAAGTAGGAACAGGAACAGACATAAGGCCTGTTCTTTTCTATGATTTCTTGAAAGCTGCTGTCTAAAAACTCTCAATCAGATAACTAAGGAATTTTGTACTTGCCTTATGCAAGTACTGATAATTTACAGCAAGCTGTGCAAATTGTGCTTATTCACTAGAAACAGAATATGAACCATCACCCGAACACAATATACTGGCCAGAGCTAGAGTTTGGTGCAATGAAGTATTTCTCTGGACTCATTCTTCTGTGTGTCTAAAATGGACCTTTTTCTGGAAGTTCCTCACTATTCAGACTTCCCTTGGTCTGGCTTTCACCTCATTGTGTATTCCTCTTCACCTCCCTTTCAACAGTCCATTAATGTTTAGTGCTGTCTCCCACTTTACCTAGAGTCTGTTCTAATATTTTCCAGTGCTCAGTGTTCCATACTTCACCCCTCCACATTCACTTGGTCATTTTATTCACATACAGACTTTTATTTACAGTACCAGATTAACACAGCACCATCACAAGTCCAACTCTCTACTTGGGCACTTCTGTTTCCATTTGATTCCAAAGATCCTCCACTCTCAGCGTCACCATCTTCAGCTTTTTCATCAGCATGTCAAAACCTCAGTGGTTTTCAATGTCTTCTAAAAGCTTCCTTACTTTTTCTCTCCTTTATTAGAGTTGGAAATAATGTGATTTTTCTTGCCATTCAAGTTTGTAATCTCAGGTTTATTTCAGATGTCATGATTTCCCACCTTCTCCCCCATATACTTTTTCTTCTCCACTCTGGTTGTCCATTTTACCCAAACAAACACATGTGAGAAGGATTCAGCTGCCTTCCCCAAATCCCCAGGCACTCAGCCACTAGAGAAGACATAGGAGGAATCTCCACCTGCTCTCTCTTCACCATCTGAAAGCCCTGCTCTTATTTCCAGACATTTGCACCTTGCAGAACCAGAAAAATCATTTCATCACCACTACCAGAAAGAACTCAGTTCAGGTCTACAAATGCTGCTTCCACTTCATCCCAAGGCACTGCCCAGTTAGAAAGCTCTGAGGTGCTTGTGGATACTATTTAATACTGGAGATTAGGCTTTTATTAGCATTTGTCAGGGGACAACTGGCACCATCTCCCACTTTGTCCCACAGAAGGCAGCAGCTATTTTTATTATTGGGAAGAGGGGAACAGTAATAACTGTTCTGTTTCCAGCTTTCAGTAGTTATAAATATTACTCATTTCAGGGAATACTGGGGATCAGAGAGTGTGAAAGGTCACATTGTTTGGTAGGTTGGTTAAACAGCTTTCAAGTCAAGTCTCCTTGATTCAGTGATTTTCACTTATACTCACTTGTGTTGCCAAAGGACAATGAGATTGTTTTTTAGCTCCACTCTACTGCTTGGCCAAAGACAGTAGAGTTAGTATCTTGCTGTGGTGTGGAATAACAATGCCAGCAAAGATGATGTTTGTGATGGCTGTAGTGTTTTTTGCCCTTTATTGAACTTTTTCTCCCCTTTATTGAACTGACATTCGCATTTTACACTATCAAGCTGAAAAATTCTTATTTGGTCAATTATTTATCAAAGGTACCACGTTTCAAAAAACCTCCCAAAACAATCCCCATTCTCAGAAAAAAATATTTACAATTATTATTGTCTTTTTAAATTACTTTCAAAATCAGAATATTGTTTGTAGTGCTCCATTGTTTAAAATTGAGCATGTTTCCTAAAATATCTTCTCGCCCAGCTTGTTCTTGAAACATGAAGCAGTACAGTCCAGCTATTATAACACTGCTAAACTCAGGCTTTTCATTCTGGCAAAGTAATTTGAAACTTACTGTTTCAATTTTTAACCCATTTATAAATCCCTTAAAAAAATAGTTGGGAGGATATAAGCCAACTTTAGGTGGTACCATCTCCCCTTTTCTTAACATCCCAAGTAATATTGTACCTGACAACTTCCTTGCAACTGTTTTATTTTCTTTACAAAAAGGATAGCTACAAATACTGATTCTCACTCATTGCATCTAAAACTGGAAAATGATGCTATAGACAGGCGATACAACTTCTTATCTTAAACCTACATGCAGACCACCAATTGATATGCTATGGAAATTTCCTTCTTCTCATTGGTTAAAACACAGACAGATAGATTTTTTTAATTATTTTTTTTAATTTTAAATATCTGACCTGACCAGCTTTATTTTCTGCACTGAATCTAATATAGTCCGAGCAGTCAAGAAGGGAACCCCTCCTGTCAGCCTGGTTTTCTCCCCTGCTTCCCATGAACACCATTAAGTGTTTAATGGAGCTTCCCACAGAAGTAAAGTGGGGAGTGAGTAGTTAATGAGACTGAGCACTGCATAATTTATCTGGAAACAGTGAATTCTGTATGTTTGGGAATAAGTGTGTAAAAAACTTTACTATTCAAAGGTTAAATGCCAAATTCATAAATGGCTATTCATATATAAACCTCATTCTTTACTATTTGTTGATCCCACTGGTTGCAAGTGGATGGTACAACTGAGCAGGCTCATCCTGTGGTGCAAACAATTATAGAATTCTATTGAAATATATTTTTAAAAGGTAGATTTTGTTATCACTGGGAAGTCCTAGCCATGTGCACGTTGCTGCTCTGAAGTGATGTTTTCATGGTGTTGCTTCACTACACAGCATTCACCCTATGAAACAGCAACCAGCCAGAGCTAAGCACCACCTTGGTATTCCCTGTGCATTCCTCCATACAGAAGTGCCTCCCTGATGGCAGGTTCCTGGGAAGCCCAAGGACGGGGAAGAAAAGTGTAAGCTTTTTGTCAACAAAAAGAAATGCTCTATACTGCTGGGATGGGGTTCACTGCAACTGGAGCACAGGGAATCTCACCTCACCATCACCTGTGTGGGCAAATCCAGGGTAGGGAAGTTTGCACTTTGCAAGGCCAGAATTATTACTGAATTTTGAGTAAAATATTTAAATACAAAAATCAATTTTAATATTCACAGTCCTCTTAACGAATAGCAGTCCTTCTTTGGTTTGTTTTGGGTTTTTTGTTTGATTTGGGTTTTTTGTCTGATTTGCCTTTTTTAATCATTTCAGTATCAGTAATTTGTTGTCAGTCATGCTACCTTTGGAGGAGTAGAACGTTCTAGAGACAACTGCAGTCAAAATACCAGCTAAGGAGTGATTTTTATGTAAATGATTTTTGGTCTATGACACTATCAGAAAGCTAAGAATGCACTCTCTAACATTGATCCTAACTACTTCCATGTACTTTCAAATATGTTTATAAATCTTTACTATTACTATCACTTTAAAACAATAGACAATGATAAGTTGATTTCTCATATTACTAGGGTACTACACGCACATTTCTAGAGAGCTCAGGTTAGTCCCTATAAGTAGCAATCGTATATATGGTTTGCATGACATTTCAATTTTTTTAAATTGTAGCCCAGCTGAGCAAAACGCTTTCAACACAGAAAAATAAAAGGATCCAAATATCTTCCCTAAAATGCTTCTGCTGGACAATTTTTACTAGACAAAAATCCCCACAAGCTCTACAGGTAGCAAATATTTTTGCAGCCTCCCCTGACTTTCTATTATTTCTAAGGATGGGGTTGAGAGAGAAAGGAAAGGTTAAAAAAAGCAAAAAAGTACTTATTGGAAACAAAGTCAAAACCAAATATTGAAGTAAGATTAAAATATAATTTCATAAAGATTTTGAAAATTACAGGGAAAAATACAATTTCTCTAGAGTATGAAGAAGTGAGAGTTTAGGTCTGAGCATCATCATAATTTTGTTTTGTTTTTTTAAATCCATGTAATACATATTTTTTGCTGTATTTGAATATTTACATTTTCAGATAAACCCTTGTGGTCTGGTCTAGTAAAGGTCTTCACCACTCTTTTGCTATTCAGTTTCCAGGCTTGGTATTGTGACTACTTCAAAAGGTAATAATCAGTAATCTAATAAGAAATTCTTGTATTTAAATGGTTTTTAAATGGGATCACTATTCTTGCAGTAATTGCTGCCTAACTGAAGTCCAATAGCATCTGAATATTTTCAATAAAACAAGACTTAGATGCCAGATGAAGTAGGGTTATCAGCACTATTGCTGAGGAAAAGCCAAGGAGCAGTCACCGAAGATATCTGTACTGCTCAGGTAGCAATTACAATCCATTCCATTCATTCCCTAGTCCCCAGCATCCCTGACATCCAGCAGCACACACTCCCACAGCACAGGGATCCTGTGTGTGTTGCCTGCTCTCCATGGGCTGCATTGCTGAAGTACACACTGTCAGTTTATTAGAATAAAAATAAGGTATTTTACTTTCCTGAGAGTTTTCTCCAAATCCCTCTGTCATAGCAGGTCACACTGTGCTGCAACGCAACAGCCCCAGTCCACAGCTGACTCCTTCATGTGAGGATACACATTCTCAATGGATTAAAAGTAAGAATTGAAGAAACAAGAACATAAATAATAAATGTCATAACAATCCATCTATGTTATTTTCTATATGTCCTTTGTACTTCTCAATTTTACAGTGTCTTTTGATTCCCAACCAAATGATTAATCTCACAAATTGACTGATATTATACAATGCATATTAACTGCAAAGCTGCATTTTTATCTCCTCAATTGCATTTTAAATGAATAACTTATTTAATTTTCTTAAAAAACAAGGGAAAAAAACCCAAAACCAAACCCAAAACATAATAAAACCTCAAGTGGCTGCCAAACTGAGCAGGGTCCTGCAAGGTACAAATCCTTCACATTTATATTCGTCTGTGCAAATGGAGGATATAATACTGGGACACAGTGGCTGTTCTTTCTAGATAATTATATTTTGGAATTGCAATGAAGCAAACAGAATTTCATCCACACAGTGCAGAAATTCTTACAGCTAAAGACACTCCATCTTATTGGTGTGAAGAGATCACACAGGCAAGGGGTCAGCAAAGCTGTCTGTGCTGCTAAAGCAGGATTTGAGCCTTCCTCAGTGCTCCCTCCTCTGCATGAAATGATCATGCTTGGAGAGATCCACAGTGCTGACCTTGAGACTGCCTGAAAAGAACTAGTTTGTTTTCAACACTCACTATCCCAATTCCTACATAAAACCATCCCAGTGGGTGTACGTATGAGGATGGAGTTTTGCACAATGTTTCCAAATGAGTCTCTCTGGCTGTTGAGGGGCTCAAACTGGATTCTCACATGTGGGGAGTGCTCATCAGAGCCTGTCCTGCTGATCTTGCCCTGTCACTTATTTGTCTGCCAAACACGTCTCTCCCTCTAAAGTGTCTGTATCTCAGATGCAGATACAGCCCAGAAATATCTTCGCAAACAGGGGGAGAGGTCGAATGTCCCCTGCTCACCACCTCTTCCCACACACAGCAAGGGGAAGGCTAGAACAGATAAAAGGAGGTTTTGCCCTTCGTACAGAAGTAGTTATGCTATGGAAGTCCTTGCCAAAGGTATTGATGCTTTATAGTGGTTCACAGACAAGGTGGCCAGGTCAGGAAGAGAAATCCTCTGAGGTTTCTAAAGTCACAAAAGCAAATACTTCCTCAGGAAGACACCACTGTCAAGAGGTGCAGAGATTTGGGAAGGAGCAGTCAGTGCTGTGCATTTTATGGGTTTTAACACAATTGCTCTGGGCTACCTGTAAAAATATAAATAAAAAAAAAGTATAGGCGTCAAAAAAATAAAAAAAAAAATAGTCTTTCCAGCAATGACTGTCCTGGTTCTTGACCTTGCACAGTTGTTCCTGTTTAGTTGCTATGTATTAAAAAAGTATTTCACGGCTCTGCCTCCAAAAGAGTCTTGTCTTAATCAAAAGAAACTACACACAAAAGATGTATTAGATTTATACAAAAACAAGTATATATGTGGATTAAAACACTTTATAGAACAAACAATGCTAATTTAGCTTAATTGCTAAGATAATTTTATCTACTGTGAATATTCAAGGAGGAGTGGGAGAAAGTGAGATACTATTAGTAGAATTAGTAGATATTCAGCTACCAGACTTCCTTGTACCTTGACTTTGAGGATTAAACATTTAGTTCCACTCTTAAAATGCAGAAGAAAATCTCAAGTTGCTTCATTATGAGTTCTGACACAAACCCTTGTGCAAGAGAGCAAGAGGGTAGAAGGCATCAGCTTGTCGTTAAGAGGAGAGTTACAAATAAAAATTGTGCATGTAATGGTTGTTTATAACAGAGGAATAAACAGCACAAGAAAATGCTGGGGAGGGAAAGACACAGAAGATGATGGAGATGATGTTGAATTACCAGAAAAGTAGCTTCCCTTTTTGGTTTTTTTGTTCTTCATCTTTGTGGTCTTTCCCTTTTGTGACATCCCTATCACCATAGTTCTGTCTTCCACACTTTCTCAAGGTTTCCTGTGAAGACTCTTCATATAATTTTAATGATGAGGAAAAAACAAAGTATATCAAATATAAAGACTCAACACTACAAACCCTTCATTTGCTGCAGTGATTTGAAAGCAATCATGAAGAAAGAAGAACTAGATTTACAATTAACCTTCTCCAGGCCTGAAAAGGCAAGATCTTGTGGATTTTTATTTAAAAATAGAACAGAAATGAAATTCCCTAATGTGCTTTGAAGAATATACCAATTTTTGGTTTATTTTTTTACAGAAAAAACATTACTGACTTTCTTCATTACCAGAAGTCTTAATTTTGAGTTGTATCTTGAGGGCATTTTGCAAGATTTGCCTGTATGTGCAGTACAGTAATTACTTTTTTGAAGTCCACTGGAAAAAGGAAATGAAGTCAGCAGGTTTATGATCTCAGAGGTTTCTGATTTTATTAAAAGACATTAGCAGCAACCCTCACTATTCAGTGGCTGAACATGCCCACAACAGAGATCTTGAGGCTGAAGCCATAAGCTGCAGGTTTTACAGCTTGCTCAGGTTGAGTGTATGGCACAGTTCAAGGTTTTACCTGGGCTACAGAGTGGACAGCAAACGTGACAATAAAATGAGTATCACTATAAAAAATTAAATGTTAAGCCTAGTGTGATTAAAGGTTAAAGTTAGTAGAAGAAAAGCACACTAATTTATATTATATTCCCTCCGTGAATGTGTTGTGTATTAACTCTGCGCTTGATTTATGGCATTAGAAAGTTTTCTAAGTCACAGGTTTTAATGCACACACTCAGTCACAGCTGAACCACTCACTAATGTGCTCTATTCCCTGATGAGCTGGCCAATTTAATACCCAGGCTGGTGCCAGAATCTCAACACAATGAAAGCCCTTTCACTGACATTCTGCTGTAATACCTAATAACAATTAGATTCCTTTTCCTTGCTATTGTATCTTGCTATTGTCATTCCAACAACAGATGCTTTTCTTATAAACCACTGAATTTACTCAAATTTAAATGTCAGGCGGGCCAAGAGAATGCACAGTCCATGAACCCGCGCTAGGGAAAACGAGCTCACATCTGTCTCATTATAATATACTTTATTTCCATTTCATTTACTTTCCAATCTTAGCAGAATTTCAGGCAATTTTTCAATTTCCAAACCAAGCAACATCTTAAAAAAAGTTAGGTGATTTTTTTCCTAATTGTGACAGAAAATATATTGTTTGTTGGTGCATTTTTATGGCATAACACGAGATCCCAGCACGATGCTGCTCTCACATTGTTTAACTAGACAGCAAAACAATACAAGAAATCTCTGTGCAAAAGCTACCAATGCAGAAATGCTATGGACAGGTTTCCTGAGCATGGACATAAATGAGTATAAATTTTAGATATTGCATAACTGAACAAATGGGATTTCACAGGGGGAAATGAGACCACAGACAGGCTCTGGCAATCTGCAATTATATGGGTTGTAGTGCTGGAGCTTTACAGATATTTAGTGATGCAGATAATGTCTCAAGGAGGTTCTAAAATACTTCAGTATTTAGGAAATTAGTTCCTTTGATGTTTTCTGATGGATCTCATTAGATGCACCTTAAGGTATGTCAGTATGTTAAAAAAAATCTTGTTATTGAATTCAGCATCTGCAGCTTAAAATAATAACATGTAGGTGGATACCAAGTTTCCAGATCAGTCTCTGTATAAATCATTTAATGTAAGCAATATTAAAACCAAGATGAACAATTGGCTTGTCTGATATGATTAAAGGCATAGGAAATTAAAAAAACAACAGTAAATTCTGAAATTCTACAGTTAAGTTAACAGGTGTGAAGAGCAACTTCATTTGTCCTAAAATGCAAGGCAATCTCAGCTGCTGTAGCTTTATCATAAACTTCCAAATATGGAATTTTCAGATTGATTCATTAAAGGTTAGTCTGTTTTTTCCCAGTCTTTCCATATTTTCTTATTGTTAGGAGTTTTAAATGACTGCTTTATTGTTGAGTTCCCTGGCAGAAGTCCACGTGAATTAGGACTGTTCTGAGAATATAAATGAAAAAATTAATTAGATGGTGACAGTTTGGAATATTAGTTTTCAGCTGCCACTTTTTATTAGGTCTCTCTTTTTCTGGATGTTCATGAAATGATTGACAGCAAATTTCAGAAACATAAAGGATGAGTTAAAAAATTTCATACTGGAGAACAACATATTCTAACTCGTCCTTTTGAGGGGAGAAAAACAAAATGCCACATTGCACTTCAGCTGAATGAGTACCCTGCATGGAAAAGCATGACGTTACCCTCTGATCTACCAGATTCCATCAGAAATCCCCAGTTTCCCACACTATAAAGAGTTTTTGAGACTACAAAAGAATACATTTATTGTTCTTTTCCTCCAAAGGTCAGTTGCTATATAGCATTACTGTCCAAATGCTGCCCTACAATGTGTTCTGTTTCTCAGTGGCACTGCCAAAACTCAGTGGCTCTGTGAACCACTGAAAAATTTGCTCTAAAAGTGGAGTTAATTACCTCAGGAATCAAATTTTACCAAAAGAGGAAAAAAAGAGAGAAATGATCAATTACTTTGAAGAACACATGTAAAAATTAAGGTTTTTTTGAAAACTAGATTAGCATTTTAACTCTGCAGAGCTTAACCCCAGACTAAGTAAATATATTGTGATAGCTTTCTCACCACTGGGCTTCCACTTACTATTTTTTATTATTATTTTTAATTTCTCTTCTATCTCATCTATATTTTCCTGACATAAAACAAAATCTGTTTCTAGATCTTGATAGAGCTTTTGTAGCTCTACTACATTCCTGTTTGAACATGCAGATCTCTTATTGAAATCTCACTGTTTCAGAGACACCTTTGGTGCAAATGTTGTTATTTAGTTGGAAACACATGATCACAACAGTAGAGGCACTTGTTCTGTAAAATTTCATTTTAGACCAGCCTGTTTTAGAAGTTTACAGCTGTCAGACCTCTTATCTTTCTCTCTGATCCCTCAAGCTGAAGCACTTTGTTCTTACAATAAAACATGTGTCTGTCCTTTAGCTGATTAGTGCATCAATGAGAACACAACAAGATATTCACTGTTTCCAAAGGCTTGCACATCAAAGAGAACTTTAAGCAGCTTTGTGAAACAAATTTGATTTGCTAAAACCTCAAAACTGAAGAAGGATGGAGCTGGAGGAGGTTGTTGATGCCCTGCATCTTGCATAATGAGTGTATACAGGTGGTCCAGATATGCATCTTTGTCTACAAATTGTGGTTTATGTATGTTAAAAATTCATCAGCCTAACTTTTCTAAATAATTGTTACTAGAAATCTCAAATATTTTAAGTACAATTTCCAAAACCACTAAACTTTTCAATAACTATTTGAAGGGCATCACATCGACCTGCACAGCAATCACTTCTCAACACATATAACCCTTCATAGGTCATGGCATCACCTATGAAAGGTACTGAAAGTTACTAACACACATTTTCAAAAGTACTTAAAATAGTGCTCCTATTCTGCTATGATAAAGCCAGAAACCAGGAATCAGAATGAAAGACAGAGCGAGAGATTATTTTTAAAATGAGCTACAAATGTCATTTTCACTAATTGAATTAATTCCTAGAAATTCCATAACACAAAAGACTAAGTTTTGTAATTATTCTTTTAAATATTATCTATTCCTCTGCATAATTTTGAAGAAAATATACAGCAGATACTCTAAATACTCATTATAATGAAATGTTGAACTTTATCTACCAGGTATAAAGCCTATTGAGTTAAAATGATGCATATAACATCCACAGTAGCAGAGAAGGGGACAAGCAGGGAGCTCGCCAGGCATATCTCTCTTGGGAATTAGCAGCCTCCCCTCCACTGACTACCAAAATTCACTGTATACTCATGAAATGTGTCCAGATAAAAGGGAGACATAATGATACCTTTCCTGCTATCTAGATTTTTTCATTCAGACTTCATATGTAGATATTCATGAATATAAAAATCAGCTTAACACACCTTTCACATTACTTTTCTTTACATTGTTGAAGCAAATCTATTGGAACAGCAGCAGGTTCCTGCCATCAATGGTTCTAAGCTAGCTGGATATAAATATTTCTTTTAAAGGACTGTTGCAGCCAAGAAAATACTCAGACCTACAAGCAGCAAAATAAAAGGAACAGGCCAAACTAAGATGAGAAAACATGTGCAAATGTCAACACATAACAGCATCTTCACTAACAGCCACTCAATCCATCATCTCACAATAGACTAAAAAGTTCAACAGGTCCTCATGGACTCTGCTCACTATGAAAACTAGGAGAATTTTCTATTCAAAACAACAAGCAGCAATAACATTTAGATCTATATTTGTACTTATTTATATAAGAGAATGTATTCTATAAATTAAAATTGCCAGCAGTCAGACATACTAAGATTTTCCTCACAAGGATTCCCAAACCCCTATCAGTGTTGTTGTATCCAAGCAGCCTTATGGGCACTGAACCCCATTGCAGACACCCTCTGCAGGGAACTCAGGGCTTACATTAAAGGTCAGCAAGGTTAATCCTATGTAAATGCCTTTTGCTCAAACATGAATCCTTAACCAATTCATGTTTCACAATAACCTCCTTCTTCTCCTAAAATTCTTGCCTGGCTTTTAAGATGAGATAAAAAGTCACAGAGCAATTTGGTTGGTTTGAGCCTCTGAAAGTTGCTCTGGGACTTGTTGTGTTGAGGAGTCAATACAGTCAACATAGCCAAGAGAAATAAAACCCACAAGCCAAAGTGTGATACAAACCTAGTTTTTATGTACCTAGTCTCTGCAAGTCCAAAGGCACACCACTGCCAGCTGCTCCTCTGTGTCAAAGGACCTGGTAAGGCATCATCTAAGAGACTTCCACAGCCTCAGTTAGCATTCTAAGTCTATAAATAACAAATGTCACCTGCATGAGTTTACCAACTTTTGCAGAAAGGACAACTTGACACTTTCAAAGAATACCCATGTTCTTTTACATTTTTCCTCTCTTCATTATTTATATGCTGTTGCATCACAGCGCTGACCTCACAGGCCAAAGTACTGGTGGCTTTCACTAAAGCAGTAATTCAACTGCTGGGGAGTGTAGGGAGTGATGCCTCTCTACCCAGCCAGGGCAAAGCATGACCTCCACAAATCTCTGATTCGCACTGAACTCACATGTGTTCAACCATTTTAGCATTAAATCTTTTATATACTCCAATGGTCCCTGCTCCTTCAAGACTTCACTGTCTGATTAGAGAAATTATAAATGCAAACTTGGCTTTCTGATTAATGAGTCATGAACATCAGAAGGAGGCAGCAAGTGACCTTTGTTGTTCGTTTTTTGCAAGCCTTCCTGTAATCAGCATCACAAATATTTCAGCAGAGTTTGTTTATTGAATCCACACTGGAGCAAAATCTATATTCTCTGCTGTTTTCTTCCTATTTTGGCTCTTTTACAGAAAATACAATAGTGTTATAAGTGTCTAGACTTAACAGCTCTGTTCTCTGACTGAAACTGTATACGGCCATGTATAGCCCAAGTTATTTTACCTAATCAGACTGGGGTGAGGATTGCAGAGAAGAAAAGAAAAAAATAAATAAACCAAGGCATAAGGAATAGAGTGTTAAAATAGTGGTAAAAAACCACAACAAACCAATAGAACTCAGAAACCAAACACCAAAAAGACAAAGACCTTCTCTATAAAAGTAATTAAATGTAGAAGTTTTGCAGGTAATGCTTTCAAAAAAAAAGCTAGAAAATAAATAGAAATGATGATGCAAAATACATGAAAAGCACCACATCCCTGCTTATCCTGCTTTCCAGACTGTGCTGTTGCTAGCCAAGAAAGGAAGTACTCAAAGGAAGATCCTCTTCAGGGTGCTAAACACATACTGCTATATCATATTGCTTGAGGTTTTATATCTCCTTTTGGAGAAGCACCAAAGCATGTAACAACTCCAGGTCCCTACATCTAAGGTTGAGCTGGTGATTTTCTTACTGGGGATTCTGACTGGTTAGACACAAGACCTGTATTGCCATTACTCAATATACTCTGGATCAGTCACTGAGTAAACTGGCAGTGTCAGAGGCAAAAAAAAAGTTTGTTTTGAGACTAGAGACAGGTAATTCACTCTGTCAAAAATTAAATCTTGATGCTGATTAGGAATGTGCAGTGGAAAAGAGCAGTACTTAGCAGCCCAGTGGTGGCCTCCTCTTCCCTCATAATAGCAGATACCAGGGAATATTATTAGTACCAAAACAACAAACATATTCATTAATCTAAGGAAATGGTTGAGAAGGATGTAAAGATGGACAAGACCAGGAGGATGTCAGAGCCACTCTTCCCCAAACTCTCCACAGGTCAGCACTCAAAGCAGGGTGGGCACCTTGGAAGGGGCTGGAGAAGAGACATCATAGCATACATCTGCAAGCACCTCGACGAGGAGAAAACCTCTCTCTGAATAATTTTTCAGGCACTTTATGGAAATCATAATTGCAATTAGTTCTAGGAATGGAGGAAACAGTGCTGAACTGAAAACCTAAGAAAGTCCTGAGGGATGATATACGGAAAAAAGTATCCTAACTGACCTTCCTAGAATATAGAGGAAAGGCTGACTTGGAGAACTACAATAGATTTTCATCTCATGGAGGTCAAGATAAATCTGAGGCCAGGGAGGATACGGTGGATATATACCTCTATAATCAAAAATAGAATGTGATATATGGTTTTTAAAAACAGATCAAGCAGAACTGAAAGAAACCTCATGAATTCATATTTTAACTAGTCTCTTAAGAGATTTTGCAGGCTCATTCTGGTGATCATGGGATTGAGCAGTACTTACAATACCCACACAGCTACATATCCAAACAACAGTCATGCAAATCAGTTTTGCAGACAGAAGAACAATAATTTAAATATTTAAGAGACAGAAGTCAGCCATGTAGCAGACTTTTTAATGGTACATTAGCAGATTTAGGAACAAAAGTCTATTAGCATTCTTCTGCACAAAAAAGGCTGGTTTAGGAGGGACTAGATGAATTAATAATCAAACAAGGTGATGCATATTAACTACAGAAAAATCTGCTCTAGAAGGTACAGACATGATTGAGAAAGTGTGGTTAAAAGGCTTAAGTACTTGTTTTTATAGGAAAGAGAACGAAAATCCTTGAAAAATGTTATGTTTATGCTAATCCAGAGCATGCAACTTTTACTTGTTTATTTTGCATTAAGACAAGATGATATCTGGGGGCCTATTTCCATCACTAGCCAATATATGAATGAACTGGTTTTGTCGTAACTGATATTTCCTGAATGGAAGGCTCACTGTAAGCAGAGGAAATGGGGTTCCTTGTTTTGTCACTCCATGTCTTTTCTTAGGGAATCTGTTGGGCCTGGAAGAACTTGGCAACAGTAAATACTATGTACTGGATAGGAACAGTGACTCATCATCACTTGTGTGAGGAAGATAGGATAGTAAGAGGAAGCATTATTCAGCTTCCCCCTCTCTTTCCTTGCTGCCCTAGAGCCTCTCCTCAGCCCTGCTCTCAGCTTTCCAGACTCTCCTGTGGTGGAATAGGTCATCTAGTCACTACCAAGCTGGAAATGTCTTAAAGGCAGGGACACTTCCCAGAAAAGAAGGGACATCACCAAATGCATCAACAGGGCTGGCACCCTTCACCACACCCACAGAGTTAACTGCTCTCTCATGCATCATGTTTGATGCAAACTTCCTGGAGCTTAATAAAGCTTGTTGCAGGAATGAGGAGGCTGCTCTCATTCAGTTATTACTGCCCAGACTGCAGAGACTCTTTGAGTAAAATGCATTTTCAATCACCACTGATCTTAAGATGACTTCTCTCTCAGATGCATCCATAATGGTCATTGTTTACAACAAGAATGCCATGTGTGCTTCCAGGAGCAATCCTAAATACAGGTGCTATTTCTCCCAACTTGAACTCACAATTATCTCAGCATCACACTGCCACTAATAGCAGAAAATCAGTTCTGAAAATACTAATTTCAGAAAAAGAGTATGACCCTGTATCATCATAAGTTTCATACACACAGACACAATTTTGCTCTTATGCATCTCTCAGAGATCTGTGGAGGGAAATATTGGCATAGACAGGCTCTGTCCATTTCAGAGGACTTATCTGCATCCTTCATGTGAACACCTGGGAACAGGAATGCCCTCACACTCATCAGACACAGCCAGACATCAATGAATAAGATGATTTCTCTTAACATGCCTTCAGGATTATCAGAGACAACAAAAAATGCCTTGAAGTTTTGCTCTATCCAGCTGACAAGGCCATAGGCTACACTATCATCCCTTCTAGGTCGGAGGAACCCCCTCCGCCGCAGGACCTTGCCCTGGTAGATGCAGGAGTGGTGAAAGAAAGGACAAGTGGTTACAAGGGCAGTGCAGGCAGTGCATTGTGGCAATAAGTGCATAAGTAATACAGCAAAACTACAAGCTTCCAACAAGACCAATGGGAGAAAAGCAGGAAGGAGGTTAAAAAAAGGTATGCTATAAAGTCATAATTACTGAATCTGCTGACGAGAAAAAGGTGAAATTATGTCACACCTTAGAAATACAATTTAAAACAATTATAATAAAAGAAATACTGAAGAGCAAGAAAACTGGTTACAAGTTTTCACAGTCTGGGAGAGGTATTCAGTTGCTTTGTGTACTGAATATAAACCAAAGTTTAGAGATTAAATGTCAACAAATGAAGGCAATGCATTAATCTATTGTGCCATATCACCTTACTCCCAAACCACTAACAAGCTACTATCTATCTTATCTGTGCTTTACTTATTGACAATCTCCAGTTGTTTCATCAAGAAAAGGGACAATCCATTCTGGACTCAGCATATATCATCATAAACAGAAATAAATACTTTGCAATAAATGGCAGCAAAGTGATTGACTTTGTGCATTAGAAGCAGACTAGTACAAAAGTAAATAGCAGAAAAGTATGAAAAGCATTATTTTCTGCCCTCTGCATATACTTATTTTTTACACATTCACACCGAGCTCATCTTTGAAGAGCAGGAGGAACTGTCCTTTATTCATGCCTCTAGAAAAGAGTACCAAGTCTGAAATCACCGTTTCACAGCTCACACCAACACAACCCAATGGCTCACAGAAGCTGGTGGGGGGAGCAGCCTTCCTTCTCTCTCCTTTGGTTGAAACATAACCTCTAGGACAGCTCTCCTGGCACACTGTGGCTTGCAAGAGGCTTGTATTTAATGGGATATGCCTTTCAAGGAATGCAGGCTTTCAAGCAGACAGCAGTGTCATATAGAGCTCAGGGCTCTATTTAAAGAGCTTTTCAAGAACCAAATTACACTGAGAAACCCAGTGCCTACCTGAGGTTTCTAGCATGGGAACAAGAGACATTATTCTTTACAATCATTACATTTTAAGGAGTGAAGGAGATGGTTTTGTATTTGTACATTTTACACTTCACATTCTTTAGAAAGGCTCTGTGGTGACTAAAACATCTGCCCTCAACAGACAAAAGGTCATAAAATAAGCAATCTCAAAAAACTTACAGAATTCTCCAAGTTTAACTCCCTTTTAATCTGTGAGATGCAACACAACAAGAGCATAAAACAGGGACGGCAGAAAGGTCTTCTCAGCAAGAGTTTGCAAGGTACCAGCACACAGATCATTTGTAGGTGAAACAAAACAGTGAAGGGATTGCTGTCTCTTGGGCACTGTCACTGCAGTAAGTGTGATTTCTGAACAGGAGAAATTAGGTATTAAAATTCAAAAGAAAAAGCTGGATGATGTGGTCATGGAGATACTTATAATGTAAGAACTACATTTTTAAGTCAAATGTCCCTGAAGTGCCAAGTTGTTTTTGTTGCTTTTCAATACCAGCAGAGTCACACACACAGAGCTGTCTCGATTCATCTTCTGCTGGTATTCAGAATTATTTCTATGTAACTGAAAGGTCCAAGACCCTTTGGGGGTTTTTTTGCCCTTTTTTTTTTAACTGAAAACTAAAGTTTCTTAATGCATTTCTGTAACAAGATGCTTCTTGGGCAAACATCAAGGCCAAAGCCAATAAAACAATATCACAAAGTACAGAAGATCCCAGGTACAGGTCACCACTGGAGATATACAACAGACTTGATAGACCTTAAGTCTGTTCCAGTGTGCCTATAAAGAGTCAGCAGAGAAGAATTAGACAGTAAAAGAAACAGACTACAAATTAGAAAGAAAAGGAGGAAAATTATGTAGGAAAGTCGGCTAAAAAAGAAGTTTCTCATTGAGTTTCCCACTAACATTTGCCTTAACATTATGGCCAAAAAGAAATACTTATGCCTTGTCAGGTTAACTACTCTGCAAACAAATATATTGCAAGTTGGGCTGAGGAGATGTAAAATCAATGCTATAAACTCGTGTCACTGCTAATATAGGCTCATATTTCTCCTGTTTACAGCATTTAACCTGGACCTCAGAGAAGTCAATAATTATTACATCAATAATGAACATTAAGGTCATTGTAGCAACAGCAATTAGGGAAATTTTGTAGTTTTCTTCTGATAAAACCTGAAGAACATAATATTTGAAACCAAAACCAGATAGTTTGGTCAAAATTCTGCCCTGCCTACCTGCACATTTAACAAGTGTAAATTTTGTGCTGCACTTATTGCTGTAACTAGAACTGCAGGGTTACTGACTTTAAAAAGAAAAGCCAGAGAACGGGATGTCAGAAAGTTGACTAATGGTAAGGTTATGATAAAAGCATTACTCATAACAAAATAATGAGATAAAATCAGAGGGGGGAATAATTTCACTGTAAATCTGAGGACACATAACATTTCTGATGCTGAAGAAACAGCATAAATTAATTGGTGATGCAATTCAGTATTCATTCTCTAATGCATGACTGTGATTTCTAATATAAATGCAGTATAATTAGTTAAAATAATGAAGTGACAGATCCTGTGTGCTTATCAGAAAATGTATAAAGCAAGCAGATAAAAGTGCCCTGATTGTTCCAGTGTGTCCCAGACATCCGCAACAGTTTACATTCATGGAAAAGGGATGGGCTGTGTTGATAAGCACAATATCAGAATGATATGAGCCTTGGCTTAGTCCTTAATACTAAACTCTGTGTAAATGTGAAAGCTGGCCTCTGGAGATAGCAGCCAAATGTCATATTTGAACAAGTGATATTGGGAGAAGCTAACTGGAGGTCCCAGAAATAGAACTACAGGGAGGGAGCAAAACCACGAAGGTAGTTACTTCCCAGATAGTGTCTATCCTTCATTCAGAACAAGATGGAGGAACACTGATTAGAGACATCTCTATATTGCTCAATCACAGAGAGAAAACTACTTTTAATGGAATTATAAAAGTTTGAGATACTATAGGCATATTTAGGTCACCCAGGCCATACTCCATCAGTTCTGGAACATGTGACAAGTGTCTTGGTGCTTTGATTAGTTTTAAAGGATGGGAGGAGGCTGGGAAAGTGCAAAGAGCCAAGTATTCATTTGACTGGCTTACATGAAATAATTGTGTTAGTACAGCCAGTAACAGCTTCACTAGCCAAGGTAGTTGCTGAGCATGGCCAGTGTTATGTGACATGGAAGATCAAACCACTGCACTCAAACTGTTTGTGCCTCATTTATATACTTTTCCTCCTTTATTTTTTGACATGCATTTCACTATTTTAATACTCAACACAGGATATTACTGTTTAATAGATGGGCTCCTTTCTAGATAGTTCCACTGGGTTTTTTTGGGGGGTGGTGTCCATTTAATGAAATGTTTAGGCACTTAAATACCTCCCAACTTTAAAAACAGAACTGAAAAAAAATTCAATAGCACAACTACGCAAGTTCCTACTGGGCACCACTGACATGTTTTCATCATTTTTACTGTTATGTTAACATTTAAATATACACATTTCTCAGCTTTCTCAACATTACCAAGGTTCTCGTTACTCCAGAATCATAATGCCTCTTTTTTTTAATGCCATTTATTCACACAGCTATTTTCAACACATGTTAGTCTCATCTTTATTCATTTCTGCATCCTTTTAAGCAGTGTTTATTTTCAGTACTAGTAACAAAAGTACTAGAAACTCATACTTGCATATATACACATACATTCGTCTGCTTCCTGTGGAGCTAAAATGGACAGAAAGAATAGAATTCACTTGGGTTTGGTATTTTGCTGTTCTAACCTTTTCTTTTCAAGTCTTAACTAAGGTCCTACTTAGTTTTGTTTAATCTGTTCTTCTTCTCTTGTGACCAGACAAATTTTAAGGATCCTTTATAAAGTATGTTGCAGGTAAAGTTGTAAAAAATCACAAGTTAAACATAAGTAAATAGGGCTGTCTTTGGAAATATCTAACAGTCAGGACAACATTATTCTACAAATGCTTCCAGGAAACCCTGGAAGTGCAAGGTAGCCCCAGTCAGCCATCATATCTCTTATATAACCTTAAAATATAATTCTGCGAAACAACATGAATTCTACAGCTTTAAGAAAAGGAAGAATAAGAAAACTCAGGAGTGATTGACAGTAGTAAGATGGCAGAAGAATCAGGAGGCAAAATGATGTCCACTCTTCCCCTAAAATATTTAAATAATGTTGAAGAGGGAAGTAGGATCTGTTCCTTGCTAGAGGTCAGCTTAAAAGCAAAAGTGCTCAGTAAGTGGCAGACATGCAGAAACATTGCTGCAGTCAGTACAGAAATGGCACAACCCAGACTCAGAGAACCGAGATGAGTGAACTAAATTTAGAAAGATAAAAAAAATAGAATGAAGTTCAGAAGCACAGAGCTAGCTGTTTTTTCAGGTCCAGAGAAGGCAATACTAATAAAATAGGTAAGACCCAAGTTACTGGTTCAGGAAATGATGCATGCATACATCCAGCCTAACATACAGCATATATTAAGGCAATCCATGCCGTGCCCGTTACCCGCAGGGCACAGCACTGAGCCCTTGGCAACAGCACAGACAAGCACATGCAGGTTTGTCCTCCTCACCCACTCATGTGCAGGACAGCACGAGCCACAGAGAGCCTGCAGGCCAGCACAGAAGCACTTCAGAGGTGCCCAGTGGTCTGGCATCTCTTGAAGAGAGAACTTAAAAAGAAGCAAAAATATCTGAAGATCCAAAGGAAAACATCCAGCAATACTCAGCACAGCTGTTGTAGAATAAATGAGATCTCAATTATTATTTTTAGTAGAAGTCACAGAATCCAAGTCCTGATCCAAAATAAAAGATTTTCCTTTACCTCCTACATCAGGGGAAAGTTATTTCCTACATAGCAATCCAACCCTGAGAGCTGCAGTGCATCTGCAACTGAATAGAGGCTCTCATTTATTTCATACTTCCCAGTCATGATCATGTGCAGCACTTGAGTAGCAGAGATAGAGTTTTAATGGGCAACAGATGCAGTAACTTCCACAAACCTTAAATCTTGGGAAAGAACTTATTGTATCTAATAATAAGGAGCTAGGAAGTAATGTAAAACCTGACAGGGCAGTTTGTGTGGGACCACCAGCAACCTCTGACAGATGAGAATGTTGCATAAAAACTGCTGTGTCTCAAATCTGGCACCCTGACTCAGTAGAAACAGAACATGGCTCTGAGTTCTCAGGACACATGTGGAATGGTCTTTCCTATTTATAAGGAATCAGGATTACTTTCAAATACAGCCCAGAACCAAAGAGATTGTGTTAGTCCCAGTAATTATAATCTGAGCTACTGCAGAGCCACAAAGTATTCAAAAATTTCGAGTTTTAACTAAAGAAAAGTTTTCTCTAGTCAATTTTTTAAAGTTCTATTTACCATAGCTACACAGTTTGCAACTGGTTTGCATTTTACATATAATCATGAATAAAAATTAGAAACATAACTATATAAAGAATATATAAAGAAAAACAAAAGCAGACAAGAAGCAAAATCAGCACAGAGAACTATTGCTTATTATGAAGCCAAAGCATAAAGCCAGGAAAACAAAAATGTTAAGGAGGGTGAAGTCTAGGAATAAAAAGGCTCTGGGAAAAGTGGAAGCAATACCAAAACCTCTCACTGAGGACCTTCTACGGCAGACAAAGGCTTTACAGGAGCTCAGAGTTTTCACCTAATGACAGAAAATTCTAAAGGAATGAGAGATATTTAGGACCCACACCTGATTTTAAACATAAAAATGCAACCAAATTATTGAACTTTTTTTTCTTTGCATTGCTTCCCTGCAGAGCAAAAATATATATCAAAAACATCTTTAAAATCAAGGAGACTACATTCCTTGAGGAAATAATGTATCAACAGCAAACAATAAAACAGCAGCCTTTACTACTTCAATAAAAAATTATCATTTGCTCTGCTTCTAAAATGCTTATTTTCTTCTAAAGAAGCATTTGCATCTATCTTATCCAGACATCCATTGTTTTTATCCTGTAGTTAGCTAAACTTCTCTTGTGCTTCATAGTGTTGCTGAAATTATATTTGACAGTACTGATACAGCTATTCACTTGCATGTTCAAGCCTGCACCAGTAATGAATATTTTTCAAGCTGCTTTGAAGTTTTGGTTATGAAAATTACTGTCGCAGTAATACTGCCACAGTGCTTAATGAGACAATATTCTTTATTTTGTCTCAGACAAAATTTTAGAAATAATACAGAAACATGATTAACACTTAAATTAGGTTTTGCTGTATTACATTATAGATTAAGTTTATACAGATCTGTCCTTTTCCATCATCATTCACAAAAACTTTCTTCAGATCTTGTCTTGTTAATCGAGGTACAGATTCTGAAGGCAACACAACTTAAAAATAGAATGATACAAATGATGTCCTGGTTTGATGACATAGATTCTTCCTCTCTCCATCCCTAATCTTTTGCTAATCATCCCCCCATGCTTTCTCCTCTATCCTCCTTCCAGAAGAGCCAGATCTTGTAGCCTCAGAAGCAGAAACCATCCCAAATGGAAACACAGGACCTAAACACCTGTGATGTTTTGGCATATTCAGTGTAAGATTTAAGACATATGTCTTGTTCAGAAAGACTCGACTCAGAATGCAATAAGAAACGTGACACAGGTCAGGCCTGAGGAGCATCACCAGAAATCCACATGTGAAGCTGACTGCATCCACCTTGCTAGAACAGAACACTGCTGTGCCACAGGAAAGGATATAGGAGTGAAATATGGCTCCACATTTTGGTGTGTTTACATACACACATTATAAGGTAAGCTTATTGACTTAAAGGGAGTATCTTATAGAAAATCCTCTAAAATACAATTTCTGTCCAAATATGTGTACGTTTTTTACCGTGTTAATCAGTGTGGTTTTATCCCCCAATGATTTCAACTGATTCATTTTCATTTTTTTCCATTTTTACTTTATTTTTTCAAAGACAAGTGAAAAAAACCCCTCTGTATCTTACATTACTTCATAAACCAGTAAATGCAAAATGCCTTAGAAGAAGGAGGTAAACCAAAAAGGTTTAGCCTAGACAGTCATGTTTCCTCACTGAGCTGTTCTAGAAGGGCCAATAGAGCACTGGGGAAAAGTATATAGAGGTCTGAAAAACTATTATGTATTTTAGTTATACAATTAGTATTCACTCAGCATTCATAGGGAAAATCCATTCACTCAAACCAGTAAAAATATGGTAATATGTTGAACCATTATTTGAATTAATTTAGTTCATCTTTGTGTATATTTCTAAAATAGCTTTCAATTGCTAAATTAAGCTCTCTGACCTACTGCCAAGCAGGCTTGATTTCCTGCAAGCCCACCTTTTCATGTTTAGGGGTGTCCAGAAAACTGGGCTTATGCTTTGCTGAAACAGGCCAAGAGATGACCCAAGGCTGTTGTTCCTCAAGCTCTCAGGGTTAAGCAGAGCTGCTGTTGCAGAAAGAGCAAAGACCTGAAGTCTTTTATATCTCAGAGAAGTTGCACTGATCAATAACAAACTGTTTGCACTTCCATTTAATAATTATCCAAATAAAGTTAGTGTTTGCTTGGCAGGGAACGTGGGAAGATGGAAGACCAGGTGAGCAATGACAAGGGCATTAGCAGAGCAGCCCAACAATGCAAGCTCAACTTACAGAGCTCCTGTTATTCATCCTGGTCTTGGGACTGATGATGATGAGTTTGAACATCGTAAGGACATGGGTATGAGATTTAGAAACACTGCCTAAAATGTTTCCTTTTACAAACGTGAAGCTGTTGGGTTTGTTTGTTTCCAACACTCCCATGTTCTTTGTTTTCCTTTCGTCAACTTGATAAACTTGAGTTCTATTCTCTTCCTTAATTTGCCAAGTGTTAACATATATGTAATTCCTGTAACTTGTGGCTTTTCTTTGGTTCCATGTACCACTGTACCACATTTCAAAAAGCACAACGGGAATTCAATGGGATTATCTGCCCAAGGTGCAATAAGAATTTGATCCCAATTATATGGCTTGAACTGCTGTTATTTGCATTCCTTCTTAGACATTTTTTAAGAAATCACTTGAAATTACAGTAAAATTATTTTCTAAAACTATGTCAAGTTTCTGATAGCATAGGTAAAGGATGGGCATGCAAGGCTCCTCTATTTAAATATATATAGAGGACAGGAAACAGAGAAAGAACAAATAAAACATTCCTTTCATTAGCTTCTCAGAAATCAAATCACAGTGTGTTGCTTCACACAGTTTTCTGATGAGGAGGAAATCACAACGACATGGTCACTTGCTGGTATTTTTTTCTCTATAATAACAAGAAGAAGCATTATCACCCCTTGTGTTCAATCAGACCACTTGAATTACAGCCCCAGATTACAATCAATTGCTGCTGGTGACTGGGGTTATATGGATGCCATCAGTACATGTATCTGGATAAATCACTCTGACCACCTCTGACTCAAAGTGATACCAGTATACTTTAAGGCAGATGTCTCTACAGTGGGAAAAGTTCACTTTACTACATGGCATTGAAAGACTGACAAAAAAACCAATCCCAAAAATAACAGCAAAGAAGCAATGAACAAAACCATAGCTTTAATATTTAAGAAAAATTCTCATAATTTTGCAACCCTTGCGTCTGCTGTTTTCATCCACCTATTGTCTCATCTTAAACATAAACTGTAAAACATTTACCAGCATGTTTTTGTGATCTGTATAAACCGCAGCCAGAACAGCAAGGTCATAACTGGCCTGCAGGAAAAAAATCTCGGGAGCGAAAAGCAACGTAACCAATTACAGGAACCAGCTCATCAAAGGAAGAAGGATTCTACAGGATAGAAAGACTGCTGTTACAGCTGGTGTCAGCAATATTGGGAAACTGTGGGACCAAATGTTAGCTGGGACGTTCCAAATGAATCCTGAACTACAAACCAAATGGTAATAAACAAAGCTATTTGTCAGTTGACCCCCCTTGGATGTTGTTAACAGCCAAGCAGCACGCCCATAGCCTGTGGCAACCCGCAGACTCCCAGTGATAAAATCATGACAGCTAACAGATGAATCCTTTCTGAATTCTATTAAATAAATTAATAATCTTAGCAACATCATTACAGCAAAACATCCATCTTCTGCAACAGCTGTTCCTCCACTGCTTGTTGCATTTATTTTCTGTGCTCTTGCCATGCCTTATGCAGTAGAACGTAACTCACAGAGACCAAACTTTAGCACATCATGGCAGACTTATAAAAACATATTATTTCCACTTTTTATGCAGTTTCATCAGTTTGTGCAAAACATAAGCTTTTGCTTGAACAGAAAAATATGTCTAACTACTCTGTCTCTAGAGTAATAAACAAAACATTTTGGTATTTTCTGGGGAGAATCAAATACAAACCTTGAAAAATAGTACATTTCATATAAATTCTTTACCGAATCTTTTAATTCATCAACCAAGATATTAAATTAAATCTAAAATGTTCTTTTTCTGTCTTTAGTTGATTACCTAAATCCAAACAAAACTTGTTGGAAGTTAAAGTGTGCCACCAAATTGCTTCTGAGTTTGTTCCAGAAAAAGCTTTTGTAAAAGATTTTTCTGGAAAGCTTTTTTATTGCTTTTACATCTCTAATCTGAAAAGAAAAATTCTCCTGATATTCTTAGGAGATCACTTCCAGAAGAATAGGGCCAAGATAAGCAACAAACAGGTAGCTTAGGAAACAGAAAAGAAAAATAGGAAAAATTTCCCGCTTCACATTGAGCCCAGTGATGACTTCTCTAAGTCACCACCCTCCATCTCAATTCACAGACCAGGATATTGTTATTGTTTGTGGTACACAAGTTCTTGTGTCTAACTCTAGACCTGGGCAGTTTTGTTTTGCTTTACCCACTATATGCTCATTCTAAACCTCATGGAGAATGTAGTTAAACTCTTACACTTTTATGTCTCAGATGAAATGATAGTACCTAGAAACCTTAGCAAGCTTTGAATCATTAAAATCACGTTTTCCCTTTTGGTGACACCTCCCATGCTATATGTTATCAAAGTAAACTTTGCAGAACTTTCCCAAAGGAGTAGAAATACACAGACCACAGGGGCTTTTCTTCTAAGTGTCTTTTGAGGCCCCTGGTGCAGACAAGTATTTAGCATTAAGTAAACAGGCTCAGCATCAGACACAGCCTCCTCTACTTTCTCTCATGTATAGGAAATTATGCTTTTCTCAAGTGTATTTAACCTTGCAAATCAAAGAAGAGAGAGACCTGTGAGTAGATTTGCTCTTCTAGTCCTTCTATGCTGTGATTTCCAATCGGTGTAGCAGCAATTCCTGTAACTTGCTTTTTAAAATTCAGTTTTTCAGAAAAGGTTTCCTAATGGCATAAGTTGTGGAGTCTCTCCATGACCGATCTGTCAAAAAATTCTTGTGTAGTTTAGACTTCCACTTACTTTAAAAATATTCATTTTAGATTCTTCATTCTAATGCAGAGCAGAATTTGCCCCCCTTTTTTTTTGTTATACAGATTTCATGTTATTATTCCTTTCCCAGAACTGGCCTTGGAATCTGCTTCAGAATCTACTTTTGTCAGACACAAAAACTATTCTAAGACTAACTTCCTTTAAGTGCAATGTGCCTTGCACATACACAGTAGTATTTCAGTGGGGCTCAAGATTTACAGAAATTTTCACATTTAGCAGATTTTTGTCCTATTTTAATTATTTTCTTTAAACTTTTCCTTCTCTACTGCAACATTGTTGTTCACCCAGGAGTTAAATATTCTGTATCACAGAGATCATCTCAGTGGTACACTTACAACAGCATTACCAGTAGAAGCATCTCACAGCTTTAGAAAAGCTTCAGCAGCTGTGTCAAAATGAGAAACATAAATACACAAAACTGGTCCTCTGGATCTGGTTCTGCTACTGACTCACAGTCTAAGATTTAATTCAGCTCCTCTCCTCAGGGCATGAGTATAAACTTCAGAGAGTGGCCTTAGCCCATCAACAAGAAAGCATATTAACTCATTAATTCTGCCCAACAACATACTTGGCATGGATTTTGCAGTAAGACTGATTTAAATTCAAATGTCAGAGGTGACCCTTTACATGTCCTTGAAAAAATCACACAACACAATTGCTACATTATTTAGTTACATGTTCACTGTCTTGGCCAGGCATCTTACACAGAAGGAAAAATATAGAAATAATATTTTGTGGTAAATGGAATTTTGTATAGGAAGACACTTCTATGATCCCCAAAATCCAGACAATGCAAGGTTAGTGTGCTGTGAGTAGATTGCCTGTACATATTTCTTCTCAGTGAGGGACTCTGTTCAGGTTATCTACTGTACTATTAGGAGGTAACATACAACAAGTGAAAAACATTTTGCTCTCAGCAACCTACAAGAATTTTAAGGAGATTTCCAACTCACTGCTTAAATAATAGAACTAAAAAAAAAGATAAAATTTACTATGTCTAATAACTTGAGATACTACACCTAAACAAATGCATTGCCATTAAAGAGCTTCAAAGATCCTACAACAACTAGAAAAATAATTTAAGTGGTTTATAATGGTGGAAGAAAACAGTCCAGACTAGTCAGTTCCCAGCTGCTCTAATTTATATTAAAACATCTATTCTTGTCTTTTATTTGTATAAGATGATATATGTCTGGCATAGGGAAGCTCTCCCAAGGGTTTTCTTCCTCTATTCAGAGCTCCAATGTAATATTGGCTATCAGGAGGACTACTTAAAGCATTATCATATTTAGAAGCTGAACTTATATCTCCTTTCATGAAGTCTGGAATAACCTTCATCCACCTTTTTGGTTTTCTCCCCACACCTACTGTGGCATGGGAATTCCACCAGAAAAGCATTATAATTTTTTTCCAAGATTCCCCATGTCTAGTTTACTCTGAAATCAGTAGAAACCAATGCCATCAGACAAATGCAAAACATGTAAAAGGTGTGAGACCTAAATATGCATTACACAGTCATATATGGAGGATTTTATGGAAATGCTAATTACCAGAGGAGAATGTTGGACTTGATCTCAGAGGTCTTTTCCAACCTAGTTGATTATGTAATTTCCAAGCAACAAAGAGGAGGACATTTGGTCCCTGAATCATATAAATAGTTCATCTCCAAATCAACCTTTTCACCAAGAGGGCAGTCAAACCAAAGTCTGAACCACAGGCTTTTAAAAGCCTTCACTATTTCTTCCTGAAGACCACTGTTGACTAGGAAATATACTGCTGAGAACCAAATTCAGTGTTGTACTAGGAACAAAACAAGACCACAAACAAACCAACCCCCCTCAAAAACCAAAATCAACAAATCCAGACAATTGTTTAACAAGGGAAGCTGCGCATCTGCAGCAGGAGTCCCATAGAACATGGGGACCTGGCACCAAAGTTACACAGCTTCAATATTTCTACTTCACTCAAATTCCATGACACTTTATGTTTTGCCTTCAACATCCTTATGTGTTCCCCTTAAGCTCTTCCATGTGGTGGAATGTTCCATATGCCACAGTGCCTGCACAGCAGCTCTGAGAGATCTCCCTGATAGCTGGGAAGAGCAGTCCAGGTCCTTCTTTGAGAACACTTGTGCATTTTATTTAATGATCATTCAAAGCAAACTAGGTATTTTATGTAAAATATTTTTAAAAGGTGTCTAGGAGGCCTTTTTCATGAGAAAGAGCACTTTGTCTCCTTCCTCCAGTTTCATGCAAAAGCAAGAAGAAAGCCCTGTTTAGGCTTGCCTTCAGTAGGCAGAGATGGTTTCAGTGGCCCTTTTTTCTCTGTTCTCTGTTCCTTCTGTGTTCACTTCCCTGTCACCTCATTGAGATGCCAAGTGTCCATCACAGACACATCATGGATGTGGTCAGGACCTGGTGCAGATTCAAGGTGACAGGGAGAGGCAGGAGAGCCCAGTCTCAACAAAGCTGCTTAAATCACCACATTTGGAAGCAGTGTTCAACTTCCTGCCTGATTCTCCCAAGCCCTTCCCATCACGTGCTTGGGGAACCAAATTGCTTAACCAGCTTGGGAAGCCAGGGACTCAGAAAGGAGGCATTTGTGCTCAAGTCCTTCTTGGACCACAGCCAGAGCATTTTAGGACTGAAGATAAAATTTAATTAAGCTTCATAGGTTAAAAACATTTCCTCACTGTTGTTGTCTGTTGTAATAGTTTAGAAATGCATAATCAAGTCTTTTCTCCCTTTCATCCACCCAATTGTTGTTAGATTATTGCCCTTGAGAGCTCATCTGCAGACAGTAATTTTTTGTACTTTTAAGTGACTATGAAACAGTTATACTGAGGAAGAAATAGACATGTGGCACAAAAAATCACACCAAATATGTTGAAAGATCTATGAAAAGGGAAGACACATTGCATAACTGTGAAGGTACAATAGATACATCTATTTATTCACTGTGAAGAAACACCATCCCTTACAATGAACTATCAGCTTTATCTGGGCTCAGTCAACCATGGCACTAGCCCCTCTGAAGAGGGAGGGTATTCAAGCTCTGTCAGAGCCTAAACCTCTTCTTGGTTGTGAATATGGATGCTGAAATCTGGTTTTGAAAGTGGAAAACTTTGAATGATCCCTCCAAAGTAGCCTTGGATTATGAAGACAAACAGACTGCTCCTGCTCTGCCCCATTTTATGAAGATGAGTACAGAAATCAGAAGCCACAGATGCTGCAGAGGCACCAAATCACCACCTCAAACATAGAGCAGCTCCTCAGAACCCAGAGAAACAGTTCCGTGGGTTTAACTCTGCTATTTAATGAAGAAAGATAATGTTATGTCAAGGTAACAGCTCTCTCTGGGGAAAAAAATACTTGCATATATCCTAGACGTCTTTTTGCCTCAGTATATCTTGCAAGGGCAGTCGTGGTCACCCTCCACATGCATCAGAAAGGACAGGTCAAAGATAGAGTGAACTGCAAGTATTGTCCTCCAAATACACATAAATATCCCTTCTAAAGAGTCAACACAGCCCTTTATTTGGGGCAGGAGGGCCTCCTTCTCCTGTTGGACACTTTAAAAGCACCACCGGTTACACAGATTTTTTGAGTCATGACTCTAGTAAGGAACAAAACAAAGATGAATCAAGAGAACCTTAACTAACCTGGAAGCTTGTCATTCATTTCAGTCCATTCCTCTGCTCCCTGCTCGAAAGTCTGGGCTAAACGTGGAGCAGAGAGCAGAAGCTGGCCCTATTCATCTCCAGCTCCAGGAGCAGAAGTTAAGGAATGGCACACCCCAGTTGTCTTGCCCTCGGCTTTAGAGTTTGCTCTCACCTGGTGAGTGGCTGCTCAAAAGGCAGTTTCTCCTGTCCCTCCCCCTGTTATTATTGTAACAGGCTACAAAGTTTCCTTAAGTCCTTTCAATTCGCAGGTCTTTGGACCCAGTTTCTCATCCTGAAGAGATGAAAGTAGAAGAGTAAACCATTCAGATCAGAAAGAGAGGACTAAGTGGCCTAAACAGCAGGACTTAATTAAATTCAAGATACATCCAACCCAATTTGAAGTTCTATTCTGGCTGACCTGTCCTGGTGATCAGGTCATGCCGTACAAGAGTCAGCCATTTATGCTTCAATGAGAAGCAGAAAAGAAACCTGACAGCAGTCTAACATGGCATCCAAAGCTCTTGCTCAAGGGATACTTTAAGTCATACAATACAGTGTTAAAGAGTTTGGGGGTGGATCAGTGATTCCTACCTTATTTGTGTCAGTGGGCTCACCTATAAAACATACATGTAGTAGTATTTAGGAACAAGATTACTATTCATTACTACGTGAAGGGAAGTTATTCCACTCAATTACACGCACTGGGCAAACAGAACCCCCAGCAGTCCCCCTGCACTGGGTTCCAGCTCCGTCTGAGGTGTCTGACTCAGGCACAAGACAGAGATAATCCAGATCAAACTGCTCTGAGCCGGAAGAGGCCACTAGCCCAGATCAATATCAAAGTTTGGTCCCAACGATCCACATTGTCCACATCAGCAGATTAATCTCAGAACATCAGACTGTTCATGAACTTCATTTTCCCTCATGGCAGATTATTTTGGGGCTCTTGTGGATCCATAAGGGCCTTGTATCTTCTGGCCTTTATCCATGTCACTACATGCCAATACCACAAGACTAAGGTGGGTTATATGAGAGGTTGCTCACTTTCAAACCAACATGCTCTTAAGCAAGCTCTGAAGTACTGCCTTGTTTGCTCTGGAGCCTCGAAGACACTGTTAAGGACCCAGAGCAGAAAATTTGCAAACATGGCTTTGAGATTGATTTCAAAGCCATTTCTGCACCAAAAGTTAGATACAACCCATGCTCCACAACTTGACTCCTTCTACATCAGCTAAACTTAAGATGGAAGTGAAAAGCCTTTTGCAATTTCTTCCAGGTGCACTACTCCAATATTCTTTGATTAGCTCATGTTTTCTCACTTCATTTTGTAAATGAATTAAGAGATAATCAACTGAAATAGCATGAGTCCAAGTTTAGTTGATTAAAATACAACTCTCTACAAGGGTTAAAGCCCACTAAATTCCTAAGTTATCTGAGATAAAGGCATATCTCTCTTCTAGTTCCAATTTTGAAAATTTAAACCTAATTTACAATATCAGCTTCTTGAAAATCTCAGAATTAAAAAAAAATTAAAAACCATTATACTTGATAGACTATAATAATTTTGTGGAGAAGTTTGAATTACGAACCTTTACGTCCTAAAACCAAGAAAACTGTTGTTTCTTTGTTATTCAGAAATCTCCTCCAAACATCCAACTATAAATTCTTTAACAGCAGAGGGTACAATAGCAGAGGTGTTCAGGTGTCCTTCCTGAAAGCCCTTCTTGGACAATTTGCATCCTGTCTCTCCAATTTTTCCAGGTATCTATGAATGCTTCCAAGGACATATAGGTATAATCTAATTTCTGGTCAGAGCAGCTGTTCTTTAGAAAACATGGCCTGGAGTGTCCTCTTGTGTTACCTCCCATGTAAAAATCAGGTTTCTCAAAAATTTAGTGTCAATCATTTCAAATTACAGCACACAGATGCACTAAGCTTTTCTTTAAAGTCGCAATAAGACGACGTAGAAAACAAAGAGAAAGACTAAGTCATTGTTTATGCTTATTTGGAAATAAATGATGTTAGCTACTTCTGTTTAACATCTTGAAGTCTTCTGTATAGTGTGTTAGACTCTCTAGGATCAGATCACAGGGACACTTCTTCCTAACTTCCAGCTTAGTAAACTTAAGTATAGTTCCACTTGCAGGTATTCTAATTTTTTTTAATAAACTCCCTCAAAAAGATGAGAATACCACAAGCAGGAAATTATCCCTAAACCCCTGCAATTTCCCAGATATGTAAATAAGGAAGAGTAAAGCCTACAAATGGCATTTCCAAACCCTTACACAGCACTAAGCCACAAATCTTAATTCCTTTTCCACAGTGACACCTGTGGACACTAACATATTTTCCAGTCTTCAACATGCTTTTCACTTAGTAACAGCAATACTGCAAAAGCTGCAGGTGTCAATTCTACTGTCCCTTTTGCCTGCAGGTCCAAAATCCCATTTGTGTGCCTAAAACTCATTACATTCAAAACATTTGAGCCCAATACTAGAAGCCAGGCTGAACACTTTGGAAGTAAAAGCTGTAGTAGTCTGTCAGACTTGGAAAATTCACCCATTTATGTTTTGTGCATGGAAGTCATGCAAGAACCAGCAATTTCTATGATGCTCTAATTCACAGCAGATGGGCTGCACTTATACATAGTGCACATTCAGGTTCCTGGGGGTTTTGCCTGCACTGGTTGTGAACAACTCTGACCAACTATGATGCAGACTTTAAGGATATTTTGAACTTAGTGACACCTCTATTTCCTGCAGCTCCAGTACTCCACAGGAGACTATGAGCATCTCGAGAACTTCAGTGCCACTAATTCTGGCAATGTCCAGTCTTGCAACAACTCTGTGAGGCAAATTTTCCCTTACAGCTCTTCAATAAGGAGTCAGTTTCTTGTCTTTTTAATAAAAAAAATATGAGAAATCACAGAGCTTTTGACTATGAAAAATTATTATGCACTCTTGAAGATCTTAAACAACTACATTCTTCTGACCAACAAAACTGGAAGGGTAGAATCCCTATATGAAGAATATATTTTTTGAGATGAGAAACAGAAAAGATTATCAGTCTTTATGATCAAAATATAGAAAATAATAATTATATGCCTATATTATTTCTCATTTTTATTCACAAAAAATGACAACCTGAAACATCAGCAAGTAACAAGATAGGCTGCTTTTAAGATGTCTAAGAACTTTACAGGAATTATGAAAACCTCGCTCAGGGGAATAATTAATAGCTTCTTTCCAGACTTGTTGGACAGGTGTCCAATTCATAAAAGCTACTTATAGTCTAAGTACAAAAATTACTATCTTTTGGAAAATACTGAAGGGTGACATTTTACTGAATTAACCAGAGCTTTAAATCAAAATTATGTTCTTTCTCTTCTCTGATTCTTTGCTCTTATGCTCATTATCCTGTAACTTTAATCCATAATTACAATAAAGATCATGTTTTTTCATTGATGGACTACAATGCAGTAATCAAACAGGTTTTAAAGTGAAATTAAGACTTTTCAGTGAGTGTTGTATATGTTATGTGTTACCTCATGACTTCTGATGAATCCAGTTGTGTGCTTATTTTGATCAGACTTGTACAGCAACCTGCTGCTTTTTTCACTCAGATGTAAAAGGAATAAAATGCCATGAATGTAATATGCAACCTGTCTTTCAGGCATTTTCAGTAGCTCAATCATGTAGTTACACCAGGCAATTCTGATCTTCCCAGAAAGTCAATAACAAACTGTGCATTAAGGTCCTAGAAACAGAAAGGCATTAGAGTGGCTGCAGCATCCTTGACCCTCCACACAGAGGGGAACAAAGGTGTGCCCGAACGCATCCAGAGACGTCTCCAGACCATTCAAAATGTTTACAGCCTGAAAAATCAACCCTCAGAGGTATGACTGATGATATGAAGACTGAGGTACACCTGCACCATCCTGGTGTTTTCAGTGTGTCCAGCTGCATGGGAACTGTCTTGAGCCAAAAACATGCCAAGTCTACAGCAAAAATCCTTCAATTCAATGGAATGAATAGGGTAGGACAAGTGCTGGACTTCTTGCTCACATGTAAAGGGATGTAGCTAAATTAAATGCTAAATATTAAAAGTTTACTAAAATATTTTTAATAAAATATTGTTTTCAGTAAAACTGGAGTATTATCTAGGTAAATACATAAAATAAGTTGAGACAGAGAAGAAAGCAAAAATAGAAGAAAAATAGGCATGAAAGCTTTCCTGACATGAAAAATGGTCTTATTCTTAACTCTAGTGTAAAGGAATAAACAGAAACCAAACTTCACAGTGCTTAATCTGCTTCTGCAGCCCAGGAAAATGGTATGGTCTCTACTAAGACTGAGATTTAATCAGATATTTTTAGTTCTATTTGCTTCACAGATCATGTACAAGTTGCCCTATAACACAAGGCCTGTAGTAGGTAATTTACTGACCGTGCTAGAGATAAAAACACAAAATAATTGAAAACAAAGCATGACACTGACTGTGCCTTTTAGAATGTCTACTTTAAAATATTACTTTATAGTATCAGATCCCTTTTCACACCCAATAATTTGTAATGAATTACTTTAATCATAGCTGCATTAACAACATGCCTAGGGCAGATAGGTAGATATGCATATCTAATGGCCTAATTCATGAGGCAACTGATTGCAGAGAAGAAGAGGAATTTCATCAGCTCAGAGTCTAATCAAAGAAAAGGTCAAGTTTCCTGTAGCTGCAAGTCAATTGTAGAAATGATTAAAAGTGCATCCACCTGCCTGGCAGGCGCTCCCACTCAGCCACCAGCCCTCCCCTCAGCCTTGCTCCTCTCCTTGTCTTCTGAGGGAATCAGGTGTCTGCCAGCAATTAGTCCTAATGAGCCAATAGTACTTTCCTTAGAGAGATGTTGAGAAGCCTAATTGCAGAAAGCAAGTGTAGAGGCTCTGCCTGCCTGAGACAGAGCTGTAACTCCTGACTTGCCAGGCAGTCTGTATAGCTCGTGCACAGCACCAGGGTACAGCCAAGGCGGGTGAGAATGCCAATCTTTTGGAGCCTTCCTGGAAACTAAAGGGCAGAGCACTTGCAAAATGCTACACATTCCCAGCACAGACAGCTTCGTTTGTATCTTGGGTACTGATGTCTGCTCCCAGTTTTGACTGACTTGCTCTCCAGGTGAAGCACTAACATTTGCTGTGAAGCCAACCCCCTGTATTTGCCTTTTATAGATAGTTTCTGATGTAGGTACATTAATTACACTGTAGTTAATCTGATTACAATATGATTCTAATTTTGATGTCTGTAATTACTACCACTTCATACAGCTAGAAGCTTAATTTAATGCCTGAATTACTTTTAATTACCTCTTAAGTTCTTTACTTTCATATTTAGTACATGCACTTACTGCAAAATCCCACTATCAGAAGATTAACTTAATTACCTTATTTTCAAGTGAACTTCTATTCTTGGGCAATTCCTAGTGATCTGTGTGCTCACATCTTTAATGAGTCTTGAGCATATTATGCACTTCTGTGTTGAGAATGCATGCCTTTAATTGCCTTCTTGTATCTGGTAACTGCAACCAGATTTCAAACTTCCTGGAGTTACATGCATGGCAGGAATGACAGGAGTTCAGTTTGATACAGAGCTCATCATACAACAAAACCTGAAAACCATCAGTAAGGCAGCGGAAAGATTTTATCAAGCTCGTATTTCCTGAGTGCTATAAAGAGCATAGTCAAGAAACAAATCTCATACACACAGTTCCTGCAACAGGTACTATGCGATGCTGTGTAGTTTCCTCATACATTTATAAACTCCATTCAAGTTCATTGCTCTTCACTGTACAAACTATTGTATCACAGAACTGGTCCAGTAAGTTAAATGAATAAAAGACTTGCCTCAACCTCAGGGTGAAAATCCACATCTAACCCACTTCACTTGAGTGGACCTGATCACACCCGCTCAGAGCTGAACTAGTTTCAAAAGCAACAGGGTCCTCAACAAGCACTAAATGAAGGCCCTTGCCAGACCTCCAAAGCAACAGGCAGTTCTCTGCCATCGCTGCAATGACAGCAACCCCAATAGGTATCATTGAAAACTTGCATAATAATAATGTCATCCACTGATTCTGAAATTTTAAGCAGATAACAGAATAATTGGATTTGAAACTCACTGTTACCTTTCACATTAGGGAAAAGACTATTATAATAATTTTTTCACTGGACATAAAATAATTTCAAGAAATTCATGCACTACAGGTTAAAATACTGTAGGCACCTTTAAATAATAAGCATTAGCTCCTATTTAGTTCAGTAAAATTCTTTTCATTAGTAGGATTTGAATTTACCTTGCAGTTTCTGAAAGCAGAAGTTGACATCAATAGACTAAAATATTGAAGGTGCTTCATGGTGAAGGCTAGTGGGTACCATGCATTTTTCTGTCTATAACATAGTGAGTTCTTGTTTCTTATTGAGGCATTAGAAACAAGCATAAGACATATAAATATTTTCCATAAAGTGATTAAAATAAGTAGTAAAGCATAAAAAAAGCTCAGCTTTTTCCTAGTAGATTTCCTGAGATGTATATAGATTTAATGTCCAAATGCTGAATAGCAATCAGTTCATCTCACCTCATCAGTTAACTGTTGTTAAAACTGAGAAGAGCAGCACTAGGCAGTTTATGTGTATGTGTAGGTAACAACTCCTGCTCCCAAGAGAACACGTGACTCAGGGCAGTGTGTGGCAACTCTTTGTGAGCTGTTCCATGGACTTTGGCAACACTGTGCAAATGGTAAAGGTATGTATCAGTTTAGAAGTGAAGTGTACTGGTAACTACCACTAAGAGATATGATAATGTGCAATATAAAGGGGAAATCTAATGTCACTACAAACCGCTGCAAAACCAAATGAGGTTGGTTTCTTTACACAGAGAATACCTGCAATTCTGAATGAGGTCAACAGAAACAGCAAGTACTTCTCCTTTCAGAAAACCTGCTCAAACTTGTGAGCCAGTAATAGGCAGATAAAATAAAAGAATGGAAAATCTCAAAGAAGCAACATTTTCAATTCATTTGTTTCCTTTTCTGTTCGGTTACCAGCATAATATGAGCACAGTGATTAAATGTGTTTGATGACAAACTCTCCTCATCTCTTCAAATCCCTTGCATACAGCATTCCTGATAAGTTAAGGACCTAAAATTGCTTAAGCAGTGTTAATGTGCAAGTTAATTGAAGGTCTTTTATGAACCCATATACGCTGCTGAAGATTGATTAAAATAGCTGTATGAAAGGTACTCAAAGCCAATACTCTTCTATGCTGTCAATTAGTTTCTTGATGAGATTCCAGAATGAAGAGAAAGGAATTAAAAAAAGGGCAAAATGGCATTGAAAAGAAAAAATCCAGTGATGCAATTTAAGCACAAATGCTCTTCTCCACAGTGCACACTGGCTCTTTTTCTCTGTGTATATTTGTGTACACATCATATCTAGAGACAACACTCTTGTGGCTCTTCATGCACTCTCCACATTTCACTCTTCTCGCATTTCGCTTTTCAGCTACTGCCCAAAGCAAGCACAGGGATGTTACTACAGGACACCAAAGGCTATAAAATTCTCTTCTGGGAATTTTTTCTTATATCTGTTTTCAGACTGTTGATATTCAGAAATAATTATGCAGTGCTACTAATTTATTGCATAAATCTAATACACTTTTAGCACGCTAGATATGTTCTGTGATACCAGAAATGTGGGCTTTTTACAGAATTTACAGGTTTGAGGTTTTTTTAAAACAGTGTCCTAGTTATTTTTGGGAGGTGTCAACTATTTTTATTTTGTGGAACCTTTATAAAAATATCATTAAGTGATGGGAAAAGCATAAAGAAGTGTTCAGCCATTCTGTGTGTGCCTTTTTCAGCTTAATGTTGACTCCCTAACCAACAGCTTGCATATCTCATCATCACACAGAATTTGTCTAATGTTTCTAATGACTATTTACTTGGTAGTTCAAATAACAGCTTTCATATTTTTTTCTAATTAACCTGTTGCCAAACCCTAGTTTGATGTGGATAGCTAAAACATCACTGGCTCTTTGTACTGGGTTTTTTGAATCTGCATCCTCATGAGAAAAAAAAAGGTATATTATGTGACTTGTCAAAGTTGTATCTTGAATTCAGCTCTTCAGGCCTGAACCACAGAATTGATTTGAAGTTTTTTCATAAGATGATGAAGGTAAGAGATGGATGTTGCATAAGGAATAGGTGTTCTTTATAATAAATCCTGCCTAAAAGAAATACTGATCTCTGCTTGAAGTTTCAGGGTTCTATTGTGAAAAAAAAATCATACGTAGTGACAGGACAAGGAAGAATGGCTTCAAGAGAGTAGGTTTAAATTAGATATTAGGATGAAATTCTTTACTGTGAGGGTGGTGAGACTGGCACAGGTTGCCCAGAGAAGTTGTGGATGTCGTATTCCTGGAGGTGTTCAAGGCCAGGTTGGATGGGGCTCTGAGCAACTCCGTCTAGTGGAAGGTGTCCCTGCCTGTGGCAGGGGGTTAGAAAAGATCATCTTTAAGGTCCCTTCCAACCTAAACCTTTCTATGATTCTCTGATAATAAAAGAAATAGAAAAGGAAGATGCTTGTAAAGGTGCTTAATATTCCAGGCATCTGTGGAACCATATTTGAATTTTGAACTTTTCCATCAACTCTAACCTTTCTGTTCTCATTGGCAGTAGCTTGAACATCAGGACATGGAGAATACTCTTATAGATATATATATACACACGCGCATTATGTACAGGCATAACATGCACACATACACACGTGCTTTGCTCACCAATTCTAAATGACAACATCATTTGCTTGTATATGTAGAAGTGCTGTAGAAATAAATACCAACAACGATTCGACTTGTACCTTTGTTTTTAACAGAAGTAAAATTCAAATGGATTTACATAGTTGATTCTGGTGGTCATCTATTATGTGGCTTTTTAGTGGATATAAGCCTTACAAGCCAACTCAAAAACAATCAGTGGAGGACTTAAAACACACATAGGATTAGGCTCAAAAGAAAAATTCACAAAACTATGTATCCCAAATTATCTCTCAGCATTTCATTAGCTTAATGGAGAACACTAAACAAATAGTATTAATGGAAATACTAATTTATTTTCAGGGGTATAGTTGTCACAAAAAGATTTCCCTCAGTTTTAATGTACTATGGTATTTTTAATTAGGTGTGAATGTTTAACTATATTCCATAAATCCTTTTACTTATGCAGGCCATGAATTCTTAAATTAAAATTGAGTTCTTTAGTTAACTTTCTGCAAACCATATTAATATTCAAATTTAGGAAATGAGTAAATATACTGACTCAAAATGATGCATTTTGCTTGATACTACTACCTTGCTGTCCAACATCTTGTGAAGGGTACAAATCAACTTTTTAAATCTTCAAACACCACAAAATACTATTTGAAATGTTCTTAAATAAGTAGATGAAAGGTGGTTTTTCAATCCACCTAAGAAGAGTGAAGTGAGAAGTGAATCCCTTTGTGGTTGTTCCATACAGAAGCCCACTGCACCAACTTCTTTTGGAGTTGGTAATTTAAAATTAAGAAATGCTAAAAGGCCATACTTTTCACCTGGTGAGTAATTAGTAATTTCTGATCTTCCAAATGATTATTCCCATCCTTTACTTATGTCAATAAGCATTTTAAGAACCAGACAAGTTTTACAAATAAACACATGCTCAATCCTCAGAATGAAGACTTCCCTTTGCAAATGGAGTGTCTTAGTTTGGAAGACAACTAAGACATTTATATGGATTAGAAAAGAAGAGCTTCCTCCCAAAATTACCACAGCTTTGAAATTTAGGAGTTTTAATCAGAAAAATGGATAGGAATGAAGTATAACAGTTCTTAACTACAAATATATATATAAAAAAACTAATACTTGACGAAAAGTACTTGTTTGTCATGCTCTGAATTGTTTTCCGTCAGGAATTATTTCAATTTGCTATATTTTAAAAGTACCACCTGAGATTTTTCTTAACTCAGTGACAGATGGGGCTATAGTTTTAATGCTAAAATGTCAGAATTCCTGTTATTATTTTTAAATATAGCAAAGTTAGAGGCACATGGACATGGTCTATTTTTCATGTCAATCAGATCATGTTAGAATGTGTATGGAACTTGGCCACTTTCAGCTACTGAGGATGATCTGGGAGGGAAATAAATATAATATATTGTGACTTAATGTAATTTACTGAATCTCTCTTTTCTCTGTGACTAAAATGTCATCTGGTTTTTTTGCAGATACAGAAGACGGCACCTTTGGAGCCTTCTCCTTTCTTAATGATCATGTCTGTACAGAGAAGCACTGACACTTCCAGATATGCATTCTCCATTACCATTCCACATTTCATTGCTGACAGACCAACATGATAATGCTGAACTCAAGAGGTAATTACAGAGTGACAAGTTTCATGATTGAAGTTTAGTTTATCCAATTATTTCCACAGCCATGCTAGACTTATAGTTCATATCCAAAATACATCAAATTGTGCTGTTTGCTCTGTTACACTCCAACATGTGCTAGTTCACCTGTCTTTTATTTCTCACTCTCCCAGCTGATGAGATGCCTTACGTGATATATTTATCAAGCTAAAGAATCCTGGTTTAGTTAATTTAACATAATGAAGCCTGGCTGCATGCTAGTTTATCATTAGGGTTCTACCTTACCAATGATGTATTACACTGTGAAAAATTCAGATGGTTCAATGTAATGATGCATTTTGTTGATACATCAAACAAGTCAGAGTAATGATTAATTCACTGATATATGGCCAGAAAAACATTATATTGTGTCTGGTCCAATTCTGCTCTAAGTCTTTCACTGGCACTCACAAGAGATCCCCCCCGGCTACTGGCATCCTCTTCAAATATATTTCTATTTTCTGCACAACATGCTTTTTCTATTCTTCTCTATCCTTTCTTTTCTTGATTTCCTCATCTTTTCTCTATTTTTCCTTCTGTGTCACATTTTTTATCAGTCGGTTAAAACTTAGTTGTAATAATGCCAAGGTCATGGGTTCAATCCCCTGTGTGAGCCATTGACTTAAGAGTTGGACTCGATGATCCTTGTGAGTCCCTTCCAACTCAGAATAGTCTGTGATTTCTATGATCTCCAAAATCTTCATATAAGACTAGATTCAGATTCCAAGACAATGGAAACTCCAGCACTTAGAGAGTAGGGTATGTTACAACATCTGTCTTTAGTCTTTATACTACGCATGCCTTTCATTTCTCCACTTAGTGAGGAAGATGACTAACGAACTTTCCCAACTCTGACCACCTGGTTTTATTGAAAGAATTTCAGTTTTCTAAGTCAATAACTTTCGTATGGGAAATTAAAGCTGCATCATGTGTTTGCAGAGCTAAGTAAAGAAGTCACAGGTGAGTTTGGGCAACAAGGTGGGGCTCCCCCACAT
This sequence comes from Pithys albifrons albifrons, assembly GCF_047495875.1. Taxonomy (NCBI): domain Eukaryota; kingdom Metazoa; phylum Chordata; class Aves; order Passeriformes; family Thamnophilidae; genus Pithys; species Pithys albifrons. The sequence continues at coordinate 8,185,575 of NC_092465.1, read as the reverse complement.
GAAGAACTTCAAGGTCAGGTTACACCTTTTGAGGTTCCAGCTGAGGACAAAAATCTTACCTGGCCAACTGCCTGGCTCTGTGCAGCTGGCAGGGCAAGCCAAATAAGCTCATATCACAAGGATCTACAGAACTGAGGAGGATTTGCAAACCTGAGAAATTTTGGTCCCTGTGACAGAGGAGATGAACACATTTTAAAACCACAACACTACAGAAGGGAGAATTTTTAAAAGGATGTAAGAAGTATTTAGGAAAAGCCATTAAGCCCTAGGAAAGTTCAATTTATTCTTTTCTACACTGTGAACATCTCTAATGATTTCCTGAATGGTCGCTCTGTTTTTGTGTGCAATTTTGCAGGTTAAAAAGTAGTTCATTTGTAACTTTTAAAATATAATCTCTATAAATGCCTCATTATCCCATTATCTACACTAGGTTGGAAACACTAACTTGAAAAGACATTACCTATAACATTTAAAATGTCACATATATTAACAAAGCTTTCCTAAACTGGCTGTGTTTTGTAGCCTCCCTAGCATAAACCACCTTTTTCCTTTTTAAGATCAGGAATCAGTGTAATTGTTACTCCTATTTTTCAAGCATTACAAGGTGTTTTTGTAATATGCTAATACATTCTAAAGTGCACTACTACCACAGACAACTAATCCCATAATTAAACTTTTGTTCTTCCCTTTCAATTGCATGTTCTAGACTTAGACTTTGAGTAGATCTTCCTTTCTGAGACTTTAAAATAAATTTCTTGACCTTTGTTTTATACTAAATTTTACTTCATTTTTTTCTATTACTGGTTTTTCAATGAATACATCAAGATAATAACAGAATACAATGAATTCACATTATTAGAATGTTTACAGTTTTAGCATAAGATCCCTGTCCTTTACATCACTTATTATGAAAACAACTTGTATTTTTAATAATACTCATGTGACATATAATTACTTTTCCTCAAAAATGTAGACCAGAAAAAATACTTACGTTTCATTATACATACTATTATTATAAGTGTCTAGGAAAGTTACAATTACAATGTGGTGTCTTCTGAAATATTTTGCAAAGATGGTTTTTGCATTTTAGCACAAGTTCTCTAGTTTTAACAAGAGGACAATAGTGATGAGGCCAGAGGTAAAATCAGTATCTCCATGATACCTTTCTTGACCTACAAAATTACTTTATTACTTGAACACAGCCAGTGAGTGAATGGAACGTCCTTTTCCCTGATTCACTGTGCAGGTAACATGTATTTATATATATAAAAATAGTAATTTCAGTGTATATATAAATGTGTGTGTACATACACATACACATCTGTGCACACATCTCACATATTTTATACATAAGCACCTGCCCTTAATTATTTACTACAAAGTAAGCAATTCTCTTGGTTTCTGAATCCAGTTCCTGCTCATGGTTGGACTGTACCAATGGCACTGGGAAGGAGGACACAGCTGCATTTGGGAGGAAACTCATTAACTTCAATTGCTCTGCAAATTTCATAACACAGCTCCACACAGCAACTTAATAAATGCAGAAAGTTATCATTTTATGGATTAAAACTGGAGAGCCAGAAAAAGTAAAAGGTATCCAAGAAAAAACTCATGCTGTCATGTTCCCCAATATCATTTTATTTTCTTACTGTTGTCCTGCCCTCATTTGACTCATCCTTTGGCAGAAAATTTTTCTACACTGAACATCATATATTCTAAGTAAAAGTAAAATAATTGTTTATATATTGCTGTTAGGCAGAAAATGGCTGATTTTTTTCTTTTTAAACTGTGATTTAGGTGAATGTAACTAATCAATGCAACCATTTAAAACTTATTAAAATTGACCATCTTGAATTGACTTAGGTGCTGTTGCTGCTCTTTGCATATCTCTGCACACTCCACAACTGCTCAATCCCTGTAGGATTTTGGGATATGTATCTTTGTTAATACAGGGCAACAGCCATGGAGACCCAAGATTTCACATTTATCACACCAAGTCCACTTGGTATTTCACCAAGATATCAGTGAATTAATGTAAATTCTCATCTACAAAGGACAATATAAACCATTTGCTATAAAGGGAATTTCCCAGAGAAAACCTGGCAACTGTAACCAAACCAAGTAGTTTCAGTTCCATGCAAGAAAAGGAACAAAATAGAGCACCTGCCTTAAAAATCTTGATCTGGACTGCCTTGTCCACAGTCATTGTGTGACTGCTCACAAACCTGTATTGGGTAATTGCAGGAGTTAATGAGGACAAAGATTTTGGATTAAAATGCCCACATATTCCATCCTTTTAAAAGCTACTTATATTTTTCCCTCAATTCTGCACAAAATAACAGCACAGCCCCCTGGGAGGCACATTTGGATGACATATAGCTCAGTCCTGCTGCAGCAGCTGCCAACAGGCACCAGTGCAGCCCCTCCAGGTGAGGGCATATATACCATAAAAGCGGCTTTGGGAATTCTCTGGCACACTCTTTCATTCCTTCATGCTGTCAAAGTGACTTAGAGGCCGTGCAGTGTTACGAGACTACAGGACAGCCCTTTGGGGGACAAGCAGTGTATCTGAAAGGGCCATAAGAAAGAGCTAGGAAAATTTATTTAGACCAACAAGAGAAAATTTAATTCCTCCCTCTCTACATGTAGGAAAATGGGCTCCAGTTTCTGTAATGTCCACATTCTGCATTTTCTGACAATATTCTGGATTTTTAAGCATCTTAGTAACCAGAGGAAAGTTTCTGAAACAATACAAATTATTGTATTACTAGAAATATGCACAATATTTTTAACTACAGCTGCTGTTTGAGAGTTGACCTTCAAGTCACTGTTTATGAACAAAAAAAAGATGTGATTCTGTTATTTCCATGAAGTCTGTACATCTCTCTATCTCAGAGGAATTTAAACCCATAAACTAGTTCTTTGATACTTTTATCAAACACTGTTCTCATCGTTTATCACCAGCAGGGCTACAAACAGCAGCAGTCTGGAAATGTGTTTAATCAAAGCAATCTTCTGTCTTAACTAACATTTGCAAGCAATGCATTAAATGCTTTGAAACTCACAAGAACATCTGGACACAAAAGTGAAAAACAGGCTTCTAGGGTTTTTTGAGTTCCTCTGTTCTGAATTTGTACTAGTAAAGAAAGAAAAACCCAAGGAATGGGAAAAAAAAAACCAAACCAAAAACAAACAAACAAACAAAAAACTCCAAACACCTAAACCACCCAAAAAACTACTACACCCAAATCAAAACTACTTTTAAAGCAGGGGAAAACAATAGACTTCAATGAGCCAACTGATTTCTTCCTGAGTCTCTCATGTTCTCTCTTTTAATTTAAGCCAAGGGATTTTAGGAAGGTATGAAAAGGAGATGAGGCTCTGATATGCTTCAACAAATTGTTCAGATATTATCACAGTATCTGAAAGACTAAGACCATAAATAAAGAAGCCACTGAAACTCTTCTATAACAAAGTACTTTAAAAATGGGGGGGAAAGGAACATGTTTAATTCAAAATGTTCATTACACAAACACCTCATGGGACTTTAAAGCTTAGAATTCAGGATGGAAATCATGTATTTCCTATTTACCAAATTTTAATTCAATTACATGTGCACTCAGTTCCTTCGTCAGACTTCATATGAAATGAAAGCAACACTAAGAGGAAACCTGTGACACCTTTCCTGATATATTTTTCTAATAAACCGTAACACTCACTGTTATCTAAATATCCATGAGATATTTCTGTGGCCCCATCAGCACAGCAACTGAGCAAATGACAGTCTCCACACTCCCATAGTACAGCTCCTTCCTTTTTAGGTGTACACCACAGGAGGAAAAGGTGGGATTTTTTCAATGCAACTTCACAAAGTAGTAATGAATTATCCCAGATAGAAAGGATTGTTTCCCTTACATCAGACTCATGGCACACATGCAAAAGGATTGTCAAAAGGAAATGGAAGCAAATCCACAAGAAACTAAATCACATCCCACTCCAACAGAATTCCCATTTTACCTTCAAAACTGCTTTCAGTTGTCTTTGCTCAGAGAAGAAAAAGTCAAAGCCCTTTATGAGCCTGAACTAGAACTAAACTGCAAGTAGGCATATGATTAATTTAAGTTATATGAATGGCAATAAGAGTGATGCTACAGCTCTGCAAAGAGAGTGCATTGCTACTGACTTTATAGAGCCTGAATTTCAATTACACAGGAGGAAACTCATTCTTCTAAGTCACCTCTTCTAATGGTTTGCTATTTGACTTATATTACTACTTCTATTGTGCTGCACATGTTAATGTAGATGTTGGCCCATCAGGTAAGGCACTCTTCAAACACATTAGGAAGTCCACAAACAGCACTGTTTAGGAGACTCCTCTTTCTTGAAGAAGGTGAAAAGCTTGATAGAAAAGGTCAGACTGATCTAAAACATGTCACATCATCTCCAAACCTTGCCCAAGTTAGACACTGCACCCAGATCTCCTTGTGTCAGGACAGTGCCTGAAGATAAGGCACTCCCAGTAAGTCATCCAAAGGTAAAGGTAGCTCAACAACTAAACTTCAGTGGAAGCTGGAGTTCCTGCCTTTGCAATAGTCTTGTTTCTTTGCAAATATGCTTGATTTGAAACCAAACAGAGGAATTATTTTATTTTTAGCTATTTTCACACTTATTTTGAAAGAAAATGGGTGGAAGATCAGCAACCAGAACTGCTGCTTGGAACTCCAGAAATGATGAGTTGTCAGGTGTAAAACAAAAGTATTCCTTGATTATTTTTTTCCACAAATGTTGCTAGATGCCAAATTCACCATAGATCAGGCAGCAATATTATTCCTACAAATACCTGTGCAACCTGACAGATTTGTTCTGGGTCAGTATTGAAAGCAGGAACATCACAATGCATTAGATGCACCACATTTTGAAATGGTTTTTTTCGTACTCAGGGTAACTTCCTATTTTCTTGCAGGAAAAAAAAAATTCAGTAATTACAATCACCAACTATAAGGTTTTTTACCTCTAAGTTTCCAGATAAACCAAGTTACCTCCCTTTCAACTGGAATCACACCAAACATCAGGAGTTATTTCTCTGGGCTGTGATCAAGTAATTATTTAACAAAGTACAAACTGTTTACTAAATCCAAACAGAGTACATCTAATGATGGATGGCGAAGTAATCCAGGAGAAATCAAGGGGACTTTTCTCTTCAAAATTAACTGCCATCTGTTACAATTCCTCGTCTTCCCTACAGATTTTAAGTGGGGTTAGTTTCACAGCAGGAAGACTGAAAAAAATATAGTAGACAGACAGCAATTTACTTGAAAAATATGAGAGTTCTTTATCCAACCCCTTGTGGAAGTATTTAGGGTTCTGGATGAAAACTTCTGCACAGAAATCTCACTATGACCAGACTCTAGGGGAAGGTTCATCCACTCTGCAGCTTTTCAGATTTTTATTGGAGATTTTTTTGTCTATTGGAAAAAAAATAGTCTGGTTGTCACATAAGCAGTTTTCATGAAGGCTGCCATGAAATTGGATATAAAAACACCCCAACATTTTTTCAACTGTCTTTCTTTACCTTTTTTCACCTACTTTTCTTACATTGATTTGTTAAGATTGAAACCTTGTTCCTACAAAAGTCACTGAAAATCAAAGATGGTCATACCATTCTAGAAATAAAGAAACTTTGGAAGCAAATCTGCTGTGACAGGTAAGAATCCCCTAATGAGATATCCAGGCACCAACAGTTCTGCCCAAGACTGTTGTTTGACTATAAATAAATCCTGACAAAATCCCCTTCCCTGAGATAATCTGGACAAAAGAAAGACAAGACATAGTCCTACAGATCTTACCCTCCCTTGGGAAACTGTAAGGACATCTTTAGCAAGAAGTAAGGATTCAGCTCAAGATAACTATTAGTTCAGTCAGAAACTCTAACAGAGGAAGTCTAATCTTACTGTAAGGATCACACTGTCTCTGAGGGGAGATGCTGTTGACTTTCTCACCACCCTGTAGTAAGATACATATATAGATATAGATGTACATATCCTGAACTATGTCAGTGTTTATTTCAGTGTTCACACAGGTTGAGCCACATGCAGCTGGCCATGCATCTATGGCTTCAAGCAGCATAGGAAAAGAAATAAATTAATGGAATGGCTGGTGAATTCAGAAGCCAATCAGTAATCTAGGTTAAACTGAAAAAACCACCATTTCATTATACACTCACAAGAGGTTCACAATTGAAATACAGACCTGAACAGCAAAAACAGACACATTCTTCTACAAACTTGATGGAAACACCTGACTTATGAAGAATCCCAATTAATTAATATTTCCACTGATACTGCTACAAGTTGAAGACAGAGTAGGCAGCAGCCACTCCACCCCACCCCCCAGCAGACCGGGCTGTGGACACATTGGGTGCCAGCCCAGAGCTTCAGCCCCAGCACAAACTGAGCTCTGCCTCCCTTTGCCACCACAGCACTCATCTGGTCACTGCCCTCTGACCAACCATCGATTTTTTCACAGAGCACATGGGGATTAAATGTTATCAAAACTTCTGTCAAACCCTGATAGAATTAGCCAACAGCTTTAAGAAGCTTTGGAAGTATAGGACACAGAGTGCAACCATATGTGTCTTAGCTCCTTAGAAAACCTTCCTGGGATACTGTAAAACTGAAGAGTTTTAGAGATAACCGGTAAAATCCATTGCAGGAATACAAAGATGTCCCTCTTGAGAGCTCAACAGGGACAGGGCAATAAACACAGTATGTTGCACCAGGTCAAACCTGTTTCACAGTCTAACAATTCACATAGTTACGTTTCCACTCAGCAAGCATTCACGTGTATAGCAAGATGCTAGAGAAGGAAAGAGAGGGCCTGCACAGCTAAACATCTGCATTACAGAAGAAAGCCTTCCCCTTCAAATAAACAGGATAATGGAGAAAAGCAGCTTCTCTCAGACCTAGTCATGTGGCTCCTTTCCCAGGGAGCTCCAACAGCTCCTCAGTGGTAGCTTCAGACCCAGACAACCCTGTTGCTACAAATTGCAATAAATTGTGTAAGAGACCAGCAGTGTGTCTGCTTACTTCTAGTCCGTGTTGGAAATGCACTGGGATCTTACCAGGATCTACCTGGACAAGTAACTACAGTGTGAAGCAGCATCAGGATGGACAGTGCAACAGGTCTGATGCTCCCCCTGGTACTGGGTGGGTCATAGACACAGGCACAGTGATATTGGAAAAGAAAGCAGAGGAGCTACAATCTCCTTCTGGGAGGTGCCGTTATACACATGGAGTGTCAGCAGCTGAAGGGTTTGAAGGGGAAGGAAGGACTTGAAGTAGGAAGATGATTCATTTTCTCTTGATGTCCTGTCATCTGGGTCTGAAAAGCAATGATCATTAAGTCAGGTTTTAATTATGTGGTGTATGGTAGCATCTGGATTTATACTCCTGAATGGAGAAAACAGAAATAAACTCAGCATGTGTTAAGATTATGGTCCATGGAAGGAAGGGAGTTCATATCATCTAATTAAAATAATGAAAAAAGATAAAATTGATCCATTTAACTTTTAAAACATTCATAAACTACCAAATCCAGAGGGTCTATGTGCAAATAACAAATAAATTAGCACCAACAGTTATTAAAGCATAAGACAGCAACAACTAGAAAGGCATCTAAAAGGAGTTTCTCATACAGCTGCTTTAGAAAATATGCAATAGACAATGACAAGTAAAGCAATCAATACTGAAGAGACATAAAGGACACAAAACACTTCTTGTTATGGAATGAAGGTCACAGTTCTCAAGACTGACTGTCTTGAACCCACTGCAGTAAAAAAAAAGCCAAACAGGAATGATAAGTTAATGGAATACAATCTGCTAATTGTGTTGTCTTTGTCCAGAATTAACTCAAATTAAATACCTTAGCATTCCTATTCAAAAGAGGAGAGAAGAGAGGGGAGAAGAGAGAGGAGGGGAGAAAAGAGAAGACAGAAATAGTTTCTTACTTTTGAAAGGTGAATGGCAAGTCCTAAAGAAACAAAACTTACATAATATTTTGACCACAAGACAATTTGAACTATCAAGAAACAGGTTTCAAAGGATCATGAAAATTGCTTAAAATTATTCAGATTTAACACTAACTCGTAATTATTTTATTGGCCTTTACACTGGAAAAAACCCCAAACATATTCACATTTTGAACTCTGTGTACAATCAAAAAGTACCTCTTGAACAGCTCGAAGTATCATAAAACTCATGATAACCTAAAAGGGGTCCCTGTGAAGACATCCCAAAGAAGAGTTTTTTGCCTCCTGGTGCTGTTTTTGTGTCATCACCAGTAGAGGATGTGTGTGTGTGGCTCGGCTTCGCGAACGAAGATTTGGGAAGGGCTGTCCCCACGTGGGTGTGCCCTTCCAGCCTGCGCAGTGGATTTTAGGTGAGGCTCAGCGTGCGCAGAACTGGCCCCACCGTTTAAGTCCTGAGGTTCATCTGCCACGGCTGAGCAAGCTTGGACGGTGCCAGTGAAGTCCTCAGGACTAGAACCTACAGCCTGGGACATTTCCCAGGAGGTCTCCCATCCAAGTACTAATCCGGGGCTGACCCTGCTTAGCTTCCGAGATCACTGATGAAGATATGACACTGATAGGCCAGCACAAAATTTTTAGCACTTAAAGCAAGGAAAACACAGTGGTCCTGGCAATGGCAATCACTATAAAATTTTGATAATTCAGATATTTTTAAGTGGGACATTGGAAATTCCATAATGAAGCTTAAAACGGTGAGAGTAAAGTGACCCTGTTTATTTATTTCTATAACATTTAAGACAGCAAAGGAGATTTATGTTTTTCTAAGATCTTTGTGAAATAAAAATATCAGGAAGCACAGAAATCTATGAGAAACTCTTCTTGAAATAGTACCTCAACTATGAGGATTGATACATATCCCCAAATTTATATGACATTTATTCTAATAAAAACTTTCCTTTCTTTAACTGCTAGTAGTTCCATGCAATAACACATACAACAAATTAGGAATTATAGACAACCCTCTATGGGTTTCTTAGTAGGCTCCATCAATGAGAAGGAATCATTCTTTAAAATTATAAATATGTTTTCTCTTAATTTTAAATCAAGAAAATCTTAGACGTCTACTTGTCAGAACTCCTGTTTCTTACCAAGAGAAATTCCTGTGCACAGCCAGGACTCCAGAACGCTGGTTTAGAGCTGTCTGCACCAAAATTACTCAACTAGCTAATGAAAAAATACAAAACCAAAACAAAGAGAAAAGAATTTGTGTTGCAAATGTTTTGAGTTGGTTCTCAAAAACAAATAAGAAAAACCCAGTACACGTATACACAAAGCAAGAGTCTTTAAATGTTCCCTTAGCCTGAGTGGGAAATCAGAGAGATTCATCCTGCTATGACTTGTGCAATTTGACTGGCACAATAAAATGATTTTGCAAGTGAAAACAGCTTTCTGTTTTACAAAGTGAAAAGTTGCCTCATGAAAATGAGGAGGGCGAAGCGAAGGTCAGAACAATGAGTCATCTTCCTGAGGCAGAGTCACATCACAGAGACCTTGAAAGAGTCAAGGAGTTACATACAGCCATTGGAAAGAACAAAAGAAAAAGAGAAAAATCACATAAATGAAAATTATCTGAAAATAAGCACCATTTGTCTGTCTGTTTTTGGAGCTATTGTGCCTTCTACAGTGTATCACTATGATGGGTGATTATAGCAAATTATAGTAAAAGACAATATTCTGGGGAAGTTTCAAGATAGATATTGATTGGTTAGCAAATGCAGAAAAGAGGAAGAAAATGAATAGCAATAAAGAGAGGAAATATATATATAAAAAAAGAAGAAGAAACTGAAAATCAGATAAAGAAGCTCCTAAAAAGCCTTTTTTATATATTAATAGTAGGAAAAGAATGAAAGACAAAGATGAAAGAACAATGTAAGACATCTTAGGCATGGCAATATTTTTTGTTTTCTAGTTACAAGTAACAAAGGCAATCGTTTTCTGTCCCCTGATTTGGTCTCCGCAGGAAGCTGAGCCTTGGGCCTGGTTCCTACACAGCCTCTCAGCTTCCTTTGCAGGTTGTTCAACAGCAAAGACAGAACAGGGTTTGCAGATGCTCCAGCTCAGAGCCAAAAATCAGGTCTTACAGTGTCAACATACATGATCAATGGCAAATCCCAGAGGCTGAAACTTTTCTAAAGGTACTCACCAAAGGATGTGAAAGGGAGATGTTTCTCTGTATTGTGAATATTTTGGTTGCAATTGAAAGTATTTGCTATTTCAAAGTAGGGTGAAGAGTCAAAAATACATTCCCCAAATTTGTAGTGTCTTGCCTTAACGTCAATGTTATATGCACACTTTTTCTTATGACTTGAAACTTGTTTCAAGTTTTTAAGTGATGAAAGCACAGTAAGAGACAATTCCTCTGATAAACATTTAAATGTACATTTCAAATAACTTGTGCTCAGAATCTCTCTCCGCTTTTCAAAAATAGTTTCTCCTTAGCCACAACTGACTCTTCTTTTCAAACCATGTTACAGTCACAGTGAATTCTATTTTTTTATTCAGTTTCAGAAGAGTACATTAAGTACCCAGGCTTATGAAACTTTTGTACAGTAAACAAGCTAGAGTAAATTTAACAAAATAGAAGGACAAATTATACCTAAAGCACTCTTGTAACATATCAGAGAACTGCCATTTGCACAGCAGACCAACATCACTCTGTAAAGGCACCACAGAAAGCGAAATCATTTACTTTCCTGATGAACCTTCAAACAAAAACAGTGTGAAATTAAATAATTGTTCTTATAGTTCTAACACTTTGATCTCATTCTTCCACAGATTGGCACTGATAAAATTGTAACGTTGTTCCTGTATTCTCCCAAATGCAATGTCTTTTTACATTAGTAGGGCATTAAGACCACAAGTGTACTATCTCCAGATAATAAAGAGAACTGGTGAAAGTATTTCTTTTTCCACTTTGATATCACCTTTGTCATAGCACAAATGAATTCTGCATCATCTAGGAACATATATTGTTACACTACTTTAAGAAATACGTTATGCAACAGTACTTTGACTTTTTGGTATTCTGGTACACGTCGTTCCTTACAAGCTCCTCTCTTTATAACATTCCTTGATAAGTCTACTTCCCTTTTAGGTACCAATTAAGGAATATGAAGCCTGAATAACAGCCCTGTAAAGCAATGAAAAGGCAGACAGTTGATGGCAAAATGAGGGTGGAGTGTATTCTGAATGTCTGCTCAGACTACATATTCCCAATGGGATAATAAAGCAGTTAAAAAAGAGAGCAGTGGAATGGCTACTCCATCAAATTACAGTATGTAGAAAAGGTCAAAGCAGTAGAGCACAATGATATAATTCACAGATTATACAAGACATTAAAATTCTGATATGACATTCTTTGGGAAAAGAAAAAAAGATTGTAACAAGGACAGAAAATGGCAGGACATTAATCCATTCCCATGACATTTGTACTCAAAGCTGAAAATGTACAAATGCAACCTTTGTTAAGTCTTTGCTAAAACTGGTCATAAGGCTTAATTTTGGATACTGCATACTGAATTGCTGTCAACAAGTCCTGGTTATATGTAATGGAACTGTGTGAGGGGAGGAAGGTGAATGACCCAAGTTATACTTCTAAGGACACCACGAGTTCATCTTCTCAGTCTCCTGTTCCAACATCCAAGTGTATGCACCTTGTACAAGCCTAAAGAAGACACAGGTGCATGTTTAAAGTATATAAAATTACGTTATTTGACTTATTATTATTTGAATCCCTGTAGGACCTAAATTTGTTAGTCAAGACTAAGGAGCCATCCTGTTTCCTATAGCAGAAGCAAAGGAAGACATGGTCACCTTCACCCAAATTTAAACATGACACCTTCAGGGGGCAACAACTTTTAAAGACAATACAAATGCAAGATCCCAACAGCTTGTGAGGAGCCTGACCCAAACTAGGGAGAAGTCAGCAGGAAGAGTCTCACTGCTTGAATGGGCATCATATAAAGCCTTTGATCACTCCAATTATTCCCCTATCATTTATAGTTTTTACTTTTGTAACTCCATAAATGAATAATACCAACTGCCATCAAACTGAGGCTCATCTAAACAATCACCATTCCACACAATTCCTGTATGTCACAACTGAAAAATGTTCTGCAAAGGAATTAAGGGGGGAAAAAGAAAAGCAGTAACTACAGTACACTATGGAAAAGAAATCCACAAGAGAAGCACATATTGCAAAGCCACTTTGACTGAGGCAAACATGGAACATTTTTTGAATAACATCCTTTATTTAAAATTTTGGAACCAAAGGAAAAAGTGAGATTCAATAGTAAATTTACCTAAAACTAGTTTGATTTTAATACAATATAGTTTTCTGTGGAATACTTTAAGTACAGCTTTTCATTAACATTAAACCATGTACCCTCATCTTTGACTCAGCAGTGGCATTAAAACTGGTTATAAAATGTTAAGTCAGAAAGGACATAAGCTACAAAGAGACTCCTCTTTTATGCCAGGGTGACAATCCTAACACAAATGTAGATTTTATATTCCATTATCTTTGGTGATTAAAGGTCAGTTTGTACACTTGCCAAGTGGTTTGAGTTCCTGCCCTTACCTCATGAAAACTTCCCTATGGGGGGAAAAAAGTCAGGAGTAGACCATAATGAATAGTGTGTTTGATGATGTAACATGTCAGCTTTATCATTTCTTTCCTGTCTGTAGAGCTACAGAGCAGTGGAAAGAGTTGTCCGTGTGTTTTGCAACCAAATCTCAGGGACAGGATTTCTTGTTCCAGACTTTCCACTTAGCCCAAGACTGAGAGTGATTTGCTCTTATTTCTTGTCATCCTCTTTTTGTATTTCAGAGTCAAATAAGCCTGCACCATCACTCAAATATCTAGGCTGGCAGAGATACACTTTGCTAAACACTGAACTGTGATTAGGCCTTTAGAAAGGATGCACTACTGAATATCATACAATTGTATTTTCAGGCTAAATATTTTCAGGGGTTTACCATTTTTGAACACTTAAAACTTTTTTGCTTATGTAGAACATGCAAAAATAGGAACCTTTATTATAAACCCACCAAACCTATTAGTTTTACTCTTCCAGTGTGCATCCCTACTTGGTGAGAGTATCAGCTACAGAGCATGTTCCAGAAATTCAAGTCAAAGAAACTGAAAGAAATGAGTTAGGGAATAATGTAATGTAACAACTGTTTAAATAGGAAATGACAAAATCATAGAATAATTTACATTGGAGGGGACCTCCAGAGGTCATCTAATCCAACCTCCTGCTCAAAGCAGGACTAACTTCAAAGGTGGATGTGCCTGCTGAGGACCTGAATGAAATATGTATGGACAGTACCCAGGAAGCCACATCTTCAGAGGAATGTTAGGCTGCTGTCTTAAGATCCCTGTTATGTTCTCTCTGGCCCTATGGATCTTTCATGTTTTTTTCAAATGGTAAGCCAACCTCAAAAACTACTTTAGCTGGTTAAAAATGCTGGTCAGAGTCTGTTTCCTATTTAGCATAACAGAGGATGGAGCTTGATTAGCAAGTCTAGAGCAATTACATTATGCATTATTAAGAACACTGATAAACCAATGCTGTAACAGCTCTCATCATCAGAAAACTCAATCTAAAGTCAGATCAGCTGACAGATATGTCAAATCGTACTTGTGCATTCAGATAAACAGCAGTAAAAACGCTGAAAAAAAGGAAGTCAGAGTTTTTACTTCAAAGCAGCTATGCATCACCAGATGATCCATCAATAAACTCAGAAACAAGCATGGTTCACTAACACATTGTCCACATCCTCCTAGGAAATTAATAATGCTGGTTAAAATCTGACAATTTCAAAACCATGTCCTGCAGAACATGGATTTTGCAGTATATGAACAAAGGGAAAAAATGCTTATTGACCTACTGAGACTTAATCCAACAAACATTCAAATGGATGAGGAATTTGCAATTGTTTTTTTTTATTTCTGCAGCTCCCCAAGGAGTCTTGCTCCACGCCTCAAGAGATCTGAAAACTCTGCACACTCAGACCTCTGCTTGTAGGGTTCTGACACACCTACTCTTCTCAGAGTTGAAGCACCTCTGAAAGGATGTGCAGAGGTGACTCAGCTTTGTTTGCTATTAAAGGTGCATAGTAGGGTCATAAATGTTCTTACTGGCTAAACCTCATAGTAAGAACTGCATTGTGCAGTCAACTGTTTTCCTGTAATTTAAAATGAACAGAATCAAAGCTTATTTCTTTCATGCCTGCCATTATTATTTACATTTTGAAGCCAGCACTAAACAGGAATAAAATAACTGTCACCAGACGCACTCTTTTTTCTCTGGCAAATTAGAGCTTTGGTGGAACAATACATAAGGCTATTTGAAGTCAAAAGAGTTATGCCCTGAATAAACCACCATGGTGATATTTTACAATTTCAAGTCATTACAACACAAGCTTTAGCTTGTCTCTGTGATACACAGTGCAATGTTCTTCAGAGAAGTGAACTGTGCTTCTCACAAAATGTTTCACATGGGAGTCCCTTTACTGTCTTTTCCCATTCCATTTTAAATATTTGATATGTACGTCTTCAGAGAGAAAGGCCTCTATTTGCAGTGCCTTTGATTCAAAGATATTGCCATCTTCTTCACTTAGGAAGTACTGAAAACATATAATGTATTACTGGGAAATCTGTGAGCTGAAACGTATTATATTTCTAGATAATATGCCAGGCAAAAAGCAGAGAATCCCTCATGGTTAGGCCAATCAAGTGACACAGACTACAGGATTCAAGCTCAGACCAGCAGGAAACGTGGCCTGTGTTCACAAGGCATCCAGGATGAGACTTCTATGCACCAGATTGCACAGGAAACTGAAACACAGGTACACAGGAGACACAGCCCATTCAGCACTGAGCCCCAGGTTTTAAACCAGATGTAGCTCACACTGTGTATCACATTATGAATGGCAGGAAAGGATACAAAATACAATCAACACTGAAACAGTGGGTGATATTGTCATGGAAACTCAGGCTGGATGCAGGCTGAGGGACAGTCATGGAGCTGAACTGCAACAACTCACACAACACAGGCACTGTGTGTTGTTTGGAAACTTCTTCCCCAGCATGACCAGTGGGACTATCAGACTACACACACGATGGAAAAGAAACTGAGGCAACAGCTCCTCAAGACACAAATGTTAAACCGGAGATTTACAGAGACAACAGCACAGCAACCTTAAAACTATTATTAGGAACTCTCCCCAACACAAATGAGAGTCATGACTGAGAATAATTTAGAGTGAAAGAAAATCTAATCAGCAACCTTCCGGGGAAAAAAAACAAAAAGGATCACCACTTTTGTCACCCTGAAAATTCAGGACAGTGGGTTTTTTGTTTTTTTGGTTGGTTTTTTTTTTCATTTTACATTATGAATAGTTTCAATAATGAGACCCTAAACATATGCCAGGTCCCTGTTGGGACATCAAAATTCTCATTATTAATACATTTGTGGTTCAAGTAGTGCCGAAATATTAGTCAGGTGATGTGGTTCTGCTAAGGAAGAGTACTAACTATTAATAAGGTTGCTAATGCTCTATAAATGTGAGATTAAATGATACAGCATTGCAAAGTTTTTCCTTAAAAATTCTGAGATTACATTCTAGAGAAGGGAATTCACAGGATGCCAGGTGTGTACTTGCTATTATTCCACACACATCTCGAAACTCAAGTCTTTTGGATTCCAGCCCAGTGAAACCATGGTAAGAATCAGAACTAGATCAGGAAATGAATGAGTCCTATAAATAGATGATACAATTTCTTTTTTATTATTTATAGAGTTTTATCATCACCTCATTCCCTAAGTTTAATACACCTTGCTAGAACGTTCCTCAGATCTGGCACGTGGAGCCTACCACACTCTACCTGCCCTTTCCCACTTGTCATAGTGACTCCTCCTCACTCACCCTGAGACTTACAGCCCTCTGAAGGAAAACATTTAATTAGTACATGCAAAATAATTTTTGAAAACAGAACAGAAGGGAGGAACAAAGTCCCATTTATAGCTTATTTTGTCTGATGAACACATTAATAAAAATGAATTACACTGAATTAATTAAACAAGCTCAAGAGCAAAACTCAGTTCTATATTCTATATCCACTAGAAGTCACAATTTTATTTTCTATACCATTTATTATGCCCTCAGTTTGCAGAAGATGAGCAATTAAAAACTCCTTGCATCAGCTTTAGATGCTCCCATATTCAGCGTGTAAGTGCTTACACAGTAATTCTTCTGATACACATTTTAAAACTGTCAGTTTTCTCATTTTTTAAAGTAGTTAACACAGAGCTCACATAATCACCTTAAGTCATTATCAACACTGCATTGTTCTTTTTTAACACACCTTCCTTTAAGGAATATACCCATGTAATTGCAGAAGACATCTGCTTTAGATCACTAAATGTTTCTATAACTTGTACCACTCTGAGATGTTCGATAGAAGGATAAATTCAATGAAAACACCAAAAATTTATTTTAAAGAATTGGATGCATTCCTTAACACCTAAAAATAGTATATGAAATACAAAAAAGTCAACTTGTTGATATTTTCCCAGTCTTTCACCTTCTGAATGAACTCTGAAGTCTGTTACAGAAGGTCAAGTGGTCACCATAAAAATATAACTTTTAACAGCAATATCAGCTGTTTAAAACTAATTTGAAGTCACAAAACCCTCTTTTTGGTGCATCAATGATTTTTACTATGATGATGATATGATAACCTGAGTTATTAGAAAAAGTAATTTCCCAGTTATTGTATCGAAAGGCAGTAATTACTATTTCAATAAAGAAAGTGAAAACTATGAGGATGGCAAAAGAGAAATAAATTAGCTCTATACCCTACTCTCAATTAAACCATCATTGCAAGAAGGCAATGAATTAAGGTAATTTGAGGGAAGGATGGGGTTTTACATAAGAAAGTGTTTAAACTTTTTGAAAGTCCACTAAAATCAAACATAAGAGCAGTATTAACTACACTAACAGCTCCTAAGAACCTATGTAAAAGTAGCCTCATCAAATATAGGTAAAGTATTCCTGTTATTCCTCTTTATATAGCTCAGTATGGGATTCCGGCACTGAAGACTCCCAGAAGTGTTCACCAGGGACCATCTTCTGTGCTATTCTCGCCCATTGAAAATTCATGTAAATTGGGATTACCGCAACTAGAGACATTTCCATCGTTAAAAACATTTCCAAAATCTTTTAGGAACTTGCCATAAAGCTGCAGCACTTTTTCTCTATGTTAAAATTTTAGACCTTGTACATTTTGCACAGACAATAAATACAATTGTCAAGAATGCCTTTAATTTCAATCCAGAATGAGAAGCCTGTGAGTGAAATTTTTTTTACATACTTTGAGGCAATCCAAACATTTAGTTCCCTTTGTAATCCTGTTTCTTTCATCTTTAATAATTAATTTTTTTTAATAAAATGTGTTCCTATCACATTACACATATGTCTAAGGCTGTTCATGGAAAACATTTACCCATCTCTTATTTTATGCCAATAATCTCAAAAAACAGAGTGAGAAAGGAATTTTAAACTTCAGGCATAGAATCATACTATAAATCATGTCACTACAATGGTCACAAAAATGTAGGCAGCAGTAAGCTTTGAAAATTGAGAGTGATTTCTAGGTTTGCATCTTGCATGATATCTGCATGAACAGTTTCCCCTTTTACCAGCAACCTCCCATGATTTCCACAGAGGAAAAACAAAAACACTAAATAAACAAGAAGATAAACACAGAGATCAGAAAGGTACAACTGCAGGTGCCCAGTGGGAACTGACAGTGCAGGAAGTCCTGTGTAATCTAAGAGTCCAAACCCTGTCTTAGCCACCTTCAGTGCCCCTTCTCTTCTGTTCTGTGGAGAATGACAGATGAGAAGGGAGCACCTCCGAATGTCTCTCTTATCTGAACTGCCCAGGGCTCACCTCCCTCTGGATTACACAAGGGCTACAGGGATGTGAGACTCCAAATGTCGAGAGCTTGGGTAAGTGCTGCAATAAGGTGAACCGAAAACAAATCTTGCCTTCTACATAAGAGAAAATTTAATTTTGGCTCATTTGGTGTTCCTAATTTATTTAACATCAATTCCCATAAGCTCCTCTTTATGACTCTCATAAGTTCTATACTAAGGAAGTTTTAATTGCCATTTTTGTTTTCCAAATGTTTATGTTGCCTTGTACAAAAATAATTAAAGAAAATAAAGTACTCTAAGTGACATTTTTGTAATAACATGAGCTCAGCCAACACCTACCAAATAGTAAGAGCACTGAAAGAGAACTGAGTTTTGATCAGGTACAAACTGTGATCTTCCTAAATCTAAACCAAAGTATTCAGTTTCTTCTGATTTAGAGACCATTGTCCATTCAAACTTAATAGCCATTGCCCATTCTAACTTGATAACCAATGCAAAAAAAAAGAAACTTTCAAAGCTCTATTTAGCTATCTATATGCAGCACAGCTACAAAAGTACAGGCAATATTTAGTATTTTTAGGCCGTTAGTATCTGAATTTTTGCATCAAGCAATTCCATCAAGTGCACTCCAGCATCAAAGGTTCACAGTTAGCATGCAACTATTTTGAGCTCCTTCATCAGGTGTTAATGAGTCTACCACATTATTTCCTCAAGAATGTGGTGTAGCACAACATTTGACGTATTAGTGCACCATGGCTAGTGTGATATTTAATGTTAATGAAATACCATTCCTTTTGGTAAGACTGACTTAAAAATTGTCTTCAGATCTCCATGGGATGTAGGAAACATTAATTCTGACTTTCAGAATATATAAGGTTAGTGTAATGTAAGCTATTAAACTAACGTTCAAGCTTTTTGGAGGGAGAGCAAGACAGCAAGATTTTTCCAGGTTAAAATCTTGTAATTTATTATGTACACTCCATTTCAAAAGTGAATCTGAAGTATTCAAATGATAAATTTAAAGTTGATCTTTATTTTCACCAGGCAAATGTGAATGGAGAATATTTTCTTTGTAAAGTTAGTCTCATCTTTTGCCTTCGTGATTGAGTACTCTTTCAGTTTAGCTCAGAAGGAGTTTTTGCATTACAGAATGCCTACCTTTTAAAGAAGGAGGTTACCAAAATTGCCATGTCTCCCTCAGAATGTTCATAGGATTTTACCCTATATATTTAATTAACTGTTTCATCATATAATATCTTTTCTTAAAAAAAAAAAAACACAAAACCAACCAGTCTGTAAAAGTTCTCTATCACATACATTTCATCTTGATTACGTAAATCAAATTTTTTTCTAAGAATCAGAGATCGGAATCACTTAAATCCTTTTGGATTTTTTAAGGCTCACTCATTTGCCTTAGCATCTGAGCTTAGTTAAAGGGTGGTCAATGACTCCAGCCATGATTGCATGAAAACCATAATATAGTCAGACATCTGAACTGGCCACAGTAATCTTTCAATAACTTATTGTTTTCCCTCTGTTGTGTTTCTCTGGAAACTGGTACTAGACTAGTGAGCTACTGGCACTACATCCCTTCCCGTCACCACCATTCTTTCCCAGACAGGTTTTGACCAGCTATTTCTATGAAGCATTTCAGGTTGAAGTCTCAATGCAAAATAAAGACTTTACAGACCCAGGAAAGGATTGGGGATGCATTTCTTCAGTGCTGTGACCACAGTCACATGTTGCACAGTGTATCAAACACAAGCGAGGTAAGGAGATATTTTGGCCAAGACAACCACATGCAGAAACAAAAATGATGTTGCAAGAGATGTTTTCTTCCCCATCACATTCAACTCTGAAAATTCATTCTCGGAAGAAAGCCCACTAGTGAGGGAGCAGTATATTTGAAATTCTTAAAAGTAGAAATACCACCATGCATTGTAGTCCTGATTCAAAGGAAATATTACGTTAGGACCAGGAATATTACCTCTTTATTTCTTTGATTACTGTGCTTATAGAACACTCAAGCAGTTGAGCCAACCTTTCTTGATTTATTGTGTATTTCACTGAAGGGAATATTTTAACTACTAAAGTAGATATTTAAAATCCAGTATTGAAACTTCTCAGAAATTCAACATAAACTCTTATTAAAAAGAAAATTCAATATCAGCTCTGAAATATTATACTATGCAGCAAAATTTCCGTGTTCATTTGATAAAGATAAACCAATTAAATATTTCCTGTTCTTGCCTTCCTGTTTATAACTAAGGCCTAACACAATGAAACTAGGTTTTAAAGTGTTGAATTTTATTCACCATCATAAAATTTCTTCACCCAGAGAACATCAAATACATTTTAAGTTTTAAATAATTTCTATTTTTCCTAGTGTGTTGGGGATATTTTAATTACAAATTTTAACTATAAATGAGTAAGTGTATTGATTACAATTATAATTGTGCCAAACAACTCTGGCAGAAAAGCAATGTCCAAAGATCCCTACTACTGTCATAAGTGTGAAAGGTTTGCTCACTTCCTATAAATATATTGCTATTATAATTAAATACCCTGTGGTACTGAGAACAATACCAGATCCACCTCTGGACTGTTTGAGGTGGTGCAGAATGGGATTTTATTCAGAATTTGACCATGACTGCAGACATTTCACCGGGCTCTACTTAGGGAATTATTTCTCCATCTTCTTGTACATGCAAAGGAATGGAAAAATGGACCTGAGGAGAAAGTACCTCCAGTGAAGATAAGCCTTCATATTACACAAGATGTATTTAGTTGTGTTGATTAGTTAATAATGAGAAGTTTGCTGGTTCCCTATCAGGCATGCAGACCTTTGCAAGTCTCATTCTTAGGCTAAATTATTCTTGACTATTTTACTGAAAACGTTGGCAACTCAGATCAAAGACACCTGAGAGCTCAGTGGTGCAACTCTGAGGAAGCTCCTTGGGGATCTACCAGCCTTGATACCCAATGCCTACTGAAGGAGTAAATAAATAATCTATATTTAAATCCAAAAATACTAGAATCCGATGAATAATTTATTTTAGGAGTTTTAAGTATTTCATGAGACCAATGAAAGAGAGAAGGTTAACTCCTTCATGATACTTATCTCCCACATATAACACTGAAAAGACAGCAATCAAAAGAAGACATTCAGTATTAGTGTTGCTGGTACATTTTGCCAAAGCAAGTGAGATTTTGTTACCCTTGTGGGATCAAATTAAAGCAAGTTTAGTGTTTTTAATTTCTGTCATATGCTCATATATACACTGAGGTAGAGGTAACATCACACACAGTGCACCATAATGCTATTTCACCTCCTGAGTCATCTTTTGCATTTTAAATCCTGTCCTGCAATATAGAGCAAAGCTAAAAATAGCAATGTTTATCAAGTCTGTTGTTATTATGGGGATGGGCCCTCCTGAGAGAATTTTTGCAAGTAGATTTGAAAGCACTGACAGACCTGAGGAGCAAAACAATGAGTTATAGTCAGACATCTTTCTCTGCCACAGAAATCCCCAGGGACAAGGCTCCCTCTATGTGTCAAAGTGACTGAATAACAATACCTGCATATAGCACAAATCAAACAGCCTATCACAGGTGTTCATATTTATTTCATAAGTTATTGTCATCACCTTAGCTGACAACAAAGGTATTCCTAAATTCTAGTAATTGTTTACATTCATTGCACATACAGATTACCTTTTTCTGAAGGTTTAATAGTTCAGTAATCCTTATTGCCTTTCTAATTCTTCTGAATTTTTCTAAGCAGAAGGAGCTAGCAAGTGGCATTTCCTAACCACAATCACAGCATGTCTTACCTGGACAATTTGGTATATAAGAAATTCTATGAAAACTTCACTCAGCAATCATACATTTTAATTTCATATTTTAACCTTGGGTTACTGCTGAAAGCAGTTATGATGTGGGACTAAGGAATAAGAAAAAGAAATGTATTCTCTCATGCAGCAGTAAAATGTAGTAGTGCAATGAAATGCTGATTAAGATTTGGAGGATAAGGCCCCTAAAGACAGAGAGGCTGAAAAGCAAATTTTACTGGGGGGGAATTTGCACAGAGTCCCTATATAATCCTAGAGAGAACTAAAGCAATTTTTTTAGTAAATGTTGCCAAAAATCTTCTGCAGTACAAAAATATATGACATCTGGAGACTGTAGAAAATGCACATTTTTCAACCCATTTAAACATGAATTTATGCTATGGAAAAGTACCCAGGTACCACTGAGAACCCTGACCACACTGGTACATTCTGGACCATTTGTGGCACTACTGAGATATCATACTCGCTTTCTACATTTCATGTTGAATGCAGATGGGCAAAGTTTTACTAAAAAAGACACTTTTAACAACTATTTCCACTATGATAGAGCATTCCAGGAAGGCAGGTACTCTGCATCCCAAATCCATGTTTTGCTTCAAAGCACACTGATCTTTGAAACTTCCTATGTCTTTGCATTTTTCTGTTCATGGTTTTCATTGAATCACCAGCTAAATACACACCTTACTCAGAAATGGTCATGGTAGTCCTTTCTTAAATGTGGGATATGACTGGAGCCATAACTGCTTAATCACCAAAGCCAACATTAATAAATTTTCATTTTGATGTGATACTTATTCCTTATGCATTACTCAGATACATTACATATCTGTACTTATATGACAGGCTTGCTTGTTCTGCAGCAAATTTACTTATGCAGACTCAGTATAACAGCATTTGTTAATTCACAGATTTTCTTCTGCCTCATCTGGTGCTACCCTTGATGCATCAGGTGGTATAAAATAAACTCAGCCCTGTGAAGTGCTGTCATTCACAGCCAAAGGCTGGGGTTGGCACTTGCCAAGTACACATATAAAACCACCCCAAACTGAAGGGCAGAGCAGCAGTTCTGTCAACAAAGCAAACAAGTTCCTTATGCAGCAGCTCTGTTGGGACTCTCCATTCCAATAAGTTCCAAGATGCACAAATGGATTTTGTCCCATTCAGCCTAAATTGCCCTGCACATACTGGAATACTAAGTAGTTCACTCTCTTTCTCATTATGTGCCTTGGGGAAAAACGTGATGAATTAGTGATTTATTATCTGATTGCCCAGGATAGTCATCAGGTAGCTGGACTTTGGCTCACAGAGCAGGATTACTGAGAAATCAAAGTTAGAACTTGCATTTAGTATAACAGTGCAGCTTTACTAATTGAAATTTAGAAAAAAAATAGTTTCTTAGTAAGAGTTGAATTACATGGTAAGTCAGGGGAGAAGAAAAAAAATAATTAGACTTGAATATCCCAACTAGAGGATTTGTTTTAAATTGAACAGAATTCTATTTGACTGCCCATTTCCATAAAGACAAACATCTTGCTAGTGCTGTTGAATATATGGAAAGTCCCATTTATGAAGTTTTCTAGGTGACATCATACGAACAGAGTACCTTAAAAAAGGATGGTCATTGAAGCAGAGGGCAATAATAATTTCACAGCAAAACTGGAATGCAGTTACTGAGGTGCAACTATCAAATTGAGGACAATTATTTCAGATTTATGCCATTTGACTAGAGCAGAATATAGTTACATTTATTGGAACAGGTGATACAAGAAGTCTTTGGAGGCACTGGGGCTTTGTGCATTAAGTTCAAAATGAAAATCTGTATGTACTACCCACAATGAAATTTCAAATTGCATTTACCACACAATGGCAGGTACTGTCTTTTCCAACAATTTAAGGCACATTTAGTGCTTCCAGAATACCCTGCTGGCCTCCATCGGGTTAGGTTGTCACTGTGAACAAATGCAGCTCATCAATGTCAAGGCCATATCATAAGACAAGAAATGCAGAAAACTCCTTGAAATTCTTTTTCTCATCCTGGGAATAAACAACTTCATAATATAAGTTCAATATTTCTATTAATCATATTATTTATGTAAAGAGACACATAAAAAATTATGGATGCTTATTTAAGCCAGAAACAGGTCCACACAACCAGGCTTTTGATTAAGGTACCCAAGTTATGGGCTCCTTTCCATATATGAGACACAGACCTCAGAAAGAGTTTAGAAATCCTCATTCTCTGGTGACATTGATTCCGTGGGTTGTCCCATGGCAAATATGCTGTTCTGAGAGTTCTGAGATTCCAAAATTCACACTGCTGATGAAGTGGTGGAATTGGCTGACCTGGGGCCAGAACAACTAAGTTGCTTCTTGGTCTGATACACTGAACAAATCTGCTCTTTTTCATTTTCATGTAGAAATATTGACTGCTGAATAATTGAATATTTCTTGCCTAATATGAGTAATTACTTAATTGAGAGCAACAAAAGTCAACTGTTTGGGCATTTATTTCATTCTTAAATAATTCAGAGCTAAATACTTATACAACTTTGAGCCCAGAAACACATATAGACATCTAAAAGTAAATATTGTTATATGAGTGTCAGTTACAAAACCAGACTGATGATTTTGTCACTTCCTCTTGTGCAGTATTCATACACATGTAAGAACATACTACATGATATATCAACATATTCAACCTATATAAATTGTAATCTTGCAAGTGAATTCTTTGGATTTGGATTACTCTCTCCCTTTAAGTAGCAACCAATAAATAAATCTGTATTTTTCAATGAAAAGATTCACAGTAACAAGGTTATAGAGGCCAGAGGGATGCTCACAGCCATCTTAAAATTTGCAAACAACACGGTTAAGTGACATATATATTTAAGAACTTGGAATAAAATGAAAACCAAACCAAACCAAAACAGATATTTCAAGCTTTGTAGTGACAACTATGTGGGAGCACAAATCTTTTTAAATTAAATGAAGTCTCATTGACAATTATGTTTTCACTACAAAAAGGCTTAATGAGACAGCTTAACTCAGAGAAAATAATTTCAAATAGCCTTCAAGACAACAACCTGCATAAGGTCTTTGCCTCTCACACAAAGTAGCAAATCAAAAATAGTCAGTAAACCTGAGAAAATGCTTCTTTCCTTCAATTAAGCAGCAAGTCCAGCTTTGCAGTCAATTTTAGAACAAAAATCCAAGTGTGCAGGTGCTACAGTGATTATTGCAAACAGTTTTCATTTGGGAAATATGTGATTTATATATACATATCTTCTCCCAAATCAAGTTAGTGTTACAGTTCACAGCAGAAGTATTAGAACAACTTATTTCACTAGGAGAAAACTCCAAATCCTCACTTACAAGAAATAATCAAAATACAGCCTTTGAAAATCAGTAATTACCATATTTTAGTTAAAAATTAATCATGATGAGAGAATTTCACTGTTCCTTGTTAATATGTACTGAATGATTTCTGTTCCCTCACTTTTTTCTCTTAAAAGAAATTCCATTTGAAAAAGGTTCTGTTTTCACCCAAGAACAATGATGATCACTCATACACAAGCTCCGGAATTTACCTTTTTTGTCAGGTGTAGCATGTCAGTATCGATTATTCCAATGTCAGATCACACATAACACAGCCTCAGCTGCATTGTGTTTGGGTAATTACACAGGGAGGCAACTTATGCTTACATGAGGCTCCTGTTTGCTTGAGAGAGACAATCTTTGTTTACTGTAGGATTGTCTCTGTTGGCATACAAGTATGTTCTTGAGTAGGAGACCACATTTCAGTCTATCATCAGCCCCAAGCACCCTTGGGTGATAATGGCAAGTACAGCAACCTAAGGGGTGATACTTTGCTCTTGGTTCCTGAAAAGATTGTTGGGGTTTTTATCCTGAAGTACCATCTCAAATCAATGATGGGCTCTGTGGCAATAGCTGGGATATTCAGGGCACTTTTAAACATGGTCATTCCAGAACTGACCTACCCTTCACCTTGAAACAGCTTTTGGAGAAAATAACTGGGTTTCATAAGCTCTGCACAGCACATTTTATAGATTCCTGGCAGGTCTCTGATTCAGTGTATTGAACAACTTAAGGCATCTGATCAAGTGTCCTTGAAAGGACAGGATTATTGACCAAAAAGCTCCCAAACAGGCTGGAGAGATGTTGTTGGCAGTATAGTGGGCTACTTCTACTGTCTCCTGTGTTATATTTGCACAAACTCAAAAAGAATATTCATTACCAGACAATTAAGCTACAAACTAAGCCCTTGTCATAAATATTTAGAAGACTGCAACTCCAGAGCATGACCAGCTCAGTAGCCTCCAACTCAAGAGTATGAAAACATTACTGTGATTACTGGATGAAATAGATTTACTATTTACTCAGTACTCAGGGGCTGCCATAAGCCACATCTACACTGATAAACAAAAAAGGTTTCTGTCAACAATCTTAAACCCCTGGATATCTGATCATCCACACAGCTTAATTTTTAGCTTACTCTCTAATTCAGTTTTGACAGGTTCAGTTCTCTCTTTCCAATATAAATCTCCTCCAAAGGGGGATGGCCCTAAACAATATGGAAATGATCAGACCATAACACTTCACCTCTAAAAGTAAAAAAGAAAATCAAAAAGCATCATGATAATGAGTAACTGACTAATACAGTCATTCTGCAAAGCTTTCAAAATGTCAGTTTGATTCTCATTGACATCAAGGCCATTCCAATTATCTCAGTTTGTCCAGTAAAATCTATTATATACTTCATATACTCTTCCATATCACTCTATAGCATCTTTTTGTTCCATTTTACCAAATATTTAGCATCTATATATTTTTATATCTTCTTGATGCACTTTAATGGCATATTATTTGTGCTTTAAAAATAGCTTATGTGTGCATATTCTGCATGTAACTAGGCATGTTTCTCACTGAATGCTTTAAGCTCAAACAAAACTAAGAAATGCTACACAATATTGATGCAAAATTAAGATTGTTAATTGAGACAATTATAATTAAGGAGGACACTTAAAATTCCCCAAGATACAAACTAATGTACACTAATGTAAGCAAATATGATGACAATTTAAACCTAATATATACCAATTTTCAAATTTCTTTGATGGCTGACTAAATATGCCATTCAATGGGCCAAATTCTGAGATCATGATTCAGGCAGCAATGAAGGCTTCAAGCTTTGCCAAATGATTTTAGTAACCCAAAAATCCTATTAGTAAAACCTCAGTGTGCACTTAGATTTATAAATTATCAATGGAGAAGAGAAATACTTTTTGTAGGTACTGCTTTGGCTGACACACCACAAAGCAAGTGGAACAGCAGCAGCCAAAAGCATGTGCTGGTATAGCCAAAGCTTTCTGATTACGGAATGTTTATTGCCATCAAGACTGATACAGAAAATTCAGCCACAATCTGTGTCTCAGCTAACAAGATACACACATTCTTTGTTCAAAGCACATTTGTGCAGAAGCATCACTGGGCCACAATAGTTCAGATTCTGGACTTATTTTACATATGACACCCATCCTGTGGCCTGCAAGTTAGAAAAAAATCACTTCTCAGTCAGAGATCCTTTGCATTTTCTATTAATCAGGAACACCTTCAGTGAGGTAGGGCAGGGACAGGGAGAACTCTAAGCACTATGTTCTATTCTGCATTAAGGAATAAACATCTTTAATCTCGTAGGAGGTCAAAAAAGGAAAACCCTCCACACTGTTTGTCAGCAACTGAAATGTTTTGTTTTACTGATACACAATTCTGTCCTGAGGCACAGCAGCAAAAAGCCCAGAAAATCTGACTTAGCACCTTGGACAAGTCCAAGCCTAAAGGGAGCTGCCCAAGACAGCTGCAGGGAGAGCAGGCAAATGTAGGACAGGGAATAATACCTCAGTTTGCAAAAAAGGGCAGGATGATCACCCCTGAGTTTGACTTCGTTAACACACAGAATTTTGAAAACATTTTAACAGCATGCAATGGAAAACAAGAATTTAAACAGAAAATGAGATAGAAGCCAAAGCAGATTTGCCAGATAAAGCTGTTATCTTTTTTGATGTATAACTGACTTGCTTGATAAAAAGAATAGAGTAGATGTAATCTCCCTGGGTTTCAGGATAGTATTTTATAAGGAATCACCTGGGAAATATTTTCAACTATAAAAAGTAGTGATTGATACAGAACTTATAGGAGTACCTATAAAAGGATAGAAGGTTAGAGCTCTGCTACCTGTAGTCCAAGCTGACCAGTAACAAGCCAGCAATGCACTGGAAGTGTCATGGAAGCACTTTCTAGGTTGGTATTCTGAAAACATCACTATTAAGCTGTTTTAACTGGTTTTCCTGGGAGTTGCGCTGTATTTTAACAGTGGTGTTATTCACCTGGATAAATACATCTAGGTAATCACAGAGCCCATGTAAGCATAGCAATGTTTTTCAACAGAAAAATGAAAGAAAGAGGAACAAGTTTCAAATCACTTTGTGGGGAATTTTTGTTGGAAGAGAAAGGATGAGCTTAAACGTAAGGGTCCCCACATCCTGAGGCCTGTAAAGTCAAAATTAAACTTAAATTACATTATTTTCTCTATCACTGGTATTTCCTTACTGATTCTCAATGGCAAGTGTTAACAACTAGCACTTATTCATGGGCCCGAGGTCAAGCATTTGACAGAAAAGGACATGAGATGTTGAGCAGCCTTGTGACAGGGAGGGGAAACAAAATCTCAGTGGTCCCTCTCCAACTCTGCAGACCATATCAACCTTGAAAGTCAGTAAAGAATTGTTTGAACTCTAAAACAGAGTTACAGAAAGTAGCTGGCACAAATTTACTGCCACAGATACTAACATTTAAAAATGTTACAGTCCGAAACACCTCTAATTGGTTAGAGATAGTAGTTACATTTTTATGGATGGGTGCATGCCTGAAAGTAAATTTGAAACCTGCAAAGTTTATGGGCTTAATTTTTATTTTTATGGAACAAACCTTGTTTCAATGCTTGCATTCTCTGAGTGCACGAACCATGAGTTTTGATACCAAGGATATCACAGCAGGACAGAGTCTGGTGCTGCTGTAGCAAGTTGGAATAGAACAGTACACAGAACAGGACACAAGAAGATGTAGTTTGAAAAGAACAGGTAGAAAACACAAAAAAAAAGTTAAGTGGTAGACAGGAGGTATTAGGCAGTGACAGCCATAAACACAGACTGTAGCAGCACAGTGAACAAACAACAGGCTCCTGTGACAGAAGTAGAAGAGAGACGGAGGGAAGACATGAATGGGAGAGGCATCTACAGAAAGGTCTGAGAAGAGACAGCAACAGAAAAATGGAAAAGAAAGTGATGTAATTTATGCCAAAAAATCTTGCAATTTAGTCAAGGTAAGAAGATTTAGGATAGAGAATAACTGCAAACATGGGGAAACTACAAATGGTGAAAGACTCCTATAAATACACTGATTGCTATAATGGATTGTGCAGTCTTACACACCAAAATGCACAATGCATAAAAAGAGAGATTTGGCACCAGCTCTCCAGCACTCACTATACTACAGTTTCCAATCAAATCTGACATGCAACTGCCCAGAAAAAGAGAGATCCTTCCTCCTCCCATCACACCATACAGCCTGCACAGGAAAGAGGCAGACACATGCAAACAAGCTGTCAGGTTTGGAAACTCTCCTCCTTAAAACTGTTACAGAAATTCTGGCAATCCAAAGAGACTCAAAACAATTCCTCTTTCATTTCTGGACAAAGAATATGAATGTGATGGCCACTACCACAGCCAGACATTGGAACTGGAATTAAAAGGAGTCTCTGCATTTTGTGTTGTACAGCCATACTAGAAGAAAGAGCAAGAGTAACAAGGTATGAGCTGTGAACCTGTATGTGGGAGATACAACAGAAAAGAGGGATACAGAAAATTAAAAAAAATATATGAAGTACTTTGAGCAACTAAATCACGTAATTAGTCTTTCTGATTTTTATGTTCCATAGTTTAAATGACACAAATGAGGTGTCGAACACACAATGTCAGGTATAGATTAGTATGATGTCAGTTGCACATCTTCCCATTAAGCTCACCCATTGGGTGAGTCTGGAGCTCAGAGAGCATCTGAAATTACAGAATTGGTATTTATAGACATGTGTGAGACAAAAATCTAAGCCATTTTGTTTGGTTCCTTGATTTCAGCATCTTTCCTTTCAATAGTCTTTATTCCTGTTTTTTGTTAGCCCAGTTTTCTTCTTAATCCCTACATTTGCACATGCTTACTGACACAGATTCAGATATTCTTACATATGTACAATGTTTAGGAGAATAAGAGAAGAATATTTTCTTTCATTTGAATACTAATTTTCATTACATAATTCTACTAACTTCTATGAAGAACCATGACGAGCATTATACAACTGTGATTACAGGGATTACTTAAAAACTTTTCACATCAAGAAATGGATTTGACTCTAGGATTCATATTCTATTCAGTAGGCACAGCTAAGGTTGTTTGCTCTACCTTTGCTTCTATAAATGTACCCTGTTCTATACCACCCTAAACTCAACAGTTTCTTACAAGATGATGGTAAAATCTCCTCCAACTCATAGTGCACAGGGTTGCTGAGATAGAAGAGACAAAGATTATCTAAAGCTTCCAGTAACTTTCTCTAAACTGAGCACTGTGATAAAAAAAACACAGAATTTCCTGTTTCAGCTCAGCCCATGTATTTTTAGAAGAGCAGTCCTGACTCACACCTCAGCAGAGCACTACTTTTACAGCTTCCTAAAGTCTGCTTTGCAGAAGTGCTCCGAGTACCTACAGGAACAGAGAAGATGTGCTACTGACCTAAAAAAAGCAAGATGAGGTCAGTAGTCTCAGCTGGATATGAATTTTAATGGGTTTACTGCCTTAGAATTTGACTTAGTTTGCACCATTGCACTACTGACACACTTCAAGCCTCAGCACGCATCAAGCCAACTTTCACTTAAACTGAGACTTTAATGTTACTGGATGACTATGCTTGGTGTGAGACCAAAACCAAAGAAGTAACTGTTATTAAATTTTATTTTTATTTCTAGGAATTTCTGCTTTAAAAGAGAAATATTTCAATGGATTGAGAATAAGTAGTTTAAGAAACTGAAACAAGGTCAGGTAGCAAGTATGAGCTCTGTAACTAGCAAGAGTGCAAGTACATATTTGGCATTTTACAGAACCTTCAGGCTTAGTTTGCTTAGTTATTAGAATTATGACTTGCCTACAGGGAGAATCACAATAATTGGTATAGGTCATAGAAAACCAAAAGTGTCTCCCCCAGTGGGATGAAACCTATTAAAATCAGATATTTAAATCTCTTTATACTTGCATATTCACTTCACGTGCAAAACTATTTGTCCCAAATCTTAGTCTCAAAGGAAGACTGAAGATATTTTTCACTATTCTTTGTTTGGTGCTAATTAACATTTTCAAGAGGTTTGAAGCAGACAAAGCTCGGTACACCCCAAAGAAATTACTCTTTCTAGATGTTAGATCTCTGCTTTATCTTGTTCAAAGAATCAACTTTGAAGACTTGAATGTTTCGATTACTTCAACTAACATCTCAAATGCTAATATTTAAAAAAGAATATTAAATACAGCCCATTATTTCTATTGTTAAGACCTGAACTTAAAATGAATATTAAGCAGATCAAATTCAATCACTGATTGTACAGAAAATAGCCTTGCTATTGAGACAGCTACTGCACTTTTCATATTAACAACTGTTATGACAAAGGAATCAGATAAAATCAAGAATTATTTTGTCTAATAAAGTTTTTTAAAAAATAACAAAACCAGTAGACAGAACATGAAAAAATAACTGGCCAATGTGTACAATGCCATGAAATTTATCGATGGAAAGTTAAAAAGTAACTTTAAGTGCCTGATAAAATCCTATAAATACCAAACAGATGTTTAGGTGACTGACAGCATCTACCTGAACTTCTGCAAAGTGTTTGACACCACCTCACACAACATCTTTTTCTCTAAACCAGAGAGACATGGATTTGATGGATGTACCACTTGGCGGACAAGGACTTGGCTGGATGGTCACACTCAAAGGGCTGTGGTCACTGGCTCGATGTTCATGTGGAGACCAGTGACAGGGTTCCTCAGGAGTGGTTACTGACACCATCACTGTCCAGCACATTTGTTGGGGACATGGACAGTGGGACTGAGTGCACCCTCAGCAAGTCTGCCAATGACAATGATTTTATGATTCTAATGAAAAGCAGCTCTTAGCAATACAAAGCTTTGGTAAGTGATTTATTTAACACAAAGGAGATCCCTAAGATATGACTTAGAGACTACTCAGATCATTGCACTTGTTGTGGTCTTGTTTAAAAATAAAAAGTGAAACTTTTCACCAGACAATTCAACAAGAGAATAGAAAGGAATTGTGAATAGTAGCTGCCTCTGGGGCATACATGTAGCCCTTGACAGGTGGTTTTAAGCTCAAGTCTGAGCTTTAAAGCTTTAGCTTTCTGGCAACATTTTAATGACAGATAACTGCTTGCCAGTCTTGCCATTGATAATCATTTCAATCAGCTGTTACAAAACCTCCATGTTTTCTGTAATGCTTTCATGATTCACATTGCTATTCAGTCTCTGGGAATGCTATGCTTTGATTCTCTTTCCTCAAAGTGTAAAAGCAATTTCCCATACCTGTAATCCAGGATATCTATCCAGTAAATGGAAGTGTGTGAATGGAAAGCACGAAGAAGGCAGAAACCCTGGTTCCTTGTCATTCAAGTCAATAAACAGTTGTTACTCACCTTGACAATGTCCCAGTTCATACAATGCAGGAGCACCACTATCCTAATAGTTTTACATTATTCATTTGAAATGTATTCTGCATTTTCATAAGCATGAGAAAGTCTCCTAATCAGGTCAGGGCAGCAAAACGATCACTCCAAAGGCACTTGGCACTAACAGAGATCATGCAGTGATTGATTTGCTGAACTGATGCCTCACTAAATGAAGTCCTTGCTCCCCACCATGACACCTATTTCAAAAATGTGTTGCCATGACTATTTGCATTGTTTCTTAGAGGAATTGATGCTGATGGAGGCAAGGTCTGGAGTAGCAGAGTAAGACTGCTACCTGATTGTGAATGTGGATCCACACATCAATCTATCCTTGGCTGTGCCTCCTTTATGGCTCAAAGAGAAAAGAGGAGGGAAGAAACTGAACAGTGGGGATAAGACCATGCAGTCAGACACCTTCATGGAGGACCACAGGGTTAAGAGCAGCAGACTTCAGAAGTCTTAAGGAAGAGGTACTTTTTTTTAAAATTCCTTTTTTGATGGCCTCTTTTGCTGTTAGGTTATGGGGAATGGTTTGATTCTCCACCTATCTTCTGTCAACTTCTACTTCAGACTTTCAACATATATTTCATATATTTTTATATAATTATTCCACAATAAAAGAAAATTGCAATCTTCATTTATTGATCTCTGCTGAACACTTGCAAGTCTTGACACAGAGGAGAGAGTGAGGCAAAACTCCTTACCTTTCTGTACTAAATTCCACTCCAGATGTGCAATGCTGTGGACTGAGAGAACAAGAGGAACTTTCTAAGTAAATCTCAGTAGTAAGAAATTTTGAAATGACATCAGAGACAAAGAAATTGAAGCCTGCTGAAGATGTTCTTTGTACTCAAACACTCTTAATTTTTATTTGGGTTTTAAGAGTGCCCAAATACTGTAGTGAAAACAGTTTTGAGAGTATTCATATACTTTAGTGAAAAAATATTTCCAATATCTAATTTACTGGATTGTAACTTAGTTGCAGAACCATTAGTTAATGATTGCTGTGTTGGAGGCTTTCCTTATCAAGGCATTATAATTAGTTTAGCAGAGCAATGTATTTACTGGTAGGAGAACATGACCAATAATACTCCTTAGCAGGAATATCTGTCATTGCCTTGAGAAGATTTTTGAACAACAAAACACTTGAGCTGACCCAAATCTTGACACAATCAAAACTGAAAAGATCCTAAGAAACCAGACTTCTGTATAATATTTTGCCATGATTTTTTCAAGTGTTCTCTAAAAGAAAATCACAGACAAGACAAATATTACTATGAAAAACAAGTAACAAATATTATTTTATTTCTTATTTAGGAACTAACAACTCTTCATTCCAAGGAAACTAACGCTAAACTTTTACAAACGGGCATTTTTTTTAACCCATTGACAGATTGATATCACTGTCAGGCGATTTAACAATCTACAAAGTTGAAACATTTGCATTAGCAGAGATCCCCTTATAGCACTAAGCTTGTCATTACTGGAACTTGGTAGAAGATATTCCTTGCTGTTGGCAAAGTCTGCTTCTAACTAGCAGCCAAAATCTCCCAAACCTGAGCAGACATACCACAAAATGGGTAGGAAATGCTTTACTGAAAGCTCTGTGTCCCTGCTTCTCATAGCAGGTTATGGTTTTATATATGGGGCATGAAAGGCTTTTATTCTATTCCTTAGTGGAGTGAATCCACTTTGCCAGCTGGATCCTGTCCTTCTCTGTTTTCAAACACAGCCAACACACGTCATCTGCCCTTTTCCAAACTCTTACAGCTACGTCTACTGTAAAGAGAAATACTGGAAAGAACAAGGCCTGGGGGGGGGGGGGGGGTGTGTGAAATCCTTCAGTTCTGTGGTTAACAGCAGGACTGGACATTGCATCAATCTCTTCTCCTAAGCAAAAATAAACACCCCCCTCACCCTGACACCAAATAATTAGCGTTATAAAGTAAGATAAAAAAACTTTGCCAGTTTCCCTGATAAGTCAATAAACCCCCGACAGAGAAAAGCCCAAAACAGACAAACCTAACAGCTTGCAGTCACCACATAAAGCTCCCCAAATGCCCACTTATAAAGAGAAATAACACTGACATGGTGTCAGGTCTTCACAAACTTAGTGATACTTTCAGCCAATACGTTATACTGTTGTTATGGGTTCACCTAGGTGGGCCTAGATTTGGGCTCTGAAGCCTGGACTAGGCCGAAGCTGTCAGCTGACTTGAGCTGGGCTGAGCTAACAGCCGACCTCTTCTAGCCAGTAAGTTTGTATTCCATACCACATTATGACATCATCTCCAGGGAAGCAGGAACCAGTGTGGGAGTGGTTAAGGCAGTCGCTTCTCAGCCCTCCTCTTGGGAGGACGCACGATGCTGTCCCAGGGGGGATGGAGAGGACCAGGCCCACCACTGGCTCACAGGGTACCTCAGGAAAGTAAAATGTGTTGTTCTGGGTCTCTCCTTTCTGCTTGGGTTTGTCTCCCTGGGGAATAAGCTTCTTCTTAAGTAATGTGTAGTTAAGACAGTAGAATTTGTGTGTTCGTTAAGAAGTTGAGGTGGGGAACTTGTTGTTGTAGACTTGTGTGAGTGTATATTTGTACTCTCTTCTAATTGTCTCTTTCTTTCTGTGAAAAATATATGTAGATTTAGTATAAATGCAGTTTGAAGTGTTTTTTTTCTTTCCCCTCTCTTTTCCTCCCTTTCCCTGGTGTTAGGAGGGAGGCTTTTCTCTCTGTGCTTGGGGGGGTTGGCAGTTGCTTATCTCAAACCAAGACAGTTAATGGTGCGTTGGCCGGGAAACTCGGGAGCGACGGAGGACCTTGGCGGGTGTCCCAGGATCTTGGCAGGCTTCCCGGGAGGATTGTTGTAGAAACATAGATTGATAAGTGCCTTGTTTAAGTACATCCAGAACAGAAAATGTAAACAACTCTCCCTTGCTGTTGAATGCTCGTTTTCACTGTTTCACTGTCTTTGTGAGTTCAAACAGCTCGACTGGTGCCTGCTGTGAATGCAGCCACTGCAGAAAAGAGAGGCCCATGAAAGCTGTTCGTGTGTGGCAAGACACGGCTGTTTGAGTTGAATCCCTGAGGACTCATCATGTGAATGCTGATGTGCCCAGGAGCTGATGAGGAGCATCTCACCTGGACTGGCATGGGGAGGAGTTGTTCCTGGCTCAATGGGCCCATCGTCCCTCAGGCCACCTGCAGGTGGATAAAGTCGAGGGGTGGATTTAACTGTGAACACTGTTCCTAAGGTTATCCACAGTTGTGAAGAGTGCTTGCCATTGTGAGACCCCAGTGAACAGGGAAAAGAGGTGCTGCGGAGCCCCCTGCAGAGAACCCAACAGATGCGGCACCCAGAACCAGCGCCCGCAGTGCTGAGCGACCCGCAGGAGCCGGAGCTGTCACTGGCGGGGCTGCCACCAGGGCTGCGAGCGAGCCGGGGGAGGCTGCAAGCCGTGAGAGGCTGTGAGCTGTGAGAGGCCACGAGCCGTGAGAGGCTGTGAGCTGTGAGAGGCCACGAGCCATGAGAGGCTGCGAGCCGTGAGAGGCTGTGAGCCATGAGAGGCTGCGAGCCATGAGAGGCCGCGAGCCGTGAGAGGCTGCAAGCCAAGCCAGGGCTGCAAGCGAGCCAGGGCTGGCGAGCCGCTGGGGCTGCTCCTGCCTCTGCTGCTTGCTTGTGCTGCTGTCGGGGCTGCTTCCGAGGCTGCCAAAGCTGTTAGGACTGCTGCTAAGGGGGATGGCTCACATGGTGAACTGTAGTACTTCTGTGTGACCGAGGAGAAAGACATGAAGAGAAGCCTGCGTAAGCTGTTGATGTGTGGTGGGACACTGCCATTTGAGTTGAATCTTTGAAAACCCGTCGTGTGAGTGTTGATGTGCCCAAGAACTGAGCCGATGAAGAACATCACACCCTGGACTGGCTGGGGGAGGGTTGTTCCTGGCTCAATGGGCCTATGATGCCTCAGACCACCTGTAGATGGATGAGGCCAAGGGGTGGATCTGACTGTGAACACTATTTTAACCCCAGTGGGAAACTAGAGACTCCTGAGGAAAGGATGGTAACCCTACTGAAAGACATGAACCATCAGATAAGATAACCTGAGTTGACCTGCTTTGTTCCTATCTGAAATATCTACCCCATCCTAATGGACTTTTAGCCACATTATGGAGGGGTGGGAAACAGCCCTGAAAAAAATAAGGAGTGTTTAAGCATGAGAACCTAAGATATGAGTGACATAATATGGTATGGAATAAGGGGTGGAGAATGTTATGGGTTCACCTAGGTGGGCCTAGATTTGGGCTCTGAAGCCTGGACTAGGCCGAAGCTGTCAGCTGACTTGAGCTGGGCTGAGCTAACAGCCGACCTCTTCTAGCCAGTAAGTTTGTATTCCATACCACATTATGACATCATCTCCAGGGAAGCAGGAACCAGTGTGGGAGTGGTTAAGGCAGTCGCTTCTCAGCCCTCCTCTTGGGAGGACGCACGATGCTGTCCCAGGGGGGATGGAGAGGACCAGGCCCACCACTGGCTCACAGGGTACCTCAGGAAAGTAAAATGTGTTGTTCTGGGTCTCTCCTTTCTGCTTGGGTTTGTCTCCCTGGGGAATAAGCTTCTTCTTAAGTAATGTGTAGTTAAGACAGTAGAATTTGTGTGTTCGTTAAGAAGTTGAGGTGGGGAACTTGTTGTTGTAGACTTGTGTGAGTGTATATTTGTACTCTCTTCTAATTGTCTCTTTCTTTCTGTGAAAAATATATGTAGATTTAGTATAAATGCAGTTTGAAGTGTTTTTTTTCTTTCCCCTCTCTTTTCCTCCCTTTCCCTGGTGTTAGGAGGGAGGCTTTTCTCTCTGTGCTTGGGGGGGTTGGCAGTTGCTTATCTCAAACCAAGACAACTGTAATGATGAAAATACTTCAAAAATGTTTTTTCTGAAAACAACTGAAACACTAATATTTCAAAACTGACTTGGCAGAAATGATGGAATTGGCTGCCAGAGAAATGCCTTATTGTGAAGGAAAGCCTACAAAAAGAATAAATTCAGTGTAACAAGTACTGCAGAACTCCCATGGATTTTCATCACCTGCATAAAGAAAAAAAGGATTGTGCAAGTGAAATAAAAACAACTAATGCTCTGAGTGTGAAATGTTAAGTGAGAGTACAGAAAGGAACACCAAACACAAATGATTCTTTTGAAGTAACTAGTCACAAAATCCCAAAGGTTCTTGATTTAAACATTGTGCAAGACACATCTCACTCTAATACTCTATTCTTACATGTTATTCAACTTCAACAATCCTGAAATGAAAAAAAAATAAATTTCAAGATGAGCAAGTGCACGACAGTGCTAAGACTCACCCAAAGAGAATTATGCATAGTCACAAGATTAAAATATTGTGAACTGAAACTCAAGAGAGTAAACAAACTACTTTAAGAGCTGTGATTTTAAAAGCCTCTTCATTATCCCCCCAAAAGTTGAAAGGATTAAACAACAGACCTGTAAAGAAACAGCAGGAGTAAAAGAAATGTCAAAACATGGAGGTCATTCCCAGATTTGTGGAGGAACCTGTGCTACCTGAGACACACGTAAGTGCTTTGGAAAGAATATGAGTAGGAGGTGAAAATATTCGATGATGGTACAAAATCACTCAGAGTAATAAAACCTGAAATAGACTACAAAGAATTGGAAGAGGATTTAATAACATTGAGAGACTGGGTGATAAAATACCAACTGAAAGTTAATGCTGACAAACACAAAACATTGCAAATGGAGAAAAAAGTAACCATATTACACCCACACCGTGTTCAGCTCATACTACTCAAGGAGAGTATCTCATGGATGGTTTCCTGAAACATCAGCACTTCATTGAGAAGGCAGTAAAGTGACAACCAGAATTCCAGGAATTCTTAGCAGAATAGAGAGAAGGACAAAAATATCATTATTCCACTACATAAATTTGTGTTATTCCCACAGCCTTCACAGCACATGCAGTTCTGACTGCTCCATCTCAGGAATAACAAATAAAAAGGATCCTCAGAGATAAACAAAGGCTTCGATATGAGGACAGTTTAAATGGAGTCAGAATCCTCATCTGAGGACAAACGCCAAGTGAAAAAGGGTGAATAGGAAATGATCAGCCACTACTTCTCATAAAACAAAAACTAATGGACACCAAACGAATTTTTCAAGCAGAAGGTTTAGAACCAAAGGAAAATCTTTTATACACACATGTAAATAAATTATTGGATTGATTGCCACAGCTTACAAAGAAAATGGATTTAAAAACCGATTACATGAATTCAAAGCTGATTAACATTCATTCAGTTTTCAAGGATCCATATCCCTGGTTTAATTGCTATGAATCTCCAGGATCAAGCACAGACAGGTTTTGCCCAGCTGTGTGGCAGCTTGGACAAGTTCTTCTGCAGGTGACTCTGCACTGGACCAGTGCACAAAGTTTACCAAAAGGCTCCCTCAGTGTCTGATCCTTCTACTCAGTAATGCCAAGGTATATTTGGTAGAGAGTGTTATTTGATATTGCCAATTTTTTAATCTGTGGATGTCTGTCTTTCAAAATACAAGGCTAGTTGTAGCCTTAATGATAAAGATCCTATTCTTAGAATAATGAGCAATTATTGACACATTTTCCTCCCTTAGTCACAAAACACGGTGCTTCTTCATCTGGGTGTTTTCCATATATGCACACACACACACAGCCTGTTTTTCACTAGCTACACATTATATTCTACTGTTCAACATTTATTGTTGAATTATATTTCACTAATAAGACATAATTCTACTTCCTCTCAAATTTGCTTCCTTTAACTTCATAAAAGAATTTTTTTTCTCCTTTGGGGCATTTTAAACCATTTAAACTGTAATTAGCCTCCCAAACAATTTTTAACTATCAGACATATGCTGAAGGAAACTGAAGGTACTTTACTATTCAACAGTCACATCTGGAAACTCTGCACACAAAAGAAGCACTTCCCTTTTCATTATTTTATAGAAAGAATTCAAGTATGTATTTCTGAGTCACAGGCATACTCAGGAAAATTAAATGACTGTATATAGAGCACTATGGTTTTGTGTTCAGGAAGCAGCAATTCCTCTTTTATGTAGTACCTGTTAAAAGCTGCTATTCTGAGTAAGACTGATGTTTTAACCTTTCAAGAGACATGAATGATAAATTTTGGTCATGGACAAAATCAGACATTTGTTCTAGAAAGTCTTTCCAAATGCTAATATTATTATGGCATTGATAAACATACATGACAGTTTTCAAGGCTTTTAAATAAAATATAGTAAATTCTCTGAGAAAAATACCGGATACTCAATAAAACTTGTAATTAAAATAAGATGATTGTACACAGTTCTAATAAATTGTTACCTGATTGTACACAGTTCTAATAAATTGTTACCTGCTTTGGCAAATTTACAAAACAGCATATTTTAATCTCTAGGATTGCTCCCCAGTCTCCTTGCTTTGCAATTCAGCAAGCACTGCTGCCATCTCCTGCTGCTCAGCTGTATATAACAAAACTTCTACGCTGTAGAGGTGCTAAAGCTCTCTTGAACATAATGTTCAATGACTCAGCCACTTGCTGTCAGCTTTTTGACATCTGTTTTTCTAGTATGTTGACTTTATTTCTTCAATTGTAAGAGGTTTTCTTTCTTTATGATGTTGTTCCTTTCCATTCCCTACGTTTCACATCACTAACAGCAATCAAATGACACAAGGGGTTTTGTGTCCTCAAGGAGTCATTTTGCCACAAAGACCACTCCTCTGGCTGAGGTCCATTTGAAACATAACACATTTGGTCCTAAAAACCCCACTCACATTTCTCATCTAGACACATAGAATATTCATTTTCTTCCAAAGGATTAAAAATATTCTGTTTTGTACTGTAACAAGCATAACACTTCCACATTCAGGTAATTGCTTCAATGAAAAGGGTTTCACTAAGCAGGGAGACTCCTGTAAGAGAGATTTATTGTGTTCTCTATCTCCTACCCATCTGACCTTTCACCTTGTTGGATAACACAAGGGAATCCCACATTTTAACCAGGAAGACCAACTAAGGCCCAAAAAACCTTTCTTGACAAAAGTACACAAGGCCCTTCCAACATAATATTTATTTTAACAAAGTGACACAGTCCAAGAAACATCTAATTGTAAAATTTCCAACCAGTTCTCTTAATAGAGACATCAGTCTGAACAAGGAAAAAGTTAAGATGAATACTGGGCTATGCAAGCATAAAGAAAGAGTTCTGGATGAAACCACACCACTGAACCACTCTCCCTGTCTGGCAACCAGTTCAGTAACGGACAGGCTGTCCCAGGGCTCTTAAAGCACTTTGGAAAAGAGGTGGAAAGATAAATGCCTAGTGAATGGAAAAGGCCATCAATGGTAAGAAGCACTGATCCCAGTGGAAGGCAACTCTATTTACCTTTCTTTCTTAACCAATATTAACCAAGTACCGGTTTGGTGCAACAACAAGGCTTTTAAACAGAGTCCTTTTTCTGTAGAATCAGTAAGTTGCACAGCGACACTTCTGTGTCTAAACAGACTCTCAAAATATATTTTCTATCTTCAGCATAGTTATTCATGAAGAAATTATGCTTTTAACAAATATCAAACATTGATCACAACATATTTGTAAGTTTGAGGCAAAAAAACCCCACACTGAGAAACAAGATATATCAGGATCTACAAGCTGGACAAGCGCAACACATTTTACTCAGTATCTCCAGTCTTATTTTTTGGCACAAATCTATATTTTTCTACTTTACTGCTGGCTGATATCCATGTTGAGGTTTTTCTATTAGCACAGCCTATTTCCCCTAGCATTTCAGAGGTCTGGATTCAATTTCCTCTCCGGGAATTTGAGCAGAAAAAGGGATTGGTTCTGCGTTGTTCTTAAATTTTGAAGCTAGTTTCAGCTAGCTGTTTCATCACTACCTTCTTTTTTTTCCACCACTGCATTTTTCTTCTCCTCCATAACTAAGTTGTTTCATTTCTTCCTTAACTGGCAAACAATCATCAGCTCAGAGGATCCTGATTTAAGGCATGTCACTGATAGTAAGAGCCCTTAGTTTGTGAGTTAGAAACCACCTTGGATTTGTGTATAAGGAAAAGAAGGAAAAAGGAAAACCAAAGGTAATGCATTACCCAAAGTTCCTACACAACACTGAAAGTCCAGTTTTCTTTTTAACCTGGTGTGGGTATTTACCTACAGTTAACCAAGTAGAAAACCAGACGCCAGTACAAGATTTCTTTGGCTGTTAAAATGCTTCCTAGCACCTAACCCTGAATTATGTTGGTATAGACAAAGAAGCCTGTTCCCTTGCATCCAGGCTGGAAAAGTTAGTTAGAACAATAATTGCAGTCTTATAGAAGCAACGAAGATCCATGCAAGTCAGCAAACATAAGCTGTACTGATCACTTCATGGTGTGAGCATGCAAAAGTGGCACTGTCCCCTTTGGCAGGTGACACACAAACACCCCTTGTCACCCACAGCACACTAAAAACATCCTCCAGAAGCAGCTACAACGCCTGTTGTGTGTGATGGTTTTGGAGCTGGCACACATACTAAGGAGATGCTGTAGGGAATTCAGATACAGAAAATTAACACAGAGTGGCATAATTTCATTACCATCTCCTAAATGCAATGTATTATTAGACTATCAATGTGCTTCGGGAAATAAAAACTGTCTTTCATGGTGATTACAGGATACAGATCACAGAGCTATACAATCAATATTATGTATTATTTAAGCATTAAAAGGTGCTAATTTGGGACAAACCCCTTCTTGTAATCTTTAGAGAGAGCACAAACACAGATGATGCAACAGTACTTCTTTTCAAAAAGTAACTTTTGTCCAGTGATGATCACATAATTCCTTTTAAAATACAAATTTATCAACCTATACAAACATTCTATCACTTTTGAGGTGTAGCTTTCAGAGAAGTGTGTCCATACAGGAGGAAGGAGCCACTCACCAACGGAGCAATAGCTAACACTGCTACCCTTAATCATCTTAAGTTTCCTACTACTAGTT
Source organism: Pithys albifrons albifrons (assembly GCF_047495875.1). NCBI lineage: Eukaryota > Metazoa > Chordata > Aves > Passeriformes > Thamnophilidae > Pithys > Pithys albifrons. The sequence goes on along the minus strand of NC_092465.1, from coordinate 8,142,779 downwards.
AAAATGGAGCAATGGATAAAGAGCAGCTTTTACACCCATATGTTGACTGCAGAGTATGGCACAGCCACCATCTGCTGTTTTCTAGGACTTTGTCAGTGCTTTTGTTTTAAAAGAATTAAAAACTTGTATTAAGTTAAGCCATTTCCCCTTGCATTCCTTGGGACTCTGTGTATTGCCAGCAATACAGTGGGCAGTCAACTGAAGAGCAAAACAGCCCTACACATACACACACTTCACTGAAATGGCTCATTTAGGCAAGAAGTAAACAGTTTGTTTCATTAAATCCATTGGATCTTTTTCTTTGAGAAAGGGAGGAACAGGTTGAATTTCAAAATCAATAATAACAAACCTCATTTGATACTAATCCTCTTAGAACCACAAATTATTTTTAAAAAACACCAAACAAAACATTTTTGAATGATAATTTCATAGTTCATATCCTGTCTTTCATTCTCTGTAAGAAATGCTGTAGTGTGTTTCATACCAAGCTTAATTCAATTATTTACTATTGTTCACAAGGGTACTTCTATTCTTTCCAGCCACTGGGTTTATTTTTGTGGTAAATTAGTCAACCAATAATTTCTCATAATTGCAAATGAGGTCTTACCCCCCCGTTACAAACTCCAGCAGGCATCCTCTTTCTAGAGAGGACTAAAAGATGTACAGCACTACGTGTTTTTTAGCTACCAACCATCCAGATGATTCTCAAGGGCTTAGATATTTGGGGGATTGTAGAAATATCATAACATTAAATTCATAATTTTTAAAATAGAGTAAAACTTTAGCAAATAAATTTTCCCTCTCTTTGGAGATGTTACTATTATCAGGGGAGAGGCTGAGGGAGCTGGGGTTGTTTAGCCTGGAGAAGAGGAGGCTCAGAGGTGACCTCATCACTGTCTAGAACTACCTGAAGGGAAGTTATAGGCAGGTGGGGGTTGGTCTCTTCTCCCAGGCACTCACAGCAACAGGACAAGGGGGCACGGGCTCAAGCTCTGCCAGGGGAAATTTAAGTTGGATATCAGAAAAAACTTCTTTACAGAGAGAGTAATCAGGCATTGGGATGGGCTGCCCAGAGAGGTGGTGGATTCACCATCCCTAGAGATTTTTAAACACAGATTGGACATGGTGCTGGGTGCCATGATCTAGTAAATGGACTAGAGTTGGACCAAGGGTTGGACTCTATCTTGGAGGTCTTTTCCAACCCAATCGATTCTATGATTCTATGAATAAATGACAGTCTTATTCATCTTTTGGTGATATTTTCTCTTAATAGATTCACTCCCTCTTTAAATGACATTTACATGACACGAACTGAATTAAATTTTGATGTTTGACAAGAAAGTATAAAGCCACTGAGATGATATATCCAAGTTCTTTGCTCACTATTGGGGTTTTTTGTACATCTGATCTGGACCAATTCCCACACATTCCCCAGGTGACTGACAGTGCCCATATCCAACTTCTCCAGGGCACACTGGGCAAATCTGTACCACACATTTTAAACTAGAATTTGACAAAACATACACACATTTTATCTTCTCAAAAACAAAGAGCCAAACATTCAAATTATTCTCACAAGTCTCACTGTGATTTCATCTGGGGTTTAAAACCCATGCTGCTAATTTCTTAACAAACTTCAAGACCAAATCACTCCTTCCCTACCCCCACCATAATGAGACATGGTAACTACAACTTTTCTTGACATCTGGAAGTAGTTTCCAAATGACTGAACACACTTCCCTTCTGAAATGAACACACCTCTGCACAGGTTTGGCCTTGCTGTAGCAAGCCTCAAATTCCACAAATATTGACAACTCTATCTGGAGTAAAGGGGGGCATTGCTCTTCCAGTGCTTAAGCCAAATTAATTTACCAACATTAAGGCTCACCTAAGCCATGTGAGCTTCCCCCCCCCTTCTTTTACAAAACCACAATGTCAAACTAACAGACAGGAAAAAAAACAATTTAGTATCGTTTTTCTTTTTTTTTTAAACTTATGAATCTTACATGTTATCTTCATCTCTCTAAGAATTTCTGAGTACTGACACAGTCTGATAATCACTCCATGCATTTTGAGAAGATATTTTAAGAAGATACCACCTTATGGTTCTGATTTGGATTTTTTATAGGGTGGAGTGATTTTTTGCTGTTGGTTTTTTGGTTTTGTTTTCGGTTTTTTTGGGGGAGGGGAGGTGGTTTACTGGTGTTTGCCTAGTCCTGCTTCATTTTTGCACATTCATAGCTGCAAAACAACAGTGCCATCCACTGTCTTTCAGAATAAGCTTTCTCAATGGATTCTCCCCACCGTGAATTAAAACAAGATGTTCTATTTTAGAATCCCAGTGCTTGCACACAATGGGTACCTGGGATATGCAACAGCTTGATGCTTCTAAAGACTAAAAGCCAAATTATAATTGTAGAGATTTGCATGGATGATATTAAAATGTCCTGGCTGAGTTCTACAGAAAACATCCAGATTTTTCTCCTGTGACTATAGCATTTTACTCAAAGTTACTGAATATGATTGATTTTTAAGAAGGCTGTAGGCTAATTTCACATCTGAACCACAAATGGGGGAATTCTGTCAGCACACTGAATTATCAGCATCATCAGTTCTGGAGCTGCTGTTTCCTTCAGAGCAGTGAAGGTGCCTGGTGGAATCGGGGCAGCTGGAACAACACTGACACCTGTGCTCAGAAAAGGTGCCACAGCAGGACAAAGCTGTCCTGGTCTCCAGTCACTTCTCCAGTTATCTAGTTGGAGCTCCAACCTGGATACACAAGTCTCCCGTACCAGTAGTTTTACTGATCAAAGAGGGAACCAGCAACTTCGAGGAGACAGCAGAAATTGGCCATTAGAATAATGTATTCTTAATGCAGGAGGGAGGGAACAAACCGGTCAATAAGAGACTGGAAGCATCCAGATGTAGCACTCTTGGTACCATCACATTTTCAATTTGTTTGAGGAATTCTGGCAAGTGTATCATTGGAGGTAGGTTTAGCAAAGTAAGGATGTGTGTAACTGTGTCTGTGTCCTTCCCCAAAATGAACACAGTGTTATATGAATTGTTATCACACAAAAGCTGTAATTACTGACTTAGCAACTGAAGCAATGGGGTTTTTGCACTGCAGGTCAAAATATACCACATATACAGACTGGGTGTAAACTAAGAGACCAGACTTAAAATATGGACAGAGAATAAACATCATTTTATTATTACTTTTTCTAGAAGTAATATCGTTAGTGAATGCTATATGTTTTATGAAACCAGAAATACTTATCCATAAAGCACAAACTCATGTAAAACTTTAAGTTCGTGCATGTTGTGTAGGTCTCTCACAGCACATAGAAATTGAATTAATCTTAATGAGAAAGATGATGTTGCCTAGAAAATTTGAGGTTCATCCCTAAAACAAAGCACCTGTTTCTGACACCACCTACTGCTTGGATTATGACTATAGGCATTCCCCCTTGAAGCTGAAGTAAAACATGCAGGATTTTCTGATGACTAATGAAAATATTTCTGTGAAAGGTATAAGGTTCACTTCTTATGTACCAAAACATCAGGACTTAACCTTTCATAGTTCATGCAGCTATAAAGTAATCTCCACTTAAGGCCAAAAAGCATGTGTCAAAAGTTTCTAAATTGATGTCTATTGTACTTCTCATGGACATCCATTATAAGCAGAATTTTTTTGTAATACTCAATACATCACCATCAACACTACCTGATAATAAAATCAGTCTTGGACAGAACACTTATTTATTTATTAAACAAGGTTCCAATTCCCTGGTGCAATTATGGAACTTGAAATGTAATTCTCTTCAGAACTGCAAAGAAATTAAACCACAGAAACCCTGTTAAGGGTAAAGCATGATAAAAAGAAACAGCTTCAAAGACCTCTTTTATATTGCTGTTGCCTCATGTCATGTTGTATTCTGAGCCGTGTTAATGTCTGTGAAAGGACAATGAGAAAAATCAGAAAAGAAAGAAGTCTGTGTAGCTTAGCATTTCAAACAGGCACAGAGAAACATCCACTGCTGTCCCATTGCAATTTAACATTCTGCACTAAGATGTGCCTTTGAAATGGAACAGTGACTTGGTAAGATGCTGACAGAGTCATCAGTAATTCTCCTTTAACTGCACAGTGTAAGGAGACAGAACCTGGTCTGTACCCTGATGTCACAGTTTGTGCTGGAAATTTTCCTTTACATTGCTGTTGTGAAAATTGTATCTTATTCTCAACATTTCCCATTAGCAAAACCACTAATCCTAGAACAGATACTGAAAAGTCACAGAGAGGAAAAAAAACCCACAATTCAACTCTACACAATCATAGAAAAACACTCTGGAGAAGTCTGCTTTTGTCTAAGGGCAGTGCATGGCACCACCACAGAGGCATGTACAAAGGTAGCTCTGTCACATCTGTCCTGCTCAACTCCTAAGCAAGTCTCTAGATTTAAACCATTAAATGAAATCTAAGGTGAACATTTTAGTCTGAGCTGAAAAAATTGCTACTAAAATTTCTTGACATTTATTATTACCTCAGATTAGGCACCCAACAAAGCCTATTTTCCTTTCAGTTATTATATATGTAACATTAGATATTTTACATTTTACATATAATACAAGATATATATAAAATTGATTAGCTCTGTGAAATGAATTCCATTTTCTATATGATCAAGTGTGTTATTTGGCATCACAGGGATGGCCCTGGACATAAAACTTTAAACCCAGCAGGCCTGAATTGGGAAGAAAGACCTCAAATTTGAAATGCCTTTCTGGGCATTTTGGGGTTTTTTCTGCCCAATTACCTTGTTTTAGGATTGCTGCCCTGACTCTCAGAGGCAAGTATCATATTATCCCAAAAACCAGCGAGACACAACCCCCAAACTAACCACTACTCTCACCCTCATTGGCAATTCCTATATGGTCTGGACACAGCCCAACATAGAGCAAACAGAGTGAGAAATAAAACTTTATTTTTTACCTCTGTTTTTGATCTCTATTACCCTCCAGTCACCCAACAGGATGAGGATGATTGATTCACAGAAATCACACATTTGAAAGTTTTACTTCCCTGGAACACATGTGCTTCATGCAAGGATTTGCAATTAAAAATGTGTATTTAAAGTCCTGTTGTCTGTACTATAAGATACAGCAATTTAAGATTGGATTAGTAGATACATCTTTGCTGACTAGTTCCAACTCAGGGAATGAAGGATGGCCCTGGATCGCTGCATTTGTTTGCAGCCATCCTAAACTGCTCCTAAACAGGAACGATTAATATCAGCCTTGTTCTGTCCTTCTATGTCTTGTTTATTACCCTTTGAATCAGAAAAAAAAATCAAGAACATCCTGATTCCACTTAATCAATATATCTTCAAAAAAGCATAATGCATCTGCAGGCAAGTAGTTTTCTACATCACCTCAGAACTGAAATTTATCTCCATGACTGTCTTCAGTAACCACTGATGCTTTTCAAGCTTACGTCTGAGATAAGTTCCAAGATTTCAGTGTTCTCTGTTTTTAAAAATCCATACTGTGAATTTAAATGTTAGCAGATCTTTAGTAAATAATTAATCTCAAAATTCCATGCTTTTATATTTAAAATTAGGAAGGATTCACTAAACTCCATTTCTGAGACTCTCCTATAACATCTGATGCTTTTAGGTAGATCATCTCCAACTTTAATAGGTGTTTCAAAGAAGGGGTCTTGAAAAAAAAATAACATATACAGGCATTTAGTCCCTGAACATAAGTGAGTCATTTCATAAAACTATATACAATAATTGTCTCATTTTAAGCTTGATAATTGCATTCCATGAAGTTGAGAAAAATAATAAGCACAGTGTGACAAAAGCCTATGTTAAACAACTAATAATGGAACCTTCAATACCCAATCTCAAGTGTAGAGGTAAAAATCCTAGGAAATGCTGGATATGCCCTACTGGACCTGCAGTACTAGAGTGGATGTGAAGTAAGTAGAATACCCAAAAGGGCAGGACAAGTCTCCAGTGCAGACTGAGGAGTTCTGCTGGACCCCATGATGGGATCCATGGTGCTATTTCAAAGAGGGGTTCTTTCCACAGTCAAATTGTCCAGAGGAATTAACAAATCTGGAGAAATACAGTGGACACTTCATGGTCAGCACCCCAACTGCTCCAACTTCCAGGTGTGTCCTTTTACAAATACTGGAATTACAGATGGCCATAAATGAGACAAAATGTTTTATTATGCTGTATTTCAGATAAAATATTGCCAAACCCCTCGTGCTTCTGCAGGGCTTGTACAGTGGAAGTGGAGGTGAACCAGTTAGACCTCTAGAGCCCCACAGTCCTCTAGTTTTGAGTTTCTGTAAACCCTGTAGAACCACTGTGACTACCTCTCCACAGGGGGTTTCTTGAAAACAGCTCCCTGTTAATACTACAGTGCAAAGAAAATCATAAATTGTAAGGCTTTCAATGACCACTCCACCCTTTCCTTTGATCATCAGCTATAGCAAACATGGGATGAACATAATATTTTTTTTCTCTCCATTTCTTTCAGATCTTCACATCTCACCTGAAAGAACTGTTACCAAGATGAAAGACTAGACTACTTCCATTACAGGCACAATAAAACAGAAGTGTGGTTTCAGGTGAACACGTTTACTTTGCTTCAGTGCAGAGCCAGCCAGGCCAGATAGAATCATAAATTAAAAAGAAAAAAAAAGGAAAAATATTCTTCTATGAGATTCCGAAACTGTCACCTAAAACATGAGTAATACTTGACGTGCCAGAAGTCAGAATTTCAATTACATTTCTCATATGAGAAATTGTAACAAAATATTAGCTTGCACAATCAAAATCAAAGTTAATATTCAGCTATAGAGACAGTAACAACATTACAATCTGCTGATGCAATTTAAAGTTGTCTATGCAGCTATAGCACATCGTATTCTATTATTCTTTGGAGCTTTCATCCCATTTTTCAGCCAATCTTTGCTTTTGCATAATAAAACCCACTATTATTAAATGCCTGCTCACCTAAGGAAAGCCTCAAGATGTTGATCAAATATAAATAAAAGTAAGAAAGGCAAAAATAAAAGTTTAGGGCAAGAGAAATCATTTAACTTTTTGCATCTAAGTTTTCATGGGAACTTTTAAAAGAATTGGGGTTCACAAAGCAACAGCTCTAAAGGCTAAGACACACTGCCTGCAACTCTGTGCTACTAGGGAAAAAAAATTGTGTTTTTCGTTTGTGTACAACACCCTCATTTCACTTTTACACATCAACATATAAGAATATACATCTATCTACTGGACAGTTGAATTCCTTCCCCTGTTGTTGTCAGGGGAATCACTGGATTTCCCTGCCTGGTGCATCTTTGCAAATATGTTTCATGCAGTTAAAAAATGCACATAGCAATTGGAATACTGAAAAATATACCATATATCCAAAAACACCCTAACAAAGACATTGACTGCTATGCAGACAAGGTAATGAAAGGTAGAGTAGTGGTAAGTTAAGTAAGTTAAGTAAGTAAGTAAGTGTCTTTATTTTGGTTTAGAATAATCATAATTGCATCTGATCTGTTATTCTCTACTGCCTCCTAAACACCCTCCATCTTTCTGCACATTTCACAGAACCTTACACAGCAACCTGTTAAAACCACAACACCTAAAACAAGTTTTCATCTCAACGGTTCTGCTACCCAGTAATGCCACATAACCAGCTACATCTTCAACTGGTTTAAGTGCTACGATTTAATCAGATTTAACTGGAGCAACAATTGTTGCTCTTGGCTGCAGAATTTTGACTCCTGCTGGGAGTCTGATCAACAATATGGAACTGTTGTATTCTACACTTTTTATTCATTTAAAAAAAATTCTGATCTTCAAAAGGTTCACATGTGCAGGTGGTCAGTAAATGACTCATCACATGCATGTGATCTGTTACAGAAATTCACACTTTAGAAATGCAGGACTGCTATAGCTGGTGATAGACATATCAACTACATTATAAAAAACCCACACACAAACACTAAAACAGTTATAAACAACCTACTCAAGGACCTTATATAATTACAGTAGTTTAAATATGAACTATAACATTTCAGGTCTATTTTAATTTTTATTTACTAACATTTTAATTACAGCCTCTAAAAAATGTTACACCACAAATAGCTGAAACCTTCCCAAGCTTTTCTCTGTAGAAATTCAGCTTCTGAACTCACTTTATTAAGGAGACAGAAAGGATGGGTACCAAAGAGTGAATAACCTTCCAGCAGTTGCTAGGTAACATACTCTGCCATCCCTGTCCCAGGGTGTTCAACAAAGTCCACCAAAAATCACCATTGCTTCATCTTAAATGTCTTACTTGACCACACATTCCTCTCTTGTCATTCCAACCATCCCCCAGCACCCAGAATTGAAGACAAGTATCCTCCTGGAGTAAAGCAGATCTAATCTAGGTTTAATCTTTGTTAAAGCCAAGCTGTTCCTCTCCTTTCCCTGTCTGTGGAGCTGCAGCCCTGCCTGGTTGGCCTGGCTGCAGTGACCACAGTGCTGAGAGCTCCTGGGAGCAGGAACTGGCTCCGAAAATGCGCAACACCAAACAAACTCTGGCTGAACCTCCATTCCCCTCCTGCTCTGCGCATTGAGGCTTAATTCCCACCTATTGTACTCAGCATGCTTATAAACCTTGAGAAAGCCATATTTCAGTCATACACTTCTCAATTTATTGTAGGATTTTTGGTTTGTTGTTTTGTTTTTTTAATCAGTTGCAATTCAATTTGAGAATTCTTGTGGGAGTTTTGTGTTAAGCTGCTGGGATTTTTAAAGAAAAATCTCCAGTGCTATCACAGACCAGAAGGAACTCAAACCACAGAAAACCAACATAGTTTCAAACAAAAAACAAAAAGGCAGAATGAAGGTATTAAATATTCCTAAATTCTATTATGGAGAAAAGTAAACAACCTGCTACTCATTTTTGTCCGTAGGTGACTTTTCCTCGCCAAAGTCAGATGCTCTACTTCACAGCTCTTCCTCTGCTAGGGTGACTTTCAGCTCTAACAAAAGGTCTTCAAAAGACCTTCAAAAGATTCTACAGAGGGTGAGTACTCCCATGGTAGACAAAAATTTCACTGCTGTTTTTTTTTTTCATCAGCTCCAAGTTAATGTATTTTAAAATATGCAGATTCCAAGATAAAAGCTCTGAATCTCTCTTGAATTTGAATTCCAGGTGCTGCAGAAATGCAGAATCGTGCACAGGGCAAATCCAGTCTCCCTCCACATGCAGATCATTAGGATGGACACTGAAAAGTATTTCCTGTTTTCCAGGACACAAAATTACCACAACATACAAAACTAAAACAATTAAATTATTTCAGGCCTTTAATGAACACTGCTGGAATTCAGTTAGATAGAAACATGGTTTTGATAGTGAACAGCTCTACAGAAAAACCAACATTCAGTACTAGAAAGGACACATCACTGTTGACATCCCATTAACTTTTAAAGGATTCAATTCTGCTTTGGTTTGCTTTTTAACTTGTAGAAGAAATACAAAGATTAGAAAAAGGCTAGTCATGGTGATTACTGATAAAAGATTCTTAGTTTTGAACTAGTTTATTTAGTTCTTCATTACTAGATGTTCTATTTTTGTTCCAATGAAATACTAACAATTTAATTACAAATCTTTAAAAAAATGGCTAATCATTGAAAAATAGTAAATTGTTTAAGTAAATTATGCTATAACTAAATGAGAAAAATATAAAACAAGGAAAAAAGAAAACCAGATTAAAAATAATCAGAGTCTGATAAATAAACAAACACCACCATCTTTCATGACTTCCCACTTTCTTTAACAAGTCATTGGGCCTTGCTGCTTTAGGTCTTTTATCTTTATTGTTAGCAGATGCTGACAAAGGGGATAGTTCCCCATGTCCTAATTAAACCATTTTTTAATTCCCACTCTGAAGGCATAAAAGCTTGAGAAACAAAATGATTACTGAGTGGTACAGAAGTTTAATCAATACAGTCCAATTCATTCATCGTGTTGTTTTATAATCCAAATGGAATACTCATTACGTATTACAGAGAAAATAAAGCAGCCAGTATGTTATTGTCAGTCTACAAGAACAACAACACTAATTACTGCTGCTCTCATCCCAGAAAGGGCTTGGTGTTTGGGGGTTTTTTTGGTGTTCATGTTTGCAATATAATCCATAAAAGTATGAACTAAACATTTCTCCACTAGAGAATGTCTTGATAATACCTTTTGATTTACTCAGAACTCCTAAAAAATTAAATTTGAAAATTAGGCTTTATACAACCCACAGTTTTTTTGTTATTGAGGGTTGCTGTTGCCTCTGTTCACAAAATGGGCAGATGCCTGGATCTGTGGATTGCCAAGGGCAGCAAAAGGACCCAGAGACCTGGGCTGAAGGTGCTCCTCCCTTCCAGGGACATGAGGTGCCATGAAGGAGCTCTGTGTGAGACAAGGGCTCTAAGTCTGAATCTCCAGTTCTCTCCATCCATCCCCTCCCTACTGCCATTTTATCCCTCATCCTGAAGCCTGGCTCTCAGCTCTCCATCCCAGAACACAACTCCCTGCACCTCCAGCACCCTTGAGCAGCTGAGATGATGTCCTAGCTGAGTCTACACCTCATACTGTTAAAAGTTTCATCTCCTGAAGCCACAACCAGATCTAACTACCTTAAAGACAGCTGAAATGTTCCTAAATTCCACATCATAACAGGTGAGTTACATATGTGAGCACAGATATTACCTCAGGGAATGTCACACTTATTTGAAAGGATTACAGAGTTCAATGAGATTCTCAAAGGGAGAGTAAAAAATAAAATGCAGCAATTGGAGTGAACCCTCCATGCTACTGCTCCCAGCACTTGACAGTGATGGCTGGCTCAGCTCCAAGAGGGAAATACTCTCTTCAGAGGGCACTGAGTCAGGACTGTCCATGTACCAATAAAAACATGGCCTCCTTTGGGAGGCAGAGAAGATGATGGTGCAGCTGCTAGATCAGCTCAGAGTGTCAGGAGTGGAACCAGCTTAGAACAGATCACAGCCCTTTCCCGGCATCAAATATGTGGATGTCGGTAACTGCTCTCCTGCATCTCCTCAAGGATCCAAGAGGGCTCAAAGTCAGTCCCGGTCATTCCCAAGAGGAAGGAGTTTCTCCTGGGGTTTGTTGTTTGTTTGTTTTCTGGGGTTTTTGGTTGTGGTGTGTTGGTTTTTTTTCCTCCAAGCATGGTCCTGTTCTCAGCCAAGGAGACCTTTCTGCTGCACAAGGGGTGGTGGTGGTGGGAAGAAGGGAGCACACACCTTGCCTGCACAAACTGACCATAGCTTAAAGGCAGGGCTGAGAAAACAAGGACCCTGACAAACATTAGGTCCCAAATAGTAGGTTTTACAAATTGCTCCAATACAGAAGCAAAACCTGTAACGTGTACAGGGAAAGCCTCATTTCTAATCTGCTGCTCTTCAATTATTTCAGGAATAGGACTCATCCTGACCCTCAAAGCAGAAATACTGATATTAGTCCTAATGCCAAAGTGCAAATAGAGATGAAAAACAACTAGATGCAAGTTTGAAATGACAGACCCACAAAGAGAGTCATAGTTTTGAATTGTAAATTATTATTTTTTCTGTAAGTTTTGGAGAACCATGCTCTATTGTTTCAGGCACTGTAAAAGCAAATAATTACAGTCATCAGCCTGAAATGTTTGCAACGCAGGGAATCAAACAGGAAGATGAATAGTAGGACACAGTATATCATTAGAGTAACTTAGCCATTATTTTTCCCTCTGTAATATTATATTAGAACTAAACATCCTTGTCAGGCTGGTAATCTCATTTTAATGAGTTCAGCAGAAATAAAAAAGGCAACAAGGCCACGTCTTGTTAACACCACAACTATTACAATTATTTTTCCTGAAGAACAAAAAACATGTTCAGTTTAGTATTTAGTGATAGTTGCATGAATTGAAATATGACTATGTGTATACCTACAAATAAATGCATATTTATTATGCATGTATATATATTTATTTTTTTAATATCCCAGTAGTTATTTGCCAGGCTAATTGTTATTAAATGACTAATTTCTTACAGATATCAAATCCAAAAGACACTTTCTTTAGGTAAATGGACTGGTTAAATAATCTCTTCAAGCTTGAAGTGCAATATTGACAGTAATGTCCCATTTGCTTTTAAAGTTCATATCTATTCAGAAAGTTATGTGACCAAAAGTTGCAATGAATAGCAGCAAAAATGCTTCAGCAATCAATTTAAAGAGGCAGATTAGCTAATCAAATTCTGCCACTCATGTTTCTATGGGTGATTATTTATTCTGGTGGTAGTTTCAGAGCTTTCAAAAACAGGTACTGCTTCTCAGAACATGCTGCTCATTCCCCATTGAAAAACTCATGACCTGAAGGAACTCAAAGAATCCCACTTTAGAGTTTCAGAAGCTGATGCATTCCTATTTTTAAAATAAAGGACACATTTAGTAGTTTAAGGCTGGAGATTTTAAATTTTAGAAAACTTTTTTCCTCCTAGACAGTCCTTTCAGTGTGCACAAAATTTCTGTGCTGAAGACACAAATTTTTAGAAGCATGCTGGTAAACCTGATGCTATAGAAATACTGAAATTCACATGGGAATAGATTTGGGTTATATCCAACATCTCATGAGGTATCAGCTGAGAAGGCTCTAATTACTGCTCATACAGCAGATTTCTGATTACTGCTGGTATGGGTCTAGATTCCCTGAATTAGTCTAACTGCAAGGAGTAGTTACATATCCATACTTTAAGACTGCCCCATTTAAATCAGTGAGATTACTCAGGTAGTATTACACATGCCCTTAAAGGCTTCTCTGGGTCAGGACTTATTTAAGTGATTGCCACATATATCTACAGAGGCTTGGCCAGAAACCAAGAATTCTATTTCACAAAAAAAAATCATTGAGCTTTTGACATGTTTTCATTCTGAGTTAGGAAATGAGAAATAGCTTTAGCATAATTCTGGAGTAAAAAAAATGAAATCAGATTGTCTAGAGGGAAACCCTAGAAAGATTTTCCACACTTTTCCAGCTCAGACTTCATTTATGCAGAAAGTCAGTCCCTCATCTGCTGAGGGCACTCCATGCTGGTAAGTGTGAACAACTTCAGGAAAGATACTGAGGTGCTGGAGCGGATCCAGAGAAGAGCAACAAGGCTGGTGAAGGGACTGGAGCACAAGTCCTGTGGGGGAGAGGCTGAGGGAGCTGGGGGTGTTTAGCCTGGAGAAGAGGAGGCTCAGAGGTGACCTCATCACTGTCTAGAACTACCTGAAGAGAAGTTCTAGCCAGGTGGGGGTTGATCTCTTCTCCCAGGCACTCAGCAATAGGACAAGGGGGCATGATGGGCTCAAGCTCTGCCAGGGGAAATTTAACTTGCAGATCAGAAAAAATTCTTTCCAGAGAGAGTGCTCAGGCATTGGAATGGACTGCCCAGAGAGGGGGTGGATTGCCCATCCCTGGAGGTTTTTAAACTGAGATTGGCTGTGGCACTGAGCGTCATGATCTGGTAAAGGGACTGGAGTTGGACCAAAGGTTGGACTTGATGATCTTAGAGGTCATTTCCAACCCCATCCATTCTATGATTCTGTGATTCTATTAAATAAATCACTTGGCTACATCTAATTTATGTTGGTTTCTGTTTGTTTATTTCCCAGTCCTCTTTGTCATGAGTTACAGTAGTTGTGGAGAGAAGGGAAGAGGAGCAGAAGAAGGAGAGAGACTCCACTCTGTTTACATTAACAATATTTAAACTATTCTTGCCCAAGAATATTCAAGTTTCAGGAGGGACCATATTCAGAGCTACTTTTTCACACAGTTACACAGTCTTCAAACCCACACACACCATTCAAACTATCCAACATCACACAGTTATAGCTAATTATTAATGAATATATATTTCCTAAAAATTGCTAGATCTAAACTGTCTATGATTCTGTGAACTTTAGTGAGGACTAAAACACTCCTGCTACAGACCTGATGGCTGGACCAAGGAAGAAGAAGTTCCAGTTTTGGAGCAGTGAACTATTCTCCACCCTAATTACTACCAATTATTGTTACATAGTTTTACAGCATTCCTCAAGACTCATGCAACTTTTGTTTCCACACAAAACTAAAGAGATAAAAATAGACAAAAATAGTAGCTTTTGTTAGGCCTGACTTCTGTTTTATCACATTTACAGATTCTGAGAAGTATATGCATTATGCAGATTTCTGTACTGGTTGCTCAATAGTCAATTTTTCCAGGTTTATAGCTTGATTTTCGAGAACTGACCCCAAAATACCAAGAATTCTAGAGAACAGGCATTATACCTTATGGGATCTTGTCACAGAGATAGTATGTGTATTCACTGCATCTTACAGCATATCAAAACAGTGCATGAAATACACCCTTTAAATGTAATTTCAGGCTTGTTATGAGCTGCCTTTGTTCTGCAGATACTGTTATCTTTTGAGTCTACTGATAATTGCTGCTGACTTGAATAGACAGCATCACTTCTGATCAATTCGAGTTCTGACATGCTCTGACTTGGAAAAAAAATTGAAAGAATCGTTCCAACAGAATGAAAATTCTGTTCATTCAGCTTTAGTTTGAGAAGAAATTACTTAAATAGAAAATTACATGTTCTAGCAAGATCTATTTCATAGAGAGAAAATAATAAATCAGATATACAGAAAGATCATATCACAAGATGAAAAGACAGTGAAAAGGAATTCAAAGTTGCAGATGGCAAGAAATAATAATAACTACAGTGATAATTATATCAACTTCAATGACACCAAAGCAGGATTTTGCTAGATTAGGTGGGACTTAAACTAGGTGACTAAGGAGTACTCCAGACCTCAGACAAATGTTACATTCCCCTTCACAAAACTTTAACATAGAGGTTTCAGTGTTGCAATTATCTCTACTGCAAGATGAACTCTGATTTTTGAAGGCCCTACACACTAACACCCCTGCAACAGAAATCATCCTTAAAAATGAGAAAAATAGAATTCTAAATGCATTGCATATGAAATGCTTTGTATTTTGCTGTATCCTCTATGGAGGTAAGGGGATGAGTCAAATGTTTTAGAAATACTACACTCATAGCAGTAAGAAAATCCCTTTTCTGTTTTTGTTTCAGTTACAGATTCCAGTAACTTAAAATGACACATAAAAAAGGAGATAACAGAAGTGAGAGGCACAAGTCTTACTATTTCATTGAAAAATACACAAAACATCCACTCAAACATGGAGAAGTTTTGCCATTTATGCAAAGAACCTGTCCAGTATCATGCCTCAGTTCTTGATCATCATGAAACTGTTGATATACATTTAGTTTGTTTCCTGCTAACATCCTAATAAAGTCTCACTTTACTGCCACTTATCAATTTCTCCTTGTCTTATATTTGTGCCTTTAGCTCCACCTTTCCAGATAGAGAATACAATTGTGTTTACCTTGGTTCTCATCTTTCTGATTTTAGAGCATGTCACTGTTTTATGAAGGTTCTGATTTTTCAAGAGATCCTTCTAAAATAAGTGAATTCAGTCCCAACAGTACCTCCAGATTTACCAAGTGTATTATCCATTCCACCAGCCAACTTTTTATTAAAACACTCAGTAGGATTGGAGCATGAAAGCCAGAGATGTTACAGCATCATTTTTAGGACCCTGGACACTAAGAAATAAGCTAGAACATCCTAATAAATTTAGTGAGAAATGCAGATTCTGAACTAAATAGATTATGCATCCAAGATGACAAAAAGTTGATCAGGTTTGAAGGTAAGCACATTTTCTGACTATATCCTCACTCTTTAATAAGAGTGAGAATATAGTTAGCCACCTGTTCCTTTTAAACAATGCATTGATAGAAATCCATGAGCAGAGTCAGACTCTCATCTCAGTGTAGAGCTCCAGCACCTTCGCAGAGGATTCCCAACAGATTCAGCGCAGCAGAACAGCATGGAATTCCCTGACAGGAGGCACAAAAATACCTGCACTGTGCTGTATTATCAGCATGTTTACCTCAGGCATCTTGTTAATTTGTACCCTCCCCAGGCAGTTGTCAGGAAACACAATTTTACATTTTGTAAGCTAATCCAGAGACCCAACACAAAAATGCTGCTTTAGGGAACAGAACACTTACTGTAGCACTCCCAGCGAGCACCAGGATTGGCAGAAAAATGGTTACCTCCTCCTTTAGAGTAGAATTTTCCTTGCAGTTCCTTTCCTAAAACAGGCCTCTTAAGAGGTGAAATATATAACTACAAAAGGAATATACAACTACTCCAGTCTAACAAAATTCACACTAATGGAAAAAGAAGTAGAGAATTATTTTGCAGACCGACTCACCTGCAAGGATGGGCTAGAATTCTAAGAGGTGGCTTCTTTAACCCTACTTGTCTTTGTTGCCCAGTTCAGGTTAGTTGCATGCTGCTGGCTACCAAAGTTTAACAAGCTCCTCTGCATCTACAGAATTATGTCTTGTTCTCTGCAGAATCAGATATAATGAAGTTGGCTCATTAAAAATAATGAGCTGCTTTAGTAATGAGCTCTGATCTACAGCTTCAGTCTGTGGAGTATCTTATTTTCAATTGAAACATAATTAGATTCAATTGAGGTCCCCAAGTTGGGATATTAAAGGTAACCACAAAAATCACACTTAATTATGAAAACTGAATACAGTGAGACTTTCAAAGACTCCCATCCAATACCTATACTGCTGATATATTGGTAAATATTAATTAAAAGAAATTAATAATGCCAAAAAATTTGATTAATAGTCCATAATTAGTTATGGAACCAGTATTAGAGAACTCAAGCCATTATATTTACACTCAATTGTCTGAGGATAATTGTTTACATGTTCAAAGTTAATGGCTTGAAAATCAGCTGTGTTAAACTCAAATGATTTCCACTGACACCAGTAGAAATTGAGGAAGCCTGACACTGGTAAAATCCAAGCCATTAATTTATGCACGGAGTTAAAGTTTTCTCTTGGTGACAAGTACAAAAAGTTAAAAATATTCCAGCCATAGGATGAAGGCAAATATCCAGACATAGGTATCAACAGGAGGAGGCAATATCAAAATGAGATAAACCGGTGTCTTTGCATTAGGTCAACACATAGCACAGCCAGCAAATAACAGTGATGTCTATCTGAGAGTCTCACATTGTTGCTTATCACCACCAGCACCAGGAACTCAAAAGGAATTTTCTGAGTGACAACAAGATCTAAGAGCACCAAGCTCTAAATTAAATAGCCCAGCCTGTCAAGTTACAGCTCCTGCTGCCTTCCAAACACATCTCCACTGCCATCCACTCTGACAGGATCCCTTAAGCTCAGTCTCTTCCTTCCCTTTAGTAGCTGCTCAGGTCACACAAGCACACCCAACAATGCTGCAGAGTTCGAAGCTATCAGGGCTGAACAGGCTTCAGATGCCTTAACATAGTCTGTGAATCTAACTGTAAATATTTGTTTAATGACTAAGATAATCAATTAGCAATCCCAGAGATAGAAGCCTATCAAATAAAAAATTGATCACAATAGATTACCTCTGGAGTCACCAAAGCTGCAAATTACTGCCAGGCTTATGGGTAGGTTTTCCATGAAGACTTTGGAAGAAATAGACCCCGAAAGCTTAAGGGCACTGGGAATACATGTAGTTGGGATAAGATTAGGAAAAGGCAACCTAGCTGGTGTTACACCATGTTGCACACAGTGCTATTGGCTAAAGAACCTTTTAGAAGGTAGAGAAGAACCCAGACTAAAGCTGCCTGTCATGGAAATGCAGCCTACAATGCCCTTTGAAACTGTGGCACCCTTCATGCCTCCCAGTACATGTACTGAGCAGATCCAGACTTCCAGGGTGGAGGAAAAAGGCCACAAGGCAGCCAGGACACATCCTGATATAACCCCTGACATAAGCAAGGTAGAAAGTAGAAATAGCCTCAATCAGTACTCTGCAGCCTCCTCATTTTATAGTAACACTGTCCCACTGCACAAAACAATGTGATGCAACTCTCCCAAATCAATAAGCAGTTTTACAAGGATCACTCCTCAATGCTGAATAAGGAAGAGATAATGTGAACCAATAATATAATCTTCCTAAATATTCATATCAGAACCAGAAAGTGTTCTCTCAAGTATATTGGTTATTCTTATAGCCCACAGTGCCTGTATAATCCAGCTAAAGCTATTTAGGAAAAAAAAATAGAAAGGCAGGAAAGCTGGAACAGATCCTTAAGACCATTTCTAAAATTTATTCCCTGTTTCCTGGTTTGCAAATCCTCTTGTAAATGTTTTAAGCCTTTTAAAGTTAGCAACACATACATAGTTTGATATGTAACCACCCCAACATACTTCACATTTGGCACATTTGAAAGGGTGTTTTTAGTCTTTATGTGGTGGACTTTAATTATGACCTACAAAATGTACAGTAATAGAAAATGCAATTTTATCCCTTCTTAATCTTCATTTTTCAATCTTCTGCTTTTTAATCATTTGCTTCACTGACCACTTAGTTGGTTAATTTCACTGAATTATTATACTGAGCCATAGAATATTGTACTTTCATTGGTGAGTTTAGAAAGCTAGCTTATTATAGAACTTTAATAACTTTAAAATGGACTTTTTCCTTAGCCAGGAAACCTTACAAGAGTGTTCTATGATATTTACCATGGATTGGGTAGCAGACCTTACTTTTTTGTAGTAATTGAATTTTTTTTTTTAATAAAAATCATTGTGTATTGTTTCCATCACATACATATTCATTACAACACAAAATGAAGACTCAGACATTTGGATACACAAGGACACATTTTTAAATGTGCTCCAAGATTTTCACATTTCCATGTCCCCTTCATTTTAATGTCAGGCTGTGCCTAGCTTAGCTACTGCCCTGAATACATCAAATTATATACAGACTCATCCAGCTCCAGAAAAGATGGTTGCACAGTTTCCAGAATGCCCACTGGGATCAGAGGGAAGAGATGTGAGCAGTCAGGTCAGGTCCTTCAGTAACACTGCACAGAGGACAGAGGCAGAGCAAAAGAACAGAGCAAAGACAGACTTCTTGAGAAAAGCCGATTTTAAAGGAACCCATAAGCATGGCAATAAAGAACAAAACTTCTGGCAGCTGTAAGAAAAATCAAGATCTGAGAAGAAAAAAGATCAAGTGAAAGACCTGGGAAGAAGATAAAGATTGACTGCGTGTTAGGAAGGGAAAGACAATTCTGTCTTCTCTTGCAAGAATGTAAATAGAGCTTCAGGCTACAGAAGCAAACAAGTGATGATGTTACAGGTAGTAGGGGGAAATAGGGATTTGATGAGAAAATAAAACAAGGGAAAAATAACCAGAAGGTAAACACATCTCAAAGAACCATGGAAGAGCCTCCATGGGGTTTCCAGCTAGAGAGCAAGAGAGAACAAGAGCCGGTTAGGGAAAGGTATGGGAGAAAATAAAACATCACTTAAAGAATGTGCAAGCTGTTTCAACCCTTAGCAATACACACATTTGGCAAGAGAGCAGAAGTTAAAAGGTATTTAAGTCAGTATGTTTGCTTTGGGTGGACAGTGTGGAAGTGTGATCATCTACTAAAGGCAGTTACAGTCATAGTTGAGCAGAAAGACAAACTTGCAAACACCCCCTTTTCACTGCTCTCACAAATCCACTCCACAGCTCCAATTACCTTTTGTTTCTACTGCAATAACCCTAAACTACTGCACCACCAGGGGAATGACAACCTGCCAAAAACCAGATCAAGACAATTGTCATAGCTTTGTTGGTTAAATACCCCCTCTAACCATGGCCAGCCACCCTGACACCCAAATCTGTCAGATCTTGGAAGCAAAGCAGGGTCAGCCCTGCTTAGTACTTGGACGGGAGACCTCCTGGGAACACCAGGGGCTGTAGGTTCTAGTCCTGAGGACTTAACTGCAACTGTCCAAGCTCGCTCGGCCATGGCAGATGAACCTCAGGAGTTAAATGGTAGGGTCAGTTCTGTGCACACTGTGCCTCACCTAAAAAATCCACTGCACAGGCTCATAGGACACATCCACATGGGGAGATCCCTTCCCAAATCTTTGTTCGTGAAGTCTGGCCATGAGGATGATAAATACCCTCTCTACAAGTGACTTAGAACAAATTCCTCACCTCCAAATTCACCACAATTACTAATTTACCAAAACATCAACTGCAATCCATGTGTTATCCATTGAGGTTTTACAGTGTTCAGAATTCTTTTTTATACAGCCGAAAGGTTTTGTTGTTACAGGTATGTGAAACTAACAATAATTAAGTACACAGATTCCAGAATAGCTACAGCTTGAAATGACTGTGTGTATATCACACTTTAAAATTCATGTCATAATATACATCACAATAGTTGGCTATAATGAATAGCTATTAGAAAAATTGTACCAGAGAATGGAAATCACAGTTACAGTTCACATTAAAATTAAGTATTCCTAAAATTATTGTTAAATAGTACATAATATAGTCTCAAAAAATATTTTATTGTTAAAGAGTACTGATTTGCTCCTAGTTTCACATTTAACCGTTCTTAGTTCAGATAAAAGTGATTGTGTTTTATTTTAATGCTGCTTTTCCTTTTGGCAGGCAAACTCCCCAGGCATCAGAAAAGATGAAGTTCTAAAACTTTAGTATACCTTCAAACAGAAAATAATAAAGGGGGAATTTAAAAGATATAATAATAGAGTAAGACAAAACAGGAGCTCAAATTTAGTACAACCAGACAGCCCAATGCAGCACTGTGTTTTTCTCAGTTCAGGACCTGCAGGCTGTGTAAGTGGATTTTCTCAATATTTTGCTTAAGGTAATTATCTCACCTCCCAGCAGGATTTAGCAGCTCAGCCACAGCTTCAGTCTGGCTGATTTCAGCTCCGAAGCTGGGCTGTTAACTAGATTAGAAATCTATGCATGGCACTCCAAAGCATAACCTGGTTTTGCAAAGCATCAGCCCTGGGCTGTTCCTGCTTCCAGCATCCTCAGCGAGTGCAGGCTCAAGGCAGTGCAGCCACTGTCACACTCCAACCCCACAAACTGAGGTCACAGACATGTTTCAGCTGAGACCCCCCCAACACGAGCATTTCATGACAGTCAGACTCATTTCCAGCCAAGTTAAAAGACAATTTTTTCTTTCCTTAGTTATGTATCACAACTACAGGTTTAAATGCAATTTCTCTTTAAAAAGTTTAAAAGTCCCTGAATAACTCACACATTTATGTAAACTTGCAAACCTTCTCAGACACTTGACAAAAGCAGCACTAAACCACCAGCTTTCTAGTAACCAGAAAGCTATTGGTACTGATACAGCCTTCAAAAGTTTAGCAATCACAGAGGTCTCAGGTTAAATCTTGAGGACATTAAGGCTGTCCTTTTCTGTGAAACCCCAGCAAATCTCAGCATTCATGTGGGACTAATCTAACTAAATTATTAAATAGCTGTCAGAGGAAGGGTCAAGCAGGATTACCACTGAAGCAAATTCTGATTTGTCTGTGTCTCTTCTATTCAGATCCTTCAGTGGCATATCTTTATTAAAAGCACTCACTATCACTGGGATCCTCTTAGCCATCCAGAGTCTGGTGACAAAATAGGCTTTAGAAAGGTGCCACTAGAACAAGAGCACAGGAGATGAGAGCTCTCAAAAACCTGAAGGTTCAAATGTATGTAAAACATCCTGACATAAGATAAAGCCACATTCTGAAACTGTGGCATTAATGCATTTGTCAGAAGATACAGAACTGAGAAGGAAAATATTTGGATCTTTTGGATGGATTGACAACTCATAGACTTCTAAAAGGCCCCACATATTTATGTGCAATTTATTTTTTAAAGTGTTCAGACCTCTTCAAACCATTATATAACTTTGTACTGTTGATCAAATATTGGCAAACAAAAGCTCCTGACAGCAATATTCCATATTCTTCTCAGCACCTACTCACTAAATACTGCTGGGGCAGATTTGCACTGAACAATAGAGACAGAATTTGGAAATTCAAAGGATCTACCAAAGAGTAGCAAAATTCAGTGGCTCCAACTCAGTGTTGTATGCTGAGATCAAACTCTAACCCACAGTCCTTCCCCATAGCAATATAGCAACGTTCAGTATCTGCAAATAATTAAAAAAAAATAGAGGTCACTTAGTCCAACTCCTGCTGTTATACCTGTGTGATTTCCCACACTCCACAGTGGCAGACTTGACAGCCTTCCCATGGAACTTATTCATGCTCCACTATCCTCATTGTTAATGGAAAGGTTTGCAGAGCATCAAATATAAGTCTTTTACACTTAAATTTAATCCAGTTACCCTCTGTCTCATCAACAGTTGCATGTCTTACAACTAGAGATGTGTCTTGCTTCATCAACACTCCGTAAGCTTCAGTTCTTTCATGGTTTACAACACTTTTACGTGTTGGCCTTGTGCAAATTCTCTGTTTCCCTGTATCTTTTGGGGAATGTGATGCCTGGAACTGAATGCAGCCTCTCACCAATGCAGAATATAGCAAGAATCCTTCATGCATCTCACCAGTACATGCCAACTTACATATTATGTTATGTAACACCCACAAGAACTTAGACAGTGAATTATTTACATCTGTCCTCCAAAACAGATGCTCAAGTCTATTCTCAACCAATAATCACAGCAAAATGTACCAACTACAGACATTACATCTTGTTACACTAATTCACACAGGTTCATACTGAAAGCTTTAGCCTATACTGTTGTCAATTTGCATCTTCTATTATGCTCAAGACTAGTCACTTTCAATCCACACTATAAGAAAAGATTCAGCATTTAAAAATAAGGTGCATATGGAGCAGCATGTAGATTTGTTAATCTAGCAAAGCATTAAACCAAATAATTTTAAGAGAACCATTCGTATTCTTAAAGGTAAGCTCAAGTATAAAGAATTTGTTGGGATGATAGCAGAAAGTACCAAGAGGCAGGCTTATTTCTACATTTGCTGATGTTTTTCCATGCTTCAGTCAAGAGGCTTAGGAACAGTACCAGTCAAACCAGTCAGGGACAGACTTTACAAACACGGTGTGCCCATGTAATAACATTGCTAACTATGCTGCAGCAATTTGTCAAGTTACTTAAGTTATTACAAGAGATTCATTTATTACCTGTCCAATTTTACCTAAATAATGCAATTCTTCATATACATGCCACATCTAACCATGCCTCAAAATCAATAGAGCCATTAATAAAATTAGACCTAATTTTCAGTCACGTAATATTCTTAGCACAACATCTGTTTTGGTCATCTATTTGATGTTGACAAGAAATACAAAAGTGCTCTATTAATTTTTTTAGCATATCATGAATGTAACTAATACATCCATTAGGGAATACTATTAAAAGCATTTAAAACCAATAAAAATCAAACCCTGCATATTCTGACTTTTTGTGCATAGATATTATGGGAGAACTTCATAGCTGGGTCTCCACAGTATAATACTGCCAGTGTATTCCTACTATTGCATGAAAAATGTGGGAGAGAAACAAAAAGGTGTTTTGTACAAAGAGTACAAGGATCAAGAATAACTTGACTTCAACTGCAACTTGTGCAGCCTAACGTGGCCTGTGTGCAAACACTACCCCCTGTTGCCTGTCCCTGCTGCTCCCTTCCCATGGGCATGAGGCCACAGCACCAGGCTTCCCACATTCACATCATTTTGCAACGCATTAAATTTTGATTTCCCTTTTAAGTAATAATGAGACGATAGTAAAAATGTTCCTTGGTGTCTAATTTAAATTTATTTCTGAAAGCTTAATTTTTCTGTATTATATTTCCATTTTTTTTAATCAATTTAATGGTTCTTTCTAATTGAGCAAATTCAATTAGATTCTGATCACTGGCAGTTTATTAAGACTTTTCTCTGCTGAATTAAAGAACACATTCCTTTGAGATATTGGTCTAGAAGTAGACCTATATTTCAAAAGCTCTTCTTTCTAGTCAGAGCATAAGTTAAATAAGACCAGGACAAAGTGCAAACCATGTGTAAATAATAAATCCACAAGACCACAGTTGGCACAGAGGGACAACACTGAAGCCAAAAGGTGTTTTTCAACAAGTTCAACTACAATTATAGAGCAAGACAGTCTGCGGTTGCTTTCAGCACAAAATAATCTGACTCAGGCACAATTATATAAAAAACACTATAAAGAGTTCTTCTGGAGAAAAGTATAACCCACCTGCAAGGTGGAGCTACAGCTGTTTCCGTGACTCCCTGGGACAAGCAGCTCACTGGGAAAGGGAAAGGACAGACATGAGCAGAGAGCACCACTGCTATTAACTCAGTGTCAGCTTGGGAACCAAGAGTTGCAGAATATCACCACATTATTTCCTGACAACATCACAGGGAAGAGGCTGGTGCTGAAGGGCATTTTGCTGATGGACTTTTACCTCTACAGGACCACAAGGCCCTGACTTTTCCCACTTGTCAAGGCTCATCTCTAAAACAACTGAACCAGGAAGCAAATCCCTTATGGTTCCTTCCCATAGAGAGCAGCGCTTTTCCAAGAACAATTCAGCCATGGATATCTGGTTATCAAACATACAAGAAAGTTGAACATCCCAACACAGGCAGCCTGGATAGCTGCTTGAAATTTGAGGAGCTTAATTCAAGCTCCACTGTGCCCATGGATATGGGCTAGTCAAATGCAGGGGATTAGGTAGGGTTTAGTCACTGCTTTTCAAGGATTCTATTTTCTTCCCAGTCTTGCACTACACCCACAATCTTTAACTTCCTTTCAGATGCTTTCTGATCTGTGACAGCTCTTGAAGTATTTTATCTACATTCTGTCTGTATGAGGCCTTAACTCTTCCAAAGCTTCTGTCATTTGATTGAGTCCTGCTCTTCTAAGATTAATGAGTGCTGGTACTTGCAAGAGTTGACACTCAGCAACAGCCTCTAGGTCCAAAATAAATTTTAAAAAGAGTGCACTCCAACCAGGTATCTCCCAGCTTCTCATTTCTCCCAAACTGCTTTTCCATTTCAAGACATTAGCAGAACATGCCTTACATCTTAAATCATATTTAGCTGGACCTGCACTCAAACCTTTGTTGCTATCACAGAAATTTGGAGGCTGGGCTGAGAACTTGAGAGCATGCTGATGGCCTGGGCAGGCCTCTGGCTGACACAGCCCCACACCAGCTACAGCAGGAGAAATCCCTGTGCTGCCTCTGCACCTGTGTTTCCATCCACCATAATTCAAGAAAGGAGTTTCCCTTGCTGTGATCTTACTCCTAAAGCCAATTTATCAAGGCTGCAATACTCATTATTAGTGTTTGGCAATGAAATAACTTCTCGTCCAAATATTAAATCTAACAAAAATAAATAAGCAAAAAATATTTCTTGTTTGACCTGTTGGCAAGAAAAATGAATCTGAAGCAATTTGTCTTTTTTTCTTGCCTCTAAAATAGGAAGTAATAAAGTGATATTCTCCTGAGCAAGTCCCCAGGGCTTCAAATTGACTCTCTCTCAAGGGAAAAAGGAAAAGATAATGTATTTTTGGAGTTGTGATGAATTATACATTTGCAAAAGATAAATTTTACTAGTCTGACAAAGCCAAAAACATCTTCTGAATAATCATTTATTACATTACCTACTTATTTATTAGCTGTTTATAAATGGACAGACAATTCATTCTGAGAGTTTTCATATAACACTTTCATCTCATTCACACTACATCTTTTTCATCTAACATGCCTCAAAAAATTGCCCAAAAATAATGTTATCCACAGATCCTTGCTAATAATGTTTGCCAGAGTTAACACCTGCAACTCTGACCTTCTGACAGGAGACAAGAAATAAAGACATTGCTCTGGTAATTTATGTCACAACCTTATTTGGTAGGTTCTTAACACCTTACAGCAAAAATATGGGTTCAGGTATTGTTGCACTCTGAAGAGAATTAATGAATTAAGCAAAAATTTTGCTGACATGAGAAACAATGGCATTTTTATTTTAAAAATTATTAAGTTAATAAGAAGTTCGGATATTTTTATTTTAATGAGTCAAAGCTACATAAAATTCTAAAGAAATTAAACCAAAATGTAGAAATTACTTCTTCAAGCAACCTTACTGGTGCATACAAACTGTGTGATTAAGGAAAAGCAATTAGAAAACCACACCTGAGAAGAATGATCAGAAAACTGTGTTGAGGAAAATTGAAGAAAAGGCCTAGGGAGCCACATTTGGAAAACATTACTAGGAATTTTTCTTAATTATGAAAAAAATACTGGAGTCTCCTAATTAGAGACAAATCAGCCATTGTACACATAGTATAAACCTCTTAAAGCTGCCCATAACAGCTTAGAGGTGCCTTTAGGCTGTCCAGAAAAGCAAACAAACACACCCCCAACCAACCAACAAACACACAAAAAAGCCACCCACAGACACACAGGAAAAAGCCCAAGTTTCTTGATGACCAGTGCTTGAGAATAAGAAATGGAGACCTAGAATCATCTCGTGATGTTAAGTATTTTAGCATTATCCTATCAAGTAAAACAAACTACAATGCCTGTTTATGCTCCAATACCTCACCCTCACCACCGGGGAGTAATTTGGATATAAGAATATTCGTGTTAGGAAGAAGAGTGGGCAGAAGTGAAAAGAAGGGCAATAAATAGTGTTTGAGGCACTCTTTCTACCAGCAGGTAATAGTCCCAATGAAGAAAAAGACTTGTTAAAGTCGGTTTATTGCTGATTTGACAATCTGTGAATATTATGAATGTGTAGTTAATGGCACTTCCCAGAAGTGAAGGGATAATTCTCATCTACAGAATTACAAGAATTTCTAGACTAACTCCGCAAGTGCTCAATTTTCCACATCTTTGAAATAACTTTAAAGAGTACAAATATTTCAAAATTCTACCTTGCTCCTAACAGGACTTGATATCAAGTATATAATCAAGTTCCCTAATGCTGGAAAATAACAGCCTTAAGTTTAAGCACGTATTAGTCTAAGGAACAATGTTTCAGCACTCACAGAAAAGCTGTTCTAAGATATACTAAATCTGAATCTAAGAGCTCTAATTAATGGTTTTCACTTCACTATACATATACACAAGCCACATCAATTGCACCCTAGAATAGAACGGGACAACACAGAATCTGCCTTCAGTGACAGGATAGAGAACTGAATCCAGGTCACCAGACAAATATTGTAACCTTCAGTCCATACTGGATTTCCTCTCCAGTGTAGTTTCTAGAAGTGACTGATGAGAAAAGAAACATACTCCTCTCTGCTGACTGAATGGATTCTGAGTGTGCAGCATCTTTATTGAGCAGCATCCTTGTTGTGTGTGCTTGCTGTTATAAAATCTTGTGGCCCATGTCACATACTGTCAGATCTCAGCAACTAAGAGGTCTTTTTGTTAAACCCGTCCCACTACTTCAAAGACCCTTCTCACAATCCACCCACCAGGCTGACCTGCAGTGCAGAGGATATGGATTCTAAAAATCCTTCAGTATTTCGTTTCTAGCTTGTGTGCTGAATAAGAAACAGTTTAAATTGAAAATAAAGTCAATAGATTTAACTAGGAAATCCATATAAGTATCAACAAGAGGGGGAAAAAATCACTGACATCAGCACCTAAAAATACTTCCTAGAGAATATGAGATGAGACTTAAACTCTGGGGTCATACTGGTAGCCATGGCTAACTGAGTGTATGAGCAAGTCCAGCAGGCTGTCTTGGCTGTACTTTCTTCCCAGAGGCAGCCTCTGGAATCCCCCTCCAAATGCTGGTGCTTGTTCTCCTCTCATGCACCTGACTAATGCACATCTCCCACACTGCCAGCTGAACCATAGCCTGCAAACAAGGATGAAAAGAAGGCTTGAGAAGGAAAAATATATCTATTATTTACCCATAAACCCTGTTAAGTGATTTCCAAATACAGAAGAGGCAGATGGTCTTTTCCCCCAAGAGTTTAAGCTCTGGATGAAGCAACACATGGCTGCAAAAGACAGTGACGCAGAACAAGCAACTGTATCTGCAACCAGTCAGAAAGGCCAACTGTGACAGTCACAGATGAAGAGTATTGATCAAAAATACATTATTCTGACACATTAAACACAGCATATGAGCAAATCTCAAAAAGAAATACAGAAAAAAAATTGAGCATATTTACCTCATTCCTCCAGAAATTATACCATACATGCAGTCATGTATTCACAAAGAGTGCACTATACACAGCTCCTTTAATCTTCTGTTGTAATTTAAAAATAAGCTCTATTTGTTACTTTCAGTTGGAAATGTCCGAGAGTAAATTCCATTTCAACATTTTTTATGAATATCTCTTATTTTGTACTTTCAATGAAGGGAATCTTCATTCTATTTTTGCCTAAATTACATTCTAGCAAATAAAGTATTACTGAAAAAATAGAGGCTTTGATCTTACCTCAGATTTAGCCAAGACTGTCTTTCATTATTCATTTCTTATCATGCAAAAGCACAGAATCACATGAAGTCATAAAAATGGATTAGGAAAGGGGTGAAAACATTATCTTGCAGGTCTTTTATTTCCCTTACAGATGCCAACATGAATGCACACACAAGCAAATT
Source organism: Pithys albifrons albifrons (assembly GCF_047495875.1). Classification (NCBI taxonomy): domain Eukaryota; kingdom Metazoa; phylum Chordata; class Aves; order Passeriformes; family Thamnophilidae; genus Pithys; species Pithys albifrons. The sequence continues at coordinate 8,114,131 of NC_092465.1, read as the reverse complement.
GCCTGTTTCTCCTAAACCCATGTGTATTATTCCACATATCTGTGTAAAACAGTTTGCTGTGACTATATTCACAATCAGACTCTTGAGCTATATATTTTAGCATAAACAATTCAAGATTACTTTTTTACATGTTCTCTACTTTCACAACATTGTATTTGAGCTTTTTTGATGAGAAGGTAAACTTAAGAATATTAATGCTCTGAGCATGTATAATTAAATTGAAAGTCAGTAGGTTGCATCCTTCCTATTCCCTTGGAAAAATGAACCCATAATCTTCCAATATACCATGAAGCAATGTGCGTGTTGCTGTTAGACTGTCCTTGATATCTGGGAGAATATATTTCTCCACCAGCAACCAAAAGCTCTGCCCCAGAAGAGGAACTGGTAGGGCTGAGCAATGAGAAAGAGTACTCAGAGGGACATGCTGTGTCTCACAGGTCTCATTTCACCCATCAGGTACATACCCATCACTGCTCAAGGATGCTGCCCACCCTGACCCTGGGCTATAATCACCTCCTCCTAAACCCCAACAATTTTACTTGCCTGAGGAAAAATGTTCATCATGATGAAGCTGAGAAAGCTACAAGATATAATACATTTGTTTCAATAATAGATAAAACCCTGCATCACCCTGAGCTATTCAGCCAGAGGCTGGAATGGAGCCCCAAAGTCCACTTTTACCTGCACTCCTTCCATTTCACACTATTACCAGACTGGGCAGCAGCACAGCCCAGCCCTGTGCAAGCTTTCCAACAGCCCCAGCTCTGTGTGTAATGCAGCTACATCTGCTCTGAAAATGTAATACTTGGATTCAAATAAAATGTGGTACTTCATACTTTGTGCTCTCCCAAAATGTCTCCCAAGATGAGAAAACTGTAAGGTTTGAGAATGACTAGTTCACCTCTTTCCCAACTTCTCCATCAGATTATTTAATTTATTCCAGCTCACTCGAGCTGCCTCAAACTCACATCATTGCTCCAACAAAGCACAAGCTTTTCTTTACAGCTGGGAAATAAACCAGTGCAAACTGGCAATCCCCACATTTTTACTTATGCCTTTTGCATCTCCTTAACTTCATTTTTTCAGCTGCAGTATCAGTTATTAGACTAAAATAATGAGCTGATAATGAATTCCAACCAAAAGATATGCAACCAGACCCATTACAATGCACTCTAAAACTCCTGTTTCTCCTCAAATCCTGAAGATTGACCTTAATGTTCAAGTGTCTCCGTGTGACTAATTACAAAATTTCTGACAAATGCAGATGTATTATACTCCACTTTTCTTGCTTCTAAATAGCTTTCAAGTACTTGGGCCACACACTGGTATTGAATTTGAATGTGTTAAACTAAGCCAGGCATCAGGAAAGACAGATAACCTTAATTCATTAAAGTTCACAGTCTAGATGCATATAACACCAAGGTCAAAAAAAAACCAAAACAAAACACCCAAGCCACAGTAGGTCTAGGTACAGGGCACAGAAAATACAGCTTTTACATAAATACATCTTCTCAGCTCAAGCAGATGAGTGGCTGGAGAAGGCTGAACTGACCAACACCAACTTGCACTTGCAATCCCTTTCCTCCTACTCCAGCAGGGCACTTTCTCATCTGCTCAGGTCCCATATTCCCCACCACTCATCCTGAGTATCTTATATGACTCATCTCACATTCCCTGCCCAAGGCAGTCACACCCCAGAAACACAACTATCAGGATCTAGGCACACTAAATCAGTTTTCCCAGAAAAGATCCCAGTGAAGTTTACAAGCTCCCCAGTAAAGCTGCTGAGTTCAAGAGTACAGGGAAGACAACTAGAGGGTACAGTTTCCCAGAAGCTTGCAGGAACACAAGATGCAGTGGGTTGCCGTTTCACCAGCATATCCTAAAGGAGACAGTGGTTCAAACGAAACCGTAAAATAAGGATACTCTGGGAAATAAGCCTTTAAAGGTAACTTAAGCTGGGGAAATAATAATTCAGGTCACCAAATCAGTAGTCATTTGTGAGGACTTTGCTTTTACACCTTCTAGCTCTGGTTCTTATCCTATTTATCATTAAAATATTCAGGTAAGCTCCAATAGAGGAATATTGATTGGTACTCCTATATGTGTAGCTACATATCTACCTTTTAACATCCCACTCAACATCTTTAAGGGATCCACTCAAATTAGATTTGTATGAGCTTTACTTGAATGAGGCTCTCAGTCCTTTAATCTCATCACAATAGATGATAGCTTTCAAGAGGTTTGAAATGCATAGTAACATCGACAATACATCAAGTTTCCCAGGCTGCAGAGACAGAAAATATGCTTTTAATTTACTCTGAAATGCATCACTTTCTAGATTTGGGTTGGGCAATTTCTGCCTCAGAAATCAACACCTTTCCATCTGCTCGCTTGTTTTAAAGAATAATGATTAACTTGTGCTGGCTGGTTACTATAAAGTGTATGCAGAATTAAGATCGTGTTTCTCGCATCGCCGGGAGTTGCACAGGCTGTTTGTACACCCTAGTGGGGGAAGGAAGCAGCGCACTCCTCCACAGAAGCCCTACAGAACTAGTAGCTCCTCCATTAATAAACAGAGTATTATAAGTACAATACAAACCAGATAATGATGTAAAACACCAGACAAACTTCTGTGGGCACTGAGCCTGCACAGACAATGCCTTCATTCATGAGAACCACAGGCTGTGAGGAGCCCCCCTGAAAGACATGCAGAGACACTTTTGCACATCTTTTGCAGTCCACCCATTTCTTAAAGCATGAGATACTTATCTATAGGATTAAAAATTTAATCCCTACCACTATACTTAGGTGACTTTTTTTAAAGTAATTTGTTCCCTGACAGATATGTATTAAAATCAGCTTCCTCAAATAATCAAGTTTCTCAACATTGCCGGAACATTTTTTTTATCGTGAGACTTTCATTCACAACTTCATTTAGACAGGCACTTTTTCAACTCCATCCTATCCTTCACAACCTACAAACGGTTGCCCTCCCTCCATTGGCCTTGGTCCACAGTAATATGTCAAAAATAGAGATCCATTTTTCTTGCCAGACAGGGTGGATGGTTATCTGAAGTGAGAAGCTCCATTTCCCAGCATCTTTCATTGAAACTACTGCCGGATAATTACATGGAAAAGGAAGTAGCCATTCATCACATCCCTAAAATACTAATTTATCATGGTGATTCTCTCCTTCATGTGAAACATGAGAACCAAAATTAATCACCAAACCAAACTCCATCACATCAAAGTTTAAAAAAAAAATCAAAGACATAAAATGCATTTTCTTCATATGGCAGAATGACTGAGGTCCTATAAATGTTAAACTACCTTCTGTCATTATACAAAGTTATTTTAATCTCATCCTTACAATTCAAGACAGTATAAATTTACTGGCAGTTTATTAAGTTGTCTGACTCAAGTGTAGGTAACAAGATTTTTCATTCCCACACTAAACCAAGAAATTTAAAGTAATATTTAAAAGGGAAAACCTTGTGTTACACAAACTAACTCATCTAAATGGATCCTGTTAGCTGAAAACAGGCATACATTTGCTTTAGCTGTGTCTAACCTTCAACATCTCCTGAACATAAAATCATGATAAAAGCATTAGCAGATTTGTCACTTCTGGCTGGCCTAACACTACTTGTCTCGTATAATTGCATCCTAGATCAACCAAAAAAGCAAAATATAATTTCTACTGTCTGAATTCTCTGTTGGTGCCTATTGGAATGATGTCCAAGAGCATTTGCCATCATATGCAACAGGTTACAGCTGATGGGAAAGTCTACGCTAAGGTTTTAACTTCAGATGCAAATGCATTTTTGAGGGAATCCCATTGCCCCCTGCCTTACCCTCTCCTAAACTCTGCTGCTAAATTTACTGTTCAGTCACAAAAATCCACTTTAGAAAAAAGTACAAATCCATGCTTTGTACCTACATCCCTAGAGAATACATTGCAGATAAGTCTATTACTGCCAGGAATGCAGCAACTAAATCAAAGTTCAACACACTATCACCTCCAATTTCCCACAGGCCTTTCCTGTTTAACCTAAGCCCTCCTCTCTGCCCTTTCATTCAATCTCTGCTTGTCCTTCTTGTTTGCTATACATTAAACAATTCCCATTCCCACTGGCCTCCACCCACATATCCCTCAGACAAAAGCTAGGGTATTTATTGTCACTTAGTTGATTTTTTTTGAGTCTCAGTAGCACATGTGCTACTTCACTGTGGGCATGATGCTGTTAACAGCATCAAGATTTACAAAGCCAGAGAACAGGAATTTCCACTCCTAATTATACCAGTTTTTTGTGTCCTTTTAAAACCAAATTCTGCTTTATCATCTTAACTCAGAGTTAAAAGTTCATTTACATACTTAAAGCTGATGAAACTCATGTTCTTGTGGAAAACGTTGGTTTGCAGTATATGTGAAGATGAGACAAGCTTGGCTAGATTTGTTATTTATTTAGTCAGGAGATCAGCTAAACCCAAAGTGGCATGTGGGGTCTCCCCACTTCTTGCCTGTGCCTGTGTTTGCCCTGACAGTGGATCTCAGTCCCTGACTCCTTGTGCACCTTCTTCCTTCCCCTCTCCTGTCAGGGCCCTACTCGTGTTCAGCTAAAGGATTTGTAAGCAACTGAAAATCTTTCCACTAGTGAACATTTCAGGCAATGCTCTGTTACCAAAAATAAAAGTACTATCATACATCTTTATTTGTCAAGACTGCTTTGAAAAAACTGAAATGAGAACCATCATCAAGGGAGACACAGCTGCAAGATCTGGGCACAGTGACATCTTTGCCAAATGAAAAAATAAATTATAGTAACAGCGCAAATAAAAGTAGAATAATAATTCCATGAAGATTTCTCTAAAAATAAAATAAATCATCACATATTTAAATACATTTGATCATTTATTCAAAGCAAATTACAAGTGTATAAGCAAGAGAGCGAATTTCCCTTTACTTCAAAAGAACCTTGTAATATCAACATTTGAAGAGGCTCTTTTTTCATACTTAATGAACAACTATACACTTAGAGTTTAAAATGGCTTATTTTACACTAAGCAAGCATCTCAAAAGGAAAAAAGCAGTCTTCAAAGTACACTGTGAATGAACTTTCATTTCACCAACTACTTACAGCTACAAGACTAAAAGATACCTCTAACTCTCAACCCACGTGAATGTATTTTGCTGTAAGTCCTCAAAAGCATAGAAGATATGAGCATCCCAGTATTGTAAGTGCACATAGCATAAAAAGCAGTTAAGCTTTTCACATGCATTGTTTTACATGACTTTCTGCCATTTACATGAGGAACACAAGATACATAGCTCCTTTTTGACTCTCAGCTGAAGAAATGGGTGCAACATGTTGTAAAGAAAAATTGCCCAACTCCCAACCGAGATCATCTTTACAGGTTTTGATACCAGAAGCAAAACTATTAGCATTACTCTAGAAGCTTACTATTCTTTGAAAGAGAAAAATGGTGTGCAAAAAGAACTAAATACATATTCTATTATCATATAACTGTTACCACAAAAGCCTTTTTTAAAAATATATATCCATCCATCCCTGTTGCTCTTTTACTCAGGTTGTTTTTGCAGCTTTGACTCAGATGACAGCAGAGCCAGAGTCCTCCTGCAGATCCAGCAGGACTTTACCAACCTCAACCAGCTCTGAAATACAGGTTAGGATTGCCAGGAAACAGTGTGAAAGGCCACAGATTTATACCAGATGGCTCTGAAGACTGTAGATTTTTGAGCCAATTATCTGCAAAGTTATGTACTTGAAGAAATTTGCTATTTCTCCAGGACTTTTTTAATTGGCCATTTACATTCAATATATTTATTCAGTTTTGTTTCCATTCATGGTTGTCACAGTTGACAATTAAAATTATTATTGGTGCTCTGGCATTCTAGATTAAATGCAATAAGGCAAAAATATGCTTGAATGTAAAAAACAAACAAACAAAAAACACCAAACCCTACTTAAACAGCTCCTGAAGCTTCAAGTTCAAAGGATTAGGCTTTAGGCACTCTTTTCACTCTCCTAGATCAGGGAAGCATTGACACTATCACATAGGCTGGATGCTTCTGCTTAGAAATTGATGCTCTGAGCACTCCAAGTGCAGAGCTGCACTGCCTTTAAATGAAAAAATTGTTCAATTGCAGCAATTTGAAGTCAAACAAATGACACTGATTTCAAGGAACATTTGAGCACATTCTCTGCCTTGAGTCAAAGTGCTCTACTTATATTCAAATAAGCTCTCTCAAACTGAATGGTGCACAAGTTCAAGTGACTTACTGACCTGGAGCTTCAACAGTCACAAAGCTTGGAATAGCATTTCCTTAGGGATTTATGCATTCAAATCACAGGAAGCTTCACATCTTCACAGGACACCTACTGACTTCTAAACACTACTACACTGAAAGCCTACAATAACCTTCTTAGCAGAGCACTCTGCTACTTCAAGTTTCCTAAGATACAGAATGCAGAAGAAATTCATGTTCATTTTGTGCTCTCCCCTATGTTTTGTACCATTCTTTTGCAGAGTGTTTTTTATTTTGAATGAAGCAGTAAAATTAAAATGGAAATGACTAAGAAAATTCAACAGAACATTTAGAGTCCTTTAAATATTTGTAAATCAGAATCTATGCAACTACATTGATGTAGGGGGAGTGTTAAGATTTTTTTTGTTTATTTGTTTTACTGTATAACAGGAAATACAAGGACATCGATAAAGTGTATCTTCCCAAAATATTAGTTTTCCAGACAATAATAGCAATTTCTTTGTTGATACTGTATCTTTTCCCCACTTTCATTCCACAGTGCTCAGATGTATTTCTGAGCAGCCCATGTGGGGTTGGTGGGGTTTTTTTTCAGAAAAAACACTAACGATTCATACTTTTAAGTAACCTCTGGGATATGGGACCAGTTTTGCAAAGACAACATTGCAGTTTCTATAACAGGATTATTTGTACCTTTCTCTTCAAAAAAATGTTGCTCACAACAGGCACCCAATTGGATCCGGAACAGCCCAGCCTCTGGTGACAACTCCTGTACAAAACATTCTCTGAAAAGCATATTTAATTTTCAGACATGTTACATTGCAGAGTCTTGAGAAATCATGCTGTGACCCCACCATGCTGGTTTATTGATAGTATTAGAAACCTTCTTGTTTCACCTCAATGACTTCTGTGTCAGTAACACCCACTCAAGGAGATTCAGCCACAGTGGGAATGTTTTGAACCTGAACACGTCGCACCATTACAAGTTAATTTTGTTCAAGGATCTGTTCTAGTCTGGTAATCAGTAATGTAATTGCAGCCAAAGTTTACTTTTAATTTGGGAAGAGCTATGCAGCCGCAGAAATACTCCATACAAACTGTAATTAGATGATATTGTGTAAGTCACATTGCTCATGGAATAATTTAGCAAAGCCCAGTTTTTATCTGAGCCTTATGTTTACTTACTACATTGCTTAATTAGCCATGAGGTATCAAGTCTAATATTAGTTCAGAATTTTCTACCCCCGAACAATTCTTTGTACCAAAAATCTTACTAATGCATTTCCATTGAATAATAAGAAAGCTACAATACTTTAACTGTAATTCATCTATCCAATATTAATAAGACTACTACTGGAACACTTTTCCAGAAGAGTCATCCTACCTTTTAATAAGACTTTTAAACAACTCTATTCTTGTAAATATTTATGTAATACATTAAGTGAAAAGGGAAATAGAATTTTTTCCAGTACAATGAATTTGATTACCATGATAAAGATGCAGCACATACCTAAATCATTCACTTACAAACTCAGTCAGAACCAAACATACCAAACAGGCAATTAATCAAAGTCATTATGAATTAAGTCAAGACAGTTTGTCCTGTTATTGGAGATACACACATGTAAGACATTTACATGTATTATATTCATAGTAACTGATTTCAAATATAAGTTTTACTGTATTCATATATAATAGAATGTGCATAATATCATTGATTAGAACACAAAAATATATGAAAGCCAAAACAATTTGTGTAGAGGGTTGTGAGATTGAATTCATATCCAATCTGCTGAAAAAGAATTTCCATTTGAATCTAAACTCCAATTCACAATGCATAAACTATGGCTATTTATTACAGTGTTGTGTCATTTGTCACTTTTATAGAATCCACCGCATTTTCCAGGCTATAAAATGCCTTAAAATTATGCAGCAATGATGTATGTTATCATTACTTTTCTTTGCCAGTATTTGGATTACATTCAGCAGCACAAAACAGGGCTGATTTATAAACTGAATAAATAACAACATCCTTCAACAGTGTGTGTCTATGAAAGCTTCATTTACTTCCTGATTCTGAATGCTATATTCAAAACAAATATTTGATCAAATTAAATTCAGAACATCTCATTGCACTGGACTGATGGAAGTAACTGCAGAGGCTGCTGAAAGACCACAACTTCCCAGCAAACACTCCAACAGGAAGGCACTGTGGCCAGAAACTGGCAACCAATTTCAGTGACCAACAGATTCTATTCAGAAAGTAAAAAAATAGCCACAACTGAAAGTTTGTATATCAGGAGAGCTTCTAATTAAATGAACTCTTAAAGAAAATTATCCTTTAGTAGAAAATTTACAGTTCAGTAACTATGTATAGACTGGATATTCCTTTCTTTCAAAGCTACTTTGATGATTCAGCATTCTCAAACTTGTGACACTTTTCATTCCATAATTATCCCAGAAGGTCACTTTTGTGGGAAAAATCCTTTAGGTTGAGGATAAAACCAATGAGGTTCTAGGTAAATGTGAAAAGTTTGTTAGAAAAAAAAGACCTGTGACCTAAGGAGTTCAACAGAAACTTGTAGGCCTGTCAAATACCCGTATGTAATTACAACCCCCACAGAAAAGGTATGATAATCTTTTAATAGCACATTTCCTCCTTCAAAGAGGTCATAACAGACACAAATACCCAGCACATATTCACTGCCAGCTAACACTGCCCAATTTGGGGTGACACTTTTTGGTAGCAATACTGCAAGTTACTCCCACAAACTCCACATCACAGCCCCGAACCTGGCTGGATACATCCACAAGTGACAGCTGGACCAGTGCAACCCTTTTCTCTTTTTCATGTAAACAAACTGTTTCTCTTGTTTTTATTTGAAACAGCACATTGCTGAAAGTATCAGAAAAAAAACACCTAAAGCTCATAAAGGAACCATTCTGACAGCCAAATTAATTTGCCTTCATGTGATACCAAGGATAATTACTAAGCCACCTTAGTTACAGAATTAAGCAAGAAAGGAGAAAGTAGCCCCATACAGATGAAGGTGCTGGACCCTAATAATGTCCAACCAAGGTGCATTCTGAGCAAGGGAAGATCAGCCCATGATTCTCTGGGGACATCCCAGCACAACTGTCTTAGAACAAAAATGTTTAGACAGGTTCAGAAAGGCACTCCAGAGGAAACATATGTTGTTCCTGGCTATAATGGCTGCTCTGGTAATTAACTTTCACAAGGACTAAATGTGCATCATTAAATATTACATGCATCTTCAAACAGTTACTTCTAAATATATTTTTGTACATCAAGGTAAAGAGGAATTAAAATTAATTGCAGCACTTAAAAGCTTGTTTCTCCAACTTGCAACTTGTTCAGCATTTCCATTTATATGATCATGCCCTCGTTTTGCCTTCTGCTTCCCTGTTGATGGGAAGTTTTTCCACAGATTATTAGGATGGCTGAAACAGAATTCCAGAGATCTGCATTTTTGTAATAGTGCCATGGGACAGATCAGAAAAAGGCAGGTCTGAGCCACACAGAGGTGACATTCTGAGGGACATCACCCCACACGATACCACTTCCCACAAGTGACAGGAGGGTATTAAAGAGCATTAGGAAGTGACTAAGAGAATAAGGGGGGAGGGGAGGATGGAAAACAGAGCATAGGAAGACAAAATGAGGAAATAGAGACAATAAGTGGAAGAAAAGGACTTCCATGGCACAAATTTCCAAAGCAACAAAACTAGTAATTGCACTATCACCTCTCCTGAAAGAATCATACAGGGCTGTATCAGCATTAAATCAGAAGGGCAAAAGCAGGGAACAGCATCTTCAGGTTTGGGATGCTCTACATGAATCAGCTTCACAATGGGGTACAGTTACTTTGGTATATAATAACATCAACTAAGTTCACTCAACATCTCATTTTGAAACCAAAGGGGAAAAAACCATCTTTTTCTTTAACAGTATTTCTCATAGCTATAAATTTCATTCATTCTCCACAAATTCTGCTCTATTGCCAGGAAACCACAAAATCCCACAGCCCAAAGGTGACACGCAAACATTTTCCACCAGGAATGCTCATTTATGACTCCAGTCACAAGAAATCTCATATTCCTCTACTGTATACTGATAACACCAAGAGATTTCAGCTACAGTCAAAGCTATAATTTCTATACATAAGATTCCACCTGGAAGTCACAAGTGACAACTAAAGGAAGGAGATGAGTGACTCTGGAGGTGAGAAAAAACAAAATAGCATGAGCTATAGGGAAAGGGTAGCCCCTCATCCCATCTAAGACAGACAAAACATCTGAAAGGTTGGCCAAAAAGATGTCATTCTACAAATGGAAGGCTGTGTAGTCATTCAAACCTCTGAGGAATTTTAGCAGCAGATAACATAATTCAAGTGAAGACAAGGCAACAGAGGAAGTGACAATGAGATGTGATGAAAGGTGTGTATGAGGACAGCTGATTGAGGGTTGGCAAGAAATAACCATCAGGATCAGAAAATTTTTAGTGAGAAGAGACCTTAAAAAAGCAAAAAGGCTTTGCAAAACAGAAACTTATGTTCTTGGTAATCCTCATTTGCATATACCTTATGCAGTTTGACTTTAGAAACATGGCCTATTTTGGAAAAGGGAGAATAAAAACTGTGAAGTGTTTTAGGTTTGTAAATGTAACAGTTGCTTGAAACAACTTGGAGATCTCCAGAAAAGTAAGTTTTAGCCACTGGGGATGGAATGACAGCTTTATATTCAGAGAAAGAAGAGCAAATGGGGGGAAAAAAGTCACTATTTAACACCTCTATTACCAACGTGAAATTTTAAAATTTGAAGTACTTTCGAAAGCAAGTTCAGGGTACATCCTTTTCTACATTTGCTTTGAGCCTTCCAGCCACTGCCCAGCACAATTTTTTCATTCTGCAATTGAATATGAACACCATATCTTCATGACCCTCAAATTATTCATCTTCAAAAGAATTAAATGGTAGGAAGCAGTGAGGTTAGCACAGCAAAACAGCTCCTTGCACTGAAGGCCTCAGGACCAGTCAGAGACCTTGTATTACCCCAAGCTTCAGTACATAGTAGGAAACACTTCAATTATTTGAGTATTCCAGTATGATGTTGTCAATGGTAAATGCTAAACAAAAGTTACTATAACCTACTCTTTAGTTGCTTTAGAAAGGCTTCAGGCACATCAGAAGACGCTAATCAGACTCCATCCTAAGAGGAGGTAGAAACAGAGGCTGGGCCCACAGCTGTAATCTCTCCTGGACCATCTATTTTATATTTGGATTCTTTTGGTGGTAGAAAACACCCTAGAGAAAGATGCATTGTGTTTTGGTACCTTGTACAGGGCTGTGCAAACATGAGTTGGGAACACTGCTGTGAAAACTGCTCACAGTGCATGCTGCAGGCAGGATTCCTCCTGTAAAACAGGAAAATCATGTGCACATGAAAGCCTTTCTGTTCCAGCCTTTCTCATGTTTGCCTTGCTATCTACAAGCCTCCATGAACTTCCAGGTGCATATTTGAAGTGCTTTGAGTCTTCAGATGGCTCAATGTACAACCAGTGGAAAATATGGACTCCACCAGCATTTCAAAGCAGGAGCCTCATTTCATTCCTAAGAACTGACTTTTTGAGGACCATGTCTTATCTCCTGAGGGCAGTAGTCATGTCCTACTATGTGGGGCTCACCAGGTCCATGGCAAGGCCAGTGACATGAGCCTTTCACCACAGAAAAGCACTCTGCCACCACTGCTGCCAAGAGACACCTCTCCCCTCTTCTCCCACCCCAGCAGAAAACTGAGATATTTGGCAGATGAGTCGTCCGCCAAACCATGCCCTGGTCTTAGTGGACGGCCACACAGACCCTCTCCCTTCTCTGGGAGGAGAGTGGCATTGCTCTGGGCTCTGTCACAATAAAACAGCTGCATAACTGCAGCTAAATATTTTGAGGTCTTCTTTCAGCATCATAGGCACAGTTTTCCAGCAGCATCCAGAGTCAAGACACATTTATTATGTCATATGCATATGCCATATTTTATAGCAAAAACAGACTTACATTTGAAAAGAATGATGTTTATGCTGATGAAAATAATCACTAAAAATGAAAGACACACACAAAATGAAAAAGATGCTGATTTTACCAATGAAAAGTGGTGCTGATTGCTGTCAGAGCTAAGGAAAATCTGAGTTTCATACAGCTGAATGTACTCTCCATAATCTATTTACTGGTGTTACAGTCATTTGCCTTCCAGCAGGCAGGAATTGCATCATGTTGCCACCGGGAGGCACAGTCAGATTTTACAGTTTGCCATTTCTTTATTTCAGAACAGTCTGTCTGAAGATTCTGACTAAAAGATAGTCAGCTTTGTTCCAGCACAAGACATGAAGTTAGTCATTACAAAAAAAAGTTCCTAAATTCTATCCACACAAAACTATGCAAGCAATCCATTGCCATAGTAGATTTTAGCTATTTCAAGTTGAATTGTGAATTCAGTTCAACATGAAGGGGCCACCCACAAAATTCTTTTTAAGATGGATTTCTTTTTATCATGTCCTATAGGTGCCTAAAACCAAATACAGTGTTAACTGCTTCCAGTAGTGTAGAAAGAAATTTTCCTAGTAAAAATTACAATTATATTCTTTAATTGGAGAGTGGAAGATGAATGTTTGTTTCATTAAAAGAAAGTGTGGGGGTTTTAATTGCAATTTTAATGCTGTAGGCTATAAATAAGTCTGAATTAAATGACAAAAGTATTACTTGCTGCTATAAATTATTTTGACTTCAATTATGTTTAAACCACTTAGAAAACAAATTATTACCTGATAATAACTGACTTGGTACTTCTTTTAGGAAGTTACAGCCTCTTTAAATTAGTTTTCAATGTAAATCTTTTCCACAGAGATAAAGAGAAAGAAAAAGATTTTAAAATGTTTGAATATGAAAGAATAACAAAAATCAGAACACTCTCAGGAATCTCTCACTTTGAGAACTTTACAAGAGGGAGCTCTAATATTAAACATATGCAGGTAAATTTTAATATGGATGTGCAGAGGCTGTATCTGCAGGGAGTGGGACAGGAGCAGCTCTGAGCCTCCAAGCCACCAGATGTTGGAGGTCAGTCTGAAGTGGAGTTGCCATTAAAGGGTACTCATCTAACACCTGTAACTTCTTTTCAGCCCTTTAACCACCAGAAGGTGAGGCCTGTATAACTGAATACATCTGCTACTTGATACAGCCCATGTTTTATAATAGGACTGCAGAAACCCAACCCCCGAACACACATGCCCAGGGTCTGGGTCTGTTCTTGTTTTGTACTGCCTTGGGGCAGGGGAAAGATACCTGAACAGTGCATGGAGCAGCTGCTGGAGTGCCCAAGTTTACAGGGAACTCTGCCAGGATCCTCACACAGCCTCAGGTAACGTTGTACCTGTGGCACTCTGAAGCTTACAGAGACTGCAATAACGATGGAATAAGGCAGCATCCCAGACTTAAGTGATTTAATTCAGGAGTGTAAAATGCAGCTCTTACATTTTACCACTTTATCAAACAGCATTAGGATTTAAATAACAGAAATATGAAACAGCTTTCATCCAGGAGCCTGAGTGTTGGTACAAAATCTCCTTCCTCCTGACTAAAACAGTACACTCTGCATTTAGCCATAACAGTTTAAAAAACAATGCTTTGATAAGTGTCATTAAGGAAATAGCTGATTTAGGAGAGATAATCTAAACATGTTTCAAACTAAGTGTGGTACTGTTGTGGAATTGCTAGAAACTTGATAGCTAAAGTACCACAATTTCAGGATAAAGTATTACAAATTATCTTTTAAGTAGAATAACCAATTGATATAAAACAGACAAGATGAAAAAAAATGTTCTTGTATTAGGTTATCAGTTGGGGCTCCCCCTGCATAGCAAAGAGCAAGTCATCTAGACTTACATTTTCAAAATTTATCTAACTAAATACAAAGAAAGGCAGGTTGGCAGCCACCTGCATTTTTCAACAACATCCAGATGAGTTAAGTACTTCACTTCCATCACAGTCAGCAGGAGTTAGGTGCTTAATGCATTTGGATGCTTTAGAATATTTAGAATATTACATTAGACACCTAAATACCTTTCAGTTTATGGCCCTTAGTCCTGTACTTTTTCAATGAGAATAACTGCATTTGCCTAATTCATAGGGGAATTAGAAAAAGCAATAAAGGCGGTGAGGTGTGTGGATACTGCAGTAATGGTGTATAAATACCACAGAGGAATGACAGGCTGAGGGCAAAAAGGCAGCTGCATGGTAGGGTGCTATCAATGATGCAACGCAACACCACAATTGTGCAAGTACCAACAGAGAGGAAAAAGAGTCCAGAACATAAATGCAGAATTATTTAGCAACTTATTCAAACAACTTAAGGCTGTCTATTTATTTATGTGAAATCAGCAAGTGAAAATCCACCCTGGAGAGGCAGGTTATTGTACCCAGGAGGTCCCCTCATCCCTTTTCATGAACACAAAGAAAATACAGGTTCTCCAGTTCCCTTCACACTGCGACTACCTGTTGTGAACACCTCACATCTTCTACAGATTCAAGCTTTTTATCTTCTGCTTTAACAACTGTGTAATGATTTTACAATCTAATAACAAGTTCTCCATTCCACTAACAGTAATGACTGTCAGAGCCACCCTCCACCTTCCTCTCAGAGTACCAGAAAGGCAACAAACAAAACAATAACAGAAACTTCAATCTGAATATCAGGAAAATCATCCCAGGGATGAAGTTTTGTCCCAAGGGAAGCAAATACAGCTTCAGTGAAATTTTCACTGAGTGCTTAATAGAGTTCCATTACTGGTATCTTATGAACAAAAAAAATCTACTGAGAGAAAATAAAACTACATCCCTTGATAAGTTAAGTCTAGAAACTAATGTGGGGAAATAATGAAGAAACTAGTAATAAACATATAGTAGCAAACTTCCTGTCTAGTGAGGAGAAGGACTAAAGTTAAAAGGCTGTTTCAGTTGCTAGATTGTTTAATTGTTATGACAAATATGCCTAATGTTTTAGCTTGTCATAGTTAGTCAAAATATCTGAGATCAAACTAATACACTTAATTGTCCAGTACTGTCTTAAGTAGAAAATCAATCCAATCAGTAATTCACCAAAAAAAATCAATTCTGTGTGCTCTAGAGAAAGCAGATGTCCATTATGCAATAATTGCTACGCAGCTGCTATAAATGTATAATAAAGAAAAATTACCTTGAAAACCATCAGATACACACTCACACTTAAAGCATGTGGGTTACACAGTACTGAATTAAACCTTCTCTTGGTAAGCTTTATTTTTTTTTAATGGAAATTCCATAAAGGCTATACTATTGCTTTAAGGTGCTTCCCAAGTAGTGCTTATCATGGTAGACATCTTTGGCCACCTCTGATAACCTCAGAGCTGTCCAGCAAAATATATCCTGTTTGCTGTAGCTCAGGTGACTGCTGGACCCCAAACCCAGAGCTATCAAGTATGCTAAAAACTCAAACAGATCTTCCACACTACGCTCAGGTAAGCAGGCTTACCAAAAAAAAGGCAATTTACCACTGCAGCTTGAATATGAACCCACTATAGAGGTTACTTCTGAACCTATCTGCCCTTTCCTTTAGTGGTCTCCCATTTCTCTTTCCACCCCTTTGGGGTTCACATCTGCTCAGCTGTTTCATACATGTGGCCATGATTGTAGTAGTCAAAACACTGCAAAAAGATAATACACTCACAAGCAGTCCTAACACCTGCCAGAAGAAAACTTATCCAATCTGAGCTTTATGGTCCCTCTACCATGTCTGATTGATCTTGTGGATCCTGAACTGCTGAGGGAGTCACATTCAAGACTGAACAAGACTTCCCACATCATTTAGAGACTCTTCATCCCTGAATGTTTTGGTACAAATTACTGTATATATATGTTGACTGACTTCCTTTCAATGAGGACAATGCTTTGGCTTTAATCCCCCTTGCCAGCCAGAACATCTGAGGTAGAGCAAGACAGCCACAGGTCACTGTTGGTGACGAAGGGCACCCATGTCACAGAGTTTTATATTTGAGCAACTTCAACATTTTCACTGGATTTTTGAAGTTAATAGAGGAACAACCATACATGTTCTTAAAGACCTTGATACAAACTTAGTAAACTTGCCTATTTGTCTTTAACAAAATTCTCCACTGTAACAAATCAACATGGGGATCTTTTGGCAAAATATATAACACTTTTCCCCCATGGTGTTTATTCTTTACTAGCTTGAAAACACTTTCTTCCCATTTGGTTTCTTTCAGTTTTCTGCTTTCTTCCAGAAACAGATGAACATTTGTGTTCATCTTTTCTTTCTGCTCCTACCAGCAGCACTATATCAAAGGCAGGAAAGCACATCGTAAATAAATGCTATTATTACTAGACCAGTGCAAAAAACAGTGTTTCAGTTCAATGACCAAGAGAGATGAAGAATTAATTTCAGGTCATCCCAAACATGAACAAGGCCTCCCAGGCCAGCAGGTTTATTTCTCTAAAGCTTCTTGGGTCTGCATTTTCAGCAAATTCTCTAAGCACACTCGTAATATTTATGTCAAGGCCATTAATGAATATATTAAGCAATTCTGAAACACTCCAATTTTTTTCCCTGACCCATTTATTATAGAATAGAATGTTTCAGGTTGGAGAGGACCTTAAAGTTAATCTCCTTCCAACCCCCTTGCCGTGAGCAGGGACAACTTCCACTAGACCACGTTGCTCAAAGCCCAATCCAACCTGGTCTTGAATGCTTCCAGGGATAAGGCACCCACAGCTTCACTGGGCACCCTATTCCAGTGCCTCACAACCCTCACAGTAAGGAATTTCTTCCTTGTACCCAGTTTAAATCTATTTTCTTTCATTTTAAAACCACAACCCCTTGTCCTGTCCTGACAAAAAGTCTGTATATTACCAGTTGCATTGACCTGACAGACCAGCTCACCCTGCAGTAAAAGGAGAATTATGGGGGGGGGGGGGGGGGGGGGGAGTTCGGGGTGGGCAAGGTGAGACACTTCTATACATATATATACCTCAAATGTAGAATAACACTACACATCTCTGCAAGTTGTTACATAACCATTTTGCTAGTTTTTCCCCTCAGTGGAAGTTGCATCTGCCTTTTCCCCTTTTGGTGGTGTCGGGGCAGCGGATCAGCAGCCCTGACAGTCTGTGGACCCACACTCTCCACCATTTTCCCACCCCAAATCCAAGGAGAGGACAGTGTTTCTGCAGTCTGTCTGCCAAACATGGGATAAGCCACACCACTCAGTACCAAGGATTTCCCAAATTCCTGGTGTTTGTGCCACTTCCCCTGCTGTGCTGGCAGTGGGGGGCCTGTGGGGCCTGAGGAGAGGATAACTCTGCAGCAGACCCACCAAGGGCACGGCTGAGCCCCTTCAGTGGCACCTCAGGGAAAAGGTGGGCAAGAAAGGGAAAAACACTGCCCAGCAGTGAGGGGAAAGTATGACAAACAGCCCTGCAGCATCCAGGTCAGCCACTGGAGTGGTAACTCCCTGCAACCCAGGAGGAGCACAGAGAAACCAGCAGAGGTTTCCTGAAACACTCAGTCCATGGAAAGCCCACATGGGTGAGTGAAGCCACGCACTCACCAGCTTCTCATGCTGCCTTAAGACCCTTAAGATTCTTTTTATATATTTTAGATTTTAATACAGTTGTATAGTTTCTAACACTTTAGAATAGCAGTTAATTACTACACCTCTTACTCATGGTTTGTGCCACATTCTTGAAATTCTGTTTAACATTCTTTTCAAAGAAAATATTTTAGCAAGGACATCTTGTTTAGGACACATGCACCTGGAAAATATGTTATAGTCAAAGCAAGATAGAAGGCCCAAAATCCTTGGATAAGCTCCAAGGGGCAGACCTGAGAATAGCCCCAGGGATGGACAATTTTCTGGCTGAATGTAACCATTAGATATGATAATTAAGTAGTGTTGCAAATTTGTAAAAGCCTCGTATTGTGCACTTATGTATTTTGTTGCACCTGAAAGTGCTTTCATTAAAGGACCCACACTATATTTTATCCATACTAATATTGTCTGGAAAGTTCTTTTCTTCCATTTTCAGGCAACACTCAGGGCTGCCCTGGTGTTTGTGCACATCAAGTGTTTGAGGATGAAAGCATTAAAGTGCAACCCAAAGCCTTCCTCGAGCTCTTACTGGAACCCTCTGATCCTGATGGGGGAAAAAACCACATTCAGCTAATATGTAAATGAGGTGCTGATCAAGATGAAATATGCAAATGCCGAATTTTCTTTCCTTGCTTCATCTCTCTTTCTTTGCCCTCCCTATCTCACAGATAAATACAAGGAAGTAGATTCCCTGCTTCATTCACCCCATCAGGTTTTTGTTCTTACATACAGACATAACAGCTCACGAACCAGGCAAGACACACAACTAATAGTGGTTGCAAAAAACCTATTAAAAACTCATGTATTAACTCTTTTGTAATCACCAAACCTATTTCATAAACTTAAAAGATGATGACTGTAAGAATAAAAAGGCTTGGCTGTACCTACTGTACACTAAAAGCCTGTATTCCATATATATATCTAGCATTCCTACTCTCAGAAGAAGGACCCTTCCTTTTGAGTTACTGAATTTCATTTCTATTACTATAATCAAGGTCACACAAGCCTTCCTATAGGCCATCCCAAGCCTTATTGACAAACCCTCTTAGCTCTGTGTCTTCAGCAAATCATATAAGCCTGCTCATATCTGTGCCAAGGTCATTAATAAGAGCATCAAGCATGATTGATCCCAGAACCAATCTATAGGAAACTCCATCAAAAACCTGATGTTGCCAGTTGCTGTGTCCCCATGACCAGCTGCCTTGGCTCCATCCCAAGCTAATTGTTCCTGAGGTCTCCCCCAGTGCACCAGTGTTGGAGCTTTTCAGTCACATTAGTGACTTAGCTCACTGATTTAGGTTTTTCAGCTGCATTAGTTTCCAATGGCTCCTTGGCTCATTGATGTGGTTTACTATGCACCTCTAAGGTTATCACTGCTCATGCATTATTATTTATACTCTGACTTTGATTAGATCTCCCAGGAATTGGGAATTAAGTCCATAAAAGAATTAAACTCATTTTCTGTTAACAAACCAAAAAAGGAGTCTTCTCTGAAAATTCTGAAATCTATTCTTTAATCTTTCCTAATTTTCTATTAAACCTTCTCTCCAGTTTTTCTCTGGCATTTGTTAGATTCAAATCAAAGTTAGGAATACTTCAAGAATTTTAAAAAAACTATTCATTTTTTTACATACTTCCAGTGATCTCATTCTTTACAATCAACTAAATTCTTAGTAAGATGAGCACACATGGAATACCAGCATAGAACTTTCTACAAAACTACACTGAAATTGTTGCAAACTACTACTACAGTGCTACAGGGAAGCTTTGTCCTTTCTTAGCTCCTAGCAAGGACCACTCATAAAAACTTTGATTTTTAGCTTCAGACATAAAGAGCAGCAGATAAATTTACTGGTATCTGTATTTATCTGGATTTGCAGAATCAGGCACGAAGGTATAGCAGGAGCCAAAAGAGCAAAGACCTGTGCCTGCCAAATGGGTCTGTCCTTCCCTGAATTATTCTATAGTTGAAAGTAAAATTATACTGTAGGTTACAGCACACAAACTCTAGAGAAAGTATACTGAAATAGAAGCTTTCATCTTCAAAGCTAAAGTAGAAGTTAGAGTTCCCAGTAAATCTAATGTTCACTTCTCTTATCTTTTTTATATGACTCAACAACCAAAAAAAAACCAGACATTTTATCTCTTCAACAGCTAGATCATCTCACTTGGGTTTATGAGATTTTTTTTTCAAGCTCAAAGCATCAAGTTTATAGTTGGTCTTATTATGGTCCTTATCATAGACCTCTATAAGACACCATGAATAAGTGGATTTTTCCCAATACATCTTAAATATATCAACATTAGTGACAGAAGTTTGGCTTAGCTACCAGAAACTATATCCTTCTATCCCAGCATTTTTAAACAACACCCAGTCTCCACAAGCTGCATTCACAGAATTCTAACCACATATAAGCACAATCACATTTAAATTGATTACTTTTATTCCTTTTCTAGTGCAGTGCCAAAAGACAAGGAATTTCACCCAAACAATCCCTGAGGATCATTATTACAATCTCTTTCCTGCCTGCTCTGCACTACAACAGCTCTCACCTCAAGCAGGTCCACACTAAAAACTTTCTTCCAAGCAGCTAGAGAAGAAAACTTACAAGAAACACTGGACTGCATAGGGTGGGGTTTGGAGATTATTTTGCTTGAACACAAATGAAAAGTAAATGTAGAATAACTTTAGGAAAGCAGAGCCTGCAAATAACAGAAATCAGAATGTAGTCCAATACACAGTGCTGTAAATCAAGTAGTCTCACTGGAACCAGGTAAGATAGAAAATAACATAATATGAAAACTTAATTAGAAACATTGTACGTTAGTTCTGTACCTCAGAGGATCAGGAGCGCTCCCTCACAAGCAGGTGAAAGCCAGGCAGAAGCAAGTATCCATAGATTTCCAAGAAAGTTTCTGGTTCAGGAACAGTGGTGATAAAACCTGAGATTTTTTGCACTAAATTGTCTACTGTTACTATCAGCCAAAGAGCTTCCAGCAGTAGAGACCACATTAGCACATCCACCTACCAGGAGAAAATCTAAACAAGAGGCAGAGTACGATCACAAGGTTATATTTGTGGCTTGCCAGGTGATCATCATTAGAAAATTAAACTCATAACAAGGCACAAGGCAGCTAACAATTTTCTGGTGGGCACTCCTTGATTAGGTACAGGAGATGCTGACCATTAAGTACAGTCCTAACACCTGAGTACTGAAAATCATATGCAGTCAGAAGTTAACTGTTATTATTTTTATTATTATACAAACAGGGTGGAAGATAAACATTTGTTGTCATGGAGGAAGTACACAGGTATTCTTTGTGAATCAAATGTACTTTAAATCACTTCTTAGTCTGTGATTTGATAAATTAATGAATTTTTCAAAACATAGTCTCCTAAACCTTAAGTCATATTTTTTCTGCCAACAATCATGGATTGAAGACTAAAGACTTTTAACTAAAGACTTAGCAATGAAACAACTCTTACAGCCATAACACTGAATTTTCACACATGGGTATTATTTTTATATTTGATCATGCATGAATTTGAACTGTAATTTGTGGACATAAGATAATATTCTTCTGGCCTCAGTGTTTTTTAAGAAGGACTAAGCTCAGTCTGAGATTTTTCTTTCTTTGTGGGCATTTTTTGTCCATTGCATTTAAACATGTCCACCTCTCACTCTATAGGAAATAAAGAGCTTTGTTTCTTCAGGAAAACCATAAAAAATCCCTATAGATTTTCCATATTTAAAAACTGGTGAGTTTTATAGGTGGAATTCAAGGCAAAACAAGACATAGCGAGTTTGATTTTCATCTGGGACCCCAATTTACACATAGGCAAGATGTTGTACTTTAGCACTTTTAGGTCATTTCTTTAGCTTTTTTCCTACTGCTTGCAGAATGTTATTCCTATTTCAGGAGAAGTTAAAATGTGGTCACCCACAGGCAAGGAAGATGATAGTGATACACAAAAATCTTTATGATTTTTGATACCAATCTAGGTATGATTAAATTTAATGTAAGAAAAAGAAAAATGCAACCAGTGAATAATCCCAAAACACTGGAGAGTTGTGTTTATCTAGTTTTTAATTATGAAGTTCCGTGAAAGCAGGAAAGAACAACAGTTATTAAGTCATTAACTTGTTAGACAAATGCATAATTGTTGTGCTACTTACCATAATTTTTAAATACTAATCCATATTGAAAATTTTTGCACAGAGATTAATGCCAAATTTTGTAAACATGATGTGTGATACATCTGGAAAACAAAGTTCTAACTAGATTAAATTGCATTTTATTTCACTTTGTCACTTTCTTGTATAGCTTTCCTTTCAAATGAAAATCTGCTCACCTAAAAGAGGACAGTTTTCTCCACAATTTATCTTTTATAGTGTGTAAACCAACCTGCACACAATTTCATCTGCTTCTTTTCAGAAGGGAGATACAGATTCTTTCCAGTAAAGTGGAATAAATATCACAGGTTTGTCTTCTGGATATTTCCATTACAGAATAGAAAAGCTCATTTAACCTACAAGCAGAGGTTACTGGACAACCTGGGGGAAAGAAATCCTTGCAAGGTCATCTTTAAAAAATTACAGTGCACTGTTGACTCGGTGATGTAAGAGATATTTAGAGTTATTTGGTGGGAGGTGAGTTGCTTTCTTTAGCTCAACAGCATTTCCAGGAAATCCAGATTCTGGCCTTGTTTTGTGGTGAGGCTTTATGTTTCTGCACACTGTAAGCTGACCAGCTCAAGTGCTTTCAGATATTGTCTATGTACTGAATCACTCTCACCATAAGAGATCTGAACACATCTGTGAGAGTTAAGGAAGGCAATTATTTTTTTTTCTCATCTTGAACCAGGATGAAAAGGCTTTAAAATACAAATTAAAAACAGCAACAAAAAACAAACAAACAAAAAAAACCCCAAAGAAACAAAACCAAAACTAAACAAAACAAAAAACCTCACCCAATATCTTGAAAAACAGGTGTTTCTTTTCACTATTTTGTAAATGTTGTGTTGGATTTCAATTTATTTTTAGAAATATATTCATGAAATTGAACTACAAGAGGCTATTAATTGTGGATTTTTCTAAAAATTCTTTAAATCAAATATTCTCACAATTTCAAAGTTTTTTCCCTCATATTTCATGAGCAAGGCAATATACTGAAAAGAAACCCTTCCCATTTGGACAAATCAGTATTTTCCAATGACACAGTCTTGTTATAAATACTTTATCCAGTTTTCGACAGCACCAAGTCCCATAGATTTTAGTGGGACATTCAGTTATAATCAGGTCAAATTAGATTATCAGCTTTCAGTTACACTCCTGGAATGGCTTTTCCATCACCAGACAAAACTATCCAAGTTTTAGAGAATTCTGTCCTGTGACCTTGCCCAGATCACCTGACATGAACCCATGCCTAGAAAAGGCAGAGCAGCCACATTCTCCTTTGAACACCAGACAAGGGTGGGTGTTCCCAGCAGGCTCAGCTGTGCCTTCAGATGCACAGTGGAGATTGTCAGAAACAGATCCCCGTGTTTCCTTTCCCAGAGAGAAAACAAGATATTCACCTCCAAATGATGTTATAGCTCAAAGCAGCTGAATTGGTGCTTTGGCATCCCTGGAAGCCCACATCCTTGGTGGGATTTTAAAAAGCACAACAGTACTTTAAATGTATCCCACTGATTTTCAATAGAGTGTAAATCACATCTATGATTTTTGAAGCTCCAGTCAAATAATTGTTTTGACAGCGCTCTCTCTGTATTATGAAAAAGACAGTTAAAAGAAAAAAAAACACCAAAAACATAATCTTAGAGTTAATGCATCATTGGAAACTAGAATTGTAGAATTTCACACTTGTTAGCAATAAACTTTTACACCCAAATGACTCTCCCAGAATTTCATTCTCTTCATTTCCCTTTTTGTTTAAAATGACAGAGAGAAGAAATCTAAAAATATGGAAAGAAAAAATTATCTGATGTACTCTTTTTATCCTTTTAAGGAAAAAAAATAAATATTAGTTCAAAGCAGATGAAAAGAAACAAAGAAGCCGTAAGGACAGTTCAGTGACAGAGGCCTGAGCACACCTCACCTGTTGGTAGCACCAAAGCAAGGTAAGAGACAGCAATAAATGCTGCCCAAATCCTGACCAACAACACAACAAACAGCAAGAATGACCCTCTGGGATTGCCTTTGGCATCGTGTTCAATTGCCCTTCAAGCCCCATTGCCAGATTCAGTGGGAATATTGCACAGCACCAGCAGACACCTGGTGGAGAGTAAAATTGCAGGGGGTTTTCACATTTGTCAGAGGATTGTTTTAAGTTGCTCAGTAAGGAGGCTGGAAACATCAGAAGGGCAAATGAGGGGTTGCCTATGCCACAGCCCTGCTAGGCAGTGAAATAACTTCTCTTCTTTCAGGGTCTGGGATGCTGCCTGTCCTGTCTCTCTTGAAAGAAACTGGGAGAGTATCCATCACTTCCACACCCATTTGGGACACAGATAATGGCTCTCCCTGAGCTCAGCCAAGCAGGCAGAAAGGTCTGGGGTAACTGCAGAGCTGAGCCCTATTTTGAGGACAGACAAGCTCCCTGTGTGGATCAAAACTGGGCAGTGTCATGTGGTGATCACTAAGGCCTGGGGATTTGAAAGCAAAACTGTTTATGAAATTGAAATAAATGCCTCAGTCCTGTCACAGTGTCTAGAGAAGTAGAGACAGAGAGTGCTGGCCCATTGAA
This sequence comes from Pithys albifrons albifrons, assembly GCF_047495875.1. Classification (NCBI taxonomy): domain Eukaryota; kingdom Metazoa; phylum Chordata; class Aves; order Passeriformes; family Thamnophilidae; genus Pithys; species Pithys albifrons. Next base: position 8,089,385 of record NC_092465.1, on the reverse strand, counting down.
GTGATAGTTATCTGCACTTCCACCCTCCAAAGGCTCTCCCAGGTAGTGTGTCTTTCATCTCCTCCTGTTTCTGAGATTACTGTGTGCTGACAGGAGCGTTTGGGAGTGATCGTAAAGTGCTTTTAAAGGGTAACATGTGGAAATAAATAATTCAAATTTTACTTGAGTGTTTCTTTAGTGTCTTAGCTTACATACAGAGAGTGCTTTTATGGAGTGCTCACCTGTACAATGGGCTGTGCTCTCTGCTAAGTGTTTTGCCCAAAAAACTTTGGAATGCTCTGCTAACACAAAGACAGTAGGCTTTTATATCCCTGCTGTGATCACACACCTGCTAGGCAAGGGATCTGTATTCCAAGTAGTAGACATGAATACTGGCATGATTTTTAGCAAAACCACACATGCTTTATTATTCAACATGCAATATTATATAATTTTTTAATAAACTGTGCGTAACACAGCAATAGTATGCATATGGAAATAAAAAAATGGAGAATTTTTGAAGCAACTAGGCAAGATTTAATCATACCAAAACAGAGGGTAACATAATAAACATTAAGAACCTGAAATTACAGCTGTAAGCAAATCCCATAGCACCAACAGGTAATAGCAAAGTATGTTAAATTAGTCCTATCTGCTGAAAATTATTTATAAAAGAATGACATATTGAGTGACTATGGTACGTTCTGATTATCCCTCCTTGCTAACACATGATCCACATCAAAAGAAATACAGACTTTCTCCTGAAAATGCTAGATGTTCTGCTGCCAAGTTTTCTTTTAGAATACTCATTTTTTAACACTTGCACGTACACTCAGGATCATGCAGTAAAAGAAAGCTACAGTTAGCACAATCTGTGATGTTCTTCTGACATTTTCTGTAAAAAATACTCATGACTAAAGATTTCAGCAGCTACTGATATGGTTTATAATCCCTTCAAGTTTCACAGGATAACAATCCTAGAAAAAATGGTTTAAACCTCTCTTTCTTTCTCCTTCCTTTTCTTTATAGCACAGTCTAGAAACACAGCCCTTAGGAGACAAGTCTGGCTGGTGGGATCAAAATTAAAGCTTTCACAGTGTATTAACGTGTCTTGGAGGGCACAGACTACTGTACAACTGAGATAAAATTAAATATCTTGGTCCAGGGATGCTAGATGACATACAGGACAGATATTATTTTTATCTCTCAGTTAACAGCCTGCTCTGATACACTCCTTTGCCTCTGTTTCTCACCACACACACCCATTCCAACCCAACACAACAGCAGTCTCAAAGCCTGATATCAGCAGAAGATGGGACTGGAGGAGTCTCCAAGCATGAAATTTATGGTGCTGCCCAAGGAAAAACCCAGAATAATGTGAATATTTGGTTGGGGAAAGGTGAAGACTCATAAGCTGATGTATATTGCAGAAAATTTAAGTTTGGTGGTTTTAATCATCCCTTCTCAGAACACACAAACAGTTGCCACAGATCAGAGGGGCAGCAAATCAGCCTCCTATCTCCAATAGTGCCAATTTGTCCCAGTAAGGAACAGAAATGACTGGATGGAAAAGGCCTTGTAGCACAAGGAGACTGGCCAACCTGCTGGGGGAACCTGATATCTTTCCTCAACAGGAATCAGCTGATTTGAGTCGAGCAAACTGAGGTTTTCTTCCCCTCTGCCTGGTAAGCAGCAGTTGCTTATAAACTGCGCCTTCTCTTTTTCAGGGCAATGCTGGTCCTGTCAGCCCAGGACACATTCTCCTATTCACTCTTCCTAAATTTCACTAATAGATGTAGCAAGTGTAACCCAGTGATAAGAGTAGTGGTTAGAGTCTATTAAACATTTCCTGAAAACAACCTTTAACACTGAGCTAATGAACATCCAGCTTCACCTGGGTTTACAATTTATGTATTTAAAAATCCTATTTGATGAGATGTTTGAGTAGACACTTGTATTTCCTTTTCCAGCAGATTCTGGCACAATAAGAGACCAAAGTAACAGATTAAAAATAGAAAACCAAATTGCATTGTATTGTTCCTCCATTGCAAGGTGAAAGCAATGAAAATGTTGATTTCTGCAGAAAAACTTGTTCCTTATTTGCAAATGTTAAGGTAACTTGCATTTTTTGCTTTCACCAGAAGCAACTGAAAATAGGAGCTAACTAATAGGCAGCAATAATTTATAATACATTTTAGTTCCAGACTGTCAGCTGACTCTTGTAGAAATACCTTATCTACATCTGAGGTTTGGCACCTCTTCTCCCATTTCATGTCTCCTCAAAAGGCTCACAGACCACAATTTTCATGCTCTCCTCTTTCTGCTGCTGACAGGAACAATAAAATGCAGTGCCAGGCAATTTTCTTAGGTTCTAAAAAATGTTGTGCTAATTCCTACGCGGTACTGATTTATAAATGCAGAGAGTAAAAATCTTGTACTTTGAAAACCCTAGTTAGTTAGTTTTCCTTGTTAGTTATTATGCATCATGTGGCCCACAATTATTACAGTATGTGTTATGTGTCTGTATTACACGTCTTTGGACTTCAACTTTGGCCACTTTGGGAGTACTCTGGAGGTAACAAAACGGTTAATCTGGGACAACCTGGAAGCTCAAAGTGATAAAACAGTCTGAGGAGCAACATGGGGCTCATTAGGGATGTGGCCCACACTGCAGGGAATTGTCCTCAGGACTCTGGATGGCAACCAAATGCTTCTTCCTACAAGCTCTAAAGGGATACAAAAAGATCTGGGAAAACACTTTTTTTCCTAATATACAGCATCATCTAGCCGAAGTTAGTCCCTCACTCCAAGCATAGTTTTGATTTCTCACTCAATTACCTGTGGAAGCCCAGATTTCCCTCCTCAAGCAAGGAAAGCACTGAAAATACTATTAATAATTTCTACATCCATTTCTTGACATCTTTCAGCAATCCCATCTATCACTGTTTCTCCATTTTGCCTGCCAGTTCAATAGGGATGGAGACTATAATATCATTGTTGATCACAGCCAAGTAAATAATAATGAGTACCTTTAATTCCATTGTTCTAAAATTACTTGTATGTTATGATATGTTCTTTGCATTTCAAAGCAACACATTCATATTTGAAGTAAAATTAAGTACATGCTTTGAAGGGTTGCACCAAGAGCATTTCTGTAAGCCATTTACAGGCAGTTGCAGCTTTGACTCCAGATAAACTTTTTTTTTCTTGAAATGCTTAAGCAAGAGGATGAGTTACACCAGTCACTTAACTCAGTGCTGTTCTTTATCTGGCTCCTACTGTTGTGTTAGATCAATACTGAAAGCCACAAGACAAAAGGAAGATAATCAGATTGTTGCTTTGCATTAGTTGGCCTCATGATAATGCCATTCAACTGCATTTAGGAAAATCTTCTTGCTGATACGCATTACGACTCTGCACATAAATTTGTACTGTCTCCCTCACCAGACAGCTCCCTGCAAACATCAGAGCTATGTTTGAAGGACACATTGTTTTTTAAAACTTTACCCTCTACTAACACCTTCCCTATAAATGACACTGAATATCAGTGTATCAGCAGCTTGATCCTGCCCCTCTTGTCTTTGATGGCAGGTTCTTTTTCCATGTGCAGTGGCAGTTACTGTAAAATCCTGCATCTAATACCAGTGGTGTGTACAGGTGTCTCTACAGTAAGGCACACTAACCAGCAAGCCCTATTTAAATTAACAGCTGTCAATATCGTGCTGTTATATTACATATTTATTTAAATATAATACACATCAGTACCACTTAAACCATTTGCGTCAAGAGACAGACTCAGTGGAAGCTTTGGACTGGAAGAGACAGAGAAGGAGGAAAAGTAGTGTATGTAGCTCAGTGTATGTATTTTTGGCTTTGTCTTCGATCCACTTACAATCTCCATAAATCATTTTCCTCTTCATATATATATTTTTTCTTTGCTGTATACTGTGTAGATATTGTCTATTTTGGATGGTCCTTGTGGACAGAAGCACTTACTGGCTTGGGCTAAAAAAATAACAGTAACCTGAAAAATTAATATCCTGAGATTTCCCTTCTGACATGAAATAATGAATATGAGGGAATGCCTCCAAATCTGATTTTTTATGTGGTTTACCAGAAAGCCATAAGCTGTCTTTGTCAAAACCAGTCCCAGGTTCAGACAGTTGACAACTTCTAGAAAGTTCAGAGTGAAATAAATTTCAGGACTGTTATGAAACCTTGTTTTTAAAAAAGCACAATTGAGAATCCACAGAGCCTTAAATTCATTTTGTATCAGATTGAATAAAAGCATCTCAGTAATTAAAGACATGAAAGTTGTAATCACTAATGACATCCATCCAGCATAGGGATGGCACTGGTGCCAGCTACCTCTGTTCTGTGCAAGAGGATCAGCCTGGGACAAAACCACGCAGTTTGGTGACCTGGATGCTAATTCCCCCACAAATTCCTCATGGAAAGCTAATGCATTATTTGGATATATCCAAACACTGGAGGGATTTCTGTGCCTGCAGTTTCCGGCTGCCTCCGGCTCAGCCTCTCTGTGCTGCTCAGGCATAACACATAATCCAGAGCACAGTTTTGCAGTAATTATTGAGACTGGAAAAAACAGGTATCTTTCTAATTAATAGCTTATTAAAGTTTATGCATATGTCATTCTTAATCTTTAGGAACATGCCTTCAATTTTACTTCCCTGGACAAGTAGTCAGCCAGGACACAGGACTGTCCCAAAACATGTCTACTACAGCCATGGCTGTGCTTGCTGCTTCTACACAAATTCTGTTGCTGTGAAAATTTTTGCTACTTCTGGAATATTTCAACTATTTGCATTTCACTGCACTCTTACAGTACCTGGCAGAGTAGGGGGTTCCCACTTTTCCAAAATGTAACTTACATGGATTTTCTTCTTCTCCAAAGGAGCAAACTCCAGATCAATGCACAGGTGCTCATTTTTTAAAATTTTTATTAGACTTTATTAAACTCTCAATTAACTAATTCATATACTGCACACCAAGAGTTAGAGCAAGGCTCTTTCAGAACCAACAGTGGCAACACGTGGCTGCACAGGGTTACAGTGTAATGGGATGGGATGGGATGGGATGGGATGGGATGGGATGGGATGGGATGGGATGGGATGGGATGGGATGGGATGGGATGGGATGGGGTGGGATGGGATGGGATGGGATGGGATGGCTGAGGTTGATACAGCTAGAGCTGGAGCACCAGAAATTGCTTCTGACATAAACCTACTTGGGCCATCTTGAATAGTCAGCTGAGGGGAAAACACCAGACCAAATTCATCCAATCCTGATGTGAATTCCTCATTGAAAGCTGGTAATTATGTCATTTTCTGAGGAGGAATTCTAGTTGTATTGTTTCTAGCTTTTAAGTCTCCTGTTTCTGGTGAAAAACTAACCAAAAATATCTTCAAGGCTGCCATGGGACTGATTGTAAAGAAAGCAACATTTTCATCTCCAAGAAAAATCCTCAGAAAGGATCCCATGAGATAATTTATGAAGAGTGTAAGGCAGTAACAAAGGTTTTAGAAGTCAGATTCTGACCGTTCCAGGAAGAGCAAGGAAAATGTCATTCTATTTACATTTTGTAAAGCACTACAATTTTTATGGTATTTTGAATTTGGTTTGAATCTTTAATGTCAAAACTAGCTGCTTCACACAGTACACATTAGGTGTTATTTTATCACTGTTTTCAGTCAAATAAACTTTAATAAGATTGACTTTTCTTTAAAACATACTTGGCATTTTCCAATCTCCAAAAGGCTTTTGCCTGCAACCCTTTTGCTATTCCTCTGGAAAGGCCTGTAAACCTTCTGCTGCTCACATGTTTTATCCTACAAACTGTAAGAAATTAGGGGGATGGAAAGAGAATGGATATTTATTTGTTTACTCTTGAAATGTTTCAATATCCCCCATTGCTTTAAGTTGTGGGGGCAAGCTGTGAAGTTTGACTTACAGAACCAACTTTGATACTTCTTATAGAAGAGAAAGTTTAATTTTTTTAGCATTTTCTTCTCTGAGACTTCAAAAATGTAAAATTTACAGACTACTCATACCCTGAAGTCTTACTAGAATAGATTAGAATCTATGCTCGAAAGAAACTCGTTTGTCCCATGTGATTTTCTCTTCATACCTCTCTTTACATAGTATTTTGTCCTTCTTCCATGTCAACAGAAATGTATAAGTTTTGGGGGTCACAGCAAAACTCTGTTATGCATCACTTTGGCATGACCTCTGTTTTTCAAGCTCATTTAGCCTTCTGAAAGACTGTGTCTAGAATTTGCATTGCAGAAAATGTAAATAACACAAAACATCAAGGAAACATCTTTTGTGCCTCAAAGAAACATCTGATGAAGCAACTTTACTTATGAAGTGGCAAACCCAATTAAGGGATCTAAGATGTTATAGTGACAGATTTAGACACTAACACATATCTAAGAAACAGTCTGGCTTCAAAGTACAACACAGAAGCTTATATTTATAAATATTTAACTGAAGCATTAATACAAAAATGAGAAAATCTCTTTCTTTTTATTCTCTAAGGAATTTCTTTGGAACAAAACTACTCATTGAAACTAGCAACTTCTAATTCTCACAGATGGAGGAATTTAATATAAACATTTGTTTTAAGAAAGCTTTTGCAAATTTCCAGTTTAGCAGCACATGAAGTGACATGAGTCCTAGAATCACAGAGTGGTTCGGGTTGGAAGGGACCCTATAGATCATCTAGTTCCAAGCCCTCTGCTATGGCTTAATTACAGCAAGGGTCCCTGATCTTTTAACCAACAAGACCTTAAGCCAAGTGACTGTTGCAGGATTGTGTGTCTATTAGGTCAATAATTACTAAACCATTATTGAATCAAAACCCTAAAGTGAATCTCACAGAAATTAAATAAAACTTAGCAGCTGGAATCAAATCAACATAGGCAGACTACTAAACTTAATTGCAAAGAGCCACCTATTCAAATGAGATTAAGACCAGTGGACGTTGCCTATCATTTCACTAAATCACAAAGTCATCTATAACTGTGTGTATTTAACACACTTGAACATCCAAGAAGTCTTCCAGCCATGATGGAGAGACCCTCTAATCTTGCTCTCTGTGTTCTCATTCACAGTGCGATCAGGTGCTTTCAAAACCAGCTTTGAAACAAAGTAACAGAAGGTACAAGTCCATGGTCAGATGGGATCCCCTTCCAGCAGCTGACACAGTCACCACACATCAGGCAGAACAGCATGGCTTTCTCTGTATTCCCTCTCAGATCTGATTAACTCAGCTCACCAGAGTCCAGAAAGTCTCTGTGCAGTGTGTTTCCCTTCTCAGCGCCCTGTGAGGCTGCTGTGCAGCAAAGGGGCACCACAGAGCCCCTGCAGTGCAGCCTTGCTACAGAAACCTGAGAGAAACCCAGACATGCTTCAACTTCCCTTTCAAAAATTAATTTCTTCTGAGCATCTGCACAAAACAACCTGTTATTGCTCAGGCAGTGGTAGATCTTTATCAATTATCACCATCTGCAGCAGATTGCAATAATTGCTCCAGTTGTACCATTTCATTCCATCCCCATTTCCTTAGCGAGCTGCTGCAGCATGCATTATACATGCTGTGTATTCCTCCAGCATGTTCTGTGGAATTATACATCCAACAAGCCTGAGAGTCAGCCTCAAGAAAGTTGTACAGTCAAGTTTCCCCATAATATCATTTGATGCATGTTGATTACGCTCAACAGCACCAGCTCTCATCTCATCAGCAAACTCAGATCATATCTTGCCTTCAGGAAAGAAGGGCAAAAATCTTTGTAAGTCACCATTAAATATAAAGCTACATTATTAAGAAACATAATTCAACCTCCTTCAGCAGGGCCAGAGCCAGGCAGATTTTCCAGCTCTGTGGCATTTCTCACTGAATGACAAGCAAATCAATCAAATGTGGTTGGACAGGGAAGATTTTCATTAGCTTTTTGGAATCTCTCCTCTGTTCGTCACACAGCAATGAAGATCATAATGACATCAGTTTGTTATTTTGGCAATGCAAAGATAATTAAATACTCTTCAGAGCAGTACTCTTTATTTACAGGATATATTTTCTCCAAATTTGACCTCCCTCTATCTCTTTAGAAAAGGTGAATACAAACAAGTCCTGGCTGAAAAAAAGAACACAAAAAAACCCACAATAACAAAAAAACCCCAACAACCAACTGATACTTTAAACACAGAACTGCCATAATAATTTTTTCAGTTCAAGAAAACTAGGCATAATGCTACTTATTATTCAATGGGATATTGGCTTTTTTTAAATACAAGCCATAAAAAGTACCTAGGGAATTAAAGTGAAATACTCTGGATTGCCAAAGCCATTATCGATGAAGAAGAAGAAAAATAATTTAGAATGGGAAATTAGCAGGAAGTGGTAATTTGAAAGTGGAATGTTTACAAAAAATTCTCAACAGGGAAATAAATGAAAACTGCAATCTCAAAGGAGATTTGATCCAGCTTCTCCCACACACAGTCACACTTCCATTGCTGCCCCAGCAGAGTGTTCTCTTGCTCAGGAATGTGAACAGGAGTAAACAGGACCAGGAGCAACTCTTCCCTCATGGGTACTGTGATACAAATGGATGTATCTGCTGAATTGTGGGAAACAGCAACAGGGAGAAACACAACAGCAGCATTATTGTACAGCTAGTCCAAAAGCCTACAGCTGACCTACAGATCATTGGATATCAGAAAATTTGGCAGTAAATATTAAATTCTAGAAGAAAATTCAGAGGCCATTCAGACTTTGGAGCTTCTTCGATGTACTTTGCCTACCACTGGTCCTTCCATGTTCTCATGTGATTTATCTTAGAGGCAGTTGCTTTACCTAAATAACATTATTGTCTTTTAATATAATTCAGAACTCTCTCATCCTGACTCTGTCCTCTTAAAAAAAAAAAAAAAAAAAAGAAAAATCAATGGGTCTTTTGCCACTTTGTCCTAAAAAGAAACAAGACTGTTTTCAAGGCTGATCATATAAAAATGTTTAGTGCTTCTTCTCTGGGTCACATAACTCAGTCAGCTTTTACTGTGAGCAGAGAGTCTGTAAACCAGACATACACAGTGTATGAAGACAAAGCCTTTATCTATTGACTAATACACACAACAGAAAACTAGCAAGCTAAGGATCAAAATGTTCTCCACCCAGATGAGACACCTGAGTCTCTGCTGAGCCAGAATTGCCATTCAGTGGAAGGGACGAGTTGAAATCCTGCACTCCTTCACTTTGCTGATTTTCCATCTTCTGCTTCTCTTTTTTTTCTTAGGGTTTTTACCAACTGTTATGCCAGTAGTTTTCCTCTTGAATGTTGTTGTATTTCAGCTGGATATTGAAAGGAGATAAGAACCCTCAAGGTCTCATCACTTTTAACAACAATTCCACAGTATTCTTGTGCAAGACATTTAAGATGCCTTTGCCTCAATGTCCTTCATAAAAGGGAATTAATAGCTCTTCATTGTTCATCACATTGGCACATGGCCAAATCTGACCATTTCTTGATGTGGTTTTTTGTTGTTTTTTTTTTTAATATAAACTGGCACCTATGGAAAATTTTAATAATCACAGATCTGACTCAGGAAAACACATGCAAGAAAACCTCTGAAAAGGAGAGCATTTCGTTACATAATGATTGTGAGATTAGGTCTGTTATTAAAAAGATAAACCTGACTATTATCTAGCTTTTGTAGCCAGTGATGTTCTTCATAAATCATAATGAATAAATCACAAGTAAAGTATTTTCAAGCAAGCCCCGTTACTGAAAACAGTTATGGTATTTCATGTCTTTTCCTACCCTCTTCTTCTGAAACATTCATCAGCTCAACTCATTACCACTAGCTTTTGATCTACATGAGAGTTCTCCACTGGAAGTAGGATGAAAAATACAATAAAAGAGAAAATGATAGCACAAAGTAAGGTACAACCCCACAAAACTCAAATTCTTCTATCTGTTCCAGGCTGCCTCTTCTTAGATGGGAGGGAATATTATTAACAACTCTGCTGTCACTGATAGTACTTTTAATTTTCACCTTTTTCATAGAATCATAGAATAGTTTGGGCTATCTAGTTACTTAGACCAACCCTCCTGCAACAAGCAGGGACATCATGAACCAGATCAGGTTGTTCAGAGCTCCATCCAACCTGACTTCAGATGTTTCCAGGGGTGGGTCTTCTACCACTTCTCTGATCAACCTGTTCCACTGTCATTGTAAAAAATGTGTTCCTCATATGTGGTTTAAATCTACTCTCTTTTAACTTAATGCCATTATGCCTTGCCTTATGGCAACAGGCCCTTGTAAAAAGCCTGTCCCCATCTTTCCTTTAAACTCCCCATTAAGTATTCAAGGCTCCTCCAAGGTCTCCTTGGACACCTGACAAAACAGGTCTACCTCAGCTACATCTTGAAAACTCCCAGCCATCTCTGCTTCTGATGGCATTTGGCCACTGGCTGGCAGACAAGAACTTTGATGCTTCCACAAATACTTCTGGCAAAAAATCATATATTTGGCATCTTCAGCCTTAGGGGTAGAGGACGATCAATTCCAGCCTGGATATTTCCTTGGAAACTAAAATAAGCATAGATAATGATCAAGAAGGGGAAAAAATAGCTGTTTGTGTGGCATACAGTGAATTGCTACTCTGCAGGACTGGGCTCACTAATGAAACAAATATCAAGGGAGTCATTTCTCACTCCATTATCCATTACGATGGCTTATAATTGATTAATGATGTATATAGTCTCAACATTTTGCTTTTACTGAACATTTTCATATGACAATGCCCAGAAATATAGGGTTTTAATGGCAAGAAAATAGATTGCGTCCATCTTATAGCAACATATATAAGCATTGCTGTGTGTCAGAGGGAATAGTCATTACTGTTCAAGAACATCAGCTTTATTAGACAGACAGCCAGGAGAACCTACATCTTACACCAGAAAACTCCCATCCAGCCTTTTCCTTTCACATGTTTACAATTTGCATTTATCTTTTTATGCTTTCAATAAGCAACTTCTGTGAGCTATTCCCTCCAAGATATTTTATTATTTGTTTACAGTAATTTAGCTACTTTATCAACCACTTAGATGATATATTTACTCAGTTACTTCATCTGGAACATGTTTCCTTTTATGTCTATTAATCTACGTTGCACTTTCTCCAGCAGAATTGTAGCTATTCAATAATTTAAACTTTGACATTATGAGACTTTGTCAAACATTCATGGTATGATTCTGGAGAACTCTTACATTATTACATACTACTCTACACAGCCTATATTGGTAGATATTCAGCATTTTAATTTAGAAAGTTAAGCTATAAATGCCGATTGTGCAAGTGTGCATGATCGACCACACAAGTCATCATTTGAAGCAGTTACTAAACAGAAACAAAAATTTGTGTTAAAACTGTACTGTTAGTAATTTCATTTCTTTGCTCTAAATGTAGAAATCATTAAAGACTGCTCTGTGGGGTTTCAGATAGGTACTGTCTACTTTCTCTGCAGCAACAACAGAGAAGAAATACTGGAAAATAATGAGCACATTGCATCCCTCTTCAAAAAATAATCGACCTAAGCAAGAAGGCAGCTTCATAATTGTTAGTGTTTTTAAAAATACTGAACCATAAAAACTAAAATTCTTCACAAAAACCACTGTATCAGTTGCAGGCACTTTTCCAACATCTTGCAGTGCATTTTTTCTGCAGTGTGGGCAGCATTCATCAAATGAGAGTGCACAGTACTTTTTCGATTACAGTTTAAAAATGAAACATAAAAATCTTGAGTACAAAGTTGGGTGTTTCTTTTCATTCAAACTCATTCTTTCCTTTAGCCATGGCATGTACCCCATACCAGCTTTATTTTGTAGGGCTAGAGTACTCAGAGGGTGACACATGCTGAATATACATGTTTATAAATCTTTCTCAACTTGAGAAATCCGTTTTTCAAAATCCTGCAGTAATGTTTTTTTTATAAAAATTTGTTGCTAATTGTTTTAGATCTGGAGCTATAAAATTATTCTTCAGGAGGAAAGGAGATGGCTGAAACTTAAAAGCTTTTTCAAATCTTCCCTGTAAAAATGCAAACATGATCTATACAAGCTGGTTGAATTACAGAAATCTTAGAAATAGTGGCTCAAATACTCTATTGGACCAGCACTTTTGTGGCATCAGGAGAGTTGCCCCAGCAAGCAACTTTATGCACAAGCCTCATTCTGAACACTGCCTGAGATTAAATGCATTTATTTTGTGCAGCTCTGATGTAGTACAAAAATGACAGAGCTGCACTAGGAACACAAGGCCAGGGAGAGAACGTCTCTTGACTCTCCAGAGCTGTCACATAAACCACAGAAGATCTCCCATGTTCTCTTTTACAGCCTCACATGGTTCCCCCCCACCTGACTTTCACAAGTTGTCACAGCACCCAGCTGAGTCCTTGACTCAGACCTCCACAACTGCAGTCCCACCTGTGGTTCATCTGGTGCTTGGGACGTACAAACAGCTGAATTCCATGTGTCTGAGGCTCAATACAAGTATAACTTGCCTGTCTGAGGGTTGCTGCAGTGACCCTGCAGAATTTCAAGCCAACATATATGGCAAGAAACAACTGACAAACCCAAAATTGTGACAGCAAGCCAGTTTAGTTATAACTCATGAAATACATCTCTCTCATAGCATAACCATCAAGTCAACGACTTGGTGTTTAAGTACTGGATGCTGAAAACTACAAACTGCCCACCAATGGCTTACATTCAATGGCCATCTAAAATTCCTTTTCTTCATTTCTCAGGAGTCCTCAAATCTGAACAGTGCTCAGTGTCATAATTAGGATGATGCTGGTAAGATTATTTGAAGCTATAAAATACCACTGAAGATCTCTTTAAAATATCTTCAAATAACATCAGCTGCTTGATGGGTTTCACCAGCCAAGTGACCTCTCCTTGGATGCAACTTGTTTAGCCAGAGACTTCTAAATAACTGAGGGAGAAGGGGCACCCAGAGAGTTTGGAAAATGTTTAGAGAGGAGCAAATGCTATAAAAATAGAGAAACACCAATCTTTGGTTAATTATTTTATGGATTTGTTTGCTGAGCTTTGGGTTGCTCTCTGCAAATATTTGCATAATCAAGTTTCAGATACATTAATGTTCCCAGAAAACACAGTACAGCTGGTGAATTATAAAACTGAGATTTTTCAAACTCCAGAATAAATCTACACAAAAAAAATATGTACTCATGGATGTAAAATGAGGTGTTACCGTAGGAAAATGTAGGGAATTCACAGCTCAAAAATTATCATCAGCAAAGAGTCATGGGTAGCATATATTTGGTCTCTAAGCAGACAAATCCTTGGTTGGATTGACTTCCAGAAGTCAGATAATATTGTGTGGAAAATATTTCTTGTATGAGCAAAGTCTTATCCCCTCAGTGTCAAAAGCAAAAATCAACACAGTCTAACAGGTCCTAATGCAAGCAGGGTATGTTTGATGTGCTATTAACAGATGCATCTCCTGATGCCACTGAGGGATTAACTTGTCTTCCTCTTGTTCTCATTCAGCCCTCCCCTGTCAGCCTTTCTGGTTTTGCTCCCTTTCCCCCCACAATACTGCTTGCTGCCCCAGGCATGGCTGAGCAGGGATTAAGCCAGAGCCGGTTTCCAACATCTGGCATAATCTCTTTTTATACAGTGGTTGTTTGCCTGCTCAGGACTCTCCCATGCAAACAGCCCACAAGTACTTGTTCCCAGAAGGAAACACAAAGCCACAAACGTCTCATGCTATCGCACAAAGGAAATGCAAGTGAGAGGCCCCAGCTCCCCTCACTGCAGGGCTGAGGTTACCCTGACCTTGGGGTGAGTTGGGTCAGCAGGTTATGTCAGAGGAAAGTTTCCACCTCTAAAGAGAAACAGTTAACCAAAAAATCCTGCTTCAGTTCTATGGAAAAGCTTGGCATAAACAGTTGCATCTCTCCCTGGATGAACGGTTACCACCAAAGGTAACAGAACTCTTGAGTCTACCGCAATCTCCAGTTTTCCAGTTTTTAGCTCCAGCCACTAGATGTTGTGTCCTGTACAAACAAACAAACAAAACAAAATATCAACTAATTAATTATTGATATGTGTATAAATTACAGCAAGAAAACCTTTAGTCCATCATTCCAGCACTGCTAAAATGCTGTTATGAGTTTGGACTAGCAGGAGAAGTGGGGAAAGGATCCTTCAAGCAGCAGAAACTAATACATCCCACAAGGGGCCAATGCAGAAGCACAGCAAGTTCCTTACAGGCTCTTCAAGGAACAAGGTTAGGACAGATGTTGAATAACCAGACTATCCTGCTGCTCAGCACCACACACTGGCGTAGCTTGTACAGGTAAAATGTAAGTGATGGGAAAGCTCAAAAGCTTTGGTCAGTTGATTCCTTTTGGTCTTCAGGAGCTGCGAAGATAATCTCAGAGTATGTACAAATGTATTTATACTGCAATAGGCAAACAGGTTAAAGAGGAAAAGAATAAGTCTCCTCCCTGCCCTAGATTTATCCAAAAAGCCAAAGTAAGCCTAAAGTCTACCCTGGTGTGCAGCGGGAGCAACCTCAGTCCAGGTTTTAGGACTGCAGGTTGTGTGTGCTTACAAACAGCCCATAGCATTGGCTGCAAAGGGAGCCATGGGTGCCAGTGATCCCTTAGTGCACACAGAGACAGGGACATGGCAAAGTCAGACCCACCACAGCCAGAAAGTGATGCCAGAAGCAGTTCAAGGAGGCAGCAGGGCTGGGCAAGGGAATAGATGGGCCTCACCCACAGAGTGCCACTACTTGTGCTTGCTTCTCTCCTCTAGCCAGTAAGAAGAAATAAATGAAAATAGAGGCAGGTTTTGGCTCTCAGTTATCATGCACAAGGAATTATAAAAGCTATTTTTTAACATGATGGTCATGTCTGCAGGTCATCTCTGCAGCAAATATGAACAGGAACGTTTGCGGCATTAATCCCGCGCTGGCAGACTCATGTGGCTTTCAAGCTGAGTAAGTGTTTAATGCTCTGAAGGGAAGGAAAAAAAAAAGATTTCTTTTAGATAAATTGCTTAATTGGGAAGTCAGGAACTCTCCTGCCTAAGCAATTGATTTTACAAAAGAAAAGAAGTTTATTTCAAAATGTAAGCCTGCTGTTCTTCTATAGTATCCAGGGAAAACTAAGCCAAGGGATAGACACTTGCCTTTACACTGCTGAAACCACAATTTTAAAAACATAAATAAGGCTAATGAACTAATCTTTAAACAAAAAGTCTTCATTCCTTGACTGTTGTACTCAAGAGTGAATCCAGCAATGCACACAACGGGTTCCCAGGTCACTGAGTGATCATTTACCCTGATGGCAGGGGGTGAGGAAATGGTGGTCCCCAGAGGGACACTCAGCCCTCACCACTGGCATCAAACAGCTTTGGAGCTTTGGAGAGCAGCTGCCCTGAAGCTTAATGGACTTTGGTGCATTGAATTGCAGATCTGTACTGCAGATCTCAGGGAAAGATTCCAGTACCATTCCCTGCCCAGGAGAAACTCCACCTCACACAGGGGCATGAGCAGAGCATTTACAGGCACCAGTGTGACCATGGAGCACACTTTAAAGAACAGCACGTCTTTGAAGACAAAGTTCATCTTTTCAATGATATAAACTTAAAAGCAAGCTTGGTATTAAGCACTAGCACATCGTAACTTTCTCAAGCTATAGGAAAATAAAACATTGTCATACTTTAATATAACAGCATTACTTTTTTCTGTGCTTAGCAACTTGCTAAGCACATCTGATGTTTACTACTTTTGTTGCACAAATAGCTTTAATTTTGATTTCACCACAATTGTGCTAACATAAAAATTGTCAGGAATCTGTGAGCAGAAATGGCACTGGATTACTATACATGATGTCTCTTACTCACAAAGGTAGTTCAGGTCGTACAAGAAGTAATCGGCTTATTATTACTACTGAAACATTCATTTTTATGAGGTACATCAATTAAAACATTACTAAGTTTAAAACAGCTTACAGTTTTTAAGAGTAAGAATTTAACACCTATGTACTGTCATTGCCTCTCACAATGCTAAACTGTTATTGCACAGGTAGCTAAATTTCAACAAATATTATCAAAATCCTATCTTTTTATGCCTCCAAAACATTTTTAAAGAGGGAAACATTTCCAAAATTATTGTCTTAACTTTTTGAACGATCTCAGGGCTTTAGCTTTTTTTTTTTGTTACTGTTACTATGTTACCACACAAAGCAATGAACTTAATTATAACTAACCCTGTGTATATATTTTTCTATGTTTCTTCCCCACATTGTCTAACTCTCCAAATATATATGTATAACTAGGTGTAGAAAGCCTATTTAATGTGGGCAAAGCATTGGGGTTTTTTCCCAGCATGAAGTCTGTGCACACTGTGCAACTTTGCTTCTAGGAGTCCACACGGAGATAACTTTGCAAACCTCGCCTCTGACACATCTCCAAAAAAGTGTATTATCTCTATCTCTTTGTTGCCCTTTAGGGCTGTGACTTTCTGCACCATTTCTGTGTGACAGGTCAGACCTAGCAATGTAATCCAATCTAACAGCCAATATCCCAAGTAACGTTTTTTTAGCTGAAGCTAAAATACAATACCATTCTTGATCTTTCTTAACTTGCCAGCTGCCTTTGGCAGTCAGACACACTCAGATCTTGTCTTCTGTGACTCCTGCGTCTCTGCCTCCTCCTGCCAAACTGCCATCACTGCCTCAAGGTGTCCTTCAGATACCATATCTGTTTCCTTCTCAATTTTCTGTAAAACTTGCCCAGGGCTCGCCCTTCACATCCTTTTCCCTTGGTAAGGTCACACACAAACTCAAACTGAATAGCTGTCTCTGTGTTCTGGAGTCACAAACGAGTTCAGTTCCAGTGTCCCTCTTTTGAAACTACAACTTTGGATTAATTTTCTGACATATTCTCAAGGAAGAGATCGGCAATTCAAGACCATTATTATCACTAAGCTTAAAACATCTTTGGACATTTTTCTGCTTCCCTGGAGGCTTCTGACAGCACGAGCATCCTCTCACTTTCTGGCACTCCTGATGTGGGGATGAGACCCATTAGGTGGTCACAGCACCCTCCCACCATTCAGCTTGGGTGCAGAGTTCCCTTTGTCCTCAGTACCATGAAATTAGCATTCAAAAGCATAATTCACTCAAACCATTTTACTGGTTAAATTTAATAGGAAATAAATCATACCCTCATCTGAAGCAGTTGCATTAACTTCACAGCTGAGGACTGTGGAGAGCCTTTCATTAAGCTGATGACTCTGATTCTAGGTGCTGCCTTCCTTGAGTCCCTTGGGTTGGCGTATATTGCTGTGAGTCACTCTGAGCTCCATTCACAGCGTCAACGAACCTACCTGTCTAATTCTCTTTCTTTGAAACAAAAAGTCCCCAAGGCATTCTGTCACTATCAGGTGCCTCATTTTTAAGAATCACAGAAGTTAATTTTGCCTTACATGATGATTTGCTTCTGGCACATGCTGCCAGTAACACTGAGTGTTGTCAGCACATGAGAAGTCAAAGTCACTGATCCAAAAACCTGTCAAATGATTAACACAGCACAGTCACTAACCTGGATGATGCAGATAAAAATCTTTAAACAAGAAAAGTCCTAAGTAAATTCCAAAGCAACGTTCAGGTGGTGGACAGCATACAGGTCTTACTATGCTAAGTTTAGGAATGAAACACTGGAAGATAAGCACAAAATTATCTTAAAACATAGTTAGTGAAACAGTTTGGGATTAAAGAATGAGAAAGATTAATTCCCTCATGATGTGGTATCCATTCAGGAAAGTGTTATCTAACACTCACAGACCCATATCGCAAATGGCTTCAAAGGGAATCAAACTTAATGCCCTACTTCTTAAAGTAATGATGTGTGGTAGGAAAATTTTTATGTGATTACAATCCAGGAAAGTACTAACCTATTATTAATTATAATTTATCACCATGTTCATGTCTCTTTGTGTATATTAGTTTTAAAGTGCCTGACTTCTAAATTCCTATGATTACCATTACACTGAAAGCCATTAATTGTCTGTATATAAGAATACACTGGTGTGTGTGGCTATATATATCATATATATCAAATCTATACCACATAATGAGTATATATACACTTTTCGCTAATTGCTTTTAAATTTTATGAAAAGAACAGGGAATTCAGAGTGGAAAGCTTGAAAGCATAGTAATTTTTATAGGCAAGAAAGGGCCCTAAAAACACACCCTATCAGCAAGGTCACAGCAGGCAGAGGAGCTGAGTTCCCCTGCAAGGACAGACCCCAATCGCTTCCATCTCAGCTGCAGAGCTGGGCAATTGCTGCTGGGGCACACCATGCCTGAGAGTCAGACCTACAGTGAGACTGTGCTGCTCCTTAGAGCATCAACTTGGGATTTGACACCACCCCTCTTTCCCTTTCTCTCTCTTTTTTGTTTGTTTAGTTTTGGCTTTTTTAATTACTACTGGTTAACTAATCTTGATGTTACTTTTGAGAGAGAGCACTTGTTTCTTTATAGACTGGAAGGTGGAAATTCAGTATTTCAAATGATTTTTTTATCTCATTCCTTCAGCATTTTTTTTTGTAACTGCCGCTTCTTACAATGAAGGAAGGACTGTTTTTAAAAGGAAAAGGCACTGGTTATTGGTAAGGAGATTGAAAAAATACAGAAAAGTAGTACTGGAAAGGGGAAGATTTACAAGTTGTGATTAGTTCTTCAAATTTCCACCTAGAGAGCTCTAGCTTGTCCTCCCCATACATACATATGTGTCATCATGCATTATAGTTTTGGTCTGCAAAATACAAATAAATCACATGAACAAATCCACTCAACTCAAATATGATCCAAACCTGCATGCCAGAATGAAAGAAAAGCAACTTCAGATGATGAGGATTCAAAAAAGCCCCAAATGGTTCCAGGGAACAACACTCAAGGCATTTCCATCAAGCTCCAAGCCAGTCTCTTTGATGAGTACCAGAATCTGTTTGGACAACTTTTGGAGTACCCTAACAGGTCACTGTGCTCCTTCAGAGTCTCAAGAACAGAATAAACACAAGGGTGTTGTACATTTGCTCAGCATTCAGGAAAATAAAAAATAAAAATATTTACTTTATTCTAAATGTGCATTTTGAGCTGGCCACATCCAGCAGTATGACAATGACCTGTGTTCCCATCACCAGCCTGCCTCCTGCCACCATGGCCACCGCCACACTGCACCTCCCAGAGCTGGGGCGCCTCACATGGCAACATAAACGTGTTTGCACATGGCAAATTGTCTATCGCCTTCAACAAAATATCATGCAAACTGACTAGTTATAAATGTATTGCTTCTTTGGCTGTTTTTTTTTTTGGCATTATAGTCCTGTCTTTCTAACAGTGACACAGCCCTGTATTACTTGTGCCCTTCATTACGTATTATCCTGGCTAATTCATAATTGAACACTCACTGAGATTATCTGTTAGTGACTTGCTTTTCATGTAATGGATTTCAGAAATGCTGTTCTCATTTTAAGGGATTTATTTTCTAAACAGCTGGTAGATTTGAACAATTCTCCTATCTGCACAAGGCCCGGTATGGGCACATCCTGTGGGCATTTAAAGATTCAGCTACCTGGGGTTTCAACACAAGTATGACTGAGCAGCCTTTATGGATAGGAATAGTTACACATGAGTCTCTCTCTCTGGGAGGAGATGGGGGTACAGCAGTGGGCAGATGTTTCTTGCTAAGGTGCAGGTTTGGTGTGAAAATCTTAATTGCTGTAAACATACAGATAAGTCCAAAGGGAACACTATAAACCCCCTTGAATTATGTGCTCCTCGACCTAATTGTAAATAAGAAAACTATTAGTACACCACTGTTCATTAATTAGTGAGTGCTAAAACACTCCTCCAATAAACCTGAAATGTAAAAATTTCTGATAAATTCCCTGGATACTGATGAAACTTACTGCAGAATTTTTGCTAAGGACATATCTGCATTTGCCTTTTATAGTTTACAATCTAAAAGCTAATGAATAAATAAAAGTGAAAGGAAGGCAAGAAAGAAAGAAGAGTAAAAGGTTGTAACGTACATATTATATTACACAGTAATTATGTGCTTCTGAAATGCCAATTAGTGACTCCTTCCATGATCCAGCTCACAGTCAGATCAATATTGGGTTGATAACAGCAGAGACTCATGATCTGATAAAGAATGTTTTGTTATTAAAGACTGTAGAAAGCCACAGAAATATTAGCTTAACTCCATTATTTTTTCTTAATAGGAACAAATTGTAGTCCTGACTGTGTTAAAAGCAAGACATAAATATTTCTATTTCACAGCTCCTGTAAATTCAGTACAAATGTTTGGCTTGAAGACAAATGTTTGGTTTGTTTTGGCAGATCCTAGCCAACCAAGATAATTATTATTTTTTATTTCTGGGTTGCAGGGTGTTTTTCCCTTTTTTTCCTCCAAGCAAATCACACAATGTTTTAACAGAACTTTTCTCTGTTAGAGGGAAAAAGAATGTTAAAAAATCATTTGGCCATCAGCTCAACATTGAGTGCACAAAACTCCGTGATTCTCCTGGAAGAGCTAATTTACTTGCTGTGTTGACAAGATGAGCCAAAAGTGTGAAGAATAAAATCATATTCGTTGCCCTGAGGGGTATCCTGAAGTTCAGAGTGTAACAATACAGAAATGAAGCAGGTATTTGGCATTCCCAGATAGACCCTTGAAGGTTTTGTTACAGACCTCAGAGTGTCAGCAAGATGGTAAGATTTGAAATTATTTAAAAAAAAAAAAAAAGCTGTAAAAAGTCTTAGATATAAAAGGCTTTAATAAGAGATTTTGCATTTTTTCCCAGGGGTGTTGTATCTCTGGGCTTTTTTTCTTGCTTGATATTCATTTTCCTCTATCCACTTGGGTCCTTGCCACCAAACCTACGTTGGATGCAGTGCAGTCAGTTTTCAGGGCTCATGGATGCAGAAAAGTTGTACCCTTGAGTGAACAAAGAACATGAGAAAGGGACAGGGTGTCCCTCCATCTGGGCACCAACCCCACTGCAGCCCCTGGGTGATTCAGAGGAGGAAGTGTCACGGTTAAAGTTTGTGGGATTCCATTTACTGGACAAGTGGATCATTCTGCTTCTTGTTCTGTGAATTCAGAAGTTTATGCTGTTATGAAGCAGTGAGTAGCTGATCCAAAAACCATTGAGAAGTAACATCACATTGATTGTAGCACACGGGAGATGAGATGCCATGTTTGTTGGGGGAAAAGAAGGGGCTTTAGAGATCTCATTCCAGCAAGTGTGAAGTTTTCCTCTAACCTTTTTCTTGAGTCTTCATAATTGTTGGAACACTGTTTCTTGGCAAGTTAATGGTTAATATGCAATTCATATTTGTCTGGTCACTAACAAAGTATTTTCCAAGTAATTTCCAATACAAGGTCCTCATTACCACAGGGCAGTTACTGCTCCGCTGTAGTCATAAATACTTTCTCCTGGAGTATCCATTGGCTCAGCATTGAAGCATTTGAAACTATTTATTAAGCAGGTTTTACACCTGACACATTGAATTACAAGCAGAAAAATGAGACAGTTTTCTAATGGCATCAGTATTACTGTGTTGGTTGTAAAATGGACTCATGTCTAGAAGGTCTGATTCATGTTCACTCATGTCTGATTCATGTTCTCTCTTTTTGAAGACTATTGACTTGTGTGGGTCTTTTTTTTTTTAATGGCATATTGATATTGGTGGTTGTTGTTTTGGCTTAGAAGTCCAATCAAATGAATTTAATAAATGCTGCTGTCAGTGAAAAATTAGTACTGGCTGTCCCAAATGTAAGAAAGGAATACTCAGAGCAAGTACCAGGCTGCTCTCTGTACTCTGGTACTTTCAGAGACGGACCTAGAGAGGATGAAATGGTTTTAGGCAATTTAATAGTATATTTGCTGACTCTCTGAAGTAGGCCAGGGCAATTGTAATTCATCACTTCCCATGACCTTGCCCATTTGTGCATGAACTAACCAGCTGTTTATGGTGTGATGGGTACAGTTGTGCATAACACAACTGGTCAGTCTTAGAGCTACAGGTAAACCTCACCTTGTCCCTGAGCCTGAAGACATTCTGCATCACTGATTATACACTGCAAAGCTTAATGCAGCCTATATAAAAATGGCAGTGTTAATCGAAGATTTATACCTTTAATCCTCTCCTGCCTCAGCTCTAAGTCATGATTTTTATTCCCAGCACTAACAGGATAAAGCCCAACTGACAATTTCCTAACCTGATGTGCAGTTCAGCTGCTCCTTCTGGGAAGACAAACAAATCTCAAACCCCCAGTTTTTCTGAGAAGGGAGAGAAGCCCCAGCAAGTTTCCTCACCACACCAACCTCTGCACAGCCCCACACTGACAGCAAGGCACTGAAGTGAACTTTTGAGGCTTTCACATCGTTTTATGAAACAAAATAGCTGGTGTAAAATTTCTCAGTGTTGTTTTTTCCAGAACTAAGAATCACTAATCAAATATCACTGATTGCACTGTTATTTTATTTCAGAAAAAAAATCACTTCTGCAGAGGTACTTCCTACTGAATACCAATCTAGTTAGGGATTTCATTTTATCACTGGTAGTGTGCAGTTAACTCCGCTAGAAAGTAGTTTTTGATCACTGCAAAGGCAGGCTGGTGTCAGAGGCTGGGTAAGGAGGCAGTCAAGGAGAGAGCCCGCTATTCCCCCTGGCTGTTCCTTCACCACCACCTTCTCTGCCCAGCCACAGCACTCACACAACTCACACAACTCTCACACACGTGGACACCACCACCAGCACACACACCACCTCGCCCCGTTCCGCAGCGTTCCGACCGGGCAGCGGCAACACCGTGACTGACAACTCGATTTCACACTGTATCCCTCAAGCAGAGCCTTTACCGCACCGGTAGAACGGAGCACTGATTCGGGAGGCAACCCCAGCTCCGTGCCCAGCTGTCACCTACCCACCTCCTCCGGGGCTAACTTAGGGTACAGACCCGCGAAGGGCTCGCTCGGAGCCGGTTCCGATGCCTAGCGGGACCAACAGGCCAAGCTGTCACTCGCCTCGCCGCGACCTCTGCCCGCCACCGCACGGCAGGTAAAGAGAGCCCCCGGTGCCGCCCGCCCTACCTTGACGGCCCGCGACGAGTGGCACTGGACGTGGTGGGACACCGTCGCCGTCTGGTTCATGTTGCCGGCGGCGCCGGGCGGGCACGGGGCGCCCGCGGCTCCGTCCCGGCGCCTCCGAGCGGCCGGGGGGCTCCGGCTGCGATGCTCCGGCTGCGATACTCCGCACCCCAGGGAGCCGCGACAGCTCCGCCCGGCGGGGGCCGCCCGCCCGCTCCGCCCCGCCCGACACCGGCACCGCCCCGCCCGCCGAACCGGGACCGAGCTGGGACTGGGGCTGAGACGGAGCCGGGTTCGGGTGCAGCCCCGCCGCCCTCGCCTGCGGGGCCGGGGAACAGAGTCTGAGCTAAGGTGAGCCCCCTCTGTGAAAGCCGAGCCCCGCAGCGCTCTCAGCTGAAATTAGGAAGACTGCAGCAGAAAGTTTATACTGGCTGCTTTTTCCTCCGTGCTCCCCGATTGTTTTTTTTTCCTTCCTTTCTCCCTTCCCCGTTCTCCTGCCACCTCTTGCCTCCAAAGCGACTCCAGCCCTCTGCGGTACCGGGATACGAGCGTTCTTATGTAACACAGGTACAAGACACAAGCAACAGCCTCGCGTCCACTGCCAGCGCACGGGGGTTCCGAAATCACCGCACTTTGTTAGGTGCTCCAAGAGCTTCGCGCTTCCCCCAGGAACAGAAGAAATGCAGCTCGGATTAGACTTTCACCCAAATAATGAGTTTGTTTGTGGTACAGTCTAACAATCCGTACCCTCCAGAGTCCTCAGCAGGACTTGCCAGAAACATAAAAAAATCCTCTTTCTGCTGGTCCAACCAAAATCTGGAACCAAAGCCAGGGTTTGGAAGCTGGCGAGCTCTGTGAGCAGATTGTGACACCTCAGGCTGATAATGATCAAGCAATGTTGTATACATAACATCCTTAAATGACTCTTAACTTCAGAGTAACCTCCCGGTAAAACAAAACACAGTGTGCCACATACCAAGGCGTTCCTGGAGTGTCTTTGAGGAGTGCACGAAACTGCAGCCAGGGCAGACAAAGTCTGTTCAAGGGGAAGCGAAGAAGAAAAAGGACAGACTGCAGCCAGAAGCCATGGCACAAATCTCCCAAAGAAACTGCTGATTTGGAGTCTCTCACTGCATGAGTCTTCAGCTTTAGGCATCTCTAAAGCATCTGTTCTTTCAAGAGGGAGACTTCTGAGCACTATTTGATACTGTATCAAAAGTTATACTCCCAGCACAGGAAGCTATTGCTCAAAAATAAAATGACTTCATTATTCAGGCCCCAGGTTGAGTTTGTTCTATGGTTCTATCTTGTTTTCCTCCCTACTCTCCCCTTTTTTTTCTTCTTTTTTTTTAAAGTAATTTGAAGAAACCATACAAAGCACGTGTCCAAAAGGCAGCAATGCAAGAAAACAATAATTTTGCTAAAGACTTCAAACTGTGCTTAGAGTGGTGTAAGGAAACTCCATACAGGCATCTGTTTCCTTCAAGCACCTGCCCAGAATGACCAAGATTCAGGCCTGGAGATGTGAGTCAAAGGTTTACCCTGCACTGCAAGGGAGGGACAGGCAAAGGGAGAAGGCTGAGAGCTCAGAACATGCTCCCAGAGGACTATGGGGACCTTCAGCTGTGCTTGTAAATCTCACTGTGACTTCAGACGTCTGCCAGAGCTCTTTTAAATGGGGTTCATTTTCTGAAGATTCTAATTTCCTGGAAGAAAATCTGCTTTAAATCATCCTAAACACAGTATTCCACAGTCAAAATTCATTTTGCACTTCTTAACTTGAACTCAAAGGCAGGTGCTGCTGCAAATGGATGCCAAAAGTGATTGAGCTGGTGAGGAAAAGACTGATCTTCTGCTCATTTTGCACAAATCTGCCAAGGCAGCCCTATATGGGAACTGGCCCT
This sequence comes from Pithys albifrons albifrons, assembly GCF_047495875.1. Lineage (NCBI taxonomy): Eukaryota > Metazoa > Chordata > Aves > Passeriformes > Thamnophilidae > Pithys > Pithys albifrons. The sequence continues at coordinate 8,064,276 of NC_092465.1, read as the reverse complement.
GGGTACAAACATCCCCTTCAGAGCGGGGAGAGCAGTCAGAAATGTTTGCTGCAGTGAAATTGAGAAGTCATTTCCCAAGGAAAGGCTCAGCAAGAAGGTCTCTTCCAGCCCAGGCAAGATGATCTCCAGGCACCACAGGTGAGGCATCCAGGCTGGCCTCTAGCCTACAGGACTCACTCACATTATAGCCTCTTTCACCTTATCAAATGTATTGGATTTTGAGCAATAAAAAACACATTTAGCAAGCATATCAGGGGCTCAGCAGTGCTCTTTCACCTCCCTCTATCATATGCAGGCAGGAGTGAAACTTAATGGATATAGACGGGGGAAAAAAAAGACCTCACATAAAAATGAGGCTTATGATTCAACTCAAAGGTTCTTTGGTTGGTGTGGAGGAGGGCACGTCTTAAATGGCGGATTGGGAAAAGGGCTAACTGGCTAACTTTCACCATACTCTGCCCAAACATTTGTTCTAAAAAGAATATGATGACTTCAAGTTACTGTCACCAGGAGCTTAAGCAAGGAGAAGCAGCCTGGAAGATTCAAAGACATTCTCCTTCATCTTGAAACACACTTGTGTTTAACAGTATCACACAGGAACTACTTTAAGACAGAGAATGAAGTTGTGATGTTTTTAGTTGGACTAAGTACCTGTGGATTTTTTGTAAAGTTTTTGTACTTGATTTTATGCTTCACCTTCTGTGCAAACCCCAAAACCAGCTTTAAGCTAACACAGAAATATTTTCTTACAATAACAAAGAAAAAGCAGCTTGGGTAAAAAAGCTGCCAAAGATAAGATCAATAATTTGCTGGCATTGTTTTTAAAGGAATTTCTACAAATTTTAAGATATCTGTTCCTAGAAAGTGTAAAGTTTGCTGATTATCCTCCTGCTCTCACAAGGTAGAACTTAATTAGAGGATGAACCCAACAAGGGCTGGAGTTGTAAAGCCTCTGTAAGTGCATGGTTTGTCATTATAAAATATCTCAGAAGCAAGGCAGATCGATAGAGTGGGATTTCACAACAAGCCAACAGAGCAGCACTCCACTGCTCACTTCTCCATTAATGTCATTCCCTGCCATCCCTCCGGTTCCTTCACGTGGCCGTTAATTTTCATAGGTGTAATCTTTGGGAACTGGCTGCTTAGCAAAAATGCTGTTCACCCTGGTTGTTGACTACTAATAAGAGTATCCACATTAGCCCTGCAAGGAGGTTTCCAAAAATTTCAGTGCCTTTAGGGTGCAATTAAATAACTGAGTGATTACCAAAATATGCTAGAGAATACTGAAGCTGGGAGCAGATGCTTCTGTTACATTTTGCAATAGAGCAGGTGGTACCTGCTAGTGTTGAAGCAGCCCCTCAGTACACTGAATGAACCTCCTTTCTGAAATATTTAAAATGAGTAAGAACATCAACATGATTAGCCAAGAAAATTGATTACGTTATCCAGAAAGTTTAAGTGAAAAGGAAATCCCTGCTTCTGATAGAAAACTCTGCATGCCCCACTGCCAAATGCAGTGAGTGGCTGTGAGCAGCAGAACTGCTGCTGGAGGTGGTGTTTCCCAGAGGTTCCTGATCACTATTCAAGTCCTGCAGTAACCTCCTGATATAGTTCCCCAGCCACATATTTTCTTGCCTCTTGCTTTCTAAGCCTTATGTACTTTAAAGAAAAAATCCCCACAAGTTTCTTCTTTTTTTTTTTAGTCACACTACATGAATTGTATAATCACCATTCTAAGAAATAAAAAATTAATGTGTATATTGGTACCTCTATGTACTTCATGGCAATATGTTTTTTTATAGCTGTTTGCTTTCTTTTCTCTTATGTAAGTTCATAAAATTTACTCATTGCTGTTCCACATACCAAGGGCCTAATTCCATGCTCACATATGTTGGCAGCTATTGACAGGAGTGCACTCAATCTTTAATTCATGCCAGTTCATAATCAGATTACAGACTTCTCTGTTTCTGGATGAAGAAGTTTTAATACTGCAAGAGAGGCTGAGTCAGGATCACTGCTAGTCTCCTGGCTTCTTCAGAGTTATTAACCTCAGGGAGCTGTACTCTGTGTTGATGCCGGGATTGTGTGAAACACAGACAGGGCATAGCCTCCCTCCAGTCAGCTTTCCAAAAATCATCTGTATCTCTCTGTTACTCCAAACAGGAGTCAATGGAAAGGTGGCAGTTATCATACACTGCAGGTCACGGCCAGCAAGTTTGCACACAGCTCAAGGTATCCCAGGAAAAGCTGTACACATGTGTGTGTTCATACATGCACAATCCCACATCCACTGCAGCCTTCGATCTGGCTGCAGCTGATGAAGGGGATGTGAAGGAGAATTCCCTCAAGTAAAGCTCAACTTCAGAGAGACTCAATAAATCAGTGGGATGCCAGGCTTCAGCCTGGCTGCAGTGCCAGGAGCTGCTGCTGGTCTGTTAATGCACAACATTTGGTTACTGGAGTGAAGGGTTTCTCCGAGTGCACACCTCTCCCACTGGGAAAGCACTGTGTTATCCCTGCAAGGTGTTGTCTTACTCACTGCACCTACATCCACTCCTTTTGCCACCCTGAAATTCCCTCCCTCACAGTTTACTGTCTTCAGGTTTTGCAGGATGATTTCTAACCAAGGAGCATTCACACCATTGGTGAGAGACACACTCAGAGCTTATAATATCCAGTCCAATATATGGAACTGATGAAGAAACAAACACACACATCATCATTTATACAATCCAATATCCACTGAAGTATAAGAGTACATTTGTTATGATTACTTTTTGTTCTTATTCATTAAATTTATTTTAATATAAAATATTTAGATTAAATATTTGTAGCTCTTTTTAGAAACAAAAGGTGCAGTAAAATATTCTGGTGCACAAGGATTCCTTTAGTTAATTTTCTGTAAAAGTCAAGGTGAATAGTATTAAATTACAGCCAGAAGATAAAAAAAATCCTCCCTGTTACAATAACAATGATATTTTTGGACTAGATTATGCCTGCAAACATGGAATGTCATGGAAATAGTCTTCATATCAGTGATTCAGTGCAGGGAGTATGTGGTGAGAAGTGATGGAAGTGAAAAACAGCCTGCATACAACGGCCTTGTTACCAAGGAAGAGGAGCAAGTGGTTTTTGAAATAGAAACTGTAAGCAGAGGAAGAGAAAATGGTCTGAGCCTGAACGAACTGAACCTGCACAGGCAGCAGGTGACTTTATAAGCAGCATTTTGCACTGCAGCACCTCTTAGCAGGTCTCTCTGGGCCGCTAAATGAATTCTGATGGATCATAGGCAGTGGCAGAAGCAAAGAGTACCTTCAGGACCCCCCCCCAGTCTGTTTAGTGTGTGCTTGTTTTCCCAGACTCGGAAAGGGAACAACCTTCAGTCCTTTTCACTTTTAAATGAAGGTTCAGAGTAATAGCCAATACTATCTCAGAAAGCAAAGCAAAACAAAGCAAAAATCCAGCATTTATGGCTGCAAAACCATATTGATTTTCTTTAGTACACTAATTCTCAAATCCCCATTTTATTGACAGGTACACATACTTTACACGTGAGGAACTTCAGGAAAGAAAAACAAACTCGTTTTCTTCGATCTCACACAAAGTCTGTAGTAGACCTCAGGAGCACTGTGGTCCATCTCACTGCATTCATTTAGCCTTCTGTTTGCTCAAGCTATTACATTATAAAAAGAAAAGGTGAACCCGAACCTGTTTGGAAAGTAGATTTAATTTCATGCAAAACTATTACTCACGCTGCTAACAGGATTCAATATTTCTACCATGTGAGACCTACAGGATGAGTAATATTATTTAAATTTTTGAAGATTTACAGGAGCATAGCTAACATCTCCCTACCTATGAGCATGGCCATGTTCCCTGTCTCATCCCACCACACTCAGGAAGCACCACAAAATACTGGAGACAAGCCAAAAGTAGTGTGAAATGTCTTTCTGTACAAGCTTATGCTTCTTTAAGCCTTATAATCTTGTCATGGAAAACACTGAACACCACGCAGAACTCTGGGTCTGCAAGAACATCAAAGCCCTGTCCAGTGCTGATTCTCCAAGTATGTTCTTTCTTCCTGAAAACAGGCCTGAGCATCAGGGTTGAGGCCGTAGCCAAAATCCAGTTTAGGAGGATTTATCGAAGGTCCAAGATTAGCACACAAGCTTGAATGAAATATCAAGCAAGACTGAGGGTATTTTGTCTAAGCAGGTTCCTCTCCATTATTTTCATTGCATATAACAAGACATCCAGAAGCAAACCCCCTTTTTTTTAAAGATCAGACTCCAGGTAGTAGCTAAACTTCTGAAACAGTGTAAGTATTCCCACACTGAGAGCCAGTCCAGTTTTCTAAGTACTTGTGTACCTAACAGGCAGCCCTGAAAACTTGTCAAGGCTTTGCCAAGTTTACTATGGCAGAACATGACGTTACCCCACAATTCCTTCTGCATCGGGGATATCTGCACTAGGCATCACATGCAAGCAAAATTCATGCTGAGCCATTGTGTTGGGGTGAGAAATTTTACCCTGAACTGTTTGTATGTAGTGGTGTCATCCTGAAATCAGTTGCCAGTAAAGCCAGAATGAAAAAGCAAACAAACAAACAAAAAACAACAACAAAAATTCACTTTATTTAAAGAGTTTGAAGTTTAAATTCATCGTTTGTAGTTATGAAGCCTGAAGTGGGGGAGTAGGTGTTTTTATGTTAGGTGTTAGAGGCTGCAGGAAAGATGGTTTCCAGGTTAAACAAACCACAAAAGTTCAAGGAAAACAGAAAAATAAATAAATAAAAGAAGGGAGTGAGAGAAAAATTTTGCTACATAGGCCCTTTTCCTTCATCTATCTAGGTTAATACAAACCTCAGCAAAATCTTAGAGCCGTGCTATCACCTGTAGGCGTAAGAGAACAAAATGAGAAGAATGGAAGCGAAACCATAATTATTTCTAACATTATGCTTCAATGCTACTGAATAGCAGACCAAAACTCTCCCTTCCTTCACTCTGTGTAAATCTAATAGCACATAACATGATAATTTTTTATACAGATGAAAGAAAATCTATCATCAAATGAGTACTTTTCCTAGAACATTGCAGAGCAGTTTGCTCAAGCAGCAAGGAACATTGCCATCAGAAATGAAAAGACACTTTCTCTACCCCTGAAGACAACCCAAAGTCTCTGATCCCTACAAGACATGTAGTCCTGTCTTCCCACTTTAAAAATGTTTTTACAAGACTCCCAGGGCACTAAAGAAAGCCCTAACTCTTTGCCATATGTACAAAAAAGCAGATGAGTGATTCATCTTCTGGTTTACTCTTTCCTTACAGTATAAATTTACTGGTTTGTCTTATTTTGATTCATGTGTTAGACCCATCTCTGAGGCAGGATAACTGATCAGCTTTATCTGATATGAAAACACTTGGATTAAGACATCAGCCCCAGACCATCAGGGAACAATAACAGGGCTCAACTAGTCCATCAAAGCAAAGGTCAGTCCATTGCAGCATGTTCCTTTGTCATGGCAAAACCCATCATTTAATCAAAGAGGGTGAAACATGGGATAGCCAACAACCGTTTCAGAAGGACTGCAGCTCAGAACTCCAAGGTGCCTGTTAGGAGGGTCATTGCTTAGTTCCCCCATCTCTGGGGCAGGAAAGCCTCAGGCAAGCTGCTAGCAGTTGTTCTGGCAGTGTTGCTATCTGAAAGTGAACTCCCCCAGTAAACTAAGGATTCCACACAATCTCAGATGGTTGCTTCAGTAAATGAAAATCCAGGATGGCACAAGGAAAAGGCTTATCAGGAAAAAACTTAACTTAAATGACAATGGGAGAACACAAAACACAGGAAATTTGAAAGAACTTGCCCAAAGCACCAGTAATAAGAGAGACACTAAACCTCACATTTTAGGTGTAATCCCTACCAAAGGGCTATAAAGACGATGGTGGAGTTTCAGTCCAGGACCAGACTTACCTGTGCTATGCCCTCACTGCTATTGCTCACAACATAAATGCATCTGCTTTATATGTTCCTGGAAGACACTCCTCTTCTTCCATGTATTACATTTCCCTCTGTCTTCAGATTTGTGATGCCTTTTCCATAAGAAAACATCTGAAATCCACTTATCTGTCTTTTTCTTTTCAGTCACAAGTGTGTCAGTCACAAGCCCACACTGCTCAGCCACTGTGATTGCTGCTGCACTTCAGCTGACAAGCTGTGAAAGTTTTGGCTGCCCAAAAATCATTGGGAATGCATTTACTTCCTTTTGTTAGGATGACGAGATATTTGCATCTCATTGACATGTACCGATGTACCTTCACACATAAACATCAGGGAGGTTTAGTGACATCAAGTATCACATCCAACTAGTTAGAAAATTCTGCCATGTTAATGAGACACGACATTGCTGCCAGCTGCTCATTCCACTAACACTTAAACATGCACAGAAATCATTTCCTTTTACTTTAGCATCCTTTGCATATTCTGGTAATAAAAAAGTAGAACACTATGTGGGGAGAAACAGGATGGGTCACACTCCTGTACTTCACAATGAACTCAGGGTTGTTCCAATGGAAATTATAATGTCACAATCCTTAAACTAACCAAAGAAGAAGATATGAGATCAGAATAGTTTCTTCTTTCTCTTGGGCTGTGAACCTCTCAGTAAATCCCACAGGGCCGTTGAAGAACTGTGGGACTCACAGTGTTGGGAAGGATTTGTCAAGAACAAAGTCTCATATGCAACTGCACCTATTCTCCAGCAATTGTGCAATATTCTAACAAATAAATCCAGAAATTATATTATCTTGCACTCAGTTTTGGTAAAATACTACAATTTATGCTTACTGGGGTGCTGAAGACCTCAAATGAAGGCTTGACTGGCAGCTACAGTATCTGTAGGAAAGCACTGTTCTTTACATTTACTTATAACTTCTTAGACAAATGCAGCACAGCCATCCTGCACACACAATAAGAGGATACCAGCTCAAAACACATAACCCAGCCATTATTTTGAATTCAGTATGTCTTCCAAATCATTTTGAAAATACATTTTTATTAAAGTGCATGATTTTTCCAAAGTGCTTCCAGCAGGTGTAAGAGAAACAGCAAAGAAATTGGAGTTTGCTTAACCAAGTTTATAAACCTGCTGTTTCAGTCTCAAAGATGAATTACACTGCATGAGCACGTTCACTAAATGTTCATGCTTTCCTTCTTGCCCTCCTACCTACACTCAAAGAATAGAATAGAAAAACATAAATCAAAGTCTCAGAACATATTTTTCCTCCAATTCTGAAGCTGCCATATCAATGTACCAGAATCATAATCCCCTGCAATACAAATAAAAAGCACGGCCCAGCAATCACCACTTCAAAATAATTACAGGCCACACAATAATTTACACTTATCTAAAGCCTTTCACTCCAAGGATCCCAAAGCAATTTATACACAATATAGATGTGGCTGATATGAAAACAATAATGCCAAGGAGCAACTTGGGAATTGAGGGATTGTCTAACCCATGCAGGTCTTTGCAGTCTGAAACTTACCAATTATCTTGATAGCAGTTTGAACCAAATCTATTACAACCTTCTATCCCAAATTTAGGATTAGTCTAAATATTGACAGGCATGTTCTGATCATTTCTTTAATTTCAGTCAAGGATATTGAGACATTAGGAAATGAAAAGGCTTGATACAACACTGCCCAGCAGACGTGCCCAGCTTCAGGAGGTGCTCATCTGAGGCACTACCAGGACTAACATTTCCTTCTGGAAAAGACAAAAAGTATTAATTTTTATAGTTGCTTTCCTTTTCCTTTAGCAAATTTAATTCTGATCCACCCAGGCTCTAGCTAAATACTGACCTACAGGCAGAACTTTGCTTCTCCTGTAGTAGCTCTGAAATACCATCATTTACCTCCCAGCTGCTCAGTAAATTAAAGCAGAGACCCTACAGGTGCTTGCTGAAGTCCCAGCACTGTCAATAGCACCAGGCCACACAGGAACAAATTGGTCTTTAAAGGTAGCTCTGAAATACCTGCTGGTTCCCTAATCCTCAAACCACATCCCTGGGGCTCTGTGTGAGAGGAAGTTTGGGTAAGTGAATGGAAATGTAGTTCTAACAATTAACTAGTAATTCGTTTACATTTTCAAAGCAGTTTTCATATGGAAAAGGGCCACTGGCTTTTTTTATATTATAAAAGACAGGGTTTGTATTGGCTTTCCTCAGTCTTCAAAGCGCAGACACACAAAATTTGAAAGCATTCACTGTACACTTTGTAGGAGCCCCAAAAGGCAAATTTAGGGAAAATCAAGTCTTTTGTGCAAGGTGAGTTGTAGACATCAGCAAGAACAAAACTCCCTGGCAATCACCAGATCCAGAGAGAGCACTGCAAGCCCCAGCATTTTAAGGGACAGCTAGTTATTATTACCACATTTTAAAATTAGGACATTGAATCAAAACACCTTAATGCTATAGGATTTGGTCTAAGGGTGGGAAACTTACTCTTTTCTCTTCCTCAGCCCTCTGTAACATACTTCTTTTCCAAAACATGTATGTAGAACTGTCAGGGGAAACCAGGATTTTCAATGTTTTGTATGAGAACAGAGCACACAACCGGACTGCAGCATCTGCTCTGCATGGCTAATGTGTCTGCAGTCAGTCTGATCAGCAAAAGGATTGGCCTCACTGCATTAGCAGGAGTGTTACTGACTTAGGAAGGAGGAGAAGCTAAGTGTTTGATTTTTTGTTTTGGTTTGGTTTTTGGGTTGAGTTATTGGGTTTTGGTTTTTTTGGGGAGGGGGAGGGGGGGCAGAGTGTTTATTTTGTTTTGTCTTAAAATAAAATAACATCAGGGGAAATCTTACTATTTTTGCTACCCACATGGTGCCACATTTCTGTTTCACTCCTGAGTGGCAGCTGCAGCATCTCTCAGCAGGGAGACAAGACTTGGCTATGAAAGGGCAGAGACAGAAGTTATGGGGTGGGCAGTTTTTTGCTCTTCCTCGTGATCTCTGGGCTGACAGCTGATCCATTAATGACACGTAAGGCAAGGGAATTATTCAAGCAGTCTTCATGATGATATGCTGGAGGCAGTTGATTTCATTGCCTCACACTGGATTTCATCTCCTTTTAGTTTTTTAGGAGGCAAAGAGGCTACAAAATGAACATCTTTCTTTAATTAGAGAGTCCTTAGAAATTGGGAGTATTCAGTGCTGTCTGCTAAGAGACAGATGCCAAGGAAAAAAGTGTGAATAAATAGCAGACCTCATAATGAGAATAATGCATTTGGCTAAACTCTGAAACTAAACCAGCACATATGTGGGGTTTATTTATTTTTCAGTTGTCATTCTTCTTCAATTTATGGTTCACACCTTCAAGAGGTAAAAAACAATTTTGTTTAGTAAAAAAGCTGCCCAAAGAAGCTATGCCAATTTATACCACCTGGAAATCTCACTCTGTGCTAATCTGTTTCATTCATCCCCTGTTCTTGATATGTAACTGCCAAGGGATTAGCCTGGATGTGGAAATGTGTCACCCAAGTGTCACCAGTAGTGTTGCCTCTTTCTCTCCCATGCTCTCCAGAGCATCTAAGCCAGAAACAACATCAAAACTGGATTTGTGAAAATAAGTGGAGGCAAGGGCAAGGGAAAAAATGTGCTGAAGGAATAGGATTCGGTAGTAAATTCTGGTTAAAACAGACTCTGTCATTGCCTCTACTGCAGACAGGAGCTAATTCCATAGTTCAGTTTTATCTTCTATGTTCATGTATTTATGAAAAGGGTTTATGATGTGGAGCTTGTAACTCTGAGGCAGTGTATTAGATGACCCCAGTGGTTCCACGAATCTTCATCTGTGGTTTTGCTGCTCTTGTGGAGCACAACTGTTGTGAGAAGTTGGTTTGGAAATAGCAAGGATTTTGATTATCCACACAATAGGTCTTGCACTGACCTTGGAGTTCAATAAAGAATCATTGCAGAGACCTGATATCCAGGGGTGTATATTTGCTGCTTCCTGTGTTTCTAATCACAATACACTGGACTGGAAAGACATTCTGGAGTATTCAGCCCAGTCCCTTGCTATTGCAGGTGACCAAATAATAAAATTCACTTTATAAACTGATGGATTGTTTTGTTCTCTCAGAAGACATTTCATATCATGTGGTTACATTTCTTGTTACAGAAGCTTTCAGCAAGAGCCAAGCATGCTCTTGATAGGATTGTCTTTTATAGTCCTGGGATATTAAAAAGGAAGGGAAAAAGGGAACGAAGGAAGGAAGGAACAAAGGAAAGAAGGGAAGGAAGGGAAGGGAGGAAGGAAGGAAGTTAGTTAGTTCTCATCTTGGCTAAGCAGGGGCCGGGAATGAATCCTTCATAAATACCTAACACAGACCTGAGTCTTTAATGGACTGAAATAGTTGCAGCCTGTCTTGCCTCAGTGGCTCTGTGCATTTACTGCCCAACACCAGGTGTTACCTGGCAGTGGATGGATGCAAACTCACCTGGCAGAACACACCTGTGCAACACACAGTGTTGTACTCGGCCTGGGAAGTTGGGCATGTTCTCCTGTGCCCTTGGATCTTCACAAGATCGGGTTTGTGTGCTTCCCATGCTGAGTCATAGCAGCCTGTGAAACACAAGGAACTCCATGGCTCTGGGAAAGACCAAACCTCTCAGGATCAAATAATATCCAAGGATACACAATCAATAAAGAATCAGGACTTAGGAATATACTTATTTACATGGATATATGGCTGCATGGAAAATAAGCCATCTCAAATGAAATTCAAGTTGTCTTACCATTAAAGTACAAACTTGGCTGTAAAAGTAGCTATGCTGATGGAACAAATTTGATTTAGTTCCAGAAGATGCTCTAACTGAAAAGAGCACTATGACACTACACAACAAAGTTAATGCTAAATGGATTTAAATTATAGAACTGATAGATCTTAAAGCATAAATTTAAATTTAAGTGTCTGCCTTAACTCTGTGCTGCTGTACATTGCATTTAGATGCAGATATAAGTGATCATTAATAAAATTCACAGTTACATTAAAACTAGTGAGGTAGTCTATAATATTGGGAACTGCTGGATTATGTAAATCCAGTGGCAGAGTAACATAGACTTTAAAACTGCAAAATGTCAAGTATTAAAGTTTCTTAAAGGTGGGAAACAGAATAGTTGGACATGCTGGCATTGAAAGGGACTTATCATAGAAAATCCTCAATGAAATGTGACATCCACAACTGAGAAGGGGCAGAGCAAATATTTGACTGCATGAGAAGCAGAAATCAAAATGCTCAGGTGAGATTTTTTTCCCCATTTTTTTAAAGGAGCTGTTGAAAATGCTGGGGAAGGAGAGGGAAAGAAGAAGAGGCTGAAGGCAGAACAGGGTAAGAGGGCTCATATGTTGTGTGATGGACACAGATTCTATCCGCATTGAATAACAGCTCTCCCCTGGTATCATAGAGGTTTATATTTGGGATTTAACTGTGAGAGGTTTCACTCCCATCACTGTTGGAAAGAGACTTCCTCTCTAGCCTGTAGGAATGCTGTCTTACAAATTCTGCTTTAGTTGGTTGGTAGCTTCCTAGTTTATTGTAAAGCCCTTCCCTAAAGTAATACCCTTTCATTCCCTGTTAACTTTGTATCCAGCTTTACACAATTAATTAGGGAAGTGTTCAAAGACCTAGATTTTAAACCACTTAATTAATTAGAAATGAAGGTTTAATGGCTATTCCTCTCAGACTATTTAATTTAATGAGAGAATTTGTGAGAAAAAGAAGGAAGAAAAATCACTTTAGTGTATAACAAATTGCAAGAGAAAACGGAAATGAGGTGAACATATGTATCTGTTTACTGTTTGACTGTAGAAGAGGATCCCCATCAGAGCTCAGGGTGTTGTACATTTTTTGTAATGGTGACACAGCTCATTAGTTCCAAGGAACTGCCCAATCAAATGAACTGGAATTTTCATCACTCCCCAGGATGTCACTGTTTTTGTCCCACCTCCTAAAAACAAACCCCAGGAACACAGGAAGAGAGGAGCCTTGTCCTAGATGCAAGAAAAGGCTGGAAGAGAGAGAAATGACCTCCCAAAGTTCCAGATGCCCTCCTGAGAGCCAGTGCCAGCAACTGGCCTTCAGCTCATCGTCACACTGGGCCGGGAGGCTGCAGGAACCCGTCATGATACCACAGGAGGGAGACAACCCTGTTCATCAGGAAAAGGCCACATGTGGCACCATAATGTCCCTGACTAGAAAAACTAGTGAGTCATCATCCTAACACCCAGCTGAGCAATGTGATTTCATGCAGGACACACTTATTTGAGCTAAATCTTTCTATTACAGGAAAGAAAGCCACGCAGCAGCAGCAGCCTATCAGTTTTACTTTGTAACAGCTGCCACACTGACATCTCTCTAAAAGCAAAATTCCTTTTTATGCCAGGAGAAGGTCTGAATGCCAAATGATGGGAACATGCCCTTCTAAGTTACTGAAACATTTTCAGTTTTTTACTTCCCTCAGGTATCTGCTACAAACAAGAAGAGCCAAGACTGAAGATGGGATAACTGAGTAAAGAACACTGAAATACTTCTAATAATATGAGTAAAACCTAAGAAAATATCAGAACTGCTGATACACTAAGCTTTGTAAAGACCATAAAATAAACCACCCCTCTATTGAGACGTTTCAAATCTAATCTCTGCTTTTAAAACAAAATTACTCTGTTACATACAAAACATCAGACTTTGGGTTGGGAGAGATGTTGCTTTGTTGTTTTCTTTTAATAACTTGGAATTTTACAGGATCTGAATATAAGCATTCAAAAAAAAACCATTATATTTGAAAAAAGACTTTTTTCTTGAGTACTGGCAAGACTGATTTGTGCTAAGATGAAATGAGACTCCAAAGTATGTAACCCTTCAAAACAAACACCAGCATGTAGCACTGCTGTGATTTTGCCAGCCATCTGCATGACTCGCCCCCATATGATGGTTTAGCCACCTATCTGTTTTCACCAAGCATTTGGAATATAGACTTGCTGATACAAAACATAACTAACTGGTTTTTTTCCTTTGGTTGCGTTAACTAAACTTATCACTGTAATTCAAATCAATCCAGGTAATGTAACTGAATTAGGAACCATGGTTTATATAGAAAAGGTATTTTCAGTGAATATAGCTATTTCACGTTAGGAATTGCCTTTTAAAAACACTATGAGATTGTCTTTGGTGAAAAAGAAGAGGAGGGAGAAGTAATAGGAAAAGCTTTCTGTCTTTTAGAAGGCAAATCTCGATACAAAGCCCAGGAAACTCTAAGGAGTAAGGAATAAATATGATATTGGCCAAAAAGTGGCAAGACTGACTAGATAAGTGAGTGGCCTGGGGTAAACAACAAAATGTTTCCTCAGCAAATCTCTGAGCCCATCCCAATAAATTTTAGTCTGGCCAGCAGCAGTCTCTCTGTAAAAAAGGCAGGATGCCTCTGCATTTTCAGTTCCAGCCATGACAGGATTCAACCCTAAACAATTTTTTTTAAATCATTTGAACTCTAAAATTTATGTAATCACTTATGACTAACTCCTCATTATAACAGAAGTTATAGTGTATGCAATTATCTCTTTAGTTTGGGTTTTAAATTAATGTGAGTCATTCTCCTTCCATTTAAAATCTCATTTTCCACATGTACAACACTTCCAACCAGCTTTGGAAGAAAACTATCAAAGGGGCTAATTCCCTCCTGGTTTAATTTAACTGCAGAAAATAGAGTTACAGAAAGGACAGTTTTGAATCATTACAGTCTGTCTGAACTCTCACAAGCAACACAGAAAGCAAAGGCAAATCTATGGGTACATAAAAAACTCAGTGTCTTTCACTGGCTTTTAATGAGGCTTTTTTACTTTAACTGAGGGGAAGGGCAGGGGAAGGGGAAAGTATTTCTGCAACACCGTGGTAAGCATACCATGGAACAAGACTTGTCTTCTTGTCCAACCCCTATTATGCTGCTGGAATTGCTCACAAAAAGCAGCATAATTGATGTGATTGTCAAACCCCCTTTCTCCAAGCAGCACAATAACTTCCTGCACCTAAATACTGTGGGACTTTAGTCAGAGGAGAAGAAAGCTCTTAGCACCTTCCAAGAAGCAGCAGCTTTCTTGGCACTGCCTTTCTGTTTCAGCGAAATTCTCTAATCTGTATGCTAAATTATTCCCACATTTTGAGCTGCTCCACTGCTGTGCTGTCAGTCTGGTGCTGCCCCAGCATGATTGGGTTTTGCTTTGGGACTTTATGTCCAGGCCAAATCTCACCATAGAGAAGATGTTGATACTTAGCCAGTGGTTGCCTAAAGATGCCTTATTACCTCTGCTTTTGACTAGTAGATAATACAGGCAGGGAAATAAAGTTAGTTATTATGAGCCTAAGAAATAAACCTCTCTCTCTCATAGTGATATCAACTTTACTTCTGTATTTTACCAAATTCACAATGTTCTAGGGCAGCTTCCACAGTATAAATTCCTCTGAATAACAAGAAATTTATATATGACTGTATTTTGGGATCCTTTCTGTATTTCTGTTCTCATATTAAGCAAACATAGAGATTCATAGAAAGAATGTGCATGCACAAATATCAAATCCCCTTTCTTAGTTTTAGCTTTAAAATTCCCTTCCCAAACTTGAATGCTCTAAAATGAGCCAGAAAAACAATCAAAGTGAATTGTGACAAATATTTGAGAATGTTTGGGAAATGTGGGGTTGTTGTGTTGGTTTGGCTCCATCTTTCCTAGGGATTGATCTGAATGCATTATGAAGACTATTAAAATGCATCCCTCCTTTGCATGGAAAATAGAAATTCTCTGACAAATTACTTGAAATTGAATGTATTCAATTCCATTCCAAGAGACAACATTTTGTTCTGAGAAGAGCCAGATCCATGAGTGCTGGTGAGCTCTACACACATAAGTACTTAAAGATGTGTATGGTGTATAATTTAGAAGGCACCTCCCTAAAAAGGCTTTGCTGGGACATGAAAATTGAGCAGAGCACCCAGTACACTCCTGATCCCTTTCTGGTCCTAGAAGGAGGGGAATCCCCTAGAAAACCCCTGTCACAACAAGGCAGTTGGTTTTGGGGGAATCCAGAAAGGCACCCTGGCAGCCAACCAGAGGTCAGCATGCAGGCATCAAGTACAAATCTGTGCTGAAACAACAAGAGTCAGTAACAGAAAGTTACTGGTGGTGCTGCTCTTCCAAAAGGACTCATTCCTAAAGAAAAGTATTCCAGGGCTTTAATTACAAGTTTTCACTTTCAGTGGTTTATATTTCAATTTTATATTGAAAAGAAAAAGAGAAAAAAAACATGGAAACAAAACAAAACAAAACAAAACAAAAAACAAAACAAAACAAAAACAACAACCAAAAAAAAAAAACCAACCCTTGGTTTTGGCAGAAAGCAGAAACTTGTCTCTTACACACAAGTTTCATCTGATTAGCAAATTAATTTGCCAGGAAAAAACTTCTGATTGAAAAAGTTGGTCCATCCTACCCTGTTTCATGCACAGTGAAAATGGATTTTAAAAATCCTCCAACACCTACAGGGTGAAGCAAATTTCTCTTTCCCCCAAGCATTCAGTTTGAAACACCAGCTCTCTGGACCCTCCCCTGGGTTTGGTCAGTGAGCTAACACTGAGGTTATATTTGAAAATGCAACGACCAGATGCATTTGCACATTGACTGAATGACACTAACACATTACAAAGATGACAGAAGTAAAAAATGCAGGAGAAGCAAACTTGTATGAATGCTGTATTTTGATCTGGCCATGAGTAGGAATAGCTAGGCACACCTTTTCTGTGAAACTATTTCTTTCAGCATTCTTAAAATATGACTGCTAACCCATAAGAAATATTCCTCACTGATTTTGACAGTTATATATATTTGAATCTTACCCAGAGATGAGCTTTCAGCAACTGATCAGTTAAACTTCTCCATGTCATTTGTTTGCAGGGGGGACAGTCAGATCTCTGCATGGCTTTAATCTCAGTGGGGTTCAAGACTTCATATTGTCAAAGGTTTCTTTCCTAAGAAACATTCACAAATTTAATGTCTAAAAAGGTTGCCAAGTAATCTGTGATTGACATTTGCACACACACACACACACAATCAAATGCAATATATTAACTCAGTGTTTATGGGTCTGCATGCAATTATCAGCACTGCAATTAATTTCTGGCATAGTGCTGCATTTCAGAAGGCCAGCAGAAAGGGAATATAAAATCAGCCAGCAGAAGCAAGTCCTTTGTCATTGTATTTTCCCTTAGGTGGTTGCATCCCTAAAGATGGACTCACAAGCACTGGGACGAACCTCTGAAATGTTCAGAAAAAAGTTACTTTATCACAGTTCTGCTGGGGACAGTCTGACTCAAATTTCAGTACCTGTTCTGAAAGCAAAAGCAAGGCATGAGTCACTTGCTCCATTATCAAATATCATACCCAAACTAAATGACAAAAAGATGGTGATTTGCAACGTGATCCGCTGCTTAATACCACAGTTTCATTTCTTCTTTGTTCTGAAGAATCCTGCTCCAATTGCTGCTGGTATCAGATTTTCAAACACCTCAACAGCATGGATTGCCTTCTTTTAGAAATATTCTGTAAGATCCATCTGTACATTACCTACCCCTCAGTTACAGGGATGGCACATGCTCTGGATGGAGTATTTCCCCCTCGGTGCCCATGAGGGGTTAGTACCCTTGCACCTCACCCAAACAGGCTAAAGGATTGCTGTTGCAGCTGGTCATAAAATTTCCAACAAAACAGCTATCCATAAACAAATGTCAGTCTGTAGAAATTAATTCTTGTCTTGCAATATGTCAGTTTTTATTTACTGGGGGCAATCTTTCACTTTCCAATGGGATTTCTGACAAAAAGCACACAGCACATTTTAGTCCAGAGCTCCAGTGCTGCTCATGAACACCCTCCCCCTGGCCCGTTTTAGACCCCAGGTCTTCTCACATATCTGGGGAACTTTTAAACCACCTGGGAAATGAGTACAGACTTTACGAGGTCATTCATCTTTAACGCACTTTCTAAATATTTAAATATGATATATTGTTTATGACATTTCCTGATGAATTATGGGGTGCCACCCAGAAGAATTAAGATGTCACACTGCAAGGCAACAGTTGAGCAAGGATTTTCATGACCCCAGCGCAGGACTTAGAACCATGGACAGCACACTTTGACTGACTGATTTGGTACTGCTTAGGAGCCGATGGGAGAAACAGTCTTGATCTTTTACTCACTCACATAAACTGCAAAGGGCATGAGCCTCATATTAGGCTAAATACTGCTGGCTTGTGTCTTTTAATCTTAGTTTTACCTTTTCATGAATTACTTAATGGATGTAACACACATAACATAAACACAGGAAAGACTCCACATCATTAGCAATCACAGCACTCTACTGCCATTAGAAAGAAAAGTAATAGTGACCATGCAAAATGCTCCTCACTTTGGAGACACTCAACACATGGAAGCTAATTTGTTTCTCTACTATCACCATTTCTGAACCTGGCAACAGCTTCCTAAATTGAGTTCTATTTTATTCATAAGCATTATATAGCACTTCCAGCAAAGCAGCTGGTAACTAACAGTCATTCTGTTTTTTAAAGCTGAGTAAGCAAACCCTTTTGTTTTATTAACCAGTATAGGTTTTGTTAGTACCATCTGTAATAAAACTGATTCTATTCATTGCTTACCAGGCTGGCATGTGCTGATTAGCTAAATTACACTTCAGAAAAAGATCACTCTGAATGCTCTAAGTTTTATGAGAGGTAGATGATCTGGCTTATGAAACAAATCATTCCAGAATGGTGTGTATCTGTTGTATTTTATCCTTGCATTGTAACTAGAAACATTTTTCGGAAAAAAATCAAAGGAGCCAGGAGTGATTCAGAGTTAAGAGACCAGGGTGGGGACACTTACAAATGAATGCAACACCAAGTGTTGCACCTAGTGCTTGTTATCTGCTTATGCCAATTTACCACAGATACTTGAAATATATTTGCTGTGCAATTAGTCCTTGTTTTTCTCCATTGGTATTGCGTTTAATCAGTTTAATGAATGAAAATTGCTGATGGTTTAATATCACTCTGGTTATTTTGACACTTAGCAGATTCAGCATTGATTTCTAGCATATTTTTTTTATTCAAACACAGTTTGTGTTTATATATACTTATATACATACACGTAAGGCATAACGATCTGCAGAGTGGGGGTGGAATAAGGCTATCTCCTGTATGGTAATTCTCACATCTCAAAAAATCAATTTTGCATCTGTGCAGCACAGCTTTCACAAAATTGTATCCAAAGGTTGCATCTTACCATATGGTAAGCCTGTGCAATGGCAGGTGACAGCCTATAGTGGTTCAAAAGCCAGTTCCTTTCTCCTTTGCCTGGTAAACTGCTGACGAGTGCCTCTGTTGATTTTTAAAAAGCAGCAAATAGTTATATGCAAGAAATTACAAATAAATAAAACAATGTCTTTTAAAATAAAATAGAGATTGCAGCATCACTCCTGCATGAATTGTGCCACATGCAAGTATTGTGTTCTGCAGGCACTTTGACCAGAGCCAGTCCCAGGGTGGGAAAGGCACCAACACAGCACAGCTTAACCCCTGCCTGCAGGACACTGTGCACAGCAAGGGTTTGCCCACTGTGCTCAGCACAAACTCAGCAAGCCTTGTAGCTTGTGCTCTGGCTGATTATTCACTAAGCAGCCAGGTAGCCCTAGCCCAGCCTCTGGACCCTTGGCTGTGACTGGCTTAGTGCTTGTGCAGGGCAGGAACTCACAGGGCATGTCCACCTCCTGCTTTCTTTTCACATGCTCAGACAAGGCAGCCAGAGACACTTTTCTGAGTTCAAGGGCATATTCGAGCTGCCCAGCAGCATTGCTTGTGTTGTGCAATGCCTCTGCTCCCCTAATACAGAAATATGGCTCTTCAGCTGCTCCTGAAATCTCTCAGGATACAGAGGCAATTTATATTATCTCCAGTTCCACTTGAGACTATGTCCAAACTCAATTTGTGTCTGTAGCATTATTGCTCTGCTCCATAGTGTATTCTAAGGCTTCTTTAATAGTATTCTAAGTATTTTTTGAAATAATATTACAGTGTCAGGCAGGGAGGCAAATCAGAAGTCCTGAGCAGAGTCTTTCTCATTTTAACCCTTATCAGAAAAATTAACTTTTCCTTGTTGGATATAAATCATCCAAAAAGAAAAAGGCCACCTAAATATGTTTGGCAATATTTGTTAAAGATACCAAATATAGCTGCTCCAGTCACATGTCTCAGTCATCCAAAGGGTATAAACACTTTAAAAGGAACATAAAATACCCCAGCCCACAACCAATGCAAAACCAAAGTCTATTTCAGAAGCAAAAGCTCTACATTTAAGAAAAATGTCATTTCTTTTGCTATTTCGTATTTTTACTTTAAAAAAACCCAAACAAACAAAAAAACTCACCAAGATTAAATAAATGCAACTTAGAAAGTGCTTTAGCGAATTAGAATTTGGAAAAGTTTTGGGAGCTGTGGGATTTTTAGAAACCTGAGCAATCCACATACTAGACTTCTATGTGCTGTTGAGCTTGAAGTTCCAGCAGTGGTGGACTTATTGTGCAGATTATGATCAGACAAGACTGGTTCATATGGGCTAAAAGTATAATCTCAGAAGTTAAACCCTCCTTTTTCCCATTTTGTTTGATCCAATCAATACACATAGTTTATGAATTCTTTCACAAAACATAAATGAACTTAACTTGAACAGAACTCTTATTGCTGAATTTTTGACATGGACTGTCTTTATAGTTCCTACTGATCCAGAGAGTTTCTGACCACATTTTCCTGCAATATCTTTGTAGAGTCATAGGATTTACTTCATTTAGACATGATACATAACATATCATTTTGATAGTTATCCATGTTCTTCTTGTGTCTAATAAACTCCTAAAACCAAATGAAGAGGTGTTACTTTCTGTGGGTTATAATGATGAGAAAATATGTTTTAATCTACCATAAACTTCAAAGAAACTGAAAGTTTAAAAGAAGTATTTCAGTATCTGCACTGTCTGTACTATCTGACTAGGACTAAAATATTAAAATGTGAGATCAATTATTGAATCACATTCATTTTTCATTGACTGTTTTGTCAATTAAGCCAAGTTTCTCAGGCTTCATACAGTATTTTATTATGGTAATTCTTCTTTTTGCATTTTTCCTTCAAGTCTGTCTGTTACTTTTAAACTCCTTGATCACAGAGGCAGATCGCTTCATAAGGCTCTCTAATGTAGCAATATTGTTTTACAAACTCTGCAATAAGGAGTTTTCTCCACAATCTTCTATTTCCGAGGTGTATAGGATTTTGCTCAGACAGACATTTTACCTTTTCCCTTCCCAAAACAAGTCCAACCACGCTTTTTCTCACAGCCAGGCAAGAAAACATTATTAACTCCCTGCTGTCATTGCAGGAGTCCCTCCCTGCTGGTCAGTCACATTCAGTGCCACATTCCACTGTTACAAAGGCTCAGCAGTGACTGAGTCACTCCTCAGCATCTGGGGAGGTGAACAAGGGCATTACAGGTGTATTATTAATTATATATTATTCTTCATGGGGCCTATGGCAACACAGGCATTGCTCTTTTGTAGGTAGCAGTGGTGGGTCTGCCTGAGTGGCTGCAGGGACAGGGAGACACGATTCTCTCAAATTAGGACCAGGGTGAAGCACTTGCTCTTTGCAACAAGCAGGAAGGGATATGGGGCTTATTTTACTAATTTCTCCATGCTGGACACCAGCTCGTGCATGGGAGCAGTACCAGTTACAAAGGAAAAATGATGGATATTCTCATGGGACCAAGTCCTTACCCTCTTCTCTCTAACCAGCTAGTAACTTCTTTAACACTTCTTTCAGGGTTATTTTTCCCACTGCAGTGTTGACACCACCTCCTTATTAAACATCTTTTTAATGCTGATCCAGCACTACCAGTTCCCACAGGTGGGTCACAGCTCTTCACTTGAGGGTAGTTTGCCTGTTTTGGGATGGAAAGTAATTGTTTCAAAGCCACTTCCTTGTTCCATATAGCCATGAATGTTTTATGTGCCTACCTCACAGTTACAGGATAACTGAGGGAGGTATCCAAGCTAAGGTTAAAATCAGCAGCCCTGCAAGAGGCACTGAACTTCACAGCTCTAGTATCCAGCCTTGCCCTTCTGAGCTACAGTTTTTGTAAGATGTTCATTGTGACCTTAGACAGTAACTAGCTCAAAAAATTATTTTTCTACCATTTTTGTTTGGTTTGTTGGTTGGGGTTTTGTTTGTTTTGTTCTGAGTTCATTGGTTTGGGTTTTTTTTTTTGTTTTAATTTGCATAATTCAACTAGGAATTCCAAGCTACTAGCGAAGTAATTCAGTGAGGAAGACCCAGGTAGCTACCATGCAGTCTCTGTCTTCCAGAACTGAGTAATCCCTCAATACTGCAACATATTTCAGGGGCATATTCATTTACTCTTCTGTACAAGTTCTTTTATCTGTCTTTTCTCTGCAGTATCTGAACACTTTCCTGTAATGCATTAAGAAATATGAATATTATAGATCACCTCTACGGTTTTCTTTCTCATGTTCATGTAGGTGGTGAGAGAAATATATTCATGTTAATGATTGCTTTAACTTCCTTAGTACTTCTGCTGCTTCCAGGTTTTCAGAGCAAGGACTCTTTCTTAATGGTTAGACCTTTTAGGCTTAAAGCTCATTCTGATTTTAAAATCTCTGATCCCTCCAGTCAGTGCACTGATACTTCATCATTCATTGATACCACATATGAAACAGCTCAGCAACATTTTCTTACCAAAGGTGTTAGGGACAGATGGTTCAGGCAATTATGGTACATTCCAGTACAGCTTGCCCTGAAAAAAAAATTGTCTGAAGGCAACATTTTCAATCTAGTGATTAGAAAATATCCCCTTCTTTCTCTTGGTGCAAGAGGTAGTCCAAGTGCCTGCAGCCACCCCTGGGGCAGGACCAGTCCCTGGTGCAGGCGGGGGTGTTCTGGGGACATGGCTCTTCCCAGCACCCAGCTGGGGTGCAGGGCCACACCATGCTCACTGAAATGGTCCTGCCCTGAAATCCTGGTGCACAAGAGCATGGGCAGCCCACGGGCACTCCCCTAACAGGCATCAGTGAAGTACTTGCTGAGACCCACCAGCCCTGTATCTCTCCCTCTGCCTCCGTTCAGCATTTCTCTTCCAGATGTCCCTGAGCCTACAGACATCCTCTCCTCTAAGCTGCTGTTCCCTCTTCAGAAATAATTTTGGAAAGCTATATCATGATGTAAAACAAAAAAATCCCTTTTAGTACTTATCTTTCTGCTAACACGGTTTCCAGTTGTTTGTAGGCTTTGTTTAATGTCATCTTTTCAATTTAAATGCTCTTATTCCAAGATAAGAAAAACAATTCACTGACTTGCATTTCTTTTATCTGTCCTAATTAGTTTCCTAATTAATTCATAGCTCCAAAAGCCTTCATTTATTTCATGTTTCAATTTAACTTCCGAGCTGGCATAATCAGATTAGCAATCAAACCCGTTTTGAAAATATTTCTTCTCAGGAAGCAGGGAAAACTCATACAAAACTGGTCCTGTGAATCTAATAGGCTTATGGTTCCTCCTTTGTTCTCCCCAGTCTAATTTTCAAGTTTTCAGGCATCCCACTCAATCTGATGTGAACTTACCCATACAAGGATGATTCTTTCTCCCAGCAACAGCTCTGTTATTATTAATTTGCTTTACAGTGCTTGGAAAGGATTCAAAGATGTAGGAAAGTGGGTTACACTGAGACACATGATGGTCCCTGGGCACCCAGACCTCCTGTTTCCTGAACTACTGCTCTTCCCACAATGGCAAACCATTCTGCTCCTCAGCAGTGACAAGTGACATTTCATGGGTGTACTTGGATGAAAGGATGTGATCACACAGAAGGAGACAGAGGGAGTTGTACCCTTCTCCAAAACTTCTACTGCATTACTCTGATTCAGGAAAGCACCACACTTCAGAAAAGCACTTAAATCCATGCTTGTCTCTGAATCTCTGCTCAGTCCTGAGCATCTTGAGGATAAGCATCCTCAAGAGCATCTTGAATAAAGACAGACTTAGCATATGATCACACTCCATAGCTGATTTGGGATCTGGAAAATGTAACCCAAAAAGTTGAAAGCCATTGTCATGGCAGATTTACAGAGCATCATGACACTGTCTGTGCCTATCCCACAGAAACACTGAGATTTCTTATTCAACTAATACACTCATTCTTGTCAATTTTGCTCTGGAAATGGAGAAATTACACAACATTTCCTACAGCAACCCTCCTAATCTTTCTGCTAGGAAACTCTGGAGATATTCAGACCCTTCTGCCCCATGGTAATATTTATTACAGTTTTCTAAAAATGCTGATAAATTTTTGGACTCTCCTTCAAGTATTACCCAATGCCACAAAGGACTAATTCAAAACAGCCCTAACACACCAGTGGTTCACACCACATTCACAGCCTCTATATGCTAGAACACTCTTTTTTAAAACATGACATAGCATGGTATTTACCTTCATATACATGGAAAGAGACAGGAAAACATCAAGAAATTACATAAATTAAGAACATTTACATTTTGAACTTCATTCGCACATGAAGAGGCAATTGAGAATCACAATATAATAACTGAAACACAGGCATTGTAAATGAATATTTTTTAGTTCTTTGGACATATCAAACCCAAAAAAGGTTTTAAAATTTAACTAAACCTTCACCACCCTACCCCTGGAAAGACCTGTAGTGTTTGGCCTAGGTTAATGCAATTATTAAAAAATGGACACACAGAAAGGAATAATGTCCATAATGATATATTCTATGGTGTTATAGTGAGGACAAATTTAGCTGGATAAAAACTACTACATGAGAGTTTTATCAAGACTAAAATGTTCATGCATATAGATGAAAAAACTTGAAGAAAATAGTTCTCCCCCTCAAAAAAAAAATATATATAAAAACTCATCTATTTGTATTGAAGTTTCTTTTGCTTTTAAAATCATTCAGGAGAAATCTGAATGGTATGACAAGACAATTGAGTTTGAATTAAGTCACACACATTAATCAATATTAATTTACTCTTATAGCAAGTAATATAACAGTGTTGTCAACATTTCATCTTTAGGAAAGTATTAACAAAATTAAAAACAGCTCTCATGATGAGAGAAAATTAAATGTGTTTTTATTCTTGCTAAAGAATATATGTATTGCTCCTATCATGTTATTAAATTAGCTTTCAGGGAATTTCTAGTCTTTGCACATTAAATATTTGTACTGACAAACTGAGGCTTCACTGCTGAAACTGCTATTTGTGCAATTGTATAAAGATTTAAAGAAAAAAGAAAAAATAGAAAGACATTTCCTTTTAAAATCATTCTGCACATGCTCTCATGTAAAACCTTGCAGTAGCTGACAAGTAACCATGTTTGGATGCCTGTGTGGGCTGAGAGGGAAATAGTCTTCCATTACTTTTCAAATAACTTCTGGATGCCATGAATGTCATCATGTTCAATGTCATGTTTTTCACGGGTTTTTCCTCAAAACTGAAACCCGTTCATAGTTCAGCTGTTCACAAAAGCCACCAGAAGAACAGGTCAGAGGAGGGGACACAGCTGTACCTGTCATGCTGCAGTGCACAGGCATTGCAGCAAGTTCTGAGCCTGTCCCCTCAAAACACTCACAGCTTTAGCTGCCTGCAGAACAACCTGTGGGACGGTTATAGCCAAGGGCTTAATCCTGCCAGCATTTCAATTCTTCCCCAGCATACAGTACCACCAGCCATGGGTGCAAAAGTGTGGTCATCTGGGTTTGGGCTCCAGAATTATTCTCACACTGCAACCCAAAGTGCAGCCAGTCTTGGATTCATTTCCAGCAGCCCAAGGGGCCATTCAGAAAACCCCAGTCACACCCATGAGCTCCAGGTGCAAAGTGACTGTGTGCCATCCTCTGCACGTCCAACCACACAACCCATTTCTGCTGGTTGGGACAATGAAAATTTACCAAGACAGAAATCAAACCTGCAAGAAAAGCAGTTTGAGGGCTGTAACACTCTTGCTGTTGTCTCTTGCTGTGCATTTTGTGTTTCACATGAGTTTGTCACTTCTGAGGGACACTGAAATGCAAGAGGTGCAGCAGCTACAGAAGTACCTGTGCAGAAGGAAATTTTGTCAATTTTTTTTCCCCAGAAGAGCTATTATAAAGTTTCTAAATCATCACTTTGCTTGAATTTCTCTTAGAGTAACATACATAAAGGGAAAGTTATGAAGTATTAAAGGATCATTATCTGTAAAACCATAATTTTTACCTTTCCTCCTCCTCCAGCCATGGGCTGTTATGGGCCCAGACTGGGCACACCAGCGAGGCAGAGCAGTGCTACACTTTGGGCTTTTTATAGATAATCTATTAGGAGATGAAGGACATGACAGTTCAGGGGTGTGTGACTTCTTAACACCGTGCCCACTCTTACAAACAGCTTCTGCCTGCAGTGTGGGTGCAGAAGGTGTTAGCAGAGCACTCCACTGCATTTAGCAGTGCCTTAATGCTTTCCTAAGCATTTTGCCTGAAGGAATTAATACTTCCCATCATCTCCTTTTGCTATGCATGCCTCTGTCTGACACGTAAATAAAGAAAGTTTACTCTTCCTATTCCAGTATCTCATACTGACAATCAGCTGCAGGGAAAACAGTCAGTCAGGATTTGACAGGAATAAAAGAGAAAACAGTCTGAATCTGATCTGAGCAGTGAGTTTCAAAGGCAATCCCATAAACTCTTCTCAGCAAGGCTGGAGTCTAAGAACACCAGCTGTCAGAGATGCTCAGCCATTTCCAAAAGTTCCTTGCTCTGGTAGCAGTTTCCCATTAACCCATATCTTTATCAGAACACAGGATTCTGTAACAGCTCTCACAAGCCCATGACTGGCCATACATCCCCACATTTTAGGATTCTGAGTGAGCCTGAAGGGAAACCCAGAAACTTTCAGGCAGAAATAGAAAGCACTGGGTCACTGGGTCCTCCCACTGCTGTGCCCTCAAAAGTCCCACGCGCAGCCAACATGCAGCCCTCAGACAGTCACTGAAGTACCTGAGGCTGGGACCAGAGTGGCCTGGGATAATTGCCCAGGGCTGGCAAATTCAGATGCAGGAGGGAAAAGCTTCAAGGGCTTGGTAGCCTGGATAACACAGAGAGAAAATATCCATTTTCCAAATCCACTGAGGGGCAACTAGCATTTCACAGTTTCAATATTTGTGGAGGTTGGATTAATCTGATTCCTAGACTAGATTTTCTGAGCTGTGAAGATGGTTTTAATATTGATCCTTTTTGTATTCTCTTACATCAACTACTACTTGCAACTGGATGGAAATCTTCCAGGAATATTGCAAACGATAAATGATTTGACAAAACCTGAGATATTTTATCCACAGAGATTCTCCTTACACTGAAGGAATAAGAGCACTTCACTAAAGACTTGGGATATATTCATTATTTGTACAGTCAAAACTCACTCTCAAGTCTCTGTTTATGTACTTCTCTGTCAAAACCTTTTACACTATTATTAGTATCAGAGCCTGTCTTTTTGATGCTGAAATTTCACATCCTTACTGAAATTAAGGCTTTCAGTGTCTTGCAGCCCCACCACACTGGATCTGAGGTCAAAAATAAGTAGGTCTCAGTCTGAAGTATTTAGTCCTTTCCCCAGGTCCTTTGCATAGTCATCCACATAAAGTGAAGAAGCAAGTCTAGTACTTTATTTTCACACCATGTATTTCTCACAGAAAAATTTTTACCCTAGTGCAAATTTATATTGTGGAGTTTCTGAAAGTGGGCACTGAAGCACAGGCACCTACACCCTCAGCTGCTTCAGTTAAGCAGAGCATGAACCAATTATAGTAGCAGTATCAAGCACCAAGAATTTACTTAGCTTGGGGCACTAAGAGTACTTGGGTAGAAATGTAGTTGCAAGTGACCCCATGTAATACACAAAAAAAGATCATTCCCCCTGCAAGCACCTCTGAATCTCCCCTGGCAGAGATCCCAGTGCAATTAGTTTCCTAACCTGCATGCCTCAAGTGAAGTAAATCCATACCACTTGTGTGTAGTCTTAGCACTGAAATGCCCTGAATTGCTACTCTTTTGCCTTCACATTCATCCTCTTTCTCTTTGTTCTCATAGGTGTGCAAAAGGCATCTGCTCCTTCCCATTCAGTCCTCTGAAAACTAAACTCTGTTGCTACCACAGAAAGGAAAAGTGACACAGGCTTCAAATTCATAATGGATGGGATAAGTAGCTACAAATGTTTTTCTTTATGAATGACAAATAATGACAGTAGAGAACACCAAAATACATCTTTGAGGCATTTCTTAACTGGAGGGAGTAATAAATTAAAATGTGCAATAAAAATTTCATAGCAGTTAGTGATTTCACTTTGGAGAACCTGCTAGGAACAAAGTTAATAGCATAATAAATTCTTTTTTGTGTGTGAGAAATGATTATTTGGGAGTTTAAGGTTTGACAATTTCTTGTAAATCTAATCAGCCAGCTAGCAATTAATAATACTAGATTGCTTCATGTCTTTCTGTTAGAGCAGTGTCATGCTGTAGCAAGGCATACACCTCCAATTGCTCAGATTCCTCTTACAGGTTGGTTCACATCAGCTGCTTGCACACAAAAGAAAGCATTTCAAAATGTGTTAAATAACTATCAGCACAAAGTCAGGGCAAGGGATCAGAGGACACAAGAGTTCTACTAGCATGGTTGGAAGACTTTTCATTTTACTTTGGATTCTGCATTTCATTTTAAGTCTAAGGAAGAAGCAGGTAATTTGACGTGTCTCAAATCAACACTCAAAGCCTCTGACACACTGTGTTTTCATCTATTACGCTTTTGATCCTTGAAGGGACTGAAATCTGTTTGAACCAAATTATTTTTCAGCATTGTGGATGACACTACAATTTCTAGCCACAGACTCAGTTCAGATGAGGAACAAGGAAGTGCCAAACTGTCAAAGCTAGAGATGTCTTTGGTACTTTTGTTAACTTGGATCCAAGATGATATACTGGGCCACAGGGCAAGAAAAAAAAGAGTTTGTTTTGAAATAAACATTGAAAAACTGAGTTGGATTACTACAGTTCAAACACAAAATTTAAGGAGTTCATCTCCTTTATAACCCCCCATTCAGAGTTTTGCTTTAAAACTGAACTCACTTAGAGTTTAATGTTGAGAGATGATGTGAAGCTGAGTCAGTGGCTGGTGGCCTGAAGAGAAAATTCATGGCATCATTGCACAGCAAAGGAGCCAGCACAGTGCTGAGACTTAAAATTTATATTTGTCCATTATAATACTTTTTCTACATTATTATATATCCCTAAGAAAAATGAATGTGATATGATGGCTTTATTTAAACCTCAGTGAAGTTTAAAGTTATTTAGATTTTGTCTTTGGAGCAATTTCATCTATTGCTCTTCTTGTCTCCTATCAGCAGACGTGTAGGCCAAATCCCGTTACAAAATCAAGTAGCTTTTCATCTTCAAAGGTTAATTATCACAAACTCCGTGTGAAGCTGACAAACATCACTGCCCTCCATTCCTCAAAGGAGGAGACAGGTAGCAGCAAAGTGGCTTTCCTGAAACCACAGAGAAACCATCCCAGAGCCCAAAATATGATTTAACTTCTGTGCTTTTCTAAACTGAGCAGTGACAGTGACAGCGTCTTCGTGATGAGTGTCACTGGGCACTAAGTCAGCAAACACTTTCAATCACTCTTTTCAAAGGCTGTAGAAGTGAAAAAATATCCTCATGGGAGAGCCATATGTGAGAACATGCCCCATGCAATTCCATAGATACTTAGCTGAGACAAAATGTTCTCCAGGATAGCATCCCTACAGGCATATGCAGAGGCAGTGGCTCAATCCAAGGCAGAAACCGTAGGCAAATGTTAGAAATAATATAGTGCCAAGAAAGGCAGTGCAGTTTTTCACCTCTGCAGGTGATTTTAACATCAGATATGTGAGGGAGCATCAACCTCTTGCTCAGTAAACTCATTTGGTTTCAGTCCATCTCTGGAGGAAACCCTGCTTTAACCACAGCAGTTCCCTTTACATTCTATTTGATGTATTGGCTGGATTTCTTATTAGACCATGGAGAAAAGACATCAAAAAAGATTAATTCTATTTTTCAAGAGCTCTTTAAGTAGCCCTTAAACACAATTTCTTTTTTTTTTTCAGTTGAGCTGAAGTTCTATGACATTTGGTGTAGTCTGGGTGTTCCTCAGGACAGAGCCTGGATCTGTCTGTCCACAGGAACTTGTGCAATGAGCTCCATATCCTTGTCCAAGGCTTCATATCTCACCACAGTTTTAATCCTGCTCCAAGCATAAAGTACATCACTTTTATCAAAAGTCTCTCACTTCAAAGGGAAGCTGCAGTGGAACAGAGCATTAAACAGATCCATGGCACCCATAAGCATTTATAAGCCTCCTAAAAGCAAAACTCTTATGGTTCATCTTCTCAGCTAAAAAAAGACTCAGTTTTAACTTCTTTTTTCACACTGAAATACGGTAATATCTGTGAGCTATCCAAAGCTTACAATGAAGACAATTCAGGTATCTTGGTCATCACGCCCGTGCACAGATTTCAGCACCACGGACAGCCCAAAGTGGTTCACACATTGCATTGCCTTATTTCTCTTATGCTGCTTGTTGAGCATATATAGAAACCATTTGCCCGCTCAGGAGCAGACAGATGGATTATGCCCTCACAGCTCTGCCACCAGCAGAAGCAGCCTTTCCTCCTGCATGGCACCCTGCAGCAGCCCCCAAAGAAACAGCAGCCCCCACAGGTGGTGGTTCCCCCAGCCCTTTGTCCAGCTCAGTGTCCCTGTCCCCCACAACTGCCCTCCCATAAACCCAAACCTCACCAATGCCCAACACAGAGGCCAGAAAGTTACTCAGCCCTCAACCTCGAGGCAGCCACATCGTGTTCTGCCACCATTGTGGAGACACCATGAGGCAGCTCTCCAGGCAGATGGCAGAGAACTGGGAAATTTTACTGGCTGTGGGCTCTCCACAAATGGTTATTATGGGATAATTAACCAAAAACCTTAATTCTCACTCTGCCTCAACTGTGAAATGCAGTCTGATGTTTGTCCAGGATCTTGCACACATATGTCCATTCCAGCAGCCTAGTGTCCAAACCAAGCACAACCAAAACACATCATCCAGCACAACAGGTACAAGGTGCAACAGCACACACCCCCTATCCTGTATTCCCTGTTTTTAGGTCTTTTAAAAAAATAGTAAAATTAAACTTCTAGAAATCTTATTACAAATGAAGAATTTGATAGCCACTAATGTGGTTGTGTGTTAAACTCAGAGTATTTATTCCTACAAAATTATGTGTTTTTACTGGTAATGCCATGATAAAATGTTATACAGCAGATGGGAGCTCCGTTACTAAATGCTTAGAAGGAAACCATGTGAACTATTTTTTTTTGTCTGCTGAGAATTGACCATTATTTATAATTGAATAACCTTTTTTAAAAAAAGGTACTAAGTGAAGTTTTCATGACCTTTATTGCTTCACATAACTTTATACGTCACATGCTCTTGTTGTTCATATCCTAAGTGTCACTTGATATTCATGACAATCCATAAAGCCTATCATTTGTGATAATTGATGTCATTAATATACAATCTTTGAAGGCCTTTCAGTAATCATTAGCTAAACCATACGGGATGTAAAATCAATGAGCTGAACTATGTCATTAATAATAATGTTAGGTGTGAATGAGGTTTTTTCCCAAATATGAATTCTGCATTTGTTTAATTTTTATTATCACTGTAGAGAAACAGTAACCTTGACACAGCTTAAAATTCGATATGACCCAATACACTTACTTAATGCTCATTTTCTTTAGCTGGAAAAAAGTTGATATTATTTTCTATACACTATGCAAAACATTAGTCCCACTTAAATTAAGACTTCCCAGTGGAAACATTGAGCGCCAAGTCTCTAGTGCAATTGTGTAATTACTTACATAAAGTGTTTGAGTACTGGGAAAAAAAATCCTGTGTTCTGAGACAGAATGAGACTGGTAAATTTTTGCCACTAAATTCCTGGATAATGTAGTTTTTTTGTTATTTCCTCCTTCTCTCCAAAAAACTCCAGAGGGCTTTGCACTCTGTCTGCTGTTCTCTGCAGAAGATGCAAGCATCAAGTCACAGGGAAAACAGTATAAAGAAAATCACACAATCTCCTCTTTCCTGGACTGCCTCTTCTAATAACTTTTTTCTCCTAAAACAAGTTACAGATGGGCTTTACCTGTTGTCCATATACAATCCTTGACAGGGAGGAAAGACATCACTGCAGTCACCAAGTTTAGCTGCAACTACTGGCAGTGGGAAGAGTGATCCTCCTTCCAGGAATGTACCTGGGCCTCACAGTGATGGAACACCAGAGATGCTGCCCAAAGAAGCACCAAAAAGCAACCAGGACATCACACCTGCTAAATGTCCCTCATGAGCTGCCTGCCCTCAGTTCTAAAGCTTGTTCAGAGCTTGTTGTCTAAATGCAGCGTGGCTTGTACAGCACTTTAGGATAGAAACATCAGCCACCTTTCTCCAGGAGAGAGAGAATGGAGCCAGAAGGGAGAGGTTTCCTGGCTAAATACTGCCTGGAGGCATATAAAGCACTGGCAGTGCTATTTTCTCCTGTGAACTTTGAGCCGAAGCTCATAGAGTCTTTCTGACCTCTGCGGCGCTGGTATTTTAGATTTCGGCTGACGAGGGCAGTGTATCATCAACACACCCGGAGCGAGCAGCACCACCAGGCACTCAAGGGCCAGCACAGCTCCCGGCGCCGTGGGAAGCACAGCAGATGAGGTGCTGGAAGCTTCGCCCTGAGAAGTAGCAAGCAACAGTTACAGGGTGTAAGTCCGGGAGAGACTTTCTCCTGGAAACAGCCTGGGACAAGATGGTCTGTTCTGAAGTGAGACCTCTCCGGGCACCCTCCTCCCCTCTCCCTGCCCATCCAAGGTCAGCCATCGCCCCAGCCCTGGCAGGGAATGGGAGAAAGAAAAGATCTCCAAGAAAGCAAAGGGCAAGCTGTGACTCTGCCTTTAACAGGAGGTGCTACCATGCCCCAGTCACGGGTGCTGAGTGCTTCTGGCTGTCATTATACCCCCTCCATGGTCTACGTGCAGATCTCAAGCTCCAATTTCCAATGCCTCTTCTCCTGTTGACTGAAAACTCCCCAAAATGACAGCTTTATAAGAGAGATGTTGCAGAAGACAAGATCTGACTGACAAGATCTTTACAAATGAGGTGCTGTCAGGCAGAATATATCTTGATTTGTGGATTTGCAGAGAAAAATGTTTAAAATGTTTACTCATAAACTCAGCAGATTTGCAACAAAGAAATGAAAAGATAGTAAAGCCTTACAAAGTTTAATGCCATTTTATGAGAAGCACTTCAAAGAATATTACCTCACTACATAAATAAGACTTTGCTGTTTAAAGCTGAATAATTACCAGTGGAAAAAGCAGCAACGTGGCTGTGAATGCTTGAAAAATCACTGACATCAACACCACTGATAAAAAGAGTGCCTGCTTTTGCCTTAGAGGAACATAATAGTAAAGCCCTTTTTTTTTTTTTACGATGGGATATAAAGGAAATCACACAACCTCCTCTTTTCTGTATTGTCTCTTCTAATAACTTTTTTCTCCTAAAACAAGTCATGGATGGGCTTTACCTATTGTCCATACAATCACTTGGCAGGGAGGGAAGAGACTGCTACAGTCACCAGGTTTGACTCCTGCTATTAAAGTGGGAAGAGAACTCCTCCTTCCAGGGAGGTTGTTTCAGAACGCTGAAATTTATCCAAGGAATCTTCTCCTGAAGAATGTAGATTCTTAACAGAAAGTTTACATTCCAGAACAGTTTCCAGTGAAAGAAATGGTTGTTCACAGAAATCCAGCCTGTCTCTGGCCTCTGCCATGTGTTTATTAAATCATCAGGGACACGGATCTCTTTGCAGTTTACTGTCTGTTAACAGAATTGCTTCTAAACAGTTTGCTGCAGTGGGAAACATTTACCACACCAAGTGTCCCCCACAGGAAGGCCCTTCACTGCCTCTCCCCACATTTTATGTGCAGGCCCAGAGCAGGACACTCACCAGGGTAGCGTGAGAGTGTGAGGCTGAGGTTACATTTGGGGTGCTTGAATTTCCATATTTCATTTCCTTCAGCACGGTGCAGTTTCTGTTTCCATCAGAGATCAAGATTGCTTTGATCAGGCTATTTTTATTTTGTATATCATTTTTTCATTGCTGCATGATCCCCTCTTCTTGCCTTGAACAGAACCACAATGAGTTATCTCTCTGTTTTCAATCATCAGATCTTTGGGGAAAAAGAAAACAAGGCAATCACACTGCAGGGACAGCAGCATCTTTTTTTATAAAGATCTTCTGAATGTTTGTCAGTGAGGATGGTTTTATTCTCAGCCCTTAGTGAGAACCAGAGGAACATCCTCAAGAGGCTGAACTGGTATTTGGACACCTATCAAATTTGGCTTTCACTAAAACTCATTTTCTTGCAGTCGCCTTGAATTAATTCTGGTGGTTGACACATGACTGTCCTGGCTCACTACGAAGTCCATTGCAAACCTCACAGAAACTGTATTCCTGGATCCTTCTTGAAAATATAATTGTGTTCATTGTAAATTTAATTATTTTAATTGCCAACCATAAGAGTTTTCTTTCATCACACTCACATAAATCTTATCATTTTCCCCCTCCTACAATCACTAACCAAGTCACACAAGAGAAAATACATTGAATTGATTTTCTTCTATAGGTAATGCATTAAGGAAAGGAAAAGATTGATTTGCCTCTATAGGAAATAAGACATAAGTGTTTTTAATCCAGCTGCTGCCTTCAGTTTTCATGTACAATATGAAAAACTATGCCATAAAAGTGAAATGAAATGCATAATATAATACATAAATGCAGCATGGAACTCTCTTCCCTCATATTATCTTAAAGTGTCCAGGTTTTGGCAGGACACAACATAAACCTCTAAACATTTTACCTACAAGCATCTATTTTCCAATGGGTTCAAGTACTTATTTCTGCACCTTTCTGGCATGCTCTTTGGAAGGACCATGTTTCATCATCTATCTCTGATTTCAATGAGCAGACTCAGAATGCAATGGTACTTACTGAATTTGAGTAAGAGTGGCAAATCTCACACTGTGTGTGCCATGGGACTAAACTCTTCCATCACATATTAATCTCATGAAGATTTATAACTGTGGATATAATTCACAACCTCCTTTAAAGATTTTATCTCAAGGCTGCACCATCCTTGGCTGTAAAATCATCCATGCAGATTTTATGGGTCAAAGCTGTAATTACATCAAATTTTAATAAATCTTGTGGCCTCTATAAGGCAAAAAAGAAGGCAAAGTTAGAAAAGCCAAATTCCAGCTTTGTAAAGTTTTCAGCTCAGCTGCTACATTAAAGCTTGGTCTAGGATTAGTGAAAATACATTAGTCATTATATCCTTCTGAGGTCATTATCATGAACAAGCTGCTGCTGAACAGAAGGATTTCACCATATTTTACATTTGAAAATAGTTTCCAGGAGCTCTTCTTTTCTGCACTGCATGCAAAAAGGGAGAACACAGTTTGCTGTGATCTACATGTCCACAGGAGAGGCTGAGTGCTGTGCAGGGGCTGTTGCCTGCTACTCATGCAGAAAGGATCCGTGTACCATCACACCCCTCACTGGGAGCAGGCAGCAGGACCCAGGGAAGTGCTGGCAGGGACGGCTGTGCCTCCAGTGCTCCCAGTAAAGGAGGGATATTCACTTGCTCCTGACGGATTCAATTCTGAGCCTTCTGCTGCCTTGAACACAACATTTACATTTCTGTTCCTTTTCAAGCCCGTTTCCCTGGCTAATAAGCACTAGATCTCCTTTGATCAGTATTCAGTACAGTCAGGCAGATGTGATCTTTTTGGATGGCATTTTCTATATCTGTAAACAAATTATCAGCAAAAGGTTGATTCTATTCTATCATCCAAACAGAGATGGACACAGTTATTGATCTGGACATTAGACTGCCATTTTATTGAAAGAAAGACTGATTATCTTTGTACCTGAACTGGCAGTAGTTATCAATTAGAAACTTCCTACACTTAGCACAAATGCAGGCAGGTCCTCTTTCAGGGGTAGCATGTTGGCCATTAGCAGAGTCATGAATTCCCTCACAGTGATCTAATAGTCATTACCTACCATTGAAAAACAGATAATCACTCTGGGATCAGTAAATGGGAAGCCAAATACATGGAATGTCATGAGTGAAACTGGAGATCAATTGTTCAACAAAATATGCAGCTCTAATTCTTCTGATTGCTTTCTGCCATCAGTGTACCAGGAGTGCCCATGTCTAACCCATCTTTGGTTCTGGTTTCACAGAATCACAGAACCATGGAACGGGTGAGGTTGGAAGGGACTACAGTGGGTCAGCTGATCCAACCTCCCTGCTCAAGGCAGCGTCATCCTTCAGCACATTACACAGCCTTACATTCATCATATCTAAGCTGTGCAGAAGGCATGAAGAAAAGGCTCCACCAAGGGCAGAAGAAGTAGCCTTCTAGCCATGCTGCAAAGGCAACCAGAAATGCTGGTGGTCATTTGCTGTACACAGGAGACAATTTGTGTGTAGCTCATTTGTGCTCACTGTGTGAATGTGCTGCTCCCGAATATGCAGGTAGCAGTGTAGGTTCTGCAAAGCTTTCCCTCACTCTTGTAGCCTCCCCACTAGTTTTACTTCCTTGCTCAGAATATTATTCATCTGACTTTCTAATATTTTTCTTAAAGGATTTGACTGCCTTTGTAATTTTTTACCAAAGCTCAAATAGATTCCCTGACAGGCTTTAATAATAGCAACTCGCGGGATGTGAAGTTGAGTCTCCTACAAGAGACCACTCTCATGTGATGTTCTTTTATAGACCAAAGAATAAACAAATCTACAACAGGTATCCAGGATTGCACTGTCAGTCATACTAGTGAAATACCCCAATCTCATCCTGGGAGATTTCAGCACTTATATTGACAAGAATTCACATGACAAGAAAGAACTACTCTTAAAATAAGAAAATGCCTTTTTCCTACTGTTTTTTAAGTCACTGAGTTTACAGGGGCACACAAGATCCAGCCACAGTCCCCAGAATATCTCCTTCTTGCTAGTTAGTGGGTTAAGTTTCTGCAGGCAGAAAGCCAGACCCACAGCATTTGTCAGACCACAGTACACTGTCTTAACTTTAAGGGTAAAGAGTCTGTGCTGCTGGTTGGGAGATGCTCTGTTTCTCCCTGAGCTCAATTTCAAGGAACGGCCTTATTTCTTTAACTGATCCTTAATCTGAAAGATTTCTTGCAGTAATGAAGGGAAACAGCTCTTACGCAATGCCTGCTTGGTTTATGGAGTCCTATTTGATATCTTCACAAAAGGAAAATGTAACACCACCTAAATTCACTTGCCAGTGAGTCATGGATGATGCTCTCTGCTACTGCAGGGAGTCACAGAAGATCAACTCATCAGTGAAAAATGAACAGTAAAGCAGAATTCACATGAGGAGGGAGTTACACCGATGGGCAGGAAAAGGAATTATGGCATGTTTTGAGACATGGCTTGGCCACTTTTGTGGTTGATGTCTGCCATGGTCATTCTGACCAGTACAGACAACAAATGGTCCCCATTCCTGCAGAAAGCAGATGTAGTACCTTGTAGTTTCTATAAGCCCCTGTAGACTGGAAGATTTTCATTTATTAGCACCAATCTACATTCCTTTGTTAGACACATACCTATCTGTACAACAATGTGGCAATTTATCTGGACATAGAGCTATCAATACCCAGGAAAGGAGCACAGGAAGGACATAACCACAGAAGCTGTTATGAGCCATTCTGGATGTCCCTCATTCTTCAGTGGCTTCCCAAAAACTGTTCTTAACCTAATCCTCAAGTTATCAGTGGTTTTGCATATCTCAGAGATTTTCCCATTGTTCCAGGATTAAGGTTATGGTCAAAATTTCTTTTTCAGGGCAGAAGACACCTCATGTCACAAAGGCTGCCTGGGTAAGGGGCAGCACTTCCTCACCAACTTGAGCAAGATATTTCATTGCATAAAAGCCTCTGTGCCAAATAGAGGCCAAAAATAAAGTTTTGGCCATTCTTTTAGTGTACATAATTCTAAAAGAAACTGGAAGGTACATGAGGTTTATAGTACAAAACGACATGCAAAACTCAAGAAAACAATGAGCTGTTCCATAGTAAAATGTCACTGCACAGTTGAGAACAATTCCTAGTAAAGCTGTCACGAGCTGCTGCCAGCATATCCATTTGATTCTATTAAGCTGTTACTTTGGCAAATGTCACCCTTATTTACTTATTTTTCACTTGTGGCATCTTGTTATAAATTTTGAACTCACAGGAAAACAGTGATTGTCTTCAGTTAGTCCTTGTGGCACAAAGGGTCCTGACCGCCACATGAGGATCTCCAGCCACAGTAGTAAATAAATACAAACTCAAACAACTTAAAGCCATCAAGAAGAAAGACAAAGTTTGCTTTTTCTGTCCCTGCTACTTATATTACTTCTGTTCGTTTCAAGAAATAACATTGCTACTCTGTAGTTCAGAAGAGGCTGTAAATGACCCAGCACTGAACTGAATATATTCACAGTTACCATTTGCCATTGCAAATCACATATAGATTTCCAATAGACAGGTCTCATTCATTGTAAAAGTTAGATAATTGAAACTATCTCTTTGCTTCAAGGCTGTGGTTTCAGAGGGAACACTTGTGTGTTGCCATGACAAGTAGAAGACAGCAGACATAATTCACGTCCACAATATTTTTTGCCCATTTTGCTTGTCAGTAATGAGGGTATTTTATGAGATACTGGAGATTATGAGTCCAGTTCTGCCCACAGATCTTCTGCCCAAGGAACACCCTTCTTTTCCTTTTACCATCCCTACTTCAGTAGAGGCATTTAAAAATTATAAGAGAACAGAATCTTGTCAAAAACAGCAATCCCAAACCACTCTATTATCTTTTCCATGATGCAGATTACTAACTATTGATTATTATGCAGACTCCAAAATAAATACATTCAAGATAGTGGGAAATGTGTAGCTAACACTGCCTAACAAATTTTAATGCAGCCCTTTCCACTGAACAGTAACATATCTACTGAAGTACTAATTAAATATCTTTGCATGTCTGATTAAAATTTTGGGTTGGAAATGTGTATTTTATGTTAGACTGTGCAGTGAAGTAGAAGAGGTAGAGAAAAGTCCAATATGTGTAAAATATTTGCATCAACTACAGTCAACAACATCAACAAATAAATAGTTGTAAGTGTATACCTCCAGTTTAAACAAAAAAAAATAAAGAAAAAATAGATACATTTCCCACTCATCTTTATAATCTCTAGTCAGAGCTACAGCACATTAACTGACTCCTCTCGACAGTGAAATCCCTCTTAGTAATAGTTCCAAATGGGTATTTCACTGTACCGTGAGGAAATGCATCTCTCTGGAATGGATCTCTCACTTGGTGCTGTGTAATTTTTTTTTCAGAACAATCATTGAGATTACACACTCCCTAACCAAAAATCACTCAAAAAAACTCAGTAGCAGAAACCCCAATAGTTCAGGGAGTTGGTGACTGGATGATCCGTCACCCATTTCCCAGACTCAGAGCTGGTCATGGGCCACTGTACCCTGTCACCTGACAAACTGCTGCTGAGCTCCCTGGGAGGCAATTTATCAAATCTGATTGAGTCACTTTTCCATCTCATGAAATAATGTGGAGATATCAGACTTTATTCAAACTGCATATCATTAACTTGAAAACAAAATACATCTGCTACAAAAACACAACTGCAGTTTTTCTCAGAAAATTTAAAACAAAGATAGATGGAAATTTTTTAAAGAAAAAACTCTTGTTTAAATGCATGAATTGCTGGCAGCAGAACAAGCTTTGCACTTGAATATCAAGAGGCAGAAGAAACTGTTTTGTGTTCCTGCCCTACCTGAGCCATTTCTCACATCCTCAGGAAGCTCCATAATCACACATATAACAGATAAATTAGATTGGGTGTTTGCCTCAATAATTTTTCATGTAAAAGAATGTTCCACATGCAGAAATGTTTCCAAACTTATCAGATTCTCTCAGATTTCTGTATCTTAAAAGCCAGTTTTTCTCTACAACAGTGAGAAAATTGGTTTAAACCCCAATATCTCTGTCATTTAAGTGAGTGACTGGTGGGTTCCCACAAACAGCCTTTGCTCAGCACTGGTGACATAATCTCTGCAGGAAGGACATGTCAAAACCAAGGAAGGAGCAAGGGTGGAGTAGATTGAATTTTGCCCCTTTTCATGCAGGACTTGCTGCAGAGGCATCTCTAAAAGCAGCTCACCTCCACTGCACTCAGACAGAACAGAATTTTGTGTAATCTGTGTTAATAAATATGGCTGCTCCAAAGGAGTAGCTCACCCATATTATCATTTCTACTCCCAAGGGATGAGAATAAATGAGGGAAATGTGGCAGCTGCCCAGGCTAAAAGGGCAATATCACTCAAGAAGTGCCATCGACAGCTACAGTGGGAACATTTGACTGAGTAATTCAGAAGCATCAATGTCTCTGCCTTTAAAATTATGCTACACTTCATACATAATTTCAAGCATGTTCTGCATCATTCATTTCATGATCAAAAATGATCTTTTGAGTCTTACTAACAATATTTAAACTGTGATGTACCTGCAGGGAAATACATGACTGCTCTGCAAGAGAGCACTTCAGATACTGGAACTGGCAAGTCCTTTATCCATAAGCCAAGAGATTCACTGCACTTGTTAAAACTGAAATATGCAATACTGAAAAAGAAGGATATAATTATAATTTATGAAGTGAGTATTCAGTAAACAGTGTGATTCAAGTCATTTGTATGTGCTGCTTTAAATAACCATCTTTCTGCATGAAAAGCTCTGAGATTCCAACAGAACAAAT
This sequence comes from Pithys albifrons albifrons, assembly GCF_047495875.1. NCBI lineage: Eukaryota > Metazoa > Chordata > Aves > Passeriformes > Thamnophilidae > Pithys > Pithys albifrons. Next base: position 8,024,089 of record NC_092465.1, on the reverse strand, counting down.
GAAGAGCTGGAATTTAAGTTGGTGTTTTATTCCATACAATGACCATTCAGATAGAAAAATCTCTACTGATTACATTCATTTATGGGCCTTGGTAAGGATAAGGAACTATTTTAGCTAATTTATGAAGACTAGAATAGTCATGAGTTATAGGAAACAATTTATGCAAGCAGTTCTAAAATATATGTTTAGATTATGAAAGAGCTAAAATTCTGGCAGTGGTTGAATTAGCAAAGAGAAGACACACAATAGTATTGATTAAAATTTGCATAATATCTGCTTAATTAAAAAAAAACAGTGTTATATATTGCAGCCAATAGATTAATCCACTTTTCAAACAGTTTTAAAAGAGTAATGTAATTCTAGATCAGAAATATTTTTTCCTCCAAGCAATTTGCCAAATAAGGGGCTAAAATGTAAAATATTTTTTCCATTAGTTTTAGGTAATTGAAATGCAAAGTGCTAAGCACTTAATCTTTCCAGGCAGGAAAAGCTGCCTGCTGTCAGATTTTATTAAGTCTTTTTGCTGCTCTTTGTATAGTCAATAACAAGTGTCTAAACCCAGGAAATGATGTAGAGGTAGTGTTCAAAGGTAAGGATATGATAAGGTGGTGTTTGCATTCAGGATAATATGAAAAACTCCAACATGTACACGGGAAGATTATTCTCCGTGTCAACTAATTAGCATGTTTATTGGGAGCATTAATTATTCTGACAACCAAAGAGATTGTTAAGTGTGTTAACTCCTCACATGCTCCTTTCCTACATGCCTTTCCAGGCAGACTGTTTAAATGCTTATATTAATTATGCTAAAAGAAATAGTTCTTTCCAATTCTAACATGTGCTAGTAAGTAAAATAAAATTAATTTTACCAGCAATAAGTGAGTTTCAAAACAAACGCAAGACAAATAAAATTTTGAAAAAAGTCAGAAAATCCTTGACACCTTCATGGAGGTGGCCTTCCTTGTTGAGCACATGGTGATATCTGCACCTCTGAAAGATGCATTAGATTTAAACCCACAGCTGAAAACCCAAGGAGTAGTTTACAAGATCCCAGAGTCAAAGCAGCCACCAAAAAGACAGGCACAGGTCCATGTCCAGCTGACATACAAACAATGCAACTTCCTGATGTGTCCCAAAATGCAGTTCCTGGAAGCCCAGGATAGGAAATCTCACTTGCAGTCTGTGTCCTCTTTCAGCTCCTTTCCCACAGAGTGGGGGTCCAGGAACACCTTCTGTTCTTTGGCTCTGGAATCTGCTTCTTGCAAAAGCCTCCTTCCAAAAGCCTGCCCTGCCACACAGCACAGCTGGGCCTGCCAAAAGTGCTTGGGAGGCTTTGGGAGCTGCTGCCTGGCCAAAACTAAAGACTGAGCAGATAAATAAAAGCATTGTCAGGTTTGATTATTCAATTCCATGTGCAAGACATAAATCAGACCTTGGTGTTTGATCTGTTCATAAATTAAACACAGCCACTGCATTGCTAGGACCACACTCTCCCACCAGCCTCTTCCCCAGTGCCGTTCTTGCTACTATCAAAATTTTTAGGGACAGTCATTTTCACTGTGCCCAAAATCACTGCTTGGAACTGTGTTTTCCAGCCTCAATCTCACAAATCTGTTCCCTGCAGAAGGAAAAAGGGATTATTTTTATTTTCTAATCTTTGTAGTGTGCCAGTGCACAGCTTTTTGGCAGCCACACAGCTGTGCCATATTTTCTCTTGTCTTTCTTCTTTCCCATTATTTTCTTTCCATTTTCTTTGCAATTTTTCTTTCTTTCATTTTCTCTAGTGTTATTTTCCTTGTCTACCTTTCCTGCACCTTAACCATCCTATTCCCAGTTCTATCTCTTTACAACCATATCTGAGTTCTATATTTCTTTCCTGACTTCTCATTTTTCCTCACTGCCTCTCTCATCTCCAACTTTTCATTTCACCATTGTCTCTGAACTGTGGCCTTTCAGCACACACTTGACACATTCTCCTTCTGCTACATACATGGATAAAAATTATGCTATTGACATGAATGCATATGCAATGAAAATTGGGTGTTTATTAATAGCTTGGAGTCGCTGACCTCTGGTTGAGGCTTTTTTACATCCCACTTAATGTTTTTCTGAAGATTTCCTGTTACTCCTCTGTCTGCATTCCAGACCAGCAAGACAGAGACCTTCATCTATATAAACCTGAACTCTGGGGACTTGGTGTAGCATCTCTTTTTCTCAGGTCAGCTTCTTCTGGTTTCTTCTTGCTTTGAAATCTAAACAGGCACAGATCTAATTACCAACATCTTGGACCATCATTAGCAAAGCAGACACGGAGTGAATCGAATATCACTTCAGGGAGATCATTACTTGAACAATCCATGAAGCTCTCTAATACATCTTTCATTGAAGCTGCACCTCCAACCACTTCAGAAAAACTCAATAATACACTCATGAGACTGGATAATTTGGGGAAAGATAAGAATCTGCATACCAAATAAAAAAAAATCTAAGATAAAATCCAAAGAAGAGCAAAGTGACTGTGGGTGAGCTGACAATGGTTTCTATCAAGAAACAAAACTAAGAGAACTGTTAACTTCAAAGCAGCTCCTGGCCTGGTAAAAGGTGAACAGCACTCCAGTGACTTCAGTCATTTTCTGTGGACAGTTACAAGGGTCATCATTTTACAACTCTTTCGGGATGTAGGGATGAAGATAACTACAGGTCAAAAATCTGCTAGAGACTCATCTGCCCTTTTAGGTGTATCAAAATCTACAGCCATGATATTAAATAAACTGGGGTCACATTCTAAATGCACTCTTAAGTATGACGTTGTATGGTTTCCAAACATCTTCCAATCCCAGTTTTAGGCAATAGCAAAAAGTGTCCAAAAGGAAAAAATAACTAAACCAACTGGGATTAAAAGAGGCAGACAACTATTAAAAAGAGCAACACTCACAGAATAACGAACTGAGTGCTCATTGATAGATGTCTTGCCTTCTATGATGTTTGAATTAATTTATTCTTAGCACTAAAATAAACCTTTTTTATGAGATAACTGAAGTTGGCTACAAAGTAGGTTCTTTCCCATGGGAAGGAGTGGAGATCCAAGCCAACAATGAAGAACTTCAGCCAAAATACTATTTCACAAAAGACCAGAAAAATCAAAGGGAAAATAAATCACTGAAAAAATTATTGGCTTGGTATTCAAAAGTGCTGAGGATCTGCAAGTCCCATTTAAGTCACAGGGAGCTAAAGGCACTGACAACCTTTGTAAATCATGTTGGATAAGTGGCAGGACCAATAACAAGCCAGGCTTACCAAAGAGATTTCATAAGCTAATGATGTAAAATACAACTCACTTCAGCTTAGTGGTAAAAATATAATAAAGCTTAAGAAGAAAGCTCTCAGAATCCAGGATGCAAACATTTACCAATTTAGGTTTTGTGTTTTCTTTTAAAGAAGACTCATTTTCTCTGCCATGTTTCTGATAAGGAAGATATTTCAGTGACAAGTACAGGATTTTATGCAAACCAAATCTGTACAAACAAATCAGTGTTCAAGACAGAAGCTTTAGCAAGAATATATACGTGTCAAAGCTTGCCTTAGTGATCTTTTAATTTTAGCACTTTTTTGTGTGTGTTTTTTTTAAAGAATATAATGAAAATAAAGAGGGAAACAAAAGTCTTCAGGATTATTTGACACTGACATACTCAGGCTTACAAAGATACAGAGAGAGCAGAACACACGGAACGTTTATTCTCACCTTTCCCAGACCAGAAAACAATATCAAAGATATGTCATTTTCTCAGAATAAAGGACTGAAGGCTGTTATCTGATATTTTTTTCTTTAAGTGTAGGAAGTTGTAGTTGCAAGCTTCATAAAAAGTTCTTAAAACTGGAGTGATAAGGGCCATATTGACTTTGTAACAAACATGAAGAGTTCTTTGGTGGGGGCTGAGAAGGAAATTTTTCTCATTCTGTGAGCTTTCTTCTCTCTGGCAGGTAGGAAGGAAGTGTTTCTGAGAGAAAGTCTTCAGCTGGGAGGAAGTACCTTAGTCTGTGGGTGTGTATATTCTAAAATTAGTATGATTTTGCCCTCTAGATTTTACATAAGGTGCTCTTCTGAAAAAAGCAATTTCCTTTTCAGAAAATGTGTTAATTTTGAAGTTATCTAAATTGGATTATTTCCTTCAAAAGAATAGCAAAGCTTGACTACACATTTTCTTCTCAGAAGAAAAGCAAATGGACTCACTGGAGCTGGGTCAAAGTCTCTGATCAATCATACTCTGGGGCAGAGGAAGGTCCCGTGTGCTCAAGTCTGTACTGGAGGGGATTCATCAGCCCACCTGGATATCAATATTTCCATCAGAAATACTTCACACCTGGTCAACACTGTTCTACAAGTACTGGCTGTAAAAGGAAAAGACCAGAAGAAATTTCATCACAAGGAAAAAATTGTGTCTCCTCAGTATTTTTTGCATTGTATCAGCAATATCCTGGCCAATGGCTGGATAACAATTCCCTCCATTTGCAGGAGCTGAGGTCAACAGGGTGGCAAGGAGGGGAAGGCCAATTTTAGAAAGTCCCTTATCAGCCTGTAGTGGATGAAAACAGCACTGCCAACACCTCCTACAAAATCCCATTTCATCAGGTGCATAAGCAAGATGGTCCCAAAAGCAGCTGCAACAGCCTTGGCATCTCTCACCATCAGAGCTACCTCCAGGCCAAAGGTGCTCAGAAATCTGGAGAAGTCATGGACATTGTCCTGACACCTCTGCAAGGAGCAGCCACAAAATTTGGCGTGATTGCTCCAGTCCAGCAGCCACACAGGCTGTTCTCTTGCTATCCTCTGTTCATTAAGTTCAGGGTAATTTTCTGCTGGATGGTACCATCCAAAGTGTTTGATCATCTCCTTGCACTCAGATCATAATGTCTTCACTTCTATGGACACCTCTCAGCAAGCACAGATTTGGGAAGAACACTGGAAACTCCTAAAATCTTCTGGCACATCGAAGTAACTGTGAAGAATTTCAGTGTTCTCTGAAATGAAATCCTAGGCAACTGCTTTGAAAATTGTTGCAGTCCTAGGAACAGTGAAAATGATTTTAGGAGCATTCATCAGGAAGACTAAATATGTTCAATTTCTTTTAATGACACAAAGGCCACTGCAAATGGATCTATGTTTTGTCGTTGAATTCACTGAGAAGATCTGACTACTGAGATGCCATTAAATTAGAACTACTCATGTTGAAAAGTGTCTTAAATTGCCCTATTTTTTAGTAAGGAGAAAGAAATGTTTTTGTTCCTTCCTGTAATTTGTCAGAGTCACACAAATCTATTACATGCCTTGACACTTTTTTGAAGAGTAATTTCTGAGAGAATTCATAAGAGAAAGATGAATCCACGTTTCAAGATACAAAGAGACATCTCAGTGAAATATTGTGCAGATCATCATCTGCACCCACACAATTAAGTGGACATTTTCCCTCCCTCTATAGAGATGATTTGTACCACTACTCCTCTATTTTTTCACTCTCAGACCCCTTGGCAGGACCCACTAGGGGACAGTAGGATTTGCTGCTTCCAGCCACAGACTTTCCAGAAAGCCTGTCCTACCCTGCACAAGTCAACCTACTCCAAATACTGTGGGAACCAACCTGGAAAGGGTGAGATGACGCAGCCTCTGGTATTAAATGCCCCCAGTTTTCAGAGCTTACTTTCTGACTGCATAAAATCCTGGCAGAATGAAGACCGAGTCACTCACTGACCAACAGAGTGGAAATCTTCACCTTCAGGGAAGTGGTGTGGGACAACCAAGCTGACAGTTCCACCTCTTTCAGAGGGGAGTGATCCATCTAAGCACTTTGTGCACTCCTGATCAGTACTTTTCAAGGCAACAATTAAAAAGAGAGACAAACACAACCCAGCAAACTGGCATCCGTACCCTGGCAGCAGTAATGACCACCCAGGCAGAGTACATGGGTTCATAAGACACTTAGAAAGCTTTCCATCTCCAGTACCCATCAAAACCTGTGGGTGAATAAATTGGGAAAATATTAACTCACTTGGAGACTGATGATATTTTGACCACTTTTCTGATAGATTCACTGTGTAAAATTATGGGGTAGGGAGAGAAGTAGAGAATTTTTTCCTGTGCCACCGTTTGTCTCTGCTATTACATTTTCTAAAGCATAAAGTTAGATTTCTAACTTATAAAGCAGGGTGATCTAGGCCTCACCTGTTTTCTTATCACCCTCTCTGTCTTCAAGGATTTCCAATATTCAAGATAAACTCACCTTGGATATGATGTTTTTCAAGTCCAAAATGAATAGATTTACTTCCTTTCCAGTACAGGTTGTTTCCAATCTTCTTAGAAACAGTCTAACATAGGTTAACACTCTGAAATTCAGTGGAAAGAATAATTAATGGTGTAACATAGTCCTAAAAATATTCTTTTTTTTTTCCTATGCAGTTCTCTGAAACTCCCCTCAGCTTTGGTTCCCTAAACACAGATAAAATACAGGAAATTCCACTCAGGGCTTCCACAGACTACTAGGGGGCTTGTGTTGCCATTTTCTTTTATGCAAGAATGTCTCAATCTTAGACAAATGCAATAAGGAAGATAGCAATGACAGCTTAAAATATAAATGCAATACATTATCCTTTTTCCTCTGAAGGAGGAACACAGTATTTTTCTAAGATATCTCCACTAATAAATACTTGTATTGTTTTCTTCTTTCAGGTCATCTTCACCTGATTCAAGGTAAGGTGGGTCCAACACCCAAAGCAGAATTTCACCCAGTGGATCTTGCACCTTGTCCAGAAATTCTGACTGAGGTAGGAAACATCTTTTAGAGGAAAACACATACAGGTAGAAGTGTCAGTTTTGCATATAAGCAGCTTAGCAAAATGGGACTTCTGATTGTCAGTGAGGCCCTGAGTGCTTTGCCATGCAAATAAGAAGTTAATTTTCCTCATGCAAACGTGTCATTTTTTAGGACACCAAGCCTTTCTCCAACCATGTGACAATTTCTCATTTCAGATTAAGATGCAAACACTTTCATGGATATATATGTTTGTACAAAAGAATTGCTTTAGTGTAAACACTTCACTGTTGATAGTCACAGAAACATATTGATGCACAAAATTTTGCATATATTTCCAGTGCTAGTCAGGTGTTTGTTACATCTCTGAGAGCACAAACCAGGGGTAATGAGGAGCATTCCCTTTTTGATCCTTTTATATTCTGTGGTGTGTCTTGTCTGCTTTATTCACATATCAAACACCAGTCACTGTACTATAGAAAAGCTGCTAAGCTCCAGAAACAGGCTGTAATAAGATTTTCAAGCACCTCATGTGGAAGAACAGAACAGTTGTTTGTATATTCTGGGAAGTTTTGCAAATATGGGTTAAACATGCAGCATCCATAAGGCACAGAGCATTTTATTTTACACCACCAATAGTTACAACAGTGTGAGAATTTTTACTTTCTTTCGTATCATAGCAACTAATGAAGCCATTGCTTTATTCTGATTTCAGCTTACTAATGATTTCAGTGGAAAACTTATTCAAAACACTTCACCAGAGGCATCCCTAATGTTCTGCCAGTAAATAACATATTTCATTTATAAACCTGTTTTCCATCCCACTTGGCTGGTCCTTTAGAAGTCTGTCAATAGACTAGGGAAATCCAATTTTCAAACTTGACTAAATCTAATTTTCAAAAGTGACTTCAGTGCTCAGAACTTGTCCCCACTTCAGTCAAAGATATGATTGTAATTCAGATTGGCTCAGCACTACATAACTGTGCAAGGGATGACACTGCTGCACAGGTGACAACCAGGAGAACTTGCAGTAAACCCTGGCTGGGTTTCTGACCCTGCCTGGGCTGCCATGGTTATCTTACACTCTTTGTTCTAACACTGTCTTTGCTCTTGCTGTGCAAGTTGCAGTTTGAGTTTTGCTCTTCACAGCCTGGGTGTCCACAGGCATGATTTTACATTGATATGTTTTACCTCATGCTTGCAGTGGGCTTGCAGTGATTACATACCTGGGATCCCATGGAAAGTCAATAAAATCTGACTTCCTGGCCAGGCCCACTTTACAAACATTAAACAAAGACCCTTTACACAATCCTAATTTCTAATGCCTTTTGTAAAAGCACAATTAAAGTTTGAGCAGCTAATAACTATCATGCACTAGCATGTAAAAGGCAGGAAGAATCCAACTAAACAGTCAAAAATGGTTAAAGCAAACACAATTGTAGCATATATGGAGAACTTTTTGCCTTCTAGTAGAGGTGCAAACCCAAGAGCTGGGTTTGCTGCTGAGCTGTGCATTACTGTCTTGCAAGAGCTACCACACACAAGGTAGCCCCTTCACAGCTGGTGGGTTTAGTGCCTCCAGGAAAAGCTTACTCCAGTTCAACAAGTCCTGACTATGAGCAGGTGTTAATACATATAAATACAAATCCACTTCTCATTTTGTTTCAGCAAATATTTAAGCCCTTAGAGGCCCCAGTGGGAGTGCCCTGTGATGAGAAGCACATTAATGAACTACACCAGCACAAAAATGCAACAAGCTAAAAAAAACCAGATCTTTTGCAGGCAGCAGTTTGGCTCACAGGGAAATCTTAGTGAGTAAAGACAAACTAGCAAAGTCCAGAGGTCTGGTAAGCCTTAATTCATCATGCAGGTAAAGCACATTACAGATTCCTTGAAAGGAGTTTTCTCATTTACCAGCTGCAAAATTTTAAGGAAATCTAAAGCTTTATGTGAAGAGATATAATAAGTCGTAAGAAATCTGTAACCATTTACACGATTTTATCTGGAGATGCATGAAGGATGTTAGCAGTCCAGAAAGAGCTTGTTCCAGATACAAGACCACAAGAATGGGTAAATGCAAATCCACAGGAGAATTGTGTAAATAAATAGAACTCACAAGAAGCTGCTACATGGCATCTTCTGTACTTGGTAAAGAACATTGAGCTGATTAAGCAGTAGAAATTGATTTCTGATTTAATTACTTGAATTTCTGATTCTCAAAACATTCACTCATATACAGTAAAATGACCTCATGATTAAGCACTAGGACCAAGTGGTATCACATCTGAAAAAAGCTGTAGCCCTTTACTGTGCTAGAGAGTGCCTTCCAAAATGACAAATCATAAAATTAATAAATTGTTTGGGGACTACTCACTGATAAGACATACAGTCAGCTTCTTTTCTTTTAGATTCTAAATGGCATTTGTGCTTCCTCATTTATAGAAACATTTTCTTTTTCTCTTGGTTCTCAAACTCCCTATAAGTTAGCTGCTTCCTAGCCTAAAAAAGAATTAGTATTTCTTGAGATTTATTGCATGCATATGAATGATTTATGACTGTACTATTGCTCTTAGGTACAAGTCGACATTTAGGAGTCTTCCCAAGTTTATGAAGTAACTTAGTTTTAATTCAAAAATTTTCAATATGCTGCCAATTCTACAACTTGTACGTGCTCTTATCTGAGCAGTGTTTTACACATGCAATCATTTCTAGCATTTTCTTTTATATGTTCTGTAAAGCAATAAGGAAAGGTCAAACTGGTAAGTATTAAAGCTGCTGCTATTATTTAAAGAAATGTCATGAGGTTATTACATTTTAATCATTGTACAAAGGAGTTATCTTTCAGAAAATCTCTTTCTAATCAAAGAAAATTTGTGATTCTGAAGAAAGGGAAAATTTCTCAAGAGTTTAGTAGTTAAAAAAACTTGTCTTCTTTGATCTTTTCAGGAGAAAAGTGTTATGAGAAAGTGTGCTCTCCTCATTCTGTTTGATAGGCTGAGCCTTAGCAGAAGCTGTTCTATTTTCTTTGGAACCATCACAATATGCTGAAAATCTCTCTCTATGGAGGAAACTTCATCACAGTCTTTCAAGAATAAATATGTCACCATGCAGTAATATAATGAGCTAAAGGCAAGGCTTTACATAAAAGCAGCTGAAGGTTTGACAAATATGTCGTTGATGCTGTTCATTGTGGCATTGGACCAGGAAAAGCTGGACTTCTCTAATTTGCAGAGTTCTATTCTGTAAAATCTAAATTTCAGCTCTTCACGAGAAACATGAGATCTAACTCAAGACCTTATGTCTTGGCTCAAGACTTTGAACATGAAAAAACTGGCTGATGTATAATCTTCTTAGATTATTGAAACTTTGGGGCTGTTAATATGTGATGCTTGCTTTGATTTTTATGATCAGAGGGGATATATTCATTTATACTCTTTTGACTGTCTTAAAATATCATCAGAAGTGCCAAGAGAAGTAGGTCAGACTTCTTTTGCAAAACTCAGTGTCCATTATAAGAATGACACAAGACAGAATACTCTCCAATGAATCCTATTTAATGCAAATTGAGAGGAACTGCATGTTGAAATGATATACAACATTGTGTCTGATCTCTACAGCATCCAAATATAAAACAAATGTCACTTCTCTTTGTGCTCACCTTTGATGTGCCTCATTGACAGTGATGGGAGTTCAACACAAGGACAATTTAGAAGCCATCCAGAAGACAGGGATGCAAACTAACAACTTTTTCAATCAGTAGTTTTCTCCAAAGCCTTGTCAGAGAGTCAGTGCTACCTTCAATAAACATGTTTTTGAGTCTAAAGCATTAAAATTTCCTTGGCTTTTTGTTGTGAACACTTCCAGTTCTGAAGTTCTGGCAGAATGACCAATGAAGGCTCTCTACAAATCCCTACAAGCTCTGAAACACTGCAGTAGTCTTTTTATAGCAAATTCCTGTGGACAGAGCACTTTGCATGTACAGGGCTATATTTATGGCTGCCTTAGCTATAGGTAACCTCATCTCACAGAGGAGCTCCCTATGCTGGACATTCTGTGTACCAGTGAGGAGTGAAAAGCACCAAGGTCAATGGTTTGAACACCAAGGTCAGAGAAGAAGGAGAGGGAGGAGGAACTCCAGGCTCTGGAGCTGGTATTCCCTGCAGTTGTGCAGACCACACTGCAGCAGACATCTACACCACAGCCCATGGAAGACCCCAGGCCGGTAAATATTTCCTGAAGCAACTGTGGCTCTGGAAAGTCCATGCTGAAGCAGGTGCTCCTGAGAGGAGCTGCATCCCAGCTCCAAATTAAATTCATTTTGCACAAGTGGAGTCTGTTTGCTCATGTCAGTAATTGGCGAGTGATCTCCCCCCTTTTTATTTCAGCCTAAGAGCATTTTCATCCTATTTTGCCCCCCATCCAGTTGAGGAGGGGAAGCAAGAGAGCAGGTGGGTGGGAGTCTGGCAACCAGCCAAGGTCAGTCCACCACGGTCCTATTGCAGGTAATTCAGATTTTGATTTGTGAGGGCACCATGTTCCCTCAATATTCCAAGAACACCCTGCACACATCCTTGAATGTTTTCTTTGTTAATGGAGACTGAAAGAGAAGCCAGAATGTGTCAGGTAGAGTAACAGGATGAGCTCTTGGAAATAAATTATTGAAAGATTTGTAATTTTTATGCTCTTGCCCTCTCAGGAGGATAATTTTTCTTCTGTTTCATTGAATAGTCAATCTGGTTACTTTCCACAATTATTTATGTGTTAACATTTCAGAACGATGTAAAGAAAATAGGAGTTGAGACCTAGTTTGTTTTTTCTGATAACAATCTGTTTTAGTATTTATAAAGGCTGCAACTTTGCATGTAGAGCCAAATACCTTTGAATCTGACAGCTACTTCCCCATAGTTCCTTTAGTCTGCTTTTAAAAGGTTCAGAAACCACCTAGCAGTTCTTTCACTGAGCAGACTTGCTCTGACCTTAATGACCTGAAGTACTTAAACTGTGAAAAGCATCTATTTACAAAGTGGATGTGGTTTCACTTACTCAAAGGGAGCAGGAATTAGAATGTTCTGTCAAATGGGAACCATAAAAAGTTAGCACTAAATCTAGTGAAACAAGGTGGAAGTAAAGAAGAAACGGTTAATTTGTACTTTTAAGGCTTCCTGTATGCAGGTGACAAGAATAACTGGCATTGAAAGCCCAAAAGGTTACTTAAAATTTATTTTGACAGTGTGTGTAACTGAGGCAAAAATCTAAAAGACACTTTCATTCAGCTTCTAAGCTGCCAAGTCCAACTCTCCTTTCAAACATCATCCAGGAAACTTTGCCCCTGAGACACAAGGACAAAAAACTTTTATAAATTTCTCCTATATAAAAATTGTAATATCAGCCTCTTCCCCAGATTTCAATCAAACAATTATGGAAACCATGGGTTGAGAACTGTCATTTATGAAATACATTTAGACTACCATAACAAAGAGCTTTGTGTTTCCCATTAATAGTATGACAAGCACTGCCATGTGCCTGGGCTTCCCTCAAAATTTAAATGAGACACTCAGGTCAGTTCAACCACATCTCATGAGCCCTGTCCTATTTTCAGTACTGAAGAGCAAGGCAAAGAAGTTATTAAGGTGGAAGATAAGGAGGACATGCAAAGCTTGTCCTGGAGCTGTGTTCATGGGCAAAACTCAGGTCCTGGCCAAAGTGAAGATCTCTTTCTAAACTGTCAGTGAAGTCAATAAGCATCATAAGGAGTACTTCTTAGAGAAAAGATGTTTTGGAGCTTGAGGGAAAGGGAGGTGGTTGGTTTGGGGTTTTCCCTTAATCATAAACTCTTTTCATTCTGCCCCCCTGTCCTTTCCTCTCAACTGTGGAATTCATGTAGCCTATTTCCCAGTGTAGCTGGTGGACAAAAGGAGAAGCCTGGAAGGGAAATGGCTCAATTTGTTTCTGCTGAGATATTTATTTTAACAAGATAGTTGTCTAGTGGGGCACTGTAAAATACTGCTGAGCAAAAGTTTTCATTATTGTTAATTTTCAAATTGTTAATTAGCTATTGTTGGGATGACTGGATATTGTTAGGATATTTTTTATATTAGTTTGAGAAAAAGCTAAATGAAAATTCATAGGATTTTATATATTTGTAATACTTACATTAGTACAGAGTAATTTTCAGCTACAAATTGAACATATTTTAAAGGTAAAGTGGCCATTTTGACATTTAGAAAAGAGTACAAAAGATGAATCTGAAAAGCCAGAAGCCTGGCCTTAGAGCAGAACACTGATTTTCTTCAATTCACAGCTAAGACCTCCAATTCCTTTATGATGGTGAAGTCGTCGTGAACAATATTTGCGTTGTTTTATTCTATGGTATTTCAGCCTGAAATAACTTCAGTTTTTTATTAACTGCAAGACTGAGTCCTATTCATCAGTTAGGCAGGTGTATTGCCTGATAATGCAATAAGCTTTCCTGGATGTATGAGTTGTTTTATTTCTTTTATACCAGCAATCAGCCATTTCTTTTACAGCAAGAGCGTAATAAAAACAAAAGGCTTATTTCTTTCCTACTGGTAGCAGAGTTTTAAATTATCATCCATCAGCAATAACTGTTTCCATTTAATAAAAAAATAAACCTTTCCTTAATCTCACATGGAACACGATAGATAAGGATAAACTATGACATTAAAGTTGGTGCCAAAATGAAGGATTGCTGCAAGTGAGGATGTGCACTGGAGTTATTTATGTAGATAACACAGTTTGGTAACAAAAAAGAACTAATTCAGTTGTAATAAAATAGATAATCTAAATATTTCTGAAATATAAATAGTCATAAATAGTAATAATCCTAACTTGTTCTCCAGGTATTTCAAAGACAAAAAATTGGTCAGAAACAAAAACTAAATTAAAAGCAACAACAAAAATCAAGGCAGAATGTTCTAAATACTTTACCTGCAAAGTAACTATCAGCTATTCATCCAGGAAACCCTGAGGATCTCCAAAGAGGAGTTCCTCTTTCAGTCCTGTCCCACTCAGCTCAGACCATTAGGCTCAAACCATCGGGCCAGAGTTCTTTTTTCCATGATTCTCTAGAGCTAAATGTCAGCTTTAAACAGCAAACATGGAGATCACTATTTCACCAAGTCTGTGGATCTTGCAACCACAGCCAGATACGCACAATACTTTTAAATCAAGTTCCAGATGAAAAGTTACTGTCTTGAGCAGCTGAAAGATTTCAACAAGAAAAGTCTGAAAAGGCAGATTTTCAAACACAGTGCACTAGAACTATTGGATATGAACCTCTGTGCAAGACAATGTGTATGCAGATGGATTCATGAAGTCCTTGCTCAGAAGAACATGCACACAGCCTCTAGGAGTAGCCAGAAAAAACAAAATGAAAAGTCTTAACCAAAATCACTGTTTCACCTCTCATTCCAGCCAGGTTACCCCTTCAAAAGTGGTAACTTTCAATTCTCAAGACTGAGTTCAAGGAGTGTTTAGACAACACAGGGTGGGATTCTTGGGTTGTCCTGCGCAGGGCCAGGAGTTGGACTTGGTGATCTTAATGGGCCCCTTCCAACTCATAATATTCTATGATTCCAGAATTCTATGATTCTATGAATGCTCTGCCCTGGCATAGACCATCCCTCAGCTTCTCTCTACTAGAAGACTTTTGTGCATTATTTAATCACTTTCAAATTTTGACATCTTCAAAGTGACAAGTGCCATATTTGTTTGCAATGTGTCTATGAGGATTCTATAAATATTTCACATACTTTCATCACACTTCTTCTTTGTTCACAAGACAAAGTGTACAACTGCAGAGGACACTTCTTATACTGCCAGCTACAAAGCCTTTCCCCAGTTTCTCACCCTCTGCATCACACCCAGAGCTGATGCTGTCCCTGAAGCTCAATAAATCAGCAGGAGATCATGTTCCCAGGAAAACTGTCTATGGATTGACCAATTATCTTTCCACCTGTGAGAGGTAAGAGGAGACCTCATCACAGTCTACAACTTCCTTGCAAGAAGAAGAAGAGGGGCAGGCACTGATCTCTTGTCTATGGGGACCAGTGGCAGGACACAAGTTAATGGCCTGTAGTTGTGGCAGGGGAGGTTCAAGTTGAATATTAGAAAAGGGTTCATAACCCAGAGTGTAGTTGGGCACTGAACAGGCTCCCCAGGGCAGCGGTCACAGCTCCAAGCCTGCCAGAGGTCAATAAGCATTTGGACAATACTCTTCAGGCACAGGAAGTGACTCTTGGGGATGGTCCAGTGCAGGGCAAAGGGTTGGACTCGATGGTCCTTGTGGGTCCTTTCCAACTCGACATATTCTGGGATTCTGTCTTTCAGCTGGGTGAAAATACTCTTACATTTGCACATTGGCCAGCTGGTAAATGGATCATCACTTCTGTCCTTCAGGAGAGCAGGAGACACTTTTCCACTTGAAGAGGGGCAGAGAGGGTAGCACAACCCCACAGGAAGCTCCTTCACCTTAGGCTGGTAAGGCAATGGAGGCAGCAGAGTGCAGGACCAGACAATGCTGAGGAGCAGTCACCAGGTGAATGCTGCTTGACCCAGAAACCTCATCCAGGTGTGCAGCTGTAAGCTGAGGTTGGGAGGACAGTGCCTACAGCTCCCTATAAAACCTGAAATTCAATACTAGCTTCTCTAAATAGGGATATATTAACTACAAGAAAGTTACATTATGACCCAGCAATAAAATTCATAGGGTTGTCTTTTGGGGTTTTTTTTGACTCAAGGTTATAAAATGGAAAATGTCTTTCCATTATCTCTATTCTTGATATATAAGCTTTATAAATCACTGGCACTCCATTAGTCTACACTGGGAAACAAATCTATATGAGCACATAATAATGTGATTCCCTTACTTTTTATTTCCTCACAGACCTGACCAACACGAGACTAAGTAAGAGGCAGATGAGGGACTCCACAGAGCAGAGGATAAAGACACATGTACCAGAGAGGATGCCAGTGAGGGTACACAGGAGACTCAAAGGCAGAATAATATGCTGATGGGCAGCTGACTAATATCTACTCCTTTTCAGTCACCAGCCAGAATGGAGCACTAGAAGAAGCCATCTGTGGGAAAGGTTTGCATGAAAAAGTGTTAATATGAGAGAAGAATCTTTATTCCCTATCCCTAGTCACTTGATATCAATTAGTGTTAAATTTATGGAAGTTACATCTCACTTCACTGGCAAAAGTACTCTTACTAACACAGTTATCTCTTCCAGTCCATTCTGTAATAATTTTTTTCTCTCATTCCTTCCCTTTTTCACCTTCTCCTTCCCTACTCCCAGTCTCTGGCAGCCCAGATAAGCAGCAGCTCTGACCCTTTGCCATTTAGGACTCATCTTAAAAAGAAAGTTGTGCTGCAGACTCATTCCTGAGAATGCATCAGAGCCTGGGGAAAGCCCAGGGTCTCATATGAGCACCTCCAAATTCTTTGGCATGGATGGTCAAAGAGAAATTTTGGGGAAAAAAGCCCTGACTGCAAAATTATTTCAAGGATCAAGTGTATCATTTGGCCACTGCAAAAAAGAGTCAAATTTCTTTCCTAAGGGGACTCTACACAAATAATACAATGTACAAAGACATCAACTGGTATGAAGAGGTAGGGAAATTATTTGGAAACATTTGCTTAAAAAGTGAATTCAGCAAGACAGTGTAAAATTATGGACTAGCTTTTGGGCTTGAGCAGTCATACTTCATGAACTCGCTCATTCCATATCCTAAGAAAATCATTACTCTCTTACTGAAGATGGAGAAGGAACATTTGTTAAATAGTCTCTGAAAATGATGCTATATGCTTCAAAGATTAACAACATAAAATTTCTTTCATATTAACTGCAGCAATTTTTCTGTGCTGTAATAGCTTAACAAATATACTTAGTACTTTTACAATAAAGAGAAAGTGATAAGGCAATTATTTACTACCCACAGAAAGCTTTGAAACTATTTATTCAATATACCATCAAAATTACACATTAGGTTAACAGGTTGTAAATGATACTCCAGTGCAAACCTCAAATGATGGCTTTTGCACCCCAGAGTGATAACATTATTCCCAGCTAGAAGGGAATAAAAATACAGATTATTCTTTCCTTGTGACTGTGAAAACTTTTCAGTTACAATTCAGATGCAGTTCAGTATTTCACGCCCAAGAGAAGGAAGGAAGGAACATTTAAATGACAGAGTTATCAGTCTTTTTTGTATATTGCAGCCGTTTGGCAAGCCACAGGGCAAAGGCATTTATATATGAGATAAGCTCAGTCTGTAGAACAAATTAATGCTGGATTGTGAATTAAATGGCATGTCTTCGGACAGCTAATTAGCTTTGTGCTGCTCAATTAAGCTTTGAAAGGACATGTTGTGTTTCTTGATGGAAGAGAAAACATTTCCAGGCTATTTCACATTCTCAGTGCTTTCTATTTCTGTGACTAAGAAGTCCAAGAAGGAAAAGAAAAAAAACAGAAGTCTTACCAAAAGGTATCAAAGTCTAAACTACAAAGTATGCAACAAAGTTATTTTCAATAATCCCAAAAATCTTTGGTTTTATGTCAAATGGCTTAAAAATCTAAGCCAGTTTGGGATAGGAAGGAACCATAAATCCATATCTTCAATACATTTTAGAAAAATAGCGGGACGTCTCCAAGGAGAGGACAGAAATGCTGTGTAGCAGCTTCCAGTGATTTGTTAATATTGTATCTTATTCAGTTAATCCAAAATTTTCCATGTTTTTTCTTTTGGATAGTGCCCTAAGCATGTGCACTGAGCAACAAACACTCAAGCATCATTTGGATTCCTCACTCAACAGTATGAAAGAGGCATTAAAGTTTGAAGTCTTGCTTCACAAAGAACTATGTTTCTCTTGTTATCCAAATCCTTTGAGACTTACACAGTACAGGAAAATGTTCCAAGATCAAGTTTCTTTCAAGAATTTCACTACTTCCGCCTTTTCTGCTGGAAGTAACTAGACATCTGTCTTCTACCTTCTCCATTTCTGTTTGCCAGCCTTAGAGCAGAAAAGCCTGGTTAAATTGGCATGGAGAGGAGGTAAAACTAAGTGAGATTCCTGTAAAGGAGTAATGGTTTTCAAATCTAAACCCCTGGTGATTCAGGCTGCATTTAGCTCTAGCAGCAGGATCTCTCTTGTAGGATGAGTGATCAAACTGTTTCCTAGTTAAATTTTCATTGCTCTGCACATTAATCCACCATTGAGCTGCAAAGGGCACATGTGGAGTATTTATTCAATGTCAGCCAATAACCAAGAAAAAGGAGAAACCTGTGATCAAATGCTGCCCCTTGGCATTGTGAACTCCATGGATCAGCACTTTCTTATCAGATTTCTGTACTGGGACATTTTATTCAGTCTGAATCTTATAGGTAAAAGCATTTAACAAACATTGTGTATTGTGAAATAAACAGACATCAGAAATTCCTGTCATAGATTCCTGAAGAACACACTAACAAGTAGGGTACAAAATCTGAGAAAATTCTGAAGCTTTGAAATGGTTTTCCATCTTCAGTTACTAGTGTTATTTATTGTACTTTCCAAGCAAATTTTGACCTTAAGGAACTGCACCCTGGAGGCAGATGTGAAAATCCATCCCAGGGAAGGGTTGTCATCTCCTGACCTGTAGGAGTGAGTAGACACTGCACATGACTATACACAGATGTACACATGTATGTGTGTTATATATGGTGTGAAAGGGGGCCAGTACAAACCTGCATGTTATCCTGGCACCTCAGAGAGGGTCTCTTGTCAGAAATATGTAGAATAGCTGTACATCAGCACTATTTTTCTGTAACTATACTTTTAAAGATTTGTACTTCCAAAACACCAATTTTGTGTTGTACACCTACAAGTATATAAATATCTGTATTTTATATCTAAAAATATGTCATGTACACTCACATGTAAGACCAGTACAGGGAACACCTTTTAAATAAGTGTAGGATTTGTGCTTTATTTTTTTGCTTCACTCTGTTTTCTCTGAAGAATACACCTATTTCTTCTGCTCTTGCAACTCCTGTTTGGGAAGAAAAGAAAAATTCCGCAGGGTTAAGTAGGAAAGTCTTTGAAATCAGAAGTTAAATCCACAGGTAACAATTCCAAGAAAGCAGTATGAGCTCAAAAGAAAACTCATCCAGAACCACCAGGAAACATTAACATTACTTTAGCAATCATTTTCACAGTGATGTTTGGAATTTGTTGGATAGTTGTTCAGTATGTTACAGATATTCCAGTACAGCCAACCTTTGAAATTTAAGCTGACATGAAGGACTTCATCATGGCTTTCCTCAGATGTTAACATGAACTAGCTCTTGATGCTTCCCCACTAGACTTAGAGGAGGAAAACAAAATGGCAGCAGGAGCAGCTGAAAGGCACAAGTGCTCACACTGATGGAAAACTGCGGTGCCACAGAGCAAAGGAACCTGCTCTCCACACAGAGGAGTGAGTCTGAGAGCATCAGTGCCTGGCACTGAGAGTAAATCCCCCACATATATATGAATATTTCCCCCAAACTCTATTTTCATTAAGAGATCTATTTATGAGCTGTCAGTAGCAAAACTAACTATAATAGAAATAGAAAAAACCCAACACTTTTATTCACTTCTCCTCTGTGAGCTGCACCTCTGTGACAACCAAGGGGCCAGTGTTCTCGAAGCCAGAAAGAGGACTTACATTTGCAGTTGGGACTATTTACACAGTGGTTAAAATGTTCAAATCACACAGCCTTAAAAATTTGAACAATTCTAGCTACTAAACAAGTATTTTGAATTCTCTGATTATTCTTACATTGCATTTTTTTTTCCTTTTATAAAGGCACAGTTAGTTTTGTTTCTGCCTGAGTTCTCCCTCAACGTTCATATCACCACATTTAATTAGTTAAAGAAAACTCTGAAAACTCTGAATTCACTGCAGATGTGTCAGGGATCATAAGCCTGTATCTAGCATAGAAATGTTTCCTACAGAAAGCTGTCAGAGTTGAGAAACAGCATTTGTCTGTGCTGTGTTTAGCATTCTCAGAGTGAACCTGACACTGTGTCAAGAGTAAAGAATTACTTAGTAAGAGCCCACCATGAAAGGAAGAGAGCTTGCTTTGTTCTGAGTCCAAGAAAACAATCAGCATCATTGCCTCCTAGATTGTATATGAATCCTGATTCACATTTTTATTCAAAGCCCTTAATGTGGTGGGTTTAAAGCTGGAATACTTTAAAATGGGCCAGCAGTAGATCTGCTGATTAAATAAATTATTAAATAAATTATTAAATATTGTGCTATATTACCTCTGCAAATTCTGTAGTGTCACTTCTCAAACTAACTCTCTGAAGCCAGCATGAAGAACAGTAGCTCCTTGAGGCACTGGTTTCCAAGACTTTGCATAAACCAAGGTCACATGAAGGAAACCAACATACCCCAAAACGAAAAACAGGTGGAAGAATTAAACAGAAAACTCTCAACAACTGTAGGTGTTATGGGTTCACCTAGGTGGGCCTAGATTTGGGCCCTGAAGTGTGGACTAGGCCGAAGCTGTCAGCTGACTTGAGCTGGGCTGAGCCAACAGCTGACCTCTTCTAGCCAGTAATTTTGTATTCCATACCACATTATGACATCATCTCCAGGGAAGTAGGAACCAGTGTGGGAGTGGTTAAGGCAGTCGCTTCTCAGCCCTCCTCTTGGGAGGACGCACGATGCTGTCCCAGGGGGGATGGAGAGGACCAGGCCCACCACTGGCTCACAGGGTACCTCAGGAAAGTAAAACGTGTTGTTCTGGGTCTCTCCTTTCTGCTTGGGTTTGTCTCCCTGGGGAATAAGCTTCTTCTTAAGTAATGTGTAGTTAAGACAGTAGAATTTGTGTGTTCGTTATGAAGTTGAGGTGGGGAACTTGTTGTTGTAGACTTGTGTGAGTGTATATTTGTACTCTCTTCTAATTGTCTCTTTCTTTCTGTGAAAAATATATGTAGATTTAGTATAAATGCAGTTTGAAGTGTTTTTTTTCTTTCCCCTCTCTTTTCCTCCCTTTCCCTGGTGTTTAGGAGGGAGGCTTGTCTCTCTGTGCTTGGGGGGGTTGGCAGTTGCTTATCTCAAACCAAGACAGTAGGCAACAATGTGTTTTGGAAGAAACAGGAAACAAAGTTTTTACGTAACAGAAGAAACAATACTGGGTGAATTGCCTCTTTCAGAGGTGTTTATCAGCCTCCAAACACACAGTCCATGTGTTTCCACACTGCTGAGGGCACCTCTGGGGCACAGACACTGCCCTGTGCCCAGCACTGCAGGCTGCAAAACAACCTCAGTGATTCCTGAAACCCCCTGGACCAGCCCCGGCTGATGAGCAAAACTGCTGTTCCCCTTTGCTGCCTCCCCCCACTCCTTCCCAGCAAAGCCCCTTTGAGCTCGGGAACCTCCCTCTGTGGGAAATGCAGGGCTGTGGTTACCTTGTGACAGGCATTTCAACCTCAGTAGCCTGTGAGCAAAGATTAATGTCAGCAGAAGCTTCGATAAAAGCTTGACTGTGTCGAATGCCAGAAATGGTCCTTATTTCCTCTTTCATTATGAAAAATGATTTTATCTTGACTTTTCAGAAATACAGCATGATTGCTCTTTCAATTAGCTTAGTGTTCTGGTTTCCATTAGTACAGTACAGAATAACTGTAACCCATTGTACCGTCCTGGAGATTTTTTCAAAGATGCTGATTTACAGCAGAAAAGGGATTTTGTGTTTCCTGCCAGTTATAAAATTGCTAAGGTAAAGCCAGGAACAGACAGTTAGCATTCATTTCATCTACAGCTCCTTCTATTTCCCCAAGAAGGCTGCAGCAGGCAGTTCAACATAAAAGAAAGTTATTAAAAATTCCACATCCTTAAAGCAATCTTCATAAAACTGATAAAAAATTCAATTTCCAAATTGCTTAATACAGCCTTCTCTTGACTAACACTGTTATCCTAACTTAAGGACCTTTTAAACTAATGACCTGGAAGGAATAGTGAATATTTCATTTGAATCTGTGCAAAATTTGAAGAACTACTCTGTACTCTGATATTTTGCATCCCTTAGTACCATTAGTAGTCCCTGCACATCCTTCCCTGCCATGGAAACTTATAGGGAAGAACAGGTTGATTCATAATGCAACACAAGTGATTAAGCACATTTGAACTCACAATTATTAATAAGTTGCTGGTCATATATTTAAAACAAAGCCATGCATACATAATGACTTACAACTCCCATTCAAATATTACAATAGCTGGAATAATGAAAGTTTACTTAACTAAACCACCTAGTACCAGAGCATATAATAAATTAATTTCATACTTTGTTTTTCAATTGGAGTAATGATAATTTATATCTTATAGCTCTTTTTCAAACAAGACACTTAAATTTAAAAGAAATACTGAAAACGGTGGCATGGGTTCATGAATTTACATTAAAAAACAGATTTCCAAATTTGTCCAGCTTAGAGAATAGCAGCTACACTGCTGAGAAGACAGTTTCTAAAAAGCTTGCTTCCCTATAAGAAAATCACATAAATCAGTCTGCAGTAAGCCTAAAAATCAAATGGAAGCTAAACATTTGTCTTTGTCAGCCCCTTTAGAAGATAGTGGCCTAGATTTCTAAAAAGCTTTGTGCAAAACAGCCAAGCAGAGGAGCAGAGAGATGGATCATGTGTGATCCAGGGTGGTGACATCGGCCTTACTGTCACCTCCTGCCCCTTCCTCCCATTCCCAGGTAACTCACACCCCTCACAGCCCCGCAGCAAACAGGGCTTCAGGCTCTGGGCTAACCCAGCCTCTCAGTCAGCTGCTGGAATATTTACACAGCCTTCACTGGCCCACACAGTCCATAAAAATAATTCACTCCGACAAGACTTTCCCACAGCACAGAGCTACAAGCGCTGGGGACGGTGCTCAGACAAGCATAAGTGACAACCACAGCTCCCGACCCACAGCTCAGCAGCAAAGGCTTCACACCACCCAGTCCTGTCCAATATTCAGATTCTGCTGTAGTACTTGCTGACAGAGTTAAAATGCTTGCACCCTGACAGGAGGATGGCCTGCTTTGTGAAGAAGCATGAGCAGTTTAAAACAAACATGAGAAAAGCTAAAATTTTGCAGCAGGTTGCTCCCATAGTCCCCATCAAAGCCTCTCTGCCTCTCACACGGACAAACCTTCTTCTGCACACCATGACTATTCCTTTTGAACTTCTGATTTGAAAACAAGCTTGTGTATCGATTAGCGAGAGAAAGGGAAAAATCTGGCTTTGAAACTGTGCTTTTGAAGATATCTTCTTCTAGCTTCATGTAAATATCCAATGAATTTTGGAAATATTTTCAGTGACATTCAGGTGACAGGATACAATCTTAACCTATACAGAAATTTCTGATCTGATTCTACCAAGTGCTGCAGAGATTTGCATGAGTGAGTATGCACTCGTTAATTCTAAAGCTTTTTTGTAAAGCCAATTAGCAGATCAAAATTAATTTGTATTTAAACAACTGCAGAAATTAGTTTCTTTCAAGCACTCGCTTTTTTAAATTGCAGATGCAACTTCATTATCTGATGAAATATAGTGCATGTTGTCAAATTCAGGAAGTGGCACAGTCATGCAGTAACCAAGCATGTATGAATAGCTTTCATGACTTCTCAAATTTTAGTGTATAACCATAGGACACGGGCTAATACCCAGAGAACTTTAGCTCTATAAATTTCTGAAGATGGATGCTTTGATTAGTTGGGTTTAAGAGAAGTGTATGTTACAACCAAGCCCCTGTCACACCCGGGAAAAGAGATCAAGCAGCTCACACAGACATAATAACACCATTTTGGAGCATGATCAAATTGAGACAAACAAAGGAGATGGAAAAGCCTTAACCCTGCTTGACAGAAAACTTAATCCCTGAGCAGAAGGAAAGTCTCTCCCAGAGCAGGGACTTGAGCCAGCTCCTTCTCCAGCCCCATCCACAGCCTTGATAGTAAAACTGTCCTGACTCAAACTGCCCCTCAGTGTCACAGAGTGTCCCTTTTGAGAAGTGCTTACTGTCGACCTCTGCCTGCTGCCTTTAAAGTCAATGGCAAAGCTCCTACTGATGGCAATATGAACACAGGCAAGCTGAGGGGAAGTGGCTTTTAAGATGTTACCCCCAATATGCACAGTTAGAAAGCAATTTTACTTGCATGGTTGGTTCGAACAAAGCATTATCATGCTCTGAGCAGACCTATCTTCTAGTGAGCTACAGTGGTTGTTTGAGCATAAGCACAATCTGCCATGACATAATAAAGTCAACACATTACAGTTTAATTGGATGGAGTCATTTACACAGTAGTAACAAGGACTGAGATGCAAAACACTACTCCTCATTTTCTTAAATATACAGCCAGCTGGTTTCACTGCAGGAATAAAGGATATATGCCTCGCTCACCTCTTATTAGCCTTTGTATTTTGCAAGGTACTTTAAGAAATGTTTGCTAAAAATCCCACTGTTTTCAGAGATTGAAGCATTCAGCAACACATCTGCTCCCAGGGGAGTCAATCTGCATGGGAGTGCAGGAGGTGCTCCTCCAACTTTTATGTAGCTTTAATATTCCTGGATACAAAAGGCAACACCTGAAAGGCAAGCAAACTCCTTTGCAGGAAGAAAAGCCCCAGCAATGCATCTGTTCCCCAAAAACCTTTTCTCTCATGTACAACCCTCAGCTGGATGCTTCTAGAAAACTTTTGGACAATTACTTTGAGATGTAGGACCACAACTCATGTTTCCATAGGTCATGACCGTCAGCCACAGCCAAAGATAAATCTGTTTGGAGACTGCTCTCCCCACCCTGAATTTCACTCACTGAGCAATGCCACAGCAGCTGCACATGCACCAATCACACATCGTATTGACACATCCTGGGAGTACCCAGGGTTGGCACCATTTCAGAGCTGGCACTTTCCACCCAGGCAAATAAAGGGCATAACTAAAAATGCAGAGACAAGAGGTTTCTGAGGCTCCTGATGGCAAAGCTAAGCTTCCTGCATCTTTTTTTAGAGATTTCACATGGCCTGATTTCTAAAAACATCTGTTTATACACCTGTGAGGTAAAGATTCTGGACTGAATTGATAATTTTTCTCTAATTTTTGCTAACCTTCCAGTTAGAGGAGTTTCAGAGGGAAGAGGAGGCAAGACTGAATTTTGCTGTGTCACAGCACATCTGAGGTTGAGATTTGCTGTGGGGTTTGGGCAGGCAACAGCCTCCTCCAGCAGCACTGGCAGGTGCCATGTGGGTGCCCCTGCTGAGCTGCCTACCCCTTGTTCTCCACATGGAAAAATGGGAAAAACATGGCTAAATGGATAAGCCATTGTTGGGCCAAACTGTCATTCTTTGAGTGGTTTTTGTACTGTTTGATATTGTGTTGCTGGGCTGACTGGCATGAGGTGGCATCAGATACGCATTGTCACCACACAGTAACTAAGAGATGACAGACACGGGTGGGTGAGAGCCAAGCCTCTCCCAGCATGTCTGTGGGCAGCTCCCAAGTAGACAGCAGGAATAACACAGAGCTTCTTTGATAAAATACAGCTTAATTTTGTAAGCTGAGAGGCAAGGATTCTACCATGATGTATTTTGATATTTTATTATAGAAAAAGTAAATGTAACCATAACTGATTAATTATTTGCTGCAAGCTATTTGCCAAATTACATCCCAGTATTTCTTTTAATGTATTTTCTGGTTACACTTCATTCTAAGTGAAGTTTTAAAACCTTTTAACCACATCTTACTAATTCTCCTTTGCTGGCTTGATTAGCACTAATCGGATGAAACATTTGACTGGATAAATACACTAATGTTTTCTCTCCAGTTGAAAACATGCACTGTTGGTGCAACTTTCACAGTACAACTTTGAGACCTAAAACTGCTGTCCAACACCATCTTGTCAACAAACTAAATGTTATGAATGATTTTAAAAAATAAACCCTAAAGTTTTGCAGCCATTGACCGACCTGATTCATTGTTAATTGTAATGAGTATTTCCACAAGTTCTTTGACATAATTCATCTGAATCTCATCATTATGCTTCTTCCTCTCCCAATGTTTGTGCAAGGGTCTATTTTCCAGCAACAGCAAATAGTGCTCCACAGTACAGGCAGTGCAAAATAATGCAATGTGAGCATATCTACATCCAGAGACTGTCTCTCTGGTCATCTGCTGCATGGGTCAGGACTAACCAGTCAGACTAATCTCCAAATCTATTTTCTCCAAGGAGCTTTATATTAGAACTGTCTATAAAGTGAAATTGAGATGCAATTAAAAAAACCCTGAAATAAAAAAAAAAAAACCTCTTCTCACTTCTGTGACATTTTAGCATTTCCAGAACAAAAATTACATTTCTCAAAGAAAGAATAGAACTTCCCAAGCAAGTGTCTTTCCAGCTAAAATACATTCCTGAGGGTTGCCTTTGCAGCCCAGGCCAGCTCCTTGCACTTGACAGGTCCTGGCTCAGAGCAGGAGCCTGGCACTGGCACTGGCACCTGTGCTGGTGGAACACCAGGTGGGCTTCCAACAAACCCATATTGCATTGAAAGTGGAATCCAGTTCCAAGCACTTCCATGAAATATTTTGTTTATGAGAAAATTGGCATATTCTGAGAAATAAACAAAATACTTTCAAAAAATCTCTGAATAGCCTCACTTCATGTAATTTTGCTACACAAATAGATCTTGACAGTGTTTATTATCATCCATCAGGCCTCCATTAGAAGAACTGAAATTCAGCATAAACTGTTTCTTGTAGAAGGCTGCTGTCATTTAAAGTTTCATCTTCACACATAATTTTGTATCTTTGCTCCTGTTTCTCCTTAAGAGGTATTTCACACATTATTCTATTGTGTTATATGTCCCTGAGTAGTCTATTGAGCCAGTTTTTGGAGTGCCAACTCATTGTATAGACTGAGATAAATAAAGTCTTTAGTCCATTTAATGCTATCTACTTCAAAACAAATACATTTAAAAGCTTTCTTTTATTCTATTTTGGAGTACATGTAGTTATAAGCCATACTCAAGGTATTTTTACGTATATGGTTTATTTCCATAAACAGATTCAGGCAATATTCTCCTACTTTCACTAAAATGATTGCTTCCTAAATAGATATTACTTTGTAAAAGACAGAAAATCCTACAAAGTGACAGCTCACATTGTATTGTTTTCATTGGCACAGGATTATCCCTGCAAAAATCATCCTTTAAAAGTGCTGTCAGGTCCCACGAAGCAAAGGTGTTCCTCTCTTTACACTAGGTCCCTCATAATCACCAAGGATCTGTAGCCCCCCTTTCTTTAACTGAAATATGCTTAGTATACCATGAAACATTTGCTTGTCTCTCCATTTTTAGCATATGGAAATTTATGAAATAATACCTTTACAGTGACAGCAAATGCTATACTACACTCTGATTTTAAACTAAAATGCTGCAGACTGATTTTAAGATAAAATACCTCCAGATAACTTGAAAGATGGAATAAAAATTAGAATCATCATTCATTGTCTTAATTTAAATCCACATACAAGATTGCTTGTCATTGTGGAAGAGGAACATGTAATGTTAAAGACCCCAATTAAGACCCCAGCAATGTCAGTGTAGTCATTTCAACCTCTCCTCCTTCTGGTCTGCAGTGGGAGAGTCACTGTCCATAGCCTTTCTAAGATTTTCAGATGCAATGCCTAAAGTCTTATAGGAGGTATCCAGACCAAGAATTGCTATAGCTTTTATTGTGTTACAAGGTGCTTCTGTAAAACCCTCCTTGGTCTGTCACAGAGTCACATGTCCTTGAGGGAAGGTACAGCAAGAAATGAGGGAACCTATTCCTCCAGCTTCTTGCTCTGAAGAACCTTCTCCGCCACCAGGACTGCAATTAAAGGACAGTAAAATTCACAAAAAAATAAGAAAGCCCATGTCCCAAGGACATGAGTAAGCCCCAGGTACAATGTGCGTCTTTAAACACAAACAGGAGTAGTGGGGTAGATGATAGATTGCAATTATACTCAAAATATCTTGTTGACAAAACACTGAGTATATAGCCCTGTATAATATGACAAAAACTTGTTCTTCAACATTAGCTTTATGATTTACCAGAGAGAAATCATTTCTGGAAGGAATTATTTAGTACCATTCATTTAGCACTGAATTTTCCCTAGAGGAAAGGGATTTTTTTAAATTACAATATGTTTGTTGACAGAGCCTTCACAAGCTCTTACTTGCAATAACTTCGCTTACTTTAAGAGGGAGGTCAAGAGAGAAGACATTGGGTGAGTGGAGGCAAGAGAGTAGGGACACCAAAGCTTGTTCTCTGACCATCCCCATTGCCTTCTACATGGGTAATGCAGGAACTTGAACATCCCACAGTGGTTTCCTGCTTGTGGCACATATTGTGAGAGAAATAGTCCAGGTCAACTTGTCAGTCCAGTGTTAACTGCACATTATACCCACCAGGAGTTTGGAAGACACAGCAGCTGCCTTGGGCTGAGCAGGCACAAGGCTACACAGCCTTCTGCAAGCTGCAAATGTGCAAATGTAACATCAAGTTTTCTTTATTCCAGAACTTGCTGAAAATATTTTGGATGTTCAGTAAATTTACACTCAAGCCTTCAACGCCATTAAGAGACCAGAAAACCCTGTTCCTCAGATAATATGTCACTCCTATTCCCTTCCTATGTCCCATGATGACACTGCAGTTACAACATCAATCAGTCCCCTTCATAACATAAATATTCCTGCACATCTCTCTCATTAAAAGAAAGCCCCAGAGTAAACATGATTTAAGATTAGGCTGAGTATAGTCTGGTTTTGAATAAGAATATTGTAAAGTTTGTAGTGAGATCCAGTGCTTCCCTAACCCTTGCTTATCTAGTTAATAGCTTTTCCATGGCACAGACAAGCTGCTAGTTGACCTCATCCTAGTAATAAGGGAAAATCAGGCTCTTATTTCTAAGGGTCTAATTAAAAACACACCTACTGGGCTTCTGATGTGCTCTCAGTTGCTGCTGAAAGACACAAACTACCACAGCCCAGGCAACCTGTTCCCAGCTAAGGTCACCTCAAGGCTTGGCACCTCTTTTCACAAAGGAAGACCAAGTAATAAAGACATAGACCTTTACCACCTTAAAACCAGTCTATATCAAATGCTTTAGGGGTGACCTTGAAGAACTTGGTAGCCCACATGGTAAGCAGTGTAAGCCTGCCTCCTGAAGGTTCCTAAATGACTCAAGATGTTGGTTTTGCCAGACAAAGCCTTAATTTACCCTCACACCTTTCTGTTTCTTAGCAGCACAACTGCTGGAGCTTTAGTTTAGCTCATGGACTGAGCATTGTCAGTACAAAAAAAAAATCATTCTCCGTTAGAGTACTTGACCTTTGAAATTTATATTTACTCAATTCTTCATGAACCAGAGACCAATAAACCATCAAGGTACTCTTGCCAAACATAGCTTTATACACTGCCTTAAAACAGACTAGTGGTGGGGAAAAGAGCAGCAATTTTGGGAACTATTTTGGTGCTTATGTTTGTAGCAAGCTATTTGATTTGGACTAGTGATGAAGAAGAATTTATAAAGATCTGATCTACACTGGGATTTCAGGATTTTTCCAACATGCATGGTGTTGGGTTTTTCTTAAAATAATCCAAATAAATTCCTAAAGCATTGATCTTGTCTGACAAGACCAAATTAATGCAGAAGTTAAAGCACCCTGCTCTCAATGCACATCAAAATGATCAAAAATGCAGGCAAAACACTACAATTAAGTGTTTGGCTTTGTGTCTTTCACACCAATATCCGTTAGGTCCTGATGTCCTGCAAACATTTTCACCAGCTGCTGCTGCACAGGGACATGCATTATTTATACACTGTGCATACTTACAAAAGGCAAGCTCTTTGCCATACTCAAGTAGTCTCTGAATAACACATAAAAGTGCTGGATTGCACAGAGGAGACCTAACATGAGCCTGCAGGGGCTCCTCACAGGCCACTGTATGGCAAACTGTAACCCGGAGATGTGCCAGGAATGCAGCTGCTGGAAAGGCTGTGTCTGAGGTGAGCAGCTTCACACAGCTCTGCTCTCAGTGGGCAGTGGTGGCCCAAGACACACAGCCCTGGGACAGTGAATAACTAGAGTTCAACTGAGCAGTCAAAGACTTCTTAATCCCTCATGCTGGGCTGCACTTTCTGTTCTTTGCCTCCTAAATACTACAAAAACCTACCCATAGTTTGCTAAATACCCAGAAGTAATGGAAGATAAGAAGCGCTGCAGAATGTGCAGTGTTACGATTCAATGTACATCTCTGACAGAAGAGATAACATCCCTACCAGTGACCTGACCTACCCGAGGCTGACATGAAAAGTGGTTATCCACTCACCCTTATCAGCAAAGTGCTGCTCATGCCAACACTGCACAGACGACCTGGAAACTTCTCAGCAGTGGCTGACCCTGGGTCTGGGCCCCTCTTGCTGGGTGCTCTGTAAACAGAGGGCCAAACTATCCCAAGCAAGCACAAAGTATGTGGAAAAACCAGTGGGGATGCAGCAATGCAAATGGACTTCTATACACCATTCAGAAGGTCTTACTGTGGTTTATAAGCATGAGTCAGTGTAGGTTAAAGCCTCTAGCAGAAGAACAGGAATTCTGGGGGAAAGCCTCTTTCCCAGTCAAGTAGCTTCAGACAGCGAACATCTCATACCTGAGTGAGCTGGTTTCATCCAAGGGATGGGATCAGCACACTTCAGGCATTTGAAGGGTAGGAAGCATGGTCTGAAACAAGACCTGGCATATCTGGAAACAGGGACAGGCTTAATGTGGATCCTCCTTATGAATGACTGGTTATGTAACCGAGGTGCTACCTCACTGGTTAGGAAATGAAGGAAGGGTTCAGCATTGCAACCCTTTTCCCTGACCAAACACTCCAGTTCACCTCAAGTGCAAAGAGTAAGGATTTTCAATGAGAATGGGAAAGGTTTATCTCTATCAGCCACAAGTGTTTCCTCACATTTTCAATTCCCAGGTCAGATACTGCTTGTGATCTTGTTTGTAAATTAGATCTTTTTTTGTAAGTTAGACCTTGTTTGTAAGTTAGATCTCACATTTTTATTACAGTAGTTTTCTTTCTTGTATTCCTTAACTAGGATTCTCAAGCTTTTTCTGAATTCACTCCTTTTAAATGATTGGTTTCCTGAGTTGCTTTTAGCCCTTGGCTACTGCTGGAAGACAGAGGGTTACTGACTGCTATGTGATTTTATGTAAAATTAAATGCAGTAGAAGCTTGAAAAAATTGAAGGAGCAGTTTTGCAGCCATAGTTTGTTTCTCATTAGCCTGCAGCAATTTCACTTAAAATTTCTACCATCAAGTTTTCTACTATTTGCTTTTTAAAAATAAAGTACTAAGTTTTTCCAGGGAGGTGATTGGAACAATGTATTAAAGATGCAAGTTGCAGTGTCTTCAGAATAGATGGGTTCTCAAAAGGCCTTTGCTCAATTAATCAGGCATAAAGAGCTTGGCAGTATCACAATCTGTATGTTGGTGTCAAGGACATCACCCATGTGTCACTCCTGTAATCAACCCAATTTGCTAAGCTCCCGAGTTCCTTGCCACAGCCTTTAGATGGAAATAAAGCCCACTTGTTAATCATGAGGATAATGGATTTTGCAGTAATTGACAGTGACAGAAGTAAAAACAAATTGCCTTGGGTAAACAATGAACTAGCAAAATCCTCAGCAGCAGCCAGCTATGATCTGCATTTCTGAATAACAAAAGCTGCACAAATGGTGCCTCCAGTAAGCAGCAGTGAGAGATGTGTGCATTTCCCAGTATTTCTTGAGCCCTATCCATCTTGTGCCAGATGCATTTAAACCAGGAGACCGCTCCTGTCTTACAAGTTAAGAACAGGTAAGATCAGAAGGGAAGAGGGTGAAAAGCAAGATGTCCAGAACACAACTGCCAAAGTACTCTCTCCTCAAATGCCCGTATTTGAAATACTCAGCTATTCAGTGCACTACTCTTTTGCCATAACTTAACGTATTAAAACATCAACCTAAATGTAAAGGCAGAAAAGCCTTTTCTGTTAAAATTGTATCACTGAAAACTATAGCAATAATTGAAGTCAATACTATTTAAATTGTAAATGCTGAGAGATAAATTGTAAATGCTGAGTGCTTACCACATAATGCAGAAACAGTTCAGAAGCAGTGAAGGTCAGGATTTACAAGCAAAACTTATTTAGGAAAAGACTTAATAATGGTCATTTTTATTTGCACCCTGCTGTCATTCCAGTGGGTGCAGTCCAACAACAGAAGTCCATTTTGATACCAATCCCCACCTATGGATTATTAAAAAAATAACCAATTCATCATAACATTTCAGAAAAATATATCAATTTCAGAGCCAAGAGCTTGCTAGTGATGGATCACAGATTGAAAAGACTACTGAGAGAATAATATGAGGAAACTGTTGCTTTGGAAAGATCATACAATCCAACTTAGCGATGAAATACAATAATCAGAAAGCAGGATGCTCTTGGTAACAAGTGTGGTTATCCAGCCTCATGGCTGGCTTGGGAGCTGGGGAAAATGCTTACTGTTTCCAGGCATAACTTTCCCCTTTGTCAACCTGCCACACAGCATTGTTGTGCTGGGAAAACAAGACTGTATATACACTGTAGTTATCAGAAGACTTTATACTTAGTTTAGCTTTTCTGGGCACCTGCAGGAGGCAAAAGATTTCATTTTGCAGAAGCACAAACTGAGTAATTATGAAATCAAGTAACTTGCTAAGTAAATGAAATTACAAGATCCCATATGCCCTGTTAGAGATCCTAAATGTTCTGAGACTCCAGTAAGTAAAAGGGCCTAGTACTCACAGGAATAAAGATTCTGAACACTGCTCAGTTTCAGCAGCATGTGTCATACAGCTGGACATGACAAATCACTGGTTCTTTTGCTGTATCAGTATGTACTTCTGCTAAACATGTCTAATGTAAAAAGTTACATTAACACATTGACAGACATCAACACTGCCACTGTGCTTACCAGTCCATTACCTCTCTTATTTCTGAATCTTCCACATTTAAGAGGTTTTCTGTAGCAAATGTAGTAAATTTTAAAGTTCTAACCCTTCCTATGTTTGGGTTTTTTCCTTTTAACTTTTTCCACTAGACACATCATGGACAGCATGTTGGCAGCTCTGATACACTGCAAAGCACTTGTGCTCACCTTACAACATTTGTCACATATCATCACTGATCCAATGCCTCACAAGCTGCTCTTATACATGTCATATGCACAATATGAATTCTGAGAACCTGCTGTCAAACAGGATTATAAAAATCCTTTAGAGCCAAGTTCTTTAAACATTTATGGCTAACTGCTATGCGAGTCAAGTGCACTGTTTATATTACCAAATGTCATATCTAATTCCCTGTTATGAACCCTTGAAATAAAATTATGTGATAATTACACAATCTGTTTGAAACCTGACAAATATATTCCCAGTTCAAATGATTTATGAAGATAATGCGTTGCTATAGCATAATGGTACTTCCTAATGGAAGCAGTAAAGCTGTTTCCCCTGCTCCAATAACCACAGTGATTTCTTACACAACTACTGATTAAGCAATAGATAATGTAGGCATTTTGGAAACTATATACCCACAGATTGGTTTCAGGCTGTTCAAAAGTTATGGCCTGTCTATCTAACTGGCCTGTTAGCAAGGTATGATCTTCATTTGGGCTGTTTTACTCGCTCCTACCCAATTTAGTACCACTGCACTAGATTTATGTCTACAGTAATGCACAGTTTAGTCTCTTTTTGTAAGAACTGCTGTTAATCAGAAAATTAATTACCTAGCTGGTGTGGTGTAAGACATTAGTAATGCCTACCCTCCTCTCCTGAAAGGGACTTTGGATTGGTAACTGGTGAGCATGCAACTCCCATACGAAGGAAAGGCTCACTGCTGGTGATGAGCTGTCTCTGATGGGCAAGCCCTGCTCACAGTACACCACCAGTGACAGCAATTGAGGCACAGACAGCCAAGTGCAGCTGTGTGGCATCTCCTGTGTGCCCTCCCTTTGCCTCTCCACTATGTGTTCTCCCTCCTCTCCCTTCCTTTCTTGATGCTCAAAAGGGAAAGTGATTCAATACACTAACAACTACATATTACATTATTTTCCTACTTCCTTTTCCCACCAAATGAGAAGATAAGTCTCAACTGTTTCAGCATCATTATAATTAGTATGTATGGCAGATGATCAAATTAATTGTTCCTGGGTTCAAATCAAGTACTGGTAAGATGTTAACAATTTAAATGAGACCTTCAATTTTCTACACATTTCTGCAGAGAGTTTAGTAATTGCCTTAGCTTTGTTCATTCTGCCAGTCCATGCTTCAGAACACTGATTTCATTAATGACCAGCTAAACATGACTGCCCTGCTGATGATTTGTTCCCATGCTACCTGGGAAATGTCATTTGAAATGGCCTAAGCTCAATAAAAGGGCACTGAAAAATTTTAAGTGGCAGCACTTTGTTTCACTCCAAATTTCTACAAGTAGGAGGAAAATTTTATCTTATACAGCCATATCCAAAAGCACATTGAGACATTATTGGTGCAACTTCCAAAACCATATCTGCTGTGAAGAAATAAGAAAACTCTCACTATGACACTTTTTCTGAGTTTTGACTATCTTAAATGTATATTCTTCAAATGCATTAGTGCTAGAATTGTAGTCTACTTAAAGAGGAGCTCTAATCTGATTTATTCTTGCCTTCACTCTACTTTGTCAGTAATGTTAGATCTGTAAAGCATGAACTTTTAATGTTTCAGATTCAATGGCCAGTGGACAAGCTGAAAGTAAGACTGAGAAAACATATTCTCTCTTCCTTAGTAATATTCAATATTTTTCTGTGCTTAGCTGATGACTATTGCTGTCTCTGTGCTTTTAGGTGGGCAGAGGAACTTTGGTTGAGGGAACAGAATAGTGTTATGACAGGTTTCTTAATATTTTAGTGAAAATGTATCCTCATGCATTCAAACTTTTAGGATCTTTTATGTGAGTTTATATGTGCTCAGAACTTGTCAGATAAAATCTACAGCTGGAAGATGAGGATGGGAGCCAGGTATCCCACAGTCACCCTTCCCAGGGTTGCTGGGAGAGAGTAATGACAGGAGCAGAATCAGGAGATGATCAGAACTGTGCGCTGGGACCCTGTTGAGTCAAAACACTTACTCAGATAATGGAACACTTACTTACCTACACTGTACAAATCAATTCACTGAAATTCCAGGAAGGTTTATGATTGCACTGGGGTTTGCTTCAACATCTCCCTGGCTACTGACTGAGGTTAGATCTCTTTGTATTAAAGGTTGACCCTTTCAGTGCTCAGTTGCCTGCGGATGACCAAGACACCTGCTAACAATGCTGAAAATTATTGTAAGAATTTTTTTAGCATTAATGAAATGGGATTTTTTTTCTTAAACTATTTTCTGATTCCACAATTTCAGATGAAGCATTCCTAAGAAAGATATGTCTGTGGCACACTAAAGGACTGGTAGTTGGGCAAATTTATACAGCAACAGAAAGCACAGTCCTGAGGAAAGAAACAAACATAGAACCAGGCACTGTTACCTGCACTGCCAAAGCAAGAATTAGCCCTAAGAGAAGCATCAGCAAGTCACTGTCCTCATGAATAATTTTAAGGCAGTTATCTAAACTAGAAGTACAGCAGGTGTTAGATACTAATCTGTTGTGCAAAGTAATTACATTAGTTTTATGCAATGTAATTGCAAATGAGTGTAACAGGCATTGAAGGAGGGGTGGGAGATGAATAACAAGGGTAAAAGCCTGCAGTTGCACAGATGAGCACTGTGCATTTATGGATGAGGTAGAAATGGGAACTTTTATAAGTTCTGATGGACATGCCATGGCCAAGCAGAGTTACCAGAGTGCAACAGAAAGGACGATGCCAACCATGCAGCAGGTGCCTGCTCTCCACAACGTTTAAAAGAGCATCTTGAGAAGCGCAAGCAGGTTTTGTCAGCTGATATTTAGTATTGTCACAAGGGAATAAAGTTCACTGATATTTTTTGACAGATGCAAGAAGGGAACTTCAAGGAACCTCAGACAAATTTGCTTCAATTGCTGACTGCCAGTTTCACTTTCCACTGCTTTTCAGGCACACACATGTGCTGGAGATCTCTCCCTTCACCTCAGCTTGGCTTGTTGACGGTAAGCTTAGATATCTCCCAAGAGAGGAGCTGGCTCACCTGAAAGCCACTCTGCAACCTGTCTTCAGGACAAGGCAGGTCCACCAGCAATCCTCTACCTGGGAAGGTTAGGAGCATGTTGTCAGCAGAGAGAAGGGCTTACTGGTACCTGAGCCTGTGGGGTCCCTGCCTAGAGTGGGCTTTAGGCAACATGAGAAAAGGTGCTAGAATTTCCCTGGGAGAAATTGGTTGGTGGGAGGAAAGAGTTTGAGAGAGCCAAGACCAACTTCATTAAAAAATGTATTTTTTGTTGGGGAAACAGGATGAGATGGGTCAGAGAACAGGGAAAGAAGGAGAGGAGGTTTCCAAAAATCCCACCTACTGTCTATACTATCAGGTGACCCTGCAGAAAACAGGGTGAAAACTATCAAAGACCATTAAAATTTAGCATTTAGTATTAAGATCACATGATCAAAGACAAATCTACTGGAGAGGATTTCCCAAGTGTACCACACATAAGAAACCAAGAGGTTTGTAGACCCTCTGTCTTGCCACCAGCACAGGACCATTGCCCAGACCCCCAACCCTTCATGATGTTCTCTGCACATTTTCCCCAGTCAGGCACTTCTCCTGGCCTTTCTTTCACAGACGTGTCCCAGGCACTTCCCACACAGAGTACTTCAGCAACAGAGGTCAAGGACTGAAACCCAGGTCCTAAGGTTCCCTGAAGCCTCCATGCTCTGAAATTCTGCATTCATTCAAGAAAAGCCACAGCCTCACATCTGTTCTACTTTCAGCTGGAACTACATGTTTTCTGTGATGCTTGGTTTTCTCTTTAACTAGAACAAACATTCTAAACGTTGGAATAGGGAGACCACAGATTTATTACAAGGAAGAAGTTGGAGTTTTTCATGCAGACAATGTATATGGATACAAATACCTTAAAATCAGAGCAAGGGAAAGATTTTTCTCCATATTTGGTAGCTATTGACCTCTGTCAGTGTCCAAAAAGTAAAACATTTGACTTCTGGGTGGGTTTTGGTTGCTCTTTTAATTCTCCAAGAATCCTGGTGTAAGGATTAGATCGATTCCTGTCCATTAGAATTTGAAATTAATCTATTTTACAGCTCATGAGTGCCCTTGTAGTGTTTCACTAAGCATTTTTGATAGATGGATGAATTTAAATAGAACAAAAATGTATCTGATAATGAAGTCATTATGCTTCTTCTCATTTAATCAGAATATTTGTACCTTATAAGTCCATTGGAATATCAACGAGATGATTCATATCAGGTTCTTCAGGGAAATAACAAGCTTTTTTTAAAATGTTATTCTTTCAGCAGTGTGACTTGTCTCTTGCAACCATCCACTTCATGCAAAGCTTTGGTAAGTTCACTGTGCATCTCTGCAGCCCTATGATCCAGTTTCAATCCTTTCTTAACAACGGTGCCATCATTTAGAAGGTGCCATATGAAGAACTGCATTTTACCTTGAACAGGTGTTCATAATTCAGATGAATGCTTAGAGGGAAGTGAGTGTGTAAACTCACAGCTGACAGAGCTTCTGGGGAAAATCTGCTGGTTTTCAGTCACATGAGGAGAGCCAAGAGCAGGTAAGGACCAGGAAGACATCAACAGTGCTGCAGGCAATGGAGTCCACTCAAAACATGGGTCCCCCAGGTAGTAAGACAGTCTTTGGGGACTGTTTATGCCCATTTGCCAAATGCATGCTACATCTACTTTTAGGGCTGCTCCCAACCCAAACTATGGGGCCATCCACCTCCCAGGAGGATTAAGAGATGCAGTTGTAACAGTTACAGATGCGACTGAGCACATTCATGAAAATTTAGCATTACCTCACCTCCCTTTGCTGCCAGGCACCAAAAACCACGGTGAGAAACAGAAAAGCTCGTTGCAAGCACTGTTCAGCAATAGTTAAAACATTGATGTGTTATCAATACTGTTTTAATCCCAAATCCAGAGCTCAGCACCATACAGACTTCTATAAAGAAAATCAACTCCAGCCCAGCCAGATTTAGAAGAGTCTTAATCAAGAAAATTTTGTCTTCGCTGGGGCCCTTTAGAAGATGGTTACAAGTTTGTGATCATGTGCAAGATTGTATCAAGGTAAAACAATTTTCTCCAGCTTTAAATTACTCATAATAAACCACTGTAGGCATGAAGTAGTTTATGGGAAAATGAGGCATTAATAAAATGCTCCTAGCTAACTGCTGTTTGCAAGGCAGTTTTGAACCAAAATTTTCAGTCTACATGTTTTATTTCACATTCTTACCCATGTACTGAACAGATGATTATAACTACTCAGACATAACTAAACTTCAGCACATATTTTTAATTACATCCTAAATACCAGAATATCTCAGATAATACTGCTCTGAGTTGCAGTCGTGCTCTACATGTTAATATATATGATACTTTAAAGACACATCTCATTAGGTAAGACACTTTAAGGAAAGATTTAGAAATTTCAGTTCCAGCATATCACAAATTTCAACTCAATCCATGCTGAAAGCCATGACAAGCCTCAGGATAACAGTGAATGAAACTTGCAAATAGCCCTTAACAAAAAAGGTGGGAAAAACTATGTTTCAGTAGTTTTACGCTTCACATGCATACATTTTTAAATTAGAACTGTTTTTTACTTCTTTACCAAGGATGAGTTGCATTTCCACGTTCAGCTACAGTTAATAGGGAAATAAGAACTTTTTCCTTTTTCCTCCATGTTATTCAGACCTGTTGAGTCTCACAAACTGAGTGCTTAGCAAAGGTTCCACAGTCAGTAGCGCTCATTTAACTATTTCTGACCCCAATACAGCAAAGCAACATTGCTCTCCCTTTCTAGCCTCTCCCTGCCTCAGGACAGTGTGGAGATGACCCCTCCTCCCTTTTAAAGCCTCACCCTTCACCAATGTGTTTAATTTAAATTAAGAGACCATTACCTGCTTCCCTGTGCTGGTTTTGCCTTTCTGCAGAAAGCAATGCAATAAGAACCAGAGCAGGCACAAGGCAGAGGCAAGAGGCCACAGCCAGAAATCAAACCCACAGTTCCTGGTGATGGGGAGTAATTGCACCACTTCATCTCTTGGGTTTGCATCCCAGACTCTGGCAGCTGAACCACCCTCACCCAAGGCACAGTGTGTTTCAGGTCAGCACTGAGCAACCCAGACATCCATTTTGTACCTAGGAAAGCCAGAGTAGTGAAAGATTAGTTTTTCATCCTTTTTCATGTCCCAGGACATAAAACACTCCCCTGTGTTGCACACCCTTTCCATCACATCTAAGGCAGCATCACACCATCTAGAGGTTCTGAGTGCATTCAAAAATAAATGTTTTGATAAAAGGCCTATTTGACCTCTGACAGGTATTTCCCCTCCAATCATTCCCTTTTTGCCAATTGCAATTCAGCTGAGGCTGCATTTGCTCTTAGTTGTTATTTATTGCTCAACAACTTGACAACAGGTGAGTTATTGACTATTGACTGACACCAAATGCTGTCTCATCCTCTTCTGTCAGTCGTGCAGACTGTGTAAACCATTTGAGGAGTAACATAGAAAGGAGGGCAGAAAGGGTGCTGCTGAATGGCGAGGCTCTTGACTCATGCTTGGAAATGAAGCCATGATCACACCAAGTGTGAATGCATCCCTCCTGATAGGAATTCATTTCACTGCCAGAATTGGTCTTAGAGGGTTTTTTCTGAAGGTCTGAAAAGCCCACTCAGTGCTGAGGGATCTTTCAGAAAGAATTTGTGCTCTAAGCATATTAGAGACTTAATGTGGGATTGAGGGTGTGTATGTGGATCTCTTAAGGTCTGAGGTGACTGACCCCAACACCAGGCTGTGGTTCTAGGCTGCGGTTCTAGACTGGGGTTCTGGGCTGCGGTTCAAGGCTGGGGTTCTAGGCTTCTGGATCTCTTAAGGTCTGAGGTTACTGATGAATGCATCCTTAAGGACCAGATAGCCACCTGTATAATGTGGATGCCTTGTAGCCAGTAGAATCTCTCCATGTGAGGTGAACTGCTGACCAATAGTTTACTGGTGTGTTATATGTAGGAGTAGATAAAAGTGAAGCTATTACTAAAACTAAAGTCCTTTGTCTTTGGTGAGCCTTCTGATCACGCTGCAGCCTGAGTGTCTCTGCCTACTCAACTGTCACAAAGCTGACCTACATTACCTCAAGAAAGGGTGACCCCAATAACTTAAAACTTGATTTCAGGGAAAAAAAAATATATATCACACGAAAAGTTTCATGAAGTCAAATTTTTTTTTTCCAATGACTGGATGTCTTCGTTTGAGGGGGAAAAATCAAAATATTTAGCCACAAGCAGAGGAGGGGTTTTCCTCCACAATAATCACGCCACTCTTTATCAAATTTAAGAAAAGAAACTTTAATCAGACAATGGATACAAGAAGGATAACTGTTCTTAACTGCCATATATATATATGTAGGTATAGGTATAACTATAAACAGACCAGAGCAAAACCGCTTCCCCAACAACACAGAAAAAAAAACAACAACCCCCACAACAACAACTCCCACACTGGCAAGTTTCCTCTGGGAGAAGAGTTATACTTATGAGGCAGTATCAGTGTCACAGCCCAGCTGGCTGCAGGGTGAGTTCCCAGTTGAATTCTGTCTCTCTCTCTGTGTCTCTTGTCCCAAATGAAGAAGGAAAACTGGAAGTGGGGAACCGCCACGTGTCCTGGAAAGCAGCTGCAAACTTCTCTCTCCCAGGTCGCTGCCCCAGCCAGGACGGGCAGGCTGTGACGCTGCAGGTGGTGGAGAGACTGGAGCAGAGACTGGGACCAGGAGAACAGCCGTGGTGAGGAGAAAAGAAGCGGCTCAGCAAGAAGCCACAGCAGTAGCCAGCAGCAGGAGCAGGAGAAAAAAAGACAGCTTCTCTCCTCGGCAGCACACCCACTGCTCCTGCGTTCCGCTGAGCTAAGAATGGAAAAATGTCCCCAAAAACAAAAGAGACAACCTGCCCCCACCCAAGCGATCAGCAGTTAACTACTTCTTGTTGTTAACTACTGGCATGGACAGTTAGTGGCAGGGGAGAGAATTTACATAATAATTCCAAACTACAACACTGGAACAACATTAATTGCAAGACAAGTTTTTCATAAAGCTGTAAGCAGTGGAGACAACAAATAAGTGGTGTTGGCAGGATTTAGTTAAAAATCTCTAAGTGGCTTTTATGAAGCACGAACTTTCCTTTTCTCTGCCATTTCTGAACATCAATTAAAGCAGTCTTTGTTGGAAGCCAGGTTTCAAGTGCTTAGCTATCTTCTTCATTCACATAGGCTAGATCATTAAGTATCAGTGTTACCTAATTCAACCGCCACAGTCTGCACATACACTGCTTGTATATGCTGCACAACTCCAAATTCACAAAGCAGCATCCAGAGTAGCTCAATAAAACTCTCTGCTCCAGGCACAGCAATGGTCAAAAAAAATCTAATCAAACCATTGGATGCCTAGAAAAAGTGATAGAAAACACAGAAATTAAAATAATGTTCTCAGATCAATATTACTCTTTCAGAATGTAAAGAAAGACTGAACAGCATAGCTGCTAAGTAAAGTGAAGTTATAACCTTCAATTTTTACTCAGTCTACAGAAAGCTTGCAGAGGAAGAAGTGCAAATTGGTTGTGCCCTGATTTCAAAAGCACTTGGTTCCCTCATTACAGCAATCAGTGTGAAGGCACGTGAGGAACACACACCCGAGGCTCTGTCGGCACTTGCAGGCTCTCCTCACACCCTCAGTCTTACAGCCAGAACACTTTATGGCTCAAGCTGTCTGAAATAGATACTGTGGACAGCAGCACAAATACTGAATTTGTCGAGAGAGCTGACACTGCGCTCAGCACATCTGTAATTGCAATCTGGTCCCTACCAGAAGTAATTCCAAGCAACCACTTAGGAATAATATTTTTTTTACCCTCCTTTTCTATTTTTAAAGAAACTCAGAGAAAGTATCTACAGATGGCTCAGGGATCCTCACTGCTTCATCCTACCAGATTGAGAAGCTGACCTATATCTGTCCATGCACCCACATGCCACTGGAAAATAGAGCAGTCACTGGCCGTGTCCCTGCTGGATAAGCAGGATCCTCGCAGCCTCTGCTACAGTACTCGGTGAATAACTTCAGATGGAAAAATGTTTTCCTGCAGCAATCTGGTAAACTCCTTTTTCCACTGAAATCCCATTAGCAACCCACCTTCCCAGGACTGCTGCAGCACCAGGGAAATGCTGGCTGCCTCTCCAGTCAGAAGGAGTTACAGAGCCTGTCAGGGAGTACAGATAGAGGGCCATGGCTTTCACTAAAATCACAAAATTTACAGCTACATTTATCTGCAGTGTCTGAAAGCACAAAGAGGAAATGACAGAAGTTTTTTTCTCTCCAGCACTGCTTTTAGATGAATACACCATTTTCATTGAAGAAAATAGAGTCTTACAGCAAAAAGTACTTTTGCTATCACACCCAGTTAGCACACAATACACATTTATCTATTAAGATAAGATCGAGAGGGAATTTTGGTATGGATAACTTAGTCATTGTGTTACTGATAGAAGGGCAATGCAAGCCTGTTAAGGCTCACAGCAAGTACCTGGTACCAGTATGTGCTTAAATCCTGCAGTACTCAGTGTCAGGTACAGGGATTTGCAAAACTGAGATCCCCAGGATAGTGGCATTCTAGTGGTGGCAGACCTGATACACTTCCACTCATTTTAGAGTAACATGTGAAAAATTTGGATACCTTAAACATAAAATCTCTGCTTCCCTTAATCAAGTGAAGTTTCAATTTATAACTTTCACATCTAGATTCATGCACTCTGAAACTTGATTTTATTATTAT
Organism: Pithys albifrons albifrons; assembly: GCF_047495875.1. Lineage (NCBI taxonomy): Eukaryota > Metazoa > Chordata > Aves > Passeriformes > Thamnophilidae > Pithys > Pithys albifrons. The sequence goes on along the minus strand of NC_092465.1, from coordinate 7,981,155 downwards.
GTATCTTCACAGTGGCTTCTGTTCAAAATAGTTTATTTAGCACCCCACTGCACAGGACCACAACTGAAGCTAAAGCAAACATTTGATCAAAACTGAAGATGTTTGGTAGGCAATGACAAGAACACTTAAAGAAATAAAGCATTTAAGAAATAAAGTTAAGTAAAGAAAACAAGGAGAAATAAGCTAGAAAGTTGCTACCAAGTATAGTATTTTCTGTTTGAATGTCACCTTTTTTCCCCAGCTTTTAATGAAACAAATTACTGCTCTGGTCTATACAGAACAGGGGCCACACTACAGACACTCAGACCGACAACTGCTTTTACCACAATTGCCACAATGCCATATAGAAGAACAAACCTAACATTTTTAGGTAAATTGTTTTACCAATGTTTTTATTTTTTAAACAAATACTGCAAGTTTTTTAAAGACAGAAATCAATGACTGCTATAACGATTTTCATTATAGCAGTTCCAATGCCAAGAAGTAATTATGGTTTATTACTTTTTCTGTTTTACTGGAAATGCCCACACTTATGATAAATTGTTACACTACTTGGTCTGGATGCTAGACCACATCCAAGATTAGAAGAAATTATGAGTTTAATTAGACTAGCTGTGATGCCAAGCCACCTTCTTCCATTCAACTGCACCGTCTTCCTATGGAAATATCTGAAAGCTTTGATTCCATGCAACGAATGAAATAAATTAAGGTTCAACTTTCCTCACAGGTAACTTCAGTTTAAAATACTTAATTACTACCTTTCAGCCATATTTTCCCCACAGTAATTTTGACTGAGTATCTTTAGTAATTATGGACAAGCTTATTTGACTGACAAAGGTATCTGTTAATCACTGTGGCCTTCTTGTTTTTTTGTTGGGAATATGGCATTAGTATCAGTGAGAAACACTGCAGTGCATACAAAGTTGAAAGAAGCTGAGCAAGCTTGAAGTAGTCGCCTCTTCCATGACTTGCAAGCTCTTGTAACACAGAGATCCACAGGAAGGAAGGAAGGAGCAAAGCTGAAAGAGTTCATTGTTGGCAGCAAGGGATGCTGGCACTGCCAAGTCTGGGCGCCCACACTGTCCCCACTGGTGTGATCACTCCACTGCCCACGCTGCCAGCCCCACACTGCTGTCCCTGAAGAGGGATGTGGCGGCTGTCATCTGGCAGGAGGGTGCAGAGATATCCCCTCTCTCTCAGAACCTTGCTGATCCCAGCACGGCACAGACCACTGCCCACAGGAAACTCGGGAGTGGTTCAACATCTATTCAAAGGGATTGGGTGGGGAGAGGCACCAAAGCTCACACAGAACCCTTCATCTCCATTTTGGGGCAGTGCTGCCTTTCCAGGCTCAGCTTGGCCCCTGCTGACAACCTCCCAAAGACTAACACACAAAGCTGCCTGAGGGGGCTCATGAATCCCTGTCCCTCTCCATGCCCTCCTCACCTGTGCCACCCCTGCCAGCCCTGGTGCTGCTGGGGATGGGCAGAGACCTGATGGGTCAGCCCAGAGGGGGCAGCCAGAACCCCCTCAGGTGTGGGATGGCAGTCTGTGAGGGAGAGCCCCAGGGTCCCTCCCCATAGCCACAGGCATGGCTGGAAAAGGGGTATTCCTTTCCTAAAATTAGTTCCTAAAGAAAAGGGAGATTGTGAATCATTGCATAATTAAAAATATTGAAGGGAAAAGCACAGGATGGGAGGTGGGGGCCTGTGGGTGCTTGCCCCTGGCAACCACCACCTGTTGGCTCTCTCACTTGCCTGTCAATCTTTATTTTTATGACTAAAAGTTCCAGTGTTTTCAGTGGACTGGGTGTTTGTTTCCCAGTGCTGGCTGTAGGGACTCCTGTGAGGAGCTTCCTGCCATCTCTGCCACAGCCCCAGCACAGGGCACAGCCCTCAGCAATGCCACCTCTGGGAAACTGTATTTCAGGAAGCTCAGTGTGCTTTTGTGGCAGCACATCCATTGCAGCACCTTGGTGGCCTGGGGCCTTTCCTCACACCAAAACCCCAGCAGGTTTCTAGGGAATTCAATGCTGTTAAATAATGCACTTCTGAGGCCAGCAGTGAGAAACAGCCCATGCCATAAACCGGTCAAGTTTAATCAGCAACATCCATCAGGAGAGAGCTGTGGCCATGGAGGCTGAATTATTTCTCTCTCAACATCTTGAGCTCAGCTCAGGACTTTTGCCGAATCTTCATCTTGCTCCCAGAGCAGGGCTGATTTCCAGGGAAGCTGTGCCAGAATCCTTAGATCTAAGGCAGATCTGCCACAAGGCATATTTCCTCTGAAAATGGATTCTACCTCCAAGTCTTGTCAGCCTTTCCAAGACTTTTTCATTTCTGCCATACACTCAGGAAAATGGCCTTCCAGCACTGCAGTTAGAAAGTCCCCTGAGTGCCGAATGCAGTCAGGCTCCAACAGCTTCCAAATTCTTGCTGCAGGAGCAGAATTGAGGCTCAAAGAGAGACTCCTTTATCTGTGTTTTGGTTTTTTCCTGGAATTTTCAGTTGGTAGGAAAATCTGAAAGTTTTCAGTTTTCTTCACTCGGGATTGAAACCACATATCAAATCCATGCAGGCAGAAAAAATCCTGGAAAATCTCTGCATGATCTGTCCTTTAAACCTCAACAGCGGAAGTTTTACAGTGGTTCAAATGAAAGAGGCAAGGAGGAAAAAGAAAATCCTTGCCCATGACTCCTTCACCAAGGGGGAGTGACATATTAGCTAGTTGCCAGTCTGGGAAGTGCTGATTTGGGCTGTATTTTAGCTCACCATGATATATTTTGAGCATCCTCATAGGATCAGAGTGCTCTTGTGCTTAGATAGCCCAGGTGTACAAACACCTTCCAAAGCCTCAGTCCCACTTGCTGCAAGTCCAGCACTTCTTCCTTTAACTGTCATATCCACAGAAAGAGTTTCTTTACATTCACATTAGTTTTACCAGATAATTTTAGGGCTGAGGTATTTCATTGATTCTCTATGGAACACAGCTACAGTACCTCACTCTTTGCTCATACATCTCACTTTTAGTAGTCCTATACTCCCAGGGACAGGTCCACTTCAAAGTACTAAGGACAGAGCCATTTATGCCAGTGAGCCCTTCCCAGAGGGCCATGTACACACACCTTTTCAAACACTTTAAATGCCAGTATTGCAGTATCTGGGGGGAGGAGAAGAGGTGCAAGAATATGATGTTTGTGATCTCCCTGGTAGCAGAACTGCTGAAGGATAACTCTATGTTACTCAAAGATCATTTTCATAAGCACCATTTGTCACCTGTTTTCCACTTTCTATAACAATGCATCTTAAAATTTCAGGTCACTAAAACACTGACAGTTCAACTGCCCACGCCCTCTCCACAGCAGGATACTTTGCTCTCATATTCCTTAAGGAATAGCCATGCTTCTGGAATACCTCTCTCCGCAGAAATCTTAACAATTATTGGACATAGCCAAAGTGTGCTGTCTTGTATTCATCCTCCTTATTATCTTATCCCTCTTTGCCTTCCCCAGAACATTTCTGTGATCATAATTCCAAAGAAGTGCCTTTCACCATCTTATTCTTACTAAGTCCCCTGTGTTGATCAGGTCAAGGCCACACAAGTCCTTCCTGCTTCCTCTGTTTCTCTGTCCACAGCTGAATCCAGCTTTCTTCTGGAGCCTCAGCCTGTATCCCTGGGCAGTCTGCTCCCTCCCATAAAGTGCCTCATCAATCCCAGTCTTCCCTTCAGATGATGCTATTTGTTGTTGTTGAGGTCCCAACCATGTGCTTACCTTGGCCTTTACCACTGGCACCCTCATCCTTCATTCCATTCAATGGCTTTGTTGCCCACTAGTTTCTGGACCTCAGAGTAGTTATACAGCTCATTCCTCCTCATTTCTCATCCTCCAGAGTAGCAAGCAAATGCCTAAGGGGCTTGTAAGAAAAAAAAAAAACTGGTTATTTTTTTATTGTCCTTCCCAGTTCTGTACCTTGATTATGCAAATTCATATCACCACTCCTCTTCCTGTCACGCCTTTGTTCAAGGAGCAGCTTTTCAGCCACAAATCTCATTTACTATTTAGCACTTTTGCAACCATAGGTACTCCTCCCATCATTTAGATTTTAGACCACTGTTCAATTTCCACATCACCCTTTTTCTCATAGGTTGAATCACTCAATATAATTGATGGAAGGGGGCAGGTTCTTATGTGTTGTTTAGCAAGATGCAAAATTCACAGTGGTTTGGAACCAGAAGAACATATTTTAATAATTCCTGGCATTGGTGGAACAAGAATAGAAAACATCTGTTACATGGATATTGAGAGATTGGTGTGTACCTTTAAAAAAACAGAGCTATAAGTTTATAAATAAAAATGTTTCTTCATCATCTGATTCTATTCCCTTTAGTGCATTTTCCTTTGGCTTTATTATAGATAGCTTTTCTTAGATCAAAGTCTATCTTCCTGGAAGCACATTTTCATAATTTATTAGTTTAAAAAAAAAACCAACAAAAAATACTGCAAAATTTCGTGTGTATATCCCATGGCACTTACTTTGAATACAAAAGACCAGATGCTGCTGATCTTGTGGCAGTAGAATGCCCACTCAATAAAGTTATATTTTTGCTTAGGGAAGAATAGCAGATTTCAGTCCAGGATGTTATTTGCTTTGATTCTTAGAGATTGTTTTCTGCAGAATTTACAGTGAAGATGATTTCCACAATGCAAAGCTATGCAAATATATCAATCAACTTACAGGTGGACATATCTCTACCACAGAAAATTTGTAATCCCTTGAAGGTAAAGAACAGGAAAAATTGTTTAACTACTGCTAAGAATGGATCATGGAGCCCCAAGAATGCCAAATGTTTTAAGATAAATCAGACAGAAAAAAAGTGACAGACAGAAGTTCACTTTTAAGCCACTGCAGTACCTTCCACATGACTGCTTTATTAATCATTTTAACTACACAGAAAAGAGTTTCACAAATCAGTTCTTGTAAATAAAGTATTTATTCTCATCCTATGCCCTGCCCCTGATGCTGTAAATAGAAAAACTCTCCAAATCTCATGCTGCTGCTAAAACCTCATACACACTAATGGCTACTTACATCAAATAACCCAAAAAGCAGTGCTCGGTGTGGCTAATGGGGCTCTGCATGACTCAGACTCTGCAGAAGCCCAGGAGCTGCTCCCAAGCTCTGCAGAGCACTTACACAGAGGCCTCCCTGGCAACTCAGCAGGAGCCACTGCCACATCTCACTCGGTTCAATGCAAATGAGCTTACACGTCTTTCCTTAAAAGTTTCACAAATTACTAAACTCTGGATGGTTTGCAGGCCCAGGGTGAGATTTGTAATTGCTACAGGAGTCAGCCAGATTGAACATCTGAAAATATCACAGGATGTTTCTCTCATTGTTCAGTAGGAGATATCTCTTCATATCTGCTCAGTAACCACAGGCATTATGTTGGGTTTGGCAAACTGTCCATGTCTTGGCCTGGACCAGAGAACAGAAAGCAAATCCTGGCAAGGACTGCAGAGCAGCATCAGCACAAACCACAGTCATGGAGTTAATGAACTCAAGGAACAGAGCTCTTAAAGGAATGAATATCCCAAAATTAATAAAATTTTTCATTTCATTAGGAAGTGAATACTTTTTCTTTTTATTCTACATCACTGAAACCATAAAGACAGCCCCTATGGAAAGGGAAGACTCATCTGAAAAACTGATTTCATCTTTATCCATTATCTTTCTAAATGCAGCATCTTAGTGCCTGTGCTCTGAGTGTTCTCCAGAAAGCCAATGGGATTTCTTAATGCACTCTGTGTCAGGCTGTGGGAGGATGGCTCTGGCACTTATTTTCTCGCATAGCTTTACCTAACAGTATAAATGTAGCGCTGCATCTGAGGAATGATGGAAGTTGTCAGTTATTGCTTTACATGTTTTGCAGTGCATTTGAGTGGATTTCCTGCCAGGGAGAGTTCCAGTCCAAATATCTGTGCAATATTTAAATCATAATTGTGTTTTCCAAACCCAGCAAAAAGTGGCAAGCAATGCAATGGCAAGGTAAAGCCCAGACTTGTTTTCAAACAAACTCTGGGCTAGTTGAGCCAGAGAGGTGGAGAAAATTCAGTCCAACCCCCCTGCCAAGGCAGGGTCACCTGGAGCAGATGACACAGTAACGTGTCCAGGTGGGTCTGGAACCTCTCCAGAAAGGAAGACTCCACAACCTTCCTGGGCAGCTGTTCCAGTGCTCTACCACCCTCATTGTAATGAAGCTCTCCCTCATGCTGAGGTGAAACTCCTTGTGTTTTAGATAAAGGCCATTGCTCCTCATCCCATCACTGGGCACCACTGAGAAGAGTCTGGCACCACTTTGTGTAACCAAAGATGCCACTCTGGGCCTAAGACAACTGGTCACAATTTGAAAGCATTGAGAGACTGCAAATCAGCTTCTACATTCAGAAATTTGTTCCGGTGATCAATCATCCTTACTGCTAAAACCTGTGCTGGATTTCTCATTTTAATTTGTTTGGCTTCAGCTTTCTGCTATTCATTCTTTTTATACCTTTTTTTAACCTGAGCTACTTAAATCTGTAGTAACCATTACTTTTCCCCTGTGGATTTCCACCATAATCAAGTTACCTCTCCATTTCTTTTTTGGTAATATAAAAAAATTTAAACTTTAAAGCTGCTACTTTCAGATGGAGCTAAGCAATTCTGCAGCCTGAAATTCTGCATATAGATTTTTTTCTACATCCCAAATAGAGTTCAACATCCTTTTAAAAATATGTCTCATTAAAATCAGATTAAAATTCATTTTGCCCAAATAAGCCCTGCCTCTCAAGTGATCTGCATAACTTTGAAAGGTATCCCCATCCTTGTGTTAGTTCTCACTTTGCACCATCAATGGGTTTACAAACCATGTTGTTATATTTGTTTTGATGAAGTGCAGTAGTGTTGGGGGTGCTCCTCTCCACCAACCCCTGAGCCAGCTGGGGCAGGTGGCAGGGGCTTTGCACTCTAATAAGATCCCATGTGACATCTGCATTTTTCCCAGGCTAATTCTGTGAAGTGGTGACCTGTCCCCCCTGTGCCAGTGAGCTGAGGAGCTGCCCAGGGTTATACCTGACCCTGCAGAGTGCAGCTGGCCCCTGCACCCCTCTGGATCAGCTCCAGCCATCTCTCCTTTCCCATAAGAGTTAGGCGTGTATAGAGCAACGCTATTTACACTCCCACATTTTTGAAGTATTTTCTATGCAGGCAGCAAAATAAATACAACAAGCAAGGCACACAGCCCAGGGGCTTTGCTGATGTGTGGTGCAGTCAGAGCTTCCATTGCCATGTTCCAATACCCATTTGCCCATGAGGAGGTGTGAACTGAGCAATTTTAAAGCTGAGACCAACTTCAACTGTTCATTATTTTTGAAATCTCCTTTTTTGAACCACCATATGTATCATATTTTTTCATTACAGAACTTTTAGATGTGCCTTCTCCTTTTTATCTTTCCAGTAGTGCTGGTATGTCCAGTTTGTTCAAGACGAAAAGACCATAAATATCTCTGATTAATTCTAATACCTTAGTTAAAATTGCTATTTACAATCAAGAGTGACACCCTGGCTGATGGCAAAATGGTGGCATCAAAAGCTTTGCTCTTGGTAATCTGTCCTCCATCCCCACTATCTCACGCAACCCCACCCACTTCTCCAGAGCCCCAGGTTTTTCAGAGCCAGTGATGGCTACAAACCTGACCTTCTGGACTTCAGCTGTGTAAAAGAGGACATGTAGATTCCAAGCCCTGGTGTCTGTGGGTCTGCAGACACAATCCCACTGTCGTTTGTATTTATAATTCAATGGAGTTTTGATATCTCAGGGGGAATTAAGGAAAATGGGGTTACAATGAAAGATCTGTTTGCATTTTCAGAATGTGCCTTGTGAAATCCCTCACAGGACTCACCTTAATGCATTTCTTGAGTCAGGAGTGAGTAATGTGATTTAGTTTCTACATTTTATGGGTTCTGCAGCTGTAAAATTAGAAAGCAGAGCCAAAATAAATAATAAAAATAAAACAAGTGCCAGAAAGACACAATTGCCATTGTAAGCAGAAGACAGCTCCTGTAAATGGGAGTGTCAGGCACAGCCTGCTGGGCTTGCTTGGGGACATAACAGGACAGCATCTTTCCATCACTGAAATCATCCGGGAAACAGCCTCTGTAGGAAGTTCTCTACAGCTCCTTGCTTCTCCTGTTGTCTTAAGTTAGGTTAGCCATTACTCAGGGACTGCCAAGGCTTATAATTTAGCAAATAAAGGATCATATGTGCACAGAGCTGATAATAGATACCAGCAAGTGTGAAAATGGGCAGCAGTGGCTGCTCTCTGGCCACACACCCCCACCTTTTTGCTGCACAGAGGTTGACCCTAAGCAAACCCTGATGTGATATTTAGGGGTTTAAAAGTAAAAATAGTAGAAGAGCCTGACCCGACCTTCTGGGAGGGAGACAGTTAATATTTCAGGAGGGTTTTTTTTCTTGGAGGTGAACTTAATATCGGAGTAACCTCTGGCAAACACCAAGTTTTGTTCACTGCTTCTTTGCTGGCTGGTGTTCTTGCTCTGTGGCACAGCACAGCAGGCACAGGGCCCATCACTCCCACCAGGAGGGGGGAGCACTGGTACAGCACCAGAGGATGCACAATAGTCCTAGTTCAGCAGGTGGGACCAGTTTGTCACAGTGTGGGTGTGACCAAAGCTACACCCTCTATTCATTTCCCATGGACTATTAACAATGGACCATTTCCAGCAGCTGCCCAGGGCATGCCTGACCCCTCAGGATGTACGCTGGGGGTTAAAAAAGCCTGTGAGGTAAGAGCTGTGATAACTCCCCTCCAGGGAGTCGGTGGTTGGCATCTTCACACCCAGCCTGAGGGGGCGTGTCTGCTAATGGGCCATCAACGATTCAAAAGCACCTCATGACTGACAATAATCACCCATTGTGGAATTCCCCACCCTGAGGGAGGTACTGCCTGTTCCCACCTGGACCTGAGGGTATATTTTCTTGGGGTTTGAAGACCTCTGGGTCTACTTGCTGGATCCAGAGGAGGAGCAGAACCTCGACAGGACTGTGACCACCACTCTCAACCAAACTGTGACCATCATCTGCACCAACAGGTTTTTTCCTTCCTTTTATTTTTGGAATCAGGGGAACCATGTGGGGCTCAGCACAGGGGCCAACAAACACCATTCTGTTTGTGCCCTAGGGTGCTGGGTTATACTCCTGGGTTTTGTGGGTTAAAACCAATTTCTCTTTGTGTCATTGTATTTATTGTAACATTTTTATTAAATTGTAACTCTGACTTAAAATCTGTCCTGTGCTGGGTTCATTTCTCCTGCTGATTTGCCTTTAAACCAGGACAACAGTGCAGCCAACTCAGCCCTGGGGCAGCAAGGAGTTTAAAGCAGATGGTTTGTAGTACTGTAGGGTACTACCACATTCTAACTCTCCTCCTTTGCTTCCCTCCTGCTCCAACAACACATCTGTAATAATTTTCCTTTTTATTTGCTAATGAAGTCAAAGCAACCAAGAGCAGCAGCTTTAATGCTGGATGAAATGCACTCCCCCTGGTGTGCTGAGTGTGACATAGCATGGGGGAGCCCTGGAAGTCAGGTGGCTCTTTCTGTGAGGTACCTGTGCAGTGAAGTTGACATCCTTGTCTAGACACCTGTGCATTGACAGATAATATATTTCCTTTTCCCTACTGCTTTGCAATAAAAGTCTGAGCGCTCTCAGTCTTTCAAATACCAATGAAACTTATTTTTAAACAGTTTGGAAATGTCTTTCTGGTTTTATTCTTTTTTCCAGAGAACGACTCTTCTCTCTGGTACTTACTGGAATTGATTTTTAATTCAAATTACTCCACCTCTAGGTCATCTTGTCAGCCTGAAAGATGCAACCATTATATTTCTGTCTTCTCAAGTTTGGAACATATTTTTGATTTTGCAGCTATAGAAATTAGTTCTCTTTGCTCCCAAAAGAGCAGCAGTTATAAGAAACATCATGAGCAACAGAAAACAAAAAGTAGCATTAAGCAGAGCCCTGGAGAAGGCCTGGGGAGTGCACCGGTGCCCTGCAAATGTGTTTTAGGGCAGCTCATTTGTTTGTAGCTGATGGAGCCAAAACTCAGGGAACTCCCTGGGATGAGGGAAGGTGGTTGTAGTGAGGGAAAGCAGGTCTGTAAAAGTGCAGCCACATTACAGAGACACCAACTTGCTGTGATTTCCCTTTGGATGCCATGACCATGTCCATACTTTCATGTGTTTCAGCAGGTAGCTCCACTTTTCTTTTTCTCCATTTTTCTTAATGCAGTCCAGTTCAGATTTTGCATGAAAAACTAATTTCCATTTGGTATGAAAATTTACATTTTGTATCAGTTCTGCTGAACTGATGAGCTTGGAGTTTCTCCATTTTTTTTTTTTTGTTTTTGAATGTGGTCAGAGCACTGTGTCTCCAAACACTTTGAACTGTCTAGCTTTCACTTGTTTTTCTGCCTTTGTGGGTGCTGTTCACCTTTCACATTTTGGAAATTACTTTAGATGCAAATAAATCCATTTGTGACTCCTCACTCAGGATTTTTAAAGTTAATAGAAAACTCAAAGTAACTTATGATACAACTGAGCCTTTGCTGCTGAATCACATAATTGGTTTTAGGGATTTTGCTTTTCTCATTTTCTTCTTGTATTAACAGATGTTCTCTTCTATTTTAAAGGGGCTCAAAATGTTAATTGTTTAAAGTACCAAGTATGAGCATTCTTTATCCTCTCTATGTTTTTCTGGTTTTATTTTCTATGGGATCACCAGCCAGTACTCAGCACATTTAATTCACTCTCCAGACCTCAGTTACAGAAGAGTAGACTGATTCCTTTCACACAGCACACTGGGATTTAAAAAAAAATGGAAGTAAGCAGAAAACACTGGACTTTAAACATGGGTTCAGACACAAAAACAACTTTCCTGGCTTGGAAAGTTACAGGGAGCAGTTGGGCTGCAGGAATTGGCCATGTCCATGTTTTTAGCATGAGTCAAACAAGAGGATATTGATTTAGTTTTGTCTATAAGACAAAAAGAAGGGCAAAGACCACTTGTTTGGTATTTCCAGTGGTTCAGACCATGCACACAAACCACAGGCACAGCTCATCCCAGGCATGGCAGCTTTCTTCATCAGTGGTCCCATTTTGCTGCCCTTGAGTCCCACAGTCATTGACTCAGGTGGAACATTTTGACTGGGCTGTAGGACAGAATGTCTGAGTTGTGTTTTATTATTAGATACACATTTGTGCTTGAGCTTCCTGTAGGTTTCTAGGCAGGTGAGCACTTCCAAGCTGAAACCAAGTGAGGCACTGCAAAATATCACCTGGGGGGTCCTGGCTCAAAAATGTGCCTCCAGCCACAAGCCCAAATGCCCCAGGACACTCTGTCTAACTTAGAGTGACAGGCAGATATCAACTCTTGAAAAGGGAAAATATCTTCCCCTTCTACTCAGTTACAATCCCCATACTCCTCTTCACATGTCTTACACACTGTTGGAAACTGAAGGAGGGTTTCTTACCCCTATGGGCTTGTTTCTGATTCTCAAATAAAGGTTTTTCAAGACTTTCATGGAAAGCACAAGAGAAATCCAACATCCTGTCAGAGCTGGGGCACAGACTGACTGAGGAGATGACGCACAGCCCCAGGGCTGCCTCAGGAAAGGGTTTCTTGTGCCCTCATTCTTGTTTCTATCCCTGTTGCAGCTCCAGCAAAGAGCTCTGGATAAACACAATGTGGGGCTTTAATAATGCACAGCTTACAGAAAGCAGGACAGCAACCTTGTCTGCCTTTGCCTTTCTTCTCCTCTCTTTCCTCCGTCACGCTGAGGGGCAGAGGCAGGTTTAGTGCTTCCCTGGCTGATAGCAGGATGGCTTGTTGACAGAGACGGGCAAGCAGAAAGGCTCAATACCCCTTGCTGGGGACAGCCAGGGTGAGGTCAGAGATTCTATGACAGGGAGAGTCCTGGGGATGTGGTACAGAGAGGCTTGGGTGTGCCCCCTTCCATTTTGTCAGTAATTTATCACTCGTTTCAGTGTAAACATATTGAAGTGTGTTGTGCACTGGCTACTTGGCATCTTAGGAGGCTACTCTGTGCAGCACTGATGCCAAGGGCTCCCTTCAGTTGCCTGAAGGACTAGTGCCACCAGAGGGGTGATTTGAGGGCATCTGAGACCTTGTCAAGGCAGTTGTGGCACAGGCTCCAGGCACACCCACCCTGCCGAAGGCATAGCTGGGTGCCACGCTGGCATCCCAAATGTCACCAGATATCCATGTTTAAGCAGTTGTCTTGCAGGCATCTGCCCCTCTGGACTGTAATATGGGAGCACAGTTGCCAAAAATACACATTTTGTACCTTAACATCATTCCACAGTCATGTTGGGTTACAAATTACAGATCCAAGTGCCAACTTTGCCTGTCACAATTCCCAGAAAGAGCTTTCAGCTGGGCCAATTAAGACTCAATCTGGTGACATCCTGCAAGTTACTTCTTTTAGGATTTCAGCAGTGGGCCTGTCTGCCAAGTGACATTTCTGAACACTTTGTTCTAAGCTGAGGCACTCTCCAAGCTACCCTGTGAAGACATGAGCAGTAATCCGTTCAAAGGCACAACCCTCCTTTCCTCTGAAATGTTGTTGGCAGTTTGTTCCTTTCCGACGGAAAACGGCAAGAACTGCAACATGATATATAGTTTATTGCTATTAATATTTGGATATGTTATATCTCTTGAAGTGTTTTATTAGCTGGAATCATTTTCACCATTGAAGAAAATCTGCCTGTTGAATCGTGGGGCTTTTTCTACTTATTTAAACTCCAAATGAATTTCACTTTTAACTTTCCTGATATTCACTTGCTCAGTACGAATAAGTGGGACGGATGTCCTGTCAACTGTTTCCAGCTGCTATAATATATACATGCAGCTTCTTTGTAGCCTGGACCAAGTCACTTCTGTAAGGGTGGGAGATATACATAAGAGGATATGCCTGAGTGCCTGAAAGCCAAATGCCTTCAGCAGCTGTCCCTAATCACCAGTACTGCACTTGGTCAACACAGGGCTGGGAAAGAGGCAGATAATAAAGAAAAATGAACTTTACCAAGGCACATGGCCCTAGTTCAGGTGTTTCTTGAGCAAAGATTTCTCTTCATGCATTATTTTCCATATCGCCTTTTTAAAAAAGTGGGAAAGACCAACTAAACTGTTTAGAGAAAAACCTAGAGGCAGAGAAGGAATTATTAAAATGCCATAGCCTGCCCATTGCTTGTACCTGCACCTAGGTCAGCTTATGCCACAGGCACTGGTATCAAATGCTACAGTCACTGCTTGGGGTTTTCTGGATGGTGTTTCATGTGTCTGTAGAGAAGGGAGTTCAGAGACAACTTTTCCAAATTCTGGAGATGATCAGATGTGAAGTTTGAATCTGTTTCATAGTTGGGATAGGGCATAATAATATACTGCTTTATATATATTTCTGCATAATACAGTTTTTCTGTCTCACTCTGTTGGCTACAGCATCTCTGTTCATTATTACTGCAGCCCAAAAAACCCCTCACATTAAATCTTCCCCCATCAGTCTTCTCTGTCACATCTATACCAGCCTACACATTGTTGTCTTCAATTTTACTAGGCAGGACTTCATCATGTCTTACATGGTCCTCCACGCTGTTCTCATAATATCTTCTAATTTTATTTCACATCATTTATTTTGTAGTTTCAGGCAGTTGCCATTTCTCTTAGTCCTGTTGTTTTACACTATTCTCCTGACCTGACTATATGATCGTCCTATTTTTACGTGATCACATCTCACCTTCTTCTGCTTTTCCCAGTTCTGATGTTTTCTAATTTGTTTTGCTGGCAGTGTTTTGAAGTCTATTGACCAATTAATTCTTGCTGTCACCACCTGCTATTAACATGGGTTAGGTGACTATATACCTTTGAAAACTTGAGCCTGAATTGTCACCGGTTTTAAAGGAGAAACAAGCAGCTCAGAGCTGACCTGCCAGTTTGGGAGCTCTGATGCCTTCAAAGGGTGTTTGTACTGGACCAGGCAGAAGAAATCTGCAGGAGCTCATATGAGGAAAAGAATGAAAAGAGGAAACTTATCAAGTTTATTACAACAGTAACGATTTCACAGTAGGGATGTGTTGCCTTATTCCAGATTTATAGCTGGGATCTGTGAATGTCCCAGGGCTCAGCATGCAATCCCAAAGACACTCTATTTGCATGTACTCCACACTCAATAAATAAAAAATGAAAGTGTCAGAGAAGCATTTTAGAACACTCTGTTATTAAGCAGTTACCAGCGATCTTGTGCTTTTAGGTCATTAGTCTCCTACAAGCTCTCCCTGTATGTTGTGACAAACTGTAAATGTTTGAGCTTTAGTGTCAGACTTAAAACGAAAGGAAAGGGGGGGAAAGTTATCTTTAAATCTGTGTGTCTGAAGATAAAATCCTGCCTGCAGACAGACCCAGCATGGCAGAAGGAGTGATGGCTAAGCCCCATTTCCTTCTCTGAACAGACAACCTCAGACATGCAGCCCTACACACAAAAGGACACTGATGATCCGTGAAATTTGAGCCTGTATCAATGATACAATCAACTTTCCATCATCCACTCCAGTTCCAGATAGACAGAATTCATAAAGGACAGGTTCTGCAGATGGCAAACAGAAACAAAGCCAGTGTTAACTAAAAAGGGTCAGGTTTTTAGCCATCCATTCTTTTCTACAGACTCAGGACCTGAGAGATGGTTAAAGCAACACAAGATTATGTGATGAAAGAAAGCATGAAGATATTCTTTCCCTCTGAGGTGCAAAGCATACAAAGGGAAGAGTGAGACCTGCAAGGTCTCTGAGCAAGGCCCTCTTTCACAGCTCCATCTCCTTTTCAAGCTGTCTGTGCCCTCCCCAGCCCAGCCAGCTCATAGCTCTGACTGGATTCACAAGACCATCATTCCTGCAGCATATCCTTTCTTCCCCAAAAGCCTGTGTGAGGGGGAAGAGTACCAAATCTCACTCTCTCTTCCCTGACTACAGCAAGGTTGAAGCTTAATATTGCCTTTCATCGGAGCTGCCAACCTGGAAAAAAAAAAAGCAAGTGCCCAGAGGGAGGCCCCTGCATCCTTTCTGACGTTGTCCTCATGGTCTCCACCCCCAAGACCATCCCCTCGCCTTCTAGTTTGTTGTCTTTTTTTTGGCTCATTTCTACCTTACCAGGACACTGATTTCACTTCTAGGCATCACACAGGTTCCTGTCAGCTACAGCCAGGGGTTATAGAATGCATCTTACCACTGCAGCCAGCTCCCTTATTTTTCACCCTCTAGAACATAACTTTTTTTTCTTTTTAGCAGAAGGCAAAGCATTGCCATGCAACGACTTCTTAAAGAAAAGTATATTTATAGCTCTTCTTTCCCCACAAAGGCAAAAGTAAACTTCTTATTTGATTTCTTAAAGCATGACTCTTCCCACTCACTTTTGTTGGCACTGACCCACTGCCAGGGTCTTACACACTGCATGATGTGAAAGAAACAAAGAGCAAGAATTCCACAGTAAGAGGAAATAAAATAATTTGTGCTGTAAGGCACCTCAGCCACTAGGTAATTAATCTGACCTACTTTTCTGTTTGGGCTGGAGTAGAAGGATGAGTCCTGCATCAGTGAGAGCTGAATGTTTTTGTCCCTCATTTGTCCATGGTGGTGGGTATTTCACCACTGGCACCTACACAGGTGACAACAAACACAAGCCTGTGGCTCTCACTTCCCCATCAGCCTCTGCCAGGTTTGGTGACTTGGGTGAGATCTAGCTCTTTACCCAGTGCCTTGAAGCCATAGCCCCAAAAAGCCAAGGTGCCAACAGGGAGATGAGTGAGCAGAAGGAAACCTGTCCCTAAGGACCAGCCAGCAGTCCCTCTGCTGCTGTGTCGCATCTCAGGGGGTTCCCATCAACCAAAACCTTCATGGTCTCCTCCTCCAGGGATGGGACTGTGGCTGCCAGCTCTGCTCAAGCAGGTGGGTGGACAGGGCTTGTGGCCCCAAGGAAATATTTTCACCTTAGCAGACTAAGTGCCTTTTTGCACATACACCTGTGTAAACTTGAGCCAAGTCCTGCCCCTAAACCTGAGCTAAGCCATGGGCTTTGCAGGGCATGGAGGCACCAGGTAGGCAAGGAAGGTCATAGAGAAAGAAAACTCCAAATCACCATTTCCCCAAAATTAGAAAGCAAGGATTGCCATGCATTTAAGCAATGCCAGGAGCCAGTTTCCAAGGAGCAGTTGCATGAAGGACTGCAGGATCTGCAGCTGGCAGTGAGTGGCAGGTGAGGGTAAAGGGGGAAGTTGTGTCTCATACAGGTCTTCAGACTCATTTTTCTCTCCTGTCAGCAGAGGGTCCTACAACATGTGAAATTACCTCTGCCCCCACAATCATTTTCCTGATTTACTATTACAGAAAAAGCATCATTACAGATGAAGCTGTGAGTTTGAAATTTGCTTCTTGGGTTTATTGCTTATTATTGTGTTTCCTCTGTGAGAGATGAGCTGCACTTCCAACTCCTTGTTCTTTATTTGCAGGTGATTTTTACTTAACTGCACTATTGATCCCAAGATGGATAGGAAGCCCAACAGCTTAAGCCCTGTCCCCAGAGGTGTGAAAGCTTCATTAGATTTATTAAACTCTCCAGGATATACTGAGTCTCTGCAGTCCATCTAGCAAAAAGCCTTTACATTTTACTCATGTTTCCACAATTTGTATTCCTTGTTGAATTATTATTTTTATTATCATTATTTAGACTCAAGGTTTCTCCTCTAGCTCAACTGCCTGTGAAATGCAGTGAATTAATAGATGGGGAGAAGAGCAGTCAAGCCCCCATGAGTCTCAGACACCCTGTTTCTCAACCTCATCCTAATGCTATCACCTCCCCTTCACATTCTTTCTCTCAGGAAGGACAGATTTGGCACGTTCCTCCAAGGGAATTAATTAGGCTTCATGATCTCCCATTGTTTTTGCCTGGGATAAACAAAAACTTCTTTAGAAATGGTCAGATAAAATTAAGGAACAACTTACAGGTTAAAGTTGTGTCCCAGTTTTGGCTGGGTTAGAGTCAATTTTCATCACATTCACACACAGGGTTGTGTTTTCAAATTTTTATGGAAGCAGCATTGCTAACTGAGGGATGCTTTTGAAGATTTCCTTATCACTGAGCTGTGCTTACACAGTACCAAAGCCTTTTCTGCTCCTCATCCTGCCCCACCAGAAAGAAGGCTGGGGGTGCTCAAGGAGTTGGGAGGGGACACAGTCAGGGCAGCTGAGCCCAACTAACCACAGGGATATCCCAGACCATATGGTGTCATGATCAGCATATAGACCTGGGGAAGAAGGAAGAAGGGGAGGACATTTAAAGTAATGGCATTTGTCTTCTCAAGTCACCTTCATGTGTGACAGAGCCCAGCTTTTCTGGAGGTGGCTGAACCTTGGAAAGTGGTGAATGAATTCCTTGATTTGAGTTTCTTGAGTGCACAGCTTTTGCTTTTCTCATTGAACTGTCTGTATCTCAGCCCAGTAGTTTTTTCACTTCCACTCTCCTGATCCTCTCCCTCATCCCACCACGTGGGAGTGAGCAAGTGGCCTTGTGGGGCTGAGTTGCCATCTGGGGTTAAACCACAACAAGATTCAAATAAAGCCTGGCACCACCTTGAAGCAGTAATGCTCAGCAGCAGCATCACCCAGCAGCAAGGACAGAGCTGTGAGGCAGCACATTGCACACCAGCCTCATGGCTGAAGAGTTAGTGGGGCACCAAAGGGACCACTTAGGACCAGGGTTTTTAATAAGTTCCCTCACCACACATCAGGGGGAGGAAGTGGCAGATTCCTGACATTTGTAGAAGAGACTAAATCAGTGGCTGAGAATATAGAGGGGATAATGAAATTAGACAGGTATTAGCTAAAAGAGAGAAGCTAAAAGGCCACTGTGTATATGTAGGAAATACAATCCCAAATGTGGAATTTTTATTTGGAAAGAAAATTAAACTTGGAAAGCAACAGATTCGAGAAAAAATAAGGTGAGTGTAAGCAGAAACTGGTAGATTTCACCAAATTGTGACTATGACTCAGGGCAGTTCCCTGGAATCACTGCAGGTTCTGCTGCCCCACAGGGAACAGAGGCAGTCAGTGCAAACACTGGGTGGGTACACTGGCAGGATTGGGGAGGAGGATGGCAAAGACTGTTGAGGAGCAGGAAGGAGACATGACAGCAACACACACGAGGATTTTGCAAAATAGGAGCATCCAAAAGAATGCAAGCAGGTTTCAATATAGCTGTGTGTGGAGGGAATGTAAAACAGCCAGCTGGGAGAGCAGGAAAACCTCCCTGACAGACAGATCAAACTGTCTCTGAACACATACAGCTTCCAAGAGGCAGGAATCCTTCACCCATTTTGGACCAGCACAGAGTGTCTCCACACAGACAGACACTGGCACCCAGGCACAGGCATACCCACCTCCTCTGGGATGCCCAGGGATACCCTTCCACCCCCCCAAGGCAATGCTGCTCCAGCAGTTTCCCAGTTAGGATAAAACAGAAACATTCCTGCTTGCCCTTTTCTGCATTTTTGGCTGAAGCTTCAGTTTGGGTGAAGCTTCAGGAAAACCCTTATAGAAATGACACCTTTTTAGGCACTTCTAGTACATAGCAAGAAAACATGCTTTTGTTCACATGAAATAGTGACTGTTCTCACCATTGAGTTTATATTTGGATTTTCATTATATTTTCTATTTGCAAAAGCACTCAGACATGGGCATTTTTTTAAGGACAGCTTTAACAATGGTAATGGCAGTAGTAACAAAAACAGAGCTTTAAAAGACCCTTTACATATTCTTCAATTTTCCTATTTTCTGCCCTTAAAGCATTGGTTTTTAAGGCAGTATTTTTCAGATATATAATATACTTCTGGTATATTTTTAGGAAACGTTTCATAGGCAACATCCTCAGGTCACAAGCAGTATCCATTTTATGGGGACACAGCTTTGGAGCCAAACCCGTTATCTTCCCTTATAGTCTCTTTGCTAGAGTGATTGTTCACTGAGCTGAAGCAGGGATGCTTCCTTGGGTGGGGAGTTCCTCCAGCTCCTCAGAAAGCACTATCAGATGTGAAAAATGTTACTGCAGTTAAAATCCCTTTGCTGAAAAACAATTGCAACAGGCAACTTCGTGCTAAAACCGACTGCTTTCTATGTGGAGCCTGGCACCTAAGTCCTGGCTGACCTTTACAGACTGTTTCTGCTGTGCCATTAATTTTCACAGATCCCTCAGGTGGGCACTTCAGAGAGTCTTTTCTCGCTTTGCATGCTGCACTTCCAGGGTTATGGCATTCTCAGACACAGCAGCTGGAGACCCATGCAGGCTTATTTTATGAAATGTCTATTTTTATGCATCCTTTTAATCAAATATTTGGCTACTGCAATCATCTTGATGAATGAATGTGAGCAGGACCCCTCTGTATTCCATGCCTGGGTTGTTCTCTTCATTTCACACGTGTATCCCATCATTCTCCCTCTAATATAGAGACAGAAGTATAGGGCATCTTGTCAGAATCTAATTGATTATTTCTAAGCATTACTAGAATTTGTTTCTTCCTCTTGAACTAGAGTCTAAAATAGTGAATTATCTTCCTGTAAGGTAGGCTACCTAAATGATTAAACATGTGACCATGTTGCTATTTTAAATATACTAGTTTTTAAAGCTGTTGAAAAAAGTCCACATCTCTTCAAGACCATTTTTCAAGACCTTATTTTATTTAAAAGCACAGCTCTCATAAAAAAAAATACTCTAAATGAGACCACTAAATGTATTTCTAAGCTGCCCAAGAGTTATTAGGGCTGATTTGCCAGTGTCCGTGCATTACAGCTAAAAGTTGTAGTGGCAAAGGGAGGCCAGTCTGGTAAAGGCCTTCCTTTGGAAAATCACATCCCAAGTAGCAGCTGCTGCCCCAGAAGAGCTTCCAGTATTCACTGCCCCACAAGAGGTATAATGGGATGTAATCTAGTGCAGTTTCTGAAGTTCAAAGTACACCTGTGGTGCATCCCAATTCCACAAACAACATTATAGAGCTTTTCTTTGGGGACTAGTGAAAATTATACACACAGGAACTAGAAATCTATTAAGCCATTCAGCAGGTAATAATTCCTGCCAAATCAGGCAGTAATGTTAGCTGCTTATTAGCTGTATTAGATACCTGCAGACAGAAGGCATCCAGCACTGTTCTGGGGCACAGCATTATCCTTTGATTTGTTTCAGGCCACTTGCATTTGTCCCCCCACCCCCTCAGGAAGTCAGAGCCACCACTGACATGGGCTGGCTGGAGGCTTCTCTGCAAATTGATCTTTGTGAATAACAGCAGGACAAGCTGTGGGCTGAATTACACCCAGCTGTTTACAGGGTTGTTTTAAGAGCAGATTGTATTTTCAACTCAGGTGAGCCAAGGAAGGGATGAGCAGGTTTTGCTGCTGCAGCACATCATACCCTGAAGGCTTTATGGTCTCCCCCAAAACAGTGCTGCACAGGAACACACGCAGAACAATGGCCCGGGCAGTGTTAGTGTTTGTATCCAACATCACACTTAACAGATAAAATAGTCCATGCTCCTGCAAGATAAAAGTAAAGAGAAGATGCATTAACAGGCATTTTATAGGCACAAATGGTAAAAATTAAATTTCTTAAAGTTATGTGGCTTCTTAACCAATTATTGATTACTAATTTTGAAGAGCAATTTAATTTAAATTTCTATTTACTGTTATTACATTATAGTCACTAAGAACAACAGCCAGTCCCTCCCCTCCGTTTCTCCTGATTGCCTTCACCCTTTTACTGCGGAGATGTTTATCTCAAACTCCATCAGGAGCACCCAGGCCTTGAGCCCTGCAGGGATTCAACCCTCTTGTGTATAGAGCTCAGTGCCACAAGTGCCCCCCTCCTCTGTGGCCTGACTTACCCAAAAACCACAGCAGATCTTAACTACCACACTATTTCTATGTAATACCTAAAAAATCATGGTGGAGGGGCACCACACAGAAAAACATTATGCAGCAACTCACTGAAGACTTGTGCTCATCATATAAACACCTGACTGTTAAATGTTCTTTTCCATCACATCTGAATTTTTTAATTTAAAGGGGCAGATTTAGAGTTATCAGTTATTCTATCCAGAGCCTAATCTACATGACAGCTTCATGTTGTATGATCCAGTCATGAATGAGTAAAATGGCTTTTCAATATTGCCTGTAGACATCAATATAAAGACAATATTGAAAAGTCAGATGTGTTTACCTACTTAACACGTATCTTTTACATGCTCTTCATTAGGGGAATTATGGACACATTGGAAAAGAAATTAAAAAAGGGAACACACAAAGGCAGTTTCAGAGTGCTACAAAATAAGACAGGGATCACACAGGTCGAGGAGCATTGCCCCCTGTTATCCCTTTGATCATTAGTTTTGATCTATTTAGCTCTGTAAGGCACAGAGGATAAATGAGAAACCCTTTCCCTGAGTACAACAGGAGGAAGACCAAGGGACTGCAGGTATTTAGCAGAAGTATTTGTGCCAGCAGAGAGCTGGCAACACAGTTTCCCAACACAGAGGCCTTTGTCACATCCATACAGCAAGGAGCTAAACTATCAAGTGACTGAGCCCCCTGTGGGAGCCTCAGGATTCCCAGCATCACCTTGGAAAACACATGGGTTGGGCTGTGGGTTGTACCTCCCCTCCACCTGCTCCATAAGCTGTGCTCAGCCCCTCTGGCTCAGCTCCCAGTGCACCAGGCACTCTCTTACCTTTCCCTTGGAGACAGGTCTATGTTTGCCTGACAGATTTTAGCAGCTGCCAGGCTGCTGCAGGTCAAGCAGGTATAAGTGTGAAAGGACCAAGAGTTGAATGTGACTGCACAAATTCAGCAAAATCATCCCCACCTCAGGGTGCTTCACAGCTGAGGAAAGGTGTGCCCTGCTGGTTCGGACCTTGCTGTCAGCTTGCAGAGTTTGGCAAATAAACCATGTTTGACATTTTGTAGGTCAGATGAGTTAATGGAGGTGAAAGAGGAGCAGAAGGTTTTCAGCTCACAATTTCAATGAAATCAAAGTACATTAGGCAATAATTAGAGGAGTTCTATAAATACTCAGAGGTCTGTAAAACACAAGAAGCACACACAGCTGCTGCCCAACCCAGGACCACTTCCAGGCTGAGCACTTCGACTGCACCAAAACAGCCTGGTTATGGCTCAGCTCCCCAGAAGAGGGCTACAGGGTCCAGACTGTCTTGGCATGTTCCTCCTTAATGCTGCATTTTGTTTTGGGCAATACTTTATGTATTTTTGTATTTTTTTTCATCCCAGTTCTATGTGACTGCAGCCAGGCCAGCTCATCTGTGCAGGGGCCACAAGCACTAGATCCCTGGCCATGTCTCCTCCCTGCACCCACCAGGAGCATGAGGCTTTGCAACAGCTACACTATCAAGAGAACAGAACAGAACTTTCTAAAGTGATGGCCAGGGAGATACCCATTCATCCCAATTAGAATGTCTTTTCAAGGAAAAATAACTAATCTGGTTTAGGCAGGCATAGTTTGAACAGGCTTATGTCACACCAGGCTGTTTGCATTTGGGGGAGACTCAGCCCCATCCTTGCTGCCCACCTGCCCCAGGTCTGAGCAGCCCACTCTGCCTGCAGGATGTGTGCAGATGGGCTGGCTGGTGCTTCCCACCCCACAGTAGGTTTTCTGAAGCCTGTGCAAACATAGGAAGCTTCACAGCTGCCATACAAATCTTCTCAGGCTTGCAGAGAAGCTATTTATTCAGACACACAATGAAAGGAGAAATGACAGGTTGCTCAAAGTTGTTCCTCAGCCTAATTAAGCAACATGGGGTCCAGGAGTGCCCTAAGCCCAGGCCAGGGCTGCACTGGGGATGGATGCTGGCAGGAAATTTGATCGAGCACCAAAAACAAGAAACCTTCCTAGTGAAAACATCATGATGAAGCCAAACTTCTGCAAAAACATTCCTCTTCCACAAGCCAACTCTCAGGCAACAGCATGTTTTTCTCAGAAACTCCTGATGAGCACTGACAGCACTGTTGAGACATCCATGCAGTATCACCACAGCAGGGTAAGATTATCATTATCTGCACTTTTGGCGTGACAAGCACAACATGCACCTTGTTACAACACATCTCTATCAGGACCGTAATAGAGCAGAGTTCTGCCTGGCCTTATCTCTGCTTGTGGGTGCATCAGGTCTTACGAGACATCAGCAACAGTTACAGCATCCCTGTGCTGTCTCCTCTGCCCTCCCTACAACCACATGCAAGGAAAGGTTGAATTCATTCAGAAGTGAATTGCAATGAGAGTACAAAACCCTCCTCAGTTATCTTCTGAAGTGGCTTCATGTCCTGCTGTGACGTCTCCCCATCCACTGCACCTGTGATGTTCCCTGTGCTGAGGGACTCAGTCCTGCTCAGCACCCATAGGGCAATCTCACACCACTTCTCTTGTCTGGGAGCAACTTGCAGACAGTTGAGAACCTGCACCTGCAGGGAGATGTTGATTCATTGGCTCCAAAGAGGAAAAGAAGATTCTAATCTTCCTCACTTCGATGTGACTATAAGGCACCAGCCTTTCCATGAAGGCTTGCCATCAGATGCTTTCATTTATACACTTTTTTCCAGGCAGGTTGTTCTAAAGGGTTTTCCAGGCTGCAGCAATGCTGGATTTCTTGTGGAAAGGTGCCATCCTGTGGCTAAGTGTGAAAGTGTGAAGCCCTGACTGCACCACGACTCTCACTCCAGGGAAAGACTCAGACAACCAACCATAAAGAGACATTTAAGTGCAGGTCGCCAATAAGGACAATCGTGCCCTCCCATCCCCATGGCGTTCAGCTGTAAAGCTGCGTTATAACAGATTCTTGCATTTTCCTTATTTTCTAGCTTCCTTGAAAGTTTTACAAGATGCTTCATATTTGTTATTTATTATTTTGGGGGGCATATTTTTTATTATTTTTCACCACTAGCTGGGTCTGGCTAAATCCCAGCGTTTGGAAGCTGGAGAAAACAATAAAACCAACCCAAAACCAAACACCACCTTGCTGAATGAAGGGCAAAGGTTTCATTTCCAACCAGAGTGACTGCTGACAGACCCCTTGTAACACCATGGGTAGCAGCACCCAGGCTTGGGGCTCTGCGACAAGGGAGGCATGGGGACACTCCAGGTACACTTGCTCAGAGATGCAAAGCTGAACACCAGAACATATTTTTGCCTTCCCACCTGAAGCCAATTTAGAAGCTGCTCCTTCCCTGGGCACCAAGTACAGCTCAGAAAACATATCCTTTCTAGCCAGACTGTCAATGCCTTGAATCACCAAATTTCAGACACCTGCTCATTAAAAACACCTGTCATAAGACACGATGCCTCTACACTGCTGCAGAGCACTGAGTCCATGTCTACAGGATTGGCATCTGAAAAGAGATGAAGAAGACAACGTATTATCTGACCACCATGTTACTTACACCTTAAATCCAGCTACACTTGGACTCTTTCAACAAGTGAAACATGCTAAACCACCCCAACAAAGAGCACAGGCAGGCTGAGAATTCAGCAAAGCCTCCGGGGCTGCCAGTCCTCACTGAAACTGAATTTCCACTTCACTGTGGACAGCCAGCAGCCAGTGTATGTGACCAAGGGAGGATGGAGGTCAGCTGGGAGGGCACAGGAGGAGCAGGGTCTGGCTGTGCAAGCAGCAGGAAGGCTATACGTGGCCCTGCACCTTAGGGGTGGGAGTGGGGCCCAAACCACCAGCAGCAGATGCAGGCTGAGCTCTTGCTGTCCTTGTGTTTCACGCCTCAAGTAGAGGAGTGACAGCAGTAGTGATGGAGTCCTTGCCCTGGGTTATTAATGCTCTTGTGCTTCTGAGTTTTCAGATTCTGTCCTGTGGGGGAATTTGAGTGCCCAAGGATCTGCCCAGGTTTATCCACCCCTGTGGTCAGTGCTTAGCTGAGGACAGTGCAAGCAGAGCTCAGCCCAAGCAGCCAGGGAAGGGCAGGAGCAGGTGGTGTCCTCAGGTCAGGTAAAAACCACCCCGGTCAAAAGTAAGGGGCATACAAGCCTGGGATATGAATTATGAAGTGCAAGACTTCTCCTAGGATTAGTCACCAAAACAACAGGACCAGGGAGAAAAATTTCCACACAGCTGAGCAGCAGCCAGGGCATTTAGCTGTGTGCTCCAGTTAACGTTAAATTTATTAAAAAGTGGGAACAACTTCAACAAAATGTTAAGAGATTTATCCTGGATGCTCTCAAAGCAGATTATCTATCTTCTGGGCTTTGGAGAAGTGAAAACAGCTTCTCTGCTGCTATGTCTTTTGAACAATATACCTTTCCTGATTTTTCTTTTAATTCATGAAGGAAAAAAAACCCCAAACACTTGTCTCAGCCATATCAATGTTATATGTCCCATATCAAGCACTACATCTTCAGGTCCTACAAACTAACTGGTGTTTCATTCTCTGGACCTCTCTCCAGCAGTAAATGCATTTACACTGAAAACACAACTTTGGAAAAAACCAAACTCCAGGCTTTCTGTGTGCTACTGTGAATCAGAACAGATGAGGCAGCTTTCCAAACCACTGTGGTAAAACAGAAACCCCAGAAAGCATCTTGAATCTTCATCCCAAATATGACTCACAGGTCTCCATCTAGTCTGGCTTCAGGGAAGATGCAGAAAGGTATTTTCCAGTTGGAATAACACCACTGACAAAACAGCTATAAGTAATACACACCACGATTACCAGAAAATGCATACAATCTATATAATAGGGGAAAAAGCAGCTGGGGTAGTGAGAGCAGAATTTCAGAAACTGGTATTTATGTGCTGGTATGGAGATTCCCAATGGAGCAATAAACTCAAACACACAGGGCATTGCTTCTCCTGGGGGTGAGGCACAACTGCAGCCAACATTGGTCAGGCTATGCCTTCCATTTGAAAACCAAGTTTTTGATAAAAATGTTGAGAGACAAAAAAGACAGCTGCAGTATCCACATGGGAGCTGGGATCTCTGTGCTGTTTAAAATAGGAAACTAAGGTTTACACTAAGACAGGGGTGACTCGCACTTGGAGCCAATTATTCCAGCACTTTGTTTCAGGGGGGAAATAAAAAAAAACCCAAACAAACACACACAAAACCCCCCTAAGTGATTCTATTTCTCTTAATTTGACTGCCACAGGAGTTTGTCCTACACAGACAGGCCATGGTTATCAGGCAGTCTTGCACAGCCCTACCCAGCCAGCTGGCAGCAGGAGCACACCCAGCTCAGTGTGCCCAGCAGTCACCTCTGGGCAGCTAGTCAAGTAATAACTCATTCATCCCAACAGTTTGGTCACAAATGTTTTCACAAAATCAAGAGATGAGCCTAAACCAACTTGGCAGTGACCTTTGATTTATTACAGTGAATTCCACGAAAATACAAGCTTTTAAGCACACTTAGACAAGTAAGCCTGGAGTCCTACCTTGTCCAGTGGAATGAAATCAAACTCATGGAGAACAGTAAAGCAATCCAAGTTCAGGCAGGCCAGTCTGCAACTATTTAGTGCTTCTTGCAACTTTCTGTGCAAGAACAGCACTGCTCCAAGTCACCTGTCTCCTTCCAAGAATCATAGCATCATTTAGGTTGGAAAAGCCCTTTAAGACCATCTCATCTTTCAGCACAGGGGGAGAGCCTATTCCTGCATCTTTAAGATTTCCTTCTTGAAGGATGTACAGCCTTCCTGATCTCCTTTGCCCTTCAGGGCTGCCTTCCAAGGGGCTCTGTCACTCTGTCTCATCCACAGGCCACAAAGCTGCTCTGTGACATCAGTCCCATTAAATACTCCATTACACAATAAGCACAGTCACTCTGCAGAATGTTTAATAACTCCAGTACACAGTTTTTGTCAACTCACATTTCTACATGTCTACTTGTGTACTCCAAGCTCAATTTCTACATGGGTGCAAATCATAATTGCCTCCTTCATGTAACCTCTCCAGTAACAAGCCTTTGGGGAAGAGAAATATGATTTTTTTTTGTTAAACACTTGCCTTTGCAATTAACCTTTAAGCACAACCCAGCACAGAACAATGTGAGGTGCAAGTTTCAGGAGCGCAGAGGGTTTTTCGGAAATTGCCTGTGCTTCATACAGTGTGTGGTTTACACAATCCCTGGGATAATCCACCCAGAGGCTGCTCAGCCCCTCCACCTCACCAGAAGCAGATCAGATTCAGACCCGGTGTTACAAGTGCAGAACACTGATGTGAATCATTTCCACAATTATTCTGTTACTCCCAGTGTACACGAGTGTAATTGAGTATTATGTCTGGTGTGTTTAAATATTGATCACTCTCTGCTCACAGGTTTCTTTAGTTCTTTTATGCACCAGAAGTCAGCTATGACTGTTTAACTTCTCTGAAATTAACTCCACACTAAAAAGAAACAGTATTAAAAAAACCCCTTCCCACTTACTTCCTTCTGTAAGAGACTTAGGATGATTTTAGATTACAGCTACAAGAAATTAACTTCTGGATAAGGGTATTTCTGCTTTTCCCCTCCTTCCTCTTCTACACAAATGACTGACAGAAGTTTAAATCAACTTCCTTGGAGCCTCAGGAAGATGAACACATATTAGAACAAGCATAACAAAAGACTATGCTCCCACATCTCTGGTTCTATAATTCATGTGCATGTAGCTAGATAAAATTGTACACCTCCCCTGAACAAGTCAGGCAACACATAGGCTGCTCCTCAGCACTTGGGGTACACATCACCTCTTCCAAGAGCTGAGGTCCATCAGAGAGACAACACAGACAACAGAGTTTCTTTGGAGTAGATTCCTAGTTCTGTGCACAAGATCAAAAGTTTCATGCTGAAGGTGCCAAAACCCACTGTCCTGGTGCTTCACCTTTGTAATTAATTTATTTTTATTTTGGCAGGACGGATCCCTCAACCCAGGAAAAACTACCACAGCCTTACTCCTAAACATACAGCATTCACAACAAAAACCCTGGCAGTACCTGCACTTCCCCCATTGAGTACAGCTGGAATGCAAATCCATCTTATTTTACACTTGGCAGCAGCTCCTGCTCTCAGCCTGATGGTGCGCACGTGTCAACTCTTCCTCCCATCACAGAGCTCACAGGAGCTGGCTTCATCCCTGGACACATCAGCCACTTGCTACTCCAGTTACAGCTGTATCAGATACACAGTCCACTGTGTATCCACTGCAGGGCTTCCCAGCTCTAAGCAGGGTGTTTCTGTAAAATCCCAGCCTAAGAGACCTGCCTGGAACAGCACTGTCCCCTCCTCGTGCAGTCTCTTTCCCCATTCCTTCCCTCTACTGCAAGAGCCCAGCTGAAACACAGTCCATGAGACTAGTCCATCTCCTTCTTACCCACCACAGTGAAGAACAGCCAAATTCTGAATGTTTGGATGCGACTGCTCTAATCCAGACAGCTGTTTACAGAGCAGATACACCCAGAACCACCCAGGGCATCTACAATACTTACTGCCTGTAAAGGCTCTGCAGAAAACCTGATTTGCTTTAAGGGTCTCAGTCAGAGCACCTCCCAGAGCCTCCACAGGTCATCTGTGACCACTCTCAGTTCCCATCCCTTGGGCTCCCTGCACACCAACTCAGTTCTGCTGCAGCCTCTTCGTCAACTCTCTCAGCTCATCCAATATGCAGCAACAGAGGACTGAGTGTGACAGAAAAAAAAAGCCCTTATCGTCAGGACGCTGCAACATATCAAAAAGTCACTAGAACAGGATACAGTTGCAGATTCGGGACTGCTGGAAAAGCACAGCTTAAATTAACTTCTTTATTCTACATACATTTGCCTACTGGTGTTTCTTACCACATGAATCCGTCAATGATTCAAACAATGACTTTTTGAAGAAGTCCAAAAAAACTGTTCCACTGATAGGGAGACATTAATAAAATAGTTTTGTAATACAATTATTTAATAATTTCCTGTTTGCATTAAGTTCTATTTGATTCCAGCACATACAGTTTGACAATTCTTGATGTAAAAACATTTCCCATATTTATCCTTGTTTTGGAGTCACATGTGCCAAACTTTGAAGCAACTAGAAACTCTGGCAGTTGATAAGCTTCTCTGAAAAAATCTGAGGCATCTTTGTAACTGAGAAGAAATCAGAAGATCTCCCCCTTGTGGTCTTCTATGTAAACAGCCTTAACTATATCTGTGAGTTTAGTTAGAAGTGTCTAAGGAGGTTTCTTTCATCAAATATCAAGAGAAATTTTAATTCCATTCACTATATAAAGTGTTCTTCCTAGAAAGAATGAGAAAGAGATTGTTTTCACTTTATTTTTATCTACATGGTATTTTCTTGCAGAAAAACCACAGAGATTGAAAACGCAGTGCTGACTCCTGTATGCCACCACCTGAAAGAAAGTGGTGGGCAAAAAAAGTTACAGAACAAAGTAGATGAACAAACCTAACAGTGGAGGAGCCATTAGGTTTCTATAGGTAAGTGCTATCTAGTTCAACACACAAACTGCAGTTCTAAAATGCTCACATTTCAGTTACACAAAACACATGACAATCTCTACCTCACAGACCAATCTTACTCCTCAAAAGCCACAGTGGATATGTAGGAACCCATGCTCAGAACTTCCCACATCATGAGATTAACAAGTCTGACACCAACATAAAAAGAAATTTTGTGCCTTTATTGGAATGGTGTTAGGCTTTAAATACACCAATTTTGATAACCTGATTATTTGGTTTAATTAGAAATGACACTACAGAACTGCAATACTGGTCCAACAGTCTTGTCTTTACTCTTTTTTTTTTTTTTAAAGCAAGAGATAGTATGAAAATGCACCAAGTAATCAGAAAGCACTAGCAGGCATCGGTTAATCCAAGATACTAGCTTCTTAGTTCCAAAAGCACTCGCATTGGATGGAACCCAGGATTGAGACTGGTCATGATTTGCAAGAACTAGTTGCATGAGTCATGACTTTTTTTTCCTCTTTTTTTTTTTATAGTTTACTTTCAAGTTGGTCACTGGTAAAATTTTTCCTCAAATATTACAGTTTCTTTAATCATATTTTTTCCTCAAAGTATAAAAAAGTATGAAATATAAACAAGCTCCTGTACTGCACCCATGAAAGGGTACAACGGAAGCATTAGAGAGCTGACTATCTACACACCATCAAATCCCATCAAATCTTGGATAATTCATTAATATACAAAATATCAGGGCACAGAAAGAACTAAAATCCACTTTTTTGTTTTGTTACGCACAGGTTCAAATAATCAATCTAAAGAAAAAAATGTGATCGTTTTGGCTTTCCACTACATCCGCATGTTGAGACACTTATTAAAATAATCCTGCTTAATTGTGTTTGGTCTTTTTCTTATTGTCAAGTCATGTTTGTTATCTTAATACCAGCCATCAGACAAACAAGTAATCAGAAAGACTCTTCCTCCTCCCCACTTCCCTATCCCTGGCCCCTCCAGGGTCAGCTTTAAGACATGACTCCAAACACAGGGTTGTGACGACAGATGCTAGGACCAATCTCTTCATAATCTTTTTTGGTATGGCATACTTGGTAGAATTCAGGCTGCAAAGAGAAGGAAGATAAAGTTAGTCTATGGCACATACACCTTATTGTAACACTATTAATTTTTATGTAGCCAATGGGAAAAAAACAAAATACAGATACCTCCGAAGTCTTGAAATTATATATATATCACACATGGCTAAACACCAATGCAAACAATGTACTCTGCCACAAAATTAAAACGCACCATTTAACAGCTCAAAGCTTTAACTGGGCTTTCATTTGCTGTTTCAAATCTTTAAAGTCTAACACAAAAGCTTCAGAGGGGGCAGGAAGTGTGTATTTGCTACCTGAGGCCTACCAGAAACCCCCAGCCATGTTTAACATAAAATGAAGGGGAGATGAGAACTCCAAAAGCTTAGTCAGAACAGCCAAAACATGCTCAGCTTTAAAGGTAACTTACTGTGGAAGCCAGCATTGATCCTCCAAACCAAACTGCATATCTCTGCATATGGTGTGTGATGACTTGTACATCAATGGGCTTAGGCTACAAAAAGTAGGAGGGGGAAAAAAGAAACACGTTAAAAGTCACTTTTGCTAGTAAAAACTAGATGAATTTTCAGAGAAGTGTATTTATCAAGCTTACTTTTCAAAAATTAGTGAAATGCTGTGTATGTAAATTTACAATTATAGCAACAGATTTTCTATTGTACAACCTAGACCAAGAAATAGCCGTTGCTTATAGATCACCAGTTACCTACTTTATCAGACATAAAGAGACACTTGCATTCACACCATTTTTTCACACTATTTTCTGCTCAATTTTTTGATGGACTATTTATTAATGCAGTTATAAACATATATCCATACTATCTAGCCCTTTCAAAAAAACACACCTTAGAAAGCTAATTTTTAAATTTCACATTATTATGCTAACAAACCATCAGTTGCAGATTGAAAGTTTATTTAGGACCAATGCAGTTGTAACTGTGCTTTTCTAAACTAAACCCCTCATTCCAGTTAGCCATTCCCTTTCCTTCCATAGACACACAAACCTTCATTTCTTACTTGGGCTTACTAAACACGGCAGTGATGTAACAGTTTCAAAATTGGTTTCAGAACGACCTGCTGCAATTTGAAACAGTATCTAAAAGTGGTCTGTAATACAGTTGCAAAATGCAAGCCAGTGATTGTTTGCCATGCTTGGCACTTTGAAGAAGAATAACATCCGATTTCCTTTTTGATGTCCTGCTTTCTTACTAAGTGGCACATCTCTAGTAAGGAGAATGGAATAAACCAAGGCATAACTGAAATTTCAGAGTTGTCTACATGGCATATAATGAAGACTACTGGGGGTTTAAAGGATTGTTTGAGCCCATCTAGCTAGAATACTACTGAAAAATAAGTGAGGAAACCACTTTTTTCTCTCCTGGTATGCAGAGTCAACAGAAAAATGCAAAAGTTAGATCAGAGGTTGAAGTGGAAAGAACACAAATGAAGGGTCACACAGTTTAGTGAAAACATCAAGTCACTCACAGGATCATAAGATAATTTAGATGGGAAGGGACCTCAGAATTTTAGGTGGGAAGGGACCTCAGAATGTCTCTAGTTTGGCCTCCTGCTCAAAGCACAGTCAGCTGCAAGGTCAGAGGAAGGTATTCAAGAGTTTTATCCAGCTGAATCGCAAAAATCTCCATGGATGGAGACTGCCTAACCTCTCCGGGAAGCTTGTTCCAATACCCTATTTCCCCACAATGGAAAAGTTTTTCCTTTTATCCAAGTAGAATCTCTTGTTTTTATTTATCTGTTGCCTCTCATGCACCCACCACTCAGCACTGTTGAGGGCCTGGTCCCACTTTATCAATGATTTTCCCACTTGTGCAGAGGTGCTGCTTTCAGGAGTCCCAAAGGCTTCCAACCTCTAAACAAGGCTCCCTCAGCCTTTCTGCACAGGACATGTGATCCTGACTATCCTGGTGGCTCAACAACGAGTTCACCTCTCTACAAGCACAAAGAAAGCTGGGGAGTGATGAGCAATTGCCAATACATAACAGGCTTAATATACCAATCTCTGAAAAGCTTCTCCAAGAACTTTACATGAAGATAAAGACAGTTCAGCAAATTGCATCATTACTGCAGTATGTTATTTGCACATTCTCCAGGTAACAGGGGAGAGACAGATGCTTGTTAAATGCATTGGCAGCATGAACTAACCTTCAGTCTGCCCCCACTAAGTTCTTCACTAAGTTTCAGTCTGGCATCAACAGTCCTTTTCAAGTCTCGCTGTAAACGGCGACCAAAGTCCCTGAACATGGTTGAGCCTCCAGAGAGGACAATATTCTGTTTCGAGGAACAAAAATTGTTAATCATTTCTGAAAATGTGAGTCTCCAACTTTATCCAGTTCCTAAATTCTAAGTATCTGAATAAAAGCTGCAATTAGTAGGTAGGCATTTACTGCAAGATTTAAATTATCTAACACTTAAGTATGACAGAATATGAATTCATAACGATTTTGTCACATTAAAATCGGCTGTGTTTTTAAAATCCATTTATATGTTTTTACATATTACCACTTTTGCTCACATTTGTGTTTCCTTAATGAAACACCACACTCTGAAAAAGTGTAAGTGAACAACCTAAAGTCTTCGCATATTGGATTAATTTCTACAAAAATTGTTAATTTTGTTTGATGTGTGTTTTTTAGAGTTTGAAATATGTATTTTGACACAGAGCACAATTAACCTAAAACAAGTATTAAAAAATTCTATCATAGCTACTGACCTTATATAGAGGACGTCTAACATCAATGGGACAATTCTGAATAACTTCATCTACTACTTCTGAGATTGGTTGCGTGAAGTCGGGATTAGCAAACTATAATCAAGAATAAAATTAAGACACATCAATGTGGAGGACCACATACTGCAAAGGAAAGCAAGAAAAAACAAAAAAAGAACCATTCCAGCATAACGGAGGCCATATAACTAACGGGAATAGTTATGTTAGATGTTTTTGTAGCCATTTTTAAGCATTTTATGTATCAACTTGAATTTGTATAAATATTAGTAGCAATCAAGAATCAAAGGCATGTGGACTTGCAACAATAGCTGGTATGTACTTAGAAAGAAGGAGAAATATAAGTCAGGATAACAACTTCTTTACAAGTTTGCAAATAGAATTTATATGCCATCATCCAAA
Organism: Pithys albifrons albifrons; assembly: GCF_047495875.1. NCBI lineage: Eukaryota > Metazoa > Chordata > Aves > Passeriformes > Thamnophilidae > Pithys > Pithys albifrons. The sequence continues at coordinate 7,947,301 of NC_092465.1, read as the reverse complement.
ATGCACCTCAACAGAAAGTGTAGGCAATTCAAACCAACTTACCTCAGGATGGAAGAAAATCTCTGGCCCCAGGAATCTCTCATAGCCAACATCAATGGTAAACTCTTTCTTTGAGATAGCATTAATTCCAGTATACTGTTTAATCCACTTTGTACCATCTGTGTCATACTTGTTAAATTCTTTTACTAAGTCAGGGCAAACATAACTAAAGCGTTCCTGAAAATTGAATATGTACAGTTAGAGGTATCTGAAGTATGGCAAAGAACACAATTTCTAAAAGTGTAGCAATTTGAACTTGTAAGAGTAAGTATTAAATTGGCAGATAAAGAATAGGCCTCAAAACAGCTGAACTGACATTCTCTGTACGCAGGTAGATAATGGTTCTGCTAGGACAGATCACTTCCATGAAAGCTCTTGCTGAGCTAAATTACTTTTCTTTTGCTTTTCCTCTGAATTTCTACAATTGTGAGAAATTAATTCCAAAGTACTTTAAAGAACAGCCATAGAAACAAAGTTTAAAGTACTTTAAGATAAGTATCTTTCAGAAGAGCTTCATACTACAAAGAAGAACATAACATTCAGAGAAGGAGTGATTACAGCTCTATTTTTTACATTACACTAAGAGCAATTCCTATGGAATATTACAATAATAATAGTAACAAGGATAATAACAGTAATAATAATAATGGAGGGGAGGAAAAAGGGGAAACTACAAGTGAAGAGTGAAATTCTAGGCCAAACTGAGTATAACCCAACTGCATACCTTAAATTCAAGCTATTTCATGTTACTATATTTAGACATTTTATATTAGTTAGAAAGAGTGCCATTACTCAGAAGCATAATGATTTTGAGACACTACTGTATTTTTAAAATAGATATCAGGCTCTGATCTAAAATAACTTTAACATCTGCAATGTTTACATTACCTTCACTGCTTTAGCTGTTTCCAAGGATTGTTCAGGAGGAATTCCTACTTCTCGCTCCCTCAGCAGCTGCTGAATGAAGTATGTTATATCTCGGCCCGCGATTGGAATGTGTTTGATGCAGCTGCCAATGACGTATCCTTCGGCCTGTAAATAAAATCAGCGGCGAGAAAGACACTGAGAACAACTCCTTTCAACACAGCTCAGGAGGGAGAGAGAAAGACATGGAGTCTAAACTCCCATTCACTACCTGAGATTGTGAGGCTGAAGCCCCTTAAGACTGACTCATTTAATTAGCTCTAAACCAATTCTTCACAGTATAGCCCTATTTACTTTGCATTGCATTGGTTCACAATTCTTACAAGGTTAGGAGGAACAGAAAGGTCACTAGAGTACGTAAGGCAGACAAATGGCTATACTCACTATTCCTTGGCCTTTATTTTCTCTTCAAAATGAGGTTACTCTTACCCAAAAGGTCAAGGAACCTTTTCTCATGAAATATTATTTTAGAATAAATGTTGTGGCCCTGCAGTCACAGCCACTGATGTAAGACGTTACAATCCACATGAACCAAAATTAATTTTCTGAAAGCAGGGAGAAAATGCATCATTTCAGCACAGTAATTGAGACTGCTTAGAACATCAGACTGGCCCATACTCATCCATCAGCCTACCCTTGCAAGTCACACTTGTCCTGAGGAACAGTATCAAGGCTTTAAAATTCTCTGTTCTAAACACAGAAACCAAGTTTTTAAGACTGGCCTTCAATCTTACCAGATGTGCTATATCCAAATAGATGGATCCAGGTACCATATTGATATTAAATGCTTAAATTTTCCTATAAGCACACACCCTACATTCACATAAAAATTTCTTACTAATACAGAAAATAAGTCATAAAAACACGTATTACCATTGTAAGCTTCACTACAGAGAGAAGCATTTGCTAATTCCTCTTTATCTATTTTATAACAGGTGTGATAGACCACTGTTGACAATTTGTTCAACAAGTTTAAAAATTTCAGAAATCAAGCAAATTGCATTCTGCAAAGGAGCTTCATACTTCAAGTGAGATGGAATACCTACTCCTACTTCAATTGAAAAAAAAACCCAACACACAAATCACAAAAAGTTCAACTCTTTTAAACAGTAATTTGAACTACTAAGTATAATTTAAAAGTTTATCTATAGAAGGTCTGAAATGTCAGCTGTTTCCTAAGTCTTATTAAAAATATTCCATCTTGGATGAACAGTCTGAACAAAGATTTACCCACTACATTCCACCAAAACTAGTTAAGAAATTGCTGCATGACAACATATGTTTGATCACCACCAATGCTACTGGTTGTTATAGCAAAGCATTTTTAAAAATAGATGTTACTGTGGCATGATAAAACTTTGTATAGATTTTTTTTGTCTTAAAATTTGCAACCTAACCTCATTTTTAAAATACAAATCCATTTGGTACATAGACATGAATTGAACTACCAAGGAAAGATGGCCAGAGAGACCTATAACAAGCCACTTGAAATTAAGAACACTCTTAAATATTCCAATTATAAAGTTTCAAATATGTAGGTTTGTAAAAGCCAATCCATACCTGCAGTAAAAACAATAATTTGACAGTGAAGAAATTGCAGCTGTAAGTGTTCAATATTTAATTAAACATCACACAATCGTACAAGTTTTTGCTTTTAGCAACTTGACATATTGGAACAGATATTCGACATTAATTAACCTTAAGGGTTGTTTTCTTCAGTCAGGCAGGAACTTCCTTTTGGCTTGTATGGCTAATGCATTGATAGCATATGAGAAACCACTGAGCAACAGATGGAGAAAAACTGTAAACAACACTGCCCTCAAGTACTTGACTGAGTTAAATGCAAAAAAAAGTTTCCAAACTTTTGGAACTGACTGTTCTAAAAGAGCATATTCACTCTTAGCAAAGGAAATTCAAGATGTGCTAAAGCAATTTCACCCACCACTTAGCACGGCCTTGGCAAATCACCTTTCAAAGTAAGTCACTGAAAGTCAATATGCCTTGACAAATTCAGGGTGCAGAGAAGTTCTTCAACAGTTTCTGTGCTACAAAATAAACCAAAACTCACACCCAGAATCCAGGAAATTATCAGATATTTTTGAAGTTTCCTATCTATAGTTTAGTCTGCATAGGTGGAAACTTCAGAGAGCTCACAGGACATGCTGTTCTCTGAAGTGAAATTGTTTCTGTAGTTTTGAAGCATACTTACCACAGGAATAACATGAGTGACACCATCACCACTGTCTATAACTGTGCCGGTCAGCGTTCGTTCTCCTACTTGTCTTGACGTCCAAGAGGCAGCTAAGGCAAGAACAGCCTTGGAAAAAACACACACCAAAGCCAAACCTTAGTAAATCCACTGTATTGCAGATCCCTTTTAACACTAACCCTCCCAAGAACACAGAGACTGACACTGCCATGGTAATTTACAGCATGGAAGCTCATTTAATAATCTTACATAAGTTTACACAACAGCTTAGAAAAAAAGAGGCTGAAGAAATCTAGGTTTTGACTCCTGCCTGATGCTTTTTTAGCCATGCTTAAACACCTTTTTTTGTTACTCCACAGAGAGGGATTTAACTCTTGGATTGCTACAATTGTTACGATGTGGTGAGGTTTTATTTATTTATGATGCAACAGATATTACACTGTACTACTTAGAAGCCTCATAGAGGTAACAGAGTAACAATACCCAGCTAACCGACCACAGAATCAATGCATGTCAAACATGCTGTGGTGGAACTGCTCATCAGAAATAAACAAAATTATTCCAAACACCACTTACACAGTTTTCACAGTGAAATTAGTTTTAGCCAAGGAGAAATGCTGTAGCTTTAACTTTAGACAGCCCTGCCCTTACCTGAACAGCAATATATAGCCCTGGAACGTTGAAAGACTCAAACATGATTTCAGCAGTATATTCTCTATTTTCTGGAGTATTTAATGGAGGCTCAGTCTGTGAGACAAAAAAACCCAAACAAACAAATTTTTACTAACATTCAAACCAAACAATTGACTTTAAAAAAAAGTCACTAAATTGTAAGTTTTGAAAGATGAGTCATTCAACAACAATAGGATGTAAAAATAGTAATGTGCAATGCTTAAGAATTTATGCAAATTGAATTAAAAGAAAGAAAAACAGAAGTGAAATAAAAACATTACTGTAATTAGTGCTTAAGGATTTACATTGAAGGTCCCCTTTGTGAGTTGCTTCATTCATTACAGCTTTTGATTTCACTTGAAAGAATCAAGGACCATCAATCAAACTATGTCAAAAGATAAAGTTTAGCACATTTAAAGAATGACAATTTTTTAAATTTCTCAGTGAAAAGAGCTGTTTTCCTTCAGAAGGCAATCATTATAAAGCAAGTTGATGTGCTCAGCTGTAGAAATGTACTCAAGTGAGAGAAGCTGGCAACAACATACAAATATGCCACAATAGTGCTACAGAATATTTGAGAAAAAAATCACTCTATGTAATAGGAGGGTAAGAAGAGCAGGGTGTCAGGCTCTTAAAGGTCTTGGGACAAGGGGCCATGGAGATAAACTGCAACGTGGGAAATCCTAAGGAGGCATTAGAAGGAAAAAAGGCATAATCAGGAAAGGTCAAATATTGGAAAAGGGGTCAGGGTTGTTATGGCATCTTGTTTTTTGGAGATATTCAAAGCTTAGTTGGACATTGCCTTGAGCAACTGGACCTAACTATACTGCCTTCAAGCAAATAGTTGCACCTAACTGGTATGGCCAACACCTCTAATTCCAAACTTGCTCTATAAATATCACACTAAACCAAAGTGCCTACTTCAATGGCTTTAAATAAAATACTAGAGAATAGCAGATGCTTCAGAATAACATCGACCTTAATAATTTAAGCCTAATCTGCCCAAATATGACAATCAATCCTTCCAATTTCAGAGAAAAAAAACCCAAATTCACTCTCTGGATACTTCATCCAGATGGCAGCACTGTAATAACAAAATAATTGCAACTATGTAAGGTCAAAACACACAACTACTTTTTTTGCCTCAAAAATGTAAACTTGAGATCATTGAATTCAGTGGAGAAGTGAAAGAAAAAAGTGATGAATCAGACATAATTTGGAGGGAAACAAGAAAAGAAAAATGTCTGCAGTTCAGATCCTGACATTTTGAGAAGATTACAGAAACTGGATGGGATAAGTCAGGACAAGAAAGTTCCAGGTAATTTATTTCCTTCAGTTTTCACAGTATGTATATTTATACTTAAGAATTTACATAAAACAGCACATTCTTATTAGTCATATGCAATTTCTTATGGAGGACATAACTTTACCTACCAAAAGAAAATAATGGTCCTCGGGTTCTGCCCTTAGATACTTGAAGATTACTTGCTCCATAAACCTCTCCATCAAGTCCCAGTCTTCAACTATACCATGGCGAATAGGCCACTGTTGCAGAAAAATATCAAATTACAACTGGAAACAGTTAGCAAAAGTTTGCAACTGCTGTGTGACCTACACAGGCAAGAAACCTTGCTTTAGGTTTCCCTTAGTTTGATGTGACATCTATGCAAAATTCTGATTCCAACTTTGAACAGTAGAGACAATACATTGCGTTTTTATGAGTAGAACAGAATGGTGGCACTGGGATAAACCAAAAGTTCCCCCCAGCCCAGCATCCCAGCACTGATGCTGCTGACAGAAGTTGCCAAGAACATGAAAGAATGCAGTATTTCTGCTTAACACCCTCCCAGCCTCTCTACACTTCCAAAGCAATATATATTCACATACTGTCTTGCAAATTCCCACAGGCTCCTGAAGGTCAACAAAACTAATGCTAAAGCTTATTTTCCATTTTAATAGAGTTAATATAAAAATATTTAAGTTACCCAAAAACCATTCTTAAAATTATGTTTACTGTAAGGGTGATGATTTTCTAAAAAGTATTAAAAAACTATTTTAAACATTTCTCATAATACCTTGGTTGCATAAGTTGGTTTTTCTATTGCTTCGTCCCCAATAAAGAAGTCTAAATCATCCACACCTTTCAAAACCCTCCTTTGTGCTTGATCAACCACTTTTGCTGACTCTTTGATAGCAATACCTTGAACAGAGAACACAAATAGGATTGCAGATCACGTATCCTGCACTGAAGAAAGAAAACCAACACTGAAAAACAGAGACACACTAATTGTATTCATCCTTTGTTTCAAGTGTAAGCACAAAAATGCTAAATAAAACACAAACACTTTGAATTCCAAAGACAAATAAACGTGATTTATAAAGTTAACAATTCAGACCTAAATACAAGTTCAATTGTTGGACACCAACATGCAATCAGAGAGAAAATATAAAAAGAATCACTAAAATAGGGTATCTCTGTTCAACACGTAAGCTAATTTTATAATAATTATAATAATTCTCACTCACGTGACAATTATTGTTGTTGTTATTCCTTAAAAAAGAATGTCATTATAGAAGTTGCATAAAAAATCAAGAAAGAAAACCTACTCTCTTATATAAATGGAAGTTGTATTTCACTTACATCAACTGGATTTCTGGATGTATTATGAAAATGAGATATGGCACAGGAAAGGGACTGAATAGGAACTAAATCACATACAGAAGGAGGCACGAAGGAACAGGCAGGAGAAATGTAAGGCATACAGAAAAATAAAACTGGACAGAAATAAATGCAGTATCTTTAAAAGGACAGAAACTTGTATGACCACATAATGCACCCTTAGATGCTTTAAAACAAATTTTCATTCAGTCTACACTTTATTTCTCTCTTTAAATTCTACTCCTATCTTATTGTTAGGAATAAGATGGAAAATTTCCTTTTTAAAGACTATAAATCTCTCTGTCACTTCAAGGAATAACTGGCAAAAGTTAAGAGCTTCTTTCTTCACAATTTACTCCTTCCAGGATAAGAAATAGAAGTTTTTATCAGACAAATACTGGCTAAGGCTAAACACAGGACCTTGGAAAGAGGGATCAGTCATTAGGTATCACTGGAATACAGATGTTTCTCGCCCTCTTCTTTTGCATCACCCCTGGCTACCAAGGTTGCAGCACCAGCAACATCTGCTGTATTTTTTTAAGTCTTACTAATTGCCTTTAAAAACAAACCTTTACACAAATTAGAAAATTTATATATATATATGTATATATGAGAGAAGCATTAATATCAGCCTTAACTAGTCAAAAGGTTATGCTCCAAAAATCCTTCCAATGACTGAAGTATTTTTCTACTTCTCACCTTCTGTAAGAAGTTATGTTTGCTTACAACATCTTAAAATGTCATGAAATCAGCTGCTGCACCTCCAGCCCACCAGCCAGGGCAGCACAGCTACAGGATTTGGCAAACAACAGCCTGCTGGGGGTAAAGCACTGTGAGTTCATCCATGCTCCCCACCCCTGTCCTGTTTCTTCCTAGAGGGAACAACAGAAGCTGAATTGTGCAGCCAGAGAAACTAAGAAGTTGAATGTTGTGAAAGACTGAACAGGATGACACAGAAGTCATTATTTTGAGCTCTTCAGGAAGAAAACTGAATCATATTGCAACTTCTGTAGCTGCTTTTGGAGAGCAGAGAGGAAGCAGAAGGCTGGAGGAAGCCGAACAACATGGGGTGGGGAGAGAGGAAGCAGAAGCTAAAACTGGGGGGGAAATGTCACAAGGCCAGGGCTTGCTGCATGTGGAATGAAGAATCTTGACAAATATTTTTCAGATCATCATTACAGAGCTCACACATCTGGGGAATACTCTGTTCAGATGTGTGCTATCTTCAAGAATTTTCACTCTGTTACAAGCCTGAAACAAGATGAGAGGAGTCAGTATTTTGCTGCCCTTGAGCCCAGCCTGTTCAGTCCTGAGTTTGAAAGGCAGAAATTAGAAATAACCTGAATCAAGAATCATATCCTGAAAACACAAAGAGGAAACAAATCTTGCTAAAACCAGAGCTGAGCTACTACAGTGTCTGAGGATGGGCAGCATTCCAGGGGTACCCAGAGCAGTTGCCTTTGGTTCGCTTGGCACAAGAATTACGAGTTTTTAGGAAAAAAGAGAACATACTTGCATCAACTCAATTTTTGTGCTGAAACACATCTCAAGCCAATTTTTTCTTTTAAAGGTAAAGAAAGGCCATCAGAGACAAACAGATGACAAATCAAGAGAACTACTTGTAATGGAAAGAAGGTGACTCCTATTTTAACATGCAGCAGGAAAAACCTGATTAAGTGAATAAGAGTCAAGCAAAATTAATGATCTGAGATGTAAAAAGCAGCCAGGGAAGAAAGCAGTGAACCCAAGACTCTTCAAAAAATTGGGCCAATATATTTTCATTTACTTCACTTTTCATGCAAGCATTTATCATCACTACAGAAGCATATTCAGATTTGAACCAAGAACACAATAGAAGGAGATAAAAATTTTTTAATAGCAGGAATGAATAAGATAAGCTGGAAACAAGCAAGGCAGGAGGAATGCTGTTCAAACCTGTTTAACAGCAAACATTCATTTTAGAAATAAAACTGATAAAAAGCAACTGCCACTGTTGAAGTCAAAGGAGAAACCAAACCATTTTTCCACTGGGGATAATATTAAGGAAATTAAAGATACCAAAGGGCTTTGAAAAGATCCACAGTTTCTGGAAACATTTTACTTTGAAAGCAGGTACTGTTATACTTTATCTTCACTTCTCTAATGTGGATTACAACAGCGCTATTTTATTTCAGTAGAGGCAGAGAATTAACATAAACTCATGCAATTAGTGTAATTATCTAACTTGGATTGCAGTACAAATGAGAAAAATACCTTTTTTTATTAATTGCAGTCAATGACCATTTCAGCTGTAGGAGCATCTAAAACTGAGCATCCTCTTTTAAATACACCAAACTATACCAAAAAGCTGTCAAAAAGTCTCTTTCCTCCCCTTTCTCTTCTACTTTAACAGCATTCCTGTTGTATCAACTTCACTGCTTAATGATCTGACAGGTCATTTCATTCCCAAATTTGTCTAAAGTATCATGATATTTCTTCTCCATTTTTGGAACAAGAAAGTGATTTTAGAAATAAATAAACCAAATCTGAAGATGCAGAAAAAGTATGTAAACACTATTTAGCTGAAATTAAATAACCACTTTCCCATTTACAATTTAACAACTGTTAAGAAGTTTAAACAGCCATGTAAGGGTGTTGCCAAGAGTTTGGTAAATTTTTTGTATCTAATGTTGAAACTAGTTTTTGTGTGAAAAGCAAAACTGTACAATGTGTTTTATATGCCACTGAGATAAACCAGATGAAGGTAATTTAGAAAACCAAACAAAGAACTACATATTAAAAGCCAAAGGAGAAGACATTGAAAGGATTCTCTTAATGCATTCTGCTGTTCTCATACAAGTAAATGAATTAGTTTTAGCTTTCCATGAAAATTGCTCTTTGAAGTTTCCTAGAAAAATTAAAACAGAGCCAGAACTACCAAGTTTTATTTTACAGTGACTGTGCTGAACTAGTATTAGTCCCAGCTCTCTTCCTGTTGTATTTACAAGGAAAACTGGGTGTGCTAATTACTCCTTTTTTACCAGGATGTAATACGTGATTACTTTGGCACGATGAACAATGACAAACTGCCAAGTGGTGTAGGAGGTCGAAAGGTGAAGCATTTCTAAAGGAAGCTGAGTGATTTCCACTCTCTAGAGTAGAACCATATCACTTCAAGTGTGAGAAACAGTTCAGAAGACAGGGAGTGAATAAAAAAGCTGTTCCACATGGCAGGGAAAAATGGAAATGTTTTCTTGTTCTATTTGCAAACATAGTAAATTAACATTGCTGTAATACTGACAAACACATGTAAGTATAACATTTTAAACCCTAAAAATATTAAACCATACAATTAATTTTTTTCCTCTAGTTGCAATCTATGGAAGTTTTACCAGATAAATCACTAACAGGGGAAGAACCTTCTAAAAATTAAATATAGCCATAATACTGGATTGTAACATGACTTCAATTTCCACTTCAATTATTAGTATCCTTTTTTAGTTAATGTACCTTTCCAAACTGAGCATTCACAGCAAAACATACAGAGCCCCATGCTACTACTCTGTGCCATCTCTCAGGTGTCTTCTCAAGTTACTCATTTTTATGTTTTGGTTTTTACACAGCATGTTTTAGAAACTCCAAGAGTAACTTCAGCATTCACATCCAAGTAACAAATACTTACATGAAGGGATAATGAACTGGGGTTCAGTGTTACCCGCATATCCAAGCTTTGTATACCTGTTGAAGCAAAAAAAAGATTAGATTGTAATATTTAATAACACAAACAACAAGGATACCTCCTTTTGATCAAACAGACTCCTTTTCCTGCATCAAAAAGATCCAATTATCTTCCTTTAAAAACAAACAAAAAAAAGCTCAGACAAACTAGTAACTGTTTTTCAAAATCTAAAACAATGTTCCCTACCACACAAAAAGCATCTTTGCCAACTTCTACGGCAGTAAAATTTTACTAAAGAACACAAAGTATGTACTTCAATTTATCACTGCTTATGAATATAACTTTGTCAGAGCAGCTCCTCGCTGCTCAGCAGTCAGCATGTCCACAGGAATATTTTCATATTATAAATATTAGTGGTAGATGTGGTATGTAACTGCCAGCTAGAGGGGGGAAAAGCTCCCCTGCATGGACTGCCAGCTGGGCATTTGATAGGGCTGGCCATCATCATGTCACATGCATTTCCCAAGACATGCTACTGTAGGTGGCAAGTACTGACAGCTGATAATGACAAGTAGTAGCAAATGACATTCCATTTAAGACATGGAGAAGTGTTAAAATGTGTCTAATAAGAGTAAAGAAAGCAAGAGGAAAATAGCTGCGTGCCTTTACCCACTCTATTTCCAGAATGTGCTGTGTATATATCCATCATCCTCACAGTCACGATACAAGAACACTGAAGCAATTAACAAAGCATCCATGAAAAGAAATTATAAAACTCAAGGTACCAAAACTATCCAGCTGCTAAAACATTGTTACCAAAGAGTTAACAGCAGCATAAGCAAATTCTAAAACACAGAGACCAAAAATGCACTGCTCTAACGTAAGAGTTAGAGCCTACCCACATGTTTTTAACAAACACAGACAATGTTCTCATTTTCTGTGTACAATCAGCTGCACTAACTAAATCAGCACCATCAGCAAATGCACAGAACACACTGTAGTAGCACCTCGACAGTTCTGAGCACTCTGACATAAACCTGGAATATCTTAGGAGGTATAAGAGGCAGGACTAACTTTAACAAGCCATAAATTCATGGCAACAACGCAGCAAAATGCCTGGCAACAAATACAAGAGGTTGGGTTTCACAGCTAGAAGAGGTGTGGTGCTGCAGCAGGTTCTGCTCTGCTGCCACTCACACAACTTGTGAACAACTTGTGAACGTGCCCATTGACACCCACACAATTTCCATCATTAACTGCATCAGTGCTGGGCCAAGACACATGTCCTCAGAAGGAAGATGTATTTCTCTCCAAATAACAAAATGGTTAACACAGGACCTCATCTGACACCAAAAATGCTCTGTGAGAGATGTGTTTTTCAAGCTGTAAACCTCATCTTGTGTATAACACACTGTAACAGCTGGAAGTAACCATGCACAAAAAACTGACTTCCTATTAGCAACAGGAATGTTTACTGAAAAAGAAAATTTCACTGGTAAAAGAAGATACTTAATGGGAAAAAAACCAAAAATACCAGAAAGAGCTTCACCCTCAGTTCAGGAAAGAGATACTGAGGTGCTGGAGCGGGTCCAGAGAAGAGACAAGGCTGGTGAAGGGACTGGAGCACAAGTGCTGTGGGGAGAGGCTGAGGGAGCTGGGGGTGTTTAGCCTGGAGAAGAGGAGGCTCAGAGGTGACCTCAGCACTGTCTAGAAGTACCTGAAGGGAAGTTCTGGCCTGGTGGGGGCTGGTCTCTTCTCCCAGGCACTCAGCAACAGGACAAGGGGGCACGGGTTCAAGCTCTGCCAGGGGAAATCAAATATTTGGAGAGCAGAAAAAAATTCTTTCCAGAGAGAGTGCTCAGGCATTGGAATGGGCTGCCCGGAGAGGGGGTGGATTCACCATCCCTGGAGGTTTTTAAACTGAGCTTGGCCGTGGCACTGAGTGCCATGATCTGGTAAATGGACTGGAGTTGGACCAAGGGTTGGACTTGATGATCTCGGAGGTCTTTTCCAACTTCATGATTCTATACCTCATGAAGCCAACAGTAATAGGCACTGTATGTGCCTCAACCCAGGACACACTGCTCGGAGTTTGTTTTTAGTTTTTTTCTTAAATATCCAGCTCACAAAAGAAATATCAAGAATTCCATAAACTGATGCTTCAAACCTATCACGAAGAGTAAAACTGATCACATTACCTAAAGTGTTTTAAGAGGCTTTTAATGTCACAGTTACTAAGAAAACTGGTAAATACTGACTCACTCCCACTACCTCCCCTGCAAACCAGAACTGTGGTATGTAGATTTTAAAGCTTAATCTGATGCCCGAAGACTACATAAAACTACAACCAGATTAGAAGTGTCTTAACAAGTAAAAATTTAAAACTGTTTCATTATTAAACTCACTACATCAGAGAAAGCAAAAGCTAAACTTTTGCAGGTAAGAAGCAGCTTAGTTGCTTGTAGGTGGGAGTGCTCAGCACACACTCAGCTTTCAGACTGAAAGAAAAAGTCACATAAAAGATGCATTTTACATAAAAAGACTCTATTCAGACATAAAATCAGCATATACAAAAATACTATGCCCTACTCAGCAAGACGTGCACTGACTCAGGGAAAAAAAAGGTAGTGCATTTTTAGGCTTCCAAAAAAAGAAAAAGGAGGAAAAAACCTGCATGACTTCTGGTCTCTGAATATTAAAGCATTGTATCAGCAAGTCTCCAATGTAGTCTCCAACGCAAATGCTTCACATCTCCAACATGCCAAGACTTCCTTGTCACACACCCTTCTGCATCCAGAATGCCCCCACTGGTTTCCAGGGGGTCAAGGAAGGACCCGCTGCTCCCTTGGCCTCTTCAGGCAGGCACGTCCAGTCTGGTGCAGTCCATGGAGACTGGGAACTTTGGGCTCAGGACAGTGGCATTAAGCAGGATTTTCATAAACATATATATAGAGACACTCTTGGGTCAAAATGGAGTTTAAAAATGTGATAGGTGAGACAAAATGATGAGCTAAAACTAAGGGTTTTAAATAACGTTCAATTCTCCAAATGCACAACCCAGTTAACAGTGGGGTTCTAACTTCTGCAAAGATGAGACTTTATTCAGACCAATCAGATCTATTCTGTCACTCCTACTTGAAAGAAATAATTGAATCACACAAAAAAGATACCATATTCAATCCAGATTCCACAGAGTTTCCACAGGCAGCTCATACATGGCAACGTGTGTCTGACTAATACATGATTCACGGGGGAACAAGGCACACCCCACCTTCTCCAGAGGAACAATCACTGCCAGTACAGAAAAAAATCCTGGTATTTAAGATATTATAAGGCAGTACCAATACTGGATCACAGTTTTCCAGTAAATCCTGGCTTGTCTTGCTTGCTAGATAGCACTGAAGAGTGGCAGGAGGAACTTCCACATAGGCAGGCACATGTCATTTAAGGAGACACAGATTCAGCTTTCCCACACTGAATTTGGGGCACTCAGCAGTAACAGTGCAAGGCACTGCAGAGGTGAGTATAAAGGTACAAGCAGATTTCTATTAAAATCTGTAACACAGTACTGATTTACAAAATCCCAAAGGTGAAAACCTGAATTTAACCTTGATTGTTCAGATGTTTTACTTTATTTTACTTTATTTCTCCCTGGAGTGTTTCTGTAGGACTATCAGCTCATTAAAAAAAAAATCACAAAACAAAAAACAACAACAAAAACAAACCCAAAACATAAATGCCAAAAAACACACAACAAAACAAACAAACCCATCTGTAAAACAAACAAGGCAAAAAAATTGTTGGATAATCAAGGCCTTCAGATTTTCTTCAGAAGATGGGCTATTCAGTGTCCAAGAACAGTCCACGAAGTCTCTATACATATCTGTGTCAGTATATAGAAGACAATATACATACACACACCCTGTCACACTATCTATCAGTATAAATATATATGGTGCTGGTATTGCCCAGTGACTTCCCAGCAAACCCTTCTCAAAAAAGGCAACAGGGTCTCACACCACCCTCTGGCCTACACAGACATAATGATGTGACAAACACAACATGATTTTTTTTTTGTAAGGGAGATACACAGCACAAACAGGTTGGGGATAGCAACTAATTAAGGTTCCTTCTGAATTAACTCCACTAAACCATATCTCAGCTATCAGTAGAGAAACACCTCCAGCATCAGATCAGCCTCAAACTCACACCCAGAAACTGCACCACGGCTTTGTGCTGATCTGCCCAGGAGCTCTGTGGAAGGACAGACAAAGGGCTTTCCAACAATGCTCTCAACTGCACTCATGGGATTTCTTGTATGTGCCCTCTCACCTAGAATAGACGTTTCCCAGGCCATGACATGAAAGCAATGTCACTTGAAGGTTACTTATGTATTAGTCACACAGACAATTTTAAAGCCAAAAGGAAACGGCACTGAGGGTAAGAACTTTTAATGAGGATGTCATTAACAGAAACTCCTTCTGCAAACCACAAACTGACCACGTGCCTTTGCTCCACTTCTTTCCAGCCTACAACAGATGTCACTCTGCATACGCTCTCCCAAGTTATTCACCCTAACTCAACTGCAATTGTAACAAAGGAGCCAGGAACAGGGAGACAAATGCTTCATAGGGAATTAATTTGTTCAGCTGCTCCGAGAAGTACAACAGAACTGGAGATCCGATATGAGTTGTGTGCCATTTTACTGACAGCTTCACACAAAGACATCGATTACCTGAGCATAAGCAGAGAAAAGCACACGAGGACAAATGTCACCTGACTTTCAACTCCTGTAGAGCAAATCCAGGTTACAGCCTACCCCTCAGCTACTCCTAATGACCTGGACTAAAAGCAATTTCACACAGAAGGCACCTTTGTAAGTGCACACACAAACAGGAATAAGATGCACCTTCAATGCTGAACCCACCAGAAAGATGCAATGCAACTTGAAAAATAAACAAACGAGCAAGCAAAAAAACTCCCACCACTTTTCTGTGGGAAGGGAGGAGTAGTGTAAGTGGTAGTGCCAAACCTGAAACACTCTGAAAGGGATTGCAGGACTAGAGTAAAATCAAAATGGTCTCTTTCTAGTCTACCTTCAAGGTGCATACAGATAGAAAAACAAGTATAAATAAGGGTATTTTTAGAGGGCTATTTTGTTCATCAAATTTCTTTCTTCATGATGGCTCTGAATTCCTGTCCACCATCTGATCCACATCTGTGCCAGCTGTCACTCAAACTGCAACACACTCTTTGCTTGTATCTCAGCCAGTAGGATGCAATGGCCTTCCCAAGCACACTAACCTGTACAGCACATGTTGGCTTGAGCATGTAAGTTCTAAAATTCTACTGATGTACCACAGCCTGCACATCAAGCCCAGCAAGGTTTCTTTAATTAAACACAGCTCAGGTCCTATGCAAAACCTGTCCAAGGGGTCTTGCTCCAAGCAACTTTAACATTCAGTGAAGGGATTAGGCATTACACAGAGTTAAATGCATTTATTCTTAAATGTAAGGTAATACTGCCTTCTTTCAAGGTGTCACACTTGCTCAGGTAGCAGATCATCTGTACTCCACATCCTCTTCCATGCAAATGGGTTTAGAGCCAATCTCCCATTTCCCATGACAGCCTCTTGCCATTCCCTTATGAACTCTCCTAGGCAGGAGTGCTTTGCACTTCTTTCCTGAAACCACGTGGAAAAGACACCAAGAAAGGAGGGCCAAGGGCAGAAAGCAAGATGATTGCAACACACATCATGAAACACACATTCATTGCTGGCTTAATTACATTAACTCTGGAAGAACTGTAATTAAGTAAGCAGGTTATAGAAGGCACTACAGGAAAGTTCAGAGTGGGGAGATTCTAAAGAGGACACACATGAGGTAATATACTCAAAACAAAATGAAATAAGTCATATGGCAAAAACTCCAAGTTTTTAAATAGAATGGAAAAGGGATTCTGGTTTCCAATACCAGTCCCTTACAGATGGTCTGTCCATCAAAGATTTCATCAAAAAGGGCTTAACATCCTTTCCTGTTTTAAGTGGATGAATTCTACACAGACAGAAATTATAAAATAGACACCATATTTTTACTGTCTGATGCCTTGTGGTAACAGCTTCTTTAAAAAGAAGCGGATAATTTCTCAAACATGGATGACTCCCTAGTCTTCATACAGAGCCTCATGTGACTGAAAAGCCTGAACAAGCCTTTATCTTTCCCATTTGTTGCTTTTCTTCTACCACCCTCCTTGTACACCAGATGAGACTGAAAAGCCTAGGAAATATTTACTTTTCAAATCCCTGCTAAGAGAAATAATTACAGTGAAAGAGGAAAGCCATCTTGCCCAGCTCTAGCATCAGGTGCAAATTGGTTAAGCAGCAGCAGATCAGAAGTCCCTGAAGAAATGATTATATTAGGAAAATGGGACTTAGATTAATAAATTAGTTTACTATCTCTTTTCAAATGTCCTTGATAAAACACAAGACAGCAAAAGATTTTTAAATTGGTCATGCTTTTCACATTTTATATCTTTACCTAATATATATTACCTTCTACACATTACTAGTTTGCATTTTTAAATAACAACCGCCTCTGTCAAATTTTAAAATATTTTTGATCAAGTGTTTCAAGCAATCAATAGTGAAAGTCAGAGAACTAGCTCTACAAATGGAAAAACCACACAAGAATAAAGTGCTCTCAGACGAAGAATCTTGTTAAACTGTAGATGAGACACATGAAGAGATGGTAAAAGAGTACAGTGTTTCAACAACATAGAGGACTCCTGCATAGCAGAGGTGTTACAAATCTGGCAGTCTACAACCTTGGCCTTGGAATTAACTGCATTACTGTGTGTCTGAAACTATTACTTTACAATATTTCCCGTGAAAAACATCAATCCACTCGAACAAGAACTTTCACCTTGACAAAGACTTCTTTGCCACACACCTAAACTGTCAAGTAAAACAAACCATAAGTAGATTGGTGTGCACTTTAAAATGAGTTCAAGAGCAGCTTTCAAGGGAAGTGCTTCTAACAAATATTTATTTCCTAAATACAAAACTCTCACACCTTTAAAACAGGCTAACTTATCTTTGAAATTATCTGTGTTTTTGTGCAGAAATTTATCCAGTGCTGCTTTTTATCAACAGCTACATCTCCAACTCAAAGCAGACATGACTGTAATGCTTCTCAGTAAAATCCAGCTAAAGTGGGCAGTGAAAACGACAGGGACACAGCCACACCTGGCCAGACCAGAGCCCTGCAGGTGCATGAGCAAGACAAACATGGGACAGAAGCAGCCTGTGCTAAACAACATTCAGAACAAATCCACACTCAACAGAGTAAGACCTGCCAGGTGACAGTTTTTAAACCAGTCTGGAGAACAGAGGAAGTGACTGCCTTGTGCTGCTTTTGACTTCAGTAACATTTGGATGAAAAAGAACAACTTCCAAATTCGTTCTATGTTTACTTGCATCACAACTTAAAAAACAAACAAAACACAGCACTGGTAACTTGACCCTAGAAAAGCTCCTTTCTCCTAAAAGTAAACAGGAAAATAAGATGTATTTATTACCAAAAGACACTGGCTTATGGTGGAGCCATGGAAAGTGTGCTTGAAACCAGCCCATATTTAAGTGTTTTCAACCAACTCAATCCAAGTTTTGGCATCTTGATGATACCATTGTCTAAGCTTGTAGTCTTTGTTAAATGTATTTATATTTGTAAATCACATTTCTAATATTTAATGCTGGCACATACTAATACAGAAAACGATACTTTCCTTTGATTACGCTTTCCTCAAAGTAAGAACAGCAAACAGCTTTGGATATTATCTCTGTATAATGAGAGTAGAATAGTTTGTGTTGGCAAAAGCAGAATGCTCTCTTTCTACTTACTGATTCCTTTGAGGCTTCTAGACTAATTCATTTCATCAAGTGCCTTAACTGTGCCTCTGTGTTACACCGCACCTACACAATAATCACTTATACTGGAAGTGTTTTTAATAAATTTATATTTCATTTTTTTGCAATTTTTCTGAGCATTTTGCACAGCCTGTCTGCTCCATGTGGTATTTCCAAGTAATGAGGAGAGAATGCCCTAAAAGTCTGGGAGTCTTACATGACTAATTACTTAGTGATGTAAATTACTTATTATGAGGAGGAGATTTATTTGGCAACTTTCTACATCCTTTACCCAGGAGCTTGAACTCAATGATCCTTGGGGTCCCCCCCCAACTATATTCTATGACTGTACAGACATTTATCAGGAAGGAAAAAAACCAAGGGAACAAATTAATTATACTTACTTTTCAACAGATAAAGTGAGAAGGGATCAACTGAATGAACAAATACATAACTTGCACGTAAACTAAATCTTGCACCCGAAGACATTTCATAGGTAAAATCTAAGCCCTGTGATGCGAAAGAGCCTTAGCTGATATAAACCTGACTTGACTGGGGAGTTTTTCCAAGTAAATGCAATAGTTGAGCTTCTGTGCTTGCTTTTTTGCTATTTGCACAGTTTCAGCACTTGAGAGCTCCAGCTTTGAACCAGCAGTCCCTGCAATCACCCCAGTCACACCAGTCTGAGCAGAGGCTAAGATGAGACCAACTGGGCTGGGAGAGCAGGGACTGGAGACCAGGAGCACAAAGCAAGCACTGCAGGACACCGTCCCAACAGACTTCCCATCTTCTCTGTACGCCAGTTACCTACTGGAACGTGACGCTGTAACCAAATGTTTTCCATCACGAACAGGCCTGCACTCAAACACCAGATTACATATTTATCATGTTACAGCACACTCCTAATAAAAGGCGGCTTCCGATTAGAAACAGTTGGCTTGTAGAAAAAATGCCCCACTAAGCTGTGGACAAAAACACACCACTGGATCATGTTTAATATGAAAAGCAGGTCTCATTTAACAGGATCACTGAGATTCTGGAGTCTGACTGTAAATATGCAAGCAGTTATATTGGGAAAGCTCTTGCAGATGATAAACAATGTGCTACATCTAAGGCAAGTCACGATAAAATAGTAAGACTGCAATACTGGATAAGAGATACTGCATTGAGAATTAAAATTTGGATTCATGCACTGATAGCAGGGTACAATCAAAATAAACTATCAACAGACAACCTCCTGTCTGCATCTTGCTCTCCATAGACTGAGCATGCCAAAACACATCCTGTGCACAGCTGCAAACATTTGCAGTGACCACAAGAGAATAATAAAAAGGAAACCCCATGAAAAATAAAAAACATAAATTTATCTAGAGTTTTTCCATCTAGGCTTAAAAATGCAAACTCATGATCAGAACAAAAAGAAAAGAAATTGAATCATTATACCCTACACTACGTCAGTGGATAAAGTGATGACTTTTTCAATTTGGATACAACCCTTCTTGATAACTGAAAAAGCAAAACTCCAGGAATACATCACTACTACCACTTGGAAAGGATTGATGCTTCATTTTGATGGTTCAAGTAATCCTGCTATGGACACTACCAAGTTTGCAATCCAATTGGTGTTTTTAAGCATCTACTCAAGGATGACTTTTGTTAGATTGGTACACCTAAATATATTGCAGTTCAATGACCAAAACCAAAAATTAAAAATTAAAGCAATAGAGATTCTTTTTCCTACACAGAGCAGAGAAGAACTTGAAACTTCCTTGAGGACAAATCAAAGTATGTCTTTAGTTATTTTACCTCTGAACTTAACACTGTTTCCTTCAAGTCTTTTAATTTTGGACAAACATTCATTAAAGTTCTTTTAAAAAGTTTGTAATTGGCAAAGCCTTTCAGCATTTCCCAAAGAAAGTCTGCAATGATGAAACTCAATGTTGAAACATTATGTTGAAACTTTTCAACTGCATGAACTAAAAGACCAATTGTAAATTTTCCTATTTCTGTATATAAAATAATATAGGGTATGAATTACTACTTGGGAACTTGTGCAGCATTTCTGAGCTGCTAAAACTGTATTTTCAACTAATTTAGACAAGTAAATGGGGTTCATGCAATCCATGTACTTTCTGGGCACAAAGTCCAAGGCAGGTACTAATCACACCAGGGAACAAAAGCAGAACCTGCCCTGCCCAAGGCACACCTACAACCCCACCCTCCCTCAAAGCTTTCCCCCGACCAGGAGCTCTGTAGCACGAGGAAAGAGG
Organism: Pithys albifrons albifrons; assembly: GCF_047495875.1. Taxonomy (NCBI): domain Eukaryota; kingdom Metazoa; phylum Chordata; class Aves; order Passeriformes; family Thamnophilidae; genus Pithys; species Pithys albifrons. The sequence goes on along the minus strand of NC_092465.1, from coordinate 7,926,966 downwards.
TTCATTTACCATTAACTTTACAGATCCAGCCCATGGATGTAAATGGATTTGTCCTCCATCCTGAAATGCCACCGCCCCTTTACTCTGTATCAAGTGTAAGTGGGACACAGGAAAAGAAAAGCAACAGAAGGACTGGAAGGTGCCATGCATCTGGAATGGCTTCTGAAATGCACTCAAATAAGATATAAATTGTGATGGAATCACAAAAAAAAAAGGAAAAAGGGTGTATATAGGAATAAATATATTCCTAACTGAACTCCTATTATTCCTAATTATATTGCACACTCCAAGCATTTAGTGTTGCAACATGAACTGTGATTTATTAGAATCATTTAAGGGAACATCACAAGTCATCATCAAGTTTTTAGAATCTCTATGCAATTTTTTTTAAACCACAGTTCTTAATCTAGCACAGCTCTATTTTCCACTTTAAGGATGAGGCATTTTCCCCTCCCTCCCTAACAACCACTTCAGCCACTGGCAAGCAAAAGATACTCTTAAAACCCTGGAAGAGTATTTTTTCCATATGCCATTAAGGAAATATTTTGTCCATGCTTTCCATGTTGAAAAATTACTTCTGGGATGACACAACACACAGAAAAGTCAACCTAAAAAAGAATATTTTCATGAAGACTGGAACCCACAGAAGGTCATGACAAGATTCAGTTTAAGTATTAACTGGAAAAATATCACAGGGCTGAAATCTTTATACTAAACAGAAGTTATGCTTTGAAAAACCTGTGGAAATAACACTAGGAAAGAAAAAAATGTCAAGGTCAAGTCTAAGATACTAAATAAGTTGCAGAACACACAAAATTAATGCTGTAACTTCCCCCTACCTTGCTTTTATAGCACTGGATTTCACCTCTCACAGATCTTTGCTGTCTATTGAATATTACTGCCTTTCATGGATCTTGTTCTCATTTATCAGGGGAAAACCCAGACAAGAAGCAGAACGATATAATCCTGTAGTAACTTCTCACATTAGAAGACACTCAATCCATAAATACTTTGCTCTACTCAGGACCATGAACCCATAGAGGTGTTGCATGAAGATTAACTAGAGCAGTAGGGTCTGTAGAGAAATGCCCCGAAGCAAAGCTCGCTCCAGTGCACTCCACCTGAGCACCAGCCAGCCCCCACTTATCCGAGGTTCCATGTGCCAAAAACTTTATTCCTTCAAAACCAGTTACAGAGACCAAACAGCCAAGAAACTCTCAAAGATATATGTGATTCATTCCAAAGAACAGCCTGCAACTTCACATCAAGAAATCCTGGAAATCCCAAGAAGCTCCAGTTCTCAGCTCAGAGGGAACCCAGACTGCCATGAGGTGTGAAGGGAATCTTGTGCTCCCATCCCAAACAGGAAGTGTTTCTCCAGCCAACCCCAAAACCTTTAATTCTCCCCTAGTATTCAAGAAAGAAGAACTTAAAAAACCACACCCATTTTTGCAACCTGTGCACAGGAAGTGAAAACGGGGCCTAGCGTGGCATATGAGAAGAGGCAGAAAAAGCACAATGCATGAGAACAGGTTGGGTATTTTTGCACACAATCACATAACCAACTTACTCAAGAGAAGGATGACCAACATACATGACCCTCCCAACAAAAGCTGGTCACCAGTGATACTCCAGTATCAAACAGATCCACTTGACAACCACACAAAAACAGCACAGAAGTCCAGAGGAAATGGAAAGTGCAGGTATAGAAAATACAAGTAATTTTCTTCAAATCTCCTTCAGTGCTAAAATTCTCATTTTGGAACTGCAGTAGTTACACAGCCACTCACTTCAGCTCAGCCGAAGAGCCATTAATTTGAACACTTGCAATTATCTGCCATCCCGAATGAGCTAATTCAGTGTTACACAAGTTATACTAAAGGAAAAAAGTGCATTCACACAGAAAGACACAGTTAAAATCTACTTGTCAACCTAATCAAGCTAAATTCTAAAGTGGCGTAGGAAGAGCTTTTAATCATGACTTGCAGGCAGTGCTGTGTTTGCCTGTATAACAGGCAGCAAGAACTATTCAAATACTCAAAAGGCACAGAGCAAAAGACTGCAGCCTACTGTGATTAAAAATGAGTAAGAGCCTTTTCCCTTCTTTGGTATGTTGCTCATATACTTTATGGAAATAACTACATGTTATTTTTCTGTTGTGTATCTTTTATTTTAAAATGCATGTAATCCTTACATATATCACAGCATGAGGTAAGTCTAATGCACAGCACACCTACTAACTTAGGGAAAATCATGAAAATCTACCACTGTTTGAAGGGTATGAAAACAATAGCATCCAACTGCTACTTAACAGCTCAATGCTCATGGACAGGGTGCCCATCTTTTGTGGAAAGAAAAGAGCTCTCAGCAGCCAAGGGAAGTCTAATTCAGTATTAATATGGACAAGTATTTCCTGAGAATAGGCTACACAATATTATTCTATAGACTACCCAACAAAACTAAAATATATTTAGAACTAAACCAAATAAAGCTATTGATTATATAAATAAATAATACTGGTTTAAACAGTGATGTTAAACTAACTGGGCTCTTCAGACTTTTCAATTCATGTGTACATGTTTACTGCATAATTAAGAGGACACTGCTGCAGATACATAGCTTTTTAAAACCACAATTAAGTATTCACCTGCTCTTACTAGGTATCAATTACCTTTATTTCTAGGTATCAAGTTTGCTTAAGCAAAGAATGCAAATTTCAAAGTAACAAATCTAACACTGGCAGAATTTTTGCTGCACCCATAATCTCGTTGCCATGTCACTGACCACAAGTTTCCCAGCTCCAGCTGTATGATACAAATGTAGATGACTCCTAAAAAGTTTGATTAACCTGCTAAAACCTCAAACGCCAGGGATCACATGATCCCCCAACCTCTTCTGTGTTTCGTTCATGTGTTAAAAGGGGTTCTTATCATTTAGTAAATCTGTGCAGGCTGATGTTGCAAAGCACAACTCTGCCACCTTCTCATCCCTGTCTTCTATGGCAAAAATGCATCTACACATAAACCCCCCAAAACTAAACACTCAGATCAACAAACTGAATCTGTGGGTACAGGCTCAAGAAAGGCAGGAAGACCCCCTTAATATTTCTTTTACATCTGCTTTTTTGCTGAGTAAGGTAAATTCTCCTTGGACTGTAAATTAATTATCAACCTCTTCCTGTAAAAAAAGCCTACTTATTGGAAAACCAGTGCACATTTGACGTCTTACTTGTTCTAAACAAGACAGTTCCTTTTACCCTTTCTGCTTTGGTTGTATTTTCAAACTCTCTTTCCCTGTTTTCAGGAGCTATCCTTCATTTGTCTGCTTTCTTTCTTTTTGGCAGACAGGATACCCCGGGTGAGAACCTCAACTGACCTGCACTGAGCACAGGGCTGACATAATTTATGTGTCGTGTTCTCACTCTCACTTATGCACACAAAGTGAGATGGACAGGAAGGGCTGCACCACTTGAAAAACAGAAGCTAAGAGCATGATTATGCTATCACATCCCACTGCACTACTACCCACCTGTTCCTTATTTATCTCAACTATCAGATCTTCCCTTTGTAAATTCACCGCTTTATACCTTTGTCTACTGAACTCAATGAATTCAAACTGCTCCAACGCTCTGTAAGGCTTCCAAGCCTACAAATCCTTGTCCTCCATTTCCTGAAGCAGAACTTCAAGGATGAACAACGTTGGAGTAGGAAATGCACCTGAAACGAAAGGCCTGGAGAGCAGAATAGGTTGGGCTGTGTTAAAAAATACAGAAACACTGGTGCACAATAAAACAGCATCTTAGAGCATTTTTTGAAGACTTAGAGGGAAATGAATAAATAAAAATGGAGCAAGACTTGGCTACCATCATATTCAAGAACACTACAGAGTATGCCCTGTGCACTGAAGTTGATTAAAGGTGTACTTGCACACAGATCTTCCCCAGGAACATTTGTTTTAACATGTGTCCCTTGGTACACCTCTCAAATCAAGAAGACAAAGTAATTTCTTACACAGCTCTCTCCATGCTTGCACGCTGCTCCTGCAGGGCATCACTGAAAGCTCTAAGTGAACCTCTGCTCCAGCGGCCACAACCTGTACTTTGCAAATCTATAAAGACATGATTGCTGACTTAGTGGGACTACCTGCAATACACAAGCATGTGGGATGGGAAAAAGTTCTGGTGGAACATGTTACAGATCTTTTGCTTTGAAAGATGATGAGCAATGCACACGTTAAACTCACATATATTTCCATTACATTCAGCTACACACTCATTCCTGCTGTGCTAACTCTCCTTCACCCCACAAAACTCAAGGTTTTAGTTCTTCTTTAACTACAGGTATGACTTTTCATACAACTGTTAGACATGCAGACATTAGAGACAGACATAGGTATACCTGCACTTCTTAAAGACCAATTTATTAATGCCCTGCACTAAATGGATTCTCCTGAGGGAAAGATGCACACGTGCTTTCCAAACAAGCACCTGGATTTCAGAAGAATACACTCTCTCAAGTAAGTATTATAAATATCTCTATCTACAGCACTTTCACAGAAATTCTTTATTTTCAGAAAGATAAATGAGAAGTAAAACCAAGAAAAATCAAACCAACGAGTTAAAGCAGCATGCCATTAGTCGTAGCTAAAGAGCCCTGAAACTACACCAGTGCTTTCCATTCCAATGAAAAACTGATGCATGATGCCTAAATGAGATATTTCCTCTTCAAAAATCACGCCGCAGACGGGAGGTCACGGCGCGGTTTTCACTTCCCGAGTGCGCTCCTGGAAGCGGCACCGCGGAACCCGCCCAGGTCGGCTCCCTATGGACACCTCCAGCCCAAAGCTCCGGGAGCCGCGGGAAAGGCAGCCCGAAACCCCAGGGCCTTTTCCCGAATCCCTCCCTGTGCCACATATCCCTGGCAGCGCGTTCTCCCCACCGCCCGGCAGCTGCTGAACGAAAAGAAGCGTTTCCAGAGCGGATTTGGTTCAGGTTTGACACTCGAAACTGCCTTATAAGGTATAAAAGCCCGAAAGCAGGAAGAGGCTTTGACAAAACTAAGGAAGTTCCTTTGCGCCTGCTCGATGGAGGGGGAGGGGTTTTTTTCCCCTTTCACAGAGAGAGAAGTAATACAGAATAAATGATATTACCCGCACATTAAAATAAATAAATAACTACATACACAAAACCCCCCCTCCCACACGGCGCCGGGCACAGCCGCCAATCCCCGGAGTCAGCGCATCCCGGGGGCTCGAGGCGCCGCGGGTGCCCGGCCCCGCAGCCACACAGGGGCCCCGCACCCCGAAGGGACCGGTGGGGGAAGCTTCGAGTGCCGAGGGAAAGGAGCGGGGCCGCGCCAGGACAGCGCTGCCACCGGGCGGAGAGCGAGGGGCGGGGAAGAGAAGGCGACTGGATGGCCCCCCAAGCCCAGCCCGGCCCGGCCCAGCTCAGCCCCCGCCACCTCCGGCCCCGCGGGGGCCCGGGCGCGGATGGTTCCCCAGCCCGGCAGCGCGACCCCCGCCGCCATCTGCAGTGGCGGAACCCGCCCGGCCCCGCCCCGAGCAGCCCCGAGCTGTCAGCGGCCGCGGCTCACCCCGTGCCGCAGTCCACCACGCAGGCCGGGAGCCGCCCTGCCATGCTGGTCGGTAGCGGCGGTGCTGGGGACGGCGGGCAGCCCTGGCGCTCCGGCGGGGCTCGGCGGGCAGCGCTCGGCGGCACCGAGGGACTTCCGCAGGGCGGGCGCTGCCTCCGCCTCCGCCCCCGCCCGCTGCTCGCCCGGCGAGCCCAAGATGGCTGACCCGCCCCGCCTGCCTGACGTGCGGTGGTGGCGCGGCCGCGCCCCGGCGGGGCGGAGCGGCGGGAGGCAGACACGGAGCCCGGGGCAGGAGACCTGAGCTGGTGCTGAATCACAGCGCGGACCGGCCAGGCCGGCGGGGAAACACTTTTGGGACCGACCCATCACCCAACACCGCCATGGCAGCCAGACCACGGCACCGAGTGCCACGTCCAGCCTTTTCTTAAACACTGCCAGGGGCGGTGACTCCACCACCTCCCTGGGCAGCCTATTCCAGTCATAGGGTGGTCAGGGATGGGAGGGACGTCTGGAGATCATCCGGCCCGGCGTCCCTGCCAAGGCAGGGACACCTGGAGCAGGGGACACAGAGGTGACCTCATCACTTTCTAGAACTACCTGAAGGGAAGTTCTGGCCAGGTGGAGGTTGGTCTCTTCTCCCAGGCACTCAGCAACAGGACACGGGGCACGGGCTCAAGCTCTGACAGGGGAAATTGAAGTTGGAGATCAGAAAAGAAATCTTTCCAGAGAGAGCAATCAGGCATTGGAATGGCCTGCCCAGAGAGGTGATGGATTCACCATCCTTGGAGGTTTTTAAACTGAGATTGGATGTGGCACTGAGTGCCATGATCTGGTAAATGGACTGGAGTTGGACCAAGGGTTGGACTTCATGATCTTGGAGGTCTTATCCAACCCAATCGATTCTGTGATTCTGTGAATGTGACCAGGTGGATTTGCCTGTCTCCAGAGAGGGAGACTCCATGACCTCCCTGTGTAGCTGTTCCAGCGCTCTGCCACCCTCAGCGTAAAGAAGCTCTTCCTCGTGTTGAGGTGAAACTTGTATTTTAGTTTAAGGCCATTGCTTCCTATCCTGTTGCTGGGCACCACAGAAAAGAGCCTGGCACCATTCTCCTGGCATCCACGTTTGGGATATTTATATGCATTGATGAGATCCCCACTCAGTCTTCTCCAAACTGAACAGGCCCAGCTCCTGCAGTCTCCACTCCTAAGAGAGATGCTCCAGGCCCCTCATCATCTTTGTGGCCTTCCACTAGACTCTCTTCAGTAGTTCCTTGTCTTTCTCATACTGAGGAGCCCAGAACTGGGTATAGCATTCCAATGTTTAGTCACTGTCATGAAGTTCTTCCAAATGCCCAATCTAAACCTCCCCGGCACAGTTTAAGACTAAGTCCTCCTGTCCTGTCACTTGTTGCCCAGGAGAAGAGCCTGACCCCCATCTGGCTACAACCTCCCTTCAGATAGTTGTAGAGAGTGACGAGGTCACCTGAGCCTCCTTTTCTCCAGGCTAAACGCCACCAGCTCCCTTACCTGCTCCTCACAGGACTTGTGCTCCAGCCTCTTCACCAGCTTTGTTGCCCTTCTCTTAAAACCTGAGGGGAGACGGGACAAGGGGCTGAGTGAAGTGAGAAGGGGGCTGAATATGATGAGGGAATGGATTCCTGCAGGTCCTGCTGCTGTGGAACTGAAACCCTTCCCCAGAAACAACATCACTGAGGGGCTGGTGCAGAAGGCCAGGCTCCTCACAGACAATGGCCGGACAGGAGCTGGGCTGGAGAATGAAACACCTACTGTGGATGGGACCAAATACCCAGCCCAGTCTCCCTGGGAACCTGATTCCCCCTCAGCTGTATCCAAAGGAAACCCTCAACCCCTTTCATCCATAAGCCTCCAGAGGCGTGCCAAACCCCCACTTCATGCTCTGCATCCTTTCAAGTCCTGCAGCCTGAGGCAGGGTGTTCTGGAGCACTGCCAGTCCCACCAAGCAAGCAGCTTTTTCCAGGCTCCCACCAGTCTGCTGTGCTGCCCACCAATATGTGCCAGAGCCGCTGTCTCTTTGCTGTGTTCCCACATCACTGAAGCAAACCAGCATGGCCCTGCCACTACCAGCCATCCCAGCACATGCTCTGATGGGATCAGTGGTGTCCATCACTTCTTGGGTTTAACCACAGGCCCCCAGCAACCTTGTGAAGGATTTTCAGTCCCAAAGTGGGCAAAGGACAATGCAGTGTTCAGGTCTGGTGTTCAGGTGAACAAAATCCAATCTGGACTCTTCTCTTTTGCTCTCTTTCCACCTTCCACAACCCTTCAGGCTTTGAAGGGCAGAGTGCTGTGCCTACCACATCTGAACCAGTCCTTGCCCCATGGTGTACTGTAGCCACATGCTGGGGTTTTTTTGGTTTTTTGAAGTATTTTAACGTTTTAATGGTTCTGGCAGTGTAGATTTTGGATATTTTCAATTCTTTGCTTGCTGCTTCTGCCTTGCCAATGTGAGGATGTGAATTTCGTGGCATAATCCGATGTCATGCTGGGGACAAAATTGGTAGTCCATCAAAAGGAGTAATTGTCATTGATGGGCCTCAGCGGGCACTAATGGACCTTAATGGCTCTAATCAGCCTCACTAGGAGCCTCCACCCCACGTTTCTGTCTAAGAGAGCAGAAGACCCATTTAAACTCAGCCCTGGCCCCTCAGTTTTTGTCTGAGCTATGCTGTAGGTCTGTGCTGTTTAAGTCATGCTTGCTGGCTTGATCTTAGACTTGCCTTGTCCCTCTCGGCCTCTCTGGTTTGCACCAGTGGCCCCAGTGGTGGTCTGCAACTGATATCCTGGCTTCACCTCCTACCTGTGTAGATGGAGGTGTCCCCATGTCCCTTAGGGAGCTACTATCCCTCCAAGTATCTTCACAGTGGTCTTGCTCCCTTCTTCAAGCATTGGTTCTCCTCACTTAGTTTAAGTTATCTAATTAACAGGCTCTTTACCCGAGTTCACCGGAGGGGTAGAAGAGAATTATTGCCAGTGCAAAGGAAGGACTAGGTACATGCCCTTCAACATGAGATAGGAGCGAGTAAAACCATCCCTTTTTGTACCAACAGCCAGGCAATTGGGTTGGGAAGTTCAAGTCACCATCTGGCTTCTGTAGGCTGCCAGATCTTTCTGAGGAACACAAGCAAGGAAAGGAGATATTGAGAATATTAACCTTTTTATTTTAATGTCAAAGCAAATTATGAATAGAACATTATGAGACATTTTGCAGATAATGAAAGGAACTTCTGCAGGATATTGTGTAGCTTGTGAGCTATGCTATGCTAGAATATTAAAGATGAATATCTCAAAAGCTTTTCAGAGAAAGTGCAAATAGCCCTATTTTCACATGCATACCTCTGTGTATAGGTAAATATTTATCTAAAATAAATACAGTTAGTATATATAGTAGCATGTGGACTTTTCACTTTCCTCTTGGTTTTATTACCTTATAATAGTCAGGGTTATACATGCAGCAGGTTCAACTGCTGCGTCTGGCAGATGGAGTCCTGGAATGAGAGAGCAGTTTAGAGCTCCAGCTGCAGGAGTTCAAGTATCCCCCAAGAGGAGCATGGGAGCAAGGGCCAAAAACTTGAGACGAGAACCAAAAACCTGAGGCAGGCAGAAAGTGTGCAGTTGGCAGGTCCTGTCCTCGCTGTGCAGCTCATGGAGCCGGCACAGAGGAGATCAGCATCACCGAATTAGTTTGCCCAGCTGTAGTGAAATTTAAACAGAATAATTATTGGTGTCCCATAGCTGGCTGGTCTTTATTACCTAATCATTCCAAATAATGCTCCTGATTAGACTACCTAAGCCTTACTTGTAAAGCCAAAAGACAGATAGGAGAACTATTTGCCATAAAAGTATGCTGATGACTTTTTGCTAACAGAAGCATTATTTCACTATAAAACATTAAATCACACCCAAAAGCACTTATTGTAATGTGCTCTAGAGAACATATCCCATAGCTGTATTTATTTTTGACTCCTTGTGAGTATATGTTTTTTCTGTGAAATGGTAGAACACCGAGCAGAAAAAAAAAATACTGCAGTTCCTATGGAAAGTGAAACAATTCTGTTAAACAACTCCATTGCGATCTCTTGCTATCAGTTTCTGCTCTTCCTGAGTCTGCATGAAGAATGACATTGAAAAAAAGCAGTACTGGTGCTTTTTTTTTTTTAACTAAATTGCAGTGGAATTTACATTTGAGGACCAAAAAGCATAAGGTTTCTCTCAATAGGAAGGTGCCAAGTCAATCATAGTTTTGCAAGGGAAGGAGTTCAGAGACAACTCCCTGGCCATGAGATGTCATGTTTCATTTTATTAGTCTTGCCAGATGCAGTCCTGCAGGTGGCTGTGGACTCAGGCACCAGTCCAATAAAATAAAGGGGCAAGATTTCTCTTTAAGCAATGTTATCTCATATTGTTGAACCACAAACACGAGTTTGACATATTACTGATCAAAATTCAAATAGATCAATCTAAATTTCAATATTGCTTCCTGTATAGACCCTTAGTAGTTTTGTGCACTGACATCTAGATTGTCTTGGTGGATATTTTTAGTATAGAAGTCTTGTGCTTAAATTACAAAATTGAGCTTACAAAGCTAAAGTTCAGTTAGATCCAGCAGGATTGGGGTGCTGAGTGGTATATTTCAAAACGTTCTTGCATGGAAATGTTTTACAAGTCTTACTTATTTCTTCAGTACAGAAGCAGTAGGAAAAACCTACAATCTGCTTTCATGGCGTAATTCTCTGAATCTTTTAATCCTTATTTGGCCAGAAGTCAGTTCCAAACTTCTACAAAGCTTTTCACTGTTTTAGGGTGTATCAGAAATCCAATTTTTAATGTGTAGGGTCAATATCTGAGTATGTTCTCAATCCTACGAATGGAATGGGAGTGAGTAAAACCTTGAGTTGCATTATCTGGTACCATCCCTAGAATTGTTCAAAAGACATGTGGATGTGGCGCTTGGGGACATGGTTTAGGGGTGGCACGGTGGTGCTGAAGTAATGGTTGGACTCGATGATCTTAGAGGTCTTTTCCCACCTTAGTGATTCTGTGAAATCTCACACAGCACATAATCCAGCAATAGCAACATCCAGTGATGCATCGGGTCCAGCTTATATAAGCACAGTTGGTTTGCAGGTGATCTTTTCCTAAATATCCATGATAACAGAAGTAATTACCATTGCAGAGCATCCTCCTTGTGGTGCCGTCTGCCTCCAGGCACTTCGCAATGTAAACACAAAACAAGGGAATGCAGACGAATGCAAGTGAATAAGAAATGAGAGAATAAAAGTTAGGAGGGAAGTATTTCTATTTGTCAACAGGTAAACACGGAAGCAGACTAACAATTTGACAATTTTTCTCAATTTTTAATACAAACCTTGGAGCTCCAAAGTTTTCCAAGGTGCAGGTATAATTTACTATCTCTGGCAGTACTAAGTATTAAAATTTCACAAGTCCTTTAGCCTGAAGAAGTGAGTACCTAGGCAAAAGCATTACAAATTCCTTGCTAGGCTATGTGGGGAGCTCTTCAGTATCTTGCTGATTCTGGATGGTTTTCATGCAGTTAGTTAATGGCCTGCCCTTGAGCATGCAGAAAGAACAACGCTGTGAATCCATATATAGATCCAGGCCTGGGAAGCACAGCAAAGTGCAAGGAACAAGGGGAAAAATAAAAATAAAATTAAAAAGGATGTAACAGTTGCAAGTGTGAAAGGATTTTGGAGATGCCCAGGAGAGTTTAGAATCTCATCTTGCCCAGGTCAGCATGTTGCCATTTAGATTGGTATAAACTGAATTTAATGGGCACATTAGTATCCAGTACATCACAATGAACCGCCCTTAAGGCCAGTTAAAGCTGACAGTAAAAGCCAGAGATACAGCCAAAAAAAAGTACACTGCTTCATCATTTATCCATTGTGTTCTGAGTATTTTAATATAAATAAGTTTTCCAGGAGTTAGTGGGATACTACAGAAGGCTAAACTACAAAACACATTTTATCTACCCAGATATAAGATGTGTGTAGATTTCTTCCAGGAAGGGCCACAAGCAAAATTACAGTGTTAATGGTTGATTTTGGCATAGCTATAGCAACAGCCATATGGGAGGCATGTAATTTCATAGAACTGCACATGGTGAAGTCATGGCAAATTACCAGGAACTCATTTGATTTGGCTGCTCTCCAAGAGCCCTGACTTAGATCAACTAAAACCATTAACTTTCAAAATATAATTAGTCCAACCATATTTTTTTCTACATAATGTATGGGGAAAAAAACCAACAACTATAATCCTTTGTACACTGAAACAAGGTGTGTAAGGAGAGAAAATCTTATAAACTTGGACTTGTTTATATCCTTGGACTATTATATGATAACACCACTATAGCCTGTTATATTTGATGGGAATAACAGCAAAACATGTCAAAAGACAAACCTAGGAAAAGAATTTCACTGAAAATCTGATGTCTTAAGTAGTAATTTGGTGTTCTCGGTTGAGACAAAATCTGAAAAAGTACTGCAGTTGAGGGAAACACTATATCCCTATTTACAGCTTGTGTTTCCATTCAAAATTGGTTATCTACATGCTGCTATTCTACGCCTTCTCATAACAAAAACATCTTGTTCCTTTATAAAGCTTCTGTAAGTGAATTAGCAGAATGATGGCAGCAGGATTCCTACAGCAGCAAAGCAGGACACAAACCTCTGCCCGTGAGTTGTATGGGTACTGCCCAGGCTCCACATGGTCACACCTGAGATCCAAGTAATAGTAGTACACAGATTTGCCACGGTTGGAAAGTGCTTTTGCATGTAATAGAAGTGTTATTACATGTTCTCAGTCGTACCTATTTACTTTCATGGCTGGAACAAATGTCTATTGCTACTCTTTTCATATGACTTACACATTTCAACAGAACTGAGAACTTAAATCCATCACAGCTGTAAGTGCCTGACCTGCCTTAGCAGTTGTGCTTTAGGCATCAATGTCCATGTTCACAATGGCATGAACCACTAACTTCAGTAAAACCCATGATAACTTGCAAAGTTATGTAATTTCACCATTTTTAATTTAGTGATTTTTATTTTTTATTCAAAGATGTCATTCATGTGGTAAATCAAACCAGTTTGTCACTAGTTCGCAGCTTAGCAGCTGTTGCAGGTGTCTGTAACCAATGTTTTCCAGCAGAGCACAGAAGCTCACCATAGTAAAACCAAGCCTTAAAACAGTGGCAAGCATAAGAGCAATAATAGTGGCAGATTTTTGATGCTTGGACAGAGAATCAAGATTATCCAAGTGGGTCATTTCACAAAAGAATTAGCAGGAAGAGTCATAGAGGGTGCAGTGGCACCAAGGGTTCTTTTAGCTATCCAGCCATTCGAAACTGCAAGCAATTGAATGTGTGACAGGTAAATAAAGGAGTTTCTGTTCTGAGACACTTGTTTAGGGTTTAACAGATGTTTACCAACTTTTGAGAGGGTTTGGCTGCCAATATTTGACCTCTCATGCTAAATGAGCCTCTTAAGAGGATTGTTTAGGAACACTGATGTTGTGTGTGTTTGGGTTTCTCCTTGGTTTGTGACTTTTGAAAAAAATATATTCTCTTCAGTTGATCCAAACTTTGACTCCTCAGATTAACTTTCAGAAGACAATAGATGTTATAAAGTTATTATATCACAACTGTTGTCACAGTGCCACTTTCCTCTTACTGTACATACTTCAAGATAATGCAAAGGAGAACTAGGCTGAGAATTTGGAACTCACACAGATAGGTCTCCTTCTCTGGCTGCAGCAGGGTGCTGCTTGAAAATCGTATCAGCCTTCCCATTCAGCTGGGTGTTCAGCACGCAGAGTTCCATTGCAGAAGCATGAATAAACACTCCCTAATTGTCTCTAGACAAAATGAGACATAACTAAAAATATCCCCCCTGATGGGTTAAATAATTTGGCTCCCTTCTTTCTACCAGGATAGGCAATGTTCTCTCACAGAATAAGGAATGTTCTCTCCAGCAGAGCTGGGGGAAGGCAATGAACAGCTCGTGCAGTATCTTTTTCAATTATCACAGCTATCTGGAGTCCAAGTTTCTTATTAAGATGCATGATTTATTTAGAAACAATAACCAATACTAGTCAAGTTATTCAGCAGTGGAACACTTTAAAAATACTGTGTTCTTTGATAAATAAATAACTCTATCTATTTCCAGTGACAATGCTCTGTGCATAAAAATGGGAAACAATTTCAAAACAGTATTTCTGAGTGCTAAGTAGCTTCATGTGGGGTTTATTCAACCTCTTGGTAATATATAGAGAAAGAAACTATTAACTCATTTTTTATTTCTCCTGTTGAAAGACTGTAGGAAATTTTCCTTAAATAATATCTTAATGGATCACCAAAAAGTGTAAAAGCTGATTTGCAACTCTACAGTGCTGTGTCAGGCACTATAAGGGTTACATGGATGTCTTTGAAGAACAGCACAGTCAATTTTGAATGATGTGGTCTTCATGTGTCCAGTATCAAAAATACATCAGAATTAACATAAACATTGTATCCAAGTGTTTAATTCACTCTACTGCTTTGAAAAACAGCACTAAAAGCCAACATTGTGGTAAATTATGCTAATGAAAATGGAAGTTGGGCAAAATCTTATAGACAAACAGATTACATGAATTATGTTACTATAAGAATAGGGGCATTAAAATCCCTATTTGGAGCATTACACACCTTTTCAAGTTACTGTGCCATCCTAAAAACCAATCAACTTGACCTTTAAGGACAATAGATTTTAAAACCTTCCTATCTAAAAGTGATGCATGGGTAAAGCCCCGAATTGGTAGCTCTGTCTGTGTATTTTCTCATCTGATGAAATTTCACTTTTGGTGCATTTTAAGAGCATCTGCATTGAAAAGGCCAGAGGTACATGTTAAAATTACAAGATGTGAAAAACGAAACTCTCCCTCCTGTATTTCCCTGCAGAATGACTTCCAGTTTAATCTGAGTGCTCTCTCTATAGAACCTGTACATACACAGTGTGTCTCCCTTGCTAATGCTGTAAGAATCAATAAGGGGTGTTCATTCCTTTGCTTTTGGCCCTTCTTAGGAGAATACCTGCCTTATCTGGAACATTATGCATGCCCAGTAAGGGATCAGTTAACCATTACCATATTGGGCAATACTTCAATTCCCCTTGAACAGCACCTTATGTTGCAATGAGCCTCACTGAATCATTGCGATTATTCACACAGGAATGTGCAAAAGCACAAATATAAAAATCTGTTCTGTGTTCTGAATTTACAGGATCAGATTACACGCGATTCCAGCTGATTAGCCTTGGGCTGGGAAAACTGCCTGACTTGTCCCTTAGAAAAGTTCCTTTAACGGGGATACTCGATGTGAGTGAAAAAACATTTGACTCTGTTAAGGCCTGTTTGGTTTTTTGGGTCACATCTCCAGGCAGTGCAGGTATTCATGCTCACACACGCATTTCTGCCAGCTCTGGTGTTCAAATGACTCTAGTTGTCAGCCTGCGTGGTTACATGTGCCATCCCCTCCTGCATATGATTTTTCTCAATGGTAATTCTGTAATTCAGAATGCTTCTAAAAGGTTTACTTTCCATTTTCTTTTTGGTTTGCTTGAATGGACTTCCAAATGGTTTTTGAAATTGCCTTTTTTTTGACAAATTATGATCACAACTCATCTACTGAAAATAATTGAGCGATAGCAATTTAGTAATTTTCAGTCAGGAAATCCCATTGCCAATTAAGCTTCCTGTTTTCTTTCTTATTATAAATCAGCAGAGTAAAGAGACTGAAATAAGTGATGATAAGTTCCCCAAAAAAGTTGTTTTACTAGTCTGTAATTTTATTACTAGCTAATATTTGCAAGTAATGTTTAATAGGAAGCACAAAAAGCTCTCAATCCCTGTTAATTTTCTACAGCTATTAAAAGTAACGGTTGATAAAAAGTACATTACAAAAATATTTGTGGTTTTTGCTTCTATTACATCTGCAGTTTAACGTTTTTCCTGTAGGCTCTGTTAGTTTTCATAGTAATCAGTATAAATTTTATTCAAAAGAAAACACTTTTAAGCACTGAGGTTTCTTACAGCCTTGGCATCAGGTGAAACAGTTAAGAAAACAGCCATGTTACAGGCTCAGCAAGTGTCCAAAATACAAAATGTTCTTAAATACACGAAAAAGGACTGAAAACAAAATGGAAATTGCAACTAAAACAGTCTAACTGTATTTCATATATTCACATGAATGTTTTCATTTCAGCATCTCAAGAATTGGATCAGGAGGAGGAGAAGGCAATGAGGACACTTGAACAATAGAATTGTTCCTTTGGTCACAAGTGACTTTATGCAAGGCAGGACTTCGGATGGGAGAACACCTCAGGGGCAGTTGAGGAGAAATATAAGACGTGTTAAAACTCAAATAATGTAATGAAAATGGAACAAAGATTAAAAATTATGTGACAAGATTAATAACCAGTGGCCTAAACCCAACGGAAACAAAATACTTTCTTTTACAACACAAGACTCTACTGAAATAAATCCTCAACAGCTCATACTTTATGGTATAACTTGGGTTCACAGAAGGGATTAGCTAAATCCATAGGTCCCTCAAGAGCTATTAAATACAGTGGCAGAATTACAGACTTCCAGATAAGGATGCTGTTAACCACTTATTTCTAAAAACTAGAAGGATGTGCCATGGAAACTACTCCCTTGTTCCCAAAATCGTTTTTCCCAGGCATCCATTATGAGTCATCACAAATACACAGTGATTCTGAGCTAGATGGACTTTTGATCTAAGCCAACAGAACAGGAGAAAACTCTGCTGTCATGCATCCTACACCAAGTCTAGTCCTGAACACTCAGACTACATCCTTTCCCTAAGGAGGACAGAACTTGATCAAAACTGACTTTGTCAGTTTAAATTTTAATACAGGTTTTTCTGCTGCTTTGCCTTGTTCATCAACATGAATATCTTGTTCATCCAAGATCTGTTCCAAATCTTGTTGAAGGAAGTATTTCTCTAAAATAAGTTGATTCAATTCATCTGTAGAGACCTATTATGAGACCTGCAGAGTATAAAATTAAATCAGCTGTTACGTTCTTGTAAGTAGAACATATACATGCAGAAACTAAATTCAAATTTTCTTGATAAGTGCATTTAGCAAGCCTGTAAATAGCAGATATTTTATCTTATGAAAATTTTACAGTGCTGCCGGGAAGTAGATGTAATTCTGCTTTGCCTATAGAAGTGCTATTTATGTAACTTAAAATATTCACAGCAAGAAAAATAAATATGCAGTATATTTGCAAGATAGTTTTTTACATGTATTTACTGAAATCTAATTCCTGAAAAAGGAACAGTAAAACAAAAAGGAAATGATTTTTATAATAGTTTCTTTCAGAGAAGACACAAAATCATCATGTGAACTTTTACAACAGGAACTAAATTACTTAAGAGCTAAAAATGTAGAAGTCCTAAGTACAAACTTCTGGGCTTCTGACAATGTTGACTGTTTTTCTTCAGATTCCTCAGGAACCACAGCATAAGTCCCTCATCCTGTGATGAAGAGAAGCTTGGCACTCCACCTTAAGGACAGCAGTTCTCTCCTGTTCGCCGGCTCCAGTCAAAATGTTTAAAATCAAAACATTAACAAGGTGGATTTAACTCTGTTGCCATGTTGAGATGGCCTCCTAAAGAAGAAAACTCACATACAGGAGAGGACACACGGTGTTACACCCTGAAAGCTGCTTTTAATTCAGTCGAGATTTCATATGCTTTCCACTGTCAAAGCAAACTGAAGGAAGACATCTGTACATTTTGCCATCCCTAGAACCAGCTACTGCCACTCACTGTGGGACAACCCTTTCCAGGGGGAGCAAACCAAGATGAGTTTTATTATGCTTGTTCTCAAAGGAGAATACCCCTTTTCCAGAGCTTTTCTATCAACATGTGATCAGGTGAGACAGAAAAGCCCAAGAATCTCCATTTTCCCTGTTGCCTTATTTATTCTCCCTGTTCACAAGAGCACATGCAGTGCCTTTTTTAATATAAAAACATGCTCCCTATTTTAATATAAATTATGCATAATATTTTTCAATACATTATTTAGTAAAGGCACTATTAGCTGTAAGGAAGTATTATGTGTAGATTCTCTGTCAGGTTATTGTAGTCATAACTCTTTGGTTGTCTTCTCAGGTTTCACCACTTATTAACTGACTGACCTTGGATAAGCCACGTGAGTTTACTGAGTCTCAGTATAAATACTTAAAGCAAAGATCTGCAAGACCCAAGAAAATGAGATGCTGTGAGATGCACACACATTTTTGCAATTACATTTTGTATGATTTTCAGCTCCTCCAAATTCCACAGAATGCATTTGAAGAGTGGTGCTATTTTTCTGCAGCTTTGTCTAAGAATTCATTTTACCTAAAATTTCTTTCCAAAGCTGTAAAGTCACAATTTCATATAAAAACACTATAGTGCACTTTTTAGCAATTTTGGCTTAAAGGCAGAAGTGAGGACAGAAGCACAACAAATCAATACAGTATCATTTATAATGTATACTTAGAGTACATTTAAAAAGGACAGTTTGAACCAACGGAGTTATTCACTACATTTCCTTGTGTCATTTACGCTATAAATGCTTCAGGGTAGGGATTGTATCCTCCGACTTTTAACAACCAGTTTTATGAGGCATCAAGCTTGTTAGATGTTTGTTAGGGCTACCACATGCAAATCAAAGTACAGCTATATTAAGAAATTAAGCCTCACATAAAAAGTCCAAACCAGTTTCAGACTAAAAGTGCTTAAAAGGTTTTTATTTTCTTCTTAAGTAACTTTTGTTTATATATAGGAAGTAAATCAAGCCCAACAGTAACAGCCAGACAGATGATAATAAGACATTTTTGTATTGGAATGGATTTTTTCAATCACTAACTCGTAGGAAGGTTAAAATATCATGTTTGACTTCCAACAGTTTGTAAGTGTGAATAGCACTTAATAACTTCACAGCTATACAGTAAGTATTGCCTAATTACAACTAAGTATCATTGACCTTTCTACTTGTGTATACATCACTATTATTTCCTAGCAGTTTTTACTGTAAAATTCCCCAAATACATAGTAGTTAGATTTTGAAAAAAGCTTTATTTCTGTTAGCAGGTGAATACTGAATAATCTGCAACACATGACATATACCATTGGTTGTCTCTAGGTTGATATTATGAACTCAATCCTTAAATAGTAATCAACACTAATTACAAGGAAGTAATGTGGACTACAAAAAGCAAAACCAGAACCTGATTATGCTATTTCATCTAAGCCAGTGGTAGGTCATTTTATTCACTATTTTTGGTAGATTTTGTCTAATATCTCTTTTTATAGCTTGTTAGTCACTAACTTAAACACCTCAAATTTAAGGGCATGGTGCTTTAATATAGTTTATATATCTACACAATTTCACCTTTTTCAAACTATTAGAAGTGTGTTAGCAAAGCAGACATTTTCAGAGTTTAATTAGTTGACACCACTTCCCAGTCCTGTGAGATTTAGTATCACAGACTGTAAAGATTATGGTAACTGTGAAACAAAAGTTCCACCATCTCACTGCATTTTAGGACATTTCTCAAGGTCTTGCACACTTTGGGTTTTCTTTCTTCCCTTTTTTTTTGACAGATTAGTTTGAAGCTCACTTCCACTTCTTCAACTCTCCTTCGTCAGTCTGTGCTCTCTTCCCCTGCCTTCTCTATGCCTTCATATTCTAGTTTCCTTTTTTTTTTTTTTTTGACCTGCTCATCTCAGTGCTTTGGAAAAGCCTGTATAAATCCCAGAGAACAGCCCGTCTCTCCGGAGGCAGCTCTCCATCAGAGCTGTTCTGCCCGTTTCCTCGCTGGAGATGGTCCGTCTGGATGGAACAGCCAGCTCCGCTCCCAGGAGCCGCAGGGGATGTCCCACGGCTGGAGATACCGGCATAAATCCGGCTTTCCCACCCGCTGTGGCTCTTCCCGCTGTCCCCCGATCCCGCCGGGCCGGATCCCGAGAGAGGATCCAGAGCCCAGCCCAGCGCGGTATTCCCGGCGGCAGAGCGGGGCTTTCCAGGCGGGACATGAAGCGAAGCTGCTCCCGGCAGGACCGGGCACACCGCGGGGCGAGCACCGGGACCTCAGGCTTTGGCACAGCGCCTGGACGGGCAACGGGATGGGGACGGGGATAGGGATGGGGACGGGGATAGGGATGGGGACGGGGATAGGGATGGGGACGGGGATGGGGATGGGGACGGGGATGGGGATGGGGACGGGGATGGGGATGGGAATGGGGATGGGGATGGGAATGGGGATAGGGATGGGAATAGGGATGGCGAGAGGACAAGGATGGGGACGGAGATAGGAATGGGAGCGCGACGGGTCTGTCCCCGGCCCTCCCATCCCGGCTCCGTCCCCGCTCCCATCCCGGCCCCGTCCCCGCTCCCATCCCGGCCCCGGTCCCCGCTCCTCTCCCATCTCGGGCGGGGGCGAGCGGCAGTGTAGGGACGGCGAGCTGCTGGCCGAGCGACTCGATGGGGCCGGTCCACGGGAAGGGCGGGGCGGGGCGGGGCGGTCGCTCGCTCGCGGGCTCGGGGATGGATTGCGGGTGTCCGGCACGGGCGGGCGGTGCCGCCGCCGGACGGAGCGCGGGGGGCGCCGGGTCCGGCGCGGCCTCAGGTACGGCCGGGGCCGTCCAGGACACTCCGGAGCGGGGACAGGGCCGGGGGGAAGCCCCGCAGGGCGAGAGGGAACTCTGCCCCTTCATGTGAGCAGGGGGGCCGCGCCCACGCGGGCCGGGGGTGTGTGAGTGACCCGGTCCCGCGGCCCCGTCCGTCTGTGCGTTCGTGACAGCGGCGAGGAACGCGCTCTGCGCTTCCCGCCCCGGGCAGCCCCCCCTGGCCGGGATGGGGGGTTTGTGTGTGTGCGAGGTTCGGCTCTGCCCAGACCAGGGCAGTGAGTGTCCCCCTGTGCTCGGCACGGAGAGGCCGCGCCTCGAGTGCCATGCCCGGTACTGAGCCCCTCACTGTGGGCTCACCCCGAGGGGCTGGAGAGAGCCCAGGGAAGGGCAGGGCAGGGCAGCTGGGAAAGGGGCTGGAGCACAAGTCCTGTGAGGAGCAGCTGGGGGGGCTCAGCCTGGAGAACAAGAGGCCCAAGGGAGACCTCATCGCTCTCTACCACCACCTGACAGAGGGTGTAGCCAGGAGGGGGTCGGGCTCTGCTCCCCGGCAACAAGTGACAGGACGAGAGGACATAGTTTTAAGTTGAGCCAGCGGAGGTTTAGGTTGTATAATTGGAAAAAATTCTTCACAGAAAGGGTGATTAGATATTGGAATGATCTGCCCAGGGAGGTGGGGGAGTCACCGTCCCTGGAGGTGGTTAAGGAATGATGGATGTGGTACATGGTGCCATGGTCTGGTTGGCAAGGTGGTGTTCGGTCGTAGGTTGGACTCGATGATCTCAGAGGTCTTTTCCAGCCTAATGGATTCTGTGATTCTGAGCTGACACCGCTGTCCTGCCTTGCCTGGGGTATGTGGGGGGGCCTGTGCACCCCCTACTTGGGCTGCAGCTCCCTTTGCTCTGGCAGTCTCCAGTGATTTAGGTGCAAATGCAGGATACTCATCCTTCGTCTTCCAAGATCCCAAGGGCTTGAGTCATATTTCT
This sequence comes from Pithys albifrons albifrons, assembly GCF_047495875.1. Classification (NCBI taxonomy): domain Eukaryota; kingdom Metazoa; phylum Chordata; class Aves; order Passeriformes; family Thamnophilidae; genus Pithys; species Pithys albifrons. The sequence goes on along the minus strand of NC_092465.1, from coordinate 7,905,649 downwards.
TTCTCCTCAGGCATCCACTTTTCTCTGAGTGCATTAAGGAGACTTGCTCTTTTCTCTCTTCCTGCTACTTTTCCCCAAAGATACTTGTTGGCAGGAAGGAAGGAGGAGACCCCTATTCACTGCGAGTGTGGTGATTTTGCCGATTTCTGCTGTGCCCGGAAGGCTCAGCTTTCATCTGCCAGAGTGTCCCGTTGAAAGCTGCTCTGCTGGTTCTTATCAGGGATACGTGGCTGTATATCCTCTGACAAAGCACGATATGTTTAGTCCTCGCACTAGACAAGATTAGATCTGGAGCATGTGAAATGGATGTCATTTGTAATCCTTAGCTGATGTTAAATATATAGCTACCGGTGGCTGGGAGATTGCTTTGTACATGGTAATGCCTTGGCAGCTTGACATGGAGTTTTTTCTTCTAATGTTCCTGGACGAGCATAAGAAGGAGGTCACTGTCAGTTCCACTTGTCAACTTTCAATCTGCAGACCTGAAGCTTGGGTGTTTCTCACCCAGTGCAGAGTTGTTCATGTCCAGCAGGGTCACAGGCTTGCTGGGGTGATGTATGGACAAACTGAGAACTGTGTGCTTACATACTCTGAAAGCTGGTAAAGGCTGAAATATGCCATGGATTATTACTCTGTGTTGCTAGTTCCATGTAAGAAAATTTGTTTGAAACGTTGTTTCATGAATTTTGTGTAAGAGCTGGATAGGAAACTTGAGTTTTAAGTGTTCTTTTTATTCCTTGGATATCAGGATCCAGCTGTGCCATGACAGTTTGATAGTGTGAGTGTTACGTTGTGCACTGCCAGATTCATAAGACATCTCTTTATGTTAAGCTATTTTATTTTGGTAATAAAAATGACATGCTTTCTGTGCAACTTTGGTGTTGTATAGCTTTTTATTTAGCTAGGAACAATGATATCTATCTCAGTACTGGCGGGAAAACTTGGCTTCTTTTTTTTGGTTGTTGTTTTTTTTTTTTACTTCACTGTGTTCTACAGATCCTACAGGAAACTTTCTGTGAGTAAAACCGACAGGGCTGTGGTGACTGTAATAGTCATGTTGCATAAGGTTTGCCTTTCCATCTCTCCTGGAGATTCTTGCCTTTGCTCTCATCTTGTGATACCTGTTGGGAATGGAGATTAGGGCTGTGTTAGATTAGCATTGATTTAATGTACATTTGCTGTAGGTGTAAAATCAGTTTGCTTTCAGCTTTTTCTCGTCAAAGTGAAAGCAGTGCCTTTGTGTATCTTATCTCAAAAGTAATCAAACATAAAACAAGAGTCACCTGATGACAGTACATGTTAGAGGGGTGGGTGGAGATTGTATCCCAGGACTTGTGCGATTGGAGCAGCCGGTATAACTGGAAAAACTAAAACCATTTCTTCTGTGTGCAAGCCTTATCTTGGTATGTTGTCTTTCAAATTGTATGTGAAATAATCTTGAGTAAATACAAGGAAGAATTTCAAGTTGACTTGCTTGCACCATGGTTTGTGACGGAGCTGCTATTCTGAGTCTCTTGTCACTCTTTGGTGGGTTTTTTGTTTGGGTTTTTTTGCAGGGGCAGGAGTGGCTGTGCTTTCCTCATAGAATAGCCAGATGCAATACTTCTGTTTTGCAATTATTTGGCAGTGCAATAGAATTACTTCATATTTTGTGAGTTTCATGTGATTTTTCTCTTTTTGGGTGGAAGTTTCAATGTGGAAAAGAGATAATTTTCACGAATAAACATTTAATGCTGTTAAAATAAGATTGTATATAAAGTGCCAATGGTGCAGTTATACATTCTGCCCTCAGAGGTTGCTTGTTGCATGTTTGGAACAGCAGAGCTGGACAGGCTGCTGAGCCTGGTGGCTTTGGTGCAATCACCTGTGTTAACATACATTGTAGACTACACAGTAAGACCATTCTTCATATTTTTTTTTTGTTTCATAAATTAAAGCAATGACTCTACTTACATGATCTAGGATACTGCAACATTTTAAAACCAAAGTACAGTGTCATGACGAGAAATCTTAAGTATATTTTTAATTTTTTTCAGAACATCTTCATGTAACTGGCTTAAAAATGGTTCTACAAGATGACAGCACCAAGTCTAAGACTGTTGAAATGGTAAATAAATAATTTTTAAAATATTTCGAAAGATCTCCATGCTGTTTGCTGAAAATGATAATGATATTAAGAAATGCACTTTAAATGAATTTACCTTTAAATGTCAAATTTCATCTGGTATATTTAAAGTTACAGCATGTGAAAAGCATATTTATTTCCTAATAATGGAAACAAAAGACAGACATGCTTAAGTTTTTGCCATATTTAATAGAGTAGAATATGATGTTTACTTTTAAACAATAGTTTCTATTTCAGCCTGTATGTCTTCTAATGGTTTAAATTTATCTTAACCATTTGCACTTTTGTAAGGGTACAGCCATGTTCTTGGGGAGAAGTGTCTTGAACAGTTCTTGGTTTAGATCTCAGATGTTACCTCAATATGCTCAACTTTTATCCTTATCCTGAAGTGGGTTAATTATTGGTAATAAGCATTGAACAGGGTTCTGTGTGATCAGCTCCAGTGAGGAGAACAGCCCACAGCAGATCATTCATGCTAATAAAGGGTAGTTTTATGTCTTGCATAATAACTGAATTTAGGTGCAAGTTCTCCACCTGGTCACTTGGATACTAAAATACTGATTAGGTAGGGGCCAGAAATAAGCAACTGAGTTGTATCTTAGTGATCTTTGTGTTAGTGGGCATGGAGGGAAAAGATTTTGAGCATCGATTTTGCTTTTTATTTATTTTTGTTATTGTTTTATTCAGTTCTTTTGGCTGCCTGTATTAGTCATGGTCAAACTGTTTGAGCTTTGTATCAATAAAACTCTTCATCTCTAATTGGGTTGTTAGTGTCACAAGAAAATATGACTCACAGCTACTGTTTGAGGGCACTGAGCTAAATAGGTGCTTGGGAATCTACAGTGAGCTTAGGCTTTGTGGTTTAGGAGATGGGTAATCACATACTTGGGTCTTAAAAATGTAAAATACATCTTCCAGTTTGTTTGGTTTTGCTTTTGTTTTGTAGTGGGTCTTTTGTTGTTGTTTTGGGGTTTTTTTTGAACCAGCTGTTGTTTGGTAAACTGTGTGGAAAAGGTTTGACCTTGCTGGATGTTGAGCAGTGTGTAAATGTTGTTGAGTTCAGTGGGGACTGAACCACACAGGCTTGTGTGGTCCATCTTTACAGTTTACCAATTAATATGCAATAGATGAAAATTGAATTTAGCTTTTTCCCCACTGTTAACAGTTTATAAACTTTGAGCCAATCTTGACAGGTTACCAAAGGCAAGATTTAGGATATGCATTCAGTTCTGCCTTTACTACCACTTGTGTTTGGGGCACTACTTTGTCACTCCTTAGCATCGTGTCTGACCACAGGATATCCCTAAAACAGAGCTTGGCAAGATTTCATATGCTTAATAATAATAACCCCCCAAAAATCCAGCATTTTCAGGCAATCAAACTTAGAGCTTTATTATTCTTGGTTGTCAGTTACAGTTTGGTTGTGCTTCCTCTTGGAATATACTCAGCAACGTCTGGATTTGCAAATAGTTGCAGCTTAGATGGATTTCCAGTTGGTGTAGTGTGATGTTTTAATAAAACCCCTTATGTCTAATGTTTCTTTCCCTATTATAAGGCTTTTTATTGAATGTGTTTATAGAATCCAAGTTTAAAAATTCAAGAAGTTTCAGGTAGGGATAGTGTTTTGTTTTGATAAAGTAATAATTCCGTATCCTATTAAGGAAAGATACTGGGCTTCCATGAGACATAACATGGAGGTACCTTATCTTTCTAGATTATTTTAAGGCCAAAAGGCCTATGCAGTGTTCCACTGCCTTCCTAACTCTAATGTTTGGATTCTTTGCTTAGGAATGTAGGCTTAAGAGTAGAGCCTTTCCCTGCATAGCTTAAAAAATCAGACCTTATCATCAGGGTCTTGTCTCTCATGTGAACCTCTTATAGTCAATTAATAAGGAAGGGATCATATTCTTTGAAATATCAAAAATAGTAAAGGATCCTGTTTTCTTTTCATTTAGGGCTGTCCTGATAGCATTTTGACGAAGATCCATTCTCAGGGTTCTAGACTTTTATGTCCCCAACACTGAGAACTTGAGCTGAAGCAGATGTTATGGAACTCAAAATTTTAGACAATGTTTTCCAAAGATAACTGCAATACACATATATACACAGTGTTTCAAATTCTGTTTCTTCTTTTTTTTCTTTTTAGGAGACTGTCTTCACTTTGACATGATGTGTGAAGTTTGTTAGTGAGAATTTTTTCTTTCCTTTTTACAGTTATTGTGAAAGGTATGTATGAGAAAAGTAAGTCTTGTTCTTTTCTGCTCACTTCTGTCAGAGCACATTGGCCTAAATGTACAGAAGCCAAACATAAAGAAATATGTGGAGATGTATTTCACTGCAAGTTCATGAGTACTGGTGCTTTGTTAATAAACAGGATAATGTGTCAGTCTAAAACTTCTCAAAATGGTAGTTTCTGTCTGTCTTTGCATTTTGTGTGATGTTTTACAGGATTTTAATTCATCCTAAGACTTAGTATATCAATTTCAATAGGGTTCTGTTCTTCTGCTAAAGATTATAGGCATTTTAGTATTTCGTAGAGTTTGGAGGTGCATCGTGTTACACAATGAGAACTTTGTACTCACCATTTCTTGTCAAGCTCTTTGTCTTGTTATGGAAGAATCAAGGAAAGGGCTGTATCAGGCACACAGAAATGTTAAACAGACACTGTGTTGTCAGATGAGAAAGTAATAGTTGCTCCTACTGTAACATATAAAAAATTTAAACTTCAAGACATAATTATGGGCTCTTTATTTAGAATTTTAGAATCTGCTTATCATAGGTACAAAAGAAATGGTGCAGTGTGTAGTTAAGGCTGTGAATAACTTTATACGTAACGTCTTATCTCAGAACTACTGAATATTCTGTCATCCTTTACTTCCTTCCTGCTGGGGGATGTTAAAGCAAGGGATTTGTACAATGCTGATGCAGACGAGCTGAGCACAATACTAAGCAACTACAGGCTGTGCACAATATCTTTGCATGATCTCAGTTGGTTAAAAATTGGTTGTAATAATGCTGAGGTCATGGGTTCAATCCCCTGTGTGGGCCATTGACTTAAGAGTTGGACTCTATGATCCTTGTGGGTCCCTTCCAACTTAGAATAGTCTGTGATTCTGTGATCTCTGTTCACAGTGTGTATGTGCTGTATGCTTTGAAGCAGTTTGTGGTGAGAACAGAAGAGCTGTAGATGTGAGCATCTGATGTGGAGATGTCCAGTTTATCAGGCTCCTTCCTGCCTCCAGCTGCATCCCCCCCTCCTCCATGCAGCACGTAACTGGTGGGAGACAGGAGTGGTTTCCATTTCTAGTGTACCTTAACACTGTTCATGAGTTCTGCTGTAGCCTGGCATGGGATGAGGTTTCTTCCTTTCATCTCATTTGAACTCTTTTTATGCCCAGCTTCCATTTTGCTGCATATTATGCAAACACATGATCAATTTTTAGGCTATATATAATATAACTTAATATAATGGCTCATAGGCTATTAGACATAATAAAATGAAGGCAAAGTTTGTAGAGTATAATATGTAGTATCTATTAGATCAATTTATAAAAACTGAAAAAAACTTTATAAGCTTTCAAGCAACAAAACCTTCCTGTTAGTTTGCTTGAGTTTAGGATAATACACCTATTTATTCTCTCTTTAAGAACAAATGTTTTCTCCTTTATTCCATATCAAGTGAAAACTGTAAGTTCTTTCTGATTCTTTCAAAACTTTACCCCTTACTGACTTCTGCTTTCTTTTGTCAATCACACCATTTTATCAGAAAAGCAGAGTAATTATCCCGCACTGATGCCCACACATGGAATATATCAGCATAGATCTAGTGGTATAATTACACTTCAGGAACTCTGCCTGTTCATTTTTCTCTGGAAAGAAGTCCTTTGAGAAATGGAGGAAAGTGTCAAGGTTTGAACGTGGCAGAGGCTGTAGGGGAGGCATGAGTCAAACCAGGAAACCATGTCATTATCTCAAGTGCACTGGTGCATATCTGGGTTTTTAAATCATTAATCTGAGGAACAGGCTACTCTGGAAAAAAGAAATGGAGCTTCCTTACTGAAGACATTATGACACTGAATTTTCGTAAATAATTTGTAAATAATGAAAAGACAGTAAGTATTTTTATGTTGACATATGTGGAAAAAACACAGTTCAATTTAAATTCACCAAACTGTATTAGCAAAGTAGATCACCTTTGTGTACTGGGAAAGTCAGGAGCTGCTCTGTGAGGGTGACTTAGATTTCAGTTTCTTGAGCAATTCTCTGAAAGAGAGTGAGTGAATTGGCAGTGATAGATAGTAAGGTATGCTATGTTATCTGTAGCTAACAGCTCTTTCTTAAAATATATACATAAATAAATTAGTTAGCCATAGAATTACCATACATATTTATTACTGACATTCATTAAAGAGTTTGTAAAAGATTGTACAAGTAGACCACTGAATGAGACATTAGTCTCTGTCACTTGGGTTTGGAGCTTTTTAATAATAAAATTGAAGGTTTTCTTAAATTTAGGCCTTTCAGTTGGCAGTTGTAAAGCTGTGCCAAAAGTCAGAATTCTCATTAATGGATTTTTGATAGATTTGCACTAGAACAGGTTTGTGCCTGTGTTTCATAAATTACCAACTAGCTGTCTAATTTTTTTGAGTACAAGTGCATGTGCAATCTACTTTTTTTTTAACCACTTCATGCTTTCAGGGTTCATAATTTATCCAAATGTCCTGCTATGACCTGGTAAATGTTTGTTGAATGCTTAAGTTTAAATACATTTCTGACTACCTTTAGTGGGATTGTATTTTACACAACACATCAAACTAATTTCTACTACCAAACATCAGAATTCACCAAAACATAGTGGTTTCTAATTTTGCAGAACTTGTAGCATAGAATTTCCAAAAAGGCATTGTAAGTTTTAGCTACTTTTGCTTCCTTCAGTGCTAGAAGAGTTGATAAATTCTCGAAAAGTCAGGATTTACTTTCTAATCGCCCCAATGGAAATTTCATGCCAGATCTGTCCGTGATTCCTTTTAACAAGCACAAGCACATGGTCCTTGTATTCTGGACCCTGCTCATGTATATGAAACACTGTTTAGTAGGTGTTTTTTGTGTCACTATTTGTAATCTTTTGGATTTTAGTTCTTTATTGATCTTAACCAGGTTACAAATGGTGTGGGTGTTTATCATGAACCGCATGAGCTCCCAGAGCAGTTCATCCGCTCAGCGTCGGCGAATGGCTCTGGGGATTGTCATCCTCCTCCTCGTTGATGTGATATGGGTTGCCTCTTCAGAACTCACTTCTGTAAGTACTGCTGCACACATCTTAAAAGGGAAATAAAAGCCTATTGAAGAGAAAGATGCAGCAGAAACATGGTCATTCAAGCCCTCAGTGTAATGTTTATTAACACCTTTTCAGTATGGGGAAGGTGATACTCTTTGGGTTCCTGAACCAGCCTGAATCCACTAAAAGTTACAAATAAGCCTGGTGACTGTTTCTTTCGAGACAGAAGGTGTTACTGATGACTTTAAAATTAAATAGCATAAGCTCATAGCCATGAACTGGAATCAGGGAGTTTGTTTTGTTTATTGCCATATTGATTAAAATAATGCCCATATGTTTCCCTAAAAGTAGTAAATGAGGTGTAGCGTGGCAGGCTGGGTGATATGGTGGATTGTAGTTCAGAACAAACAGAAGTCGAAAAGAAAAGGACTCAAGTTATGAAGTTTAAGCCTTGTAATTGCATTTAGATCATACATTCACCATATTGAAACTGATACTTCATGTTAATTTTTAAGACTTAAACAGTGGAAACTGAGGTTTTTAGCAAATTCTGGTCAAATTCAGATTTTTGAGCTGTCACTGAATTATTATGTTCTATATCAGTTTTGAAACTGAGCATATACAAATGTTTGTGTTTAATATATTGTTATATTAAAACATTTTTTCCAGTGAACTGGTGGAATCACTGAAATGTTACTTGATCATCTAATCTTCTCTAATGTTTGATTACTATGTTATTGCTTATGAAAGGGTCTGTAATTTAGAAAATACATTTTACATTGTGTGTAAATGTATTTTCAGTCCTGTTTTAGTTCAGTAGCATAGACATATGTTACTTGGTTAGATACAAGTAATAAATAATTTTTCTCTGGTGGTATTGTATCTAACAAAATAGTTCAGTGCCTTGTTGTTGGCACTGGAAATAGCTTGGGAGGGAGTACCCCATAACAGGTGGGGCCACTTGTGTGTTTTGGTTATCCCTACCAATACTCACAGTGCTGTCATTTTGGGAACCAGACTGTTCTGGACTGTGTTCTTTACCCCTGTTCATTCATTTTGTGAATTCTCACCTATTGGTAATTTTGGATACTGCAATTATTTTCTTTCCACAGTATGTTTTTACAAAGTACAACAAACCTTTTTTCAGTACATTTGCAAAAACCTCCATGTTTGTTCTATACCTCTTGGGATTTATTGTTTGGAAACCATGGAGGCAACAGTGTACTCGTGGATTTCGTGGAAGGCATGCAGCTTTTGTAAGTATTATAACTCTGCAAATTGGATAATTTGTTTAAGTTTGTACAGAAAAAAATGAAAATAAGGGCTAGAGAAGAGCCAAGTTTACACATTTGTTTCAGAAAATTATAAAGTGAATTGTGGCACAGGAAGACACAGCAGTCATAGTTGTCTTGTGGAAGGATGAAAGGAATGGAAAAAGCAGCATGAAATGTGTTAAGAGTCATAAGAAATGCTTGACTTGTCCAGACCATTGGCCCATCTAGCCTGGTGTGTAATTGTGGACAGTTACAGAAGACATTTCCTTTCAAGAAGAGCTCATGGACCTCACCAGTCTTGGCTGTTGGTTCCATTTTACTTCCCCAACAACTGTGACCACCAGTGGAATCAGAATTTGGACTCTGCAGTTGAGTTTTAATACTGACGCTTTTTTGTCTCTGGCACAACTATGAACTTTTTGCCAGGAGGTTTTGAGGGGTTTAAAGTTACATTTAGTAAGGATGATAGAATTATGATTTTGTTGTTGTTAATAATGGTTTTTTATAGCCTTTATGCTCCAGTGACCTTGTGTTGCCCATTCTAAAGCTAGACATAGTTTGTGCTAGAGTCTAAAATTACTGTTATATGACAGAAATACATAGGGATTTTTTTGCAAGGAAATTGAGAGATGCTGGGAAGAGCATTTGTTCTGTGCCACCATTTCAGAATTCTGAACAGCAGGACTCAGGAAGCAGTAAGGCATTTGGCCTGATATTAATCTTGCAGTAAAAGAACAGAAAATGTGATCCAAGAACATGCTGTTAATCAACATGTTGTCATAGAAATGAGCTTGTGTGAAAGGAACTGACTTCATATCTTGGGGATATATTAGGCTTCAGTGATAGTGACAGTTGAAGGCATAACATTTAAATCAAAGTGTTATTTTTATTTTAAAAAACAAACCACAAAGAACATACAAAAAACCTGGAAAAATAAACATTTGGGGGTTTTGTTTGTTTGTCTTTAATCTTGAGTTAAACTCATAGAACATTTAGAGTTGGCTGATACCTTGATACAATTTTTGCTAGATCAGCCTTTAATGCCAAGTGTCTGCATAGTATGGCACTTGATGTTGTTCAGGCTCTTCATAAGATAATGGGGAAATAAACAGAACTTACAGTTCATTTATTGGCAGTACTGGCAAATTAGGGGGATGAAAGTGCTAAAGAATAATTAGTTGTGCAGAGCAATTATACTGACCAAATTTATTAATCTGATCAGATGAGTAGAATAATAGGAATAATCTGTTGCCTAAAGTGAATTGTAGTGTTTACATTGACCAGCTGAATCTGGAGCACTGCTCTGTCTGAGACCATATGAACTCATAGGAACTGGACTGCACTGAGTAACAGTGCTCAGCCTGTCACATGTTGTGTGTGGCACTCATGACACTGCTACTGGAATCTCATTGCTTTTCCATTCCAATCATATAAAAAGTAATTTTAAAAGTGATCTGTAGGAAATAGCTGTTACTTTGGTGTTAGCCTATTTCAAAAGAACAGTGCAGACAGGACTGTAATGAGCAGTTAGAAGATTCCTTCCCCCCATAAGGAGTGTAGTTAAATATTCAACTGTATAATCATTATAAGTGCCTTTAAAATGTCTTGTGTTTATTAGTCTGGAACAAATATACATTTATAGGGTTTTATTTCAAGAATGATTACTTGGGTAAACACTCACACCTTATATTTAAGTCCTCTTCCATATTAGAGGCTTTGTTTAATAGATTTGCTACCAGCATGGTAGAACAGCAACCTGCAGGTCAGGGATCGGGGGCTGCAGAAAGGAAGAGAAAAAGTGGTACTTGACCTCATCCTACTTTAAGTATTGTTAAAACTAAGGCAGAGTTCAACATTTTTATGCAAAGGAACCCTGTCTCAGTGAAATGAAGAAAGAAGCAGCTTGGTGTTAATTCATGCACAATAATTTAGTGAAGCATGTCTTGCTAAGGCTAACCTTTCCAGGTTTTGGCTTTCAAACAGCCTCGTCCTGCACTGGTACCTCAGTAGTTGAATTCAGAATGGTTCTCCAAGGGGTACAAGGAAAAACTGAAATTTTTTACTGAACTTGTGAGCTCTCTTGGTATTGGGGAAGAGGGCTGAAGGGAGAGACGGAAATGTAGCAGAATTATGGAAAAAGTAATTAAAAAACTTACTCTCAAAAAATTTCAGTTATTAATGACTATTTGATAGTTTATTACATTTAAAGTTCTGTAATTAGTTTGCAGATGCCGAAGGTTATTTTGCTGCTTGTACAACAGATAACACTGTAAACAGTTCTCTGGTAAGTGTCTTAATTTGTGAAGGTCAATGGTTTACAATAATGTGGCACCACTAACCTGAATTATTGTTTTTAAAATATGGTGGTCTTAAATGTTATAGTTTTTAGCAAAGGGGATTGGTAACTTACCTGCTTATATGTTACTAATAAGTGCTGCAAATGATGGTGACTTTTAAGAAATACAGGTTCTCAGCTCAATAAAAGACTTTTGAATGTTTCTGTAGCAGTTTGTCAAAGAAATACTGTGTTGTGCAAAGGAAACCTTTAAATATTCAGCTCAGTACCTGCCAAAGCCACATGTGGGGAGCTGGTGGTAAAGCCAAACAGTTTTCAAATCTAAAATATACAAGAGAGTCATTCAGTTAGTGGAGTATTTCCTACGCTGTGATCCTGCATTGCATTTTGAGAGAGAAACAGAGCACCTTGTTCCCTCCAGTGGAAGGAGTGACTGCTGTTCACTGACTCAGTGTCAGTCCTGGGGATGTGCTGATAAAGCTGCACTGCCAGGCAGCATTTTTGTGGTGATTTTCATCATCCAGAAATGACAGTTTGTTATGCCCTTGTTGATCACAGATTACTGCTTAATCAGAGTACCTAAATCAGAGGCCACATGCCGAAATGTATCCAAAATACAAAACTTTTAAAGTTTGCACCATCTCTATAACAGAGTTGGGGGAGGCAATTGAGCTGAAGAGAGATTTTTTCCAACGTATTCTTCTTTTAATTCTTGGAGGTTTTTTTCCAGCTTTCTCTATCTACATTTAAGAATAAAATCTTCTTAAGTCTGTCTCATTCATTAAGATCACCTGACTCTGGAATCTTGGACAGTTTTGCATTAATTTAAACATCCACAATAACTCTGGTTCTGAACAAAGAGCCTAATGAAAATGCAGCCACCATTACTTTGCTCTTCCAGTTTATTAATTCAATCTAAACAAGCAGCTTAAAACTTGTGTTGCTAGCAGAAGTTTTAATTGCTTAAAATACTTCTAAGTGCCTTATGTACTAGAGTTCCTTTCCCAAAATTTTTAGAGATTTAGTTCTAGTTCGTGAGTTTTTAGGGTCATGGGAGGAAAATGAGTACATAGTAATTTTTGTATATATATTCTGTATTTTCTAGTTTATGTTCCCAGTTTATAATTTGGACAGATGTTCTAATAAACATCTATGATATTGATGAGTTATTTTGTAATTTTAAATCAGTAGGTTTGAATTTTCTGGGTGTAATTTTTGTATTTATGAGGGTATCCACAGAAGTGCACAGTTCTTTTTGAATACTGCATTTTACCAACATGTGTAAATACATGATATACATTATGCATGCACATTTTTGACAAGTTTATCCACTCTATGCAAGCACACTTTGTTAAGTTTGGTTCTCTTATTATTCACCAAGCTTTTGTTTACTTAGTTTTCAATTTCACTAAATTAGTTCTACTGCTTATAATTTAAATATCCAGCTTAACTGTGTTTTTACTTATACTGATTCATTGCAGAGTGAACCTTTATATGTTCCTGTAAAGTTTCATGACTTGCCAACTGAAAAAAATGACAGTAATAATAGTGATGCAGAGAAAAGTGAGTAAAGACTTTTGGAATGCTGAAATGTTAGTTCTTTGGTGAAGAAAGTGCTTTCCTCTGTTTAGTAACTGTTGTCTTGTTGCAGGACCTGCTTCCCCCTCCCCATCCTTTTTTTTCTTTCCTTAAATCTCTTATTGCATGAACTGCAGTTTCATATATTTACTTTCAGATAGAGAAAACATAGGCCTGTCGTTCAGTTTACCTTTCTTGGTCACTGCAGATCCAGCCTATGTTTATCTCAAGGGACCAACTGGGTTCAGTACTTGTGATTCTTTCCTTCTGGGCTTGTATGACCAGCAGCAGTGAGTCAGCCTCTGGAAAAACAAGCTATTGTCCTTTTTAGAGCAGGAGCAAAGCAGTCAAAGTAAGAATTTTAACAGTCTATGTGCATTCTGATTTTACTGAAACCTCACTATCTTGTGATAGTATCTGAAACAGGCCTAATTGTCCCAGACAGTTGTAGAAAAGTTGGCTCAGATAATTCTCAGCAAGAGTCCCTGCTGTAAAAGGGAAAGCCTCTTGGTTCATTTCTAGGTGGTGTTAAGAACCTTTGGGTAGGCCCTGCTGTTCTGACAACGTGCTCCGATCACTTCACAGGTGTTTGAGCCATAGCTTTTCCCTTTACATTTCATTGGAAATTAGGTATTGTTTCATATTGAATTAGGCCAATACTTACCTGTTGTGTGTAGTGTAATGTTTTCTTTACACAGAAAACTAGTGATACAATACCCTTATGAACAAAACCTGACCCTGGTTTGCAAGATTAGTTAGAGGGTGGATTTCAAAAGAGCAAGAGACTTTATGATCTCTGCTAAGCTTTGAGGTCTGTTGGACTCTCATCTTCTCAATGAAACATTGTCCTTGCATTTAGGTGTAGTTGTGTGCAGGTTTTGGCTGTTTGGCTATTGAACAATTAAAATCTTACATGTAATATTCTATCAATATGGAATAATTCCTATCTAAAAATGTGTTGTTACCTTTTGTTGATTTTTTTGACAGGGAGCAGGGATGGTGCCTTTCAGTGAGTTGTTTCATGGGTGGATTATTGTACTGATTGAGAACAATAATTGTGCTTTGTCTTGTTAGTGGCCTCTCACAAAGCAAAATACTAGTTTAATAAATAATAATGGCACGTCTTCTATTTGGATACAAACCTCTTGGTTTTGCAGTATTGTAATCAATGCTCTGTTAGAATATCATAGTTTTATTTGCATATTTTGTCAGCTCAAAAAGTTTAATGATAATATGAAGCTTTTTTTATTTCTTTTTTCCTTCTCAAGCTCCCAAAAAGCCTCGTGTAAGGTTCAGTAATATTATGGAGATCCGACAACTCCCATCAAGCCATGCTTTGGAAGCAAAGTTGTCTCGCATGTCATACCCAACAGTTAAGGAACAGGAATCAATATTAAAAACTGTAGGAAAACTCACTGCAACTCAAGTAGCAAAAATTAGCTTTTTCTTTTGCTTTGTGGTATGTGCTCCATTCTTTCAGAAAACTTAGTTATAGATGTAATTAAAACTTGTATAATATTAGTGAAAAAGTATTGAGGTGACTTGTATTCTTTAATCCTTGTTTTATAAATGTGTAAGAAGTAAAACTTTCCTCATGTTGGACATGAAGGTGGAAGATTTCCTTATGAATCTGTTGTTTGAGCTGGTGTTTCTGCATCATGCTTCATTTCTGGGAGGAGAGAGATAACAGCATGATTTTTTAGACAGTAAAAGTGTAGAGAGCAGATCAGTGACACCTTTTCCAGAAGCAGCTTCACTGATACTGCCAAATAGCTTCTAGGTAATGTGCACCACCATAGCTTTTCCTCAGAAATTAGCACTCTTTGAACATTATTGTTATCATCATCATCATCAATAATAATAATAATACTGGTGCATGGACCAGAAAATGGTGATGCAGTTTTTTCCAGTATAGAGTTTGCATGTGCAAACAAATCCTATTTATTAGCATATATCCTATCCTATTATTACCAGCTGTTCATGCTATTACTGGCATGTGTTTGTATTTCTTCTTGACTGTATGAATATTTTCACATTAGAGAGGGTTTACTTCCCTCAGAGGAGATCCGAGATCTTAATAACAAGATCTCAGTCAAGAAGTGAGAAAACACTTGCCATTTCATTCTTTATGGAGGAATTAAGAAATATTTTTAGGTATCGAATGTAAGTGGTGCTTGCTTTTTACAGTAGAGATGTGTGCAGGGTTTTAAGTACTCTAAAGAAACCTTATTAGGCTGACTGATGTCTTTTGCATTCCTGAAATTTCTTTGCAGCCCTTGTGCAGTTATCATCTGGAAGCACTTCCAAACAAGTTAAAAGTACCTTTAGTTACTACAGAATAGCAATTATGATGTCATTTTTATTTTATATTCTGAAGTATGTTACTTCATTATAAACACATACTTGCATGTGGTTGGTTTGGGCCAGTTCTAAGTTTGCTGCTGCCTTTTAATGTACCTGCCCCTTTTATAGAAGATAGAAGTCCCTTTAAGATAAAAATCATGTTCTGATTTTATTTTTGGATAAGCAGTTGGGGATTTTTTGCTTTAAGTAGGGTTTTATTGCACTGAGAACCTAAAGCTCTGTTGTTGCTACCCATATAATAACAAAATTATTTTTCTTTTTCCCCAGTGGTTCTTGGCAAATTTCTCCTATCAAGAAGCTCTGTCAGATACCCAAGTTGCCCTAGTTAATATCTTGTCATCAACATCTGGTAAGTTTTATTTACACCACCAGATGGGCCTTTCTAAGGCTGTTTATCACATAAAAATCTATTTTGCTACAATGACCTTGTGTAGTGTTTTACCTGTGGTTTTGGCTTATAGCCATTGACTATGTGCATTAAAAAAATTCACAATGTATTCTAGTGGTTTACCTTCATGATTCCGCTGCTTTTTGAGTTCATGTATGTGTAATTCTGCAGTTATGTCTGTGTATTAAAAGGATATAGCGGATTTTGGGAGTGTAATGGTTTGGAAGGAAAGGTGGTGTAACTGTTTGTTGTAATAGATTCAGAGCAAAGTTTTCTTGCTAGTGATTATTTTTTAAGAAAATGGGTTTAGGAGTAAAGAACTTAAACCACCTAAATATTATGCATATCATTTGCTTTACAGGTTTTATGCAAGGCTCTAATACAAGCTTTCAAACTATTTAAACTATGTGACAGTTCATCTTTGGAGAATTAACTTTGTTTTGCATTATAAAATTGGTTTTAAAAACAGAATTACACAAATTGTCACTGATTTTTCTGGCTTACTGCACTTTATTTCGTTAGTATGGCTGGCCTTTCTCAAAGCTGAGCATCTGTTTGCTCATCTGAACATTCATAACACAAGGTACTAGTTTTCATAATAGTTCTGATTAAAATTAAGGGTGGTAAGATCAGGTAGTTAAAACAAGTGCGTGAAGTATAAAGATGGAAATGTCTGTGCAGTTTTCTGAACAAACTGGTGGCAAAACTTGATTTTATAAACTTGTCTTAATTTCTCTTGCAGGGCTTTTTACATTAATCTTAGCTGCAGTTTTTCCCAGTAACAGTGGAGATCGGTTTACCCTGTCCAAATTGTTAGCTGTTATTTTAAGGTAAGATAATGGGATAGAAATTTGGTCAAAAAGTCTCTGATACAGTGAGAGGACACCTGTACCTACTATACCTGTGGTATCTGGGGCAATAAATTGTACATGTCACTTGCTTAAAAATGCTTGTTTCATGAAAAAATTGAGCAAGTGAATTAAATCTTTTTAAGTACTTCACATGGGCAACTACCAAATCTGACTCTCCTGTAGGAAATGAAGTTAATCAGGTTTCTGTTGGAAATATATAAACTTATTTTCTTCTAGTTTAATTATTTCATTTTTGTGTAGATGGGGAAAAAGGAAGTGGTTTGACATGCAGTGTTGTCATCCTGTTTCATTAAATGCCTGGTACATTGTTCTGGGAAGTTAAGGAATTGGATGGGGTGATTTGGTTGGTTTTCGCTTAGGGTCAGGTCTAAGCAATAGAGACCTTTTTTTGGCTTTCCAGAAGGGGATTTTAATTAAACAAAAAATGCCTAAAGATAGAACAGTATTTTTATGTTTTTCTTTCTCTTTTTTTCTGTATTTGTAAAAGAGTTCCTGGGTTTAAGCAGCATTTTGCATTTCTTCTCTTTTGCTAGCATTGGTGGTGTGGTACTTGTTAACCTTTCTGGATCTGAAAAATCTGCTGGAAAAGATACAATAGGTACTTACTTATGGTTTTTAATCCTGGAACATGCAGTGATGAGAACCATCTTTTGACAGTACATATTTCTTACTCATGTAACCTTTTACAATCTGTCTTTTTAGTTTGAACTTCTGAAACTTGTAATTTATGATAATTTTCCACCCTGTGTATATAACTTAATTGGGAAAGTATTTACATTTTTAAGCTTTCTACATTTTTCCATGCTTTTCATATATTAATGGATTCTGTAATAAGCAGTTTCTCAGTGATGGTTTTAAAATAGGTGTGTGTTCAGCAGAGCTGATCCCAGTGTGCATAACATGTTTGGCATGTCTTTAAGGGAGTGTTCTTTCCATCTTTCCAGGTTCCCTTTGGTCCCTTGTAGGAGCAATGCTCTATGCTGTGTACATAGTGATGATAAAAAGGAAAGTAGATAGAGAAGATAAACTTGACATACCAATGTTCTTTGGTAAGACTGAAAATACCTCTATTGAATGTTTTAATTCAGTGGATGATTAAATTGTTTGCTTTCAGGCACTGAATTGTATGTCAGTGGTAAAGGGACTTAGAAAAGCCAAGGAAGTAGAGAAAGTCCATGGTTATTCCCATGGTTATGAGTACCTTACAGACTGGTTGTATGAATCTTTTCTTGTTTACAGCCTTAATGGGAGGTGACACTACCTGTGGGAATGCAGACAGCCCCTTTGACTTAATGAAATTTCAAAATTTTATTTTATTTTCAATTTCCAACCTGTAAATATCAGATGCAATTTTTGTTTCTGAATTTCAGGTAAAGTTTCTTATATTAGTTTCTTTTGAAAGATTTAAAATACTGCTTCATTGTTCCTGTTTTACATGCATGTTGTCAAGAGATTAGCTGAGATTTTGGTTATGTGGAAAGATATTTTTTGTGGTTTACTTAAAACTGTTCTTATACTCAGGTTTTGTAGGGCTGTTTAATCTGTTGCTGCTGTGGCCAGGGTTCTTCCTGCTCCACTACACCGGGTTTGAAGCATTTGAGTTTCCCAATAAACTGATCTGGATGTGCATCGTCATTAATGGCCTTATTGGAACAGTTCTGTCAGAGTTCCTCTGGCTGTGGTATGTACTACATACATTGACTATATTTCACATAAATTATCTTAGCTGTGTTCTCAAATGTTGAGATGGCAGATTGTCTGGGTGGTGGGTTTGCTTTTTATAATTTTTTTTTTCCTGTCCATTTATGCAGTTTAAGTTAGAGGATGTCACCTATCACGTCACAGTGTCCTGTTAAAAAGCCACAACTAACTTTTAAAAACAGGCAATGTGGTCTTGTAGTATTTGGTGAAGTCCTGTGTGCTCATTCTAGAATTGACATTTTAAAACAAAAAGACTTTGTGGTATAGATTTACAGTAGCAATAGGAGAGTAAGAATTTCTGTTGTAACAGTTCTGTGACAACTGCAACAAAAGATGCATGTGGAGTTCCATGAAAACTTTTCTGTTCTGAGTCTGTGGGGTTTATATTTTGGGTTGGGTTTTTTAGTTTTGTTTTTTTTTTTCCAGGTTGAGTTTAAAGTTATTTAGGAAATTTAATAATGAGATCTTTTTATTTATTGGCAAACTCTTACACCAGTCCTAGTTATAAATGCATTGCAGCAGATGTTTCTTTGTAACTGAACTTGTTTATTGATGGAATATTTGGTGATGTTGATGCCATCCGGTAAGATCAGACTGTAACTCAGTATCAGTTGGTAAAAAGTGTAAGTGCAATTTCAACATAGGCAAAATAACAAATAAAATTCCCCCAGTCACTGGCTCTTGTCCCAAAATCAAGTACTGAGATAGAATTAAATACATGGGTGTGCACAGACTTTTTTATACACATTCTGTTTGTGTAATTACTCAGAATGATAATCCAGTCAAACAAAGAGCCAGCTTTGTTTCCTGTTCCTTTTTCCTATAGTTTTGAACTGGGACCAATTTCAGAGTTTATGCTGACATTCTCCTTTTACCTGCCCAGTGTGCCACTACCCTGGTCCTCTTCACTTTCCTTGGATGTGTATAATGCCATTTAACTTCCTGCTTACTCCACACAGCCACGTAGTGCCAACTAAATAATCTAGGGATAGATGTGACCTGTAATTTTGTTTGTTTGTTTTTTAACCTGTGGATAAGGGGTTTTTGATTCTGTGCCATTTATTCATTTAATGTTTTCTGGTGGGCAGGTTGGTTCTAATTCAGAAGCAGACAGTGCAGAGATGCAGGAATATTCTCTTGTAGTATAGAGAAACATGGTATGGAAACAAAATGCAGATTTTTCTAGATCAGTTTAAAACCATGTTAAGTAGGGAATTTTCCATTGGCTCAAAAGGTATGGAAATTAAGCCTCACCCCAGAAGACATCTAATTATCTAGTTAG
Organism: Pithys albifrons albifrons; assembly: GCF_047495875.1. Lineage (NCBI taxonomy): Eukaryota > Metazoa > Chordata > Aves > Passeriformes > Thamnophilidae > Pithys > Pithys albifrons. Next base: position 7,886,491 of record NC_092465.1, on the reverse strand, counting down.
GAATTTTAAGCAGTTTCACAGATTTATGATGGAGTTGTGGGTGTGTGAGTTTTAATTTTTGATTATTAAAACAATGACTGCTAAGCTTGATCAAATGTCTTCCTTGCTTGATGACAACTGTAGTTGTCTTTTAACTTTTAAATAAGACCTCTTTCTTATAGTAATTATTTATTATCATTATTATTTTATAACTCATTATTTCATTGTCTTTTAGGGGCTGCTTTCTTACCTCATCACTGATTGGCACACTTGCTCTAAGCCTTACAATACCTTTGTCCATAATAGCTGACATGTGCATGCAAAAGGTAATGTGCTACTACATTCTGAGCATTATTTACAGAATTTCTTCAGATTAAATGGCAGTGTTATCTTTCACAGTGTATACAATGAGCAGCATTTTACTTCTGTCACTTGTTAATACTTGCTGAACTGTGTTGTGATTAACCCTCTCTTGATATTGACAGTTAGAGTAATTTGGCACTTGAGAGTGTGCACTTGCACAAAATTGATTAAAGTGCAGCTTGTATGAAAAGTACTCAAAGTCATCAACAGTGTCTGGCCAAATGCACTGCCTTGAACAGGCACTTTTCAGAATTAAAGAACAAGTACAGCACACCTTAAATTCATACCTTTCCATTACAGAATTGCATGAACTCCTTATCTTGAAAATGCTTAATTAGTCCCAAACCTAAAAACCTGCAGGTTTGCCACAAAGGAATAAAGCAGCTGCCAAATCTCTGTGCGAAGTAGGGAGCAGTTTAGTCATGTAATAGTTTAGTTAAAAATGATATCAATAAAAATGGGCAAAACTGACCGAATATAGAACTGACTATACAATACTACTGAAATTTTGAGTAGACTGGTGGCCTTGCTCTGCCAGCTGCTGGTTACTTACACTGCTTTGATGATCGTGGCTCTTGTAGCAAATGCAAATATTGTTTATTTTTAAGCTCTGTGCAAAATGTGAAAGTATGAGAAGAGAAAATTACTGACTATGCCTGGAACGTGGCTTAAGCTGAGTATTCTCTGAGGAGGGTCTTCCCCAGAGCAAGTGGGGTTTGTGCATTGTCTGTTGTGGTTCAATATATGACTTGATTTCAATCACTGTATTTGAGATTTTTCTTTTGATGCTTGTACTTGTTTCATACAAGAAAATAGTCAAGTCTTGCACTTGGAATGTTTCCAGCCAAAAGCTTTACTGTTCAATACTTTCACAAGCTAAATGTAAATTATAATGAGAACCTTTTGACTTCTGAAATTTTCTGCATGTAAAAATAGGGTTTAAAAACCCCCAACAAACCCCACAAGTTATATTTTACTTAACGTCAGTGTGAGTTTTGGAAACTAAATCAGCAAAATAAAAGGATAAATGCAAGAAAAGAAAAGTCAGATTGGAAACTAAAAGGAGAGTCAGACACTGAATAACTGCTTTTGTAACGAACATGTGATATACAGTATGTTTTGCACCAGTATTACCTGACTATTCCAGCATGGAAACAGAGCAAACGTTGCAGTGATTCCAACAATAAAAAAACATTTTTTGGTAAGATAACTCTATTTGTGTTGCTGTCAAAGCACCTGCATATACACTTGAGACATAAATTTGAACAGGATGATAAATAACTCAAGGTAGCTATTAAGGAAACTAGGAATGAAATATCTGTAGACTTCTGGCCCAGAATTCACTTTCACAATGTCAAATTAGGTTTATATGTGACCTAATGCTGGTAGCAAAAAATCAGATTTTTGTATGTAGATATGTGTGTATTAGTACACATTTTAGGTATATTTTAGATATATACACATATTGTGTGAGTGTGCAAATACATTTTTAGAGATGTATGTGTGTATATATAGTTATTTATATCAATGTGTGAGTATTGTAGGTTGTCTTCTGAAGTGATTTATCTCAACTTTGTTCTGGGATACAATGTAAATGGCGTATGCTTTTGTAATTCTCATTAAACAGCTTAATCTGTAGGCTATTTATTCTGAGTAAACACAGAGTCCAGATCTTGTAAAATTAATTTATTCTTCATGTATTCATGCAATATCAGAGCATTTCAAATTACAGAAACTTCTTTAAGGTTCTGTTGGATGACTTTCAGTTGATGTTGGTAACATCAAGGGCAAATTACCTTTTTAACTCATTTTTGTGGTTTATGACTGTTAGAACTGTAAACTCTCAGTCTAACTTCTTGTACACCTCATATTTGCTCTTTTCCTATTTCATGTCTTAAATCTTCACATTCCTGTGTTGTCTCAGTTTATTTGCTGGTGACATCTTTCGTGATCTGAATCTTCTCGCTTCTTCCATTTCATCCACAATTCTTTTCGTTTGCGACCAGTTGGTTCATTCTGGAGTTTGTGGTCCATGCCCTTGCTGCCTTCTGTTCCTTCTCATCTTGCTTTCTCTGTTTCCCAAGGCTGCTTTGCTTTCCTGCAGGAAGTCACAGAGCCTGACTGGTTTTATAGGTAGCTGGCTGGGGGTTCCTTCTCTTACTTTTTCTTCCTTTTCCTGTTGATACATTCACTTTGCTTTACTTTTCTTCCTTCTTCCCCTGGCTGGTATGTACTTCCTGTCCAAGCTTCTACTTCCCTGTCTGTTTCCTGCTTTATCTTTGGGTTGCTGCCTGTATGTTTGAGGGTATGGAAATCCTTCCCACCTCCTGATCAGCATGAGGTCACTGGGGAGGCCTTAAATCTTGTCTTTCCTTCCTGCTGCATCTTCTGCTGTTGGAAGTAAATGCTTTGTGTCTTACATTTTAGAAAATGAACTACTAGTATTAGAAGCCCAAATGAGTGCCCCTAATTAAAGGCAAACTCCTGTTGACTCAGGTTTTTTGTACAAGTGTATTTGTGCAAGTGTGTCTCTGTTATACAAACATCAGAATATCCCCAGCCATGCCCTACACTTGCTGAATCTCAAGTGTCCAAGTTGGGCTGATAGAAATTTAAACTTCCAGCTTCAGGCTTCCCCTTTATGTCTCTGGACAGCCTTGTCTTTACTTAAAAGGAGTCTGCACAAGAATGTGACTGATATGGTTAATAATGTAAAGATTGAAATAGTAATATATGCAGTCTTCATATGACTGTCAAATGGCATGATAGTTATACAATATGCAGAATTACCAGCTTTGTGGATGTTATTCTGTAATAATCTAACAGAAATCTGAATCTTAAGAAATTACAACCAAGTTTTTGATGACTAATTAAATATTCTTTTTGGTAATTTACGTGTTTCTGAATTCTGTTAGAAATCAGTCAGAAAACATACAGCTTAAAAATTGCAGTTTATTAGATTTTTGAGACTGACCATCAATGTCAGGTACCAAATTTTCTCCAAATTCTTCAGTTTTGGATATTTTCTCCACACGGGGGTGCTGTGCCCACAGTTTATGGCTCTCATCCTGAAAGGTGGGGTCCGAGGCTGGTTCCTGTTTGTGCCCTCGGTTTGGAATTGTAGAACCATGGAATAGTTTGGGTTGGAAGGGACTCTAAAGATCATTTTGTTCCAAGCCCCCTGCCATGGGCAGGGACATCTTCCACCAGCCCGGGTTGCTCCAAGCCCCAGCCAACCTGCCTTGAACACTTCCAGGGATGGAGCATCCACAGCTTCTCTGGGCAACCTGTGCCAGTGCTCACCACGCTCTAACCTCCTATAATTTTAAGTTTTAAACAGTGTCAGATGATCACTTCGGAGTGTAGTAGTGATGGATACAAGTGGCAGTTTAGATACAAGTAGAAGTCAGTTTAAATTGTGCAAATAATGTGCCTTGCCTTTTTTTTAATTAAAAAGAGAATTACAGTAAATTTCCAGTAGCAGAGTCTTTTTATGTGCATTGAATTCAGCAGTTACCAGTCAGTGATAGTATATTCATGGTGATAAACAGATGCACAACTCTTTCAGATGAGATTTTATTCAGAATTTCTGAACTGTCTAGGTGACTTTCCCTGTGGTACCAGAGAGACAGCTGGAAACCTAAAAATGAGACTGTTTGGCAATGGGAGTCTTCATTCACCTCACAATGCAAACAGTATGTTTCATTGTACAGAACAGAGCAGTGGGAAAAGGTTATGCAGTAATTAAAAGTAGCAGTAGCTATAAAAATTGTACCAAATAACTCAAACTGCATCTCAAATTTACAGTAATAATTCCAAATATACAGCATGTCAATTTTTTTTTTAACATTGAGTGAATTATGTTTGTGTTTAAATTCCAGGTGCAGTTTTCCTGGTTATTTTTTGCAGGGGCAGTACCTGTATTTTTTTCTTTTTTTATTGCAACTCTCTTATGTCACTATAACAACTGGGATCCAGTGATGGTGGGAATCAGAAGAATTTTTGCCTTTTTTTGTAGAAAACATCGAATTCAGAGGTAGGGCAGTCACAAAATATAATCCTCTCTGTTCTTCAGCTTTTCCATTATGCTAAATTCTTTTATAAACTGCAGTATTTGTACTGTATTTATTTTCACCTGATCTTATATTCAGATGTACTTAATAATAGTAGTTGCCAATCCATTAATTAACCTGTGTAATGCTGAGAAAATGGAAAGATGTGAAGTCTATTTACCTTTTAAAAGAAGCTTCCTAGTGGCTGTCACAATTTTTCCCCTCAAGGCCTATATGAAAATTGCTGTACACAGAACATGCACTGAAAATGGTGCAAACTTGAGTATACTTGATGAACTTAAGGGGTCTTTGCATGTTTTTAATGGCTGCAGTTCAAGCAATTAGTGTATTTAGTAACTTGGCTTTGTAGCAACCAATTTTATATTACTGTGGAACTTTATATTTGTTTATTTTAAGAATGCCAGAAGAGAGTGAGCAGTGTGAAAGCCTCATTCCTATGCACAGTGTTTCCCAAGATGGAGACAGTTGCTGTTCATAGACAAAAGGTATGCTTTATAAACCTCAAACCATACACAGAGGGGCGAGGGTTGGTTTCCATGGTGCCATTTGTCTTATGCAAGGACACATTTTTAAAGACCATACAGTTAATCTTGTCCTATATTGATGGACAGAGTTTTTAAGTGTATCTTCAAAATTATGATTCTTACTCATTGCCAAGCATTATTCTCACATTGTTAACACTTCTTGGCTCATGGTTTTGAAATGTGAAGTAGATTTTTGCCTGAGTGTATTAAAATGTTTGTATAAAATTGGACATGAGTCAATAAACTAGACAAGTCTCACAACTTCTTTACACTGATGACGTGGAAAGAGAGCTGAAGGAATTACTTCACTCTCTTTAATGCTGTTGGGGTCTCAGTTTGGGCTACTGCAGTTCATGACTACCACATGACCAGACTTTATCATCAGGGGTCCAGAAAATGGAAAGAAGCCCTTGTGTTTGTGGTTGACAAAAATTGTTAAATTTCATTAAATATTAGGGTAAATATTTCTCATGATAAGCATAGGGAAACTAGACTAGCTAAAGAGAATAGCTAATGAGTTTGCAAAATACCCCTTTTTAGAGGAGGTTACACAAACCTCTGAAAGGAACATGGTTTGACAGTACTGTATTGCAGCATTAAAACAGACATAGTTTAGGACTGTCCTAAGCCTGTGTCAGAATTACATAAGAAGTACATTTTTATTTTCCAATGTTTAAATCTAATAATGAAATCAAAAACCTGTCAACCGAAACAGTAATTGTGATGTCTTAAGACATAGTGTTAATTCCTTTACTAGTAAGATGAAAACAGATACACATGGGGATTCCTTTTGTGTAATCCCAAATGATTTTCGCCTCTTAATTTTTTTTCTTTTTCTTCTTCTTAGTTTAAAAGTGGAATGATACCCAGCAAAGAGACAATCTTCTGGAAAAGTCCCTAAGGAGTCATGTTTCAGTGCCTATTCTGAATTTGTAGTAAAAATAAGAGGTTTCAGTTCTTTTGAAACTCCAAACTTTTCCTCTTTTTGTGCTTTCATCTGATTTTATAAATGAACAAGTTTATTCTATGCCTACCACCATAGGGAGTCTTAGTCCATCTGAGCAACCAACCTGCCTTATAACACTTGAGCTGGTGAAGTTACTTGACAAAATCAAGAAAGCAAATGCTCTTAAGTGAATTCTTTCTTTTCTAACTCATGATTTTGTTAAATGCTGGACAATATTATTTTTAAAAGATACTTTCAAGTGAGTTGTGTAAATAAGTTTGCAGGTCATCAAGTCTTACAAGGCTTTCAGATGAAAAGCTGAATAGATACGTTACCTGTAGTAGGTACAAATTAAATTTTTTATGTTATATAAACTATTTGCATATTAATAGAGGAAAATAGAAAAATAATTTATTAAGTGTTCTTATAATTATTGAGGCAGGATCTTTGTATGGTCCTGGAACACTACATATATATTGTCTTAGGCCATTTTGGGAAGCCTTGTAAGGGCAGTGGGTGCCCATGTTTAAAAATCTTGTTACCCAACAATCTGGAATGCTTACAATGTCAGAGAATGGCAAAATATTTCTATTTACAGTATATTTGGGTGAGAGTTCTCAGAATTGATGTTTGTTTTAAGCAGATGGATTCTGTAACCATTGTTATTCCCAGTTATCTCACAGACATGTGAAAACTGTCACATGTGTAGCTGCCAAGTTGTGAAAGAGGGTCAAATGAATTGAGAGTTTTCAGTTAATGGGTTGGCATTACAGTAGTCTGCTAAACAATCTGAAAGGTAAAAGCATTTGCATTGATTTTTCTTTTCCCCCAGTTGTATAAATAAATTTATTCTAAAGCTGATAATTTTCCTTATAACCTACATCTTCTTTCCACTGCAGTGTTTTTATCATCTTTAATTCTGAGAAGCTATTATAATTATGTTCAGGAATATTTGAAATTCATCAATGCCATTGTCCAACTTCTGGCCTATAAGACACATGGATCAAAGTTAATTTTGTCTTTTGATGGATTTTATTTTTATATAATGAATGTAGGATGGATTTTGAGCCAACAGTATTCTCTTCCACATAACAAGGTTATTAATAATCTAGGGTATTTCTGCTGTCCTTGGACACAAATACAGAAAGGATGACATAACAGGAATGCCTTTTCACATTTTGGCACTCAGTAACAATCCTTCCAAAAGAAATTTTGGTCTTTTGGTGATGAAACAGCTATGTGAGAGGCAGTGCTGGAAAGTAACATGCATATGTCTACATTTATAGAAAAATTCCAGCCACCAGCTAGAATTTAGTATAAGAACCTGTGCATAGAGAAGGAAAACAAAAAGGAACCTGGGTGATATTCTGTTCAAATATTTCACCCTTATCAAATTTTTCCTTCCCTTTAATACTGGATTGCACTAAAAGTTATGGGGATCTCTTTAAGATAGTAAGTCCTTCTTTGGATACTAAAATAGGAATTGAAAAAATCTCCAAACCAACCAAAACAAAACCATGAACCCAAAACAAAGAAGCTTATTAAAATTATGCAGGCGTTTTGAAAAATTTCACCTTTAAATTTCCAAACCTCACGAGGGGAGGGGTTGAAAGTGCAGTATGTTGAACTAATTTTTACTGTGGTGGAATTTTCAGGCAACTTTTGATAAGTGGAGTTTCCTTTGTTTTTTGATATTTTGGGGTTGGTTGATTGGTTGGTTGGTTTTTTGTTTGTTGTTTTTTTAAATTATGACAAATTAGAGGATGTTAGCTTCAACTTTTTTCCAAGAAGCAATGTTAATGCCTACTCATAAGAAAAAGATGTCTGTTTTCAGTGAATTAAATGTTTCAATGAGATCCTGCCCAATAGGGAATACCAGGCATTAACTCCAAATTCAAATCAGTTGGAACTTGTGGCATCAGTGAACTAAGCCTGGGCAAACTGAGTTTGCTTTCAGATGGGCAATGACAGTTTTTTTGGCAAAATTTTCTGTTACTGTTCTTGGAAATTTGCCATACTTAGAGAATTGTAGCTGTGATGTATAATGGGCAAATGCTGTTCGTATTTGCCCTTTTGTTCATGGCGTAAAGTGAAAGATTCATCACAGTCTCTCACATATATGGGAGTTATGTATATGCTCTTGCATTATTCATTTGTTTCAGAGGCTAATAAGTACTAGGAGAATATTATTCTGTCTCTGACCCCCAGAATGCTGACAAACGTTCAGTAAACTCAAGGTAGGGTCTTCCCACTGTTTTTAACAAAAATTAAGATATTAAATATTCTTATCTCATGGCACTAAGTAGCTTAAACAGTGCTTTTGCATTATATTACAGTTCTTTAAAGAGTAAGAACAAAGCAAAATGTCCTTCCTGAACAGATTTTTAAACAGTGGTGCCCCTGGAGTTACAAGAAACGTGTTACAGTTTTAATTACAGAAGCTATGACATATAACATTGTTCCTGCATTTAATAGAATGTGATGAAGTTTTTTCTATAAAATCTTGTGATTTTTAGTACAATAATATTTTATAAATATGCTGTAAATGTAAATTGCATAGCTCTCTAATGGGTGCTTGGTAAATGCACAAGAGATTTAGCTTTGATTCTCAGGTACCTCTGATGAAATGGAGACATGCTGGGTTTTTCTTCCTCATTACACAACTGGAATGTGAAGGAGCTCTCTCATCAATGCTTTACCTCTCTGTGCTGGTGTAAATTGTCATTGTTCTTACTGTTTCAATTTGGAAGTGTCTTTAGTCTGATGTATTTCCTATAGGAACAACATATGCTTTAAAAAAATATTTTTTTTTGTCAAGCATTTCTTTGATTGTCATTAGATGCTTAAGGAACAGTGATTTCCCATGCCTACACAAGATGGAAAATGAATACCATGTGTTGCTCTGTCAAACAGTTGAACTAATTTCTGTAATCCTTTGAGGCAACCAACAGTTTTTCTATGTGTGCAGTTGAGGTTTTGGAGCTGTTTGGGTTTTTATATATGAAGGAAATTACAGTAATTTGCCAAATGCTACAGAGCATGCCTTTGCTTTTAGGGTTTTGGTGAGTCTTGCATACTTTGATGCACTTCCTAGTATGCTGCACTGAGGAATAAAGGAGAAAAAGGATTTCAGTTTCTCTGGTCACTTCGTGTTCGATTTCAGTCATGCTGAAAATGTGTTCCTACAAGAGACTGCTGGAGATGAAATGCTAATTCAGAAAGGACTGAGATAGATGCCACATCAGTACTCAGCAAAATACTTACAAAGTCTGGGGCACATAAGTGCTACTGAAGGCACCAAGGGCCTGATGTTTCCATTTCCCAGTCTTCACTGCATCCTGTTCTTTGGCTTTTGGCCTGTGGAAGTCCCTGGCAGGGCAGGGGCTGTCCTGTGTGACTTGCCGTGGAGTTGGGCTGGAGTGAACTGCACACAGACTCAGAAGCGGGAAGGCTGAGGCACTCCGGGGTGTCTCAGTGTGGTGTATCTTGTATCTCAGTGATGATGTATTTTGTGGAAATAAGGTGTTAATCAGGGGTGTTGCTTGAACTGTGGAGCTGCAGCTGATACTTGACCCCATGTGAGCTAAAACGGGAGAGCCTGCACACTTCCCTTGGTGTGTGCTGCTGTAATTGTCATTCCTTTCCCAACACTTGCCCAGGTACTGCTATTCACAGTTATGATGGCTTTAAATAAGGTGACAAAACGATTTCTTTGTAATTCTTGGTTCCATTTCTCTTAGTGTTGAATGTTGTCATTCCTATTCCCTCCTAAAAGATCCTCCTATCTTAGGGAAATCGAGTTGCTAAACTGAGCTAAGCTATCAGGGGAGGGGGAAAACCAGGTAAATTTTGTTCATAAGGGTGAGTTTATAGACAAATTCAATTTTGGTATGAAAACCAGCCTCAGTAAGGCAGAGTATAAATGAAGTCATGGCATGCTCAAAAATCAAGAAACAAACTAATGTTAATATCATAATGTTGAGTTACATGGCTAACTGTAGGATGGTACTTTAATCAGCTTTCTTTACTTGGAAAAAGCTTTGAGTTAGTTACAATTTGTTATGGCCGTCATGTGTAGTGCCTGCAATTTAATAGTTATAACTCCAGTAGCATTTCTGTGTTCATTCATAAACACTTGTTATGCATTTTTTCCCTATGTAATCCGTGATTTCATTAATGGTATATTTTATTTTACATGGTTATTACAGGGCATGATTTCTCAGGGAAATATGGGTGATACCATACATTGTGAGAGCCAATATTTAATTCTTGCTTTTAAATTTGCTACAAACATTTCCAGGTTTCACTCAAGCATTTCACATTGTGTAGCTTTTCTGTTTAATCTCCTTACACTTATCAGGTAAATCATGATGAGAATGTTAAGAGCATTTAAAGGTGTCGGAAAAATAGATGCTGCCCAACACTTTGTTACTTTTTGGAGAAATATCCATTCTAAACTGATGTTGCAGTGTGTCTGTGGTTTTTTACTATGTTGTCCTCTGCACCATATAAATGAATAGTTACTCTGCTGTTTTTGAAGCTGCGCTTTTGGCATGACAATGTCATTAATTTCAGGGTTAGGCAATGCTATAATACTGCATAATCTGATTCTGGGGTAAATCAGCAGTATAAATCTCTAACATAAATATATTCATTTATATAATTAAATTTTTACAAAGTCTGTTCACTTTGGGGATTTTTTTTTCCAGTAAAGTTACTTTGTCTAGATTGGTATTTGATCCAAAGCCCAAGAGAGTCATAGACAGCATTAACAAAGTAAAACTTTATTGGAAAGGAACTCTGCAGTCAGGTTGACCTTTATGCCTTTGCAATATTTCTGTCTGCAGCATATATTTGGAGTGGTTTGCTTTAAGACCTAGGTAATATAAATGGAGGGATTTCAGTGCTGGTAAAAGTGGTAAACACACTACTGTAGCTGGTCACAAAAGATATATTCCATATAGCCAGCAAGCAGCCTAATTATTTAAAGGTGAGTTTGTCTTGCTGCATGACTGAAATCAGCAGTGTGAGAAAGATTAACCTCTGCACTGTTGTATACTTTTAGGAGAACTTTTTTTTGTCCATAGTGAGAATATGTGATCATAGTCATCAGCCTTGAGCATCACCTTCCTCTTGATGATTTCTGCTTTGACATTTCCATTTACATGCCCTGTTGCATTCATTGCAAAGTGAATTTCCTCTCTAGGTAAAGCCAGTGTAATTACATCTTGACTACCCTAGTTCTCTCTGGTGTTAGAAATCTAACATAAAGCATAAATCTGACAAATAAATGTGACTACTCAGATATCTGTGTTTTCACTCTCCTCTGAGGGGAAGTGTTGCATCGTTACATCTGGTATTAGGAGGTAACCAAACCTTTTGTGGATATGCCTGCCATGATGTGGAACACATCCAGAATTTCAGCTGGCTTTCACTTCCTACTTTTAAAAAGCAAAAAAGGCTTTCTCTGGGGACTTTTGTAGAAAGCAGCTGTTTAGTTTTACAAGTGCATGGTCCTTTAGCTACATCTCAGTTTATAAAGTTGCATCCAATGTGCCTTTTATTAATGAACTTCTGACATTTTTCAAGGAAGGTGCACAAATTTTCATTGTATTCCACAGAAGAAGTGACTGGATATTGGAATGGCCTTAGAAATAATAATAATTCTGGGCTGTTTCTTTAGTTCTTCAAATATGCTCTTGATTTTTTTCCACAAGGTTTTTAAGAAACCCCAAACAAGACCTCACACTTAATCAAGCTGAGACAATTAGCCATGTAGCATAAAACTAATTTTATAATCTGCAAATGACTGTGTTTTCATTGGTGATATCCCTGAATATATTACAGCTCACAAGTCTTCCTTGTGGTGCTTCTCTTAGACTAAATCTGACCTTTTGCATACTTATTTAGTTCCTCTACAAGAATGATTAATTTCTAAAATATTTTAGAATCTGCTTTTTCCTCTAGCTAGGGAAACAGCTGTAAAATCATTGGGGAAATTTCCTGTGCCTAATTCCATGTAGAAAATGCTTGGGTGATAGTTTATTGGAATGATCTCTGGTTGATCATGATCAAATATAAAAAAGTAGGTATTTTAAATAATCATTCCATATTGAAGCTAAATGCTTAAATTAAGCCTTGTGGTTGTAAAAAAATAATTTTTGGAGACTTAGGAGGTTTTTTTTTTTAAGTACATCTACTGCAGTTAAAAAGGAATGCTCTATTAATTGAAAGTCATGAGGCTGTTTGCACAAAACTATATGGAAAGCATAGCCAGTTGTTGGAGTTGACATTATCCAAATGGGAATAGAGAAATGATAAGTGTGAGATACAACCTCAGCATTGCACAGCTGAAGGAGTTCTTGTAATGATTTAAAATTTGTGTATGGTCTCTTTGGAGTAGATATTAGCAAAATGAAATTGTTTATCAACCTTGATTTATGAAGCTCCTGAAACTTGTGTCCATTATAAGATGCACAAAACCAGTAGTAGTTTTGTTGCTTGTTTGGGCATTGCATTTTTATACTAAGTTTGAGGGGATTCTCAGTGACACTTCTAAAGCAGAAGCTGCTTTAAGTGAAGAACTTCCACCTGAAGAAAACTTTTGTTTGCCTGAAGTCATACAGTTTCTTGATAATTCAGATGTTCCGAGAGCACAGCAAGTTCCAGATATATATCCTGTGTGAAACATCTTTATGCATCATCTTTTAACCATTTACCTTAGTGAGACCAGAACATGAATTACTGACGTGTATTGCATTTGCACTTAAAAACTTGATTTCAGAGTGTATTAAACCTTGATCTATTTTTGATAAAAAAGAAATGTAGCATTTTAGTCTTAATTTCCATTTAACGGTAAGGATATTCATGCAGAGAAAAACATAATTGAGGTTTGATGCAGTGATTTTTAAGCCAAGAAAACAGCAGGATGTCAGTGGTAAATCTGAAATGAAGATGTATTTCTGTTCAGAAACTCTGGTTTCTTCCTCTCTTCTTTGTACCCAATTGGTGTCTCCATTATTCCAGGATAATACAGGTGAAGGAAGGACCACAACTTTATCCTCTGTTCTTCAGAAGTGAACTCTGGCTTTTGCCTGGAGTGTCTTTGTCCTGTCACTTCATTTTCTGAGGGGAATTCAGTTAAATGAGAAATATAGAATAAGTATTTTTAATTAGAATCGGATTTAAGCTATTAATTATTTTGAAATCCTCTATATTAATAGAGATCTAATGAATGGAAAGTAAAGTCCTATATTGCAAATACTGAACAGTGTTTATATATTTTTAACAAAACCAGTATGTATATGAATATTTAAAACATGTGAAGATGAAAATTGGAAGATTGTTCTTGTGTTTATAGATTTATAAATTGAAATTCTTAATACCCAGTACCAAAACCCTGCAAAAGGGCTAATGAAAAGAAAATGTAATGTATTCTGATTAACAGCCTGTGTAATACAATCAATGTGTGTGATGTTTTTGTTCTGTATCATATTTATTATATGTCAGTAAACAATAAAGATTATAAATCTTATTTCCTTAATAGGAATTGGTATTTGGTTGGGGTTTAATGTATATTTTATCAACATTTAGGAAAAAATTTATGGTTGCTAAGGGTGGGCTTTAAAAGTGAGTTTTGGGATGTCTCATTTTACCTGAAATCAGCCAGGATGCCAAAGATTATAATTTGGTCTCAGATTGGTCTGTGTGCTGGTTTGGGCTGGGGTAGGGTTAATTTTCATCCCAGGGGCTGTGTTTTGGGTTTGTGCTGACCACGTGATGGCAATGGAGATGCCGTTGTTACTGCTGGGCTGGGCTTACACAGAGCCAAGGCCTTTTCTGCATCTCATACTACCACGCTGGCAAGAAATTTGTGGGTGCATGGGAGGCTGGGAGGAGGCACAGCCAGGACAGGTGATCCCAGCTGACCAAAGGTATATACCAGACCATCTGACATCATGCATAGAGCTGGGAGGGAAGAAGGAGGAAGAGGGGCATGTTTGGAGCCATGGGTGTTCCCAAGTAACCATCACCTGTGACTAGGCCCTGCTCCCCTGGAGATGGCTGAGCACCTCCCTGCCCACGGGAGGCAGCGAGTCCATTCCTTGTTTGGCTGTAATTGCACGCATGGCTTTTGCTTACTCCATTAAACTGTCATTATCTCAACCCACGAGTTTTCTGGCTTTTACCTTTCCAGTTCTCTCCCTGATCCTGCTGGTGGGGTAGTGGGTGAGTGACTACGTGGGGCTTGGTTGCTGGCTGGGGTTAAACCACAGCAATCTAATAATTTAAGCAGTAAAATACCAATATTTAATCCATTTTAGCGTTTGCAGGTGATTTTTATTTGCGAATACCTGAATTCTAACGTGTGCCCAGCAGGAGGAGCTACTGCAGTGCCCATCCCGCTATCCCAGCCCTCGGCTCTCGTGCGAGGAGTTAGTACATAAGCGGTAAAAAGACAATTAATTTACCTGTTTATCATCCTTAATTCCTGGAGTCAACCAGGGCTAGATATTGACCTTTCTTCATGCAGCTGAACTTTGAGTGTCTTTCATAATTAAAATCTCAGGGATCACAGCCATTTATCTAAATAATAGAGAAGTGAGAGAAAAAAACTTGACTACCTACAGCTGAATTATTTTTACTGAGACCATCAATATTCCTGCACAGCTACAGGAAGAAGCAGCTTTTTACACTAAAACTGGGGGATACTTGCTTTGCTGTATCTAAAATATGCAAAAATGCAATAGGATGTTACCAAATAGATAAATCTTAAGTTTTATGACAGAGTTTCTTAGGAAAGTTGTAAGTATATATTTATGTATATATCATGCCAAAAGTATATACATAAATATATACATCATGCCAAAAATGTGGAGAAGTCAAAGTGTGCATGAAACAAAGGGAGTTTGGGTAAGGACCTGGGATAGTGAACTGCAGGGAGGATTCCTGTCTGAGCCAACTTCACCTGCACAAATCCACTGGGAAGAGCCCTGGCTTTACCTGCCACTGCTCTGTCCTGATGGGTAAAATAAAAACTTGCAATGAGCAAGGGTGATATAATCAAGTTATTTCATAGAAGCTGCTTATACAGTGTCTGCCCAATCTTTTGAGTGTTCCAGGACCTGAACAACTATTTAAAATACAAGAATAATATGCCTCTGATTTTTTTTTTCAGGACACTAATAAATTGTGGTAAGAAACTTGCTTAACTGCTTTGAAACACATTTCTCTTTTCAAAAGGGTTTATAAGGTCACTTATGCTACAATCTATTCTTGACACCAGATGGACAAGTATCATGTGTTTGGGTTTGTTTTTTTTTTTGGTTTTTTTTTTTTTTTTTTTTGTTGTTGTTGTTTTTTTGGGTTTTTTATTTTTCAATGTGGAAGGGTCTTTGTTCTATCTCAGTTGGCAAAGAACTTAGACATTTAATGTAGTAAAATTTCTTAGTCAAGGCTCTGGTGTCCTTCAGTGTTTTAACTAATTAACATGGAGTTCATCTCATCATATTCCCTGACAAACAATAGGAATTCTGGGGCTCAAATTAAGAATTTAAAGCAACTTGGCTTAAAAAGTTTCTCTATCTTTGTACGAGCAGTTTTGGCTGCAACAAGCCTCTTCTTCTTCTAGTGTCCTAACTCATGGCTTGAATCCCAGTCATTATGTGATTCCTCCCTTTTAAGTCATAAATGTAATGTAAAATGTGGAATAATTTTTGGCAGGTTCTGCCCTTAAAACATAAAAACTTAAAATGTATCACTTTGTTAGGCTATGTCAGTGCTTAATGAGTGGTGCTTAGCAGAGAGCTGGCTGCATAAATGGCCAGGGCAGGTGGTCACAGAACCACAGGGAGCAGGTTTTGCAGTGGAAGTTTGAACAGATGTGTGGGGGCCCAGGAGGAGAGCAGGGAGTTGGCAATGATGTGCCATCCCTGACTAGCCCCGAGGGTGGTGGATCTGTGGGGTAAGATGAGGTAAGAAGAAGCTGTTTTGTGGTTTGTAGTTCATGGGGATTTGATTGTTTGTTTGTCCTTATATAAAATGTGAATCGATGTATTGTTATTCTGTTGGGCTAGTAAGATCTAAACTCTTTTCTGTGAAATCTTGACATCTAGTACTTTTCTGTATACAAAGGGATAAGCCAGTGCAGTCTGGCTAGATTGCTTCCAATCTTTAGGATGTAATTTGTTGACACATTATCTTATTCTATTCTGTATACTCTTCAGTTTTAGGAGACACATTTCATACATGAAACTGCCACTTGCCAGAAGCTCACTGTCACTTGCTAGAAGGTGAAGTTTAAAGCTTCTGAAAAGGATGATTTAAACCCTATTTTCAAACTTCTCTTTCTATCAACAGTATGTATGTGGGAGACATTCTTGGGTTTTATTTATATCTGCAACCCAAGTGTATTCCGTTTATATTGATTTTATAAACTTGGACAAGGCTTAAGGTTTCCAAAGAAGCAACGGTTTATTACCTCAATGTGAACACTTCTTTCTTTCTTCCCCTCACTTTCCCCCCTCTGCTCCCAGCCCCTACTTCAAGTTTATGTGAAAGAAAAGCCAGTTGTTCTAGTTTGTGGCTTTCCAAGCTTTCAGAACTTTTTTTGGTTGTATTACCTAATGTGTTACAATTTGCTGTGACATGATGTTCATATCATAAAGATTCCTTAATTATCTAAATAGGCTTTTCTTTGTGGGAACCTTCCAGTGTTGGACCATTTACCAGGCTGCTTTGATTTAACTTCTAGGATCCTGCTGCTAATGATGATGGAAAACTCATGATTACACTGTGAGTGTGCATTTACGCAATGCTAAGGAAGCTTCATAAACATAAAGGAACATTCTGTCTATCTGTAACAATGTTCCCATTTAGAAAGAAGCTCATCTGCCAGTAGGATGTATTTTTTTTTCTTTTAATCCCATTAGAAGAAAAAAATACATAAAATTTAAAAAAAAGTCAAGTTACAGACAAAGAGGCAAGTAAGAGGTTTCTAATCATGGGGCATGTGGTGATTTCTGAGGATTGGGAGATGAGGAGGAGATCTGACACAAGGACCATGATGGAGTTTGGCCTCCTGCATACATTTTCCCAAGTCCTTGTCTTTTTGAATATTTCCTTATTCTTTTCACTAATTGTGAGGACATCATTAGTTCACAGTATAAATATTTTTAAATATTATTGATATGTGTTAGTGATTTAACAAATGTCTTTTATTAAAAAGAGATTTTGACAGAAATGCCAACACTGACTTCTACCTCCCCTCTTCGCTGTTAGGTAAAAGCTGATACATCTCCATCTGTCACTCTTTTGCATGTGATGTTTTCCCAGTGCTTAAAAATGAAATTGGATTCATTTCTCTCCATACAGGAATGTGTTGGCCATACTGAATTACAAGTGTAGGAAGAGAAGCTCCTGAAAAATGTGCTCCTAGAATAGGGTAGAAGAGTCTCACTGAAATATTTTCTCAAGGAAATATTGATGGACTAAACCAGCATCCTCTCTGAGATACAAAGGGGCAATAAGGACCAGCAAGGTGATGATCTGGCAGGAGCTGATGGAGAGCCATGGACAGGGAACAAACAGCCCTTTGGAACTATATGTGTAATGGATTTTCAGTAAATGAGGTATACCTGAGCTCCTGCAAAAGGAGTCAGTCTGAACTGAAATTATTCCTGTCCTTGTCTGTTCCTTTTGTACTTGAGGGTAGGGTAAGAGGTTGAGTTCTCAATAAAGCTTTGAGGCAGAACAATTTTGTGAGAATCTCAATTGTTCTGTGAATAAACTTCAGATTCTCACGGTTTAAAAGTTTCAAAACACACAAAAAGCTTAAATGGTAGAAGTCTTTCATTATTTTAAAAACACTAATTCACTTTTAGGGTCTAACTGATATAAAGGTTTGGTGACACACAGAGTCTGTCATGAAATAATCCTAATGTTGCCTTGGCACTCTGCCACAGTAATTGCTCAAAACACCTGGTTAATGCTTTTAATGATGTATCTCTTCTTTCTGGCTCTGGGCTGCCATTATACCTGCCAATCTCCTCCTCCCTTTGCAGAGGATTTCCAAAGCTGACACATTTATATGTCCCTTTATAAATTCTCCATTCCTCCCATTTTTTATTTTTCTCTTCTCACAGGTTTGTAAAAAAGAAAAAAAAAGACTGTTCAATTCTGAATTGTACAAAACATTGGCAACAGTCACCCAGCAGTATAGCAAAGAGGCACAAGTACAGAGGAGTTGAGAAGACTGGCTTTGCATATTTCTCCTCTTTAAATGTGAAGTGTGTGTTGGCCTTGAAGCGTCTCTTCAAGAGAGCTCCTTAACAAAGCTTCTTGTTCCACATAAAAGTATTTTGTTATGTTCAGAGAGCACTATACTTTCTGCTTAGCTTGGTTTTCAGGAGAGGATAATAGTTTCAAGGTAAAGGTTGCTGAGTGTAAACTCAACACAAAATGGACTCTTAGAGAAACTCTACAGTCTTACAGTCAATTCTATAGTGTCCTTCTGAATTAACCTGTTCCAAGGACCCAATCTTTTATGTGATGCTTTGAATGTTACAAGTAGACACTATACCACCTCTTTCCCTTCCTTATCATTACTGATTATGCTTGGGAAAGTTTCTAAAGGGTTTTCCCTTTCCTAAAATTATGGTAGTGGTTATAATTTTATTTTTTATGAGGTGAAAACAAGATAAGAGATTGTTGGCATAGTTGCTACAGGGCTTGGGCAGAAAGTTGTAGTTCATACATCCATAAGAACAGCTCAGTTCTTAAGGAAGAAATAACCACAACTTTCAGCCCAAGCCCTGCAGCAATATTGCCATCTTGTCTCTCATATTCCCTTAAATCTCCCTAATTCCTTCTGCCCTGCCTGACCTGTGCTATTTGGGCAGTCTGTTTGCTTCCCAAAGTCCTTAATCAGTCCTCACTAGAGATGCCAGCACTGAGAGATCTGTGCTAATTGCCAGTGCTGGGCCAGGACCTTTAATACAAATGCCACAAGAAAGACACCACTGAAGATTAACTGCTATTTGTTAGATTTTTTTAAAGGAAGTCCTTTAACTGTTTTTTTTGTTGTTTTTTTGTTGTTTTTTTTTTTTTTTTTTAAATAGAGTAGGGATTTCTCCAAAAAGCTAAAATACTTATTTCTTCAGTGTAACAAATGTCAGTTTACCTTGATTGCTGCTATTACAGAAGCTGTTCCTGTACCAGACAGTACAGATTCACAGTAATGGAGACACAGAAATGTTAGAAACTGTGGCTGAGATTCATAGTGCTTGAGGAACTGGCCCAAACCCACATCTCTAGGAGACCAGGAAAACGAATAAGCCAGAAGGAGGGAGGTAAATAGGGTGACACATATCCCAAGTGAAGGCTTGGTAGGTCCTCTCCCTCTTGCCATCTCTAATTCTGCCCCTTAAGGTAGTTACCAGTAACTCCCAAAGCTGGAAGATCAAACCTTTTCCATGTTTATCCATTCTATAAGCCAGTCCTTTTTAGGCAGTGAAATCATTGTTATGTTCTGTGTCCCCTCAGCCCAGACACACCTTACAGCATCAAAACACCCAAGAAACATCTCCATATTTATTTTTCTGTCTTAGAAAAATCTGCATATAGCAAAAAACATTTGGAAAACATCTTGCTAGCAATAATATTTCATCACTCTCCACCCACAATCTACTGAGACTTAATGTTTGCTTCCTCTGAGCCACCTTGTTGCCTCTAAACCTATTCACAGACCTTTAAAAATGCTTTTCCTGCATTCTGGAAATCACCAAGCTCAGGTTAGGTAGGAGAAATTCCTTTACTGGTAAATGGACTCCATTTGTTAGTAGTACCCTGGTGTGCTTTTTGTCTGGTTTTTAATCATCTGGTAGTCCCACAAACCTACTGGATTTTTCTTTTACCCATCTTTGTATGCACCAAGTTACTCCTTGGAGACAGTCTGGCTTCCCAAAATTAGGAGTCTGAAATGTGTGTCTTTTATGGAAGGGATAATTACTTACATGTAAATTGTAGCTCTCTGAAGATATATCTAAAAAATTACCCCTCGCCCACATGCTCAGTCCCACTGAGCTGAGATTTCTCTGTGCTTTATGGGCTTTAAATAGAGGGTGTCCCTCTCCCCCTTCTTAATTTGCTGCTGTACTGGGAGGGTTTTTTACCTTCCTCTGCAGACAAAGTGGACTTTTGGAGAATTCAGGATAGCTGAAACATCTCAGCAGGTGTGGTGTGAAACTGGGCTTGCTGTGAACACTGACTTACAACTTTTTGCTCAGAGGCATCCCACTGAGTTTCTGTTCAGGGGAACAAAATCCCACTTCTAAGAACCTTACAGGCTGGAACAACTGGGAGTCAAAGCATGGCCCCATTTATTTGAATGGAGCTGTGCTAATTTACGTTAACAAAAAAAAATGATTTTAATGGATAATCTGAAATTAATCCCTACAATGGGCAAATAACCGTCTCTAAGTATGACCCTTTGGGTGCTTATTTTCTGTTAATTTGATTTTGTAACTTTTCTGTAGACTTTTTTGGTAGCGAAATTTGTGTGACTAAGGAAGAGATGGAAGGAACAGATATACCTGAGGATCATTGCAGTAAAAGTTAGAGAGTAGGAGCAAGAGAGATTGTCTTGACATGAGTCAATATGGATCATGTGAATGAATTCTTTATGTTTAACCTGATTTCTTTGTTGTCCACGCCCCCAAAAGTAATGCAGAGTTTTAAAATTTCATTCCATTTCTATCCTAATTACTGCTTCAGTTCTTCTCTGCACTGTACTTGGAATGGTGTTTTTTAATATTACTTCCCCAAATAATTTGGGTTTAGAAAGATATTCATGTTAACAATGTTATTACTAATAGTAAGTAAAAGGCATAGCTTCTTGGGTTTAGCATTTTCATGCCTACATGCTGGTTATAAATTTCTGGATGGGGTTTAACAAAACATGCCAGGACAACAGAAAGGCAGACTGTCCTTGACCCTTATTAATGTTGTTTTTCCTGAAGAAAGTTCTTATGTCACTAATCTGGACCCTTTGCAAAGTAAGTAGGTACTTGCTACTATTTTCTGTCTGCAGAACATCCTTTTAAGAATCAATTATGTACACTGCAATAATTAGTTACTCTTAATCAACATCATAATTTTATTCATGCTTCCTTTGCTGGTCATCTGTTCTTTGATTTCAAATCCAGGTCTGGCAAAAGTCCTTTGCCTGCAGTTTCTTGAGAGGAAGATTATACAACTAATTGAACTGCTTGGTTCTAGCTGATGGCCTGTAATGTCTGTCTTTCTCAAAGAGCAGTATAGAGAATTTTCCAGGCTAGCAGCTGGTCTGGTATGCAGAGTCAAGCTTTATTCACCCAGTACAATTATCATTTATTTAGTGATAGAAAGGTGAAGACACCTTCTAGTGAAGTGTGCATCAAGAATTAGGAAACTGATAAACAGATGTTTAGTTATCCACCAATGTTATCAGATATACACTGTATGAGTTGATTTATTTAAATAGTAATATCATATTCTACAAAATTATTAAAATATCCAGAGAATTACAAGATAAAGTCAGGAAGCCAAGCCTGATAGCTGACACCATACCTGGTATTCAGCTCAGGCCTTACATGGTCAGTTGGAAAGGAAGATGCATGTATTGCATTAATAGATCATCACCCTGAAGTGTGTAATTCAAATTCACTTTAGGGAACAGGTCCAGGTATGTACAGTGCAATAATGAGGTAGTCACACGTAATATTTACTGATGTTGAAAGGTCTAAATGCATAGAATTTGCAATTCTACATGGCATAATAGAAATTAAGCAAAAATACTATGACAAAGACAGACCCAAGTGAGTGTATTTATATAGTTATTCCATATATTCCATTAGCTGTTAAACCCTGTCATCCTTTCTGATCACTTCAGGCACTTAGTTCAAGGGAGTATCTTGCAAAATTCACATAGTGTTAATCCTGTGTTCATATCTTGGCTGATTTTTATTGTGTCCTTGGAGGTGGCAAGGCAGCATCACACAGCCACAAGCCAGCTGTGCCACCCTGGGCATTCCAGAGTCTGGGAGGCAGGATCCCAGGGGCTGTACTCAGCCTCCCAGGTTGAAATATCAGAGGGAGATGAGCAGCTGCAGGTCATTGCCAGCCACTTGTTTGAGTGGAGAGGCTTCTGGGGGTGCAAGGCTGCTGGTTTGAGTTCTGCCTAATGGAAGGAACAGTTTGCTGTCCCCATGTAAAGCCAAAACTGGAAGTATCTCTCTGCAGCACAGGCAGGTGTAGGCTTGGCTTGGACCAAGTGCCTGTCCAGTTGCCCTCTTTCATCCCCTCCTCAGCAGAACCAGGCAGACAAAATATGAGGGAAAAGCTTGTGGGTCGGGATAAGGACAGGAAGTTCACTCACCATTTGATCTCTTGGGTAAAATTGACTCAGCTTAGGAAAAATGTCTTTATTGCTCGGACACAGTGAGCACCTCCTCGCCCCACTCCCCAGCCCTGGGAAAACTCTGGGCTGTCCCTCAGACCTGTTCCCTCACAGCTCTGTGCCATTTGACCCTTTCTTAAGTGCCACAGATATCACTGATGGGCTCAGCTGTGCTGGCTGGAGCCAACTGTGTCCGGCACGGAGGAGCCCCCACAGCCAGGGCCTAGACATGCACACCCAGGCAGCAGGATTTCTGGGTTGTGGTCTAGAGTCTGGTCCAGTTCTGGAGGATTTTGGAGTCACCAGCTGTGAGGAAGGGAGCTCTGTTGGCTGTGCTTCAGCTTCCCTGTGCTTGGAGGGCCAGATAAGCACGGGGGCTCCTGTCATGGACCTACAAGTGTGAGTGGGTGCGAGGGGTTCATAGTGCAGTGTGGAGAGAAGAGGCTGGCAAAGCCACTGGGTTGGAACCTGCCTCTGTTAGTTTATTCCTTCCCCATGAGGAGATGTTTTACCTTGTGTCTTTCCATAGCCTTGTCCTTCAGTGGCCTTGTGGTCACAAGCTACTCACCCCGGGATCCTCGTGGATATGGTGTTTTGCTGTTGCCTAAATGACATAAATTAGCTCTCAGGGACCTGCCAAAATACGGTCTTGAAATCATAATCTTACTAACATAAGCTGATACTGGTATTGTTTCATGTTGATCTGCTTATGTGGTCTCCACAGACTCTTTCACATTGACATAGGTTCATCTGGACATCACAGTGTGCCCTCCATAGACGTCTACTAAATTTATTTTACCCCTGGCATCAGAGGGATTCCCACAGACCTGACACCCTGTGCTTCTCAATAATGTAAATAAGGTCTGAAAAACCCCACAGAGATTGCTAGTTTGGTGTGTGCTTCCATATTCTGCTCTAGAAAGATTTCAAAGCTCAGGCTGGAAGTTGCAGGCACTGAGGTTGCCTCTGTCCCTGAACTCTGTGCCTGAATGTGTCTTTGGGCAGTAACACCTCACTGGGTTGAGCTGTGCATGGATGGAAGAGGAAAGGCATTCCCTGCCCACTCCCTCACCAGCAATCAGCCTGAGGATCAAAGGGCAGAGGCGAATGGCTTACAAATCTCTCTCTGTCCTGTACAGCTGTTCCTGCTCTCTGGCTGCCAGGGTACAGCTCCCTGTCCCAAAGCATTCCTCTTTGTAACAGCAGTAAGGTCTCTTTGTCTGCTGTGTTCTCTGATTTGAAATTTAATGTACTAATGTGCACTAAATTTGAAAATTCAAAACCTTCCTCATCCTTTCTTGCAGGATGTTGCTTTGTCTTGTGAGCCAGGCCTGAGGTGACTGAATGTGATAACATTTTGTAATTTTTGATTGAATAAGTAAACTCTGAGAGTGAAACAAACCTGATGGCTTCAGTGGAAGGAGTCCATGAGTCCCTGGTTAGGTCTGGTTACCAGGAAGAAGCTTGGATCAAACTGTCACATCCCTGGATCATGATTTTCTGAGGAAGAAACTTTAGGTTCTTTATCCAAACACAGTGATTTTCTACTTGAGTAAAAATTTATGAATATAAAAGGGAGAGCTAAAGAATCCAAAATTATATAAATTATGAAATACAATATAATTTATCAGTGACACACATCTTTGTGTCATCCTTTTTTACCAAGGAAGAACATGTCTATCACACATCATGGTCTTTCACACAGTACTAGCAGTAGCATAAACTGGTCTTCTACAGAAAAAAGGAAGTGAATTCAAATGGCCAGAGTTGTTGTTTCTCCAAAAATTATCTTTCTTGAAAAGTAAATAAAACAGACATACAGAACAGCAAAATAGAAGTTCCTTGTCTAGAGGCAATTCTTGCTTGCAGCCTGACAGCTGCAGAATTACAGCAGATTGTTTTAGCCACCCAGGGAACACAAGTTTGCATGAGAGCCAGGCTGCTTGAAATTGCTGCTTTTAGAGCTTCTCTCCTGGTCTTCAGCTGAAAAAGCCATGGCTTAGCAGCCTAAACCAGATTCTCTTTGGAGAAAAGGAATAACAGTAAAAAGAGTAGTTTACAGAAGGAAAAGAATACCTGTCAGGGAGAGGACATTATCAGGAATGAAAAATCTGCTTACCTGGTGGTGTGAAGGTTGTTTGAGCTGATGGAGATAGTATTTCAGATTGTTTTATCTTTACTTCTGTGTCTGGTCAGGATTTCTTCAAATATCAGGTTGATGAGAGCTGGGTAATATCCCACTATCTTGGGAGCTCCTGAGGAGGACAAGTCAGGAGCAGCAGCCAATTGTTTTTTAGTTCTTAATATGGGTCTCTAACAAAAATCTTACACAGCCACCCCAGAAGGATTGGGAAATAACTAAGTATCACCTCTGTGGTTTTTTTAAAGATCTATTTTCAATCTTGGCATATCATTTGTTTCAATGATTTTCTAGTTCATTCTCCTTTTCTTTCTACTCATGATCAGCACACATTTTGTATTTACTATCACACATATTATGTGGCAATAATAGCAATATTTATTTGGATAAATTTAGACCTAATAATACTATTTTAGGAAAAATTTGACAATATTTATCATTACTGATAACCGACCCTTCATAAGGTTTTATCTGTGCAAGAGCAGTGTTGTTCAGGATCCCTTGAGTCCCCGTTGTGAAACTGTACAAAGAATGGAATGATAACCTTACTGAAGCCAGTGGAAAAACATCTTTTTTGACAATTGGGATAAAAGAACACTTTTTGGGGAAATGCTGGACATCCAAAATATAAGTGCATATATTATGTCTCTTTTTATATGTCACCTTTAGATCTAAAATGTTCTGTACTAAAAGAGGCTACAATACCTGGTATGTTCTCATGGGGTTTCTCCCTTTCCAGCTCCTGTCATAGTGTCTTTTTGGAATCTGTGTAAATTTCTGACTCCTAGAAGTACCTTTACTTTTAATTTAAGACATAGAAGTCTTAAACTTCTGACTCTTTGCAATGTATTCTGCAAAGGAACCACATTCAGCTGACCCCTGACACTGTAAAGGTGAAGGCAAAATGCATTGTCAAGCATCAAATAACAAACAAAAGTCTGCACTTAAACACTGTGGATTTCATGCAAATAAATGGCCATGCACTATTCATTCCTGCAGTGTGAGCACAGCTTTCCTATATTTCTAAGACTTTTGCATATTTTCATGATGCACTTAATTATTCAGTACATACTATGAGGCTCCAGGAGTGGAACTAGAAACGTTTCCTAGAAATGAAACATGGAAGTGTTCCCTAAGCTATTTTAATGCTAATTCTTGTTCACTTTTTCAGAGCCTGAGCTTTAAACACCACAACTGTGAAAAGATCAGACCAAGCTGAGAAATGTATTTTGGCCATAGAGGTGGAATTGTGAATTGGCATTTAATTGTGGGAAGTGATTCTGTAGTAGGTCGTTTCAGATCTTTCAATTGGTGTGAGTCAGTGAGCTTTTATGGAAACAAAATTGCACAGTAGGCTTTAATTGTGCATAATTATTGCACTGCATGGTGCAGAGTACTATACTGTAGGCATTCAGCTGCATTCTGTTAAATTTTTTTTATTGAACTCTGTGAAGAAGTGTACCTGATGGTATTTGATACATGCTTGTTTAATCTGCTCGTGGTTTTTTTGTTTTAGGAAAATGAAAATAATTATAAAAATAATAAAAATATCTTTTTCCTTCTCCCCTGTCCTTCACCCCAGTTTCCAGATGACTAATTATAATTTATGGAATACCTGTAGGCATCTGCTAAATTTAAGTGGAGTCTTATTTC
The DNA here is from genome assembly GCF_047495875.1 of Pithys albifrons albifrons. NCBI lineage: Eukaryota > Metazoa > Chordata > Aves > Passeriformes > Thamnophilidae > Pithys > Pithys albifrons. The sequence goes on along the minus strand of NC_092465.1, from coordinate 7,860,378 downwards.
TGATTTCAGCTGCAAGAATCATGCAAAAGGTCTTTGGGTTTAGGAGCATAACTTTAAATAGTACCTAATAGTACATAATAGAACAGGACAGGGTTCAGGTTTTCCTAGATCCATCTGTGCATTCTAAAGGCTGAATGATACTTGGTAGACTTTCATCTTGTTACTTCAGTAATCTGTAGCTATTTCCAATTTGATTATTTTTCTTCCCTGGGTGTTTTATGTCTGTTGGATCTGACTACAGCATCCAGTAGAACACAGCTTCTGATTGAGGATTAGAACAATTTTATTTCCTCCTTTATAAGTAAGTAAAACACTTTTATCACTGTGGACCTAGTGATTTGTGAAATCCTGTTGTATTTTCTTATTTCTCATGCTAAGCTTTCAAGTTGTCAGCAGTGATCTGGTTGTTTCCCATCTTTTCACCAGTAATGGAACCCAGACCAGCACTCTGTTGCTCTCATGAATTCAGGATCACAGCTCTCAGTCATCAAAAGGGCTTTATGATGGTTTGGGAATGTGACATTTCTGTGGAAAAACAGCTTTAGGTTTGGGGCTTGGGTTTTGGGGGAAGATGAAAAAACAGACTGTTATCATTGTCATTACTCTACACAAGATGCTGCAGTTTTCTTACCCTGCCAGGGATGAAAGTACTACATAACAAACAGCAGCACTGCCAGACCATTTTCCTGTCTGTACTGATGAACTTGCCATGGTTGTAATGTAGATAACAAACCTCAAAAACCAGAAGAATGAATTTTGATTGCACCACTGCAAAGTCTTTTATTGTTCTTGTTTGTATAGTAAAAGTGAAGTAGCAAGAAGCAGCTTCATTTTTATTTTAATAACTATTTTGTATTATTCCAAGACTGTCTCAAGAATTTTGTTACAGGTGAGGTTAAGCCAGGCAGGGATTTTTTTCCCTCTTCAGACTATTTAGCTACACTTACAGGTCGTGATCTATGTAATTCAAAAAGAAGACGTGAAAAACTTCTCTAAGAGCTTTACAGTTCTTTTCATAAGAGTGTGTACCTTTGGGAACAGTGCAGGATCGTTGGCATCCCACTCTACGCTGAATTCTCCCAGGAAAGCGAGATTTTATCATTTCTGTTTCACTCTTTGTATCAGTGGGAAGTAACTGTACCAACACTGTGCCCTCCCACGGTGCCTCAGCCCAGAGTGCAAAGAACAGACACCTCGGCGGGAGGGTGAGGGGGAATTGTTGATGGAAACCGTGAAAGGAAACATTTAAACACACTTCTCTTCTTTATAGGCACTAGGTGTTAAGTGGGGTCTGATCCTCAGTTAAATAAGGGCATTTTACAACATGTCAGGTTTAAATGTTTGTTTGCTTCAAAACCCATTGCCCTTCCAGATATAACCAAGTTTTTGGTAATGTGCCATAGAACTACATCAACTGTGATGCTTCAGTCTGGTTTTTTGTTTAGTTTCGTTCTGGTTTTTGTTTGTTTGTTTGTTTTAAGATTGTTATTTTGTTTCTTTTTCCTTGCTTTAATGTGTAAGGGATAGGAGCAAGAATGAGCAACAATGAAAAGGAAGAAATTCCTCCTGATTATTTAACCGCCTTAGAAGACAATTTGGATGTAGTCCCAGATTACACATCTGCCCCTCTAATGTACATCTGAAATTCTATTAATACCAAATCAGACATCTGCATGTTGCTTGTGTTCAGCTGCTTGTGAGTGTGCTGCTGCAGCTGCTGCATCTGCAGAGAACAGCCTGAGCTTCCTCCTGTGCTTAGCGAGGAATGGCAAGGGGAAGGAGCAGCCTTTGTGCCAGGGCTCACCACTCGACTTGTCTGACATTTCACTCTTCAGTTTTCACCCTGTTTTCTCTCTTGTAATGTTCTCTAGCTCACATCTAGAGACAGGTTATGCTTCAGAATTAGCGGAGGAATTAAAATGAAAATGTCTCAAAGTGTTGTTAACTGGACAGATGCCAGCACTGAGGTCCTGATGAGATGGGTGAGGACAGTCTTTCCATGCAGGGTTGAAGCCTGAAATGGAGAAAATTGCAATGCCCTGGCTGCACCAGTTGCTCAGCCACATTCCTCTGACTGTTCCTGTTGTTAAATTAATTATGGTAAACACCTGCAGCCTTTCTAAGAGAGCTGAAGCTTTTTTCACCTCAGGTCAAGTTACACCTGCAAGGGCACCATAGTGAAAAGGTCAGGATAGGGAATAGGTTTACCATATTTATTTAATCATATAAACTTATCTATCTATCTATCTATCTATCTATCTATCTATCTATCTATCTATCTATCTATCCTTTGCTAATACTTCTAACTGGAAACTAGTCCCAGAGTGGCAAGACCCATTTCAATTTGACTTCTTTTGTGAGATAGCTTCATTTACAATGTAGAAAGACGACTGATATTCAATAGGTCCCTCCTTTCAGGTTCCTTTTCCAAAGACTTAATTTATAGGTTGCCAGGTAACCAGAAGTCTTTGGCTTTTAAATAGTACTTCATAGAGGTACAAAAAGTGAGCTTTTTCCAGAGCTGAAATGGCAAGAACTGTCTGAAATGAGCAGTAGTATTAGCAGATGCCTACAGAGTTGACCACTCTTACACAACCATACAGATGTGAAAGAAGACATTTGCTAAACTATTCAGTGGCTCTAAGGGTCCAACTTCAAGCACAGTGAGTATTTTCCTAGCTGGTTATTAAATTGATTCGGCATATTTTTATTTAAGGTAATATTGCTGTTCAATAGGTAAATAATAATCTTCATCTCCTCCAGGAAAAGCTGAAAAACTTTTCCCAGTCAGCTTCTGCTTCTCCACTGAGCTGGCTACAGTTCCTACAGTATGGGAGAGAGGGATAAAGAAGATAAGGGTAATGCAAATTGTCAGCATTAACATAACAAGGCAAATGTCTCTAGACCAGGGCCAGCTCTTCTTTCCTTCTCCTTCTGCCTTAATCTCAGAATAAGCAGAATGCTGTGGAATACTCAGGGTCACTCCTGGAGCTGGAAGAAAGAGCTTGGCCACTGGTCTGCCAGTTTTTCAGCCATCTACAAGGCTAGGGCTCAGTTCCCTTTTAAGGAGTAGCTACCTTGTTCTAAGCATCTAAACCAACATCAGTCACACTTAAACATGTGCTTATTACTGTCCTGTGCCAACCGGTATCAGTGAGAGGATGCAGGGATTTTAGCTGTAATCCCATATAACTAAACCACCCCAGTCCTGAGGGCAGGGCAGGAGAGCCCAGCCTGGAGCCTGGGGAACAGCTGTCGGTGCTGCCAAAGGTGGACTTGACTTTCCCAGCAGTTAAAGGAAGCTGTGCCAGTGTGCAGCCAGCCTCAGCTGCAAGAACCTCATGCAGTGGGATTGCTTCAACACCCCTCCTGCCCCAGCTGGTTTGTGGGGAATCTTGCACAACAGCAGCTTTTGCTCTGTCCTTGCTGCAGCAAGTCCAAGGGGCAGTTTGCCTGCCTCAGGTGATTGCCTCCAGTTCTTGCCTTTAGTGAGGGGGCAGGAGATCCAGTGCAGCCCTGTTTGCAGGGAGCTGCCTTGAGGCCAGTATCTTGTGTCACACTTGCCATTTGTCCCAGTGTGGCAATGAACTTCGGTCCTTACTTGGGTAGCTTTGAGTTTAAGCTCTGCACACCACCACATCCTTCATTTCCCTTTAAAGGCTGGGGTTTGAAGGTTTTCTTTTTCACACGACTTTTACTTTGGAGATACTTCTGAGGTCATTGTGAAATACCTTACCCAAACATTCAAGCCAAATCAATTCTATTTCCAGAGCTTCATCATGGCAGCAATGCATTAGAACAACTTAATAAAATGTTTATATCAGTGTCTGAAGTTCATGGTAATCTGAGAGTGTGCAATGACATCTGTAGGATAAATTATACAGCTCGGCACTGAAACATGACCATAGTACAAAGTATATTGTTTGGAAATCTACTGTTGGGCATGAAATCCAGCTTTACAATTTTTAATTCAGAATTCACGCTGACACTTCTTTATCATAAATAAGAGATACTTCCATGCCATACTTTTGGGCATTCCAGTGTACTTCAGGATCCAAACTAGTGCTGAAAACACAGCCTGTGTACCTCTAAAACCAGACAGACTTTTTCTAGCAGTGTGCTTGTGTTAGCTATTCTAATAAGGTAAAACTGATACCACTTTTATTGTGTGTTTTGCTAAGTCTGTCCTTCTGATGAAGCGCTCTGAGTTTGCAGCATAAGGACTGCAGGCTTATTTCAGCAGAACCCAAAAGCCTTAATCCTTTATTGCTGCAAAAACAAACAACTGTCCTTATAAGCAGCCTAAAAGAGAACAACAGAGCACAGAGAAGATTCCTTCCACATAGAGCTACTGCAGTTCTTGGTTAATGGGTACACTTGTCCCTCAGTATATATTTATTTATACATGTCAAACTAGGAGTAGTTTAGTAACATAAAGTAGAACTTTGGCATTTGCAGCCTGCATTCCTCTGTTTGCACCCAGTAAAAAACTCACAGATTCACACCTCCCAAAGTCCCAAAAAACCTCCATCACAGCTAATACATCAGTATGCTTAAATTGCAAATAGAAGTGATTCATCTTTTCCAGATACTGGCTTCCTACTGTTAGTTCAGGAATAGTAAGGTGAAGTGGGGGAGCTGGAAAGCTCATTTCAACAGGTTTTTTCATTCATAATTCAGTTGAAGTTGGACCCCAACCTGTTGAAGAACTATTGCAGTTGATTGCGGTAGGATTGTAGTATCCAGCCCTTTACTAAGCAGATAGAGAAAAGTAGAGCTCAGAAATTAATACAGCCATGTGATGTCATGGAATATTCCAGTCAAATCACAGCCCAATCGTTCAGATCCTACTCAAGTGTTAAGCTGTTTTCAGGCGAAGACAGTAAAATTGTCTGTAGTGATTCAGAAGTGTTCAATGGAGTTTCTTGGTTGATATCACAGAAGGAAGACTTAAGTTTAAATCAGCAGACTTGGATGTCTTGTACTTTACAAAACTGAAAAGAAGATAATTAAAAGGGCACGTCTGGCCTTGTGATCTTTTTCAAAATCATGAAATGTGGGGTAAAATATCTAATGTAATAACATTTTCCAAAACCTTCAAAAACTTTACATGAGGAAGAATCTATACTCTTAGCCATATGTCAGTCTTGTGTAAAATAATGGAAAAGTTAATAAGGAACTTACAGAGATTCAAAGGACAGAAATATAATAAATGCTAATCAGCACAGTTTTTCTGAAAAATATAGCTGATGCAGCAAACTTGATTTTGAATGGGATTATGAGTGTGTTGATAATGGTGGTTGTGTAGATTTTGATAATATTTTCCTTATATTGTGATGAAAAATTTTGCCTTTTACAGCTTCAGTGAAACATGCACTAAAAATGAGGGAACAGACTGAGAAGGGACCTCCCAGGTGTACCATCCTGGTGACACCACATGCAATAATGGTTTTTGATGTGAATCCCTCACTTGAGAGATGTAAAAAGCTGGATTCCATGTAGAAAACAAATAAATATTACTAGAGGGCCAGGGGTAGCATCTCTTCATGAGGAAGAAATACTCAGGAAGATCACACATAGGTGACAACACACAGGTGACTGGAACAGACTACAAGTATTTTTTGAAGGGCTGTTTAACTTACATTGAGAGTCACAACAAGGTGTAGTGTCTGGAGGCAGAAATCAAACAAGTAGAAATAAGAAACTGTACTTACATTTTAAAGGAAATTTTTGAAGAAACAATGATGCCTTCATCTCTTGAGGTCTCCCTGTTAAGAAGGGTACAGATATCTTAGCCAAACAGAAGCTAATGTATATACTGCAGGGGGACTGGGGAATTGTCATGGGATCTGAATAGGCTCTTCACTTCTGATCTTCAGTGTAATGAACCTACGAAGGAAAAAGCAAAGCTTTCATTGAAGGCAGTTAAATTTTGCCTAGGGAAGTTCTGCAGCATAGTTCCAGGTTTTTGAAAATTGAACAAAGTTCTTGGTTCTGAATGCAAATCTTGCCTTACAGTGTTGCTGTTTGCACACATCACAGAATTCTTGAGGTATTTAATCCTCATTAGTGAAGCTTTATTAATCCACAACACTGAAGGACAGGAGGTATAATTTAGAGAAATCCTAATGGGAAGGATCTCATAGGAGATAAAAAGGAATTAAAATGTTTCCATGGACTAGTAACACAAATGATGGCATTTTAATGCAGTTATTTTATTAATGTTGCAAATTTAAAATTCTACAGAAGAGTTTTGGTTTCCTATGGGTGCTATAAGGTTAGGGAGTAATTTTTTTGTTTTAACCTTGGTCTGTGGGATTCCCATCTTTTGTGCTCCTTAAGGCTTTCCAGCAGTGTAATGTGTTAGAGAATCACTGAACTGTTCAGCTCACTACCTTGGGATTATTTTCTTTTATACTCACTAGCAGTTTAACCTGTCAAAAACAATTATTAAGCAATTTGTAACATAGTAGAGATGTAAATGGTTTCAAAAAGCCTATGACTGGAAAAAAGAGCAATGACTTGTTAGAGCTTGTATATTTGTAGAAATCCATACTAACATGTTTCCCAAAGGTTAGAATACTTGAAAATATTTTGGAAGGTTAGAATATTCAGAAATTATCCATCTGGATTTTTGACAACCTCTCTAAAGAGATAAACATTGCCATCTTGTGCAGGAGAAAGGGGGAAGAGCTTTATGGCCGCCTGCTCAGGGAGAGAGAGAAATCTCTTTGCGTATGGGAGCTGCTTCCTACATTTCTGGTAGGGACTGTGGAGAGGAGCATTGCTCAGGGACACATCCCAGGTTCCCTGGGAAGGGTGTGCCTCCCTTCAGTTCAAGAAGCTGGATCTGTCATTTCTCACAGCTTAGAAATAAGAGATGCAATGCCTTGGAAACAGCAGCCTCCATGAGCCATGCTGCAATCAAAGTGGGAAAGAAACAATGGTGCTTTACACAGCACAGTCACAGGAAGAGTGCAGGCATGATACTGTATTCCAAAATGTTACGGTGTGGGAGGAAAATAATTTCTGTCAATAACAGCAAAGTGAGCAAATAAAATAGCTTGTATTTTCAGTTAACAAAAGGAAATGGCAGTTTTGACCACATTTAGTGCTTCCTCAGCTCCTTCTCTCTGGATTCACCACATAATGATGATAAAGATGTAAAGTACTTACATTTAATACTGACATTTATTTTTAGAGCAGCATTATGTAACTTCCAGGGCAGCAGTCTCCAGTCTGGGGCTTCCTACAGTCCTGTGGTCAGGCTTGACCTCAGTGTTGGTAGAATGAGACTTTGCCATTTCAGGACGAAAAGAGGAGAGAAAGAAACCTCAGCTTGCAGGAGTCTCTGACAGCAATTCTGCTGAGCCTGGTCAGAATGGAAGAGCACAATTACCCTCTGGCACCCACTGAGTCTCAAGCCTGCCCCTTGGTTTGCTCACTTCTTAATTCCTTTACTTCATCAAACTGTGTGTACATAAACCTCACCCAGGAGAGGAGGATGCTCATGAAACTGCACTGCCCTACCCACTTCAAGTCTGCTGTGTGAAAAAGTGCTCTTTGGCACTCCAAGCATATCTCTTGGGTGCAGATCCTCTACCAAGAATTATGTTGGAGGTGGGTGCTGAAAATTGGAGGGGGGTCTCTTCTAAGTCCTGCACAGCCTCCAGAGCTGCAGTGAAGCTACAGAGTCCCTGAGTCAGCCATCCACCTGGAGTGTCCTGCAGAGTCTCTGAGTCAGTCATCCACCTGGAGTGTCCTGCAGAGTCTCTGAGTCAGTCATCCACCTGGAGTGTCCTGCAGAGCCCCTGAGTCAGCCATCCACCTGGAGTGTCCTGTACAGGTCTCACACAGAGTTTGCAAATGGTTTGGTGAACGTAGCTCACAAGTAGACAGAACCCAAAACCAACTCTAAAACCTGCAAACTCACAGAAAACATTTTCTAGGAGACTTTTGGACTTATCCTTTTAGGATTTTGATTATTGTTTTTCAGTTACAGGTTTCTTCTTTTCCTAGAGTGCCTTTTCTTCCTGTAGGTAGTACACAAGTCTGACTTAAGGCTTTGTATTTTTATAAATTTCAGTTCCTTCTTTCTGGGTAGTGTCTGGAAAGATTATCTTTCTAGGATAGTGACTTCAGATAATTTCTATTCCTTATCAAATGTTTATTTAGGAGCAAACCAAAGTCCATCTTGGAAGAGTTATTGCCTTTGGCCTAGACTGAAGTCTTTTATTCATCTGAATGGATGTCCTGTAAAACTAATGACTCTTGAGCAGTCTATATTGCTTGCTGGTTTCTGCATGCAGTGATTATTCCTGATACCTCTTATGTCAAAGGGAAGTTAAGACTGGAAGCTACAGTAACAAAGAAAATCACCCAGTAGTTGGGCAATCAAAGTAACAGTCACAAAACATGTGGGATATATCAGCTGGTCTATATAAAAGGATTGGATTTGTCTCACAACCCTTTATGTGCTGTCTCCACACTGTATTTTTGCTAGGAGCCCCTTTTGTCAACAAAGAGCAAGAGGTACTCCTGGGGTGGCAGGAACATTTTACATGTCTTCTTTAGGCTGGCAGCAATCAGCTCTTGGTTCCACTGAGGAAGATCTTCACTGCCAGCAGGCAATCCTGAGGTGACAGTGTCAGATGTCAGAGCAGGCCTTGTGGCAGCAGGTTGGCATTTCCAGCTGTTCAAAGCATGTGTTTTCTTAGTAGGAATAGTATGCCATGGAAAAAAGATAGAAATTATTGTCAAGAGGAGTGGGAATGAGGGGGAGAGAATTAGAGATTCAGAGAGAAAAAAGGGATAACTAAAATATTTTCCCATGAACTTTATATAATTCATGCTTCAAAAATTATATAAAAGCCGTTGGTTCTCTACAGACAAAGAGTTGCAGTATTTTTCCAAAACAGAAGAGCTCTACTTATCTGGCATGGGAAGTTGTAACAATTTATTGATCAATGTATGTACTGTTAGGTAGTCCTGTTGTACTTAAATAACCACTTGGACAGAATATGGTACCACATAAATACAAGTGAAAGCACTCCTGAAAAAAAACATTTTGGGATCCATTTTCTATTTATTTCCCTGTCCAGTTTCAGGATTTGGATCTGTAGGGCAGTGACCAGCCACTTCCTATGTCACTGTTGAATAGAAGAATTTCAGAAATAAAGGAAGTCACAGAGATAAAGTGAGCACAAGTGAAATGAGGAAACCCTTCCCCCTACACACACTGAGCAGGGCCGTCAGCAATAAGCATCACAAGGAATACAAACATTAAAGTGTGTGCTCTAAATTTAGATCAGCTTACTTTCACATTTGTTTGTTTTATATTTTCCTTGCTCGACTTACATTTATCAATATAGTACTAAATTGCCAAATAGTCCCATTACACTGTTAATATTTGCCTCTGCATTTCAATGACAGCTAAAATACAGTGAAGAAAAAAATGCCATTCTCCCATGAGCCAATCCCAAGCTGGTTAGGGAGTCAGGCACTGGCACAGAGGGAATGCAGTGCCCAGAGTAATGGGAGGGCAGAAGGCACACAGGGCTGAGCTGTCTCACTGTACCCACGGTGCCCTGACTTAAAGCACTGAGCTTTAGGAGAGGCTTTAGTGCTTGTCATGTCCCAGCCAGGGTTTCCTTCCAGGGCTGCTCTGGAACTCCATGCCATCTCCCCTGTCCTCAGGCTGATCCAAGGCTCTCCAGGCTCGCTTCCCTGTTTGCCTACATGTCACTGCTTTTCCTGTGACTGCTGTGCACGGGACTTTGCCTCAGACCCTGTGTGCTGCTTGTAGCTCAAGATGGTTGGCAGCACACCTGGAGGGAGGATGCAGCCTAAACCATTCCAGTCCAGATGGTCCTCCAAAGCTTTCTCAGATTTCTTTGGGTGCTGTGTGCCCACATAGAGGAACGGTCCAGCATGGAGCAGCACAGAACACCTGCCCCAGGAAGCCCTGGGGATATGGACCAGCATGAGGACAGCAGGAATGAGAAAAGCTCAGGTCAGAGATTTAAGCCTGTGGTGGTGGCAAATCCTGGAGCAAAAACCTCTGAAATTCATCTGGTGTTTTCCCTGAGAGCAAGAACTGGAGCCCTGCATTCTGGCCAGATTTCATCTCTGGATTTACATGTTTTTCTTAGAAACCCAGACGTGGGATCCTCTATGCAATAAATAACTGTGCAATGTTTATTGTCCTGCTCTACCAGAGGTAGGTGTTGGTACCTCTTGTAGCCCAGATTGCAACAACAGATGAAGCATTCTGCCTTTTCTATTACAAGCTATTTAAAATTGAATTTGTTGAAGCTTCTGTAAGGGAATGAACTATATAATGGTCAAATAAACATTTCTTAAAGTCAGAATTCAGATATTTTGAATCTTGGCATCACGAGGAGCAAGAACAGGGTGACAGAGGTGCCCTTGCTGTGGGGACTTGCTGCTAGGACTCCTTAGAAGCAGATAAAAAAGCTGTCATTAGCTTGCTTCAGGATAAACCCCATCAGCTGAGTTTTGAAGAGAGGCAAAATGGTTTTCTAATAGCTCAACTGGGCACATGAGTGCAAGTCCTGATGTTGATGAGATGGCAAGAACAAGAAGGAAGCAAGGAGATAATTTTTACCTTTCCTTCTAATAGTAAGGCTTAATATTTCTATAAAGAGATTTTTCAGGAGACCAGGATTGAACAATCAGCATTTTTTAGGAGATTCCCAGTTGGTTCATTAACAAAAAAAGAGCATGAGCTCTAAACTGCAGTGTTTTGGTACCTGCATGTGACAGCCATTTCCACAGATTTTCAACAAAAATTATGGAGAATTCAGGTTGTGAGATGCAATTTTATGGAAGTTCTTTCGATCTTGTCACTTTAGGCAATTAGTTTTATTCAGAGAAAGGAATCTTGAGGTTTTTCTCGGGCAGTTTTTTCCAAGTTTTCATAACAGGTCCAAACCAGACTCTGTTAAAAAGTACATTGAATAGGAAAGCTTTACTAGACAGCTTTAAAATACAGCATAAGGAACTGAGTATGCTCTTAAATGGGAGCTTTGGATTGTATTTTTCAGCCATTAACATCTATTTAGACAAAGTGGCAGTCTAGAAGTTACACAGAGAGAAATTCAGTGTGCTGGGGATTATTGCCCCAAGGCTCACAGTGGGAACTTCTTGAACCAAATGTTGTGCTTTGTTGCCATTGTGTTTCCGACAAAGAGGAGTCTGGGGAATATTTCAGAATGTGTATTCAATACAGTCAATTTGTGATTATTGAGACCTGGGCTTAGTGTATGTGTTTATTTTGGTTTTAAGTTACAGCTCCTTTGTCAGGCCTGGGATATAAACAACTCATTTCCTTTGGTGCCTCATTCCTAAAGGATGCAAAAAGGACCATCTCATTTCAGGAGGAGCTTTGCTTTGCTTGCATTTCCCAGCATGTCTAGTCAGCTTCTCTCCACTTGTGGCCACAGTTAGTGGCCTCCTCTCCTCCTCCAAACACCTGCTGCTGTGTCAAGGGGCAGAGAGGTGCATCTCTTTCCCTACTCCAAGAGTGGAAAATTAACCCTTTCACCCTCTTGCCAGGCAAAGTGCACTCCCAGCTAATCACAGCAACCCACAGACCTCATGGTTTCCTTCAGACAGTGCTGTAATTAAGTGAAGGCTTTGAGCAGCTTTAATATCGTTAGTTAACCAAGGTGATCAGACAGTAGGTGATGTATGGTTCAACAATTCCAGGTATGACTGTGGACAATAATTCTGTGGTTTGGTTCTGTAAATTGGTTTTAATTATTATGAATTAACGTCAGTTAAAAACACCAGAGCAAGTAGTGAAGAGCTGTGTAAATGCATTTATTGCTTGGCATTCTGTGTGCTGCAGGCTGTGTGAGGAAATGAGCAGGAATCCAGTGTATTGGTGAGGAGGCTCAGGTGTTGTACAGATTTTCTCTATCTTGGATAAACCATTTAGTCTCACTGTCCCCAGTTTCTTCTCATGTTGCTTGCCAATTTGTAAAATACACTGGAAGTAGTGAAGCTCTTTGATCTATTTATTTAGATGAAATGATGTGGAGCAGAGATCTTTTTCATTGTGTATCCTGGAAGCACATTTGAAATCCCTTCTCTATCCTCCAGATAAGAAAACATGCACAATATGATATTCCAAGAGGATGCATTACAGCAGGTAACACTGCACATTGCTGAATAAAAGATGGCAGCTTTCCATGTGCCACTTTAGTAGAGGTAATCTAATTCCATTAGGATTAATTCTGAGTGTTAGGTTACACAGCAGTCCCGCTGCCCAGATTGCATAACCCATTCTCTGGGGTTGCCAGAAGAGAAGGAGCCAAGCAGTTAACAGCACGACGGTTGTTAGGCTGTTTTGCCCATAACCAAACTCTTAGGGAAATTAAGAAGCAATAAATTTCACAAATGACTTGTACTTATTTACGTTATTAACTACCATCATAATCTTCCAAAGAAGAAAAATACCATTCAAGAATAACTCACCAGAAGAATACAAAGGAATTTTAACAGTAAAGAAGAGTCTCAATGGATTTCACAAAACAGAAAGAAACCTTAAATTATCTGAGTGCGATCTTTAATTATTTAAATTTTTAATGAAAAATCATTTTAAAAGCCAACATGAGCTGTCTCAGGCAAATTGATTTCTTAAAACATTTAAAATCACTTGGACACGTCACTTTTGTCTGTGTTTCTTCTTCCTTTTATTCCCACAGCACTTTCCCCTCTGCCTGTGCAGATCAGGGGAGCTGCCTCTGCAAAACAGCAATCTCATTTTGTTTACCTTGTGTTTTAAAGAGAATTGAACAAGCCCAGGACTCGTTTTGTCTAAACAAATACTGGCAAGACAGAGGTATCACAGCTATTCTAGGGACAAGAGGTTTGTTGAGATGGAGAAAGGCAAAGACTGGCGAGAAAAAAAAGAAAGTCAATGTGTTTTTATCTGAAAAAAAAAAGTTAATCCTTTCACAGCTTCATTTTCTTTGCTTTTGAGACAGCTCTCCTTTTTCATTTAGGTTTTAGAGTTTTTAAGCTAAGGGAAGCAAGAAACCGAGATATTTTCTTTGTTCCTGTCAAGTAGCTTGAACAGTTTGAGAACAGAAACCAGTCAGAACACTGTGATTAGCGTAGCCAATTAAGGTGGATTTGCATATTCACAACACAGCCATCGAGAAATAATTCTGCAGAGATAACGCAAGTGTGGCAATACCTGTTTGCCTATCGGAGCACCCTGGCATCCGTGCTGTATGGTAATTGAGAAATAACCACCGAGTGATTCTGCAGCTTGGGCACCCCGAGCCAACCCTCTGCTGGCACTGCACAGCTGGGGAAGAAAGGGCATCTGTAAGGCAGGAGCAGAACGATCCCCCTGCACGCAGGAAAAGGTTAATCTACAATCCATTTACCTAAATGCAACAGCATCTGTCAAATGAGTTTGTTTTTCCGAGATCCATTCCAGCTACAACTTATGCTAACTGCCAGTTTTGGGGAATCAGCCTCATCAGGAATTTGGGAAACCTGGTTTTAATGAGACAGCAGCTGGCCAAGGACTGAGTGCCTCGCAGCCCCTCCTGCCCTCAGCCCAGCTTGGTCCACGGGATGCAAGGTAGTGTGCTGCACAAGGCTCAGAAGGTGAGCTTTGTGCACTGGCCTAAAGGATGGATGATAAAACTCAGCTTTCTTCTGCCCCCAAAGGCCCTTCAGCTGGTGCCCTCCAAGGACCAGGCAAGAAAGCAAACAGCCCTTCAGGGAACCTTGCACACTCTGTTGGATAACAAAACGGGGCGGGTGATCACAGCAGCTTTATTATCTCTGAAAGTGAAAAATCACCTTATATACTACAGTGACAATAATCTGTGCTCCATCTCAGTGCTTCTCTGGCTCCCACCACTTGTCATCTCTCCCCAACAACTGCATCCCTGCAGGCGTTTGGGTGGACACAGCTGCATGAGCAAGTGGCTCCCAGAGCCAGCTGCACCCTGTGCCTGTGTGATCTGCACCTCCAGGAGACTGTATCCTTACCCAGGATGCTGACAAGTGATTGACAGTGTGCAGCATCCACATGTGCTGCTTTTAGAAAGAAGTACAGTGATTTCCATCCTTAGTGCTCTTGCCTCCTCTTCAGTGCTGGCAGCTGGAGTGGTGGGTGTGCAATTCCAATAAACTGGGAGAGGAGGGACTCCTTGGAGAGCTCTCCCAGGTACAGCTACACAGGCCACGTGCACTTTCAAAACTGCTAAGGGAAAGGCAACAACACAAAAATTAACTCATGGTATTCCTGTTGTAAGACATAAAGGAAAACTTAAGGAAATCCCTAAAATGATATCATTATACAAATCATAAGTTTATAAACTGGTATCATATCCACCAGGATAAGGACTATGAGCTCTCAACATCCATGCCACAAAGAGCACATTTAGTTATAGATAAATTTCTTCCGCTGGGAAGATATATTCTGTTATAATCATCCATGATAGGGATTTTATATCTATCTCTGGAATACTCAGTCCTGGTTTATCTAGTCCAGTAACCCATGTAGTATTTTTTATATTTAATGGTCTCAGAGTAGAGCATCCACAATTGCCTCTTTCCTTCCTATTCCCTTTGTGGCACGAGCTCTTTATTAGAAACTTAATAAACTTTGTGTATGTTCTAAAGATAATATTGAAAACACAAAATTGTGTTCTGCATTTTATAATTGGTGTGGAAAAAAAGGGGGAGATCTAATCCTATTGGGCCTTCTCTCTTTTGCTCTCTCTCCCTTTTCCCTTTTGATGGTAAGCAGCAAATTTTAATTAGCTTCATTTCCACAATTCAGTCATGCATATGTAATCTTTGTTCACACTTTTATAAAGTAAAATTAAGTGAAAGAAATGGGGTAATAATAGAAAGCTTGTCTGAGCAGAACAAATGTGAATTATCAAACATAAGGAACGATGACTGGGACTACACAGCTTGAAGTTGTGCAAGGTTTGAGGTGATTTTTCTGAAACAGAAATGCATAAATAATGCATAGAAACAGGTGCTGATTATCCTGTTTTGGGCATCTTTTGTTCATTTTATACTTAGGCTGCTGAGGTACAGTGATAACCACTGAATGTGAGGAGACTGCTAATAACAACTTCCTACTGTTTCTCTTTTATTATGAGCTGCAAGTGTCACATGAGCTTGTCTAGTTAATAAAAATCACTTTGTGAACCGACTGTTCTTAGACTTGATGTTGGAGCAGATCACAGTACTGGCCTGCTCTCTATTATAGCTGCAAAAGCTGTATGGGTGTTTTGCATTGTAATTTAAAGGTTTCTTAATCCATATACACACCTTGTAATTAAATGTTTCCAGGGGTTACCTTCAGAGCCTTCAGTGCTATGGTTGGAAACTAAAACTAAAGAGTGCATTCAATTCATTCTCCCTGGGGTGAGACACAGGAAGGGGAAGTACATTTTCATTCCCTGCTACTCCAGATTATTTGAAAGCATGAGCATGACTGGGATTACTGGCT
Source organism: Pithys albifrons albifrons (assembly GCF_047495875.1). Taxonomy (NCBI): domain Eukaryota; kingdom Metazoa; phylum Chordata; class Aves; order Passeriformes; family Thamnophilidae; genus Pithys; species Pithys albifrons. The sequence goes on along the minus strand of NC_092465.1, from coordinate 7,844,861 downwards.
TCATATTTTATATAAAGTGAGAAGACAGAAATTTGAAGGGAAACACTTGATGTGTTGCAATCTAGAGTTCAGCTTACTTTATAACTTCTAAGGGGGCTCTTCGTTGTCTAATCACTTATTTTAAGAAGCTACCAATTTGGCAGCAGCAACTGAAAACCAGAACATCCTGTTGATGTAAATCAGTGTGTGGCCACACAGGCTCCAGAACCAGCACTGGTGCTGCAGATGCCAAGGTCTTCACTAAAGGAAAAGTAGTGAAGCTTGTTGGCATTAGCACACATAGCAGTGAAAACTGAAGCCCAGTTAATGTTAAACTTCTGAGAAGGAGATACTTTCTCTTTAGCACTCATTCACACATTCAACCCGACCCCACCAAACCTACAGCTTTAGGGGAAACACCTCTTTTTGTCCCTCAGAAGCACTTCCTGCGACAGTAGGGGAATTTCAGATATGGGTGCCTTACCTTTCCCCACCCCTCCACCCCACTAAACCTGCTGTTCTGCCAATGACTAGGGAACTAGGGATAGCCAAGATTTAAGTTAATGGTTAACAGAGTATCTATAATCACACAGAAACTCTGACTTCCTCCTCCTCAGGCTGGGACCAAAAGCTGCTTTGCTTGCAGAGGAAGAGGCAAGCACTGAAAGCAGAGCAGTTCACACCACGAAGCGCTGGAAAACAGTAGCTTCAGATTTTCCTTCTGTAGATAAAGGAGGAAGAAAATCCAAAACCAGCAAGAAGTGTTTGCCATAACAATAGGTAAGAGCTGAAACACTTTCCTGTTCTTACTGACTCAGAGGGCTGCTAACAAACCTTGCAGGTGTGGCTGGGTGACACACACTCGCTGTGCCTGACTACTCGGACATGTGCGTCTCCCCGAGAGGGGCACAGCCAGAAAGGATCTGTTTGCTGTGGATTTGAACATCAGAGAAGGCAGGAGGGGAATTCCTCCCTCCTCCCCTCCAGGAGCTGCTCATGGCAGGACAGACAACCACTTCAGACTGTTCTCATCTCATTGACCACAGCCACGTCCCGGAGTTTGAGGTGGCTCTGTGGATCAAGATCACTTTGGCTTTAGTCTACATCTGTCTCTTTGTTGCGGGCATCTTGGGCAACAGCATTACCATCAAGGCCACCAGGATCCTGCAGAAGAAAGGCTACCTGCAAAAGGAGGTCACCGACCACATGGTGAGCCTGGCCTGCTCTGACCTGCTGGTCCTCCTGTTGGGCATGCCCATGGAGTTCTTCAGTGCCATCTGGAGCCCCTTTTCTGCCCCCAATGGCAACATTGCCTGCAAGCTTTACTACTTCCTCTTTGAAGCCTGCAGTTATGCCACTGTGCTGCATGTTGCCACCCTCAGCTTTGAAAGGTACATAGCTATCTGCCATCCCTTCAAGTTCAAGTCTCTCTCTGGACCGCGCACGGTGAAGCTGCTCATTGCCTTTGTCTGGGGGACATCTGTCATAGTGGCTCTGCCCCTGCTCTTTGCCATGGGCACAGAATATCCCCTGGAGACCATTGAGGGCTACCAAAGGACGACTGCCTGTGTCAAACCTACACCCAGGCACTACCTTCCTGAGCTGAAGTACAACATGACCATCTGTACCAGTCTCTCCTCCAAGTGGCCTCTCTTCCAAGCCAGCATCTTCAGCGCCTTTGCTGTGTACATCATAGTGCTGGGATCTGTCACTTTCATGTGTCACAGCATGATGAAAGCCCTGATGATCCCCAAGGAAGGAACTGTGACAGTGAAGGGAGGAGAGAAGCACCAGAAGAAGTACCTAAGAAAAAGTGAGAGCTCAGAGGGCAAGAGCTCCAGGAAACAGATCATATTTTTCTTGGGTAAGAACCCTGTCCTACTCTGCCTCCCCTCCTTCCCCTGCTCACTTTCCACATGGGAAGGAAGTCTAGGAGCCTCCAATTTATCTCTCTAAGTGTCCCCAAATGGAGAATGTTTGTTTGGAGACTGGTACAAAATGAGGGATAAGGAATAGTTTTGGTTACAATGATACATTTTAAGAAAGCTGATGTCTCTTTGTGTTTTTGACACACTCTTTTTGTCATTAGAACAGGTGGGAGGGAAGAAGAAGGAAAAATCCATTTACTGGCTGCTATTTCTGTTGTCTGATTATCCTGCATGTAACAATATGGGTGACAGGCTGCTGAGGCTTGACCTTTGGGGTAGCAATAGGCAACAGTTGCCTGGATATAAAGTAGCTCTAGTTGAATGTTTTACCTTTAAATTACAAATATGAGCATATTTAGTAAGTCTCCTGATGGGAGGGAAGAGTGTAATGCAAGATCTGAAGCTTGTCCCTCTCCAAAGGAATTTTCCTTTTAATTCATGATGCTCCTTGGAGAGTTCTTGTCTAGCCTCAACAGCTGTGGTTGCCTTGCACCTGAGCATTAAGGAAGCTGGGCTGGAGAGTTGATTTGGTCTCAAAAGTTGCAGTTGCCCTCTTGGAATTTCTTTCTCTGGTTGTATTTGAAGGTCTGTAACCTTGAAATTATGTTTGATTCTGATCACTCTCACGACATTTGTCAGAAGAGACTAATCAAGCTGTCATTTCATCAACTGGGAATCTTTCCAGGTTGTGATCCATGTAGTCTCCACGTTTGTTGATGTACTTAGAGGCGCCCTTAATCATGCCCTGGCTTCATTACTACTTGTTCCTGTTTTGTTGGGTTGCTTAATATGATACTGGATATAATAAATGAACCATCTAGAGTATGAATGTGCAGTAGACCCAGTATTTCTGTGTTGATTTTTGGTGCTCTGATTGATATTGAAGAGAGGGAATTGAAACTTGTCTGTCTGCTTCTGCAACTTTATGTAGATTAGCTTGTATATCCCCCCCCCCCCTTTTTAATTTTTTTTAATATTCTGGGGATTCTCTGCTTCCTCCTCTGGTCCTGATTTTGCCATGATCTATGCCTAGGATATGAAGCTTCAGGGTGAGGAGTCCAGCGTGCAGCCAGCTCCTTTCCTGCTGCAGCTGTGTGAGAGTTGGGAACGTGGTGAAAACTGTCATGCAGACAAGGGATCGACTTGGGTTTGGGACAGGGTGGAGCTGCACACTCTGCCAGCAGAGACCATGGCAAGGGCTCCACATGGGAGATCCAGGATGCTACAGAGCCCTTCCTCATGCTCAGAGCGCACAACTAAAGAAGAAATCAACTCCTCTCACAAGGTGTCTGTGAGTCTGGGTGAGAGGCCCTGTGTGTGAGTTATTCCAAGGGCTCTCAGTGCCCTCACTCCACTGACAGTACTTATTTCTGGGCTAGAGGCAACGCTGCTCAATACACCTGTTGCACAAAGCAGAAAGAGAGCTCTGCTCTTGAAGTGCCATTTGTGGGTTCCACAAATGTCTGTGAATCTCCATGCCCTTGTAAATGACCATTATCACAGCTGCTCAAAGCCCAGTCTAAGATCCAAATCCTGGACAGGCTAAGAAGGAAAGGTAAATTGCCATGACATTTTTTCCCCTTCTTGATTATAGTTCTTGCTTGGTGATGATCTAGCATGGAATAGGCAGGTGTGCTGCTTGCACAGGTGCTGAAAAGTGACTGATTTGTCCTTCATCATGAGGGAATTTGCCACCAGTATCTGATACTTCTTCTGTACTCTCAGCATTCTGGAGGCAGTAGATACTTCCATGAATTCCCCAAAATTATTTCAGTGGCAAGTCTTTAATATGAGTCTTGCTAATTTACTTGGCTTTGGGAATAAATTAATAAACTGGGGAGGAAGAAACTCTGGCCTGCCTTTCTGAGAAAGATGCAAAGCAATTTAATTTGGAGATTTCATAATAGTGATGCTTTAGGGCAGTTTTAACCCAGAAGAAATGAACATATAAATTGTTTACAAATCGCTGAATTTAAATATTGTGATTTAGAAGTCCTCTTTGTTTTTCGTTTAACAGATGGGTCAAATTAAAACAAATACTTGCACATTCCCAACATATTTCACTTTTAATGTGAAATGTAAATGACAGTATATAGCATCATGTCTTTGAACATCTAGCAGCAATAAAAACAATTTAGCATTTTCCTCTAGTTGTTAAAAGTGATAAGTTCTATAAAATGGAGATTAAATTCATAAATCTCCTGACGATGGGAAAAAGCTAAGTGGAGGATGGCACAGGAAGGAACTAATCCTTTTTCAGTGTCATGTTATTGTGTGGTACTTGAGAATATTCATGAAAATTAATTGTAAATGTGAAAAGTGAAAGGCCATTTGCCACAGGCAGTATTAATGATTGCAGGATGGGCTCCAGGTGGAGGGACATCACTGCTGTGGTGGAGGAGGACAAGGGGACAAACAACGCTGTACTGGACAGGCTGAGCTCACTTAGGGAAGAGCTCTTGTCCAGGGAAGGCTGCAAGGGTCAGATCTTACAGCTTAAAGCCCAGATGGTCTGGGCTGGACATTTGAAGTCCTTGATGTAGACATGTGAGTTCCTTCTGTTTGTGGCTACCTCTCTGTGCCCAGGTTGGAGAGGAGGGACTGGCCCAATGGCTGCACTAACAACTCTCTGCCTGCTGTTGGGGAGTGGATGCTTAGAGGGCCTCCTCAGCTCAGATCTGATAGATTTGCCTCAGTGGAGGAATGCAAATTTGTCCTAGTATTTTGGAGAAAACCGATTCTGTTTTTATAAAGTAGGCTGTGCTGTGCTATTCCTTCCAACTTCCTTCCCACTATTGCTGTTGGCTCCAAGAAAAATGTGGTAGCACATGTAAGTCTCTGTTTAATGCTTCTACTTCAGAAATTAGGCATTTTGTGCTTTTGGATAGACTGGGTCACAGTTCCTACAATGTCTATGTGTGATTTATTTAATAATTTTCTGAGTCATGTGGTAAAACCCCAGTGCCTCCAGTGGGCCGGTTCTTCCGTATGAGCACAGGTCACACTGCTTGGTATTGTTTGGGTTATCTATGTTTAATGTTAAAGCAGCTTTGCTCATGCTGGGACAGCAGGTCTTTCTTCTACACGGGTCTGCTTGAGTGTAGCTGAATAGCAGGTAAAATACAGCTGAACTTCATTTTTGTTTATTTGTAGCAGCATTTGTTAATAAGAGTTTCTCCATCCCCAGCAGCAGAAACTGATAACTGCAGTGCTTATGAAAACACTTGGCTGATGGCTCTTTGATGAAATGCAAGCTTTTAACAGTATTTAAAACCTCCTAATGCCTGACCTATCCTGACCGTGGTCAGTTTTATCTTTGTGGCTATTTGATCTTGTCTTTCTCTTTTGGCCATAAAGGGCAGGGAAGCTGCTGGTGGGAAAGACTTCAACACCTGTGGCTCTGTGCCAGCACTGGCCATGGATACATCCTTCTTCACTTGGTCATTATATACACTCACATTTATACAAAAGCAGCTTTATGGTTTGTCTTCAGACTGCATCTGACTCACCTGAACTTGTACTCTACAACTATGTGAGTTTTGACTATCCCAGCTGAAAAAAGTATTGCTTCTAAAGCTTCTGTAATATTTCCCTTGGCAGGTTCAGTTTGTGCTTCTGCTAAAACCCTTCACCATTTTGTATAAAGCAGCCTCAAGCTTACCACAGTAAAGACATTGAAGTAGGAGTCCTTCAGTGTTTCTGCATTCTCTTTCTATATACTTCCAACTTGCTATTTGGAGCAACACTCCTCTGTTTCCACAGCAGAGGGATCCTGCTGAATGGGGCTGGCTTCTGGGCAGTACTTTTCTGTCTCCTGGTGATGATGAAACAACTGTCCATCCTGAGCTCTCCCATCCAGAAAAGAGAAGTATCACAGTAATCTGGCTGCTCTGGATGTGTTGATAAAGGTGCATTAAAGCACTGCTGCAGCAGTTGGCAGGAGCCAGAGCTGATGCTGGACCCACCTAACTGGTGGTTTGTACCCTGCTGGTACAAGCCTGGCACTGTCAGCTCCTCTGTGAGTGAGGCCAAGTGAGGCAAATAATTCCCACTGCTCTCTCTTTTCCTATCACTACAGAAGTCAAACAGTTCTGCTTTGGGACCATTTGATGTAGGATGAATTTTGCCTACATGCCTGCACAGCAAATAACTTTCAGCTTCTTTAATAAGGAGGCAAGGGAATTGCTTATCATAATCAATGGCAGTGTCTCCATCTGAGAAAGACAGTGTGGTGGTGGTTTGTTTGTAGTTTTTGTTTTGGTTTGGTTTTTATTTTTATTTTGCTCTACCACTTAAGTAAGTCAAATACACTGAGTGTCAACCTTAAGGCAGTAGCAGTGGTTGTTTCATGTGACGTGGTGTGGTATGAGTAGCTTCAGGTCTGTCTGCTCTGCGGGGCAGTAGCAGCTAAAGGCTTTACTGAGAATCTGGTTAGTGCCATAGAAGGAAAGACAGTCCCTGTTTCCAAATCAAAAACCAAAAAGAGTGGGCAAAAGGTAAGGGCTGGAAAAGAAGAAGTCAGTGCCCTGACCAAGGCCACAAATGCAATAGAGAGTCACAAATGCTTCTGCTGAATCTTGTGATAGTGCCCTGCCTTCTGGGCTGCTTGGCCACTCTCCTGCCACTTTTTGGTAGCTATTGTTAAAACAATGTCAGCCTATTCTATAGCAATACCAAAGCCACTGTAAACACTATGAGCAATTGTATCTAGCCCTAAGCTAAATCTAGATAAAACCTTTGATCAGAAATTAAAAAGATCTCTTAGAAGCTGAAGCACCATTTTCTTCCCATATACTGGTGCTGGCAGATGAATGTTTTGCTCAGAAAACCAGTATTGTGTGTAGAAATAGCCTTTCCAAAGACCACTAAGGAACTGTATTTTGTAAGGCACTTGGCAAATGGGTTTTCAGGAGGCAAATTGTTTCAAGCAGTTGTGAAAAATGCATGGTTATCATCTCGATATGACTCAGGCACTGTGTAACTTGATAATGGTAGGACTTCTGCTACAGGAAAATTAGATGCTTCTTCATAGGCTGGAATTTGGCTGGGTTTCTGCTTGCTGAAAAAAGTAAAGGATAGGGATAGAACAAAAATGGAAGGGATAACCTAATCGATTATATTCCAGAACACAGCTCCAGCACATATTCTTTAAACTCAACTTCATTGACTCCTCTTGGTTCATTTCTTTAATCATTCCATTCAGCTGCCTTTCTTCAGGGACTTTGTTGGAGACATGCCTGAAGATAAATACACTGTAGGCTGGATATGATTTTAATCTCTGTGTTTGATATAGCATTTCCATCCATATCTTTCCCTGAGCAGGGTTTTGAATTACACCAGACAAGTAGGAGACTCAATGCACTGAAAGGGGTAGCAAGGGTTGAGCAGGGAACGTGAAACCCTTAAACCAGCAGATGGAGGTCTGGCCACTCAGCTGTGTGGGACAGCCACCCTCTGTAGCTAGTAAGTTTTTTTCTTTTAGGTGCTGCTTTCTGGAAAAAGTGATAAAAGATTTACGTGCTGGTATTCAGTAAAATTTGCTTTTTCCTCTTCTCTGTAAAAGTACTAACCTGGTGTCAGCTGCAAAGCTGATCAATGCTACTGAATGCTGGTAGGACAAAAGTGAAGCTCAGCTATTCAGCAGGTGACAATGGAAAGGCTGCTTGGAGGGATGCTGGCTTCTCCGGGCAATTGTTACAAACAACCTCTTCTGAAGAGCTGGGGGACTGTCTACAGTTTAAAAAAAATCCAAACCAACATAGCCACAGTAAGAGTCAAAGCAAACTTCCAAAATCCAAACATCTGTATGTTCAGGTTTCCCAGATTGTAATTTAAAAAGGAATGTAACAAGAACCCAGCATAATTTCCCTCCCTATTGTATAGAAAGCAATTTATCTACTCCAGCTTTTAACTGGACTCATGTAATAGAAGATTGTGCTTTCAGCTTAAGCAGACAGTCTTCCTTTCCTCCTACACCCAGGGATGGCAAAACATTACCAAGAGAAATAGAATGAAAGAATAGGGACTAATTGAAGCCAGCACCCCCAAGGTATTTAAGACTTTTGTCGTTTTAATGGAAAAATCAATGTGTGATTATACTTTGCATTAGAGTACTTAAAATTGCTTCAACATGAAAAGTCTTCAGCTTTAAAAACAACCTAACCCTGCAAATACTGTAGTCAGAGGACTAAATTCACCACTAGTGTAATCCACATAATTCTCCATATATCTTGGCAGATACTGTCTCTGTGGGCACAGGAGAACTGCCTTGGTGAGAGAAGTCCATGAAGACAATAAGTGCTTTACTGGTGCTTTGTTGAAGTTGTGGCCATGCTTCTGACTTATGCCTGATGCCTACAAGGAAACTTGCATTTCACCTGGTCTGTAGTGAGATATAGGTGTTGCTGTGCTGCTTCTCTCTCTTAGCTCATCCTGTGGCACAAGGATCTTTCCACTTCTTTATACTCTACCATCTGTGCTGTCCAGAGACTGAGTGCACAGCTGAGATTTCTTAAGTACTTCTGCCCTTCTGCCTCTGCCCAAAGTCTTTAAGCCTCATTAAAGAACCGTTACCCGTGTTGGCCTTAAACTTAATATTATTAATCTCTTTTTCTTTTACAAGCTCTAGATAAGAAACGTAGTGGCCCTTGATTCTTCTGGCACTCCTAGGTATGTGCTAAGGGAAGGAAGGAGGGGTGTGCAGGCAACATCCTTCACTGTGGCAATGTGAGCCAAGAAACAGGCAGGGGACTGCAGCCTTTGGGGAACTGAGGTCTAGCTGTGTCATCTCAGTTTCTGAAAAATACACTCTGTACCATGGCAAATCCTCTCTAGGACATGTTTTCCTACAAGTAGAAGCCTTAGAAGCTATCTCTTTCTTCAGAGTGGAGAGGGAAGTAAGATCTATTTCCATCAAAGTGGAGAAACTCAGATGTGCTACAGGTAGGAAATTCATTGAAGGAGATAGCCCTCAGACAGAGAACAGGAACCCTACATTAGGAAGCCCTGTCCCATCAATTCTGCTCTACTGCCCTCATTCTTTGTTCAAGAAACTATTGTCTTAAGCATTAATTTTCCAATTTCTCTCTGTTTTCTTGCTATCTCTTCTGAGCCAGATACCATCTCAAATGTAGATTGCTCTTGCAGCTCCCCAGTTTCAGTAGATAGGAGTCATTTGTGGCAAGTTCACAGATGATTTATTGGAATCTTCACCTGTGAAAATTAAATGCATTATCTAAGCCTCTATTGTTTCATAGTCAAATTATACTACATTTCCTATAATTAAATCTTTTGTTTTCCTATCTGATGTTGGGACCATTGTCTTTAAACAATGATTGCAAGTCTGTGAATTTTAATGGAAAAGAACTTTAATATCTGAGCATTTGTTAGTAATGTGAAGCTTTCAATTTTGCTATTTAGTATCTTCATTAATGACACTGACAAAGGGGTCGGGTACACCCTCAGCACATTTGCAGATGACGCCAAGCTGAATGGAGTGATTGTTGCTCCTGAAGGACTGGATGTCATCCACAGGGATGTGGGCAAGCTTGAGAAATAGGCCCATGGGAGTCTCACGAGGTTTAATATGGCCAAGTAGAGGGTGCTGCAGCTGGATCAGGGCAACCTCCAGTATCAATTCCGGTTAGGGGGTGAACAGATCAAGAGCAGTCCTGTGGAGAAGGCCTTGGGGGTGCTGGTGGATGAGAGGCTGGACATGAGCCAACAGTGTGCACTTGCAGCCCAGAAAGCCAATGGTACCCTGGGCTGCATCCAAAGCAGCATGGACAGCAGGGCAAGGAGGGGATTCTGCCCCTCTGCTCTGCTCTCGTGAGACCCCACCTGGAGTGCCGCACCCAACCCTGAGGTCCCAGAACAGGAAGGACATGAACCTCTTGGAGCAAGGCCAGAGGAGGCCACCAAGGGATTAGAGGGATGGAGCTATGAGAAAAGGCTGAGAGAATTGAGATTTTTTTCAGCCTTGAAAAGAGAAGGTTTTGGAGTGACCTAATTGAGGCCTTCTAGTACCTGGAGGATTGAGAGGGACTGTTTACAAGGACCTGGAGTGACACGACAAGGGGGCTTCAAACAGAAAGGGAGTAGGTGAGATTACATATTAGCAAGAAACTATTTACTGTGAGGGTGGTGAGACACTGGAATAGGTTGTCCAGAGAAGCTGTGGCTGCCCCATCCCTGGAAGCATCCCAAGCCAGGCTGGAAGGGGCTTGGAGCAACCTGGTCTAGTGGAAAGTGTTCTTGCCCAGAGGAGTTGGAGCTAGATGAGTTTTATGGTCCCTTCCTATCCAAATCATTCCATGATTCTGTGATTATCCTATATAACTTCTGGGTTCCCCAAAGGCAACTGAGAAGCAACCAGCTGCCAACCAACGTGTCAAAGATTATTTTCTTCCCTTTCATTGTTGTGAGTTCCTATACCACTGAAGATAAGCACTTAAGATTTCCAATAATATTTGGCACAATGTGCTACTGTAACAGTTTTTTAGCTTTTTTTTTTGAGGGCATCATAAGCATGTTTATGCTGTTTAGGTGAGAAAGCAGCTATTCTTCTGATCTCTGTTATGCATGGATGAGTAATATCAAGGTCAAAATATTATGGATTAAATGAGTCTGCCAAGAACCTTTTAATTGCATAAATAGTGACTTACAAGGAAAGGTGAAACTGAGAAAGAGGTCCAGTACTGCTATGACCTAACTTTTCTTTCTTTCCCCTTAAGCTATTTTCAAGCCTCTAGTTGTTGATTTAATTGTCTCTTAAAAGCACCTAGTATTTTTGTTGTTATGTATTTTTAGAATGAGGAATTTAAGTTGAAAGGTCAGCTTATGGAGTTAGAGTTGAGGATCCCTCAGAGAGTGTATGCTTGTTATGGAAATGTGTAGAGAGTTCTGTGATCTCTCAAAAAATACTTGACTGCAAACAGGTGCACATATTTAATAATTACCAGGAAGCTAAACTTTATAGTGAGTATAAAGAAACCCAGATATGCATTAGAGAAGATAGCATTTCTTAGCTATCCATCCTTGTCTGCAGCATAAATGGATTTCTTTTCCCATATTTGATTAGGTAGCATCTGCAGAGATATTCAAGAAGCTGCTCTGCTCCAATCTCTAGCTGAACCCTGCAAAATAGCTCAGCCCCTTTCAGAGGGGTGTAAATATTGTGTCCCTGTTCATATAGCATTTCTGCAAACCTACTTTGATTTGCTCCCCCATATAATATTGCCAGTTTGCTTTTTGTTGAATGCAATGATTAGTTTACACAGCTAAAAGAGAGGCCACCTCATGCTTAGTCTTTAGTTTTAGTGGTATGTCTAGCATGGTGCTGCAGAAGGTGATTTTGATTTGAAGAAATTAGATGACTGTCTTGATTGCTCCTCCATAACAAAATCCCTGGAGTTCAGTATCTATGTACACCATCTACTAAATTGCAATAACTGCAATTATTCTAGTCCTTTTACCATAAAGCATAAAATTTAAATTGTGGAACTCGTTGTGGAGGCTAAAAGCAAAGATAGGTTCCTAAAGAGCCTGTATGTAACCTTGGAGGATGGTGCTGTCAAGAACAAGATATAATCTTCACTTTAGAAAATCCTGATATTGCTGGGTGCCAAAACCTCTGTGTGAGTAGTAGAGAAAAATCTCTCAGTGCTTTTTCCTTTTCCTGCAGATGTCTATGTGGGATCATCGCAGAGAGAAATGAATGGACAAATGAGTCCTAGGTCTTTCCCAGTATGTCTGCTCTTAATCTGAAACTTTCTGTAAATGCCAAAACAGGCAAGTAATCAGTCTATCTTCAGCCAGGTACAGGAGCTTTTTAAGATGGTAGAACAAAACATTTGACTAGACAAGAAATAATAGATTGAAATGCTCTCCCCCTAGTTACTTTTTTCCTACACCCCTCTTCGCCCAAAACATAAACTTTCCAAGAAAAAAAAAGTATTAATTTCTGGGTGTGCTTTTATCTGTGTGGGTGAGTGCCAGAATGTGTCTTGTTTGATAAGCTCTAGTATTTGTTGATTTTTAAAATTCCTGTGCGTCACATTCTCTCTCTGCAATAAAGACAACTTTTGAGCTCTCTGATTTTGAAAATAAAGCTGAATTTGACGCTTAAAGGCTTTAAGAATGTAGGTCCTCCCCAGCTGAATTTCTTAGTAATGCTTAAGGACATCTATATAAGAGTTCTTGAAACTGCTAAAAATGAACCAACAATCAGAATTAGACTTTCATGGTAACTAAAGATTCCAGGACGTCAGCAACAAGGTACACAGAGATTCAAAGTCTTTCTTGTGGACATAACTTTAACATGAAAGGTTTTTAACCATTAGATAAGAACTAACATTGTATAGTGAAGGACAAACAAAAGTCAAAGGCAAGCGTGCTGGTGCTTTTCCCCCTTGCCCTTCAAACAGCAAAATTGCTGAAAGCCTTCTGACTTTCTGTCACAAGTTTATTCAGCAGACCTTTCTGATTGGTTTTAAGAAGTGTGGGTCTGAAATGAATGAGATGGGTTGTGTCACACATGTTCTAAAGATGACATTTAAAGGGAACTTTTTGTCTTGAAAGTCAAAAATACCTAAACTCTAGTGCTAGTAATGATGGCATCAACTCCTGAGAAAAGGTATAAAAGCATCTGTTGGTATTTGCAGATACACACATAACTTTGAAAATCTTGGATGATGATTCTTAGGAGGTAACTTCTAGTGAAATTTAATGGTTTAAAATATATCTGCTTTTAAACTTGAACTTCTGAAAAAATGCAATGTCGGACTACCCGTGTTGAGGTTGGAGAAAAAAGCTGCTAGGATGATTGGAGAATGGGGAAAGAAACCTTTAAAAGAAGCTAAAATGAGGTTGTATTTTTTAATATAGCAAAATGAAGAACACAGGTGACTTTGAGTTATCCCAGTAAGTACACTGGGGCAGTGAGTGCCAAGGAAAGAGGAAGATCTGGTTTGTACCTTGATTTGAAAAATGGATTTGCAGAATGGATTCAGTAACAGCTGTATGCAGAGTGAGTCCAGGTACAATCAATCTGTTCTCATTGTGCAATGAATTAAGCCTGGCATTCTTGCTGTGCATGTTCAGACACTGCCCAGGGAGCCCAGCCTGTTCGGGTTAGGCCTTATGTCAAGGAATTTACAATTGCCTCCAGTTGTAGGGCAAGGGCACTCCCTCCAGCATGCCCAAATTTTCCTCTTCAGCTTAGAGATGTGAGTCTGAAAGTTGTAGTACCCTTGATTATTTCTGAATTTACAGAGCTTTAAATCTATGCTGAGTATGGATTTGCTATAAAAAAATCCCCCAAACAAACCAGAAACAGAAGAGTAAAATGAGAGAGTTCCTCTGAAACTGGTATCTGCTGGTCTGACGGGTGCAAAGGGCCATCCCCCCTCGGCTGGGGCAGTCTCTGTGCCTGTGGAGGTTTTGAGTGTAGACCTTTTCTCACTTGCAGTGATTCTCTTGTGCCCTTTCTTAGAAGATTTTCCCTACCTAGTGCACTTGGAGGCAGCCTTGGGATTTCATTGTTAAAAGTTAATGTCTGGAGATTGAAACTTTCCACTGCCTTGATTCTCTTTTCCTACTCCTGCTCATATATGCATCTACTGAATTCTAAAAAGCTTTTTGATAGCAACTTGAAAATCAAATGTCCCCTTTCTATTTGTCTTCTAGTCCAAGCCAAAATTTAAATGCATTCTTTTCTATTAAAAAGAACATATTGACAATTTAGGAAACATTGTCCTACAGTGCAAACGCTCTGATATTACAAAATATTGCCATGTTCTCTGCCTTGATCTAAATGATGGCATTGGCACAAGAACTAATAGGTCTATAGGGGCCAGGAATGAGTACAGACAGAAATGAGAAAATTTCTAATCATGACAAGGACATGTTCAGGGACAGCCTTCCAAGCAGAGAGGCTGGACCAAACTAGTTCTGTTTCTGGGGTACAGAACATAATAATTTCTTGAAGTCCATGATGTGGTTGGCTGTGCCACACTGGAGACCGTAAAGCCAAGGTTTCCACTGGGTTCGAAGGGAAAGGTTATGTTTGTTGCTCCTTGGTGTGGCCTGTGTGAGTCCATATCCTCCTCTGGGAGGGTGCTGAACTTGCAGGGAAGGTCCAGCATCTTGTGCAAGCTGAATGTTTTCTGGGAAAGCACCTTTTGCCAAAAGGAAACTTTGAGAAAGCTGACCTGGGACCACACAGCTGGGTGCACATATGGATTCCTGCCTGTAAGAAGGATCCATTTCCTGCATCTTTTGGTCTTTGAATCAAGGGTAAGGTGTCACCTGTACTGCTCCTCCTCTTACTTCTGCAGGTTCCCCTCTGCCAGCCTGCCCTGATGCCTCCTCCACAGCCCACGTGGCTGTCAGTCTCCCTGTGCCCCATGATAACATTCAAAACTTTGCCTCTGAGTCTCTATCTCCAAGAGGGAATTGCTTTAACCTTATCAAATGGAGGTGAAATTTAAAATGACTTAATGTTTATTTGCTGACAGGCAGGAATGTCCTCTAAATTGACTGTCACTGCTTGAACACAATGCTATAGGACCAAATCATAACCTCTTGTTGGCCTTCAACGAAACAATGTTAAGTTTGGGAAGTGGGGATATTATTTTGGCCTCCCTGGATATATGGGTGGCATTCTCATTGAAGCTATATTTTATATTTGCATAATTCAAATAGATGAAATCCTCAAACAGGCACAGAAGACTTGATTTCATTAACTTGGGATGCAGCCATCCCCATCTCTCATGCAAATGGCAAATACCTTTCCTGTAAGTATACTTTAAAGATTCATTGCTTTCTCTAATCAAGTGGTGAAATCCTACCCACGGGAAGCAGAATTGATTTCTTTTCCCTTCAGACTGAAGAACATAGACCTTATTTGGGTTAACTTCTGTCATGAAATGTGAGCTTAACCCTTCTGTGTGCTGTGAATCAGCTACATGTGTTCCTGTTTGAACACAGTGAAAATAGACCTGGTGTTCTGCAGATGTAGCCGTCAGCTCAGGGGAAGCTCTGCTTCTTCTTGTCAGCAAGGATCTATTTCTCCTGAAACCCTGACCTTGAGAGCTCGTTTTTAAATTTTCTCCTGGGCCTCCAGCGCTGTAATTGATTGTGGTTGTTTTGGTTTCAGTCTTTAACAATCAAGGTGAAGAATTGCCCCCCAATTTGTTAAGACGTCAGGAGAAAGGCAGTTTTCCCTCACTGCATGGACAGTGTCAAGGAGCCACAATAGGCTCTCACAAGCCTTCTATGAAGCACTGATATTTCTGGTTGAAAATGGAAATCAGACCAAAATACTCTGCTGATGCTTGTGCCAGGGACCTCCTGGGGCATGAGAGCTCTATTGCTTTAATTCAATTTAATAGGCATCAGTGGAGAATTAAAGGTATCTGATGTTGGTCCAAGTAGTCTTAGGAAACAGTCCTTCACATTATGTAGTCTGAGCCCATGGCTGGAACTCCTGTCCATTGCAGTGCTTAGGTGAATTTTCCTCTCTTCTTTCTACTGAATTGTCTGCATATCTTTTTATGCTATTTTCTGGTTCACCTTCTTGGTAATAAAGCTCTGCATTTTATTTTCTGTCTTTCAGATATATAATTTTTCACTTGAATTGTCTTATACTAGTTGAAGCTGATAGCCTGACCCCTTGGCCACTGTGCTTCACCAAGAGCAGGGTGCTCTGCTACATTCTAATGAAAAACTGCTTTAAAAACCACAAAACCCCCACAAATTAGACCAAAACCAACCAACCAAAAAACATGAATTAAAAACTACAAAGAAAGAAGGAAAATATGTATTTTTCTTGGATGTCTGGGATGCTTAGTTTTCTGGTTTTCTTTGCCTTAGAACACAAAGCAGTCACTGGGAAGGTTTTTTCCTCACTCTGAAAGGGAATTTAAGGTGTGCTCTCTGCCATTCCTGCCCACTAGGGTGGCCTGCAGAAGAAAGCAGGAGGAGGTCAGCTGCACTGAACAGGTCAAGAACAGCCAAGACATCCTGAGTTTTCCTCTTGTATTGAAGGAAGTTGTTACTCTCTAATTGTCACTGATTAGTAAGCCCTCCCTCAACTGTACAAACATCCTGGTGTGGGGGTGCACACTGGGTGGCAAGCACTGAGCTTGCCCTGGTGTTTGGGCTCCTACATCAGGTGCCAGATGCCTTTCACAAATGCATTTAAAATTCAGCACTGTGGTTCATAAGAGCTCTGTGGTTCACAAGAGAAGAATCCAAGTGAGAGACAGATCCTCTGCCTCTGCTTTTCTGGGGGTTCATGTGACACTGAAACGTGGCTTTTTGATACCAGGGAATGCTGAAAGTGTCTATACCTAAATACACCCACAGACGTGTTTATATAAACATACCTATATGAGTAGCCCTTCTCACCCAGCCACTTGTCATACCTCAAGGCTCATTGCTCACACGGAGCAGCAGGGTGGGGGTTTGGTTTCTTGGGATTAGTCTCTAAGCAGATTCAGCTCAGGGGGCCTCAGCTCCCATCCCGAGCAGGCACATGTTGGAAAAAGACTTTTCAGCAAGCCCCAAGAGCCTGGAGAGTGAGGCAAATGCCCTGGTTGTCAGTGTGCACTGCAGATCAGTGCACTGCATTCAGTAGGAGCTGGAAACCTTTCAGACTTTCGGTGACAAAAATCTCTACTGAACTCTACTTTCAAGTCATTTCAGGTCAGGAATAATTGCCATCTTTACATCTCCATTTTCAAATTCTTTATCCCTTGAAGCAGCACTGAGAAAGCCAAGTGTCCCTAAGGTTCAGATCTTCTTTATTTAATTTTACTACTATTTTAATATATCGATGGTTGTGATCATTTTTGCTCAGTGTGGTTCTGAGGAGAAAATTCTGAGGCATGAAAAAATCTGTTTAAAGTGAAACATCATGCTTTTGATCCAAGGACTGATGTTCAATGGGAGGAATAGAAACAAAAATCTCATGATAACCCCTCTGCTTTCCTAAAATAGAAAACCTGCCTAGTTAATGAATATAAATGAATGTACATTCTCTTCCTTTTTTTGTTTTTTTTTGAGGTTACTAAAGCTGATTAGCATTAGGCACCACAATTTGTTGAAAGCAGTTGAGTAATTATTCTGCTTCCTATCCCATGAACATGGAACTTTTTCATGACAAAAGGCTTGGTTGTTTTTTTTTTTAATGTATCCTTGAAATAACATTGGGGACATATCTTTGTCATCATCTGAGTTTTAAAATACTTTACAATAAATATTTCTGATATACAAGCAAAGAAGAAAAATTGGGCAATGCTATAGAAATTCAATAAACTGTGATGCATTGTCTTACAGGAAAGGACCTAAAATCCTTAGGCACGAAATAATGTATTGACAATTTGGGTTTACACAAGTAGAATTCAATATTCAGCATAATTAAATTAGAAATTGATAGCTTCAGCAAAACAAAACAGTTTTTCATATAAAATTTAAAACAGGTGAAGCTATTTTGCTTTATTGCGATACCAGGTGGATCAGGGTGCTTTGGCTGAGAGTTATTTTCCAGCAGATCATCTTAAAGTGACTTGTGTGTGTTGGCCTTTCCTGCTAAGTTAGGCTAATGAGAATTTATTCTCCACTTGCCTGTAGAGACTGCCAGAGGTCCTGCTGTGTTGTTAGTAATGCCAAGCAGGTTAAGTTACTCTCTCTAGGTCCATCTTTCCTAAAATTGCATTTTCTTTTCTCTCCAATCACCCATCGTCAGGACTGAGAAAGGCAGAAAAGTGAGTGGACTCTGACTGCAGTCAGAGGTGGCCAGGAGTTGTGCAGGTGAGGGGATTTTGTTCCTTGTTGTCCCTTTCTTAAACTTTAATAAGCTGGCCAGAAATCTCTTTAACCCGGTTAAAAGTCATTCTCTAAGTTTACATAATTTGAGATATAATCAGAGTCTTCTTTGGGCTGGGAGCACTTAAATTCCTCATGCTTGGTAATCATCCATTAGGGCATGTAAAATTGTATGTGAAGGAAAAGAAACAATGAGATTCTTAAACACAATATTATTATTTTAAATGTAGTAACACTGTTTTACATTAACTATCATTTCAGTATGAAAATTCTATTTCAGGATTAATGACTAAATCAAAGACACCTCTAGCCAAAACAAATGAAACTGTTGATGTGAGCACTGTAGCAGAGCAGAGTTTCAGTATTAGCTCTGCCTTCCCACAGGAACACTGGCACAGCTCTCATTAGTATTTGCAAGTTCTGTGCATGTACCTAGGGAGGAACATACAGCTCTTAAAACCTGTGGGAAAATACAAAAGGATCTGCTCTGGAAGTTTCCCTGCCAAAGCACTTAAACCTTATATAAGGAGTGTTATAGGACAGAAAAAAAGTTCTGCAGCTGGTGAACTTTATGGCAAAGTTGCATTTCATCCTCAGACCAGTTGTAAAAGACAAGTTAAAATAAATGTCTTACATTCTGCAGATGTGCAGACAATCCGTGAATAAAATTTAAACCTGCAAGCAACCTATTATGCTATAATAACAAGTTTAAAAAATTCAAAGCAGCTGGATGCTGCTCATTTAGAATTACCAGCTTCTGAAAACAATGACATAGGGCAGCCTCTCCTGACTTTGCAGAAGCAGTACTGATTTATATAAATGCAGGTACTTCAGTGGTGTATCTAGTAATTTATCTATTACATGGTAGTGCTTTGGAGCCCAGTCTGAGCCCAGGGGCTCCCTGTATATGCACTGTACAGACAAGAGCAAATAATCTCTATGTTAAAACATGCACAATCTACATAGCTAGGGCCAGAAAGAATGGTGAAAAGGAAATTTGACATACAGAGTTGATCTCTAGCTTTTATTAACAGAGCTGTTACAAATTAAGTGCATGTACTACATATTTTGAAACTAGATAAATGTTTATTTACAGAAGAAAAGTGCCCAGCTACTTCTGAGAACCACAGGCTCCATGGCAACTTTGTAGCATGTTTTAAATAATTCAGTTTTGCATTTCCTGAAAATGCACATGCAAGGACCTTAATTGTAAACCCGATTATTTATCCTTGAAGAGTTCATCATTACCAGGAGCTCCAACATGTGTTGCATTTCTTAAGATATTCATCATGAGTTAGTAGATGAAAATGAGGTGCAGTAAGCTGTCAAAGTCAGATGGATTTGAGTAGCAAGAAATGCTGCTAGTAGACATTCATTGTCAGCCACCTCTGATGCTGGTGTTGGAAGATGAAGAGGATTATTTGCACCAGCTTGTAGATGCTCAGAGGAAAAACAACTTCTGTGTATTTGCAGATTACACTAGACAAAGGCTTTGCTTCTCTGAAGAAAACTCCTTAATATAACTTGTGCTGAGGCTCTGAAATGCAGGCTGTTAGTACTTCTCCCTTGGCAGTGTTAGAAAACCTCATGTCTCCCTGATCTGCATTTGAACAGTCTTCATTTTTATCTCTTTTAGATAAGGGACTTTTCCTCTTTAAGCACTTCCTCTCTTTCTCTTTCATTTGAGCATGAAGATGTTGGGAGGGTTTTTTTCCATCCTGAGCCTGAGCAATAGTCCAGCTATTTGCTTTACAGTGTCCCTGGTTTGTCATTGATGGGAAGTTGTATTTCCAAATGGACTGACTGCAGCTCTCCTGGGTGAATCTGGTTTGTCTGATTGTGTCTTGGAGTAACAGAGGGACAGGCTGCAGCTTTGTTTGTTTGCAGTCCTGCACATCCAGGCACACTGGTGCATACAACAACTGGGCTTTATGCATTTAGGATGGCAGATGTCCCGTGATACATAAACTGTAGGCTTATGGTATCATAGAATCGTGGAATATCCTGAGTTGGAAGGATAATTTCTATGCAGTTTCATGTGCAAAAGAATTATTTGGAATGTGGAAAAATTAAGAGAGCAATGAAACTGTCTGGTTTAATTCAGGCACACATCACTCCACAGGAATAGCTATTTCTGTGAGTGATATGAGTGCCACTTTACTGCCTACTGCACAACCAAACATTTTGAACTTTTGAAAAGACCATCATCTGGTGCTAATAGTGCAGGTTTTCTGAGCCCCTCTTACCAAGATGGGAAGAAATGAAGCTGAAATCTCCTTTATCTTTCCCCTTCTTTCTCTAAATCTCCCACCAATATACCAGTTCTGGGTCAATCAGCAATGAACAAACCTGTGGGATCTCTAAATTGCATAAATGCATACAGTTTACTATTGGCACTTGGTTTGAGTCCAAAAATTAGTAATTAAGCAGCTTTTGGCGACAGATCTTCCTTTTTGCCCTACCTGCAATCTCTTTGTCCTCAGCTGGCTGAACAGCAGTGTGTGAGTATGGACCTGCAGATAATACAGGAAATTGCTTTGAAGCCTTTGTTTCCCTGCCTTTAATTTAGTAGTTTATTTGTGGAGAATAAGATTATATAGGTTGCAATTTCATAGAATCATGGAAAGATTTATGTTGGAATGGACCTTAAAGACAATCACTTTCCATCTCTCTGCCTTGGGTGGTAACATTTCCCACTAGACCAGGTTACAAAGAAAGTCAAAATCCTTTGATTTTCTTTGTGGCTCTTCTCTGGAATCACTCCCAAGTCCAAGTCTTTCTTATGTTGGGGCCCCAGAGGATGCAGTGCTGCAGGTGGGGTCTCACAAAAGCAGAGCAGAGGAACAGAGTCACCTCCCTCAACCTGCTGGTCACAATTCTTTCGCTGCAGCCCAGGTTGCCTTTGGCTTTCTGTGCTGCCAGCAGACACTGTTGGGTCGTTTTGAGCTTCTCATCAGCCAATTGACAACCAACTCAATTTGACAGAGGGTGTTTTCCCCTTGAATGCTCGTAAGACCAAAAGTGATTGCAAAGTGTCTACCACTTTATGCTTCAAAGACAACATCCTCCTTGTAGCTTATAAAACCCTATAAGGCAGGAATGTATTATGTGCATAAAATCTATGGCTCTCTCTTACATCCCAGCCATAATAGTTTTTTTATGGCTCTTGTGGTTTTCCTCAAGTAGGCAGGACAGTCAGCTGGAAACAGCACCAGGTCTGTTGACCAGAGGTATGTGCACAGTCTGATGGAAGGAGAGATAATATTGCCAGGTCTCTTGTTTTGAAGGCAAGCTGAAGAGGAGTTTTTAATTCTCTGGTTAGAGAAAGTGGGGCCAGGTTCATAAACCCACATTACTTGTTAACTGTTACAGATGAAGATTATCTGAAACACAGTAACTATTACTAACAAAAAGCACTGGACAGAAGATTTTCTCTATGGGAAATTGCCCATCCACAGCATAGTAAAGATTTTATTCCTGTCATAAGTCAGGATTCTGAGTTCAACTAAGGCTTTTACAACTTCAAATTTTTATCCTACTATCCAACTGCCTCTGTTTCTTTAGGAGGACCAATGAAGATTTTTCTGTTTAAAACACTTTTCCTATACTTCAGCACCACACATCAAAGTGTATGCATATATTTTGCTTACAATATGGCCAGGGTTATTTATTATTTAACCTGTTTGCAATTAAGGTTTTAAAATAATAGCTAGTTTTACCTCTTCACAGTTACAGAGCGACAGCAAGTTTCTCAGTGCTTAGTAGTAGTAAACTCTTTCCCTCCTTCCCCCAAATCAAAAGTAAATAGGATTTAATTTCATTCCCTCAGCCCTTATCTTAAGTTGTTTTGTCTCAATGGCACCATCACTATGATTTTATTTAACAAATTTTATACTTTACATCTTTTGAAATAAACATGTTTACTAGCAATAACTTTGCTAAATTTGTGCCCCTTACACTCAGGGACTATGCCCAAAGATTTTCTATGTTTTTGCTGTAGAAAAATTGGATAAGAACTTCACATGGTGTAGCTGGAAGAAGAAGTACCTTCACAGTATCTTTTTCTTTTCTCTTCAAAAGCAGCAGAAATTATTTCAGTGACACACAAAGAGATTTGTGTTGCAGAATAGCTGGAAAGTGGGTTTCCCTCCATTTGTATTCATGACAGCTTCCACATATTCAACTATCAAAACCTATTATGAAGAGCAGTATTGTAGTGTAGATAGATTTTTATGCTTGTCATAATACAGATCTATAGGTAAATTTGTCAATGATACATCCACTGTCATATTGCCATATTTCTTACAGAAACTATTCTTAATGATAACTACCAAGTTATATATCCTTGCTGTGTAAGACTGGGTTTATTTGGTTGCTCAGTTTTAAGAAGAATGTTTTACATTATCATGGGATTTTCAGTTTGGAACAGATTTAGAAACACAACATTTAAACCAAAAGTAATTTGCTGGGCTAGTTACTTTCTAACATCCTGGTTTTTAATAAGATGTGCACAGTCCAACAAGCTTCTTTCTATGGCTTCTATGACTATTCTAGATTTTTCCTTCTTCCCATTTATACGTGACTTGTCCAGCTCATGTTAGCAGGTTATTCTGGAATGAATTTGAACAGATTGATGAAAAAACAACCCTCCTTGGTTCCCATGTGAAGCTAGGGTTTGCTTGAGATCTGGGTCTGCCTTTAAAACATTAAAAAGAAAAAAATTTTGTGTTTTTGTTAGAAAATCTCTTGATGAAAGGAATAACTTCTTTCATTTCTTCAGTGTTTTAGTTCTTGTCCTGTCCTCCCTCCCACGTTTCTCCATTCCCTGTTATTAGCTGAAATGGGGCTGAGTGTGGGGTAACAATGCAGTTATAGGGAAGGAACAGGAAAGAAAGGAATGGGAGATGGGGATGGGTGGGAAGGTCACTCATTTGTTTTTGAACAGGCACTCAGGGTTTTTTCCCTCACCAAACAGGAGATATTTATAAGAACAACTTTGTTGTTTAATATTTCTTTTGGTCACAAAGATTAAAATAAAAATTCTTGGCCCCTTTAGAGAGAGAATATATTATATATAACGTATTATAGAGATATAATATATCCATATTTGGGAATATGAAGCCTTAAGTATATAAAGAAGATAAAACCAAAAGATACTTTCTCCTCTGCAAAATCAACAGTTGAGGTGTCCCCAGTTCCTCCCACCCCTTATCTGGGGAAGGGAAAAGGAAGAATTGAACACACAGCCTGGTTTTGGGGCTCTCCAGGTTCTATCACATCCATGGTGACATCTCCCAACTCCCACTAAACCACAATAATGTCACTTCTCACAAGCACAAGTCCAGAGGCCAACACCTTCAGTGGTTCCAGAAATCACTGCTGTTGTCCTTAAGCTCTGACTAATTTCCTTTCCAAACATAAAAATGACATCAACCATTGACTGAAAGACAAACTATGTGATGTTAAGAGGAAAAACAAATCCAAGTTGAAAGATGTTTTCTCTTCCCAGGTAAAAGTCTGGCAGAACGCTGGGATAGCTGGGAGTGCCCCGGGGAGGAGACGGGCCCCAGCCCCAGCAGGAAAATTCAGCATGTGCAAGTGGGACAGCTCGGCCAGTCAACTGTGTGTTGTGTTGACTCTTCCCGTGGGCAGCCGGGGAGACACACAGAAAGTGCCTCTGTGTGAGGTGTGACACAAAGGAAAACAGCTGTTCCCGTCACATGAGGCTCTCCCAGAGTCAGGAGCCCAACAGCTGACCCTCCTCTGCAGAGACCTGGTTTTCAAATCGATGCTTATCTGTCCCCTTGAACCCAAAGGTGATGTATGGGCACATAGAAACAGCCAGGGAGGTACCCACCCACCCACTGTGGTTTGGCAGGATGAGTCAGAGCTGCCCACAGCTATTACATGTTGCACGTTACACTTCTGTGAGATCTCTGCTTCTGTTTCTGGGTTCATTCACCTCTCACAGTCATTCCCTGCCTTTGCAGGCTCTGCCATTACTTCTGGTCCAGGTTACAAGCACAGGCAAAACCCCATCAAATTAGCTAATTTCTGAGATGTAATGTAGTTTCCCTGGTGAAGGTCTTGTGCTCTGAAGAAAAAGGTACAAATCTAGTCAAAGGCACCTTTCTGATTCCATTTTACTGGGATTATTCTGTGTTTCTTTTCCTAAATTGCCCTGTAGTTTAAACTAGTACTCCATGTCCTCTGTCATTCAGCTCCAAGTACAGTGCATGCTATGGCAATAGCGTTCAAGATGAACCCAAATTAGGTCTGTGTCTGCAAGGGAGGCAAAATAAAAAGAGCTAACTAGTTTAATTACTCCCCATTCAGATGTAATTCAGTTGCATTGCACTAAGAAAAATAAATGCTGCTGGGATGTTATGAGACAATTAGTAAGATAATGGAAAATAGTTAATATCCCTCATGTCTGTGAAAGAATGCTCTCTCCTCTGCTTCAGAGTAGTTTTGAAGGGGTCTTCTGAATTGTATTTCCAAGCAAGAATATCTTTTCCTTTTGGGAATACTAATAAAATCCTGCTGAGTACAAAATGGTTATTTACGGTTTAGAAGTCATAGAGTTCAGAGAAATCACCTTGGTCTTGAGCCAGCCACAGGGCACAGATCCAGGCTCTGCGAGGCTGCTCCTCCTTTGGGAATGGGGAGTGATTGGGACACTTTCTCACCGGGCAGTTTTGATTGTGCCCTGTCTTTCCTTGCAGACCCATTTCAATGCATCCTAGGGCCTTTTCCAGTAGCCATTCAAAACATTTCATTCAAAACATGTCA
The DNA here is from genome assembly GCF_047495875.1 of Pithys albifrons albifrons. Lineage (NCBI taxonomy): Eukaryota > Metazoa > Chordata > Aves > Passeriformes > Thamnophilidae > Pithys > Pithys albifrons. Next base: position 7,820,334 of record NC_092465.1, on the reverse strand, counting down.
CAAGTATTTCCCTTTATCATCTTCAAGGTTGAGGACTTTTTCCCCTTCCACTGTCACAGCAAAGTTAGAAGAGTAAATTTGCCATAACTTGCCAGCTTATTCTTCCCGGTAACCACCAGCCCACCAGCCATAAATCATTTGCCTCTTCCCAGCTCCTCTGTAGCTCTGCTGAGTGACCTTCTTCAAGCTGTACACTCTCCCTGTGCCCTGGATAATTTGGTACTGTATGGATAATGATTTCTGACTCCTTTGTAAATGTGTTTTATTTGCTACAGTGAAGTCGATTATCCTGCTTTTGCCACTGTGGCAATTATGAGCTACCAGAACCCTTGGGCACAGCAGGGTGAGCTTGAGCACATGTGTGGGCATTAATGCAGATTTCCTCATTTCTCATGTTTTGAAGTTCTTCCCTTGAGGTAAGGAGATTGGGGATTTTTTTTAACTCAACTGTGCAACTCCTATTAAAAGTCAACTGCCCTGCACAACTTGATAAAAAAAAAATCCTGTCTAATGTGAGATTAGTGTAGGCTTTTGTACTTGGTTTCCTTGGGACTCTAATGGCAGTATAAAAAGAAAATCACCCCTGAGAACATCTAGCACTTTTGGTTTCACATAAATGTAATCCAATTACCCCAGTCTAGGCCATGCAGAACTATTTGGTCTGAGGTATACATCAATCTAGCAGAAGTACAATATACTCAACTGAAAAGAAGGCAGATTGGGCATATTTCTTAATAGCATAACACAATGCAATTGCCAAAGGAAAGGCATATGCTTCTGTCCCACATTACGCAGAGCCTGAACTGAGTAATTTGTGGGGGGAGAGGGAGTGAAGTCCTTGCAGGAAGGGATTTTAGAGGTATCTTCCCTGGAGGCCAGTTTTGCAAAGGCATACCATCTGGTGCATTCAAAATGCAAAAAGATTTGTTCTTCAGAAGTCTGAGCCAGGGATAAAAGTCCATCCCTGCCAGGGTTGGCTTAGCAGTATCCAGAGAGAGGGATGAGTTTTATCACAAACAACGAGATTCTCCTTTTCCTCCGCCCTTAACCTCTAATTCAAACATCAAATAGACTGATCTTACTGTAGCTGCTGCTTTCTGTAATGAAAGTTTCTGATGTCCTTGCTTACTGTGAACTGAGCAATGAACTGTTTCATTACTATTTCTGCTTTGCTTCCAGGCACCTTCATTTTACACAGAGGTCAGAAAGGGGTTAAACACAAATGCTGACATTATCCCAGGCAAAGCCTGTACTGGGACTCAAACTGCCTGCTTCTTCCTCTCATGCCTTCAGCAGCAGTCAGACTGACTGCTGTGGTGCAGAAGCTTATGGCTGCTCTGAGCATCAGCCTCAGTATTGGCACCTCTCAGGCCTGAGCTGTAATGATCAAGTCTCTTTGCAGAATTAAGCAGTTTTTGCCCCGTGCCTTGCAGGGTAGATTTCAAATTGCCTGTTAGAGGAACGGGTGGACATTTAGCTTGCCTTGAAGGCACTGCTGGCCCTGGTGATGGAAGCCCTCAGTCATCACTGTCACAACTGAAGCTCTCTGCAGAGGCTGGGGACCTGCAGGAGGCAGCTGCTGGCTCATCCCTTTTCCAAGCACAAGCTATTTGGGGCTTACAGTGTGGTGATTGCTCGTATTGGGTGGGCTCAAGCTAGGCACAAACTGACCAAAATGTGCTAAGTAGAAGTTAGGATTTTACAACAAAAAGTAGTGTCATCACTGAATAAGACAACATTACTGCTTCATGCCTGAATACTGGGAATGTGAACACAGTCCACAGCTCCTGGCATAGCTCATGGCTGCAGGGTGGGTTTCCCTGTGGAAGCAGAGTCTGGGAGCCATAAGCCTGGAATATTAAAATACTATGCTGATCTCTAGCTATTAGTGCCAGGTATGTCTTCACCTGCACAAAGGCAGCAAAATGAGTGCTGTGGGCTGTGCCTGCTTTGGCTCAGTGGAGTGTCATGCTCCTGTGGCTCCCCAGGTCTCAGGTGTGCTGTGTGCACAGTGATGTGATCCCTATGGACTACTCACCCACAGCTGGTGTTCTGGCACCCCTGCTCCTTGCTGTTCATGTCTGAAGAGCTCCAGACTTGTCTATTTTGTTAACTTGAACTTCTCTTTAACATGCAGCAAATCGATGCATTAGTGAGATCCAGGTGCTGTCAAACCTCTTTCAGATGTGGGTTTTGGTCTAATCAGCTGTAAAAGAAAAGCTAACCCTAATCAATCACTTTATTTAAAAATGCATCTTATATCGGCTTTTCTCCTACTAGGAGAAAAATCCTGTCTGCCAAGTAGAAGAAGCCAGTACAACCTCATCTTCCACAGGTACTTCTGCAAGCAAGAAACTCATAGAAAATAACATCTAGTCTCTTCCTTTAGTTTCTTCTGTTCTTCCTCTGAATTTGTGGATAGACTTGCCTGTGTCTTTGAAGCTTAACAGCTTGAATCTCATTCCAGTCCTCCTTCAATTTGGGCACCTAATGTGTAATATCATGGACCTCAGAAAGCAGTAACTCACTGAAAAATTACTGGGCATCTTTCCGCTGCCCTGTAGTTAATGGATGCTTCAGCCTTGAAGAAGTAAGTGGAGTCACAGTGGTGATGCTTTGCTTTGTGTTCCCTTTATTTGCTCCTTATTGATCTCTGAAATGCATTTGCTGCACTACTATTGAGTTCTAACAATTCCCACATGAAATGTGCTTTTTGTCACCAATTTTTTTATGTTTTGTTGGTTAAGAGCTTATGTGGGTATAACTACACTTTTTAACATTAGCCACAACTTCTGCCCTGCCCATCTTATTCCTGTCAATGGAAGCAGAAGAGACCGCACAAGAGCAAATTCTGGTTTTTTTACTGATAACTTCTGTGATCAGGCAAATTAATATCAGCACAATAAATCTGTTACAGAGGAGCAGTGATAACAGAGCCCTTGCATTGTCCTTTGCAAGGCCATGGTAGGGCTGGCTGTTAGGAATAAATAAAATTATTTAAACTGGAGCTTTTTCCTGGTAAATCTTCCTGTCCTACATTCTCTGTTCTTTCTCTTGCTTTGACGATCTTGGTGGATCTTTGACAGAGCTTGAAAGCTGCGAAAAGCTTATTCAAATGTAAGTTGTATGGTGGGGTTAAACAGTGCTCTTTGCTCTCCCTATGTATATGTTCCCCTTCACACCTGCCTCAGTTAATAGAACACGTCACTGAGGCCAAAGGAGTGTAGCCACTATCAAACTTGGAAATATGTATTAAAGCCCTCTGAAAACCTATTAATGGTCAGGTTAAAAGCAGTGTTATTCTTCACCTGCCTATTCCTTTCAAGTTCTTTTCTAACCATCCATGTTGTAAATATCTCTGACCCAGAGGAGTGCTTCAGGTGGAAGCCAGAGCAAAACAAAATATGTGGCTTAATTTAAAAGTCTTCCTGGGAAAAAATATGTTGACCCTTATAGCAAAATGCCAAAGCTTCATTAAATGCTGTAAATATCCTAATAATAAAACATGTTTATGTAGAGTGGTTAGCTCTCATTTGCCTTGCTGTGCAAAGGACATGTGATTTAAAACTTTCTTTTCGCTCTGTCATCTTGAGTAAAGAGGACCTTGTGGATTAATGGTGAGATGGTGAAGGGGAGAACTGGCAAAAGAGGTTGTTGCTAGAATAAATTACCCTGAATCTCCCACTTTAGAAGTCAGCACTGCTGCTCTTCACCTTCCTTTTGTGGCACCCTTTCCTCCTTAGCACTAAGAAACCCTCCAGAGCCTTGTTGACGGCTCAGCAAAACGGTGAGCTGCTTTTTGCTTTTCATCTGCCCTGGCTCCTTTTGAGTGGTATGGGGGCCTTCACTGCTTGCAGCTGTGAGGGTCAAATTTCCCCTCTGTCTCTGGGGGTGTAACACTTCCAGAAGTCACTGAACTGTTGTTGGCAATGAGCAGGAAAGGTGTGCGATGTTGATGTGAGTAAACGCCGAGGCTGTAATGATAAAACTTTCCTTCTCTCTCATTCCTCCCTGGAAATGCTTGAGACAGGCAGGACATTTCAAGTGCCTGTAATTGAAGGCATTAAGGTTTTACTCGGTTCTGCTTAAATTGGTGGTCTCAGGCATACAGTCTACTGCAATTATATATCGCTGAATGCTTGATTTTATGGTTCTGCTACCATAAACTTCTGCTGGAGCTTTTTCAGGCATAAGAAAATCTGAAATGTACAGATCATTAGAGGAAGTATTGAACCATTTACTTGTAGAATAGACATAGATTAACTGGGAATGGATCAGTGTGCTTTTATCACATAGCATCAATAGTAAGACTGAACATTTCTTTGGGACAAAGACAAAAATGACTGTTTGCAGTTGCAAGGAGAAGAGGGACACTTGAGAGAGCATGGTGTGAGGTGTATGGCAGCCTGTATCCTCTAAATGGAAGTAAATTTTTATAAGTAGACCAATTTTTATGTGAAACTTCAGAAGTGGAAAAAACCCACTGAGCAGGTGTGTAGGGAAAAGAGACTGGCACTGAGTTGTGCTTTTCCTCTCACCTGCCCAGGTTCTGCTAACTTGCTCTCTGTCACCAAGTCTCTGGGCTCTGGTTTGGTGCAGGGAAGGAGTTCCCTCCCCTCCTTCCTCCATGCTGCAATGGCAGCAGGGATCAATTCAGAGGGAAAGTCCTGCAGCCCGTGTATATTGAGCAGGTCAGACTAAGAGATTGCAGTGGTTCATTCTGCCTTTCTAATCTAATAACCTGCTTTTATCCAGTTACCCTCTGGACTTTAATTCGAGCTACTAGTCGATCAGAGCACAAACAAATGATAGAAACCCTCAATGACAGCATGCCAGAGGAAATGCTACAAAACCAGAATTAATTGAAAATATATATTCCAAGAGTGAGATATGGACCCTTTTTCTAATAGACTTAGACTTGGATATTATTACTGAAATACTGGCAAATTCACACATCAATGTAAATTGTCTCGCTGCATCTGTCAACAGGCACCTAAAGCAGTAATAAAGGCAGAATAGCTCCTCATAAATATCCAATATCCTAATTATCAGAGCTTGACTTAACCAATGGCAGGGTAATAAAAAATAAGATTTTTTTGATCTTTTGCCATGACAAACGCATACTTTATTCTTTGAAGACTGACTGCAGTGTCACAACTTTTGTGGCAAATAGAGCATGAAGCATATTGTCAAAAATATGGTTAGGGAATATGAAGCCACTAAATATTTTATCTTCCTGGCAATGTACTAGGAGAAAAGTATAAATGTTAAATCTATCAGGGTCCTCCTCCCACCTCCCAAACTGTTTTAATAATATAGAAATTCAAGTTTCTGGAGAAAAGCAACACATCCATTTTCCAGTGTGCTTTGATATAGTGAGTATCATGAATTTTGTAGTGTTTGCATTGGGGTTTAAAATGTCTTCAGTGTATATCTTGAAGTATTGTTTAGCAGTCGTACATTATGAATGTCCATTTTTTTCCCTTTTACTGATCAGTTGAGTTGTGCTGGTTGGATGCAAACCTCTTCTGACTGGGTGTCCCAAGGGTGCTGAGAGATGAGGGGCCAGGAGGGATCCCAGAGAGGGACAGGCAGTCACATCTGCTGTCAGGAAGTGCCATCCCTCACAGCAGGGTAAGGTCTCTGCACTCTCTCCTTCTCACACAGCCACTTGCCAGCTGCTTTGTCACTGAATCTCCTTTCTGAAAACCTGGCAGGACATCCTCCCTGGCTGGCTGGGGCAGAGGCAGTGCTAGCCCAGCAGGATGGATGCACCGTCTCCACAGCACACTGGCCTCCAGGTCAGGCAACCCACAGCATGGCACTGGCTTGCAGTGCTCCTCCTGGTTTTATCACATAGTGCTGCCTGTGTACCAAATTGATTTTAGCCATGAAATTAGCTCTAGGGCAAGTTATAAGCCACATTCCCCTCCATAAATCACATCTCTCAAAAAGTAAGTATGGCTAAATTAGCCTTCCCCCTTCCTCATCACTCTTATGAAAATCAAAGCTCTACAATGTAGGGTTGTTGGGTTCATGGCATGGTGTGGGACACTTAAGAGACCCTGTCTCTGCCTGCCAGCATGGCCTTTGACGTTCCAAAAGCAAGGACATGAACTGCTGTGCCTCATTCCTCACTAGCAACCCTGCCCTACCCTCTGCTGACTCTGGACTTTGTCATTAATAAGTATTTGCCTCCAGGTGGTGTTAGGGAGAGGAGCTGTGACACTGGTGAATGTGAAATCAGTAGTCCCTTGGATGCTTGGTCAAAGATCCCGCCAACAAAATAGCTGAATAAATAGAATGACACTTAGAAGGGAGATGGATGGAGCGACTTCAGGAGTAACATGATCCATCCCATATTTTTCCTCATGTGGTCATTGCTGTGGTTGGAAACACATAACTTGGTCAGTGAATTGGTGAAAATCAGTACTAAAACACGGAATCTATATTGAGCACCTGGATATATGCTATAGTTCACATTTTAATTTATTAAAGCAAAGCACCTTTTTTCAGTGTAATCAGGATGTATTACCTGTGTGGGAAGGATACATAGGGCCCTTGACTGAGTGCTGACATTGACCTGACCCTTGTGGAAAATGTTGTGCTGATGAGGAAGTGTCTGGGTCATAAAATAGTTTTCTGCTGTTCGTTACTATGACATCCGATCCCATCAGATCTCGGAAGCTCAGCAGGGTCAGCCCTGGATTAGTACTTGGATGGGAGACCTCCCGGAAAATGCCGGGTGCTGTAGGTTCTAGTCCTGAGGAACTTCACTGGCACTGTCCAAGCTCACTCGGCCATGGCAGGTGAACCTCAGGACTTAACGGTGGGGCCAGTTCTGCGCACGCTGAGCCTCACCTAAAATCCACTGCGCAGGCTGGAAGGGCACACCCACGTGGGGACAGCCCTTCCCAGTTCTTCGTTCGCGAAGCTGAGACACACACACAGACAGACACACACACACACAGACACACACACAGACACACACACACACACAGACACACACAGACACACACAGACACAGACACACACAGACACACACAGACACACACAGACACACTATGTAAAGGGAAAAGGGCATGTATATGCAGTTACCCAGCTACAATCTCCAACATTCTGCTCTCCAAGAGACTGGGTTTTCTGTTATACCAGTGATGTAGGGGAAATTATTTCAGGGTGATAAAGTCAATTCCTGCTTTATAAGTAGGACTCTCTAGATATGAATGATGCCTTTTCTGTCCTTGGTTTCCTTGAAAGAGCCAAATGGAATTTTCCCTGACTCACCCCACATGTGGCTGCAGTCCCAGCCTGTATCAGCATGATGGGGAGAAGAGCTGGCCTTCCTCCTGAGAAGGGCATAGGGGGCTCATATCCCCTTCACAGTCTCAATGCAAACTGGTGTTTTGCTTAAAGCATCAAAATTCTGTGTACCAATTTATTTCTTGAGGAGACCTGGAAACGGGAACAGATTTTACTGGTGACCTCTGATCTTCTGGTGTGCTCTGTAGGATGGTGGTGGCAAAAAATTATGCATTCACTACACTCCACATGTTTGAAATAAAAAGGACTTTGAGCCATAATAGTATTTTGACAACAGTGCTTCTTGGGAGGCTTCATTACAGGGAGCATTACTTTTTTGGTGACAAAACCTTACAGATGAATGTGCGTAAAGTAGGAGAGTCCAATTTTTCACAAGCTGGGAAAAAAACCCTTTCTTTTCATAACAAATCACTCATGCTCCAAGTGCTTTCACCTCTCTATTTTAAAGCACAAGAATGCATAACAGGCAGGACAGCACTGAGAGTACATCCTTTAGAAAGGATAGTCTATCATCTTGTCTCCAGCTTTATACTCCCCGTTGAACAAATCTGCCAACATGACACTGGATACTGATGAGCAATTTGTATGGTTATAAAAATATTGGCAGTACTCCATTGTTTTGCTATTTAATTCTTAATTTACATTTTTAATGTGCTGTGTCCTCATTCATATTACAGGTTTTACTCTTCTGTGTACATCTATAATAGAATGATTTTTTTACTAAAAATTAATTATGAATACTAAAGAGCTGTTACAATTGCACTGTGTCTGAATTAAGAACTGTGCCTGTCTTTTAAGATATGATTCCTAAGGAAGGCAGTACATTTGCAAGGGACAGGAGAAAATAGAATAAGTATATGGTAGAGAATAGGTGTGTTTTCAAGTGTTCTGCCAGAGCTACAGATTGTCATCCAATACTCAGACTAGCAAAAAATTGTAATAAATGATGGAGACTGAAGACTCAACCTCTGAACAGCCTGTCTCAATATATTTATTAGTTTCCCCTCCCTCTCTCCCTCCTCCTCGTCCCCAGTTTTTGATGAGAAGGATGGCGTGGTTTTTTGCCAGCCCAAGGAAATAAAGGCCTTAGCAACAGTACCTCCACTCTCTGTATCCAAGCAGTGTTTTAAAATTACTGCGTCCAGTAAAACTTTTTTTACTGGACTATGATTTGTGCTAGAACTGAACTGCTGAGAAATGGTTTGGTTTCCACCCCCCAGAACAACTCCCCCACAGAAAGCATCCTAATGAGTGTATTTTTGTGCTGGATTCACACAGCACGTGAGCTTTTAGGGGAGGCAGGGAAATACCATCTCTGCTGATCAGAACAGTGGCTCAGTAGTAGCAGCTACAACAACCCAGGCCCTGCCCTGTCCTGCCTGCCCTGCACTGGGAGCTTGGACTGACTGAGTGGCCCTGCCTCAGGCTCACGGCAGCCATGAGCTGCTCAGGTACCACCTCCTGCATGGAAATCCAGAGCTATAAGCTGCATAGAGAGAACTGCCTGTGAGCATTTCATTCCATTGAACAGACTGTCATTCCCAGTGATTAATGACTTATGAAATAGCAATACAGTGAAAACACTGACAGCAGGTTTAAAGTATAGTTTAAGGACTCTGAACTCAGAGAAATAACTGCAATCAACTTTTTGTGGCTTATAAACCTGCTGCTGTGAGAAGCTAGTGCAGAACAAGGGCAGAGAAAATGGATGAGTTCCTGAGGGCATGTACCCCAGTGCTCCTGTGTCAGTGTTGTGCTTCTTGTGCTCTGCAAATGCAGCAGGAAGACTTCTTATTTCCAATGCTTTGCTCCAGCAGAGAGCTTTCCAGTTGCCATGAGACCAGGCAACTTTAGGGCCCCTTTCAGGACTGCACACTTCCCCCAGCGGGGACTGTGTGTGTGCCCCTGTGAGCACAGGCAGCAGCCCATGGGGGTGCAGCACAGCCAGTTTTTGCTGTGTCACCACAGAGGGACTTGCAGGAAGACTTGGAGCAATTCACCAAGAGAAGGAATCAGACTGGAAACAAGTTTTACATACACGTGTAGACCCATGCATTTTTATGAGAACTCATTAAGTCGTGGTTGAGATCAAAGGGCTATGGGGAATAGCAAGCAAGTTGTTCAATGGTATAAAGACTCTGCATCCTGGAAAAGCTTTGCTTGGAGCACTGGAGATCTGTGATGTATGTTTTGGACCCTATATATGGATTTATATTCTTAACTAATTCTTTAATGCTTTGTTTTCTTTTACAATGAGTAGTCACAATACTGCTAAATATAAATGCATATATAGTTTATGTCCAGATTTGGATTTTTCTTTAATCTACCAGCTTTTTGAAGGCATCGGTGGGGAAAGAATTGGGGCATTCTCTAACTCATAACTAAGAGGAGTTTTCCATCTTTATTTTTGTGGTTTTGTTCTACACATCTGCTTATGAAAAGAAAAAAAATCATTATCCAAGAGAAATTACACAAGCCCCAGTGGAAGTCTGTTCTCTCCTAAATGATTACATTTAGTCATACTTCTTCAGAAACATTAATAGATTGGGATTTCTTTAAAGCGTCTCTTTCAGTGGCTTTCCTCTTGAAAGCTGTGTACGCGTACGACAGTACACGTGGGAATTGCGAGTAGGATACTGGAGAAGAGCTTTCTGCTGACCCGCTACTTTGGGGCATTCCCGAGACTATTCGGAGGGTGCTTGGCTGGGATGGGGCATTTCCGTCCCGCAACGTGCCACGGGTCACCCTCCTTTCCGGCGTGAGAGTTTCTCAGCGGTGAGGGAGATAGGAAAGCAGAGAAAGCACAGTCCCTCCGAAGGGTGCTGCCAGCTCCGCTCCGGCGGGTGAGACCCCGCGGGGAGGAATTGCCGGCCCGATGGAGGCTCCCGGCTCTGACGGGCAGGAATTGGCGGCGGCGCTCAGAAGGACTCGATGCTCCTCCCCGAGCGGCCGCCTGGAAGGCATTCAGGGATGAAGGGGGATGCACTGGGAAGGGCTTATACCTGCTGCTTGTGCCTCCTCCAAGAAAATATATTGGAAATGCCACCCTCGGCTCTCTGGACAAACACTCTTCTGCCTCCTCAGGGCTGCATAGGGTGTAATAAACTGTTACTGCAGGGAGTCTGCCCAGCGCTTTAGTTTTAATTCAAAAGATGTCTTTAATCTTCCTGTTGCTTTGTGTAAGTTGTAAATTACACATGCCTGCAGAACATTATATGTAAAGCAGGATTATGATTCTCATTTTTATTTTAAAACTGGCTCTGCATGGTAAAAACCAATTCTCATGGTCACTTAATTTTTCATTTACTCTTTGATTTGCATTTTGTGTATTAAATTCCTTAAAATCTGCATGGATTATTGCAATGTGGATATCCCAAATTTATTTATAAACAAACTAGCCAAGCAGATGCTATAGACATCAACTATAAACAACCGTAACTGTTGGGCTGACGTGCCAGAGGCTGTTCCTGTGCATGAGGCTGTACAGAGTAAGAGCTGCTGCAGTGTTCCAGTGAGATCACAGCAAGTGGCATCCCCACAGCCACTGGAGTGTTGGGACAGAGTTTAGGGAAGGTTAGAAGTCAGATTTTGAAGCAGAACTGCAGACTTTTATAGGAAGGCAGTACTGGGAGTGAAGAGGGCACAGCAACACAGGGGACATCTCAGAAACTTGGAATTGGCTATAATGCCTGTTGATGGTTGCAGTACTGCAGTAGGTCACTGGCTTGATAATGTTTGAGTCCTTGCTGAATTCTGCATTTCTCTGTATCCTCAGTATTTACTGCTTCGGAGTTTGCAGTGGCTCTCATGGGGGAAGGAGAGTGTGAGGGGTGAGCTGAAGGGCAGAGGGCTTTCCTGAGGGGTGAACTTGAGGTGAGACTGGGAACAGAAGATCAAAGAGAAGGGAAGGAAAATTAAAAATCCTGACAGGACTTTGCCCTTGATATTCCAGATCACTGAAGGCAACAGTGAGTGGTTTGGGTGACACAGATGCTGCACTGGCCAGCAGACACATCACTCTGGGAAGTTCAACCTCTCCCTGCTGTTGCTTTCTAGCTAGCTTTGGAGTTATGGCACTAGTTAAGTCTTATGTTTAAAATGAGAGTAAAAAACCACCTCCAGGTACAATGCAGTGCCATTCAACTGCCAGCTCTGTGGGGCTGTGACTGGGTGCTGTGGTACTGCAAGGGAAGGCAAGTGGAAAGGGGAAGTAGGACGGGCTCAGTGAGGACATAGGGGTACATCTTGGGAGCAGAGTGGAGGGGAAGGGATGCCCTGTGTGAGATTTAGTGAGCACCTACAGGGTGTGCCAACAGCTCCCTGAGGGCTGCCCTGTAGCCAGCCTGTTCAGGCTCGGCTGCACAGGACCCTCATAATTTCTCCCATACACCACATGCTTTCTCCAGCTCTTCTCTCTTTCCATGTCCTAACACCCTCTCTGATGCTCCAACGTTTACAGCTCCTCCCTCTGAAATGTACAGAAAGTACTGGAAGAAGTGTAGCTGCAGATCCTGAGCAGTGGTGATGTCCTTGGCAGTCTGTGAGTCAAAGGGTCAAAACCAGCACAGAGACCATTCTTGTGGTGGGGATGATTAGGGAGAGACAATTTGTATATCTGTGTCCCAGGAATACTTAGCAGTATGAATGACAAGGAGGGAGGGGGAGAGGTAAGGAGGCTCAGTAGGACAGGAGAGAAAGTGGAGGAAATTAAATAACAATGCAAGAAGAGGTGAAAATTCAGCATAGCACAATAGGTATTAGCTCAAGGAATGTGAAGATCTTCAATAATTTGCTGAGATTTTTATCTTAATATAAAGTAGTGTATTATTTCATTGCTAGTGTTGAGTGTGCCTTGAATGTTTCCTGATTGCTGGGTTTTCTTTTTCACCCCCCACATAGGTTGAAGTTTTTATATTTAATCTTTCTCTTCTTTCCTCTCTTTCTTTCTTCCTTCCTTCCTTTCTCCCCCCTCCTTCCTCCCTCTCTCTCTCTCTCTCTGTTTCTCTCTTTCTAATTTAAGCAAAATTGGTTCAGCTGTTTTTGATTTATGCAAGCATGGGGAAAATATGTTTTTCCCATAACTTCAGAATAAAATATGTGCACACTCATAAGTCTAAGCTGGCGGGAACTAGCAATGTCAAATTAGCTTGTTTATAGCCCTCACTGGGGAGTTCCAAGTTTTGGAGAAAATTGGTTCGCTGATTTTAAGTTCTGAATGCACTGGAAGTCAGCGTTTTCATGCACACACATTAGGTGGGGCTGGTTTGGGTTTTTTTCTTCTTCCCTTAATGCTTTTAACCTGAATCAGCTTTAAGCATTTAAGGATGCATTGCTAGGAGACTCTTACATTCCATTCAAGTGCTAAAGCACTTTGGTCACACATGGGTGCAGAAAGTAGCACACTTTCCTTCCTTCTAAATAAACGTGTATGAGAACCAAAATGCAGTGGGGAATCTCGAATAATGCAAGCCTACTGTTTCTAATGCAATGTTAACCATGGGAAATACCGAGTTTTCAGAGTGATTGGATTTGTTTCAAAGACCTCTACCGCAATGTTTACAGCAGCTGCTAAATGTTGATACGCTCTGTAGCACACAGTATCAAACAGGTGTACAGTAACCCATAAGTGCTCTAAATGCACCGGTATGTGCCACCGTGTTGTGCCAGCAAGGCTTTTGGGGAAGCCCTGTGGGTACCAGCCTTATACCTCCCTCTGGGGTTGAATTTGTCACTATGGGACCAGCCATGTCCTCAGCAGCCTGGCCATGGCTCAGACCCTGCTACTTACTTTGCTTCAGGACTTGGACTCACTGTTGGTACAGATCCTGCTTTCAACAAGTATTGGCTGATGTTAATTATGGGAGGGCTAAAAATAACAAGCAAATTAACCTCACCATAAAGTCCTTATGCAGCTTTTTAGCAGTTCCTGGCCTACTTGCTTAGAAGGAGCTTTGCTAAGTGAAGACCTGGCTTCCTCCAGCAGCCATGCTATGAGTGGAAATGCTGTTACCCCCTCCCAGCCAGCACTGCCTCTCTCCAGCAGGATGCTTGAGCTTCAGGACCACAACATTTTGCATATTAGCATTTCTTCATTTATGTCTGTACTCATTATTTCTTTCCTCTCCTCTTTAAACTGATCCCTGTCTGTCTTCAAGGGAAAGCAGGTAGTGGTACAAAATTTAACAGGGGCCCCTGATGGCACAAAACAATTCACATCTCAGAGCTGTTTCTGCTGGAGCCATTGGGTGGAAGCCCTGATGCCTCCCCCTGTCCCTTCCTCCCCTCAGTCACCTGAGATAGATGAGGAAAGAGGGCAGGACCACTGCTGGCAGAGGAAAGGAAATGTCAGGCTTGAGGCACCCAGTGGAAATCCTTGTGAGAGCAAAGACAAGTCCCAGGGAGGATGGGGTTCTGGATTTGAGGTGCACAGGGGCAGTCATGGATGCTGGACTGCATGGCATATCCCGGTGCACACACACTTTGGTGCCTGCTCACGAGCCCTTGGGAAACACCTTAGTCCTGCAGTGTTTAACCCAAGAGGCTGAATTTGTGTGTCCGGGCCAGTGATCCAGTTTTGTGCTCTGTTAATGTACTGTATCTCTAATGTAAAATCTGAGGGTTGAACTGTGGGTTGGAAAGACATTTCTTTAAGTCCTGGTGGAGATATTTGATGCTTATACATAACAGCTGTTAATGGTAGCATGTCAGCATCATCTTCTGTGCAAACTGAGGGTAGGTTTAGATTAGACATGAAGAAGAAATTCTTCACTGTGAGGGTGGTGAGGCAAGGGAAGAAGTTGCCCAGAGAAGCTGTGGATGCCCCATCCCTGGCCTCAAAGCCAGGTTGAATGGAGCTTTGAGCAACATGGTCTAGTGGAAGGTGTCCTTGCCTGCAGCAGAGTAGTTGGAACAAATTGATCTCTAAGGTCCCCTCCAGCCCAAACCATCCTGTGATTCTATGAAATGCGTCCAAAATCCTTCTCTATCATCATTAACATTTATCATTGCTAATGAAATTACTTCCTTAATCACTTTAACCTTGATGCTACCCTGGATAAAAGACCTATGATGTATCTGAAAGGAATAACTACACATTTGATACAGTTGAAAAGATAGCACTAATTTATTTTAGTCTGATTTATGATTAGTACTGCACTGCATGATGTGCTGCTCTGTACATCATTTAGGGTCCATAGGGTAAATAATTGCTGTGCTCCCCATCCCAGAAGCTGCATGTAGGGCACTTGGGCAGTGTCATGATATTAGTTTCCCCAAAATATGGGTGTGTTTGATCAATAAAAAGGCAGTTACATTTGCAGCAGCAGGTGTTTGTGCTACTGCTCCTGCATTGTGCATAATACCTGCCGTGGATATTGGTGTGCTCCCACCATGGGAAGATGCTGAGCCAAGATCATCTGAGAAGGGTGAAGCAGTGTGGGAGAAGAGACCAAGAGACTTCTGGAGTGCCAGGTGTCAGCTCCATTAGAATGACAGAAGAGGCTTAATCATGATTTTCACACCTGTTTTCTTTTAAGAGAAGTCACCTCCAAAATCTTTCCCCTTTGACCACCAGAATAACTGCTCAGAGCCCAGATTTCCCAAAAAAAAGATGCCCAGATTTAAAAGCTGCCTTTGTAATTATGCTGGGCAGTCTGACAGTGAAATAAGATATGCTCCATTATTTTTGGATCTTAATTTTAATTTAGGATGACTTTTTCAGCCATACCTTAATCACGTAATGCATCTCCAATCTATAGAGAGGACTGGATCATTAGGATAATTAGCAGCCATTAAGAGTATAGCATAAAATCACTATAAAGCTGTACAGATGTTTTGTATTCTTCAGGTGTCTGTCAAAGGAGGAAATTTAACATATGTCAAGTCCTGTCAGTAATGTCTACTTTATCCCTGTAGCATATAGGAAGCTTGGAGGGATTCGTCAAGCTAGACTCAGAATATTTTTCCTTCCTTGTTTTCCAGTTTAAAAAAGTGTTTTCTTCTAAAAAATCAGTAGAGATGTTTTTTTCTCGCTCCATTACCCCCTCCTAGTATTTGGACTCAGAGGTATAAAATCATGAGCTCTTTCCAGTTGTTATTTTCTCTCTGAATTCCAGCTCACCTTTTTGTCTCTTGCATTTATTCAGCCTGTGGTCATCAATTCTGCACCCAAACCTGTCTAACCTGTCATATTTTACTCCAAGAAATGGAAGGGATGGCTCTGTGTAACTGTTCCCCTCTGTGATGGCTGTGACACTGAGACTGGACCTTGTACACCCACACGTGCCAGCTGGGACAACTGTCCCTACAATGTGGTCACATTTTGAATGAGAGTTATACCTGGGTGACCCCTGACACTTCTGGATAAATCTAGATCTTAGTGATTTTATACAATATTTTCAATGGTTTTTTTATTATTCCCTTTTTTTTTTAGAGAGACATGGCTGCTTTGTCATGTCACAATACATAATTTTAGACTGTGGTGTTTAGATTTTGCCTCCTTCTCTCAAACATATATTTTAAGGTTTTTGTTGGTTCAGACAGCATCTGTGAAATAGATTTCCAGATGATTTGAATGGATACCTAAAGGTATTTTAAGTCTTAATGTTAGATTTAATTCATATCTTTCACTCATCCTTGCTTGAAAGATGCTTTTAAAATGCAGGGTTCTGGTCCTATATCTGAATGATTGGCACAAAGATTTAATAATCTCTTTTGTCTTTATGGCAGTTCCATTTGTAGCAATTTAAGCATCAGTCTCCAGTGAGCCTGACTCAAAAACTTTATTTAATATGAGCCAGCTAAATATAATTTCCCATTTCTTTGATCTCCACTATTTTAATTTGCTTCTTATCAGGTACCTGTAGGGCTAATAGATAGAGTTGATGGTTTGCTGCTTAAGGACAGATCTCATTTAAGCTGCATGGATTATTGTTGGTGAGATATTGCAGTATTCTTCTCATTACAGATGTGTTAGTATAGGTTAGAGATGTTATTGCTAACAAACACCCTGCAGCTGTTGTGGGTAAGGGTTTTTCTTCTGAATCTTCTTCCAGAAACTTCTGTAAAATAGGAGGAAGGGATTTGATGAACATCTGAAGTCAGTGCCTGTTGGTGAACACCGAGGTTCCTGCCTCAGTCACCATAATGTGGCTGTGGATGGATGCTGAGCAACCAAACGCATACCAAGCTGTCATGATGATAATGAAAATGTGACCATTTGCCTTTTGCCTCACAGCAGCAGTTGAGATCACTGGGTCAGGATCAGGCCTCTCAGCCTGCCATGCCCTCTGCTGTTGTGCCACTCCACGGGGCAGACTGGTGCCTCAGTGTTATCCTTGGGGTATATTTGTCATGCGTAGTCTTAGCTGTGAAGCTGCAGAGAGAGCACCCCTTCCTGAGCAGTGTCAAAGTCAGGTGTAAGCAAAGCAAGGATGACAGAAATGCCAAGAACTGAGTGTGGCCATCACATGTCCCAGCTGCCTGCACTCACCCCTGTCTCCTCAGCCAGGGCCATCTTTTGCAAGCAAATTGCATCCTGAAATGCCTTTCCTGGAGAGAGCTGGAAGAGAGTGGAACATCTAAGCCACCATGGTTATTTTGCTGCATCACTTGTTAACAAAGAGCAGCAAGAGGCAAACAGCCCTTCAAAACCCCGGGAGGAAAGCACCTCAGGAACAAGTGTGAAGTGCAGGACAGACAAGCCAGGCTCGATCGATGTTTTGTGCTATTGCCTGCACCCACCAGAGATTTAACCTGCTGTTTGTGTTTCCCTTTGCCTGAAGATGACTGTTGAGATTTGGTGAGAGTAGCTCAGGCTCTGTGTTCTCCTCACCTATGCAAACCACCTGAGCATGTATTTGTAGAAGAAAAAAGCAGTCAGACTTCTATGTTGTGGATTTTAATGCTTTTGTTCAGCAGCCTAATAAGGACCTGGATGCTTGTGAAGTACAGATCAGGTGTGTGCACGTACAAGTACATTATACTAATTAGAGCCAATTTGAAAAACCAAACTCTTCTGCACTATTTAAAACACAATAAACAGCTTTGCTCCCTAAGTGTTAATCATCTCCTGCTGTTCAATCTCTGAAGCTAAACCCCTCTATTCACTTCAAAACACTCTCAGTAACCAAGTGTGACATTGCAAAAAGGATTTTGAGGGCTTCAGTCTGGGAAATAGCAGATGTGTTTAGGAGAATAAAATCACCAAGGTCTTTGGATCTACAAAGAAACTCCAGACAAGAGAAGGAGAAGAAATGAAAAAGAAAAAAAACAAAAACCCCTAGTCAGCTTAAGTGGAAGTACTCTAAAATTAGGTTTCTTGTCTCCCTGGAAGATGGTGCAGGCATTGTGTAGAGGCCTGCACGCCCAGAGGAGTGCAGGAGGGGAGGGAGAGGAGTTGGTCTGTGTGTGTGCTCCGAGCAGCCCAAGCCATGGGCCACGTGCATTTGTGGAAGGACACAGAGTGGGGATGGCTGTCACTTTCCCTCAAAGTCCCAGTGGGGCAATGGGCACATCATGCTCTGGGTCAAAACATGTTCTGTCACTGGGACTCAATGAATTCTCTGCTATACAGATGTCCCTGCCTCCCACAGAGAGCACTCGTGCAGCTGGGGAATATGGGGAGCCGCTGGGGGCCTTGAACCCACTGTGGGGTGAGGCTGCAGGAGGCTCTTGCAGGGCAGAGGGAGTCAGACAGTCTCTCCCAGCCTGGCTCCAGCTCTCTCAGCCACTCTGAGATCAGATTCTGCCACACCACCACTGCTGTGAGATGGAGTGTATTATTAAGCTGAACCTAGACATAAAGAAAAGGTTGAGAAATTGCTATAATCGCTGACCCATGCATTTATTATAATTGAGTACATTAGCCTTAATTTTATAATTTCTAAATTAGCTTTTCAGATTTACAAATGGCCTTAATTGCTTCATGGAGGGAATTAGACTTCAACAAAGCTAAATTCCTAAAGACTGTATCAGTTACATCAGTATCAGTGGGTTTGTTTGTAATATAATGCTGCCAATTTAGATCAAGCCAATTGTTTAGAAAATGCATTGTTGAAGCATCAAAGGTACTTAGAGTCATTCTATCTAGTAAGAAAAACCCCCAAACCTCAACTGGAAGTTACCACTTGCAGGTTCCTCCCTATGCTGAACCTCTCTGTGTATTAAGCACTGATTTTAAGCACTATTTTAGTGCTTACAGAAGGCGTTAGCATGCAAACATTCAACCTGAAATTTTCTCTCTCTTGACTAACAGAAGCCTCTCTGTATCCAAGTTCTCATCCAGAATTTGAGGTCATTCTCAGATTGGAATTTTTATACCAATCTGTGAAGAAATTTTAATATTGATATTATAATCTTCAATGTGGCATTCTTCTGGACCTTATGGAAGGATGGTGGTTTCTAGTCCCACATATTGGTGGGGGAGGGACATGTAGATGGGAGCTGTTTGATCTAAAGATGCATATTAGAGGTTTTGGAAACCATGTTCTTACAGGACAGTACTGCAGAGTAACCAAATCCCTAACCTTTATTTATTTGTTGCAAATCTAGTGACTAGAAAAACGTTCCTCCAGTCCATTAAGAGATGTGAAGTGCTGAGTGCTTTCAGGGGGCTGGTGGGCTCTGCCTACTGGAAATAGCTGTAAGGAGGTAGACAATAAAAAATCTGTTGCCTTTCAACTCATATGGGTTTGGTTTGGTTTGGTTTGTGGGTTTTTTTAAGGCATAGAAATGCAAAACCCCTCCATCACTCTTAAAACCTTACTTTCCTTTGAAATATATTGCTGAGATTTGAAGTCGGTCCAACTGGCACATTGCCCCAAATGGCTCTTGCTGGTGTCCCTCTCCTGACATGAATCTTTTCAGATTTGTTTCCTCATTATTGAGAAGTGCCAGACTCTAGTACCAAAATGCCTTTGTTGTTGATGACTGCAAGGTGAATATTTTAATGTTTTCCCTGAAACTTTGATGTTTAGCCTTCTTCACAGGTAGCATTTCCTGAAGGCACTGTGAAGTGGAACCAGCTATATGCAGGGTCGGCTGCTACGGCCACAGAATTGCTGCTATACTTCTTTGAGTAAGTTGTTAGGCTGCAATTTTACTTTTGAATACTTTTATTCAAAGCAGGAAGTGATATGAATTAGAGGTTGTTGTTTTCTCATCTTTTTCTACAGGAAGTAAATTGAAGGGAGTAGAAAAACAAGGGTTGAAAAGTAATTTATTCAAAAGAAAAGGGAATTTTATACATTTAGGGTTATTAGCATGCAGCAGTGGTATCTGTGCTTGAGAAGAAAGTGAACATAGAGACTTGAGCAGACAGCTCTGGTACAATGTGTGACATTATGGTATGTTTGATTGTCAGTAGACTCTGTGATAGACATCGAATTGGGACAGGCAAGACCAATTTACACATGTTTTCATTTGAAGATGGCAAACGTTTCTTTTCAGATGTGGTTGTTTTGATTGAAGCTTAGAAACTGAACTCAGATCTAAAGTAGGCAGCAACCAGAGGTATAGCTAGATTAAATATCTTTTTCCCTTCTATCTTCCATTTCAAACTATCAATGCTTTTCTTCTCTTCACTCTAGGATGAATTCTTTCTACCTTTCCTCCCCTTCCCGCTTCAAAAGAAAACTTTCTCTATGAATAATCTGATGATGGGGGTATTGTTGGACGTAAGCAGCAGAGCCATGGCCATGACCTGGTGTGAACTTCTACATTATTGGCTATTTTGAGTCTTTGTGGCTATGTCATAAATTTCCCCTGGGACTGGACAATCTTCTCTTGGGGAAATTTTGTTTAAAACTATCCATACATTTCTATGAAAACATAGGTTTAATGCATGCTTTTTCCAAGGTCAGGAGAGGAGAAAACAAACCCCAGAGAGAGAACCCTCTGGCGTTCTGGTCCCAGTGGGACCTAGGTTATTTTCAGAAAATGTGGACCTGTTTAATGTGATTTTTATTATTATACTTTAAACAACTTACTTTGTTGCTTACTCAGTTAGTTATGAATCTGAAATACCCCTGAGAAAATGAAAAAACCCAAAACATTCAAACAACAATCCTCCCCAAAATACCCCTCAAACAGTCAGTGTGTGGATAACAGATAATATTTCTGATAGTGGTGATTTTAAAGGTGTCACCCATGAGTTGTAGGATTTACGTGCAGGTGAGCCCTGGTGCCCCTCAGATTTATGTGCTACATTACTAATAACAGGAGTCAGAGGGAGTTGAGGAAACGTTTACAGAAGCAGCTCACTCTGCTGTCACTGTACCAATTTCCACTGTCTAATCTTTCACCTCCATGGTCTCCACTAGATGCTACAGTCTCCTTAGTGCAGGACAACAACAATTGCCCAGCGTATAAGGATGTATCCCAAACCCATTAAATCTTTCAGCTCATTTTTTTTGTTGGGGTACTTGGCCTGGAGGTTTCAACATTAATTTTTGCTAAGGCCACTCAAGGCCTCTTCAGTTACAAGTACAGGAAGGAGCCTAAGAGTCCATTTAAACTGTGCATGACCCTTTTGTCTTGATCACTGACTTCCTCTGCCTTGAGTTGTGCTTTATTTTTGTTAAAGATTGCAATGTTAAAGGCTACAAATATTAAAAGTTTAGAGAAAAGGAAAAGCAACAGGACACAAAGGGCCTTGTTGGGGATCTGTAAAGACCAGAAAGGCAGCTTCCTCCTTTTTTTCTTTTTTTTTTCCCTTTTTTTTTCTGCAGAGGTAAATCAGCAATAAGTGATAAATTAGATGGCCTTGTAGTTTTTTAGTATTCCTCCATTCAGCATATGCAGAGTTATAGGGATCTGAGCTCTGAATAAGACCTATGGGCACCCATCAGATGATGATGATGTAGAAATTAATATAGCTGGTAGTCGTGACATAACTGAAAACAGCCTTTTTGATTTGCAAGAGATTGCAGTACAGATGATAATCATCAGATTGGAAGCTTTAATGGGATGACTTGTATTGCATCCTTTGATGTTTGATAACAATCAACACTCTTTTTTATCTAATAATATAGAAATAGCAGCCACAAGCTGTGATTGAATCCTGGTAATGGTTGAGCCATAGGGCTAAGCCCATCCTCCTCCCTGCAGCCATCCTGCCCTGCTATATCTCATCTGCCTGGTTTGTGGAGAAGCTTGTTTGCTGTGAACTGAACTCCTACAACTAAATGAGAGAATTTTGTATCCAAGCCAGTCCTACAACCACTGAACTGATGCCTAAAGTTCCTGCAAAATAGGCCCTCAAAACAACATTAGTGCAGAAAGATAGTTACCATTTATTGACAACTTTCAAGATGCACATCACAGAACATGCATCCATGTGACCAGGGATGTTACAGTTTTTATAACCTCTCCAGCTGCCCTTAACATGTATGTTATCTACAGCCCACTGGGGTACCAATTTCCCATAGAGACCACCCCTTGGAGAGGCTCTGGGCCCTCTCTATTGTTTTGTCTCTATCTTGCCGGTGTCTCTTCAAAGCACTGTGTCCTTAAGAGAGCTTAAGAATGTATGAGAAAACATTTTAGTAACTTCTAATACCACCCAGAAAAATCCATATAACCTATATAATCCTAAAAATCTATGAAATATACACTAAAATCCTTAGGCATCAGCTCTACCATGCAGAGAAAAAATGCCTCACAAACATAGTGCGAGAATTTTCCAAGTCCCACTGAAGTTCTCTTCTTCATCAAGACTTGGAAAACCCTGGCACTGCATTTTGCCAGGCACTGGAAGTTAGGACTCCCTGGTATTCACATCAGGGGATCTGGGGGGAAAGGAAAAGCCCCATCCTGGATTCCCATGGAACTGAATCCATGGATAGGACCCCAGTTCATTTCAGACTGAGGAGTCAAGGTAAACCTCCTGGTGCCATCCCATGGTGGCCCACCACACTAGGGTTGGGCACTTGGGCTTGGAGGGACTTTGCAGCTTCTGTGTAGCACCGACACTGAGTGTTTGAGGCTCGAGAGGTCTTCACTTTCACCCACCCCAGGTCTTGTCAGATAAAAGTCTTCCATCAATAATCTGTGGGATTTCAAATTTTAGATTTAAATGGAGCCTTTGGTTCTTATACTGAGAGAACAGCAGGGTCTGTGACAAGTATGTCTGCCACAAACCCATTGCTTGTAGAAAGCAGAACTGCTGATGAACTGCCTACAGTCTCAGGGTTTTCCTTCAGGCCCTTTAGTGATGAGGCAAATGTGATTTCAGATGAGTGCTCTCAAGAAGTTGGGTAAAGGGTCACTTTTTGTGGCAGTGGGGTTTTCTCTGGAATATGGCAGGGATTTTAGGGGCATTCAAGAAAGGGACTCCAATGGAAATGACGCCAGGGTGAACACAGGGATGGTGCACTTTGGTTGCATGTGAGCGTGAGAATTCCCTCCTTGTTTATTCCAGCATAATGAAAGTGGAGAGGGGATGTGAATTGCTGTCTATAAATACATCAGAGAAGTAAACACCAGGGAGAGAAAGGAAAGGAGCTAGTTCAGCTAGAGGACAGTGCTGGCACAAGAACAAATTGGTAATAAACTGGCTGTGAATAAATTTCAGATGGAAATTAGAAGCCGTGTTTTAATCAGTGTAAAGGTGATGTTCTGCAAAAGCCTTTCACTGGGATTTTGGGGGCTAACCCCTAACTAGTTTGCAGATGGATCTTAATCAATTTATTAATGTGATTGTGTGATGTGGTTGTCTCTAATATCAAGGGACTGGGCTCCTTGACCTATACATCCCTTTAGAGCTATGTTCCTACATGCTATATTTAGTAATTTTCTCTGAATTGCTGACGTACACTGAGCACAGAGAAATGCTCTATTCTAGTGGTGCAATGTTATTTTTCAAAAAGCATATCAAACTGTAAATGCACAGGGATGAGGATAGTGCTAGGCACCTTTTTATTTAACCCGCTTTAAAATGAAACCTGAGGACTAAATGGCTTTAGTCACTCAGAGGATATTGGCCATATCTCTCCCCACTCCATAACTAATTTAATTTCTGAAACTTGTGCTTCTGAAAAATATTGGCTGCTTAGGACTGCAAGTGTTAGAGGATATATAATATTCAAGGTTACTGTATGATTAAGGACTGCAAGCTGCCATCACATACACTAGGTGTTAGCACAGCCTTGTCCACAAAAAGACCAGAAACTAATCATTACTTTGCTGCTTCCCATAGTGGTAGACACTTCAAGCAATAGAGAAAGCAATTTCTTACTTAGAAATTGTTTTACTTTTTTTCCTTTGAACATCTAGAACCATCACTCTTGGGTCCCTCCCTTCTGATCGATTGATTGACAGTTCCAATGGAAAAAGGAGTTGGCTGCTAAAAAAAAACCCTGACCCCTCTCTCTAGTTTTGTACTTGGGTATGTGAGTTTTAAAATGAATCCTGTGAGACTAACTGAATGTGATTGGCATCTGCCACTGGTACAGTGAGGAGAGGAAAGACCTCCATTCCCGACGGGGAGAAAACCGACACCTTGCAAAGAGCTATTCTTTTTCCTTCATTCATCATCTCTCAGAGTTCTCAACAATAGCTAAATAACAGGAAATAAATTCTGCATTCTGAGTCTGCTTTCTGAAATGCCAAAAAGCAAATCAACAGCCTGCCTCTTCCTAGGCTAAGAGGTCTCAGAAATTAAGTCAAGCTGTGATGAATGTACCATAATGCTGAAATTCCAACAATGATTACTGTGTAAACATTATAAACAACTAGTCTGAAGGAATAATTTGTTTTGCATTGAACACAGTGCTCTAGTTGTGACTGTCAGCAAAATCTAATACTGGTCCCAAACCTCATTTTTATTTTAAAAAAAGTGTAATAAGCAGATCAAAGAATGTGAGAGAAGAAAGAAATCTAAATAGAACTGCATATAAGTTCAGAAAACATCCTCTGCACAAATGATTTGCAATCATAAAATGAAATTTGTTTATGTAGGTTTTAAAATATTGTTTGCCTCGTATTGGGTGTTGTGTGGAACAAAGCTTTTTGCATTTGAGCCCTGGATCCTGCTTTGCACCCCAGTGCAATGGGAGGCACAGGGCTGCTCGTGCTGGCAGGTGCAAAAGCGGAGGCACAGTGTTCATACAAGTCAGATTTATTTTGTGTCTCCAGTTGATAATTGCCTCAAATTTTGACAGAGCTCTGAACATCAGCTTTGTGACATGTCTGCCAATCGCCTGTGCAAGACATGCAGTGCAAGTGCTCTGCTCACATGCAGAGGTTGCTGGCTTGGAGCTGTGCCAGCAGTGGATGCTTGCTCAGAGCACTGTGAATTAGCAGTTCCGTTCCTAGGAAGGAAACAGTCATCTGCTGTCAAAGTACATTGAATCAGTACGCCTCCTACAAAGACTGGGGATTAGCCAGAGACTTCCATTATGTTCTAGTCCCTTTAACTAAACTACTATTTTTTTGATGTTGGAGTCTTTTTTCCTTCTAGCCAGGGGGAAGTGTTAGGAGGGAAAGCCCAAAGTAAATGATGTTTTACAGGTTCTTGACTTTGGGAGCATATTTCCATCTGATCCTCTTCTCTGAACTGTGTAGCCACCTTTTTAAAACTTAGTTTGTTGGTCATGATATGCAAATACAGAATACTTTTTTCTTTTTTGTCTGCATTTTCCTGGGGGAAGAAAGGAAATACAGCCTGATGTATGCTTAAGTTTCAAACTGGAAAGCAATCTTAAATCATAAAAGTATCTTTTAATGTAGGTACAACTCATTTACCTGCCAGACCAAATTAATGTGTTGAAGCATTTCTGTTTGGTGATGCTGATACCACTCCTGGGTGGTATCTACTCTGTGCTCTTCACAGCCTGATGCTCCAGCAGCAGTAAACTGAGCTTGTGTAGGAGCCCAGCTGAGGGATTTTGACACAAGAAGTTATTTCTAAAAAACATGATGTTGAACTAATCTACCATGGAGAAATCTCCTGCTGCAATGGATTTTCCCCATCCCCTGGCAGAGACTTGTTAGGAAAAGGCAGTGAGTGGGTTTCAAAGTTTTGCTTTGAGGGTGCTATGAGGAGAGATGCTGTGCAGGAGGGGATGGGGAAAGGGTACCACAGAGGACACAGCTCTGCTCTTCCCCACATCTTTAAATTCCCAAGTGAAGAGTTCATCCTGGAAAATCATCTGATTTTCAGAGGGAGAAGAAGCAAAGAGGAGCTGAGATTTCACCTGGGCACAGGCCCCTGGAAATGAATGTTTGAGGATGGTCAGCAAATGCTGTGAAGCTCCTGTCCTTGGAGGCACTGTCCTCAGGGTTGCTGCTGCTCTAGTTAAACCCCACTTCCTTGAAATATATTAATTCTGTTTTCTTTGCAGTGGTAAAAAGTGGCAATATTACAAATGTGCAGCACTGGAGCTCGTAGCAGCCCTGGTTGTATAACCAGGTACCATGTAGGTATAATGATGAATTTTAAAAAGGAATGTAAGCAACTGAATACTGCAGAAATTTCTACAGGGATTTGAATGATTTCTGGAGTAAGCTGAGTTCAGTTTTGCAGATGTTCAGTGTGAGGAGACACCTGGGACAAAGCACAGATAACTAATTCAAACCAAGAAGAGTATCAGGAAGCCGGATGATATGGGTGGAGGAAATGTGGGCACCAATGTCTCCTCTGCTAGTGAGGAGTCAATGTTGAGTAGGAACAGGCTGAAAACTGTATCCCAGCTTGGCATCCCTTCTGTGGTTTGATACAAGGGAGAAGAGGGAGGGAGGGAGAGGGGCAAGGTGCTCATCTCAGCAGCCTGGGAACAAGGTCAACAGACCTTGCACTTTGAAAGGATGCAAGACAAGCAACCTTTGCTAAGGTTAAAGAAGAAATGAGCATAATGAGAGCTTGGGTCAGTCACAGACAATCAGTGAGGATGAAGCCCAGGTTGGCCAGCCCTGCTGGATGGAGGACAGAAGGCTGAGCTGTGGGCCAGGGAGATGGGCTGTGAGGCAGCAGGGTCTGGAAAGGATCAGGAAAGGAGTTGGTGGCCAAAGTGCTTACAAGCTGACAGCTGGACATTCAGGAGTAATATCAGGGAGACAGGATGAGCCTCTCACTGGGACTCCCTGAGACAGGTCTGTACTGGAGAGGGAGATCTGTGTTGTCAGCATGGAAATGGCAGCTGAATTTGTGCTGGCAGCGGAGAGGGGCCCCAGCACCAACCTGTGCAATCCTCCAGGAAGGAGAAAAAGGAATTAATTCTTCTGGTGATTAAATGAAGCAGGTAAAAAATCCAAGAGGTTGATCTAATTGGGGGTGTGGAATATTTTCCCATTTAGCAAAACTCTGTAAGATTGAATATACTAATTTTGCATTTTAGAAGTTTTTTTTTTTTTTTAAATGCATGTTTCATTTAAGCAGTGGCCTCACACTTCACAGAAGGACACAGAATCCAAAAGGAGCATCCTAACCTGAAAATACACCCTGCAACCAAAGAGCTCTTTCCCATCATCAGCAAAACCACTATGGCACAGTTAGAAGTGCTGTGGACAGAACTTCCAAACAGAGCTGCAGAAAAAATGTTTTCAACAGGCTGATTTGCTGAGAGCAGCTCCGATGATTGTTTATGTTCAGCTCACTTGTGTGAGGGTGCCCACAGAAAGCTTGATGGGCTGTTTATGCCCTTGCAATAATGGAGATTTCTTTTCATATAATGGGAGCTAGAAAAGTGAAGAAAAAGAAAATAGTGGAGTTGGTAAAGCACCCAACCAATTGTGTGAGTTCTGCAGTCAAACATCAAAGCCCATGGATGTATTAATAGGGAGGCAAAGATCAAGGAGTGCTGGCAGAGCAAATAGTGTGGTGGCAGCTGCACACAAGCAGGCAGGCTGCTCCTCTCAAAGCTGCAATGTAAAAATGAGAGAAATGCCCCTGCAGTGACAGGAGGTTTATTTGTCACCACTCTGTAGCGTGAACGTGGCTTTTAGCAGTGGCATGTTCTGCTTGTACTCTTCAAAATTCCATGCCTTGTCTTGCCTTAGGTTATCTCTTCCCATTGCTGTACCCTCAGATCCCTGTTATGTTTGGCAAGTGGAATGATGGCCAGGAGCTGGTGTGTGCTTCTGTGTACATTGGGTGCTAAACCCTGAGCTTCACTTCACAGCAGCTGTCAGGCTTGTACACTGTAGAGATCCCCAGTGAACCGATGCACTCAATCAGGAGAGGGAGTGCTCCAGTGCCTGTGCAATATCCTGCCAGAATTCTTAGATAAACAGGGCAAATGGGTGGCCAGACACCCTGGGCTGGCAGGATTCCTTACTGAGCTGTAGCTTTCTGATGCTGGGATCCCCCCAGACTGCTGGGTGGAAAACTCTGTCAAAGGTGGAGCCAAGGAGACCAAGACTGGCCAGACACTGCAAATGAGTTTTTAAGGCCAAATCCTATGACTTCAAAAGCATCATTGTCTTTTCAAAGCTATTTCTTAGAAGAAGGAATTCACAGAAACCCATATGTTTACATGCAAATCAGTCTGTTGGAGGAAATCAACAGGAAAGAAAAGACTTGTTTAGCATTTTTCCTTCTGACCCTATTTTTCTATGCTGACATGATTGCTTGGAAGGGCTTCAGAGTGCTTAGGTCTCCCTTGCTACAAAACCTAGCAGGGTTGCCATATAATTAAACAGAAGTGCAGCAAAAATGTTGCCAAATTACCTAGCGATCATTTAGTTTACTAGGGAGGGAGGAGAGAAAAGCCTGTGTAAAGCAGTCACTGCAGCAGGGGCAAGGACTGTGGGTACACACAGAAAAGGAATGAAACTGTCATTATTAACCTAATGGTAGCATGGCTGGAAGATTGCAGGGTTTTTTCTATAACAATACCAACTGCTGTCTTTATTTATACAGTCTTAATTTTTTTATACCTCTTGTTATGTTGTTATGTTCTGTTTTATAAAGACACATGTGAGGCTCCCAGCAGCATTAGCTCGGGGACTGGCTTTTTATATTTCCCCTATGCAGTTGCAGACTGCCATGGAAACAATTCCTGGTCCAATTGCAAGACTTTTTTTTTTAACATAACTTTCTTACTCAGTTATTTTTGTTTTTAAATATTTTGATGTGCCGGAGAAATTTTTATAATAAGTACCAGCAATTGACTTATGGAATGTAGTTTTAATTAAACTGCAGAAACAATATCTGCTACAGTACTAACAAACTGTTATTAAAGTCATAAAAGTGAAGGAAACGATTTATTGAGGACAAAACAGAGGGAAGAGTGAGCAGAAAGATAGCTAATGAAAGGCAAGTAAGGGTTTGGCAGCCCTCTACAGGGCAGAGTGGAGCTGGCGAAAGTCCAGCTGGAATATGTTTCCTAATTAACTTTAATTTTACACTTTTAAATTCGGACTGGATTGCAATATTGTCCTTTGTCACGTGCGTTTCTCTCGCCGAACTCTTCTCATCGAGCAGGGATTTTACATTGAGAAGCGAGCGTGTAAATAAATAAAGAAAACCAATTGTCATGAACCATTTCGGTTTTCAAGACTATAGGATACGCTTTTAATGCCCCTCTCGGAGCTCGGCGTTCAGCTGTGGGGACTTCATTAACACGCTCATTAGTACTATCTGATTCAGTGCTGCAGCCTTTCCCTGGGAACTGCGAGCAGCAGCTGCGGGAGCGGAGCAGCCCGAGCTAACGCATATGTTAATAACACTAATGCTGGAGCATTTGCTGTTGCTGAAAGGGAGAGGCAGTAAAATATCTGCGCTGTCTCTTGCTACGCTTAAAAAGAAAAAAAAAGACCAATGCAACATAAAATAAAGCTATCTGCTCGGAATGTTTATAGTCAGTATTTATAGATTAGTGCAGTAAGTTGGAAAATCAAATACTACCATGCACACATGAAGACCCATTTAATGAATTATTCAGGAAGATCTATTGTAAAGTGCTCCACTGACAAGGAAAGCAAACTAATGTTTCAGCAAGTTGAACGGAATCCGCCACCCCTGACCTGCCAGCCTTGCACCATCAGTAGACCTTCGCTGGAGCAAATTCGGTTTTTCATCTGCTCTCGGTGCACGCTGGTGGTGGCACGAAGGAGGTGCAGCTGCACCTTGGGGTCGTGCTGGAGGTTCTGCGAGGAGTCAGCCAAGGTAGCAACGTCTCTGTAGCCAGCGGGGAAATGAGCCAGGGTGCTCCACTCCAAAACACACAGGCGTGGCTCCATATTTGGAGATATGAAATGTATTTGGTGCCTTTGCTGCACTGAATGAAATTACCAAAGTCATCAGAAAAGCAACCTGATCATATTTCAGTACCGTTGTAGGCTTTCCAGATTTGTCGTTCTGTGTTGGCCCATTTTCAGCACTTCCACCATGAAAGGTGAAATTGGGATCTGAGGTGATAGGTTTTTGAAATTTTCACCTGCTAGGCTTCTTGGCTTGTGTCTTTTTCCTGTGGCATTAGAAGATCCACTTACGGGTCACTTACTGGTGTCTGGTGTCAGGAGAGTTTCCCTGCTCCTGTTTCCCATGACTAATATCCTGCCAATGTCACCTTAGCAAGTTGTGCCTCTGCATAGCATGGGAGAGCTCTGCCCACAGTAAATGCTTATGAAGAGGGCATAAAAGCTGTGCTTTTAATAAAAAGATTTTGTACATGCTACCTTGCAAATGTAACTTAATTCTGGTGTGAAAGGTGGTTTCAGTGCCACTGGTCACTCACTAGGGCTCAGATACTGTGTAATGTGCACCTCTCCACTCATAAAGAATGAAATATTAATTTTGCATGAACTACTTAAAGATAAAATAGGTTTTCACCCCTCTTTGCCTGATTGCAGCATTACCACCTGGGTACCCTTATTCACATGGGATAAATCTTCACTTCTGGCCTTCAGTATACGCTTGAACTTGTGAATTTTTCATGCTATTTACTGTGGGTTTGTTTTCCAGCACATGGTCTCTGTTAAATACTGATACATTTTCAATTATTTTTTAATCTGATAAAGCTTTCTGCTAATTTTGTTTGAGCTAATAAGCAATTCACTCTTCCAAACTGTGTTTTCAGATCTTTTATCTGGAATCCCAATCTCCATTGCAAATGCTGCTTTCTGCTCACCCACTGAGGCTTTGCACACCAAGATGATACACAGCACACTTGAGTGACTCCATGATTGTAGACTTGAAAAGTGTTTGGTCCAGCAGTGGGCAATTTTTCCCCCCTCCATATCTTTATATTTCACATTTGAATGTATATTGTTCTGTGTTGCTATTGCAGTGTTACTTTGTAGCCTCAAACTCTTTTATTTCTGTAAATGCAAGATGCCCTTCAAGTTGAGCTGTGGTGACAAAATCCGAGATACTCTGCAGAGCTGCAGTATGTGAGGAGGACTTGAGTGAGAGGGGTGTGGAAGCCTCAGCTCCATCCTTCTAATAAATTCACACCTGGTCTGAGCACCATTTTAATTATAACCTGTCAGGAGAAGGCTTACCCAGTGGCAACTCTGACTAAATCCACAAATTCCCCAGTGATATGGATATGTTTTTACTGGCACAGGGTGAATGAGTTGTGTTCAATGAAAACCGTGGTGGCTTTCATATTTATTTTGCAAAATGAAGTGCTCTGATCTTCTTCATCAGTCTTATGTGGACAACTTTCTTCGTGCCTTAACTGCAGCCCAGTTTGTGTGCCGCACAGGTTGGAGCTCTCTCTTAAAAGAGGTAGATATTTTTAATTTTCTTTTCTGTGCTCTGTAATTACCAAGTTAAAATAAGGGCCAGGACCCCCTCCTCTGGCCCTGGAGCACTGACCTTTGCTATTGAGAGGACCTTTAGAGGGGTCAAAGTGGCAAAGCTGGGCACAGTCACTGTCCATCCATCAGGATGTCACTGCAGTGCCTGCTGGAGCTGCCAGGATGGGATTGGTTCCCTGTCCCAGCCACACACACACAGCACTGCTGATAAAGCCAGTGTGGTTGCAGCATGTTGTAAGTTACCTACTGCTTGATAGGTGTGGGGACCCTGCCTACAAAGTATCATCACAGAGCCAATTTGTACTGTTGAACCAAATCCCTTAGAAACTGCTTTCTAATGGAAATGATAATGAAACTTTAATTATAACTGTGCTACTTGCTTCCCTGAGTGTACTCATGCCATTAGATGGTTTCTGCTAAGATAGTGACATCTTTCAAGCTAATTTCCAAACATATTTAAAAAACCCAAAACCAAAACTCCCCCCAAAACACCAAAAGGATGCTATTACCTGTGATGTTACAACTGTTGGTACTTTTTCAGGGTTCATCAAAATTTCATTGCCATTAATCAGAGATGTGACCAGAGAGTAATACAGTTCCTTGGGTTATAGACTGAACAGAAATATTTGCATGAGCCAGAAACATTTTTTTGATGAAGTTTTAGATTTTTAATTTGTAAAGAATTTTTCAGTACAGCAGAAAGGCTTGTACAGATCATTGTTTGGGCAGCATGCAGGAGAGGTTTTATTCAGGTGATTAAGCACATTGTTCCCATGTGACTAATAAGGGAAAAATACAGTGCAATCTTTCATCACTTATATCTGTATCAACATGCTATGCAACAATTTTGCAAAAAGGGCTATTTAACGTATTTTTAAAAGATGAACTATTCCATTAACTTCAGTTGCAGACTCTGTGGGTAGGACTAGCCATTATTGCCATTCAGAAAAGTGCAGCTGGAATGAGACTACATTAACCCGTTTATGCATGAGATTATTTGAAGATCAACTAAAAATGCCCAAGTCTTTTTTGCATGATTAAGTGTGCAATTCAGTTGTGGATTGAATGCAGATCATTGTGTGTCTCCAGTGAAAAATAAGGCGGGATTATTTGAGATGTTGTAATCTTATCCCTCCTGGCACAACTGGCTTGTGCTGGGTGGGGTTGTCCCCTGTGTGCCACCTTCTCCTTGGTGGTTTGGCATATTGAAAGGCTGTGTGCGTGGAGGCAAGAGCTGGCAGAGACACAGAGAGATCTTGGAAGGGATTCATCATTTCAGCCTCATCACTTTGGGGTGTAACCAACTCAGGTAACATCACCAGTAGTGAGAAGCAGCTTGCAGACAGACACCCCTGTGCTGGTGCTGGGATGTGAACAGGCAGGTTAGCCCAAGGCACAGTTTGCTCTCACTGCGTCCAAGTCCAGACTTTAGAACCCAAGTCTTTTCCTTTTCTAGGTAGACTTGAAAAAGAATAATAATAATAAGAAGAATGATAATAAAGGTGCAATCTTTCTGATACTGCTAGCCAAGAGAGACAGGGGAGGCCTTTGCAGCATTACAGCACTGGAGAGTTAGGAGAGATTTTTCACTGTTGCTTTTAGAAAATGGGAAGAAAAAAGGCAGCCACTCCAATGCAGGACAGTGTAAGAAAGGACAATGTTCTTAGTTTAAAATAGCCCCAGAAAGCAATTACTCTTCTTGTGAGAAGTGCAGGATTCCTGGGTACTTCTTAAGCCTGTCCTGCAGGTACAAATGTGCCTTTTAAAGTTTAACCTGCTCTGTGAATCCTGCTGGGAACTCCTTTTTCTCTCCTTGGCTTTGTTGCTGTATCTCCAGCTTGTCTGTGTGAGCAATGCCAGATTGCAGTAAAGAAAAGTTGTCATTACAACTTGGAATAAAGCCTTCTTCCCTGTGCCACACAAGGGGCTTGCTTCTTAGAGATAAGGTTAGCACCTCTGGCTCCAGCAGTACCCTTGAGTTAATGATTATCATATCCCAAATGCAGAACTAGGGGAATGAGGATGGTGCTGGTAAAGGGAAGATACTGGAGGGATGTGCTGCCTTTGACATGACAGAATACATCAGCTGTGAGCTGAGGGCTGGATCTGTTGTTTAGTGCCCACGGTAACTTACTTTGAGTGCTTTCCCTCTGCTTTCCTTTCAGCTTTGTATTCCAGTCATTAATTTATATAACATGCTGGGATTGGGAAAAACAAGGGAATATAATTCTGCCAAATACCACACTATGGGGTCTGGCCTTTGCTCCTTGCTGCTAAGCAAAGTGAAAGAGGAGTTAACATATGAACTGTGGGACAAGGCAGATTGTTTCCAGGTGTGCATTACCTGTTCTGTGAGTACAAAATCCAGCCTGCAAACAGTCCAAACTTTCTGTATTTGGAAAAAAAATTAAAAAAAGGAAAAAAAATATAAGGAAAAAAGTGAAAGAAAAACCCTGCGTGCACTGCTCAGGAGAACAGCTTAACATCTGGAATAGCCAACTTGTATAGATCATGTTCGTCATCTTCCTAATTGGCACTTTGGTTAATGAGCTAATTGGTGGCAGCACGAAGTGGCTGTATTAAATTGGTAGAGCAGGTTGGTGCACAAGGGCTGCATGAACATCATGGCTGGAGCTGCTTAAATTATTTCACTTTGCAGCAGAGCATCCTCTTGTGGTCTCAGAGCCCTTGGTCTGCTCCCTGTCTGTCATCCTGTGCACCCCTGCAGCTCCATGAGGGCTTTTCTCCATAAAAAGCACTCAAGGTAGCACTTTGGCCTTGCTCCTTACTGCTCCAGGCCTGGAAACAGGCAGCTGTCTCCCCTCAGTGCATCTCAGTTGTACAGGCAAGATAAAAGTCTATGTACTGTCCTTTTAGACAGAAAAAAATATCTGTGCCTGGCAGTCTGTGCACAATGGATTTACTGTCTGCACCATCTCAGGAGTGTGAGATTTTGTTATCTCTGTTGTTCCACTGTGCACAGGGAGATTGTTGTGCAGTGACCAGGAATCTGGGGAGAAGTGCAGGCTCTCACTGGAGTGTGGGAAAAGGTATGCACCAGGTTCCTTCTTGCATCACTTGTGCAAAGCCAGACCAGGAGAGGAACGATGCCTAAACAGTATCAGGTCCAGAAGGAAGAGACACTAAATCAGAGGGGAGATCAGAAAAGTGCAAATTGCCCCTCCCTGCACATGGGGGTTTGAGTGCAGTACAGCAAGTCCCAGCACGGTGTGCCCCCAGGGCAGTCTGTACCCCCACAGGGGAAATGTGGGGCCGGCCGGGGACCCTGCAGAAGCTGGAGCATTCCCAGGAGAATCAGTGACCAGCTCTCTGAGCTTTCAAGGCCCTTGATCCTCACGTGCCACATCCTGTGGGAACTGCCCTTTACCCATGGGGTGGTGACACATTGCAGTGGGGATGTCCCTGTGCAATGCAGTCCTCGGTACAGAGCCTGTCCTTTCTTCCACCAGCTCACAGGCTCCCCTGATCCTGAATGATAGTGCTTTGTTATTTTTTATATATTGGAGGATTTCTTGTTTAATAATTTTGTCCTTAACATGGCACTGTTCATCTCTATTCACGATCTCTGGATTTCAAATGAACATTCCCTACAGAGCACAAATTTACATGGAAATCCTTACAAATGTGGGGAAAAGTACACTTTGTGTCTGCAATATGATTTTCTACTCCAGAAACTTCCTTCAAATATAAAACTGTACAGTTCCAGTAAAGAAATAGTACTGTGACACATGAATTTTGTTTTAAATTAAACTCTAAGGCCCAAGCTTTAGAATCAAATCAGCCCAAAATCTTGAAGGTCTCAGTACCTGATGTTAAAGAGCCTAAATCCACATTTACAGATTTACCCCTCCAAACATCCCCGCTATGCCCTGTCCATGCAGGCACCAGCAGCTGAAATGCCCTGGCACCAGCACCCTCCCTCCTCTTCAGGAAACAGCCTGGAATACAGAAAATCTCTGCAAAACAAAGTGCACATCTTATTATACAACCTCTAAACTGCAATTTAGAAAACAAATAGCTTCTTTTCTGGCTC
Organism: Pithys albifrons albifrons; assembly: GCF_047495875.1. Classification (NCBI taxonomy): domain Eukaryota; kingdom Metazoa; phylum Chordata; class Aves; order Passeriformes; family Thamnophilidae; genus Pithys; species Pithys albifrons. The sequence goes on along the minus strand of NC_092465.1, from coordinate 7,785,254 downwards.
CCCAAAGCTACTGTGAAGAGAGGTATACTTTGTCTTTCCAAGGTATCTAATGTTATCTACAGGGTCCATATTTTCAATTGTTATAGGATGGGATTAATGGAGTAGAATTCTGACCTGCAGGTTAGGGAGGAAGCAGGGTAAACCCATCCAGTTTTCCAGGGGTGCTTCACAGAGCCTGTAGAAGCTGATTTCAGAAATACTGTGAAAGTGAAATCTGATGAACTGGAAGGACAACCAGATTACAACATAGGCAGGACCAAGATTTTGAATTGAAAGTGTATCAGCGCACAAACAGATAAAAATAACCAAAGCCTCTTCATTTGAAGGCTAGCAGAGGAATATCTTTCTAAGGTATGCTTTTATAAGCATTAAACAGTTTTTGGCACTGTAATAATCACAAGGTCCAAAAAAAATGAAGGTAGAAAATTGCCTTTTTCTGGGAAAGAGTGCTGTTAATATTGAAATCATTTAAGCAGCCAGACTGTGTGAAGGGCATCTTTATTCCCCTTTGGCACATCATGACTTCACTTCGATCAATGCAAGCTACATCTCCAAGGTTTTCTTTGTCTAAACCAGCTTTGATCAACTCAATTGCACAAATTTCTTCAGGCTGCCTTTACAGTAAGAGTGTGTGCACTGTGCTGGTTGCTGGTGACCTGTCCTTATCCATATGACCTTTATGATGAAGAAACAAGATTTAGAAATGAGATTTTTAGATGAAGAAATAGCATTTAGATCTCAGTGGATCAGCAAGAGGATATGGTTGTGAATTGTTGCCGGTATCTGGAGCTGCTGGGTTTATTCCAGCCCGTGGCTTGGGGTACCTGTGCGTAGCCACTGGAAAAATGTGGAAAATTCATACATAAACAAAGGACTGAAGGTGCCATGGAAATGCTCTCTCTGGTTGTGGGCTGGGCAGGCTGATCCAGCCAGGTTTGGCAGCCCAGGGAGGGAGGGGATGTGTTGGGGGACTGCTGGATTTTTGGGAGCAACAGGTCTCTTTGGCATCAGGAGAGAGGGAGCTGTAACGAGGGGACAGGAGGAGAATTCAACAGGCACAACCCACCTGCTTTTAAAGAGGTTCAGTTGTTAAAATGCTTTTGGTTTTTAGTCTCCTGCTGGAGATTCATCTTTTAACTGGTAAGTCTTCACTTCTCTCCCCTGTTCTTCCCAAAGGGAGCAGGTGCCTCATGGCTGGGAGGGTGAGCCTTTTCCTCCCACCTGCCCCAGGCAGAGACACGGCAGGGAAGGACACAGGAGACATCCCAAACTCTTGCATACATGGAGAGTAAATCAGGGTGTTAAACAAAACCTCTGCTCTCAGCTGGCTAATGTTTCAAAGGAAAACATTTCAAACGCTGAGAGAGACTGTGCAGTTAGCCAGTGATGCAATTACATGGCTGTAAGCTGTAGAAACTCTTTCAATGTGGCACATATTAAACCTTTCAGAGGTAGTGCTTTGATTTTTAATTTTACGCTGTTGGCAGGCAATCAGGGTCTTTAATAGTATGGGGGCCAGAGGGAAAATGTTTCAAAACAGCAAGGATCTTATCATAGTGTGCAATTAATGAATAATTATTAAAAACCAGAAATAGCTGGAAGAGCAGGCAAGAGCTGGCAATGCAATTCTCTGGTTTCAGGCCTATAATGAAATCTCAAGAGAGGGAAGTATGATATGCAGCTTTGTGCAATTAAAGCTTGGATTTTTTCCCCCTAGTTGAAAGATCAGTGATGTTGAAAAATATACCTGTCACTTGGGTTTGTTTTTAAGCCATTTAATTGTCGTGGTAAAGCATTTAGCATTAAAAAGTATGGAGATCCTCTTCTGTAAATTATGAATTTTGGGGATTCTTTCTTTCAAACAGTAAGATTTTGATTACTTTAAAAAAGATGTTTGAAAAGAAGTCTGCTAGCATAGTCTGAATGTGTTACCCATGGGAAAGGAATGCAGTGATGTTCTGTTATTGCTCTGACTGGTGAGTTTGTCCAGGAGGACAGCAGAGCTGAGAAGGAAAGATTTCATGTGGATCTCCATGACTGTTGGATGCTCTGCCACAGGATAATGCAACAGGGAGTACTGATATACATTGTGCTTTGCTTCAGCATGATAAAGAGCCCTTTAAACCAAATGCTATCTTATGGCCTAACCAAAAATAACATGAAATCTTACACTCCTCCACCAGGGAGGCCTTTGGAAGAAACAACTTGACCTTCAGACTCAAAGCTTTATGTTTTTTTTATTAAAGTGCAGCTGTGACTGTGTGTTACCACTGGTCTTGTTTTTCTAAAGAAAAGGGAGCTTTAGAGTTTGCCTTTTCACTTGAGGAGAATAGGACCTTCCTGCTTGGAAGTGGGAACAACTTATATGCTTTTAAAGCCTCATAACAAGTCTAATAGTTAAAGGTGTAACACTTGTGTTTTGTCACTGAAATCCATTAGCCTGTGGCACAGGAAGAGTGGCTCTGGCATGAAGGCTTGAAGATGCATTTTTTTGAGCAGCCTCTATGAGTACTGAGCCACATTTGCTCACTGCTGTTTCATTATACATGAATAAAACACAGCAAGAGTTATTTACAGCTATTAGACATTTCTACATGCAATATTAAGAGAGGTTTTCCATTAGCTGTGAGATAGAACAGCTTGAAGTGTGTGTGTGCATGTGTGAGTATGTTTCCTGGCTGCTCATATCCTGCATTTCTGTCCCTGGTGTCATCCTCTGGTATTGGCACACTGCAGGAGTGTAAGATGTGGCACCTTCTGTGCAGTGCCTGTGCTCTGGTGCATGACTGGTATTGACAAAAACAGACTGTGAATGACTCGGAGCCGTGCTGAACGGGGGAAAAACTCTCTCGGTTCCTTGGAAGGCTTTCTGGCTTGAGCACACTTTTGCATATTTATTTAGACACTTTGATTGTCACAGAGCATGGCAGCTCTAAAGAACTTCACAGACTAGAAAGTGCTTCTTGAGAAGCAATTAGATTTCCCAGACACATTACATTGGAAACCAATGGCACACTGTCAGGGTGGATGCCAAATTGGCTGGTGAGGTCAAGTGAAACCCAGCATAAATGAGTGGTGGCATTTCTTGAACTGTTTCTATGAGACAGAAGTCAATCTTCACCCTGCACCTCGTTTCTTTGTGCTGGGTGTTTTGTTTTCTGGCCTCAGGTTTATTTCTGTTTAATTTTCTCCCAACTCTGGTCCCTCTCGTCACTCCAGGGCATTGGTGATATGGTGTAAGTGTGTGCTGGCTTCTGTGAGAGGCTACCCAGAGCCCTGTCCTGGCTGAGGGACATAGACTTCCCAAGAGAGGGAGGACCCTCGCTGAGCTTTGCCAGCTAATGGTACAGGAGGCTGCACCTCTGAAGGGACAACTTCAGACATGAGCAAATGGTCCACCTTTTTGACGGAGCTTTTGCAGTGCCTGACCCCATTCCCAGGCAGGGGTGGGTGCAGCAATGTTCCATCCACTGCTGTGTGCCCATGAGTGCATGTGAAGAGCATCTCACTAATGTTCATTTGATCCTGAAACACCTTCTGAAGGCAGTAGCTTTTTTTATTTTTACTTCTCCCTTTAAAGTATGGAGGCAGAGGGTGCACCAGTGGTTTGTTCCAGTGTCATAAGTGGCTTCAGCTCATGTCATTAATGGAAAATCTTGCCGGATCCCCTATAATGCAGTGCCAGCTCAGCAAGCTCCAAGGAGCTCTTGGGTAAAGTGCTCTCCATTTTGAGACTATCGTCAGCAGCTTATCACTTGATTTATCTTCTATTTCCAGGTGTGGAACTAAAAGTAAACTGTCATTGTAAATCACTAATTCAAGCAGAGTGAGTGAACAGAGTACAGTTTGCTTATTTCAATACCACTTAATTAGACAAAAGAAAAAAAATCCCTTGATCTATAGAAATGTACAATGCAAATTCTTTCTCTCAGTGCTTCAGGTGGGTAAAATGTCCCTTTGAGTCCCACAAGCCTGCTGCTTGTCTTGTTACAATAGACTTTTAATTTTGTCCCTGGGACCAGAATGGGAAGAAGCTTTTTTTAAACTCCAACCCAGTATGTGTCTCAGTCTGGGAAAGAGTCCCTGCCTTCTCCTGCCACATACACCACCACTGACACCTCTTAACCCAGCTTCGAGCCTACTGACCATACTTGCCCATTTTTTAATGGGCACTCCTTTAATTTACACTCCTTGCTGATCGTGTAAATGCCATTTTATGTCCCAGTAGTCCTGGAAGAGATTGAACTATGTGTCTTCCCCAAAGGTGTTCTCATCTGACTCTTGTTCCAAATCTGCTTCCAACTGTAAATTGTGCTTTTGCATGAGTAGACCTTTTTCTCTACCCACCCCTGAATTCCTTGAAGCTGGAAAACAGAATCATTTACTGGATCATTGGGAATAACATTTTCTTGTGGCATGCCATTTGGGAAAAATAAGAGATTCTCGATATAATCACTGCCTTCAGCCTCTCTCTTACCACCCCCTTTCTTCTTCCTCCATTACCCTTTAAGCTCCTGCTGCACTGCTGGGTGACTGCACATTCAGCATTTGCATCGTGTCCCTCCCTCTGCTCTTCATCTTGCCAGTATAAATTGCTCCAGCAACCTCATAATTTTGATCTGCAATCATTTTGCTCTGCTAGCTTATGGCAGTGCACAAACCAAACACTCCCTTTCTTTTCATCCAGTGCTGACTGCTGGTGTACTGATCTCAGAGTAGCTCTGGAGCTGAGAGGTTTGTGAGGTGCCAGGTGCACCAAAAGGCAGATTAAAAATTAAAGCTGGAAGACAGAACATCCCTTTTAAGACACCATCCAATGTTTTTTTTTCTTTCAGGATTACCCTCTTGATATTTAAACACAAACTTATAAACCCAATAGCCCACTGTAAAAGAAATATCCCTTAGAAAACTGAGCAAACAAACAGCACCACCATCTTTTGATTTACTGGTGTGATCTTTTTTTCCAAAACTTATTCTGTAACAGGCTTTTCTATCGTGGCTAAAAGAATTGTGTTGTACACAAGATTTTCTCATTCAGATCAATTTGCTAAATTTTCATTTAGTTTCAAAGTGGTTCATTTCGTTGAGGCTTCATTTTGTTCAGGCTAGCAACTCGAGAGGTTTCCTGTAGCTTAGAGAGATTGCTTTTGAATTGGTACATTATTCAGCCATGAATTGTTTCTTTAGTATATGAGCAGCTGAGTGGGACTTTTATTACAAATATGAGTTTGAGTGCAGAACAACTACTATTTTTGCCAAATAAAGAACATAAAATTAAGCACAGGTCTTCATAGTATGTTGTGATGCTTTTCCACGTTGTGTGCACTGGGTGTTTTTTTAAGCACTTAGCAAAAAGCTCCTGTAGGGCATGATAACATAATTGACTGCACACAGAATTTTTAAAAAACCCAAACCAACAGTAGAATCTAGAAATTTGGCTACAGTAATAAGAATTGAAACTGTTTCCTCATTATCTGAAGAGGTAAGTGAAAACATTTGGTCTTTGTGATCAGCTACTAATTAAACAGGTCTTGAGCTGCATTTAGCACCTGATCCTATTGCGAAGTTCTGAGTGAGTGTAACAGGATTTCGGCAATCACTGAGGTAATGAGGTGGTGCAGAGTAGCAGAGCAACTGCAAGCCCAGTGTTATGCACCAGCCTTTAAAAATATGGTTTTCCTCCGAGTTGTTTCTTGTTGTTTACCAGTGTACATGATTGCTTTTACCTGCCTTGAATTAGTTTCCACCTCTATCCACAGGTTGTTTTGTCCGATAAAGTTAACTTGGGTAAATGCAAAACAGTAGGAAAAATGTCTGGGTTTTGAAGATGCTGTCTCTGGTTTTAAGGAGATTCTGTAGAGGGAAGATTCCTGTAGCAAATCAGGTGACATTATTTGCTTAGAGTGTGAAGTAAATTGAAACACCTTGTGTGTCCCAGCTGTCTTAAGAAAGAGATGAAGGATCCCATCAGTGCCCCAAAGCAGATCTCCTGCTGTGTTTTGCTTTAACAGACTTTACTGGTGCAGCCCCAAAAGAGTTTTCCCAGACTTTAGAGGTGGAAGGCAGGGTGTGGAAGAGCATCCTATTGTCGCTCCACAGGGTTTGTTGCACCAAGTCCTGCTCTTGGCTCTGTGACTTCGAGGAGATCAGAATCCATTTTTTTACTCTGATACCATAGGAGAGAGCTGCTTGTCTTTTGCTAAGTGGTCAAAGAAATTTACTGCCACATGGTAAGATGATTTAGACTTTTTGTTTTAATCTCTTGACTATTTTATTTAAAACTATCTCTATTACCTCTTGGGATAAATCTCTTCCCAAGACATCTTAGTCAGTAGGTCTGAGTTGAAAAACTTATTTCAAAGGAAGAGGCCATTCTGGAAAGAGGATAAGAAAGGAAGTCTAGTGGATATAGCTATGTTAACAGGGGCAGAGCATCTACTTAATTACACAGCAATGTCAGAAGCAATAGGATTATCTGTTTCTGTCATGGTAAGGGTCAGCCGAAGACCAACAACTGAATTTAAGGTGCTGTATAAATGCATAGAGAAGTTCCCAAATGCTTATAATCACCCTCTCAGTTGCTGTGAATACTGATATTTAGTAATCTTCTTTCTCTCTTTCATAGTCATATTTTTATTATATGTGAAAGGGTTATTGTAAACGTCTTTTCCCATCACTGTGGTACTGTGTGAACTCAGTTGGAGGCAGCTGCATGAGGCTGCAAGAAGAAATGTGGTTTGTAATTTACAGTGGGGTAGATTTAGTCCTTGCTAAAATCCTCTGCATCTTCACTGTGTTCCAGAAAATGTCTTTATCACCAGATTCCAGAATTTACATTAAAAATGGCATAATGAAATAAAATACATTACTACCTCTTATTTGTTTATAGGATTTCCTCTAAAAATCACTGTTTTGTTCCTGTATTTTCTTGAACAGGAGGAGAGAGCAAGTTGTTTAGTAGTTGGAGCTCAAACTTAATTAGTTGCCTCAGGTCTGCAGAAATATCTTATAGTTCTTGGTGTTTCTTGGAAAGGTGCTACAAAAGATAGAGAAAGCTCCAATTCCACCTGGACTACTCTAGTTAGCTGTGGATTCATCTCAAGGAAATAAAAGTTAAAAGACCAGCAAAAATGGACCCGGTACAGCTTGGATAAAGAAAGGAGCATGCACTGTTTTTTTTCCAAAGTTAAAAATCATTATAAGGGAGTTTATTCCAAATAAATTGCATACAACAAAATGAGCCGACATCTTTTACTAATGCTGAGATACAAGGCTGAGATTGCATTTGTGGAGGAGAGGAAGAAATGCTGTTTGCTGTGAGCTGTGGCTCAATGCTATCTAACTGAGGCGTTTTGGGAGTCCCCAACAGCTATCTGGAAGCAAAGTGCAAATAGCACAGCACAGACAAGAGGCTCTCAAACCAAACAGTGCCCACACACTTGGTGAACCCATGCCCAGGTGTTTCCTTGAATGCCATTTGCAGAGCACATTTGCCTTCTTACCTCATATGGGAGACTTTGAGTCTCAGACTTTGAATTAAACTGCCAAAGCTGTGGTGACAGGGAGGAACACTCTTTATCTTGTATGTATATTCCTTGAAAAGGTTTGAGAAAGGAGGTTTTGACAGGTTTGCACTCATTACAGTTCTCTGGACAGCTCCAAAATGTAAATAAAAGGAGATTCATGTGTTAGCAGAGAAGAGACTTTGCTGCAATCAAAATGCTACAGCTCCCTGAATGGCCTTCTTGGAGGGAACCTGCAAACAAGCCCTGTTGGGCTGGGACATTTTTCTTGGCACGATTTCAAGGAGCTTCAGCACTGCCCAGGGGTTTGATTCAAATAATAAAAGGTTAGGCCTAATTAAAGAATAAACCTTCCTTGTTGTGTAGCATTTACCTTATGTTTTCCCCATTAACAGGATAGCCAGGACATGCTTCAAAGAGTCAGACTGGAATTCAGCTGTCATTCACCTGCAGTGCTGGAATTGCCACTGTAGGTGTGTTGGCCATGGCTGAGATTCCCCCTTTCCACACCCCTTCCAAAACATAGCTGTTTGCTGCCACAAAATACCTCATTTCATTTCTCTTGCTGCTGTTTCCAAGCAAGAAAGCCTTCCTCACACTCCTGCAGATTATAGTCTTCCTTAAACCTTAAAATAAATTGGTTCTGAGGATGTGTGAAACTCCAGCTTTCATTTTGAAATTTGTTTGTTGTTTTCCCTCCAAAAAGCGAGGAATCTGTTCAGGCTTGCTGTTGTAGAAAGAGCAGGCTGTCAGTGTGTTTAGAACACAGGAGATCTTCAAGCAGCCTTTCACCTGCCCATTCTAGGGCTGTGATGGGGAAAAAGAAAAGCTTGGGCTGTGTAGTTTGTGCCCACCATTTGCTGCCACAGCCCCATCTCACCAGAGCCATCTTACAACAACTGCAGCCCTGCTCTGCTGCATCCACCCTCCCTTCCTTTGGCAGGAATGTACCTTCCAACTGGGACAGCCAGCCTCACCCACATCAGCAAATATAAAAAATGCAAAATGTTATGATAGAAGAGTTGCAAGGCCAGGCCATGTGCAGGGGGAGCTCCAGAAACAGTTTGGGTGGTGCATGGAAGTGTGGCCAGATTAGAAACCCAGGTGAAGGATGAAGCAGGAGGTTTGATCCAATGCAGGACTCTAATTCTCTCATTCCATCAGGGAAACTGGAGAATGAGTATCTTATTGGACTGGCACAGTCACTGTTCTCATGGATAGAGGAGAACAAAGAATTTGCCTTCATGCCAGTGGTGCCACAGCTGCCTTGTGCATTTCTGCTCTTCCATACCCTGGATCCTGCTTCCTGTTGTGGGTTTTGGTGTAGAGTTTGGGTAACTACACAGAATTTTGATGGCAATTTGCTTTGGTTTGTCTTCTCACTTAGGCTGCTGAACATAAACTTCAATTGCATTTGTTTTTTAAAGCAGCTGGCAGGCATGATCATGCTACCATTTGTGCATCAATAATCCCATTTTCATCTCACTTGCTACAAAACAGCAAGTTTTCTCCATTTAAGGGGTTTTTGGTACAAAAATCTGACTTGTATATTGATAGTATGTCTCTCATTTAGGAAGAGCTTTGCTGATTCCCCCATGATCATCAGTTCCATATAACATATAGCTCAAGCTTGGCTTTCTGGCAGAGCTCACAAGTATCTTATGTATCTGCCAAGTTAATACGTTGTCGTTCTGTATTTGTATTCTACAGCTGATTGTTCAATGATTTCTCCTGCTGAATTGCAATAGATGAGCTGTTTAATGTTGCAACGGCTCATTTTGTAATGTAAAAACAAAAAACCTCTCAATTCCAAATTGTGTTTGCTAGTTAGAATGCAGAATTTAAATGAGATTTATATGGAAGATGTATTTTTCCCATTGTTTCGCCAATGCAGAAAGAAAACAAGTCTTCAGTCTTTCTAAAAGAAAATCAAAGCAACCATGGCAAGAATTTGTTTTGCAAGGAAGAAGCATCAATACAAACTAAACCTGTTTCCTTCTATACATTTCAGGCCATATTAGTAATTTTTAAAAATACTTTCTCAACTCAGAAGCGACAATTTCCAATAAACATGTCTTTCCTGACAGCTGGAATGTTAGAATGTCTAAAAATGAGCACTTGAAAATATATTTATTTTCCCCTAGTATGCCTCCTGTTGCTGAGTCTATGTGTATTTTCACAACATTCTTGATCCTCTTTTCACCAAAGTAGCTCTGACTTAAAAGTTCTTTAATGTTTTTACTGGAGAATTGTTGCAGTGAATGGCAATGAATGACTCAAAAGCAGAAGCTGGATTTTGTAGCTTTTATTGACAAGCTGCATGAGGTGGGCATGTGAATGGAACAGTCGGCCGTGGCTTCAAATGCCAAGTTGATATTTACTGTGAGTTCATGACTGTTTACCCACCTCTGTGAGGGAAGGCACTGAAGAGGACAGGGGAGCATAGGAAATTCCCCTGTTGGCTTTTATGTTTTGTGGCAGCCTTGGCTGTGCAGTGGCCACTTTGCTTTGTTTGCAGAGTTGGGGTCCCCAGAAAAGTGCTGTGGTATTTTGGCAAGTGACCTGAAAGGCAAAACCCTACACTTGGGGGCTCCCCACACCTTGACACCCCCACTTTGGAAATGAATTATCAGGTTACAGTATCATAGATAAAGCACCATTTCTGTGTACAGTTGTGTACACAGTTGAGTTACAGCTGATGAGGAGCACTGAGATGGAGTTTGATATTTTAAGATTAATGCTGAAGAGGAGTGGGTCCATCTTGGAGGCAGCTGGCATTGGTTCCATTGGACATGGGAGAGCTGCTGGCATCTTCTCACAGAAGCCACCTCTGCAGTGTCCACTCCTAAACCCTCGGCACACAAACCCAATACAAAGTATTAAAACTAACATGATTTCCTCTGGTAATATATGAGTATGTCTCCTTTTTTAAGGCATATCACGACTTTAATCACTGTTTTGCAAAAAGACTCTATGTGTTCAGTAATGACACTTCTGTCATGAAACTTTCTTGAGTGCTTTTAGTTTTTTTCTAGTGTTTGCATTGTGAAATGACAGTATTTGAAAATATTTGAGAAGCAAAACTTGACCCTGCTAGGAGCTGAAGATAATTGTCAGATATTTTCAATTGCTAAAAAGTAAAACTGTTAACAGTTGTGTCCTCACTAATTATGTTCTGCATATCTGTGTTCCCCTGACAACTTCTGGTGTCTCTGATACTGGTGTACCTAATGGCTGCAGGCTGTTAAGTGATGGTGCAAAGCAAAAATAGCTTATTCTTCTAAAGAGCAATGCTTGCCACTGCTTGGGGGGAAGTGTGTGATGGGATCCCCAGAAGTTGTTGTGTTTTAATCCTGCAGAGTCAGAAAAGATTTTGCTATAAGTGCCCTGTAAGTCCCAGCTGGGTGGATCAATGATACACAGACTTGACACTTTGGTTGAGCTCTGTGTAAATCTCTTATAATCTTCTCATTTCACAGCAGTGTTTCTGTTTCTCAATCCAATATACTGCTGCCAGTTGTAGAGGACTGAGATACAATGGAAACTGAAGCACAGGTATTCTTTCAGGCAGGTTCCTTCAGTGTTGGTTTCTATTTAAGATCAGATTGCTGGAAACATGAAACTGGCTTCACCCTTTGCCACTGAGTCGCTGGTGGAACATTGCAGTGCTGCATCCAGCCTGGAGCAGCTCTTTGTTGCCAGTAAAGGGAAAAAATGTGTGTGGCAGAGCAGGGAGGACCCCAACTGAGTGAGGCTGTTGCTCTATTGTGACACAGGTTTGACCCAATGATACAACACTGGGCCAAAAATATCTTTGATCTCAATGTTCTCATCGCACTCTTAAGGGTGCTTGAGGGAGAGAGAGTGTAGTTTAATCCAAGTCAGAAGATGTACAATTTGAATTCTGTGAATATCCTCTGGGCCTTAGTGATGATTTACACTGGCACTTAGTCACCTGTGGAATGAAGTGACAAAAGCAGCAGCAGGTGATTTTCTGATGTCATGGGAGCAAATACTTGCATGAAATTGTTCTTCATATGCCTGACAACTCCAATTATCTCTGGGAGATTTTAATAAGGAAAAAAATAAACTCCCTGTGTTGTCACTGCCCCAAATTTGAACACATTGCTTTTTGAGCAGAGAATGCCACTTATGGGAAGAATTTGTGCATGGCTTTAGCTTTTGGGATTTAGTGAGAACGTTAATGGTGGGTTTAGTTTGAAAAAGATGACATTATGTGCAGCAGAACAGCAATATATTTATTAAAACCTTGCAGGTTTGGTTCATTTATTGCACCAAGAGGCAGCTTGTTTTTTCTCAATGCCTTTCATTTATTGCACCACTTCATGGGACAGCACTGTCTTGTCACCCAAGCGTGCTCTCTAATGAGACATGCCCTGGCTGTACAGCACCCTTGAGGCTGGGAGTAGCAAAATGAACATGAGATGGACCCAAATCCCTCTGAAGGCTGTGGGAATTACTGGTCCATTGGTTTTTTTTTGCTGGAAGCTGTTGACAGGATCAGATGTACATGGAGCTGGTTTTCAACCATTTGTCGCAGGCCATATGCTTAATCCTTCCAGCAGTATTTGTAATGATAACTAGTTTGGTACTGGCTTCAGTTCAGTTTAAACCCATTCTGAGAAGGGCTGTGAGGTGTTTGCCAGAGCCTCTCTGTGAACACTTGGAGTTTTGCCTGCTTATGCTGGCGATGAAATAGTTGTCTCCCTACCTCTTTTGTCCCTGGTTTCCCTGCAGTACCAGCAAGGGCTGCATTTTATCTCAGTTTTGCTTTGCTAGTGGCACTCCTGTATATGGTCTGTAAGTGAGGCGGCCCTACAGCAAAGGCAGCAAGTTGCTGATATATGCAGCCATGAGGAAATTCCTGTTCTCTGAGGAAGCTGCACACAGCAGCCAGCCCAGATCCAGAGTCAGAGCCCAAAGGGAGCCTGCAGATGTCCCTGGTGGTTAGAAAAACTGAAGGGAAAATCACTGGGAGGTAGACACTGGCTATGTCTTCTCATTGCTTCTTCCTGTAGTTACTGCCTGAGTAGGGCTAGTTTACGTATTGCTCCCCTCCCTTAGAGAGAAGCAGTTTTGAAAGGCAAAGCTATGATTCTGAAAGTTGAGGATAAAAGGAACAGAGTTGCTGAATAATTTCAGTTTATACAAAATGGATGGATGTAGCAATGCACGTATTGACTTGTTTCAATGAATAACAAAATTTATTGTCCCTTGAACTAAGTATTGACATGGAGAAAGCAATATCAATATTTATCTCTCAGGTTAATACATTTTATATTTTCCTCAGCATTACATCAATATGTGCTTATTGTTATTTTAATGTTTGTCCTTCAGCAGAAGAAACTGGCATGTGGTTGAGAGGGAAAAGGGAGAAGTTTATATTAGTATTCTTTTCCTGTTTTAATCTTCATCAGAAGTTTATCCTGCCCATGGAGCACAGTGCAGCCCTCATTCAAGCAAAACCCTCACTAATGGTTGTGACACTCTGTGCACTGAATACAGATTGAGCAAGAAGAGTTTTAGGAAATATGAGGTTGATATAACAAGTCAACTGTGGTGAAACCACCACTTCTGTTTTATAGACATTGTGTGGTGGTACTTCCTGTAGTGACTCCATAACCAGGAGCGAGTGACTCCTCAGCCCACGGAAACGGGGCCGCGGCACAGAGAGGGACACAATTGATGAGGTTTAGGTTCCAAGATCCAGCTGTGAATTGCTGCCTATGAAAAGATGCTGCTAGTGCTGAACAGGGACACACACAGAGATCTGTTAGGAACTTTGTGGTAAGCTTATCTCCTGCCAGTGTGACGTGTGGCACTGTGTGTGCCAGCTGGAACTGGGTTTATGGGCTCTCTGATACCATAGAGTGCAGTGGTCTGTTTGGGCCTTCTGCATTTGTGTGTGGGCAAGCAGAGAGCGGCCACTTCACTGTGGCTGAGGGATTATCCCTCTGATCTGTCCCACTGCCTTTTTATCCTAATTCTAGATCTTAGAGAACAAGGCAGAGGTTTCCTAGACAGATGATCAGGACAGACTGCACAAAAAGGGTGCTGGCATGATGGCACTGAATGTGACAAGACTAATTTGGGACACACAAAGGCCTTCTGGCACATGATTTATGCTACAGGGACCCTTTTATGTGCAGATACCAGCTCTGGCAAGTAGGCAGAAGCACTGCAAGTTCCACAGAAGCCTTGAAGAGACATGCTGTTCTTCTGTGGATCTTGCTTTTGAACCTCTTGGCCTTAAATACAAGGGAGCTGATGTGGTAGGCATTGAACCAGACTGGGTGCAGTAATAAAAAGTGTTTTGCCCTCTCCCACTCTTTGCACACCATTCTGCTCATCAACAACTCATTGCTGTTTGTCAGAGATAGAGATTTGAGTCACTTGTTGAGCTGGACAGTGGCTGAACACGATACTCACCAGGAGCTGTTAAATGCTGCAAGGTTGGATCTGAAATTCTACCCAAAATTCTGCTCCAAATTCTTACCTGTTAGAAGAACCAGTAGGATATTCTTGGGGCTGGAGAACAGAGCACGCAGTTCTCTCCTTGAGGTGCTCCAGCCTTCTTCAGTTGAACATGCTGAGACAGTGCAGCTTGCATTGCTGAGCAGTACAGCAGCCATTCAATATCATTCTGCTCATCATTCCTTTGCTGCATTTACAAGTCAGACTTGCAGCAATGAAAGTAACAGCTGTTTTCAAACTGACATTTCATTGACAATTGTCAGGAGACAATAAGCATATGGCAGCTGAGTCCTCACATACAGAGAACTGCAGCAGCAGAGGCACGGAGCAGCTGCAGATCCTGGAAGACAGCACTGCATTGATCTGCTGTTGGGAAGGTCATCTCAGTGATTGAAGACTGCATTTTGTGGCTTGACTCCTTTTAGAAGCTAGAAGGACAATAAACTACTGCCTTATGTCCTTGTTTCTAATACAAAGCAAGATTTTTGTCCTGGTTAAAATAACAAATGTAACATAAATACAGGTCAAACCCCCACTTCCTGAAAGTAACATTCTTAGTTAGTATGAGAGTCTTTGCTTTTTTTGTTTTCCTGTCTTAGTAATGACTGATATTAAGACCATCCAGAGTCTGATTAGAGGGAAAGTGTCCTTGCTCATATGTTCAAAGCCATTTGTAGCAGTAGCCAATAGGGACCATGTGCTTTCCTCATGTTTAGTATTTTATGATGGTAAACTTACTAATAATGATGGGTGGTCTCAGTATTTTCCTCTTAGGGGAGCCATACCTCTGATGCACTCTTGGAAGGCTTTGTGACTTAAAGCACAGGCATGTTATGCTTTTGTGTGTAGCTGGGCCAAGTATGCAAATGAGAAGTGAGCACTAGAAAAAGTCTCCCTCTAACCCAACTGCATCACTGCCTGCACTTGACTCACAGCTCAGTAACCATACGCTTATATTCCTCTGACAATTGCCATTTAAATGTCAGTTTACAAGCAGATGTTGAGAGCCAGCCTTTGTGTCATTAATTAAATCACAGAGAAGCAAAGTTTGAGGTCTAACACTGCTTTGGGCTAATTATGAGAGCAGTGGCAGAGTCCGGCAGACCTTGATGCACAGGGCAGTCAGGTCAAGTGGCACAGGCAAAGGAGGGTGTACTGAGCTGAATGGGCTCTGGAAGCCAAAGAAACCTGTTGTTGGCATTGTCTGGTGACAATTATAAACTTGTAGACAATTTCAGGTTTTGTGGGATGGCTGGCAGTCGCCACAATAGGGGCAAAACACTGGATCGTAAAAGACAGATTTAAATGGTCAGGTGCAGAAAAAAAAAGACAAAAATCTATTCAATAGAAGAACAAGGAAAATCTGGAAGGGTGGAGAATGAAGCCCTCTCAACCAGACATTTACATGTATTTAAAATCCTTCCCAATAAAGTTCATAATGAATTTAATTCAGTCCCCTATGGCCCAGAGGAATGTTCTGAGTAATAAAAAAGTATTGCTAAGGGACAAATGACTGCCAAACTCCTATTCTCTGCCAGCACTGCATATTTATATCATTGGCACTTAAATGCTGGGTTTATTTTACTACATAAATGATCCTTTGTCACATATTAAGAATTAATACTCTGAGATTGACTTTTGGGAAGTTAGAATAATGCTTCCTAAATTTAAAGCATTGTTAAATTTGTATGCTTTCTTTTCTGAGGTTTGGGGTGGGTTTTTTTTTTCCGAATGAAATAGCAGTCAAATGTGGTAATTCATATTTTGGGTAAACTATTTTGTAGCTGGTTTATGGTTTAGCACTTTAAATTGGTTTTAGTCAAGGGTCTTTTCATGTCTTTCTTTTTCTTTTCTTTGTTTGTTACCTTGGAATATCCCCACCAATGTTAAATGAATTATAAACTCCCACCCTTACGTAAAGGTTGAGATGCACTCACAGTCAGTAGACAACACAAGGGCCCCTGGCTTCTGTTGGCATTGTCTAATGCACTTCTGATGATTAGATTGGAATGATTCAAAGGTGTGTTGGAAATTTCAAGCACCAGTAATGGAGGTTGCAGAACCACAGCTTTGTTTATAAACATCATTATTTCATGGGAGATAAATCTCTACTCCCATCTAGTGTGTCACTTCAGTGCAGTAGTCGGGAAAATGGAGGCAGAGGGAACTCCAGAGCTGCTACTACTTTTTTCCCTTTAATGAGGAGTGGAAGGTAAAGTTGGATTATGAGATGAAATGTGAAGAATAATTCCTAGTAGGTGGCAACCTCAAGTGTGAATGTATCAGTGCTGGTGTAAGATGTGGCCTGGTTTGCATTAAGCTGATTAAGGCTGTTTGAGCACCTTTGGCACATTACAGTACAACACAAACTCCTGGAGCCTGTGTCCAAGTTTCAATTGATGGCAGCAGCACTGACCATAGAGCCTTCCTGAGGTGCAATTCTGATGTGCTTCAGTTTACTCCACACTGCCATGTCAAGTGTGAACAGCGGAGAAAATATTTTGAGTCTGTCAGCATGTTTATTTACATGGTGCAGCTCCTTTGAGTCAACAAGCATGTTTTCAAAGTGCAAAAATGAACCATTAGTCATCCCTGGAAAACAACTGTTTTGCAGACGTCTCCTCCCAGCCCCCAAAAGACTAACCTCACCACACTCTGCAAGGGCACAAGCAGCTTATTTTTCATTTGCTGTACACACTACCAAATATTCAGTTCTCCAGAACAAAAGTGTCTGAAGAATATAATGGGGCATCTTAAGGACTTGGCAGTTTGAATTAAAAAGAAAAGGTCAATGGCAAAGAATTCAGATACAAGCAAAAAATCAGACATCTCAGAGCACTGCAGTTGAGCTTTAAAACTGAATGCACACATTGTTTGCTCACAGTTTTTCACAGCAGCATTTATAATTTAGGAAATTATTAATCAGCATGATGAAGTATCCTATTTCTAACCAAGAACCAAAGGAAAAAAAAAGCTTATTTTCTTTTCCCTTGAAAGAGATCATTTGGCAAAATATGGCAAGAATTCTGCAGACTTGGGTTTTTGTGAACTTTGCATTTAAGTTGCAGCAGAGAAAAAGCCCCACAGGAGCAGCAGAATCCTTTTGCTGCCTTTTTATAAGGCTCTTCATCAGTCTCTGCTCAAGGGGCCTTGTTTTCTGTTGGTCAGTGCCAGGACTGCTACCTCTTGTTATGCTGACAGCAGGGAAAAATCACTGAGGGCTACAAAATTTGCACAACTAATAAAAAATTCAGATCAACCTTGTACAGAGACATAAGTACTGAAAAGGGAGGCAAGGCAGCAGGGGGAGAGCAGGGCAGCCAGCAGAGAGGCAGGGAGCGGGTTGTGTGGGAATGAGGGTAAAAAGGCAGTGGCTGAGCACGGCTCTGGCAGGCAAAATGGCAAAGATAACACACCACCTTCGGCCAACAACAGTCCTGCAGGGCTTTTAATCCAGTGCTGTAGTTTGATACACCACTTCCCCATCCCAGCAAAGTTATTGTGACACTAAGTGATTACAGAAGCAGGGGATCAAAAGGACAAGTTTTATTTGGTAGCTTTTTCAGGGAGACCATAAACTTGTTAAAAGCAATTACCATTTTCATTAACAAAATTAAATTTTAATTTTTTTAAAAAGGCCTTTCATACCTTTTCTTTGCCTGGAGGTGGTGGTGGAGAAAACTTGGACATACGCTGATGAAGTCTCGGCAGTTTCAAAGTTGTAAAAATCTTTCTTCTCTTTTCTGCCTCCCTTCTCTGCTACATTCATGTCTTCCCACTAGAGAAGAATCACTTTCCTGGCTTCAAAAATCAGTGCGTGCTATTTCAGAATGGCATTCCTACAGTGACCTGTTCAGTGAGGGCAATCTGACTCAGTCTAGATGGGTAAGAATTAAAATGCTTCTGTGCTGCTGCTGAGAGCAGAGGTCAGACATTGGATGAGATTAGCAATGTAACACCAGTCTGCACAAGTGAGAACTATCCATCCCATCGGGGTAGTCCCTGCTGTTCTGTGCCCCTGCAGCAGGGAAGAAGCCAGCCTGCAACTTCTGCTCCCTCCAAGTGTTCGTGTAAGGCACGTTTCCTGCAGAGAGAAAAACAGTGGGGACAGGTGCCTGCACCGTGTGCCAGTAGTGCTTGGTGGGGAGAGCAGCGCAGGGAATTATTTTGTGTACCTGGTATCTCCAGCAAGATGCCAGGATTTCCCGTGCTGACACACACCAGCCCTGAGGACGCCACAGAGGATCCCGGTGCCTTGCCCTGCTCCATCTCCTGCCTGGGAACAGCCGGCTCAAGTCACTGATATGATTTTGCAGGGCTGCTGCTCTGTCTGTGGCATCACCCCTGCACCCTCTACTGAACAGCGCTTCACACAGGCAGAATTGTCACACACCCAACACTTCAGTCACCCCCTTTTTAATGCCATTAGTGATGCAGCAACATGTATTTATATTTACATATAAATACAAAATGGTCCAATACCACAATTTTAAGCATAATTTATAACCTGAAACTGCTTACACTTTCATGACTAGGCTTGGGTTTTTCTCATTTACATTCATCATTTAATTCCACTGGAATTTGATTTTTAAGAAAGCCCAACATATCTTAATTACCATAAAAAGATCCATACACATTTTACTTAAAAATAGCTTCTGTAAGAGGAAATCTACCAAAAATAACATGAAATATCTTATTATGCATACATTTTCTTTTTTGTAAAGTACAAACAAGAATCTGATCTCTTCTGGGTATTGCCTGATCTAATATGGCTATAAGTTCTATTTATTTTGTTTGTTTTTCAAAGTAAAGGGAAAGACATAAGAAATGTAAGAGCAAAAACCAAAAGAAAAATGCATTCTTTTCAAAGATATAGATGATCAGAGAAAGAACACTTTGAAAACTAATAAATGACAACAGTTACAAAGAAACACTATCCAAGCACTATGTGGTCTTTTGTCAGAGCATGTGCTGCAATGACCTTGTAACAGTTATTAAAAACAACAAACAAAAAAAATGCTACTGGCAGAAAAAGCTGTCAAGCAAAACATGGGTATTATTTCCTAACAAGTAAGTGTGGAATTGATAGTATTTTATGTGGTTTTGCCCATGTATGCACACCTCTTTCCTCCTCTTTCTGCTTGCAGGACTGATCATTGCGACTCTGGCGATATGCTGGATGCCAAACCAGGTGAGAAGGATCATGGCAGCTGCTAAACCAAAACAGGACTGGACTGTTCTCTACTTCAGAGCGTACATCATCCTCCTTCCCATTGCTGACATCTTCTTCTACCTCAGCTCGGTGGTGAATCCCCTCCTGTACAACATCTCCTCCCAGCAGTTCCGCAGCGTGTTCCTGCAGATCCTGCGCTGCCGCCTGACCATCCAACATGCCAACAGGGAGAAGTTCCTCAAGGCCAACCAGAGCTCCAGAGCGCAGAGCAGCCGCTCCCTACGCCCGCTGCTCTTCATGTCGTCGAGGCGCAATTCTTCCACCAAGGGCAACACCAAAGTTTTCTTAAGTACCTTTCAGAGGGAGCCCACACCTGACTGCAGTGCACAGGGGTCAGGTCCTGAACTGCCACAGCCCAGCCGGGAAGTAGTGCCCCTTGAGACTGGCACAGAGCATGGTCCAGACGCACAGAACGGCCTTTGTGAGCATCAAGTATGAAGTCATAAGGCAAAGTTAATGACCAGCAATGAACTTAAAAACATGGAAAATTAAAAAGACTGAGGAAAGTGACTACATCTCAAAAGGAATAACACAGATGGATTTGTTTCCAGTTATGCAGAAAGAGCAGGAGTTTTGATTCCTGCTGGGATTTTTAAGTGCACACTGGAAATTCAATCTGCTAAGTGAACTCATTAGCTGCCAAAAATATCAGCCCCTCTCTCCATACAACCACTGCACTTCCCTGGCTGTTGACAGGGATTTGGAAAAAAACAGAAAATAATTGCAGTGTCTTTGAAGAAAAAAGGAGACATAACAAAGGTGTCAGGGCAAAAAACCCCCAAGTTGCTTGAAGCTTAGCAAAACAAAAAGAACAGAGCAAATTTAAGAAGCAGAATGGTGGGTATCACTTGTGCCCTCGGCACCACACCAGAATTCCCCCTTCTCTTCGGCCGGGGTCCATTGCAGAGAGGAGTGTTGCAGCAGCTGATGCAAACAGAGTTCACCTTCCCTGGAGAACAAAAGGACTGGTACCCAGCAGAGGCGATCAGACACGCTGCTGAAGATGCGCAGGACTTGCGATACATGATTCCTGTGACACAGAACAAAGGGTGCTTAGTTTGATGTGAACATGGTTTTGCTTTACAACAGGGTTCATGCTTGAAAACTGTTGCAAACCCAGTTTACATTCCCAAAGCAGTGCTGCTGATTAAGGCAGACACCTTGGTGGTGACACGATCAACAGCTCTGCACTGCAGAAGCAGCACAGTCACTCTGCTTTGGATTTTTCTGTAGTTTGATTCTGGTTGGAACAAAAAATATTACAGACTTGATTTACATAATGTATACCAAATGATGCATTTTATAACTGGAATTTTTCATCTTTCAGAATAAACTGTTTGAATAACTATAACTGAAATGCAATTACTGAGAAAATTAGTTTTGTTTCTATTGCTGAACATGTCTGAGTTAAGGTGTCTAAGTAATTACAGCTTTCTGTGCTGTTAATTTGTCTTTTGAGCATTTTTTTCTTTTCTTGTTCCTTTGCCACACACAGACAAGTAACCAAGAGTAAAAGGAGAATGAATATCAGCAAAACTTTCATCCTCCTGCACTCCCCTTTTAACTTTTCTTTTAAAGAAAAACTAGAAGTACTTTTCCAGGTAATCTCAGTTCTTGCTTGTCTTTGAAGTTTAATACCCTCAACAACAAAAATTTACATTTCTATAGCAATGTCTTCTCTGACTTGAAAGTCTCCTGTTTTTTAATGTAATTTAAATTAATTTTAATTAATAATCTAATTTATAACTTCTTAAATTGTTTTTAACTGAAAAAAGTACATTCTGATGCACAAAGCTGTTACTTTAACATGGTTTATAAAGGCTTTGGAATACATAGTTGTATTTTCTCATATTGCAGTGGAAAATGGTTGTGGCAATTCCACTTCTCATTATTTTAAAATTCTTCTGCAAGCGATACAGTAGAAATTTTGCCTTAGAAAAACAGACACGTAATAGAAATAGATGGAGATTTGCTCATATTGCCTTGCAGTTACAAGAAGAGGTAAATATTTCCAAGAATAAAAATCACTGATACTTTTAAACATGGGATTCTCAAAAAGTTTTTTGGGTTTTTTTCCTCCTGAAGAGCATGGGAACAGAGTTCCCTTGGGGAATGGTGCCTCTGCATCCAGTAGCATGGTCCCAGAATGTCTTGAAACACACAACAATTGAGACTTTTTTTTGAAGGGAGCGAAGCAGGAATGTGACCCGTAGGTACTGAACATACAGTACCTGGAGGGACTTTGGAAATAAGCACTACAGCCCCTACATGATCCAGCAGATACCTCTGCAGCACTGACAGGCACTGCACTACTGAGGGCTGCGTGTAGAGCATCGTTTGTTTGGGCTGTGCTCAGAAAGAAGGATTTCCTGTCTTCAGAGACTTTTAATTAAAGCAATTCTTTTATACTGTCACAACACTGCTGCCATCCCAACAATGCAGGGGTTTCCTTGCTTTGTGTTCTCCCCCTGCAAATCTCAACCCTGAAACATGTTTTAAGGCTATCTATCTCGTTAAACTTATGAAGAGAAGCCCTCAAGTGAGTGTTAAATCTTCCTCTGTCTCCAGTGAGCTTCAATCAATCAACACAGCAGGTAGAGCCTTTTCTCAAGAAGGAAGAGGAGCTACAGGCTGTTCTCGCTGTAACAGCAAAGGCACACAGATCAAGCAGCACAATCTTTATTACTATAGTTTGCAAAAAGAAAGGAGCTCTGTCTGTTGACAAACCACTGTTGTCAAGGAGCCTCAGTGGTGCTGCCACTGCTCAGCTTTACAATACCAAAATCTCAGTTGATGTTCCCCACACAGACCAGGTGCTTTGGCCATGTTCCTCCTGTAGTGTTCCCAGAGCCAAAGCAGATAGGACCCATCCCATGGCTAAAATTAACTTTTTTCTTTTCCCTTCCCTCTTGAGAAAGGGATCCTGTATTCAATGGAACTAGGCACAGTGATTGTCCTCCTTTCCCTAATCCCTCATCTCCCCATCACATATTATTTTTCTGCAGCTATACCCACCCACCATTCCTCAGTCTTCCATATGAACAGCAGTGAATTCAACTTTCCCCTCAAAGAGCAAGCCTCTAAAAAGCTGTTGACACTGGCAGATTTCCTATTCCCGTCTTTTTGTAGATCACTCTTCTCCTGCTGTTTCCTTTTCCCAGGTTTCCTGCGAAGCCCTGTTCACAATTTGAACTAGTAAGTGATTTACTACTTTGGGTCCCTGAAATACCACACTCTGCAGTTCTCCAATAGATTAGGAGACTAGAATTGTTCAGTGCTGTGGACAATTAGCTGATGCCCTCTGAGGCATTTCACCAGGCAACTCTAGGAAACCTCTACTGCAAAAAATCAAAGTCCTGCAGCTTAACTGCAGTGTTTACAACTGTTCTGTTCACCAGGATCAATTCCACAGAACAATCCTGAGCATCTTTTGAAGTCAAAACACAGTATTCCTGCACAGACTGAAATTTTACTACTCCAAGTTTCATGAACAGATGGGCCATGTTCACACACAAATAGAGAAAATAATCTAACTAGTAGCAAAAAATTGTACGGCTTCTGTGGCTTTTCTGTAAATATGTCTTAAAACAGGAAATTCCAGTCCCAAATGATTGTTTATCCCCATTCCCAGTTCTTATCTGAATTGTCACAATATTTTTATATCAATAATGTCAGCATTTCTATCAGCTCCTTGGCAAAGATTCTGCCCTTCACATCTAAGATTTTTTTTCTTTAAGTACTAATAGATTCTTTTGATCTTACAAATCAGCTGCTATCACATTAAATGGTTTCTATGAAGCATCAGGTATGAAACAAACTTGATCAGTATAGAAAGGCTCTGCTCTTTTTCTAGTTCTGCAGTATCCCTACAGCAAGTTACAATGCAAACAGGCACAGAAGTTGATGCAAAAAAGAGAGAATGTTAGCAAGAGAAGTGACATTTTTAACACAATTGAGCTGTGACTTCACTTATTCCTAAACCTTTTTCCTATCATATAGTGATTCCAGATTAGTTGTGGTAGGATATAAATTAATATAACTGACTTCCATGCTTTGATGGCAGGGACACCATCTCCTTGCTCCAGCAAACAAGTAACAGTCCCCAGTAACTGAGATCAGAGAGGACAGCAGTGTCCTTTCTGGATTATGTCTGGAGATCTCTCATCAAACTACTCCTTTGCAGTGGCTTATTGTACTGCTGAGCCAGTTCCAAAACGATTCCCGAGATCTTCCTGAATCATTTGCCACTGGCAAGCTGAGCTGCAGACAGTTCTTCAAAGTGGTTATCTGCCTCATAAGACTCGTACCACAGACATAACTGCTAATTACCAGGTATTCTTGCCTGAGCAATCAGCTTGATACATTCATTAACATATCACCCAGAAAAATAATTGCAAACCTTTCTGGAAGCTTTTCTCCTGTCTCAGATTTTTCTGAGTTGCTGGTTAGGCAAGGAGACTACACGTTTTACATTCTGCTTTTCTGGGGTCATTCCCAGCTACTGACCCCCAACAATTGACAGTAATGCACAATTAGCATGTTTACTACTACTCAATTAGGATATTTACTGCCCAGTCTCTTGATGGATGAGTACTGAGTAATTTGTCCCTTTTCACAGATTCAGCAGCCCCCCAGCAGCAGAGTGGGTTACACCTATGCGTAGGCACCACTATAATGATGTTTACAAAGTACCTATTACTGACAAATTGATTTTCCTTCATTTTAGCCTCAAGGTTTGTGGGGTTGACCAAGTATGTAGCTTAAGTACAAGTACTTTTAAGAAGAGAGGGGAGTGCACAGAACTAGAACAGCTGTGTGATAACATGCTAATATTCCGCACCCTCTTCTGTCATACGTACCTGCCACAACTATATTTGTGTTCAGGGTTTTTTAAAGCAGCTTTGGGCTTAAATTTGATGTTGAGAATTTGCTCCTCAACTAAGCAACTTGCCTATTGTTTTACCTTTCTCTTTCCTACAAGTGATTGTATATTTAGACAACGTCAACACCCAAACTACTACTTCTGCCTTAGTCCTTGCAATGAAATGATGGGTAAACCTTAAGGCTTTTTTATAGTTCCTGCTTGGAATATTGATTTTCTCACCTAGTCTAGTCCTGTGTAGCCACACCCTGGCACTGTTTTGGCCATATGTAAATGCATTCTCTCTTGATAGCAGCAAACAATTGAAGCTACAATTTATTCAAATCCAAAAGTGAGTGTCCTTTCATCTACCCTGTCTGCAGTACATTTCTCTTGAATAACAGCTTAACTTGTTACTAGGACAACCAAAAAAGGTGACATCACACCTACTTCTTACACTGTGTGTATGCAGAAGGCATCAGAAGATCCAAGTTTTTATTCTTACTGATTGAAAAGGATCTCATCAGGCATCTCTGATTCTTCTGTTCTAGCAGGTACAGACAAAAAAAAAGCCAGTGTAAGCATGACTGGCCAACTTCTAAGAGCCAACTGTAATCCAAGCAGTGTGCAAGTTCAGTTTGCACCTCTAGTCCCAAGACTGTCCTTCAGCAAAATACATAGAGGGTCTCTGAAGCCAAAATAGGCAACACTAGGATATCACCTCTGAGACCAGTGACCTGATTTCTAAACAAATAGTCACCTTCCCATTTCTCTGGCCCCACTACTCTGAAACTGCTTTCTGCAATAGCACAGCTCAGCAGGAAATTGCAGCCCTCTGCTTCAGCCCAGGTCAGTCTGGGGCCTCATGCCCACACAACTCTTCACCCCAAGTCTGACTCAGTCAAATAGATAATGTCCTTTGCCCAACACAAACTTTTCCAAGTGTGACTACCCACCCCAAGCCAAATGTTCTCTATCTTGTGGGCTATGACTGACCCTTGTCTTTTTAAAAGAAAGCTTTTCCTTCACCATTTTGTACATATTCAATTTCATAGGCATGCATAAGGTAAGTTTTCTGCAACTCACTCCCCAAACACTGCTTGAGCAAGGTCCTCTGCACATACTCTGAATGTACCTGCCCCATCAAATCTTTTGGAGCATAAAAAGTAGTCTATGACCAACTAGGACCAAACAATGAGGCTTCCATGAGCACTTACAAACCACATTTTCAAGACTGGACCAGGTGCTGGAGGCAAACAGAGCTGCAGCTTCAGGCATGTAGAAAAGTTCTGTGTCTTAAGATAAGTTACTGAGAAAGCCAACAGGGCAGATAAGACAAGTCTGAGGCACGTCTTTAGAACTTTGGCTTAATTTCCACTCAACTCTTTAGATTTGACATTTAAATCTTGCCCACCTCCTCCAGTCAAAAGTTGGAAAACTGGCCAACAGTGGACAATTCAGATGGTAGGACACACAACCCAAAATTTGTCCTAGCTCTCACATCAGTGTATTTTCATGATATGCATGTGAACCAGTTTGGTCGTTCTCTTAATGTTGTTTCTCATAAAGACAAATCCAGAACTATGCTTATGAGCCAATATTCCCCCTTTGTTTTAATATCCTGAGTGGTTTCAACCATCTTATATTATTGAAACTTTCAATTTTCTGATTTGGTGAATGTGTGAGTTTTCCTTCTAATTGTGCATAGATGATGTCTGCTCTGCCTGTTTATGCTTGCTTGTGATTTAATAAGATATTTCACCCTTCATTTTTTTCCCTAAACTGTCACTTGCTTACCCCACACTTGAGTGAAATTCAGCACCCAGTAGGAATTACAAAAGCTCTTTTGTGATGTCTGCCATAAACTAAAACGGGAACTGATATTAGTGCAAGAACAACATGTAAAAATCCCTTTTTAAGAAACATAACATATAAATGTGACTATTTCTGGATTTTACGGTATCAGTAATGCTCAAAGTTAGGTTCAGACTACACGAATAGGTTTGTAAATTAAATTTTTTAGTTTCCATATTAGGTTTTATGCCCATTCTTTTATGGCTTCAGTGGTTTTGCTATGATAGTTGTCTATTCCTCAGCTAGTACCTGTTCATATACATCATACAGTGACAGACTCCAAAGTTCCTGTTGTGATTTGCAGTTTTCTAGGAAAAGTGATTATAAATATTTTATCTAATAAGGCCCTAAATATCTTAGAAGGTGACTGAATGTTGAAAAGCAAGCAATCATTTTTTTGACATTGTGCTTCCCCAAACAATTGTCATTTTAGTCAAAGTATTTATTGGTTTAAAATATAAATTAAGTTTCCTCAACACACAGCCTTTCATTATGACTGTAAATGCTTTGTTACAAAATCCCCAAAACAAACAGTTTAAGTGAGTGTAAAGTATAACCATATCCAACCATGTCCTCTGTGTTTCATTTTAGAGTAACCCTTCCTATTGTGAACTCCAGAGAAAAACTTGAGGAGAGAGAAGTGGTTTAAATAATTTGCACCTTGCCAGGAATTTTGTCATGAAATTTACTAATTGCCTTATAAACAGCTAATTATATACTGTAAGCCACTGTGGTCAGTGTTTTCCAGATAAAAAAACCCAAGGCACTGAAATTATGTGACTTGAAATCTATTGCAAAGCTACGTCAAGCACTTCCTGATTTTTAATCTTGTGTTTTAGAACTGCAGCTATTTCATCCTGATCCTCCTTTGATGCATTCAGTAGACAAGATAAAAGCATATTCACGTCATTAGGTGCTTGCAGAGGATACAATTCTGTAAAAGAAAAATAAAACAAAACAAAAATAAAACACAGCCCACCAAATCCTACCTGGTTGAATTAGCACATTTTCATTTTCTATGAAAACTTAATATCATCACAAATACTCCATACATACAAAAGTGCACTTTTAAAAGTTGCACTTCATTTTCAGAAACGAACAGGAAGTTTTTCACAATTAAAGACTTGCCTTCTTACTCTCCTTCTGACCCCAGCTGACATGACACCTTGCAGAAATTAAATCGGCTCAGAAGAAAATTGGACAATTGCTGACTGACAGAGGACAAGGGTTTAGATTACCATGATATCTCTTTTTAAGTCATGCCTTCTAATTCTGGTACTGGAAATATGACTCAAAATGGCATTGTTAATGGCAAAAACCAGCACAAAGTTATCTTTTTTTACTGCTTGCAGCATCATAAAGCTGAAGCAAAGCATTAAAATGCTTAAAAATGCATAGGCTGAGTAAGTTAAGTACAGCTGCTAATGGTGGTACTGTCAAAGATTTCTTAAAACCACAGGAGGCTTCAAATGAGAGATCAAAGATCACCTTTCACCTGCATATCAAATTCTCGTTTCCTACTGTAGTTATTAATTTCTTTGCTCACTAATGTGGACTTGCAGTCAATCACTAAAACAATCTTCCCAACAAAACTGGCTCACAGTGTTCCATCATCTCTGCTTTCTTGATACAAAGCTATCAAGATCTAAATGTCCTTGGGTATCAACATCTAAATATACTTGATCTTCTACAGAGAGGTGAACTTAGACTCAATTTTAGAATCCTATATGAGTATTTTTCTTGGCAATCCTTCTGTGCTGAAAGGAAGCCACTGCCCTTATGTCTTTACAAATGTTAAAATGCCATACTCTTGTAATAAGTCCCATAAATAATTTTACACATGAACAGTCTTTCTGCATCCTTAATGTCCTTACCAATTTCAGTGGAATGCCTCACATGTTGACACTCACATGCCAGAACTTTGGAAATTCATTCCCCTTTTATATGTTTAGATATTTTCATGCTTACAGTTTTACAGCCTGTTCAACTTAAGAGGAGGATTTGCCTGGGTTTTATATTGCTTTTTCCACTTTCAAAGACTTGGTAATTTGGCAAAACTGGTTTTATCAAGTTTTCAAAAAAAAAATCCAGACTACAATGGAAAAAGAGAAATAAAACCAGTTTGGATTAATTAAAACTTACTTGCCAATGTTTTGATAAGGTCACTGGGAGCTAAGGTGGGTGATAGGGTCAGGCCACATGAAGGTTTGGAAAAACAGCCTGTATGTGAAATGCAACAGGAAACTCTTAAGGGAGGTTTGAGGCACCAGGCTGTGGGCACTGTATCATCACAAAATTCATTTGTATACCTTTCATACAAGCCTGAGGAATAAAATAACATAAAAAGCTATTGTCCATGTCCTGTGAAAAATGAAATTCACTGGACCAGATACCACATCTTCCTTAAAATAATACAGACTTCATCACTTCTGCACTTGGATTTTCGTCATGACTTTCAAGCCATAAACTGCTTGAACTTAACTCTACTGTCACTTCTGCGTGCTGAAAGGCAGCCAGAACAGGAAACTACTACATGCTGTCCATAATTCCTCCTTAGCTGACACTCGTAGGTCACCTCATTCCACAAGTAGCTGCAAGTTTTCTGAGCAACTCAATGATTGGAAGAAATTTACCATTTGACATCTGAAAAAAAGTCTTTCTGAATGGTAATATATCCACGGCTCCAAGTTTTCATCATACAGTGCAAATTAACAACATACATAGTAAGGATTTTATTTGATATCAAAAGTGAACTGTACATTTTAAATATTGGTTACTATATCTTCATTTCATTGGGCACCTGGTAGCACCAGATATGCATATCAACTGTCCCATGCAAAATATTTATTTATTTATATTACCAGTAAAGATTTATTATATTATGCTTAGTTTGACCTAAAAAAACTCCCAGAACTTCTTTTATGTTGATATACTTTCACCAACAGAAACAGTGTAGAAAATAAAAAATTCACCACCAGCTCAGCTGATGTTACTTACTGTTTCTAAAGGGATACAGGAGATGTAGCTATTACCTATAAAACTTTAATGCCTACAGGGGTTCTGAAGACATTAAACTTTGCTCACTGTTTTAATCATTTTGTCAATAAAAGTGCACCAGAGCATAATTTCCCCTTGATACCAGTATGCAATTAGTATTAGTGCTAATGGATGCTATGCATGAACAGAGAAAAAAAGTATGTGCTTCTGCAATCCTTAACAGCCACACATGAAGCAACTCCATCATGGAGCAATGCAGGACAACCAAACCAAGGAATAAGCACAGGTAGGGCGTTCACCATAGGCCAGCTCATCACACAGCATAGACACTGATAAAACAAACAACTGGAAGGCAAATACTGACAAAAGTTCAAAGAAATAGATAATATAAAATTCAACACTGAGATGATGATCTTGCTCATGGTGTTCCCATGCACTACTTTTAAGCACACAACTACACCAAGTCCTTTAATTACACTGCAGGAGTACGTCCTATGTAAATATATTAAAAGGACCGTGGTACACCAGACAAATAAGAAAAGTTTCTTGTTGCAGATTAATAGAAATAATGAGGCTGTTTCCCAATTCGCTTGCAAAGGAAAATTCCTAGCTTATTAAAATATCATCATATTTTGCTACCATGATTCATCTTTTTTTAATTATGGAGAAGTAAAAGTTAGTAAAAGTATGTTCACAACTACATTAGAACAGAAGGTATGTTGTTCTAAACATGCACATGG
Organism: Pithys albifrons albifrons; assembly: GCF_047495875.1. Taxonomy (NCBI): domain Eukaryota; kingdom Metazoa; phylum Chordata; class Aves; order Passeriformes; family Thamnophilidae; genus Pithys; species Pithys albifrons. Next base: position 7,755,551 of record NC_092465.1, on the reverse strand, counting down.
GCAGGTTTACTCACAGAGTGTTCCAAAAAACTCAGACTGACTACCTCTCTGGGCTGATTATCTCATCCTTCCTGCTTTAGTTCTCTCTGATGTATTCACATTGCAAATTTCATTTTGCCTTAAGTGGGTTTTAGATCAGCCTTTACACTCTGATAGCTCTTGCCTTCAGTAAAATGCAAGATTATCATTATCAGTATGTCATCTATGATGTATGTATAAAAGCATATACACATTATATATTCATCTACATACCACCAAGATGTCTCACCTCATCCCAATATACTCTGGGTTTTATTTATTCCTATATATATTCTAAAAACAAAGGAGCACTGACATTTCAGAGTTAGAAGTCCATAGGAAGGAGAGAGGCAAGTGGGAGCGGGGAATCCACCATTGGTATTTCCACAAAGTATCGGCAAGTGGAATTACTAAGATCTTTGATCTTCTGTCAAACATTTAATTTACACAGTTTTTAAACACTGGCTTGTTTGGTTGAAGAATGCACTAGAAACTTATCCTTTATGTTAATTTCTGTGGGATAAAAAAAAATTGTTGGATATTGTCTTAAGTGCCACTTTCCATTCTTATCATTCCTTCCTCTGAAGGAAAGCTTTTTTTTTTTAAGATTTAATTAAAAAAATTGGTTAGTAAGATTTTGTATCACAGGCAAATAGCATCTTGTCCTGTATCTCCCACTGGAACAATAGGTCAACATAAACATAAAACTTGTTCTGGCAAAATTTTTAAATACAACTCTTCTCAAAGCGAGAATATTTTGTCATTTACTTGACAAAGTCTGCAGTTCTGTGCACTGACAGATCCCCAAAGTGCAACTGAAATACAAACTGCCACAGCAAAGTGCATGTCTGCAGGGGAGGCAGAATTCTACTAGTTCCACATAATCACTTAATCTGATACATGCTTATGTACTGCTCAATTCTCAATTCACTTTAAGCTGTGCAATGGAGCAAATTTCTACCAGATACTACAAACAACTGAGATAACATGACTGATGCTCTAACTCCAAATACAAGGTACTAACACCTGCATTCTTAGCTGCTCACATGAGACTGACACAGTTACAACCACTTTTTAAGCTCTGGTTAGGAACATGTCTATGCTGCTGTTACTCCTAACCTGAAGCTGTTTCTCCAGAGAACACAGTTCTCTCCCGAGAGAATACAGTAACATCTAAAGCACTAACCCTAATTTTAGAGCAACTGAAGGGGAGTGGTTTAACTATGATCAGGCATAAGAAACTTTTCACAACATAAATGGGAAAAACTGCACAGAGTTGTAGTTCACCACCACGTTGCTCCTGGTACAGGGAGTTTAATGCAGAAATGAAGCTGAAGCACAGAACTGCCATGGCACAACTCAACAGACACTAAAATACATATGGAAAAGAGTCACTGCCACACACTGGACACTATGTGACCAACCACAGAATGTAAGCCAGAAACCCTCTTTACAGCAAAACACACACTCAGGTTAATGCACACTGCAGAGGAAGGGTGGCTACACCAATAGGTTACCGATTCACACCACGAACTTCATCTCAAAATACCGCACTTAACTGTTAAATAAGGTTTGAGAGAACTTATAACACTTTTTCTCACTGACACAGTGATATTTCATTAAGGATAAAAATGGGTTAAACTATAAAAATGGAACTGCTTTGACTGTATCTAGTCAAGAGGAAAAAAACTCTAATTATGAGATTGCGCTGTCAAATAAATGCGAATCCACATCTTTCATATTCTGGGTTAAAAACTCAAATTCAAGTCCATTTTAAATTAAAATCAATATTTGAAATATTTTGGCTTCAAGTAATAAGCAACAACCAAAAGAATCAAGTTATGAAATATACTGGTAGGAGTAGAATGAATTATTAAATAAAACTTGTGAGAGCAAGGCATTTATATTACACACATTTAAATATCAATTAGGAAAAAACCAATAAAGGATGATGAACTGAATCATTGGTTTTACAACCAAGCCTCTCTAAAATTGACTGAGAATAACAGAGAAACTAGGCTTGCAATGTAAATTTCATTCAATTTGAAATAGGTAAAAATATTAAATTTATTAACTAGTTGAAATTTACAATCTCTAAGCCTAAAATTAATAAGAACTGCATTTATTGAAGCAAATGAAATAGAACAGTGGTTCCTGCTATGCACAGCATGCTAGTTACCTCCTAAAGGAAAAATCCAAGGGTCTGCTCAGAAAAAACACAAAATTGCACAGGAAAAAACCCCAACACACAACCACCACCAAGAATTTTGTTTTAAGAACTCCTTATTTCTATATTGCAAACCATTGCTTCATAGGAGTAATAGCAAGTTATGTCTAAAATGTGTGTCTAGAATCTATTAAAACAGTTCCAACTGGTATTTTCAGAGTGCCACAGTCACACTGGCCAGACTGCAGCCTTGCCTGCCAGGCTGAGAGAAGCACAACCACCTGTCCCACCCTATTCATGGGGCACACAAGTGGCTGTGAGGGCACACAGGCAAGCTGACTTATCCAGAAGACTTGCACTTTCACCTGCAAGGGGTTTACTTGACTAAAGACACTTTTCTAACACTCACCTGAAGGGAAGATTAGAGGTATGTTTCTGGAAACTGATACAGGCTGAGGTTGTATTGAAATGAAAACATGAAGGAATCAGGGAAGGTATTAAATAACCTCAAACAGCAAACACCAAACACCTGCTAAGAATTAAATGAGAACTGACTTTTTTGTCTGTGTCTACCTACCATGTCTACAGCCCTCTGAATCACCACAACATCCATTCTAACCTATTGAAAGTACTACCAAAGCTGTGGTGTGGAGATAGCAAAGCCTTCAAACGGTCATGTAAAGATACTCAGACTTTAAAAGTACCATGCAAGCTGTAATTATCTCACATCCCCACTATCCCTTCTGAGTAAACTTGAAATATAATACCGCAGTAAAATTCAGCTTGAAGGAGACTAATCTTCCTTTAAACACAGGTGGTTTTTTTCTCTAGACTGGAGACATTCTAAGTATTTCACCACAATGGTCACTCTGAGGGTGTTAGCCAGGATGAAACAAAGTGTCAGCAATTCAGCTACTTTTCATGGGTAGCAACTATTATTATTTATCTAGAATTCATTACATTGTGATCTGAAATTACCAGCACACCTGGAGCCAGCTGACTGATGAGCCCTTGGAAGATACTACTGAGTAGTCAGCTGATGCCAAGAACCAAGAGTTGTTGCTGTTCACAGATGGCTGCACACACTGGTTAGGTAGACAGGCATCCTACTGCTCCTGAAGGACTCACTGAGAAAGGACAGGCTACAACTTGATCTACATTAACAGCATAACAGTCCTTTACATCAGAGAACTCCGCGGTCTAAAGCACTGCCCTCAGCTGCAAGATGTGCAATCCCAGAGTGCAGCTTCCCCTTAAATCAGGGATCTGAAGTCTCAGCCTGCCCCCTGCCCCCTGAACTGCTTGGTAGAGGCCATGTCTAGGCTGAGACTCCCCAGTGAGTTGCTGTTGGGTGCCCATTCTAATGCCCAGTGCCCTCAGGGCTGCCTTCAGTCAGAGCAGGAGGGCTACATGAGCTCCAACTCCCACAAACACACTTCCTTGCCATTCCACACAGCCCTGGAGTCCCCAGTAAAGTCCCTGCCTTCTACTCGTGTAGATGACAGTTCTCTTTAAATCTCAAATGCATTCCATGATGCTGAATAAACCCCAGCCATTTGTACCACAGCTTAAAAGATAATAGAGGCAAGATGCAGAATCACAGCTAGTTTAAAATAAGGAGAAAAAAAAACCCTTAGAAAATTGGTACAGCCAATAAAGCAATTTGTGCCCTTCCTCTGACTGCCTCCTCTATCCTCCATAAGCTTCCCCAAATTATTGGGCGTTTTTATCCCTCTTTCCCTTTTCCTTATGGTTTCTTTAATGGATGAAAGCAAATATGACTACACTTTCCTTCCCTTAAGATGAACCTTCAGAGTATATAAATTGCTTGAGTAAATAAAAGAAAGGAGGGAATTACTAATTTAATGCTCTTCCATCTCTTGGGGAAAAAGCCCATGTAATTAACTGTAATGAGATTAAACTAACTTGTTATTAATTTCCCAGTGCTGAAAAACTAAATCTGAGACCCATAAGACTGTGTATTAACCAGCTTTATCAACATTTGACTTGCATCCTTCAGTTTTTTACACCAGTTTTAAAGGAAAATGATTAACTCCATTGAGTTGCAAAGTCATTCAGAAGACATTGAATCTGGTCCCTTTAGGCAGGAACACCAGATACATCTGTCACTGAAGACTGTGAATGGGTGGAGCCAGAAGCAACAAATGCTATCAAACCAAATAAACAGAAGAATAATTATTAAATAATTATTCTTACCAAAACTTTTTTCCATTACTTCTTTCTGACACATATCTTGAACATTCACTGTACAATTCACGATGAACTCTGGAGAAGAGCAGTCATTATTTAGCTGGAACTCCTCACACTGGTAACACTGTATTTGCAAAGCCAAACCTGGAACAGATAGAATTTTATTCAAAATCACAGAATACTTTGGTTTGGAAGACACCTTATAGATCAACTCGTTCCAACCCCCTGACCCTGGGTTGCTCAAAGCCCCATCCAAACTGGCCATGAATAATAGTAAAAATGTTAAAATAAAAACAACCAAAAAACCCCAACCAAACCAAAGAACCAACACGTGCCAGAAATCCTACCTATCTTTCCCTTTTCGCATTTTGCTGTTCCTAACTACTCTACAGCTCAGCGAAAGCATCCCTTTGACAGAAATAAGTAAAACAAGCGTGCCGCTCGCTCAGCTGAGCCCAAGCGCCACCGGCTCAGCACTTGGTGAGATGATGCTCCGTTTCGCGGGGCTCCCGCCCCGGCGCTGCCGCCAGGAGGCGACGGGTACGTACACGGACACCGGTACCGGCACCGCCCCGCACCGCTGCCCATCGCCCACCCGCTCGCCCCGAGGCTGCCCCTCAGCACAGCAGGTTAAAAACTACCCGCGAGCCACCCGCCTAATAGATACGCTTCGGCTCCTAGCTGTGCCGACGGGTTTACTTAGCTACTAATTTATTACAAATGATTTAATTACTATTTTGCTGTGCACAATTACAGCGGCAGAGCATCGCTCACCTCTCCCTCTTTTATCATGCAAAACGAGGCGGTCCGCCCAGCTCGCCAGCAGCCGCTCTTCCCGGCGTTCCGCCAGCGGTTCCCGCACCCCTCGTCCCGCAGCATAGACGCCCCGAACCCGGTGTGCGCCCTCCGCTGGGAGCGCTGCGGCGGCGGGACCGAGCCCGCTGGCCGCCGACCCCCCGCCCAGGGAGAGGCGTGAGCGGCGCGGGCAATGCCCCGCACCGGGAACTGCGTGCGGAGCCTCGCCTCGCCTCGCCTGCGCTGGTGACACCGCGCCGGCGGCGGGGGACTCTGCGGGCCCCGGGCAGGACAGGGCTCCGCTACCCCGCTCCGTCGAGGGGCTGCGAGAGGACGAAGCCTCCCCGCGGCCACTGCGGGCAGCGACGGGCAGCCCGGGCTGTCCGCAGGCGCCTTTGGGGGAGCGGCGCGAACTCCCTTACCTGGAGCCAGGCACAATCCCCAAAAAGTTGCAGCGAAGAGGAAGAGCCGCATCCTCCCGGAGCCGCGGCCGCCGGGCTGGCGTGCAGTCGGGAAGGGGCATCAGAAGGAGGGAAACAGCGGAGGCGCCGCGTACTTGTGTCGCGCCTCCGCTGCGGAGCGGCGCCTCGGGAGCAGGCGGCGGAGCCCGCCCGGCTCCCGCCCTGCCCAGCCCCGCGCCGCTCTCCAGCCTCGCCGGAGTTGAGCGCTGAGACTGGAAGAAACTGTAGGAAAAGCGAGAGCTGGGGGGCGGCTCCCCCCTCCCTCCCCCAGCACCATGTGATGCCGGCGGAGCGGGGCGGAGATCCCCGCCAGCCGCCCCGCACCTCGCTGGGCGCACTTCGGGGACGGGCAGAGTTCATTGAAGGAGGAGAACTCCCCGGTCCTACCCCGGCACCGCCAGCTCGGCGTGTGGTTCGCATGGCGCTGCGAGGGGGACCCCGCGACCCTCTGCCTGCTGGGGCGCCTCCGTCATATCCCTCGCCCTTCCCCTCCGCTCTGGCTCTGGGGCACAGCCCCCGAGCGGTGGCTCGGCTCGCCCCGGTCCCCTCCGTGTCCCCGCCCGCCAGGAGTCCACAGGTGGCAGCCGGAGCACGCCTGAGGGGCAGGACCCCGCTGCGAAGCGTCGCTCGTCTCCCACAAACGCCTCGCAGAGCTCGCGGCCCCACCGTTCCCTCCTCCCGTCCCTCTGAAAGCAATTTCAAGCGTGACAATAGCGGGGAAAGGGGCGCGGTGCGGCGGTCAGTCCCCTGTCTCCGCCGAGGACACACGGCGGGCTGCGGGATTGGCGGGGCCGGAGGCGGGGGGAAGCGGGATGAGGCGGACTGTGGCGGTGGGATCCGCTGGTGGGTCGGAATGGGGTGGGCTGCGGCGGCGGGAGCCGGTGGCGGGGCGGGATGAGGCGTTGTGTGGCGGTGGCATCCGCCGGTGAATCGGGAGGGGGCGGACTGTGGCGGCGGGAACGGCGAGGAGCCGTCGGAGGGCCGGGCAGCGCCCGCTCCCGGGGAGGGAAGGGCGAGGGAAGGTGCAGGGGAAGCCCAGGGTGCCGTGGTCGTCAATGCTGGGACGAGCTTTTCTTCCCTGTTGTAACCCGGCCCGAGGGATAGCTCGTCTCCTCTCCGGATAACCACGTAATTTCTCTGTGATCGTTTCACAGCCTTACTGCAATGAAGAGTCTCAATTAAGCTCTAAATCGCTGTTTAAAACCCCCGTGTTACGGAATCCCTAAAGGCCCGAACTCTGCCTGCCCGTGCGCTGCCCCGGGGCGGGGGCGGCTCGGTGGGTACCCCCGTGCCCCCCGGGAGGGCTGAGCTGATCCCTGCCCTGCACCCGCCCTCACGCTCAGGGTGTCACAACATCCCTTTCCCAAAACCCCGCTGCAGGCACACGTACACAAGAAAGGTTTTATTTACGAAAGATGTTTCAATGAAAATTTCTTAAAAGTCGAAAAAGACGAGGCAAGTTTACGGCGGAAATTACTTAAAATATAACAAATTGCACAAAATATTAACACTGATCATACAATATTTCATAGATTAACAGGCATGTGCTAAAGAAACTGTAGAGTCTAGAAATACCTCAAATATATCTAGTTTACAATTGCTGTACAAAAAGCAGTTATAAATACTTCACATCTAGAAAAAATACACAGAACCTTTGAAATAGACTTTCCCTTACATATAAACAATTTTGTAGAAAAAACAAAAACACCCAAAACAGGCCCTGCTCCTAGATATGTTTGAACTAGTACTGGTTAGCACCAACATATTGTTGTGTCACAAACAGGAGTTTTTAAATTTTTTTTTTTAAATAATTTTAGTGTTGAGAATTTAACTAGGACCAAACAGATTCCAAAAGATAACACAGTATGGTACATTCATAAGTTGATGGCAAATAAGTTCAGAGGAGGTGGAAGTCAAAAAACTATGTTGCAGTCAGAAGGACAGGGTGGTTTATGTAGTTCTCATTCCTACAAGACTCCAGTTTATGCCAGCAGTGAATTGCTTTGACCCTGATCTTTCAAACAGTTTACGTGCATGACTGATGAAGCCAATGCCAGCAGTATCAAGAGTTTTAATCTATTCATTTTCTTGCCATGTCAAAAGTCAAACCCCTTTTGAAATAAGCCACCTGTTGTGAAGTTGTAATAACTGAAATGCATGTCTGCCTAGAACACCTGTATGAAATTGCACTGAAAGTTAAAAATAAAGGATGTTTTGTAAAACAGAGTCCATGAAAGTTTATTGCAGATAATGTGGCAGGCTCAGGTTTATGGTAATGCAGTGTTTCTACATACAGTTTTAAGACTAGAACAATTATAAATCTTCTTTAAAAAATCTACTAACTTTTCTTGTTAATATTAACACTGATTTCTTTAAGTTAGTATCTGCTATTACAGGAGCATAGCACCAGTTTAATATTTATTGCTGTCATGTATCCCTACAAATATATTTTCCCAAGGTATTTACAACTGTACAAATATTCACAAAAGTGCAAAATTAAGACTTTATTCTGTGTAAGCGCTCGTTGCGTTCAGCGTTGAGTCCCGCGCACCGCCGTGCTGCTGCCCTGCCTTATTGCTGTGTGGTGCGGAGCCAGAACACCCCTCTGTGAGTGCAGTGATCCGCAGGGGGGATTTTCAACCACTGTCTCTTTTTCCCCATCACTCCACACTTGCCTTCAGCTCCGTTACGTGCCGCAGTTACAGCCCATTGGGAAATGTCTCTACACATCGTTGGAGCCTTGGCTGGCACAAGAGGAGAAGCTATCATAGAGAGAGTCGCTCAAGGATTCCAAATTGTCCACGTCGTGCCGACCCGAGCTATTTAAGGAAGCTTCTTCCTTCTTTCCACTTTCTTCCCTTTGTCCTTCAACCTTGTTCAGACAGTTCTTCTCTTTTTCTAATAAAAGTACATTATTGCTGTTAAATTTATTGAGAGACTCCAGGGAGATTTTAGATACTCTATTCTTGGAATCTTCTTTTGTTTCTTCAGTTTGCTTCAATTTCTGTAATAAGTGAGGGAAATATTAGAAACATATTTCTTATAGAAATAAAGTTATCCTATTGTACACCATTAATTACTGTCTTTCCAAAGTTCACAGGGTGAAAGGAAATAGATTTTTAGATGCTTAAATATCTGTTATGATTAAATAGAACATTACTGTCCATTTTAGGATAAATCATAACTTTAATGCTTCTGCTGAGACAAATAGGACTCCATTTATGTAACAGTTAAGAGCTATTAATGTCATAAGTAGCAGATCCTGGCTATGCACGTGTTAAACATCTCCAGCATCCTCACAGCAATTTACATCTTCTCTTGTACAAATACCTTGGGGGGTATGTTTAAATAGGTATTTGTTTAAGTAGAGTTTAAAAAAAAAGTTGCAGAGGATAAAACAGCATTTTCCATAAATCAAGGATGCAAATGAAACTTGCTAGGGAATAACCTCACATTTTGCATGTGTAAAGTTATTGATTTCCACAGACCCAAACTCTCTCTAATAGACAAGAAAGCAGCAAGACAGGAAATTATACTGAACTGGGCCGATCCCCACAGACCAGAATCAATCAGGTATTGGCCAGGCCTGCTTGGTGGAGTGGTGCAATTCTGTGGGAACACCGGACGATGTATTAGCACATTATATTAAGAACGCACAGTAGGATTGTACCAGAGCAATTTTATCCCTTTGTTAGCTACTGGTATTTGCAATCAGAGATCTGACCAAGGAATCATTAGGGAGCTCTGTAGGGTAGGGAGCAGTTCAATAAAAATGACCTGCCTGCTGGTGTTTCAAAAAATGACACCTGCAGGGTGTTTCAAAATCTGAGTAACTAACCCCTAACACAGAAATATGGGACAGCATTCAACATTTTACAATCAACATTCAATAACCTCTTGGACAGATAAGAATCAAGGATTCTGAGAGATGCCATCAGAGTGCAATGCCATTCCTCATTTTTGGTAGGGTCATCAGATGGCAAAGACTCAATCAGTAAATTACTGTAAATCCAAGACATTAATATTTTGTTTTAGATAGAAAATGAAATGGCACTTTAAGCACCCTGAAAATACAGCTTGGGCAGATGTATGGATGCTGTGGATCATTACATACACAGCTGTAAAGGGTCATTAGAATTTTTTGAAGAATTCAAGTTCCAAGTCAGTCAAATGTTGCACATGCTGTGCTGCTTTTTCTTGGAAATCTTGGGCAAGAGGAAGACAAATTGTTACATAGTTTGATTGCTTGTTTTCATGGCTAGTTAGCTAAAAATTGAAATGCCAGTCCAATGCCTGTTTATGCTCTGATCTTGTCATATTTCATCAGCTGACCATGCATGGATTACATTAGTATTTTTAGCAAATGTTTCAAGCAAACTTACAAAAAGCAACAGGAGATCTTAGTCTTAGTAAATGAAAATTTTCTGTTTGGTTCATTAATTAACATTCAGTCTAAAAGGTTTTAGGGCATGTTATGTTGGATTGTGATTTTAGATGACAGTTCAAACCAAGGTCTTCAATATCTGTAATTATGTTTTCTGAGATAGAGAAATATAACCCTTGGTAATGGGAAGTAACACAAATTTAGGACCCTTCAATAGAAATTCTTCACAATTTCAGCTTAAAATGTTCTTCCCTTTGCCCTCATTTAAAATAATGGAAAAGTTATTTCACTTCTCTGCAGGCCAGATGAGAAAATTCTCAGCCATGGCATCGATAACACAGGTTAGCACTTTTTGCTCTTCAGAGTACTAAACCTAAAGTATTTTATTGTATGATAGACTAAATGATGTTTCTTTGTCTGTATTTTCCCCTTTTCACAGCTTTTCGTTAGATAAATTGAATGTGACTACTTAGCTCAGACCTGGGGCTGCAGGACTCAATAGTGGTGTTAGTGAGGTCTGTGACAAAACTCATATTGATTCAAGTGGAGCCAATTTTGACTCTTGGGCAGGAGGAGCACAGACACCTGAGGAATTTGCAGCACAGAGCAGTTCTGGGTGAAGCATCACAATTAAAGTACAATTTTGACTATTCTACTTAAGGATAGATTTACACCACAGGACAGACAGGACTGAATTCATTGGTATATTCTGTATATAAGTATCAGTAATTTTTTATACCCTACAAGCACAACCTACACTTGTACTTTAATCAGACCTTAGGTTCTCATTTAATAAAATGTATATATAGTTTATGAAACATATTAGAGAAACTGCAGGGAATAAAAATATTCTCTACAAATTCTAAGCAAAATCATTGAATCCAATGAAATTGAAGAGAACTGAAGCCCATCAGTGAAACCTGCTGGCAAAAGATATACTGAATAGCGAACAGTATACCTATGATACATCAAGAATTAAAGGGAAGAGTAATTCTAACAGTTGTAGCAAAATTCATTGCTAAAACAAGAGACAATTCAAAAATAAATTATGGATATTTTTTGGACCTAAAGCTGTCTTTTTTAGATGCCTTAGTGCCCAGTTACATCCTTTTGTAAAAAAACCCTCAAACTTCCTTTCTTTAACACACAGAAGAAAATTCATTCACAGCCTGAGCTCCATAAGCAGAAAATAAAGAAAACTTTAAGCAGAGAGATTAATGTAAAAATTTGCATAATAAACAAATCACTCTCTCCCACAATAACACAATTATGTACATTCCTAGAGCTGAAAAGTCACCAGTAATTTCTTTAACTTTGGTGTCAGAACAAATGCTAACCCAAGTTAAGAAATTGTAGCTAGTCAGTGTGGGGTGCCTTGCACCACCTGAGAGCAGTGACCAGTTGCCAGGAGAGGAGAAACTCTATTTCACAGAATATAGACATTCATCACAAGTCACATTACTTTGAAATAAACTCATGAGTCATGAATCAGAATAATGTTTTCTTGTTGGCAACATCCTAAAGGGAATAACTAAAACTCATTAGTGATGTAATAGAATCTGGCATGTCACTTCAAGCACAGCAAATTAGGAAAACAAAACTAGCCTGCAGTTACACTGATACATTATAAATAGGTGTTATTTCTACATTAATACATCAAATGAGGTTTCCTGTAAACTTTAAAAATGAGAGGTTACATGTGGGCAGAATGCCTTTCCAGTGCTTGTGATCAAGGACCAGTCACAGCTGCAGCTGCTCTGAATGGCACAAGCACCCTGCAGGTGTAGTGGGAAGGAGCAGGGAAGGATGGGCTGGTTCACAGCACAAAGGATTCCACACTTGTGTGCAGGAAGGAAAGCAGCAGCAAGGCCGTTCCTTCTACATGGTAACACGCAGAAGCTCTGACTGTCTGGAGGTCAGGCTGTGCTTCCAAGGCACACCAGAGCCCAGAATCAGCAATGAACCATTCCACAGGATAAATGTATTTTCCAGCTGTCTAAGTTTAGTTAACCAGTACTTTAAAGGGCTCAGAATCAGTTACACAAAAGAATAAAGTGAACTTTATTTATGTCTCTCATGCATTGGGCAATTAAGTTTTAAGATTAACAAAAAAGCAAGAAGAGCATTGCTTCAAGTGAAGTATAATTGCATAACACTATTGGGTAAAAACAATGAAATTGCTATGAGAATTAAATATAGATCAAAAAAAATCAATACTTAATTGTATAACTCATCTTCTATTTCAGATCTGATCTCTAATAGAAGATACAAAATATGTTCTCTTTTTTGGTATTTTAGTTATTACTCATAACTTTATTGTGAAGGAAAGCAATTTTCTGGATTTTTACCTTTTAAAACTTGCTTGTTACATTTTCTGCATATGATGAAGGTAAACTTGATCCCACAGAGCCACTGTTTCTTATTTTAAGTTCAGAGTTTTACCAATTTAGATATCCTCTACTCCTATAACTGCTTTGTATTTATGACACACTTGGCCTAAGTGGGCTGTGCTGTTGCAGCATTACATAGGTTGCTCATACATAACCTGTTTAGTAGGACAATTTTAATATGCTCATAGCTTCTTGTAGAACAGGTGCACTGAGATACAGAACAATATGAGCAATATTCTGATCAGAGGTACCCTGGTCTAATCAGGAGGAACTTCTCCCTGAACTCAGTGGCATTACACGACCGTTTGCAGTGAAGGTGTAATGTGAAAAGGGTTGGTTTGAACTGCCAGGGAGTAGCTGTCTGTCATCTAGTCAGGACAGAATGCCATGCAGGCTCTCTGTGCAAAGTGAACAATCTCCAGATCTCATTTAACATCAGGTGGACAGGTAACACTCTGCAGTGAAAATAGTTGTACAGTCTCATCCAGGAAACTACAAAGGTGAAAGCTGTAACTGCATGACCTCTGCTGCATTACAGCTGAGCTAAAAATGTGATGTTTGAACTTTTTTCTCTTTAAAGCATAACCTTAAATAATAAGATAAGCCTTGCTCTCCCTTGTATATTGTCAGAAGCTTTCATCTATTTTCCGGACTGACAATAAAATAATTTCTGAAATAATGAATCATTTTTCTTTTTCTATTTGAGCAGAAATACCATGATTATTTTGCTGTAACAGACAATGACATTCTCAGAGACACACCATCAGATTTTCATGGTAAACAATGTCAATTTCTTTTCTGGGAAAAAATGCATTGATAGGAAGCATTTTGAAGTTCATTAGTCTGTTCAGCAGTTGATTGAAAAGCCATATGTACATATGTATGTATCATCCCCTGATGTCATTATGGGTAATATAACAATGAGAACTGTATTTCAGGTCTACTGTATTTCAGAATATAACAATCTACAAGTATATTTTAGCATCACAAGAACAGCCTTTCTGATGATCCTAAATTGCAAATAAATTACCTTACAGGAAATAAAACCAATCAGCACTAACACTATATGATTGATAACTGCAGATCTGGTCAACAACAGCTATTGCTTAATGAACAGGTGACTGAGAAGTTGAGACTTATGTTGTCTACAGCTTGAATTCTTGCATGGTTTAGGAGATAAAAGATAATGTAGTGAATTGGGCCTTGATTTTCATAACATAATGAGGTGATGCAGTACATTTAGCATTCTAATGTCAAGAATATAATCTTAATTTAGGAAGTATATGAATGTTTTCTTGACATGACAAGAAAGTATTTCTTGACCTGGTCAGTTTATGCCAACCCTTTCTGAACTTTTGCATAGTTTAAAAAAACAGATGCTGAGGTCCCAGTTACCAGGTCAGGTAAGTCTACCTTTTTTCCTCTGCTCAGTTATGAACTGAATGGCACAAACTGTTTTCTCACAGTGCTTTAGAATGGATATTGGCTGCATCAACTCTGCATGGACTAAGTTTATTTAAAAAGGAATAAGAAAATATAATTCTAAGTGGCAATACCTTGGAAAATGATCAAAATGCTGGTGCTCAGTCAACTGTGTTGAGGGGGTTCATTAAAAAGAAAACCAATTAAACACCAGTACTTTCTCCAGAAGGCAAAGCAGAGGCTCACTCTGTTCACATTGGCAGAATCACCAATTTTGCTTCTCACAGAGGGAATCTACCCACTAAAAGCAATGCTTAGTGCAATCAGAGGCTCACCACAAGGCATTAAGAGAGAAATATCCACGGTGAGAAAGGAAGCTGAGACTCAGTTTCTAGAACCTTATGGACTGAAAATGAACAAGACACATAGGATACACTTTACTTCTCAAAAGATCCTTTTAGCTTTACTTGTAGAGGGAGTTAAATAGCAAAACTGTTCTGATTTTCTAGTGATTGAAAAAAACTGCAATGAAAAAAATCATACTGAAAGATAAGATTGGTGAAAAAGTTATTGAATTCAACTTAACCACTTGCAGGTCACTACCATTCCTTGACAGAACTATGTGGAGGGTTATGTTGCCAGTGATAACCAAATGGTACTGGAACTATGCAGTCCTAAGTAACTTCACTCTTTCAGTCTTCATCAGACTATTTCACTTCACAGCATTTAAATATACAGAGGTTTGTCCTACTGAATGAAAGTATTTATGAAAGTATGGCTCGTGGTTTCAATAAAGCTCATGGCTTTATGTCAAAAAGGGGCTACAATTTTATCCTGGACTGGAGGTTTGAATGATTTTTTTTTTAAATTGGGATACTTACTCAGAACTGAATCAGAAGGGGGGGGGGGAAGTATAGTTCAAGATTTTTTAAAAAATCTAATACCAAATGCAGTTCTATCCCCCATATGACTGAAGAAAAAAAATCCTCTCAAACTCAGTAAAAGCAGGGTTGTACTCAAACAACATATAATTTCACTGACATTTTCAGTAATCAGAGTAATTTTTCTGTATGGCTGAACTACTGTTATAAGTATTAGTTGTGTTCTTACCTGTCTTCATCTTCCACCTTTGGCTTTTTTTGAACATGACAATTTATTTTGGTAATTACAAAGACACTTGTCCTCTTGCCCTCTAGGGATGTCTCAGCTCCTGGCCCGTACTGTCTGCATGTCAGTCACTCAGCACACTGATGGAAAACAGAACTGCACTTCAGGATCGTACTGAGAATGGCAATTGGCAGTGGGTAATGATTTTCCTCACTATTAAGCCTCTCTTTTGTGTACTCTACTAGATTCGTAGCCTGTGACTATCCAAGCTACATCAGCTTCCCTAAGGGCAAAAACCCCCAGAAGCAGCAGAGAGAAAACCATGGAATAGTGCAACTGTTTAGGTTGGAAAAGACTTTGGAGATCACTGAGTCCAACCTTTGAAGTAGCAAGGTTATGTGGCAGGACCAAGAGCAAATAAGCAGTATGAAGAAACGATGGAGAAATAATTCTCCCAGCTAAGAATTCTGGCTTGTTGTATGCACTAAGAGGGCTGTGATGTCTGGAGGGGAGTTCAAAGAGCATGAAGCTGCTGGAAGACCAGTAGAGGAAGGAAAGGGAATGACTCTTACCAGTTTTAAAGATGATTCATGGAGGTAGTTTAAACAAAGGAGTGAGTTCCACAGCAAATATTTTTTTTTTTTAATTTTTAGCCTGTGAAGAGGACAGTTGGGAAGAGACAAACAATATTTCCAAACCCATCAGGCCATCCCTGCGTGATAGAAACTCAGCTGTTGCAGAGCGGCCTCCATGTATGTGTACACAGCACACATATCAGAACAAAACCTCTTCCAAGCTCCCACCAGCAATACAGAGATCATAATTTTAAAATTTGGATGCAGGTTCTTCTTCATTCTTAAAAAATGACGAATTAGCATGCTCAAACAACAACAGAGCTTATTTGAGGAGCACGAAGTTGTCATTTCCCTTTCCACCGCAGATTTTAATCAACTCTCTACATATCAGAGGTGTTTTTACCTCTAATGATTCTGAACAAAACCCATTGTCCTTTCTTTTCCTCTTCATAACACCTGGCACTAATGAAACCCAGCAGGTGTGCCCTCCTCTGCATCTTCCCTGAGTGAGGGTTAGGGGCTGTTGCTGGGCAATCCTACCACGGGTTGCACTGCAAAGTGCTGCTGGAGGCAGCAGAGGAAGAGGCTGTAGCCCAACTCACCTTCCCAGTAAACCTGTAGCAGCCTGAACTATGTGCATAATGTTTTCTGACTGTGTGCAATGGGACTAGAAAGGATCTTTTGCAATCAGAGAAAACTGGGACAGGAAAGATGCAAATAATGATGATGGTTACATGGCTGCACTTGACACCTCTCCAGCTGATGTTCTGAGCCACACAGTTTTCAGTACAGATTCAAGCAAAGCATGAATTGCAGAATGGAAACCTATGTTTTAAGTTCATTTGCCATCAAATCTGACATAACAGTACAGTTATTTACATGTACTTTCTAAATATATGCAAACAACTTATCTCTGCTGTAGGGAAGAATATTTTAGGGACAGCAGCACAACATGCACAAAAATCCAAGTGAGAGTTTCACAGAGGCTGCAGAACCAAATTAAAGTAGAAGGATAAATCCTCTCTTGCAATTTTTAGTTCATTTCAGTACAGCAAGTTGTATCAATAAAAAGCCTATAGTATAAGTCAGCTAGAAAATAAATGCTATGAAGGATGTTCCATTTTATGTCATTTGAATTTGATTAGTGATTGGTCTTGGCGATTAAACCACATGGGAACAGTAATCAAGGTTTCTCTACTGTGGTTCTGTAACAACTGAAAAACACTGTTGGCTCATGTCCTATTCCATGATGGGATATTAACCTAAAATCTAATTAATCTATGAATGAATTACGTTTCTAGAAACATACTATATTATAATCAATTTTAAGTGAGTTCCTAACAGAAGATAAGATGAAGAAAAAGCTGTAAAATTACCAGAGGCTGATAAATTCTGTTTACTATGACTGATGATTTTTATGGAGGATAATTTTACAATCCATCAAACTTTTGTCAGTTCAAGAATCATGCTGCCAAACGTATGCAGTAAATTAATTTTTAAATTTACATATTTATTAAAAATCTTATTGAAAACAGCAGGAAGTAAGCCTTGTTTGAATAATAAAATAACTTGTTATTCTACTGGAAAGAAAACAAAAACCCCCAACCTTCTATTAAGATGATTTTATAGCAAGGCAATAATTATAAACAACTACATGAATTAGTTAACCAAACACTATTAAATAGCCAACCTGAAATTAATCAAGAATTAAAAAAAATTGGAAGATAATCAAGTAAAAAGTGCACTTTAGAAGCTAAGAAATTCATGTCTGTGTTTCAGATGTGCTTGAGGACATGTCTGCTAACTCCTCAGGCCTGTTGGCAGGAGCTCCTGGATTCCTGGTGAAAGCATGGGGAGCTGTGTCTGCCTTCATGGCTCCCCCACTCAAGGTGCTGAAGAGGAATGTGTTGTTAGCAACGTTCTCATACACGTGGCCACAGGAAGGTGCCTACTGTGATGTACTGGTGGCTCAGAAAATCATTTTGTGACCCAAGCCTATGCCAACTCTCACAGAACATAAATCCACTGTAAAAAGGTGCTACAGCTGCACCTTGGGCACCTGCTGCTAAAACCTGAACAAGAACCATAGAAACATCTGCCAAACACGGGAATAAACAGAGCCAAGAAAGGAGCAAAAGACCACAGTACACGCTAGGATGTGGCATAACCCATGAGGAGAGCAAGAACTACTTCCCCACCACTTATGCGAGTAAGGATGAAGTTGAAGTGGGTCAAAAAGGTGGAACTGGGAAGTGTGGTGGTATGATCTGAGCAAGCAGGACACTTCAGAGACCTGCTGAGCAGAGTTCTTGGCTGCTCCCACTTGTGTGGCCTCATTTCAGTGTGACCCACCAGTTACCTTCTGAAGATCACCTTTGATGTATTACTCCACTGCTGTTACTCTTTGTTCCCTTCCCTGATGTCACCTCCACAATTGCTGCAGTTTTCTTTGACCACTGCCACCACTGGGGCCACTCTTAAAACACAAAATGCCTAAACCATTGTTGCTGCAGCCACTAGAAACAAGACTTGATAACTACATTTCACCTCTCAGATCTCTCACTCGTGTCAGGAGTGAGCAGGGGCAAGGAACAGGCCTCCTCATTTGATTTAGGCATTATGCAGTTTAGGTTCAAACCCTGCAGTATGCCTGGTACCTGAAAGAATCCACATCCTTTAGGATATCAGTGTGGTGACCAGGAGAAAGCACCATGCCTGTGCTCATGGTCACAACACCGAACAGAAACAGGCAAACGTTAGATTTAATGATTTAGCCAGTGGACTAAAATACATCTTTATTGAAAAAATATAGATTGTAACTAATCTGATGTTTACCAGACAGTACCGGCTGTGACTCAGTAACCATGTGGGTTAACCCAAAAAGAAAGAGAGAGAGGGTACGTGAAGGGGTATGAGCAAGGAATATGCAATTCATGTCCTAAATGCTGATGGTAGATGATAGTGTTTTTCTTAGCTCTAAAGGATGTTAAAAATGAAACACTGTTTCTTTATTATCAAGAGAATTAAGAATTTAGGATTAGGCAGAGTAATACTGGACACGAACATGACCACTGCTGGAGATGCAGATGGAAGTTCCTACAGCCAGCAGATTTATAAGTGTTCAACTTGCCTCCTCACCAAATTAAAGCAGTGATATCCATTTTGATTAATACACATATCATCTGGCTGTGATCCGAGGGGAATTTAGTTAATTTATGGATTTAGATGTGTTTGCTTCATCTTTTAGACACAAGTACATCTGTTTCTGGTCGTGAGAACCTCTATCCTACTTTGTGGCTCAGCCAGGCATACAGAACGTCTCCCACTGGGATCTGGCAGGAGGCATTTGTGGTTGCAAACTCTCTGCAAGGGGCACAGCCTTGAAAGAGAAAAAGTCAAGGACAAGTGTGCAGGACAGACCTTTGCCCTTCCACCTTTGCCTTCCCTGGATACCAGCAAGGTTCAAGTTAAGCAGCTAACAGGATCTAAAAGCCTGGTAACCATTTGTGCTGAGCCTACCTGGGCTGTAAAAGGCCTTTCTTAGAATATGAGGGGTTATTTTGGCAAGGCTTTGGAGGCTTTTTCAGACAAAAGAAGCACTGTGAAAATGTGTATTGGGAACCCTGGCTCTATGGGGTCTGACCTTCCCTGACTGGCTGTGAGAAAACCTTTGTTGGGAACGCTCAAAGAAGGAATTTGGTGTGAAGAACCAGCACAGCCTCCTGTTCCCACAGTGGGCTTCCTGCAGTGACAGAATAATGTAGTATCTTTTGTATTGATTTTTGCTACAATTTTGTATTAAACCGGAAGTGTGCACGTGAAGAGAGAGCCACATGGGTGGACTTGTTGGACAAATGCTTTAGGAGATTTATTGACTTTGCAATACAGAAGTGTTACTGCAGTATTACTGCTGCAAACTGTAGTCAGATACTGGTGATTCAGAACAAGTTCCTATGCCTGAACTACAGATTAAAATATTGTTAATATATTAGGCCACTAGGAGGACTAAAATACAACTGGAATTTGTGCAGACACACGGTACAGCTAATATGCACTCACTTTTTGAATGCCCAAAGATGACACAAACAGAAAATCTGGGTAAAAATATAAAATAAATCAGCTTCCAGACTCTACTAGTAAACAAATAATTTGAAAAAAATATTGCTAAAAATGACCAGGCATTTAATATTTATTGGAATACAAAAATAATTTAAAGTGCTGATTTCCTTGATATCCTAAATCATTCAGGATTCAAATACTTGTAACAATGTGAAGATGTTGTTAGGCACCTTGTATGGACAGCAGGACTGCTGAAGGCTATAGAGTTCTGCTCATGCAAAACTCTCTGCAGGGTCAAGGTGTGAATTTCCTTCTGACATTCTGAAAATTCCTCATCAGAGAAGCGATGTGTTTATGATCAGCCCTTGTAATGCAAGATCCCATCTTGCATAAGAATACTTGATGAGAATATTAAGTAATAATGATTATTTGCTTAGCACTGCTATGGGGCCTTCAAAGCTCTCAAAGCAGCCTGCTAACAGTACTAGATTAAATTCCAAATGCAGCTGGAAGGTATTATTTATATTATTTATTTAAAAATGGGGAATTTAATAGCAGGAGAGGTTTAGCAATTTGAACACTCAACCAGAACACCATCCCTATCTCCACAGTCCTGCACTCTTGTCTGCTAAGCTTCTTGTTACTATTTGAATATTTTTCTTATTTGCAGGTAAAAAAAAAATCTCCTTGGAAAGACAGAGGCCTGTATTGTTCTTACTAGGGATCATCTGAAATGCTGTTCAACATACAGGGCCTGGCATTCTATCCAGTGAATGTGGTAGTTAATCAAATGTTTTGCACTGACTTCAGTAGACTTTGGATCAGACTCTTAATTCATTAGAGAGATAAATTATTTAACTTACCAAGTTCCCCTAGAAACAAAATATTGAGCTGCAAACAAAGCTAACAAACACCAAATGGGATGCCATCTGCTGCAATGAACAGAATATGACCAGTTCCCCCCATGCTTGAGATTTCTCCAAAATACAATTTGAAATACGTTTATTAAACTCCCAACTGTCTCAAAAATTGGCTTAGCACAGGTTAGCAAATGCTAATGCCACCAGCAACAGCAAGGCAGGCCATGATATATCAATTGCAGTTGTCAATGATTTCATTTCTACTGCACTGCCCTGTATAAAGCTCAGGGGGGTTGTTCTGTCCAGAGCCTATGGAGATGTTTCTGTCCATGCCCTGTGTCCTAGAGCCTATGGACACTGAGTGGTTTCTGCCCCTCAGGAAATACAAATAGTACTTATCTATATGATTCATTCATAAATCTGGATTCTTTCCTTTGCCATCCAGAATGCCTTACAACCTACTGGAGAAAACAGGATATGGAGGCAAAAGTTCCGTCTCCCACAGATGTCTCCCCCAGGAATAGCACGAGATATCTGAATTCCCGAGTCCAGAGCATTCCCTGCTTTGTATCAAAGTTTTTGGCTGTGGAGGAGAGAGTGTGGGTTCCCAAACACTTTCACAGGAACAGAAGGACACCGCCGAGCTAAATGCAGTGCATGTGACGCTAGTGAGTGACATCAACGTTAGCCCCCTTTCCACTTCCAAAACATACTAATTGAACAACCAAGTGGTTTTTATGTAATGCCAGGAAGAAACACCACAGTGTTTGCCTTGTAGAACAAGGCAAGGAGATAAATGTCTTCATATCTAAATTTTCTACATAGCCAGACAGTTCATCTTCCAGGATCACCACTGCAAGTGATGAAACTAGATGAGCAAAGAGAACCTCCAAAGACTATTCAGTCTTTAGCAGTTCCCCAGGAAGGCTACAGCTCTCACATTGCAGTCTCCAGATGATGAATGCTGCCCTTGGTTTGCTCTGATGCCTCTGTTTTCATCACTGTGCTGCTAATGATGTCATAACACAGATTCCATGTTTTTGCAATGGATTTTATTTATAGAAATGCTGTATCATAAATGTTGAACTCTCTGTACCCTGGCCTGTTATAGTGGTTCTGAGAAACATTAAAAGATAGGATGATGATGTTCCTGTAACAGTAATAATAAAAATATTCTGTAAAATGATACAGATGAAATTTTTCAACATTTCCCAGTTGCTCATACACTAATGGTTTGGAAGTGCTGTAAAGAAATGAGTTTAAAAATATGAAGAATTTCATTATTATATGACCTTAACGAGAACATAGTAGGACCAGATTAAAAATGCACAGTATTTGGCCTTCCTTTTAACTCAGGGAAAATGTCTGCTGATGTTCCATGTCATTGCCCACACAGCCAATGCACAGAAGCAGGATGCTACAGATCAAAATTCTGCCAGTTAGAGGGAGAGTATCTAAAACAATTTTCAAGCACCTTTACAACCTCCATGGTTTTCACAGGATCCAAATACATGAATCTGTCAGAGACATCAGCAAAAGCTGCAGATTTCTAGCACCTTTGAAAACTGGGCAACTGAAGTGTCTAAATATGAATTTAGGCACAGCCATTAGAAAATGAAGCTTGAAAAAAACTGGCCTGTATTTTTACTGACTAGGGGTCACTAACAAGACTCTCCACTTAGTCTATGCAGGGCAAAATTATTCTTGCAAGAGATATCAGGAAACGTGCTGGCTGCTTTGCTACTTCTGCTTCTCAGTTTCAGGCATTGTCTGAAAAGCTCCTACATTTCAAGTCTGCTTTTCATCTTAGTACATGTGTTACCAACAAGTTTCCCAATCTGGTAACTTTTCTGTGGGTACAATCTCTTGGAGAAGTTTAGACACTCCTCTTTGCTATAAGAAGTATCAGAGGCTATTACTGCATAGTTAACATTTTAATATTATAATGCTCAGCAACATACCATATTCATATTTAATTTTTTTCATTTCCACCCACTTCTGCATTACTCTTCATTCACCCAAACCCATCCAAGGCTTTATAGAGCATTCAATAACCCATAGGATACGTACATATGTAATAGGGATGTCAGGCAAATCACTTTAAAATGTTTGACTGACAATTACTCAGATAATTCTTCAAGTAATCAGCTGAGGTTTGATTTGCTAAGAATAATACTAGAGTACCTAAGGGAAGTTCTTAAGGCTACAACTTTTTAAAGTAGGTAAAATTTCTAGTGACCTCCATTAATGATCAGACAAAGAGTGAAGAAACTGAGAGAAAGTGGAACTAATGGGAGCAAAGCTGTCAGGATGAGTCTCAGTCACTGATGGATTGATGGGCAGCTCAGGCTGGGAGGACTCTGACAGGTGCTGTGAAAACTTGTATCACTCTTCTTAGCCTTTGTGAAAGATAAATTAGACTTACCTACCCTGTGTCACTTATTGCTAATAAGTCTGCTAAATACCATGTTTGTTCCTCTTATCAAATACAAATATTGCTTTCCATTAAATTAATATGGATGCTGAACAAGCCTGAAATTCATGTACTGGGGCCTAAAAATACAGTAAGAAATAAAAAGATTTCACTTTAGGACTTCCTGTAAAATAGAATGTTTGAATTTGAAAAATGTATTTATTGATATTTTTCTTAAGGATTTAGACAATTTTTGTGTCATACGACATAAAATCTAGTATAAATTCTCATTTAAATAAAAGGTGAATCACTTTTTGGAAATGAAAACAGCTAGTGGAAAAAACTATAAGCAGCAAAAAAAATTATTTCAATATGGTTTTTACCAATATGTGACATAAAATTTGTCTTCTTTTCAAAGATCATGTTGACATAAAATTGCCTTCTTTTCAAAGACCACGTTGATTAGGTTATTATGTTTTTGTGCCTAGGAAAATAAAAAGCACCATCTCAAAAAAACAACTAATTTGCTAACATATTCTCAATATATTGCTACAACTCCTGCCATCATCAGCTGTGTAACTTTCTCTTCATGCATTCTGCTTGGTATGGAACTCTCACACTAAAAGATCAGTCATTTCCTACCCTTCCCTGCATGATGTTTGAGTGCTTTATGCAAAACATATCGTTGTTATAGATGGGAAAGGCAAGTTTCAGCTGGAAAAACAATTCACAAAAATATTAGGGCATTATTCATCTCATTTAACTCTGCTAATCAGATGCTCCTCTTGGAGTCAAAATATTTTCCAGCTTCAGAAAACAAACAGCTCACTGAACAGCTCTGCCCTACTGCTCTTTTCTTGATTGAGTCAATCCAATGTTTATTGTATTCAATCTATTTTTTAGCCTTTTCTTTTATTACTAGTATCATTTCTACCATTACAACAATTACACTACCTCACAAGCTTACTAATATTTATCATGTTTTTCTGTTAATGTGCCCTGAATTCCATTTTGGCCTACAGTATTATTATACTACTCCAATTCAACATTGAGATAAATGAAACCTGCAGGTTTATTTCCAAGGACAGAGGACTGAAGAACACCTGGTTACAATGGCAGAAATATGAATGTACTTCGGGCCATGCTGCAAATCACATTGGCTCTGTCTGTCAGACCTCTGAAAAATACCTGAGGACATTTTCCACTCAGGGAAATCACTGGCAAATGATACTTTTATTTCATATGTACTTTTGGTTCCTACTCGACTAAAGGATCTACCTACTTATGCCTAAGAGCCCCTGTGCCCATTAGATCTGTGTGTAATCTCAAGTTATAAAGGCAAATAGATATTAAATAGTGCTAATGCATCTGGGAGGCACAGTGATGTGGAGACAGCAGTGGAGCAGCTGGGTGGGCTGTGACCCAGTGCAGTGGGTCTTACCAACACTCTGCTTATTTCAACTCCTCAGCCCTGCTGAGAAATGACCTGGAGTAACCAGGCCATCAGGAGCTGTGCTAACACTGTGCCCAAGCAGGCTCACTGTCAATCAGCTCTGCACAGCTCTGGGCATTCCCACAGGAGCAGTTCTGGACTGTCCCTCCGGGGACTCCAGCAGATGAACTGTAGGGTTTGCGACATCTGGGCCACTGTGTAATGTGGTTATGCAGCTCCTACATGCCGAAAAGACGAGGTTCTCTCTGTAATTTGAAATTACTTGCTGAGATGGTGGGATACGGGGTTTCTGCTCCAGTGAGCAAGTTTTCCCATGGAGAAAGGGCAAAGTTCTTCCCTCCTTACAGTGCCAAAGGGGTTGGACTCAGTGAGCACAATGCTCCAGCTGTGGCCACAGGACATCTTGGTGTGTTGCCTTGAATCAGAACAAGCTCACACATCTGCATCTGGCACTCGCCAAACCACACAGGCACAGTCCCCTCGGTGCTGAGAGTTACTGGGGTGTTCAGTGCTCTGTGATGCTGTGCCACAGGCACTAAAACTGCACCTCCATGCCAGTGATGCTTTAAGGCCTCAACTTTCCTGCCATAGCTGCAGCTCTTCACTTCCTCCGCACCTTCTCTCAGACTCACATCCAAACTATTCTCCTGCTAGCCTTGCACACCATGTGTTTTCAAATGCCACACAGCTTGCTGTGCTATGCCAAAGACTTTCTGTCCTTCACTGATACCCAGATACTCTTTTAAAACTGCGTGCTAAAAGACACTTGAGTTAAAATGTCGCCACCTACCCGTCCCCATAAATACACTAACCAAACATAAACCAGAGCTTTTATACCAGCTGGAGGGCCAGTCAGCATGGAATTTGGTGGCACAGTACTAAAACTGCTGAGGTCATTAGTGCTAGAAGCAGAACTGTATCAGCAGATAACAGCTTCCACAGTTTTTTTTTAGGGTATGTTTTTCCTAAAAATGTCCCTTGCATGCCATTAAAAAAGTTATTTTCTCTCATGGTTGCTGCAATCCAAATGTTGTTTTGTCATGCCAAAATCTTAAAAACTTTAAAAAGTTGTGGAGAATGTTATCATCCTACTTCTTGAGCCACTCTCCATTACATAAATTTTTGCTAAAACTCTCAGCAGCATAAGAAGACTCAGTGTTTCATCTAGAAGGCACAGGGAGAGGAATGAGTCTTTGTATAACTGCAGCTTTTCACTGTTGCCAAGCTAGTTCCTCAGGCTGGCTGTAAGAATGTTCTTCCACACCACTCAACATTTCTCTTAAGTGATATGTGTCAAGTGAGACCTCGGTCCCAGAAGATTGCCTAGCTAGTCTTCAAATTGTTTGTTTTTCTGTCTCTTCACTTTACTTTTTGGAGGCAACTCTGATGGCAAGGTATTAGAAAGAGAAGACCTCTTGAATAAAGGTTTGGAAGCAGATCTTGGAATGTGAACTAGCCCTATGGAGAAGAACAAACCATGCAGTTATGTATGATTTGTTGATGTCTGCAGATATCCTATCTTATTTCTAATTTCATGTTTCCCCACATGAGTTGAATCAGACTTGTGGCTAGAAAAAATATTTTAATTCTGTATTATTCCCATGGGTGGTATGGTCAAATCTGTTCTCTTATCAGACCATGCTCCTGTGGTTTTTGTCACTTATGTTGTCAAATATTCCTGTGTAATTCCCCTGACAATAGATCTGACATCAAGTTGGGTAATTACTCACACAGTCCTTGCTTTGATGGAACAAGTATTGCATCACTCATCAGAGAATCAAAACCCTTTGATGACATAGAAAGGAAGTCTTGCAACCTCAAGTTGTCAGTGGGTAAATTCTCTTGAGGCAATTTTGACAAATGAAAACATGTGTAACTCAAAGGCCACGTTCAGGGGTCAACAGGGGCTAATACAAAAGCATAAATACAGGAAAAGTAATTTTCAGTTTTTGTGATGGGGAGATCAAAGGATATCTGATCCTGACTGAATTACAATGTTTCTAGGCTAGCATCTCCAAATGTTTACACTAACAGGTCACCTCCCTAAACATATGCAATGATTTGATATACTCATTCTTTGCTTGAAAGAAAAACAATAATCATAAAACACAAAAAATGGGTGAATGAGACTGCAGACTTATTCCCCATCTACAAAATGTTGAGTGGCAGTTTTTTCCTTAACATCTTAGGTTCATCAGGGCTTGGAAAGCAAATAAAACTGATTCCCTCCTCACCTCACCATCTCCCTCTCTCTTAAGACTGTCAAGAAAAAGAGCAAAGAGGAGATGAGGTTTCTGTGCTTGATATGCAGTAAAACTGCATACAATTCCTGTGTACAATTAGTACACAGAAACCTACTATCAACTAATTCCTGGATTTGATCCAGCCAATTAGATGTTTTCTCTTATTGACAAGGGACCTCTTCTACCTTCCATTACTTTTTAGTACAATAATTTGTAATAGTTGCTTCAAACTCTATATTTGCAGTAACACACACATTTAACAAAACAAGCTAAGACTGAGGCTGTCAGGAGCATTTGCTGTTCTCTTCTGGCTGTAACACCAGATAGGTATTGCTGTCACCAATTTACAGCCAATGGAGACCAAGCAACCAGCCAAATATCACCCAGTGCTGCCACAACTGCAGGCACTTTTGTTATTATGAAAGTAAAAGGAAGGTAATTAGTGCTCAGTGTGCACTGAGATGCAGCTTCACTGTTTAAAATACAACAGCTGATTTTTAGTAGTTGCCCACAAAAGAAAGTTTGGGGCAACATTCATATTTCTAACTGTGAGTTGAAAGTTTGGTACTCAGTATCAGCCATCTGCTGATCAGGGCAAGGAAGTAAGTAGTTCCACAGGCCAATACTTCCTTTCCATTTTAAAGTCCTAGGAAGCAGCTCTTCCCAACTGCTAATTGGACCAAAATCATTATCTTACACATTTTCACTTGTGATAAACAGAATCTCTCCCTAAGCACATCTGATAATGCGAGAAAAATTAGTTCTCTGTGAAAACAGAGTGCACATGGTCTCCCTGGAACTACTTCAGACACTTTAATATGGAGAGTCTCTTTTGAAAGGGACTTCATTTAAGAGCCTGAGAGTTTCTCTCTTGCAGAGAGAATAAGGCATCTTCAGAAAGCTACTGAGAACCCAAATCAGGCACATAATGCTGCCACATACTTCAAGAGCTGCCTAAACAGGTGAACAGTGCAAAATAACGAGTGTGCTGCCCACTCATACTCTGGCTCAAGATTTGGTGATCTCTGCAGGAGATGAGACGCAGGAGAAGCAGCTCCTGCCTTTCTTTATTCTCCCCTCACTCTTGTTTAGTGCAGCCTGCAGAGGTGTCTGGGCTGCTTTAACTGTTGCTGTAATTCAGGAAGGCTGGAACACCCTCTATAGTATCAGCCTAATGCTTGGACATCCTCGAGGATGGCAAATGTTGTGCAATTACCAAAATTTCTTAGTCTTGTTTCTAGTCCTTCTGTGGATATTCTCCTCTGTTAATAGGAGGCTTGTGAGCACAACAACTCAATCATACAGCATTAACTCCCAATCAGCTTACTCAGCTGTAAAAAAACTTGAGTTTATCTGGGAATGCTGCCAGGTCATTTTGAAGTGCAGCCTAAACAGCAGCAAATTCTCTAATTTTTCCTGTATTTGCCAGCACTCTCTAATATCGACTTGAATTTCAAGACACAGCGATTTGAGCATTTCCCCTGTTGAATCATGTGTACAGCACACACCAACTCTGCCATGTTGGGTAAGACCACAATTTCACATTGCACATAGAAACCTCTTCTGTTAAATGAGTCTCCCCAGCTGATCTGCTGATGAAATTAACAAGGTAAGTCTGCCAGAAATGTCTGATTTCTCATGTATCACTTCACAACTAAGGGAAAACAAGAGGAATCAGAAACTTCTGATGGGTACCAACCCCTTCCATAAAGGATCTTTTCTTTAAAGTGCTCAAGTCAAGCCTTGAAATACAAGCAAGCCTTGATGGTAACTCAAATTGAGTGATACATAAGGCAAAAGAGAGCAAGAAGGGTTGTATTACAGAATAGAAGTATGTGATGGTTGCATAAGGACAGAGAAGTAAACACATTTTTCATAATGCTTTGGGACCATAAGGATGATTAACAAAAAAAATCTTTGACCAACTCTGTTACTTCTCCAAGGAAACAAAGACAAGAAAGTCCTGTGATAGTTCTTATTTGATCATAAAATGTGCTAATAAACAATGGGTCTGGGGGAGGGAGATTTAACTTGTTTACTGAGTTCTTATAAGAAAAAAAAATCACTGAGCTTTTAAATTCTAAACAGTAGATTAAGTAATGAAAAGCAAAGTAATTTTTTCATTGGAAAAATGTGGTAAAAATCATGATGTGGGCAAAGTACTCAAGCAGTTACTGCTGCAAGAAAAAGGAACAGCAGTTTAGTGCAGGGCTCCCTGAAGTTTCACTGATGAGGTGCCTCCCCTGGGCTGAGTGCAGTGGACTTTGGATCAGGTGCCACATACTGTTTATTAAGTCAGAGAAGTTAATGTTCAAATAAAATGAAGTCATTGGGTACACATAAAAATTAATGTTTCTTGTTTTGAAAATATTGAATGAGGAAAACATACCATAGTTGTTATTTAAAGTGAGTTTCATGTTCGTGATTCAATGCATCTTACTTCTTTCTATGAAACTGATTTGTTTTTCTTGTCCAAAATTCTGCAGAGTACAAAAAGATGCCTTCATTTCAGAATATGTTTCCTAGGTCAAAATAAAAGTAACTTAAAATTGGTCTTAGTGCCAAGAGAGTTTAACCAACATGCTGTTTAAGACCAGGAAGATAAGAAACTATAGCAATAAGTATTTCTTCTGTCAATGTGCAAGAGCCCTTTTTTGATTCGTCAGACTGTTCCTTCAGTGTCCCTTTATCACAGTAATTGCCCATTGGTTGTTTCTCTTCTGAAACTCCTCTGCAGTACTTTTTTGCTGATAACACTTACTGTGTATAAATTTTGGAGGTAATGCTGGTGAATATGTTGGTTGAGAAGAAGACAAATCAAATGACAGGTCTGGGTTAACAGAGCTCCTGCCAAACTGCCTCATTAGAGCCCCCAGTCTGAGCCAGTCCTGTCCTACTGCTGTACAGCCCAATTTAATTGGGCTGAGGGACTGACACAGCACACTTGCTCTTCTGACAAGCAGTGTAAACTCATTCTGCCTATCATGACACTGTTTTGACATACATATTTTGTTTTGTTGGGTTTTTTTTTAATGGCTTCATAAACACCACTTGGAAATTAATTTCAAAGCACATAGCATTTCTTCATTTCTTTTTTCAAAATGGCAAATATTCTGCATGAAAGCTGCATTATTCCCCCCTCAAAATTTATTGGGCTTTTTAAAAGCTTTTTTGGCCATAAGTGACTTTGTTTCTGGTGCTCCCATTTTTTTTTGTGGGTGTTGTTTCAGGTCACACAGCTCTAATTTAAACAGACTGTGGATCGTTTTGGATTGGACGAACTACAACTCAAAAACATTTGCTGTGCTGGTTCAAACAAGGAGTTCAGTACAACCTGCTTTTCATGGTTACTGCCTCTCATTTGTCATTCAGAAAAGTTTAATATAATGAGGAAATCTCTAGTGCTTTACTGAGCTTTCACTGTTCACCAAGAGGCAATCCTGTGTTGAGATCTGTTTCTGATCCTTAAAAAGTAAACTCAAGAGCTCCCCAACATAATGCATGAAAAATGCTAGTGCTGAGTTACACCTGTTGCCTTTTAGTTTATTGATGGAGTTTTACAAGGATCCTAAGGCCAGTTCAATGGGCTTTGTTTAAGGTTTTGAGGCTCATTGGGCACACTGCAGAGATGTCATATACAAGGAATGCATGGAAAAGATTAACTAAAAGTAGATGCCACTCTGAGCCACTTTTCTATAGTGGAATCAAATGTCATTGATCTGAGACCTTGGCCTTCTGAAGGCAGAACTGATTTTTATGTATAAACATATATATATATACACACACATACATACATAATTCATCTTATGTGCATAATTAAGCTATGAATCTCTGGATGTTCCAGATGAGGACCTAAGTGGATGATCAATTTTTCCTTCATGTATCCTTTTTAATGTGCTTCTGCTGCCTTTTTCCTTTTTTCTTCCCAACTATGAAGCCAGATTATTTAAAATTGTTCTTTCTAACATGACTCAAATATGTTAAAATTGAATCATATTCTAGGTACTAATGAAATTTGGTTGTTTGGGAAATAAGGCACATACATCTCGGGATTTTCCTTTTGAAGTTTGTGAGTCAATTCAATATTCAGTTACGCGAGACTTTCATGCCAACAGAGTTGGAATAAGCAGAGGTACTGACAGTTTGTTCTTCATATTCCTTCTGCACATTTGGCCCAGACTCCTGAAAGCTGTAAGACTCTAACTTTGGTTAGAGTTAAGCACCTCTGAAATTACAAGGCACAGTCATTTTCTGAAAGTGAAAACTGGGGTGTGGGAAGAGATAAAAGCTCTTTCTCATTTCTGCACTACACCAGGGTGTTACAAACCAGCAGCTCATTCATTATTTTCTGCTACCACCTTTGTTTATACTGTAACATACCCAAAATGTGCTGAGTGCTACACACAGAAACAAAAGAGATTCTGCCTAAACAGAAATGCTGAGGAAAGAGACTGAACACGGAGGTGAGATGATTACAGTGGATCATGATTGGATGCCTCTATTTTCAAAAAAATTTGGCTTGTTAGATCAAAGGAGAGAGGGAAACAAGTGAGAGGATGAGAGGGGAAGGCATGAGAAAAGAGGAGGAAAAGAACAGGTTGAGAAGTTGTTTTTCAGGCTTGCTGAGACTGTGCCATGTCAGGTTCAATACTTTCAGAGACAGAAAACCAAGTGCATTCACACAAAGTAAGAGAAGACAAATTTGTTTCAGTTTAGCATCAAGATCCATCAATCAGATTAGGATTGATCTTGAAAATAATGTTTAAAACCCTCAAATCAGGAATTCCAGAGCTAACACCAAGAGCTATTTCAAGAGATCAGAAGACAGGTGACTTCCATAGCATCATTTCATTTGAATTTTCAGAAAGAATTCTTTAGAGGTTTAAGTTATTTACTACATGTTGTGCTATACAAACTACCTAATTACATGTGAAGGAGCAGCCTTAAAAGCTAAATTCTGTGTTTTCTTGCTAGCTTTAAATTTCGGCTCCTTGCTAATAGTACAGTGCTAGTGCTAGCCTGTCTCTAGTTGTCAATTTTGGAAGTCTAATTCTTTGACAGTTTAGCAACCAAATGTAACACTCTGTTCTAAAAATATTTAGATCTTTACTCTTCTCTAGGTCATGTTGTTTTTTTCAAGTCTGCCTGGTTTCAGTAATCAATCAACACTCTGAGGAAAAACCAAAAGGCAAGTAAAAATAATAACAAACAAAATGAGAAGTAATATAAAAATTACAGTAACTCACACTTGAGTTTTCCTTGCTCTTGCTGACTTTACTGGAAGATCCACTCAGCTGCTCAATTAAATTGTAATGTGTTAATTGTTCAGGTCCATCCTCTCCAAAATGGCCATAGAGACTGTGTTGGTATAAATCCAAAATGGACATTGGGTTCCCCAGAAATGACTTTCTCTGATTTTGTTTTTCCTGCTCAGCTGTAAGAGATGTAACAAATAACATCATTATGGCAGTCGACACAGATTGTAAAGTAATTTGTCAAATTTTAAATGTATTTCAAATGTTTTAAGGTATGTGGAATTCAAAGCAATAAAAACATTAAAAATACCATCTCCCAGCTCTCCAGTTAATGCATATACAGGAGACTGTTCATACTCAGCATTATAGGTGGAGAAGATGGTATGAGAGACACAGCATTATTTTCCTTTGTTTTTAGATGATAGACAAGATTGTTAATTTGGGGAATCTTCCTACTTATTTATTTGCAGTAAGTTTTCATTCTTGTCTCTTAATAGCCTTACATGGCAGATGTGCTAAGTTTGATAATTCTTTCCTTTTCACTATGTTTTTAGTTAATGAATACAGGAACATAAAAAATATACTATTAAGGTAAGTAACAGGTGCTACCCATTTGTTGTAGATCTTGCTGTAGCACCAGAACATTAGGAATAAAACCTCAGTTTCTAAAGTCCAAGGCTGAAAACTCATTCAGAAGATCAAAATGAAACCAAATGAATTTTCTGCAGCTTCATGAAAATGCACAGGATGCTTACATGATCATTAATTATCTTTCCTCACACTTTTTGTTTCACAAACTTCACCTCTGCCTTATGACCCACAGCATTAGGAGACCCTCTGCCTCCAATGCCTCCAACAGAATCATATCAGGATAAAACATAATTAATGATGTTGAAATCAAAACATTTTCATGGTTGAAAGAGAAGAATCTGGAATATCTGGCATATTCCCTGCTACTCTACTAACCTTCTCTGTAACACTGGGCAATGCACTGGCACTCTTATCCAAAGCCCACTAAATCAATGAAGGCCTTCTCATTGACTCTTAATAGCCTTTGCATTGGGCACTCAGTCTTTCTGTTCCCTTTTCATAAATGGAAAATGAAAATCACTCCAACATTAGAACTGTGCAACCAGTGAGTCTGGGGAATCAGCTAAAAAATGCAGTTATCTATTCATATAAAATATTCTCTGTGAATTGGTTTGCTGGAGCCCCTGCTCACCTCATGTGGGTGTTTTGAGGTTATATCACTTGTGTGCATAATGGCACCAAGCTCTCTGAACACAGACTGGGATAAAGTATGGTTATTAATACCATGTGAGAACTGATTTATAGAGTGCAGAACAGAAATCCTGACCATGAGGAATGATCATAGCAGAAATACTCTTGCAATAATATGTTTTAAACTTCTTTTCTGTTGTCTGAACAGCAATTACTTATTTGAGTTCTGTTACTACCCCAAAAGTTAGGCATATACACAAAATTCATGTTTTTCTATGTAAAATGGTAACCTCAAGTCATCTTTAGGTATTATTAAACTTGGAATCTGATGCCATTTGATGCAATTGGTAATACATGATAAAATACTTTTTTCAAATTGTGATCTATTCAGAAAAAAAATTGCTTATCTAACTCTTTAAAACCCCACATCTTACTTATATTAGAACATGTTTCGTAAAAATCAAAATCCATAAAAGGAAGTCTTTATGGGCTGAGTTAAATGACTTGCAGTATTTCATACAGATTAAAACCACACAGTTACAGAAGTAATGTAAATAAGCAGTCTTAGTTTCCTTTCTGCTCTCTCTTTTTCGAGCAATCCCAACAAATGGATTAGCTCTGAAATGCCAAGTGCCTAAGCCCAACTCCCAGCAGACACTGAAGGGCACAGTGGGTCTGGCCAGCCATCCCTGGCATTTTTAATGCCACCGTCACCACGGTGTCTGCCGTGGGGTAATCTCTGCCAGGTCGGGCTCATGGCTGTGCAGGGGGCAGCACAAATCCTGGGAATCACTCAAGCACTGCTTTAGCTCTCAGGGCCTCACTGCTGCAGACCTTGCACTGGCCTTTGCACTCACCAGAATTTCTCTCCTCCAGGGAAGCTGCACCAGCAAGGACAGGAGCCACCCTCTCCTCCCCTCCCTGAGGGCACACAGCTGCATGGAGAGGGGGCTTGCAGCCTGAATTATTAAACATACACAAAACTCAAGAACTTCTCTTATTTTTATCTACTGGAATTCAGTAAATTCTAAATTGCCATCACTTCTCGAAAACAGCAGTATATATACAGAGGACAAGGAGAGAGACTTCCCTATGGCACCATAACCAACATTACTTTGATGCAGAGGTTGGAAAACTGCAGCCTTTGATCACTGCATTATTTCAACTGGCTGTATAATTAAAAAGAAAAAAAAGGAGTTATCTTTATAGACACCTTTCAATTTTGTAATAATGTAATTATTTTTATTTACAGTGTAGAGATTTATGCATAAAACCCCACAAGTTAAGCCCCTGTCAGCAAAAACTGTGGAAGACAGGGAAAAACAGACATACACATAATAAAAAACAAAGACTAATAAAAAGCAAATGGAAAATTAGACTGAAGAAAGAGTTGGTGTTAGAAAGTGAAGACTGGACAGAAAGTTCAAAGAAGGAAACTATCTGCTGCTGAGTCAGAGCAGAGATGAGAGATATACATTTTTATGTACAAATTTTCAATTACCTTGTTTGTTGTTCTTTGTTAATTCCAGAAAAGTCTCCTCTGCAGTTCTAAAATAACTCGTTTCATACTCTGGCTCTGGCTCTGGCTCAGTGTCAGTGCTGCTCGCAGAGTAAGTACACACCCTCAGAGCTTTGTCCTGCACACATAAGGACATCACAGGAATCACATGATGCATGTATATCAAAATAATGCTCAAGATAATATTAAGAGTAGAACATTTTATACTCATTGTGCAGTATAAATGGATAGTTCAACTGGAAAAAGTCTGCATTACCACTTTAACCAAACACTTCTTCAAGTAAGTAATTATCAGTCTGACATTGGGGAAATAACACATTCTTGTCCTGCTAAGTCCCCTGAGTCAATCTGGCAGAAACAGTCCAGATTCCATCTTCATTTTTTTCCCACTGCAACATTTTTTTTCAAATCTAACAACATGTTCAGATACTTTTATCTACCAAGTTAAATTTTAGAAGTTCTCAAGTATGTTTAATACAGTCTATTTGTAATATGCAAAATTAACACTACACAAATGCTTTACTGCAAGCAATTCCAGAGACAATTTTGATGGCCAGTAGACAATACTCCTGCTTTCTATAGCAGTAAATCCTAATTTTTTCCTAAATTCATGTCCCTTGTCCTGATGTTTACATTATAGTGCTAGAGTGCCCTTAATTCCCATTTGATTCCTATGCAATTTCTTTTCAGGAAGCAATACTAGAGATTTTCTTTTGGGAGTAAAGATTACAGCTCTGGACAGCTTCTAACCATGGAAGGCCTGAATGCTTAAACCTCTCAGTAGCAGCAGCTCAGTACAACAAACCCCACAAAATGGGTAGGGGGAAGCTATGCCTGACACAGCTCAGTTAATGGCATGCACAAATACCACATATTATCCCAACCCCAAGTGCTTATCAGTGGCTCAGAAGAGGTTTTAATTCTGTTTTTTCAAAGAGTGATATTAACTTCCCCATCTTGTCACCCATGCTGCAGGTTTTAACTGAGGCAGAAGAACATCCATTTATTAGGAATCACATACTTGTATAGAGGGAACCAGACCTGCATGCAAGTCAGCTGGAGTCCCAAAGCCATTTAGACACATCCACATGCCAGCAACACCCACACTGACCTTCTGACTCTTAGCCAGACTAATAAGCAGTAGCACATTTGTGCTTTTAAGTTGTTTTGGGAAGTGGTCAGTTATGACTGTCTCAGGGGGAAGACCACACTCATGTGGTTGTTACATGTAAGCCAATACTATTTCACTGCAGAGGATTCACCATCAGTTTGTCAATGACATATATAAGAAAAGTTATTCTACCCCTGTTTCTGTTTTAAATATCCAGAGCATGGACCACATAAAAATGTGAGATACCCCAGCTGGTAAATACATGGATAAAGCAAACATGCAAGAAAGCTACGTAACAAAATGTTTTAGCTGCTTATCAGCCAGCAGTCTGCCAGGTTCCCTGCTTAACACCCACCTTCTTCAGGTGTTTTGTCTCTTCCCTACCCTGCTGACCCTGTACTTCTCACAGGATTTGACAGTCTGGCATTGCTGAATATGAAAAACTTGGCAATCAGCAAGAGCAGCTTTTACACAGGTGTATGTATTGGCATGTTTGGTCTTTCTGCAGTTCTCATGAAAAGACTGAAGAGCAGAGAAGTCATCGCAGGATTAACCAAAACCCCACAGAAACATTTAAGAGGAATATTTTCCCATTCACAATACTTTCATAGCACATCTGCTCAAGCCCTCACACTACACAACCATACAGACAAGGAAACGTAGGCCAGGGGAAAAAAAGACTCTAAATCTTATGATAAGCAACAAACAAGATTAACTTTCTAGAAGAGACAAACAGGGTAAAAGGTCTCCATTTCCTTGTATAAATATGCCCATAAGGATTTTAATTAAAACATGTTTGCAAGCTATGAGGACAAAGTACTGTATTTTTATTATTATTAATAGGTTCTGTATTATTATTATTATTATTATTAATAAA
The DNA here is from genome assembly GCF_047495875.1 of Pithys albifrons albifrons. Classification (NCBI taxonomy): domain Eukaryota; kingdom Metazoa; phylum Chordata; class Aves; order Passeriformes; family Thamnophilidae; genus Pithys; species Pithys albifrons. The sequence continues at coordinate 7,719,010 of NC_092465.1, read as the reverse complement.
AATAATGAGATGGCAAATCAAGGGTAAGAAAGTGAATATAGCTGTTAGATTGTTAGTTACTATTTCCACTAAGTTAAAAACATTGGCCATTTCTGATACCTATGCATGGGCCACAATACCCATCTCATTTAGCAGGTGCCACTTCTTAACTTATACCTTTGCTTTAGGAGTTTTCTTGGTGGTCCACTCGGGAAGAACTTTTCTATCTTCTGCAGTCTCTTCGGTGTGCTCTAATGAGGCAGAGGTTATAGAACTTGGTTCTTGGTCACTTTGCTTTGCAAGGTTAATTATTCCTGAGTTAAGGGAGACATTATTTAAATTGTAGGTCTCATCATCATCTTCATGATAGTGTTTCAATTGTAATTCAGTAAAAACTGGGGGCAAGTTATGATACTTTCATTATGTCAAATAATATCCTACTACTCAAAGGAAAAACTTACTAACTTACTGGAATAATTCTAACTACAGTGGCAGAATATTATCCAAAGCCATTTCCAGTTAACAAGAGAAAAGCTACGCATGAATTTAAATGCATCCATTGGTTTTAAAATATATATACTCATTTAAAAAATACAAAAAACCAACAATCAATAACTACTTCTAGCCATTGTAGATTTGCTTTGTTATTTTATGTTCTCAGAGAAGAGTCTTTTAACATAAATATAATTGGAAGTACCTTTGTAGCAGAAAGCCAGCTTTTTTATTTGCTATACTTGCACTATGCAAAATCAGAACATTAAAGAAGATATATGGTGCATAGGAAATAAAGTGATAATTGTAATTTGGATGAGAAAGTGAGGGAGAGAAGAATCAAATGAAAATATTCTAGTAAAGAATGAGTTGACCCCACCATCTGATGTATACTACTTTTTTTTTATTTAAATCTCTTTATGACAATTTAATTAAGATACAAACCTTACAAGGTTGGTGCAGTGAATATTAGCATTAAGATCAGAACAATCTTACTGCTACTGACTTCTTATGAAGCAATTCAATGCTTACAGCTTCTGTTCAATTTGTTATAATGACAGTGTTTAATCATGGGCTCTACTCTATAGCACACTGCTGAATTGAGGTCACACATGTGGCTATTCAAGCATGTAGCATATAATCTATAACTAGGATTTCTTCTCAGAATCCTTCTTAGCTGTACCATTAATTACCAGGACATTTATTTTAAAAATACTAAGCATTAAAATATCTTTTATTTAGCTTTGATTTGACACAAACAGGGGAGTCTGCAATGAAGCACACAGTGTGTGTTTGCAGTCTATTGCTCTGCAATACTGCAGTGGGAATATTGCTAAATCAACTAAGTTCTAAGATGTTTAATTAGAATCCTTCTGTTATGCATCCTATGAACATATAGGAGAGGCTTCTTTCCTCCCAGGCTCAATGTATGTCAGCTCATTAGCAGAACACGTATTTGATGGTCTTAAACTAAGCTCAAACTTGATATTTAACCTTACATGCTAATTACACAGAATCTCTCTTTAGATACAGTGATGCAGATTTATGCAAGTTAAACACTCACGACTTTTATAGGAGCAATAAATAGGCTGACAAAGTGTTAGCCACCATAACCCCAATAAATATGTGACAATGCATTTGGTCAAGATAAAACAATACTCTTCTCCATTGAGCTAATTATTCTACTCTGTTTTGTACTGTATCTGTCATGCTGACTATGCAAATTTCCCTGTTATAAATGGTAAATGATTTCTAATGTTATTAGCATATGTATTAATAACTCAAACCCCCTCAAAAGCTTTTATAAATAGTCAATATGTGCTTATAAAAGAATGTACAGAGTTCAATGGAACTACTTACTAATACAAAGTTATTTGCTGGAACTTTGATGAATTGCTAGTCCTTTTATTCCTTTGTCAGCTTTTATTTTATAGCTTAAATACACACTTAGCTCATAAGTGAAAGTAAGGTGTTTTATGTTTGTATATAGAAATGTATTTGTATGATGTAGTAAAATAATGAGAGTCTTGTTTGAGGTCAAGGCCATATATTCACTGGGACAGAATTTATGCATTGAGTCTTTCATTCAAATCTGGTATCAGGAGCAGGTCTTTATGAATATATCTTCTCTGTGTCACAACACAGCTCTGCTTTGTACTTTGCCACAAAGTCTGATCCTGAATGTTGCTGAGTATCTGCATTCTTATTCAAGTCAAATTCCAAAGCTGGCATATGTCTTTTCTTCAAGTAATGTTTCATGAGAAAAGGATTTAAGTACTAAACTAATTTTTCTTCCTCAGATAAGCATTATGTGTAACAAAATTTCCATATGGCTCAGGTCACAAACTTGTTAACCTTATACATTCATAAAAAGAGTATGTTCTGCTCTGCATTTAACATTTCTGTTATCAATTGCCATTATTATAAGATTTCTGCTAATGAAAACAGACATCAGGCCAGAAATAATGTGATTTTTGGTGTAATTGACATTTTACCTGGGGAAGCTGGTTTTGGGAGGCGACTTTGAAAAGGTCGTATCCCTTTGGCAGTCATGGCCGGATCAGATGTCGAGTGACTAATTATGCTTTCCACAGACTCCTGACTCTTAGCTGTTGAAGGCACTTCTCGCTCAAGAGTTTTGGCTTTTACTGAAGGAGCTGAAGGAGGAACTTGCTCAGATGCTGCAAGGGCTTCTGTTTCCAAGGTTGATTCCGGCTTAGAGATGTGCCGCCCTGTAGATCGGTTCCCTGAGTCAGGGAGCGGGAAGGTTCCAATCCCACTGTCCAGTGTCCTCATCTGGCAGCAAGACTCTAAGACACAGGAAAAGAGTGTGATGGCAGAGAGCTAAAGGTGTTGCTGGTATTTACAGATAGTGAGAAAAAGGGCCTTTTAAAGGGAAGGTTTCAAGGAAAGGAAAAAATTGTGCATTTTGTGAGTATGCTGTTACCTGTCACTTGTATGCTTTTGAAACTATGTCTAACTGAACACAATGGAACACCATGTTGAAGTACAATGAAAGCAACCAGCAGGTGCCAAAGTATTGGCATGGGCTTGCTTCAGGTAATGGTGTGATAATGAATAAGAAGGGCATGTCCCAGTAAGTGATCACAGCTGAAATTTTAAAATTATTTAGTTTGAAGGCACACAGAAATTCTGAAGAGTACTAATACAAGGGATTGAGTAATGTAAACCCACATTCCACAGGAGTTTGGCTTTGTTAATTGTTTCTCATACAGGAACGTGTTAAACAAAATCTATCATTTTATTCTTACACAAAATTAATATCTAAGAATTTCTCAGAGATACTCATCTCTCAGAGCATCCTGAAAAACTAGCATAGTAACAGCCATGCCTTTCCCATGCTACACCCTGGTTCTGCACATCCCATTTTGGGTAAGTGTACACTTCCCAACACAATACCTTAAGTACTTGGTTTGGGAGCAGAATGGTCCCACATGGCCTCCAGCTTAACCAGCCCACTGGAAAGCGGCTGTACTAACCATGGAACAGAGAAACAAGCAAGTGTAGATGTTTGCCCGTTGCTGTCCTGGCAACTGGGATGGCCCAGCACCCCCCACCCTCCCATCTTCCATCAGTTTCCAGACACTTCCCTTTGGTTTGTATAATGTGCAAACAATGTCAAAGGGATGATGATGGCGAGGTCCTTTTGAAAGCTATAAACACCAAGAAGGGAAATTCAGCACTAATGGTTGGAAAATGAACATAATTTAGGTTAAATGTCTGGAAATATCCTTTGACAGCGTGATCTTCAGTCCGTGGCAGACACTCCCAAAGGAAGCAGAGGAATTTCCATTGCTTTGAACAATTTAAGGCTACACTAGATAAAAGATACACTGCAGTGAACAATTGGACTTCAGTAGGAGATGCAGAATATGACCCAATATATCTTCTCCATCTCTATTTTCCATGTTTCTGTGTATTGATTTTTTTTAGGATATGCCCATTTATTATTTAAGTCTGTTGTAGTTAGCAGTCCTCTGTCAAGTAATTTTCATTATTTTTTTCCTTTGCAGTGTTTCTAATACTCTCAGAAATTTGGATATATTTCTCCCCTGTGGGTTTTGCCTATTTGTTTTTGAACCAAGAACATTACAATGGTCATTTTTGTTAAATATCTTCATCTCTAATGGGCCTTACTTGATAGCATGTAAGAAACTACTTACAGATAAATGTCTGTTTATATTGTTTTTTGTGAAAAGAGAAGAAGCCTGTGTTTATGTGGTCCTCATTACCTTATCCTTGTCACTCAGAATCAAAGAAGGACTGAAAGTCAGATTGAGAACCTTAATCTTAAAGGGCCTGGCTGAACTGCAACAGCAAAACATGCCATGCATTGTCTTTTAAAAGGGCAGCAAGTGACTCTGATTTCCCTCACCCAACTACTGCATCCCAATCAATCCCCTCTATAGAAAAAGGAGATAAGGTGGGGAAGCCATGTCCAGCTGGCACCTTCACTTTCTATCACAGTTTTGAGCTAGTGTGCCATAAGGATTTTGGAAGTTGCTGAAGGTTATCTGGGAAAAGTGCAAAACCCCCCAACAACTGTAGTTGGTTCTGCTGCGTTAAAAGGGGGTATCCCATATACTGAACTTTGGCTCCCCCTCCTCTAACATATTTTTTGTTTTTGAATAGTAAAATACCAGCTAGAAGTGGGTTAGCTGTTACTCTTGGGAGTGAAAAAAAGCAAGTTAAAATGCCAGGTGTCTGCCCTTGCCATTTTCTGCAGCAAACTGAGCTTAAACAGTTTGTTTAACACAGACAGACAATGCTTTAGCTAAAGACTATCAGTGACAGAGTTAGTAAGTAAGGGAATATCTGTATTCTATAACATACAATAACATATAAGAAGAAAGGACTTTAGTTAGTTGCTTCTTGGCCAGAAGAAAGACATTTGAGCAACACTGTTTATGTTGGAGAGGCAGAGCTCTTCAGCAGAGACATGGAGGAAACTGGAAACGCCACAGAAAAGAACTTTCTCAAAAACAAAAATCTGAAGAACCTCCCAAATACATCTCTATGGTTAATTGGGGACCTGAGCTTGTATGCCATTTTCAAAGGGATTTTGAAGGATCCTGTAGTGTTTCCTTTCTGAGCATTCCCTCCTAATTATTACAGGAAAAATAAGTAGGATCAAAATGTATATCGAACAGGAAAGGTACAGTTTTTGCTTAGGGAGAGCTGAAAGATGAAAGCTCTTTTATCTTCTAAGGTCATGTTTCTTAAAATGACATTAGGACTTGTCTTGCCCACTGTTACCTTGTGTACATCTCAGAACAGACCATGAAAGCAATGGCATAAAATCAAGAGAAATGAATACTGAGGGCCACACTTCCAAGAAAATACCATCTCCTGCTGTTTCCAGAACAATTGGGAGAGTGATGTAGGAGCACACCAGCAGTATCACATTTAATTAAAAGGAAAAATAGTTTTAATTGATTATAGTCTTCCTTCCTTGAGACTTTATCCATGATACACCAGTTGGAAAACATTTTTAAAACAGCTCACTAATTTTTAGTTCTGAAAACCACAAAAGGCCCTGCCTCCAATATGGAGCAGCTCCCACTGTGACACTTAAAGACAGATGTTTGAAGACTTCTGTGACTCAGATATGTTGAACAACCCTCAAAAACCTAGTCCTGAATCCAGAGTACACTGCAAAATTCTTTGTGGATGTTAATTTTTCACTAGTAAAAGTAACTAATTTCACCCCTGGAGCTATATAATACAAATAAAAAAAGTATCTTTCAGAACTATTTGTATTACTGGATAGATGAATATACATTATCTTGTGTTGTTTTTAAGCAACTGCAAACCAAAAAAAATAGATTATACATCTCAGTGACAGCTTTCAAACATCTTCATGGCCCATCTGATTTCATCAGCTGCACTGACACCTCAAATGACTGTTATCAGTGAGAACTGCACAAGACTACATAATGAAAATATGGAAAAGTTGAATCTCTGATGCTGTGACAGTACTACTCAATAGATGAAAAATGATACTGCAAAACATTAAAGTCTGAAAAGAGTTATATATGAGCTTAATTACATTTGCTTGCAAATTCTTCCTGGCACACCAGCCAAACTCCTTGCCTCTTTATGATTTTTTTATCTCCTCTTTCCTTGCCAGGAAGAAAGAAACTCACAGAATGGTATTTAGTTTTCATAGTGGACACAGATAGACTCACCATCAGCCATTTCCCTGCATGCTCAGACTAGATTCAAAAATTTGAAATACTGAAATAACCCTTTCCCTCTTCCCCATCAGGTGGATTTGAGCCTGGGCCAAAAATGAAGTCCTTGGAAGTCCTGTTGTAGAGGAACATGTCCAAAACTGAAAACAGAAATAAGGAAGAATTTACAGAAACTTCCTGGAGATCAAGAAACTCCTAAATGCATGGAAATCTTTTGATGCCATGGCATTTTAAGAGCTTTGTGGGCAATTTGAGGAAGACCTATAATGTTGAGAAGCTTCTCAGCCACTGAATAAAGGGAATCAACACTGCATAGAAAGTTTTCTGAAAGTTTTCTGAACTCCCTACTCTCAAATATTTTCAGATTTAATATTATCACAGGGAATGATAATGTAATTCATGGCCTATATCAGCTGGTAATTTGTACAGCTGGACAGGCTTTGGTGTGCTGCATCTTTCCTGGTGCTTTACCAGCGTCTTCTGGTACCAGCAGAGCACTAAGGCCTCTTCAACAGTCAGCACTCAAATTAGATGGAAGAGAAAGGATCTGTGAAAACTGCACCATTCTGAGGGTCTGGACAAGAGGAGAACAGAAAAGGGACATACACTCAGGATGGTAGGTATCAGAAATTCTAAAAATGAGATCATCACTGGGGAAAATAACAATAAAAGCTCCTTCTGTGTTTTTTTTTTTTTACATTTTCCTCCGAAATGCAAAAATTAAAGTGTTAGAAGTAAACACAGTGCACTGACAAGAACCGACAACTTAGAATTCATTAAAGTATTTTAGGGCATTCTCCTGAGCATAGATTATTTAAAAATGCATCTTAAATACCAGCAACAGATCATTACATCTAATTATTCTTCAACTTTTTTATATTTCTTCTGAAACATTTACTATGAAAATACCACAAACACATCACCTCTAGCTCAAAAATCATCCTTGGTACAAATCACTGGAGACTGGAAGAGAATACCCAGCAAAGCTGAGAGCTGACCCTGCTTTTGTGGTCCTTCAGAAGGTGAGGGTGAGAGGAGCTCTCAGTCTGAGCTGGTATCACGCTGCTTTGTGTTGTTATACAGCCCCCTTCTCTGTTCCTCTTTTGATACAATGCATGTGAAAAGAAAATCAATTTTGGAAAAAACAAACAACAACAACAACAACAACAAAGAAAACACAGCTACAGTGTGAATGCAGCTCCAGTGAAGGGAATTGCTTCCAGCACAACACAAGGAATGTGGGTCCAGCCTCCCCCAAGCCAAGTTCTACACTGCTGGCTGCAGTTGGGTATTACTCAAAATGAGCAATGGAACAGAATCTGCCCCTTGATTAGATTAGGGACATGTTAGCCTTTCTAATGTTGAACCTATGTTGAGTCCTAGCACATATCCAAGAGGCTTCATGAATTTCATAGAAGAGAAGGTATAAGGTGATGACGTGGCTTTTAAACACAGCTTCTGAATACACTTTCCTTCAATAATGTGAAAAGATGCTTTTGCTAAGGGGGATATAATGCCACATATTATTGCAAACAAACCTTTAACTGAATAACTGGAGAGTGTTTCATAATGCTTCCTCAGGTAAAGTAAAGATTCACATTCTAATAAAGACTTTTTATGTTGTATCTTAAATGAGTTTCACAGATACTAAGTCTATTCACAAATCACATACCAGTCCTTCTTTACACACTGTTAAGAAGTCTATAAAATAACTTATGGTTATTTGGACCATCTGGTTAAAAAAATATGTGACTTTTATCATGCTTCTTAAATCACCCACAAAAATCTTTACAGAAACCACAAGACCCAAAGTTTTATCCACAGAGCGAAAATAAGGCATCAATCAGCAGTTCTATTAAACAGGTTCCTGTGCATACACAGCATCATTCAAAATGTGCAGGCAATTCACACACCCAGAATTAAACCCAGTAAGAAGAGACAGTTCTGCGTGGTGGCTCACACGGAAGGACTTACAGGTCCTAAGAGGAAACAATTACAAGTCCCACCATGTTCTAAGTGCAGTTTTGCCTCTGTCCCCACTTGTGCCCTGAGTGACAGAAGGCAGCTGCCTCTCAGTGCTGCTTGAGGGGGTCGAGGTTCCAGAAGCAGCTCAATAACCTGAGCCATTCCCCATCAGGTAGAACCAAGATGCTGCTAATGAGACATCCTGATGGACACCAGATGCAGCTGCTGCAAACACACATTATTTCTGCTTCAAATGACACACAAACAAACAGCTTCTGTTTGGAGGTGGAGAAGTTACAGAAGTGTTTATATTACTTAACTTTGATGGTCAATCTATTTTAACAATAAAAATAAACAGCAACCAAGAGGATTAACTGTATTTTAGGTCTAAAAAGATCACAGGTAGTTCTGCTTCCATCAGGCTTTCTAAGTATAATACTCATATCACAGGGACATATTTTCTTTCAAAGAATCATCCCACCTCATGAAAAATGTGGAATCCTCCCCTGTGCTCACCAGTACAGCTGGTTTGAGATATTCCTCACATAAATTTTCGAGTTTTGGCCTACAAAACTGTAAATGATTGACACAAATTTCAGCTGAAACATTTAAGTAACCACCAGAATTTTCCACAGAAAGCAGAGATTTTCAGGAAAAAAATATCAGTCAAAAATAGCTCTGTATCAAGAACAGTTTCACTGGGAAATTTCCAGCAAGCTGTTTTCAGTACAGACTCAAGCCTTGAAAGGTTTTGAGAGGTACAAAGCAATGAATGGGTTTTCTTCAAGGAGTATCTACAACATTAAAAATGAAAGGATGCATTTCCCATCAGTCACAGAATACACAAATTCTAACAAATTCTAACTAACTACCTTTCTTTGCATTAGAAAGTTCAAGACCTTCCACCTAGCTGACACAGGGAACCAGAGAAGTAGTTGTTTTTTCTGAAAAACAAAGGGAGCATAGTTTTTTCTAGTATTTTGAAGCATGCCGAATTAAAAATTAATATTTTTTTTCCAGAAAAATATTTCAAATGTAAATAGGTTCCTGCAAAATTTTTAAAAAAGTTAATAAACATCTTTAAGCTACATGTGGCATTGGCAGGAAGAACTTAAACTACAGATGGCAAAGCAGATCTCTTTATTTGCACATCCTTCTCTTCATCTGCAATGCTAAAGCAACCACAGAAAAAAAGAATGTATTTCTGCCAAATCAATGTCAATTTTAAACAGATTATTCCTTCTGGATTTCCACCATAATTTGATGCAATTAGTCAAAGATGAGTGCATTATTGTTTTCTATCTTAGACCTGAGGCATAACCAGCATGTAAAACTAAAAAACCCCAAAGGCTATCCGAGGTAAAACTAGAAAAGATGCAAGTTTTCACAGCCCTGCACTCCCATGGGCATTGCACTGCTGGCATGGGATTATTTCTAACAAATACTAAGAAAGCGTAAATGGGAGGAGGATTGTACTGTATTTTAAAATGATGGATATATAGGTGAAGTTCATTCATAGATCCTTGAATCTGGAATTACAATTTATACCTATTCATAAAAACAGTATTAATAAACAAAAAATACAGATTTTACCGACTTATTCAGTGCTCTATTTTCTTCCTAGTCACACTTTTTGTTTCAAAACCCAGAAACTTCAATATGTCATTTGTCCAATAATTTGTCAGTTGTCTTCACAGTTTTCCATGACCACAATCCCATCTCTGAAATGTATTTTCTGAGTTGAAACAGATAATTACTGTCTCATTTTAATTCCAGTCCCACTTTAAAATATATTTCTATTAGTAAGTCAAAAGATTAGTTATAATTACTAGTGAGTACTAATGATCTTGTACTCTAATTTAGGAGTTATCTATGGACATGTTTTTCACAAGTGCTTCCCATCCTCCTCCAGGCATTTAGATCTGTTCCCTGCATGCTTGTAATGGTGGCAAGCTATTGGGCTGTTACAGGGAACAAAATGAGCCAGAAAAGGAACTTGGAGTTTTCACCTCCATGTCTCTCAGTGTCTATTAAATACAAAGGTCTACACGCAGTTTTCCAGTTGGAGAAGTCTCACAACCAACGATGTCTGGAATGATCTCTCTGTATTATGCTGTTATACTTCCTCTCTAAAAATCCACTCACTGTTCTCAGGAGACAGGATATTAGAAATAGATCCAATTTTAGTTCTACTAGAAAAGATACATTGAGACTTATAATTCATGTGAACAACTTTAAGGTCTGTGTAAATGGTAATTAAAGGAGGCCCATCTGCAGCCTGGCTGCCACTGAGGGCAGCCCAGAAACACTTTGGGGAGCTGTCCCTGCTCGTTTGGCCTGCATGTCCCGCTTTGGTTTTAGTTGCCATCAGCCTTACAGCTTTGCAACTATCTTTAAGGAAGTTAGAGATGAGTAACAGCTGAGCAGAAAGAGAAGTCCTCCCATCTGATGCAAGGTGTGAAGCCAAGGTAAGCACCAGGTCTGCCGCAATGCAGAGAAGTGGCTTTCCCAGGCTCTGTCACCGAGCAAAGACTCAGTACCCTGAAATGAAAGGTTGCGAGCCAACAACTGCACTCTGTGTCAGGAACATCTTGCAGTGGATTGCTCATTCCAGGCACGGATGGATGCTTGCCTTCACCTGCTGTTCTCCAACACAAAGGATACATCCCCAGCTCCCAGAAATTCTCCTTATAAGGAGAGAAGCCCAAGATAGGATGGGTAATTAGTTACCCAGGTGCAAAGGCTGCCTCAGCCATGCTTTTTCCATGTAACCACAGGCCCTCTTCATGCCCAGTTCTTCATATTAAAACACAGCTAATCACACTGCTATCCTGAGGATAAAGAGATGTTTGGCAGCCAGTCTATGACCAACATGTAATCTCTTCAATGAATGATGCTTGTGTAGGGATAGCTTTACTCTGGCTTTTTGGAGCTTGCTCAGGAATTAATAGCAAGCTGCAAAATACAAGCATTAAGATTGGGGTTTTTTTGCTAATATTATTAGAGGCAGCTGGTTTATTTTAAGAACAACTGTATCAGACTGCAGTTACAGAAGCAAAGAGGTCACACTCAGCATCTCTGAGACACAGGTTGCACACAGTGCCCAAGGGAGCATTTGGCTGCTCCACTGAGGGTTTCTGTTAACTCACTGGTGCGTTGGAAGCATTTAAGGACAGCAGGATGGAAGCATTGATTTACTTGCTCTTAAGCAATGCTCTTATAAACTGGAGTTTAGTTTCACTCATATTGAGATACTTTCTTTGATTTTCTATTCCCAACAGATAGGACTAGGCATAGTGCTTTAAGCACAAATGCTGCCTCTGGAAAACACAGACCAATTTCTAAGTGCATAGGAAGCTCTGGCTTTTGCAAATGCACAAGAGAACATACTATATTTATTTTGTAACATCACTGCTTTTTGTTTGTTAGTACAAAAAAATACTGAAATTAAAATCACATGAATATTAAATGGAGGTTTAAATAATTTATTTTTAGTTCTGGCCTCTAGATGGCTTTACTTAAGGATAACAAACACTCAAAAATATACATGCACACCTGAAACAGATTGATTTTATTTCTTAATTAATGAAGTTAAAACTCATTAACAAAGTGAGTGCAGAGAGTTTTGAGTAAGTTTTAGGTGGACTATAATCCTTCCATTTCAGTATTCAACTTCAAGTTCAGATCCTCCAAACCAGCTTAATCACTGTGAAACTCACTGCATGCAAGCAGGAGCAGGTGAGAAACCATCTTGGGTTAAAGCCAGAAGAATGAACTTAGGGTTTTTTTCAGAAAATCTATTTTTTGAAAAAAAAAACAAACACAACAAAAATGTATGCCATGTTACATGATGTTGCAGAAATACTATTAGAATGACCATTTTGAAACAAAATACTGCATCTCATTGCCTGTTAAAGATAGGAAGTAGAGAAAATCTTCACCATGAATGTATTATTTCTTTTTCTTTTCCTAACAGTGAATTCTTCAAACACTCAGAAATTGAGTTCACTAGCATTAAAAACTATGCACTAATTTTATAGGTATTATTTCTCCCTTACAGTGATTTTTTTTGGAGAGTCTTTTTTTCCTATGATCTGCTGTGATGGCTAATTGCATTATCAAATGTCAACAGTTTAGGTTTCAGACTGAAGACATGAATCAAAACTCCTCAGACTCAATGAAGAACAGCAAAAAAATAAAAACCAACAACATAGGAATAGGCAACCTGTCCTCAGAGTGAGAATCTGGAAAGGCATATGCCAATACAGCTGAAACATAATTGATAGTTCAGGTGCAATTTTTTATTTTTCATAAAACTTATAGTAGGTGTCATTGTAGAAAAGGAGGAAAAATCCACGTGAACACAGATGAAACACATATTTAAAATGATTTGGCACATCCTCCTTCAAAATGCTTTTCAGTTTGCTCAGTGGAACTTCAGGTATATGAATTAGTTAATGGGAAGTGCCTGACTGAAGCCTCATGCACAAATCTCCAGATGGCCCTAGCCAGAAGCAAAAACCATGTAAAGTAGAAAAGTTTCAAAGAGAAGGATTCATACTGTTACAGAGAATACTGGCATGTACTATCCTGTAATAGGTATGATAATCAGGCACAGTCCTGATTTCAGTGACAAAAATGAATATAGATTGGGTTAGACTGTAAAGTAGTGTAAATCAACACAGAGGCATTAACTTCAGAGTCAAAGAACCCAGCCATCCTGTTTAATTGACATTTTAAGCCTGAATGAGACCAGTAGATTTTCAGTATCTTGAATAATGATTAGACTGTCTCCTATATGTAATGCATAAAGAGCCACAATTCTCATTCTAGTGATAAAATTTGGTATTTCTGGGTGAATAAATGTAATGACAAAGAAGGAAATTAACAGCAAATCATTGTGGCTAATAAGGAAGTGTTGATCCAAAATATTAATTCTTTCCACAGAAGGAAGACAAGGTAGACAGTAGGCTGCAGCAGTGCTGCAGAAGAATTGGCAATTAGACAAGTGTGATGTGTACTATCTTAAAAGTACAGAGAAATGATTTGTCTTTGCCATACAGTGAAGAAGGTAAGCTGACATAAATTAGAAGACATTAATGGATGTTAGTTTCTTATTATTCACATTGGCAAGGCTCTCCATCATCTTCATGGAAAGAAAGCATCAACTAGAAAAATACACAGAAAGTTTCACTCTATTATCACAGGCTCCTCCAGACCATCATTTCAAAATTAATCCCTGCTGAAATGTCCAAATGCCAAACGAGTCAAGAGCACAGTGCAGCAGACAGGATTCATCCCATTTCTAATGGTCCAAACCCACATAATGCACTGCCTCTCTCAGCTCTCTCCATTCTGAGGAAGTGGCTGAGCAGGAGGACTTCCAACCTGGGGGGCTGTTTCTATACACAGCGCAGTCAGTGGTTCTTGGAATGCCTACTAGTTATTAAACAAGATTTCCCCTCAGTGATGGCTCATTTTAGCTGTATGGTTCAGAAAAGTAAGTAAATCACAAACACGATGGCATTGGATGGATCAGAACGTGCAGATTTTGGAGCACAAAAAGGGAAGGAGAGTGTGTGATAATTACATGAAAATGTAAATGCTTTGGGGATATTACATGGAAACATCAAATGCCATAAAGTTAGAGGCATTGACTGAGGTATTTTGGTAAGTGAAGGTACAAATCTAAGTGCTTTTTACCCAGCTGAGCTCAGTTCTGTTTGTGTGCTTTCACACATGTCCCCTGTCTGAAGCTTTCTGAGGACAGTGAGACCATGATGCACAAGGAGATTGTGACAGTCTCTCCATATCTTCCAGGACACTTACAGCACAAGGTTTTGAGGCTTTACTTGGTTTGGTTTGGGTTTTTTTTTTTTATGAACAAGTTTGGATCCTGATGTTGCTAGAGGCAAGCAGTACATTTTACAATATATTACTTCATCATTGTTTTAGCAATTGGGAACCTAATCCTTTGGATTAACATCCAAGATGGTTAGATACAGCAAGGGAGCATGTTTTTAAGCTGCCTGCTACTCCTAACTCCCATTTCAAGGCTCTAGCTCAGGAAGCAGCTTACTAAGCAATATAGCCAGCACCTACAGATCTAACACCTACCTCAGCTTCTACAGGCACACAGGGCTTTAGAAAATGGCTTTGTTACTGATGTCCAAATAAATTTATGAGTACTTGTACCATTGCTTATATAAGGGATTCATGAAAAATCCAACAGCTTAGCAAAACTTGTATCAAAACGTAGCATTTTGCAGATTCAAAATAGGAACAGATCCAGGTTGAAAATGGATTTGGTGAAAACTGGTTTTGCTTGATGACTTTTACAGACAGCAAACTCACATGCAGAGACTTCCAGGCACTCCACAGATTTGCTGGGTGGTGAGAGGAAGATATAGCAAACATTTTTCCTTTATCTGATCACGTGTAAATGAATGACTCAACTGCTCTATCAGAGATAAGATGATTGCTAAATGGTTCTTCTCCACTTCTATCAATGGCTTGATGAAAGGAATTAACACTGACAGTGATAAGTTGTTTTCTCAGGCATTGAGACTTCATGGCAAGAAAGGATTTATTTCGAAGTCAGAAGACATTTTATCAGTTGAATATTGTTCTTCATTAAATGCATTAGAGGCATCCAAAGATTTGCTGAGCATTTAAGCAACTTCGGGATTATCCTTTTGCCTCTCCACAGTGATGGGGATCACCTCTCTTTACTGAATGCATAGGCTGTAATACAGTTCAATTTGTACACCATCTTTCCTCTGTCACTTATCCTGTTACATTTATCTTGGTAATTCATTACAGACCTAATCTGTCTCCAGGTTTTGAGGATTCCTTAATGTAAATGTGTTTGCTCAAATATGTCAGACTTAATGGACATGTTTTAGGATGATGCATGTCAGACTTAATGTATTTACCACATTAATCAGGCTTGTTTCCTTCACATCTATTTCCCTTTCCCAGGAATGAGATAACATGAATCCAACAGCTGTTTACTTCAAACTTCAGTAAAAACACCCAAAGTTTTAGCAGTTTACCTGATGGTGGATACAACCAAGTCTTTGGTTCAGCAGAGGTGGGGTGTCTGGTGTTTTTCCTTCTCTTATTGGAAGCTTGGTGCAAGCTTATTAAACAAGCAGAGGGACTGCTATGGTTTTAGTCAAGCTTTGGAATAGGCCACTGGATAATTTACATAACAGCATGATGAGTATGTACATTAAATGGCACATTCAGAAATGAAATTTGAAACATACTTTCTCATTTCCAGTGTTCATCAGATCTACATTTCAGGAAGAAACCAAGAGAAAAAAGACAACACTGGAGCAAGGATCTGTTGAGTAGAAGTGGTTATGGGTATGGAAACAAAAAGGCAGGCTCTGTACGGTGGTCTAGAATTGTGGGGTCAGATAATGAGCAACATTGGGGTACCACACAAGCAGAAAAGAGTGACCACCAGTTTTAAATGCTGAAGGTCAAAAAACATGAGGGGAAACGTGAGAAAAGATCTTGGTAGTAAATGTGCATGCTTGTGGAAAAAAAACTAAAAACCAGAAAGAAGAGAGGAATCAGAAACAAATTTTTCTGTAGCACTATAAAGAATGCAGGTCCATCTCCTCATAGAAAAGTTTGCCCATGAAGTGAGTTTTTTTATTATCATCTATATAATTTCATAGTATGGCTACTGGGTGCTAAATAAAACAATATCACAATACACAGCCAAGGCTATCATCTTTAGTATTTGATACTTCAATACAAATGATTGTAATGCTGACATTTCATTTTAAGTCAAACCTGCTCACATCTACAACACGTTACATGTCCCACATTTGCTATCAGTATCTCTGTAAAATTGCTATCAAGTAGCTAGCAGCTTCCCTATAAAACTTGCTGTGAAGGACATTTCTGGCTTCTACTGAAAATGTAGTTTGATCATATACTGTGCTGCCTATGAAGCTTAAAGGGTGGATTTTAAAACACAATGCAACATATAAAATACCAACAACACTTTCTTTCTGGACTGTTAGGGATCTGAGGGATTCAAGCAAATGCTCTCTAAAGAAAACAAGTGTCCAAAAAGTTTCCTAAAATACGGAAAATTTTTTTTCTTTTTTCTGACTAGATTGCCTTTAAATTACACTGCAGAACCCTTCTGTAAGGTTGTTCTTGGAAAGCAGAAAGAATGATGATAAAGCCTGCCTTAAGGCAGATGATTATCAAGAACTTTAATGGAATTGAGCGCTGGGCTACAGAAAAGATACAAAAGAATCCCTTGACCTCAGTGTGTGTTTTTGTTCCAGCACAAGGCAGCAAAGGCTACAATACACTGTTAATGTTGCTTTGATACTGTGGAAGCCCAACCCTCTATCTATCTGGAGGCTTTTAAAACCCTTTTAAGTCTCTGCAGGCATTTTCTCTGTATTATCTACAAGGTTCCCATTTAATGTTGGATGAATCAATTTTGAGCAACTGACCTGGACCTCTAAAGAAAATTTGACAAAAATTCGTCCCAAGTCTTTCTCCAAAGTTTCCAAAGTTCTGGCTGCATTTATCTTGATAATCTTTGCCTGGCTCTGAATTGCAGTTGAAATTCTCCAAACAAACAACAGGGGTCAACACACAGTTAGGTAATTTCTTTCTGGGAACTGTGAATCTTTCTGCTGTGGATTCTAATCCCAGTCTGCCTCAGGGGAATTAACTCCCCACACAACTTCACTGGGCAGTACCTTGTACCTCCAGTGGAGCAGAGAGTACCAACAACACCCAAATGTATTTTGGATAGCTACTACCAATTATCATGCTATCAATATTTGCTTTTTAGGGTACTCACAATGCTCAAGCAAACTCCAGGTCTATTCAGGTTGTTAAAATCAATTTTATTTTTACCAGTGATGTCATTTTGAGGACAAAATCTAATTGCAGTGATGTCCCTGATGTCAAAACTCATCAGGCTTTCATTAAACAATGAATCTGCCCTTTTAGCTCAATCATTGACATATTAAATATAACATTTGAAACAAAAACCATTCCAATTTGACAAAACAATTCCATTTGATAAACTATCCATGCTTCCATGCACTCCCTGAATTTCAGTGCTCTAGACTAGAAGTATTTGTTTGACTCACTTAGATTGCTAACAATGGAATGACTGCTGGAAATCCACTACAGTGAATAAACATATTCACACACAGAAATATCTGTGACAAAACCCCCCCACTCTTTCTTTGTATTGAAACCTTAATATACATTTAAGAATACATTTGAAACCTTCTCAGACACTTCTCATCAACCTATTTATCCTGAGATTATGTTTTGTGTGAAGCTCGATTGTATGATTAGCAAAAAGTATATTCCATTTCTTCTCTAGAGAATTTGTCACCCATTTGGGATAACAAAGAGAAAAGGAAACTGAACCCAGAAAAATTATCATCATGCAGCTTTCAAATATGGGGTTTGGTAAATCACCAAAGGGATTTAAGTGTCTGAGAAAATGGCACAGTCTTTCCCTTCAGCCTCAGAATAGGTTCATATCAACACTGAAGAATGATATGATTAATTATGACTACATTTCCTGTTCATTACAGTTATATTCCCCCAAAGCAAATAACCTGTTAATTTGTGTATATCCAAAAAATATTGATACTGCATACTACAGTATTCCCATGTGAAGTTGTCTGCAAGAATGAATTCTTCAGTAATTAGTATTTGTTTGCTTGTGCCATGGATTTTTGTCTTTCCCTTGAAGCTGTTTATCATTGAAAACTCTTATTGCATTGTAATGAATGAAATCACACTTTTCTAGGAGTAGCTGCTCATTTGAATCAGCACTTGAAATATGAAACATTGAACTTTTTAACAAATACCTTGTTCTTCTCAGGATGTCCAATTATTACTTTCTCTACATGTCATCTGTAACTGTCTTGTAGGTTTTTGGGTTGTTGTGACAATGGGGAAATTTAAGACAAACAGTGACACTTCTACTCCCTTGGGAGAAACAGAATTCTTTTGCTTTGTAGAATGAAGGCTTTTTGTATATTTACATG
Organism: Pithys albifrons albifrons; assembly: GCF_047495875.1. NCBI lineage: Eukaryota > Metazoa > Chordata > Aves > Passeriformes > Thamnophilidae > Pithys > Pithys albifrons. The sequence continues at coordinate 7,700,802 of NC_092465.1, read as the reverse complement.
GGGACAATGCTGTCAGGAGCCTGACATATCATCTTGGCATTCAATAAAAGTATTTTATATATAGGAATATTTGGAGACCTGTCTAAGGTGGGGAGTCAACTTTTTTTTGTCTTTCCTCTTACTAGGTACTTTAGCATTTCCCACTTCATCCTTCTTTCAGAACCCAACTACTTTATTGCAAAAAGCTTGAGAAAAGAGCCCTGAAGATGATTGGATCTGAAAGTGATCCTCATGGATTCTTAGGTTTGCTGTCTGTGGGGGTGGGAGCACTGGTAGCACATATGCTGCCAGGGCCACATTTAACTTCCTCACTGACAGTACATCAAAGGCATCCAGAGTGCAAGATATTTTTTAAAACTTTCAAAAGGTTTTAAATATATGTTGAAGTCCTTTATAGCACAATAAAAATGACTGCTTTGTACGGAAATTATCATGTGTTCCTGAGATACAGGTATATGAGGATGGAAATTGCATATAACTGGGCATTCTTGTTTTCTTTGAATTTAGCAAATCCAAAAAAAATCAGCAAAATACTTAAATTTGTTTAGATCAACAACTGACAAAACATTAAAAATGTAGCAACTGGCATTTCACGTATTTTCTGTTTAACACATCCAGGAGTACCTCATTATAGGAACATGATGAGCCTGCTTTGTACCAATCTAGAAGACTGTTCACTTATAAGTTTGTTCAGCTCTACGTTTGTTAACAGTTTTGGTCAAAACCAGCAGAATTAACTCATTAAATTACAGCTAAAAACCCACAGTGAACTTTGTTTTCTTAAAACAAGGCGAGGTGTCCTTGGGCTGATGAAGAGTAGGTTTAGATCAGACATTAGAAAGCAATTCATTACTATAAGGATGGTGAGGCCCTGGCACAGGTTGCCCAGAGAAGCTGTGGCTGCCCCACCCCTGGAGATGTTCAAGGCCAGGTTGGATGGGGCTCTGAGCAACCTGTCTAGGGAAAGGTGTCCCTGCCCATGGGGCTGGAACAAGATGATCTTTAAGGTCTCTTCCAACCGAAACTATTCTATCACGAGACTGGATGTGGCACTTAGTGCCATGATCTAGGAAGAACCCCCAACACAGTGAAACTGTTCCACAAAAACAACTGACCAAAGGCCTCCACCAGGACATGAAGTGCCCCCTTTGATCAGACTAAGGACCTGGCTCAGTGTCACATGCCTGACAGCAGTGAGGCACAGCATCCACAGAGCCATCCTTCCTGGATTACTGACTTTTTCTTTTGAGAGCAGAAGATCAGAAGCTGATAACAAAGAAAGCTGAATTTGGATCTCTTACATCTCAGGTAATCCTCCACACCAAGCTCTTTATAGTCTTCAAAAGTTCTTCCTTGTGTATGCTTTTGACTAAAAATTGCAAGCTGAAGGGGGAAATGTTCCAAATGAATATTTCTGAAAGCAGCATTTCAGCAGTAAAAAAAAAAAAAAAAAAAAAAAAAATCCTCAGTATCTTTTTACAAAAACTTTTGTATCAGAAAAATGCCTGAACCTCTATGAAGGAATTTTAAAAGAATCTGAACAAGATCTAGGAATGCTTGCTACCCAAAAAGAACAATGCAGACATGCAGCAGCAAAAATACCAATGTAAGATAAAACAGCCTGATGAGAGTAAAATTAAACACAGCACGATACTGATAGAGGAGTATTCAGGAACACACTCAAATCCATGCTTCTAGTTTCTTGGGCTTGGGCTTGTCCTACTGAAATAAGTAACGACTTGTACATTGGGCATTAGGATTCATTATTAAAATGTTAATAAATTAGCTTAGACTTCTATTATTTCTACTGTGTCAATACTACCAATTGCATATAATCAAAGTTTCCTGACATACCAACTAGATCCTCAAAGTCATTAAGCTATTTCAGATGGATTGACAAGGCACAGCAGGGACAGCTGGCATCCTGGGTTGGGCCTTTAAGAGATGGCATTGTCTGGGGAGAAGAAGATGCTTTTGCAACTGGAATAATTCAGCTGATGGAAAGGTCTTTGTACAAGATACAGGAATTTCCTAAGGGCAGCACTGCCTGGCTTCTCTGTAGCACTGCTTACTGTGGACTTACAAAGGTCTGGGCCACACACATACCTGTCACTTTAATTGTGTCATCAGCCCTTAAAAAGGTGAAAAAAAGATCTACTTTCTTCACCAAGAAAGACTTTAGTGGACAGAAGGGCTGGTCTCACAGGGATAACCTCCCACAGTTAATGGGGGGCCTTGTGAACCTAAGGCACAACTGGTCTGACTTTAGGGATCGGCAACCAACCTGCTCCATAACCACTATGTCCCATCAGAGATTCAGATTCGGTGCCTGTTGGAGAAGCAAAATATTAACATCTTCAAAAGGCACCTGCCTGATATAGTACAGGAGCCAGTAACAAAGGAAAACACCAAAATATGTAGCAAAGTGGCCTCAGCCACAACCACCAACCACACTGATGTACACCAAGGAAATACTGGTGTCTTTGAAGCAAAAAAGCTCTGCAAATAGTTTTTAGTTTTTCAACATCTAGATTAAAAAAAAAATTAAATGGCAATCTTGCACATAACTCAAAGTAAAATTTCTGAGAAATTTGGGGTGGAGGCAAATGATTATTTCAGTATGAAGAAAAATAATTCTGAACAATGTTAACAGAGTTATTTCTCTGCTGGGCAGTTTCTGTTAATAGAAAGTAAGTCTTTCATTTACAGAATGAGAAGAATGTATTTCTATTTTCTGGGTTAGTGCCTACCCACTCACAGAATCCCCTCAGAGTCTTACAATGCATTGTTCAAAGTTCTTGTTATTCAGTTGCTGTAAAGGAGCCAGGTTATGGCTGGGTTCTCAGAGACAGAAGAGTTTAGGGATCTTTCCTCAAGTAAGACAGCCAGAGTTTATTTGGCTGAATTTGCGACTGAAATGGCTGTACAAGTCAATAAAGCAAGCAAACATTTTTCTAATATCCTGAAGAGAAAGGTGTTTCAACGTGATACCTCTGTACAGCCTCATTTGTATTAGTGAAATGAACAACATTCTGGATAGAAAAATCACATGAAAACAAGGAATTAAATTTTAACTATTGCTGCAGACTCAGTCTATGAAAGGAACTTGCTAAAGGAGAATCTTCTTTGTCCAGAGTCAGTTCCTTATAATGGTGATGTGAAGCTGTGATACTGACCGGGCAGTTAAATGCCTCCCTGACATCCGATCCTGTCAGATCTCGAAAGCTAAGCAGGGTCAACCCCGGATTAGTACTTGGATGGGAGCCCTCCTGGGAAACGCCGGGTGCTGTAGGTTCTAGTCCTGAGGACTTCACTGGCACCGTCCAAGCTCGCTCGGCCATGGCAGATGAACCTCAGGACTTAAACGGTGGGGCCAGTTCTGCGCACGCTGAGCCTCACCTAAAATCCACTGCGCAGGCTGGAAGGGCACACCCACGTGGGGACAGCCCTTCCCAAATCTTCGTTTGCGAAGTTTGGCCATACATACATACAAAGCTCTGATACAAACCTCAAACAGGCTTCTGTTCTGCACTTCATCAACTGATATTTTTACATGTACTGAGATTAAAACTTAGTAAGTAGCAATCAGGAACCAGGACAGTGCCATCCTTTTGAAAACTAAAGCAAAGGCAACTTTATTTTCAATAACAGCTTTACAGTCCTCTGAACAGACACCTGTTTGCTACGCCTTTGGTTCACTGTATCACAATGACCACTCTGCTATTCAGAAGTTTAATCTGAATTTTACTACTGCAAGGCCTGATTACAGAGCTACACTGTATCACTATTACTCCCACTGAAAGCATCATGCACAACAACCCTGTAGTTAAGCCACTATATGTAACCCAGTAGTTTTGGAGGCTGAAATGATCTTCCCTAACCAGACTCCAAGGCCCTTCTATCAAGCATTCAAGCACTGCATGGATCCCCCATGGTAATGGTACATACTCATCTGTTATAGTGTTGATGAAATCTGGCTATCCAGTAACAGAGCTAAATTAAGATAAAGCTGACATCAGTGGGCAAACAAATAAAGTAATGAGAATTAAACATATCTTTTTCCAAGAACTGACAGCAATAAAATCCAGGGTAAAATATAATTTTGTACCTATCACATGACTCTGACATGTAGTCCTTGTCATGGGGTCCTCCTCTTCTTCTTGCAGGTTTTCTGTGACTACTTTAGCCTGTATATAGTGCAACAACAAAAGTGAAGAAGATCTGTGACTCTGTTTATGTTGCTTCAGGTAACTACAGAATATTTTTCAGAAATAAACCAGAGTAAAGTTACAGGGCAGCTAAGAGTGGAAGGAAGTACATAAACTGTCTAATTCTATCAATAATATTTGAGGATAACAACTTTAATTTCATTCAAGACACAATATGCAGCAGTCAAAATACCCTTAGAAGATACAATTCTTCAAAAGAAAAAGGCATTTTCTGCATTACAAAAAAAAAAAAAAGCGAGCTCAGTTTTCCTGATCTTTTGTTTCACTCTCAAAATGCTATGTTTCAATGTTAAAAAACCCCCAAACTTTATATTTGGTATGATATCTCTCTAGTTCAGTTTGCAAACACTGAACTTCAGTGTTTTTATTTCCACCTCTGTTTAAAAGCACTGAAAAGCTAAACAGAGAGAAAAAATTCCTTTAAGAATGCAGTGCCCTCTAAGAGCCTGTATGTGAAATTCAAGTCTGTGCTACTCAGACCCCACAGATTTTTTCAGATGGAGAGGCATTTTTGCTGTGTTCTTCTGCAGTCCTATTTCTCAAGCGTGCAGATAACCTGAGTGCCTTCCTAGCATGCAGTGAAATCCCCCTCCATTATGTGCCATCAGTGGCCATAATTCAGATCCACAGACATATTTTTCTGTCATGCTACATAAATCAAACTGGAATAAAGATACTTTCAGGATGATGAGAGGGGCAAAGCCAGTGCTACAGAAAAAAATGCTTTCAATATCTCAGAGATCTTAAATTATTTGCTAATCACTCCCTGCTGTTTTAAGCTACTTACAGCACATTCACAATAACATTAAATATGTTCTGTAATCTAAACCAGTAGAATTCATGATAATTTGCATGACATATAGCTTTGATCACAGTATATATTCTGCTTGTTGGTTTACACAAGCAGCCCTGGTGACCTCCTGAGGCGAGCCTAAGGAAGACATGGAAGACTCACTCTCTAGATTTACAAAAGTGCATTTATAATCTTTTAATCCTAGACATTTGATTACATCTTTTTTTGTCTTCTGAAATGACACTCTTCAGGCTATGGAAAATGAGGAGGCAAGTGATCATTTGGCATCGAATTTCGGGTAGAACAGTTTCTCACATTTGCAGACTGTGCTTGGCACTCTGTGGCTGCTGCTGCTGTGACATTTCACAATATTGCGATAGATCTCTGGGTATTCCCCAAACACACAGACTGCACACACCGAGTGCTACACAAAACTGCTGGTGTCTTGGTTTTGGTGCCACGCTTCCACCTCACAAAGTAAAGCCCATGGCTTTTCTAAATTACAGAGGGCTGTAATAAAATCACAAAGATGAAATGAAGCAGCGCGGCACAAAAATGATGCATCTCACCTAAAACTCCAGCCAAGGACGTGAAAAAGTCCTGGAGAATGTGGAATATCCTTGGTATAGGCTAAAGTGTTATGTATTTCTGTTGGCTGGCCTTTAGAGCAAAGTGCTTTTTTGATGAACGCTAACGGGAAGTGTATCCCTCTGAAGGTGAATGCACAAGGCCACCACTGGTGGAACATTGCTTTTTCCATAAATTCAGTGGCACTCCAGCAATAACATTCTTTGCATGAACAGAAATCAGAGGTAATTGGTGCATATGTTATGGTATAATAGAGCCTCAAGTCTTTACCTGGCACATCATAAGAAAAGTGATTTAAACATCAAAAATTAAATAGGTTTTAAAAGAAAAACTTGCTGGAAAATGAATGTTAAGATCTGTTCTGGCCAGGATTTAAAGCAGCAGTATATATATATATATCTATATATATATATATATTCATTTTGAAATACAGCAACTTCTGTGCTCAACCGTACGACTGAATGAGCTTTGAATTGTTCAAAAAAAAAAGAAATCTTCCTAGTTTAGGCCTTTTCCAAGGATTTATGCTGTTTTCCCCAAAAGCATTAATTTTGTCTTTTTATGAGCAAAAAGGATGCACAACAGGCCATTCAACTGAACGTGATTGTTTTCAGTCACAGCTATCTCACAGTCCTTTGCAATCTGCTTCAAAGTGAGCAGACACCAAAGAATAACTGGAAATGATAGTAATAAGATGCAGGAACTTTGAATTTAAAGACTTTCCATCATTTTTCTTTTCGAAGTTTGGAGGACAAGATGAAATATCACATATTGAGGAATCCTAAGGTATATCTCTTTCACAAGTTCGCATTAATAACTGTAAGCACATTTTAAATCTCACTATTCTAGATGTCCTCAGTCTTTTGGCACTAGATATTTCTTTCAGAAATTAAGTGCCACAATAAACACAATATGAAACTCAAAAAGATGAAGCATATAATGTAAATTAATCTTCACAAACAATACAAAAAATACGTTGTTTCCCAGCTAACAAAAGAGTGTACAGTGTAGCAGAGGTAATGCCTTTTCCCTATGACTAATAGTCTTTAAAAACTAAATAGAATAATTAGCATTTCCCCATTGTTTACATGCATTAAGGATAATCTTTGTAGTTCTCTCATAAAATGAAGTGTGTTTCTTGAAGATACACTCAAAAGGCTGTTATTGAAGCATTTAGAAAGACTTCACAAAATGACAGACAAAAAGCACAGCAAATTATTGCAGCAGTAGAAAATAATAAGTTAGAGAGAAATTGTAGAAGCAATGTGTGGAGTTTTTTGTACTTCTGTACAGTGAAGATATACCCTAAGCTGTCAGGGCCATATTAAATGGGGCATAGTTAAACTGAGTGGCTCTGATAAGGGGCTCTGCTTTGCTATCAAAGTTCTAGATCAGTTGGATTGAATTTCCTGCATATTGCACATTTCCAGACTTTCATTCTCTTCTCTTTCCTTTCAGTGACACTACAAGGACAGCCTTAGATATGCTTATAATTTGTGGTTTTATAATGCAGAAGGCATCTACATTTTCAAAGAAGAGATGTTACGACAGGAGTCAGGAGGAAAGTTTTCAAACACATTCATTTTGCATATGTTCCCTGTAAGTTTTAAAAAAATGACCTTGCAAATGTTCTTAGGAAAGACATCTGTATTAAAGTAAAAAAACCAAAAACCACATTTGCCTGAATTTGAAACCCCGTGTGGGATGCTTTGACCTTAAGCATCCCAAACATCATTACTAAGCTAAGAGTTTCTCCAGTTCCCATTATGAAGCTTTTTGCAATGCTTTTGCAACACATCCCAAAGAATTTGTATTTCAAATTCTCTCAGATGAAATAGTTGTATGTGCTGCACTTCAGTAACTCAGTTCTGTCAGAAAAACAGAAGTAAGAGCCTCAGATTCATATTAAGCATTATATTTGGCACAAGTTTCAAGACTTTTTGTTAAAATTGTGATTATGGTTAACATTCATCATAATAATATGGTCAATACAGCTATCAGGAATGAGAAAAGAATGCTCTTGACTTAAAGTATCTCTGTTCTCCGGGTGTCTGGACTCTAAAACATCCTGGGAAAAGCCGTTGCTAGGCAAGAAATTGCTCATTAAATTCTAAGGTTAATTAATAGAAGCTTCACAAGGAAGGGCACCCACCCAGCCGGCTTAGGTTACAGTCCTAGACTCTCTCTGAACACTTCCCAGTGCAGTAAAGTCAGTCACACAACCTTTCAAGAACAGAATTCAGCAGTTAACAGAAAATAAAATGATTTTTCTTCTAAACTGCAACATTCTGGGTAAATTAAATTATCAGGTACAGTTAGCACCCTATTGAAGTATAAGACTAATTTAACTACAGGGCATCTGCAGGGAGATTTTTATAGCACAAAGAGAGATGCAGGTCAAAGGTATGTTTTTGCTTTTGAATGCTCCCTCTTAAGTGACAAATATTCCCAAACTTGGTCAAATACTTTGCCTTTTCCCAATAAGTAGTGCACTTTTTAGGCTTAATGACTTCTATAATGTTCAGAGAAATGTTTAACACTGGCATGCAATTTTCAGGGAAAGGGAAAATATTAAAATAAAAGAAAATGGTCCTATTACTTCACTCTCCTACAGCATGATTGCAGCATCGTTGTGCATATATCTCCACTGGAATTGAATTGCCAGCAGAAGCAGTAGGATCTTCATGACTAGCTGTATAACGTGGCCTATAGTCAAGCTGCCAACTTTTGTATTCATTCATAATTCTCTAGCTACACAAAATCTTTCTAGCTTATATATAAACAGTTATTATCCTGTTTGCCTGCACTGGCAATAAGGAAACACAGAAGTTAAAAAGAAGGTAATAATGTTTTCATGTACCAAAGCACTTACCAGGGTCTGATTCTGCATTTCCATATCAGCTTTTGTGTTGCTGTTTTTCTTGTGGTTTCCTTGAGAGCTGATAGAGTTGCCATGAAGAGAGGAGCCCTGGGAGCTGCCCTTCGACACACTCCTGTAGGAAACATTATTTGATCCACTTTCTGTCTGCTGAGCTGCTTTCTTATCAACTCTGCAGGTAGAGAGTGATTCCTCTGATAAATTACATTGCCCTTCTTCAATCACTCTACTTTCCCATTCCTTTAATGTTTAAAGTAACCTCTCTGTATCTTTCTGTCTCTAGACCTTTGAGTGATAAATGTTTCTAACTAGCCTTGATCAAACCTGTCACTTGCAATTTCAGGTAGTATATCAATTTAGCCTTTCACATATAATGATTTATATTATATTTGGGACTGCTGTGGGGCAAGCATGAAAACATAGTATGCGAATTGCCAAGTTCTTCTGTGACCAAAGGTTATGGTACCTAGAAATGTAATTAATTCAGTCTAGTTCCCAAACATGTGCTTCCTAGTTGCGATACAGGAAACTAGAATACATTAAAACATGTACCTAATTATCCTCTATCTTTACACACCATCATCTGCCTAGATTTTTTATTTCTGCAATCATCTGAATTTTCATCAACTTGGATGTAACTTGCCATTCTTTAATTTCAGAGACCAGTGGTTTGGTTAACAAAGTAACATGAACAAAATTATCATCTCATTAATAATGCTTTTTTTCCTGTAGAGATTATGATCTACTGATTAGGATCTACTGATTGCTACTGTGCATTCTTAGCACAAAAGGAACATGAACTTAGCAATGGACATCTGTAAAGTTACATGTACATCAACACATCCCAAACTGAGTTTGGAGTTTTACCTGTTTAAAAGCTCTTTCATAAAGCTGTCTTTTGGTGAATATGCAGCCATGGTTGAACCTCTGACTTGTTCACATTCAATCTCACCAGACGTGTCTTGGGAAGGTTTCATAATTTTGCTCTCCATGGCTAAAATGTCACCATTGTCTGTTTTCCTGTTCATTTCATTTTCTATTTCACAGTGTTGTTCAGTTTTCTTTTTTTCCTTTCTTCTCTCTAATTTTGCCTGCTTAATTCCAAATCCTGAAACTTTTGCATCCTTTTTTTCTACCTTAGTTTTAGGAACATCAGTTTTCCTGCTACTCAGTGCTGGGAGCTTACTCTTTCGAAATCCAAACCAACTTGCTATAGAGGGCCCAGTCTTTTGTTTAGTCTCCACAGTGGGAGATTTGGTTTGTCCCTGACCCTTTTGCACATTTTCTTGGATGCACAACATGACTTTCTCCTCTATTGTAGGTTGCAGAGCTGGTGAACTCAAAACATCATTAACCTTCTCAGAGGCTTCTGCTAATTTTAAAGACATTTGCTGTCTCCGTGATTTTGCTGCTTCCAGTTTATGAGGACATTTTATGCCATCGAAGCCTTGAAAGGACAAAATTTGCCTAGAAGATACAGTAGCTGATGCTTCTAATTCCATTTCTGTTGACAGAACATTTTTTTTACTTAGAGCTTCGTGTTTAAAACTTTCAGTGCTCTTTTCACTCTGCATAAATTGACCACGTGCACCTTTCTGACAAAATGGTTTGTTTCCATCACATTTCGCAGCATTGTGAAATGAGTCTGCTTTTGGAGATGATTTGAAGGGCAGCTTGCTTGGGCTTCCATGCTGGTTAATGCAACTACTCATATTTCCAAGAGAACCTTGTCTAGGATAGGAATTTTCTGTGGGTTTAGTAGTATATAAAAGAGCCTCTGGTGTCACTGCTGACCCAGGAACAGCCTTGATTTGAAGTCCTTCCATGGCTGAATTCTGCCTTGTTAGAGAATTTCCTCTGTCAGAAGTGTTTGTAATAATCTGAGTCCGTACTTTCCCGAGACCTTCTGTCACAGGGGCAGATGGTTTCTCCCCTGTGTGAATACTAAAACTCTGACTCCGAGCTTTCGCTCCGTTCATGCCCAGAGCTGGCTTCAAGTGTGACTTGTTGTTAGAAGAAACAGACCTCTTAACTAATCTGTTTTCTAATCCATCTACTCTGTCTACCACTAAGTTGCAGTTTTCACGTGAATGAGGTGATGCTGCATCCATACCAACTCCCACAGTAAAATTATTTTTCACTTCAGTATCAGACTTAGAGTCTTTTAATTCAGCATACATTGCACCTCTGGTGGCTACACATACAGATTCACTTTGCTGGTACTTACTTGAACTCACATTACTTTTGGAAGCTGCATTTATACTGTCTTTTTCCTGCTTCCCTGGTACAGTAGAGCTCTTGCGGAGGAGCTGGGGAGATTTGACAAATAATTTAAGTCCTACAGGGAGATGGGTTTTCATTCCCTTCTCGTTAGAGTTTTGGGTAGCCTGTGCAGCGTCACTGGCATGAAACAGTGTTGATGGGGAATTGTTTACCTGAGATAGTAAAGGCTCACTTGTGCTTGGGGTATGACATTGAGGAGTTTGGGGGACAATGTTTGGCATCTTTTGTAGCTGATCTATCCCACTGTCACTGGAAGTATTTTTTTTGCTGGAATATGTGTCTTGTGAAGAAGTTGTTTCCAGTGACGGACAACCTAGAGAAAAGGACCTGGCTGTTTGAAAATCTGTGCTGGAATGCTCATGATTCCTGTGGAGACCCAGCTGATTAGGAGTTTTTGGGCAGGCTTGCTTTGTGGAAACTTTGGAAAGTCCTTGGCATGCACTATGGGATTGCTGAGGAATGCATTTATTTTGCGTAATTCCTTCTGCATTTTCTTGAAGGTAAGATAATTCAATTTTGGCCCCAGAAGATACATTTTTTGCTTCTATTTCATGACTGGATTGATTATGAAAGCCAGAGTTCATAGTTCCTTTTAATGGATGTGAAGATTTCAGTATATTTTTTGCTGTTTCAGTGGGACCAGCTCCTCCTAATTTAACTGCTACACGTGGAGAATGAGCATAATTAGGCCGAATCAACAGGGATGTTGACCTGCCTGGAGGAAGGGGTGGGGATGGAGATCGGGCTTCTACAGTTGCTAAATCACAATGGAAGTCTCTGGTTGGAGGTTCTCCATAGTTACTGGGCTCTATAAGGTGCAGAGGCAACAGTGGTGATGCTGGACTCTGACTCTTTGGATACTTTGACCCATCACCTCTGCTTGGACGTTTCAAGTCGGGCAGAGGGTGGGCAGGAGGCTTTGGAACCTGAAAGTCAACTTTCGAGTCAAAATGACGAGGTGGACTTTGTGCTTTTTTGAATCTGGAAAGCTTGACAGGTGGCAGAGCAGGTGATTTTTCAAGGGCTGTGGGGCCCACTGATAGAGCTACAGGTGTTTCCCCACTCTCTGAAATCACAGTTTTTTGTGGAGAAAATTTACCTCTGCTGGGTATTTTAGTTCCATTTGGCTTTTGACTGATTCCTGCATGCACGGTGGAGCTTGAATTGGCCTTGTATGATGCATCATACACTGGCTTCACTAGCTTTTGCCGTGAAGTGTTTTGCAGTGTCACTCTTCCACAGCGTGAAGATTCACTGCAGGTCACGGAGACAACTGTATTTTTATTCCCTGTATTATCTTCAAGATTATTTTTCTCAGTTTCATCTTCTGGTGTTTCTAAAACAGTGTAGTTTCTAGCATTGGTTCCTGCCTGCAAATCAGTTATTCCCTGAGGTGTAAGTTCAGTGTATTCTGCACTGGACATAGTTTGTGGCTGGTTGATTGAAATCTCATTTCTTGTTACAGTGACAACTCCAGTTTGATGTGAGCTGAATTCAATAGGTTCACCATCCTCAGCATCAAATATTACCGTAATGCACTCTTCAGAAGAGGTCTTTTTTATAACCTTTTGCTGCTTAATGAAATTACATGTCTTCGGCCTAATGTCTGAGTGAACAGGTCTATGGCTTTCCTCTTTGTCAGTAGATACAAGTTGAGAATTCTCTGTGTCTTTGAGCATGTCAGAGGTCTTTGTGTACTTCTCAGTAAAGGGAGTTGCTAATAAATCTGGACTTTTCTCATCACTGCTTTCTATATGTAATTCATCCAAGACTTCATTGTCATCAGTATCTGAAAGCTGAAAATTAAAGTCCCTCCACCTTATATTAGCATGGCTTTGATTTAACTGTAACTCAGGCACCTTTATTCTGGTGCATGAATTTACCTCTCCCTGATATCCACTGACAAAACTAGTCAATTTTTCAGGTCTTTCCTTTGAATTAAAATATGAATTTCTTTCTGAAAAATGTTTCCTATTAGGATCCCAGTCAAAGAGACTGTCAGAAATGCTATGAGTTAATCTGTTACAGTAAGTCCTGCAGTCTTTGTTTGGTACTTCCTGCAGCAAGGATGAAGAGTCATCATCTGCATCATCATGTGAATCTGAATCATATGAGAAAGTTTTGTTATGTTCTATGCAAATAGTTCCCATTTCCACTGGCTTACAATGAGTCTGTTCATTATGGCCACCACATTTAACTCCAGGGGAATATATTCCTTCATTAGAGTTCATGCAATCTTTGTAACCCCATTTTGATATTACTGAAGGTGATTCAAGTAATATTTTTTGCTTCTGTAATTTCTTCAGCCCTTCTAAGATATGGTTTTCCTTGACACGAGTCGGAGGTAGATCATCTGCAGGACTTGAGAGGTTGCTTGGGAGTGAAGAACCAATGCTTATTCTTTTATCCCATCTCACGGATGACTGTTAAAAACAAAATACAGATTAAATATTACTCACAAGTGCTGTCAATGAAAGTGTGACCACATTGGTAAAGAGATACAGGACATGCATAAGGACATTACACTTCATCCATTGCTATTAATAGCGAAGTTCTTTTTTAATAAAGGATTTCACAGTGGTGTGACAGCTGCAGTGCATTTAAAGGAATAACAATACGAATGGAAGGATTAAGATAAAGAAGAAGAGCAATTGGGACTATGAAAGACACAATAAATATCAGAATAAATGAGGAGACTGTAAGCATATGGAAGTGATAAAGGAATTGCTAAAAAAATTGAATGGGGGTGGAGTTACAGGGAAGGAGACATTGTAGTGAGAACCCTTACTAAGTTTAGTGACAACTATCTTCAATATAAAAGAGAGAAGAAAGTGAAAAAAAAATCTGAAATAGGCAGCTTTTCAATTAATCTTGCTTTAGATTAACTTAAGCTATTAAATGAAGAAAATTAATTTGATTTACCCTTCTGCTGCATGTCTTTCCATCATTCCAAGTGTAGGAGGAACCACTGGAATATTCACTGCAAGCACTTGAAAGGGAGAGTTCACTGCTGCTGCAGCTGCTCCGGGGATACAGGTGGCTAGAACCTGTCATATTTAATTGATTCTGGCATTTCAAGACAGGTGTACTGGATTTCACATTCTGCTGAAATTCCTAAAATATGAGAAGAAATAGAAATATCTTGTGGACAGAAAAAGATCATTTAACTTCCCCTTGATTAAGAATGGCAAAGAAAATATAAGTAAGCTACTGACACCTTCCTGTTACACTGTTAGCATCTGGTGAATTTAATACAGAGAACTAAATTTAAAATTGCTAATAATGTCATTTGTTGGGGTAAAAATCCACAGTTGTTAATGTTTTCTTCTTTATTCTTGAACTAGTATTGTGCTCTTCTTTCACTAAAGATTATTCTATTTGAATTATGCTTTATACTTAAGCAGCATGCTCTGGTAAGATACAGAAAACAAAGTTATAAGAATACAAGTACATCTTGACAACTGCATTATAGCCCCACAATGTAACAGATGAGGCTGCACATCCTGGACAAGGTAAATTAATTTAGTATCCCGAGCAGAATTTCCACTGAGAATGGAATCTCTCCATTACAGTCTAATTTTGGTTTCCTATCTAGTTCAAAGCTTTGTCTAAGAAACTCTCTGACGTAGGACAATCCATCTTTGTGTCGCTCGCAGACAGCTGAAGCCTCTTGCTTATGCAATTTATTGACACTTTATGGCTGCCTTTAGTACTTGTGTAGTTATCGCCCCTCTCCAAATGCAATTTCAGCTGACTGTGACTAAGTGCCAGCTTTGAGGAAGAGAGTAATGAAGAGTAGATAGCACTTTAGGTAAAATATTAAACCTCTGTAGGAGTATCTAGGATGCCTTTAATTTGTTTTCAAACTAATACTCTTGTGCCTAACAGTGTTTGAGCTTCTTTAATGTTAAGTGCTTGCACTATTCTGTTGTGCTATTTTCCACTTTCCTTACAGAATCAGACATGTTTTTAATTACCAGGAGCACCAGATATGACTACATGGAAGGAGGTTGTAGTGAGGTGGGGGCCGGTCTATTCCTCCAAGTAGCAACTGATAGGACAACAGGAAATGGCCTCAAGTTGTATCAGGGGAGGTTTAGATTGGATATTAGCAAAAATTCCTTCACCAAAAGAGTTGTCAAGCATTGGAGCAGAGAAGTGGTTGAGTCACCATTCTTTGAGGGATTTAAAAAACATGTAGATGTGGCACTTGGGGACATGGTTTAGCGGTGGACTTGGTAGTGCTGGGTCAATAGTTGGACTCAATGATCCTAAAGGACCTTTCTACCCAGTGGTGGGTTAACTGTTGGATTCAATGATCTTAAGGGTCTTTACCAAACTAAATGATCCTCTGATTCCATGACTGTTTCACAAAACTTCCCTCTGGATTTCATTAAGGCAAGCTGAAACAATATGTATTGATTTTTCTATGTAGATATACCTCAAATTAATTTTGCTTAAATGAAGAATTTACATTTACATTCAGGAAGAATGAGAAATCTAAAATTATTGAACTCATAAAACAATTACCAAAAGTGCATATGCAGTAGGCAAGGCTTTTTTATGCAAATCTCTGGAACAACGCTTGGTTTGTAGGCACTTCTCATACACAGACATGTTTTTTGGCCTTCTGCTAATTTCTTCCATTTATTCCCCCATGTCCTCCCATTTATTACTACTAGGGTTGAACCTTTTTTCAGCTGAATGGGAGAGAGCAGAATTTTTACTGCTGAGGAGTTCATCAGTACAGCTGTTCATTGCTCAACTGACATCATAATGTTCTGGTTTTGACAAACCTTACTACAGGGCAAATCATTATTCTTTGTCACAAGCTAAACCTATGAATGGGAAAATCATTTAGAGGCAGCAAGAGCACATTTCACCTCTGGGAGTTATTGGTACATGTTCTCTTAGGAAGTCAAATGGATGCAGGAGGAATAGCCTTTAAATCCACTGGCTCTGGGAAGAATACATCTTTCAGCATCAGAGGCAGGCTGATGCCTGTTTTTTTGGCTCTGAAGAAGACTTTTTCACTTTGTGGAGACAAATTAGGCTTTATTTCTGACATTGTGGTTCCCATGGGAGACCCCCTCTGATCAGCCTCCTCAGCTGTGACAGCGTCATTCCCAGGAAGGGTGACTGTGCAGAGGCCACGGCAGCATCTGCCTGTTCTGGCCACTTCACTGCATTTCAGCTGTGGCACTGGGAAAACATGTCATGTCAAACTCCTGCCCTTCATACTGGCCTATGTCCCAATCATCCTAGTGCTGAAGGGAAGGATGCCTGTAAATCCTTTCCTTTAAGAATCTCCTGTAGGAGAAAAGAGCATAGTGACAAGTGCTGCCTTCCTGTCATCTTCAGGCCAGTCTGAGCCTTCCCATGCCCTCACTTTGTTTCCTTTGCACCTGAGACAGGAGAAAGGCATTTGGTTCTACAGTTTCAGCAGTGGGGAAAATGGAGATATCTAAGGAAAGCAAAAGAACAGTGTATTACTGTAATCATCTTTAATGTTTAAGAGAGGAGAAAATGTGCAAAAATTATCATGTCACTCCAGATTCTGAAGTAGGATATCTACCCAATTTCTAGATTGCATTCGGATCACTAAAGAGAGTGGAATTTTCTCCTGCAATTTGCTTTTATTCTCTAAATTATCCAAGAGAGCATTTTGAATAGCATGTTTATAATGCATTAATTAAATACATTTAACTTGCACATGGGTCTGTTAACTGACATGGTGAAATTTTAATTTTTTGTAATCATGATTCTTCGGTCATTACCTTTAATGAAATAAGAGTAAAAAAGGCCTGAATGTAGTATTATAGTTTAAAAATATCATTTTCACTAGAAATCACAGAAAATTGAAAGACTCAGACCATTAAAGACACAAAACTCTATATTAGAAAATCCTAACCTGAAGGCTTAATTAAATAAAATGCAAAGGGTTGTTAGCATTTTTGTGAACCTTTGAAACAATGCCTTTTCATTAAAGTATACGTATTACAAGGGAGATTACATTTTTGTTGACACTACTATACTTCAAGATCAAAGGCACACGCAGGTTCAATGTTCTGTTCTTGTACTCTTTGTTTCCCTCTGTGTGACTTTTGTTTCTTAAGCTACTTTTCTCTTTGACAATGAAACATGAAAGCCACGCTGGCTAACGTTTTGCCAAATAAGCACAAAGCTAACTCCATCTGAAAAAAAATGCAGAGCCCATGAATTTTTAAAAGTTCATACATAATATATCATAAAAGTAGGATGAATAATACGGTGCATGGGCTTTAATAAAAAGCTCCTTGACCATTTCTCAGAGATTCTGAGATGTAATCAATGCCCTAAAAGGTATACTGGGGACATTGCTAAGATTTACGCCTTTTTTGCACACAGTGACACTATCTGCTTACTATATCAACTGAGGACACAATATTGAATTTCAGAGAACAGAAGGAAGTAAAAGCATTGTTATCTGTCTCAACAGTGTTTCAATTCAGAGATCAGCTTTATGGCTCATCCCTGGCATCAGGCTTCAGAGGAGAAAAGGAGGTTCAAAATGAGGGGTCCAAGGACAGCACACTCACGTGAATCTGAGCATCAGCAGTTCGAGCTTGCATCAGGCTTCTGTTTCGTTCTACTTCTGAAAGCAAATCCCCAGACGAGAGGTCTAAGATGCGTGAATGGAGTTTCTGGGGGGGCAGAAGGGAACAAGCAAAGCATAAGCATTTGTCAAATATGCAGCAGATCAGCATTTTTAAAATTCCAAACTGTGCTTTTCAATATCAAGGGAAATGAAGACCCTGAGGTAAAAGGGGATTTGTTCTCATTTGAAATGTTGCTTTTCGTGCCTACTTTGTTCAAGACTTCCTGTCTGGAGAACAGATCATTCTTCATCCAAAGCAAACTCTACTTTTTCTTCTAGTCACTGTTTTGCAACTTATCATTACTTCACACAAAACAATGACAAATGAACACAAGTCCCACCATTATCCATAGAGTTTGACAGGTTTCAGGAAAAAAAGCATAAAAATGAACTACAAAATTAACATTTATAAATCAATCAACATGTTAATGTTGTTTTATTTACGAGCTGTTACACCTTGCATGAATGATTGCAAAAGTGACCCTATTTTTAACCAGCATTGATCTGCTGAAGGCCTTCTCTGCACACATTTTAACTCAAAGTCATTAATGTCATCTGTTAGGAACAATTAATGTGAATAGAAAATAATTGCATCAGGGAACTAGGGACTCAGAGGATTTTGTGCATTAATATTCACATGCTGTTTGATTCTATACACAGTTCTTCTCTCAGTTTTGCTTGGGAGGATGGCTAAGCTTGTGCCTTTCCCTCCATGTTCACCTGTATACTAATTCTAAGGCTTTCAGCATGCATTAAGCCTGATTTGTTTTAATTGCAGTTTCAATAAAATCCATGATTTATGTGAATGTCTTGGCCAATGACTTCAAAAGAAGAAATATCTGCAGTCTTGTTAGTCACTGGGCCAACACACCGTGTAACAGGCAGTATAGATCTGACTCACAGTCCATTGAAATCAATGAAAATGGGCTAAAAAAATAAAACCCAGGCAAACTTTGGGTCAGACTGTTTTTGTTTTTCCATTAATTCTCCAGGCCTCCAACCTAAGAGACCATGTCCTCAGCACCGAGGGCTCAGCCTGGAGGACTAAATGGTGCAGACACTGTGAAGGATGCAAACCTGTGAAGGCTGTGCAAGTGCCTCGTCACCCTGTCCATCTAAACAGACTGGTCAAGGAGGGAAAGACAATCTGCAGCCACAAAAGCCTTTACACACCCTGCAGTAGTAGTAATGGCAAGACAGTTCTTTGCAGGGCCCCAAAACACTTGTCTCACAGTATCTTACACCCAGCTACTCCCCAGCCTGCTCTCTGGGTCCCCACTGCAGGAATTAATCTGCCAGAGAACAAAGCAGGCAGCCGTTCCTCCAGCCTCTGTTATCTGCATGCTGTGCTTCAGGCTTCTATTCCAGAAAATGTAGCAAGTTTTTTTAAAAACTGCTAATTATAAGTTTGGGACTCATTTCTCAAGAGTTGCATATTCATCCAGGATTCTTTAGGACATATGATCTGTTGCAGAATGATTAGGGAAAATATTTTCAATTATCAATATTCTGCATAAACATATTTTGTCCAATATGTTGTTGAATAGATTAAAATGCTACAAGCACTCAGTAACGATTATAAATATTAACTACATCCAGGCTGTGTGTTTCTTAACATCAGTGATCCTATCTCCTAGTTATTTACCTTTCAAAGTGTTATACTTGTATTACTGTCTGGTGTTTGTTCAAGATTTAAGCTCCAGGTAAAATGCTTTCCAGAACTCACAGACTTACTGACTTTGTACATTTGTTACTCTTGCCCGAGAATTCCACTGTCTTCAGAACCAAGAGCCACCAATGCTACAAACAAGTGGTGCACTTGCCCTTTGCAGAGAAATTAATTACTTTTTCCAGTGAAACCAGTCACCTGAGATATTTTAGTGGAAGTTAAAAGAGTCAAATTGTGCATTACAGATGATGACTGGGACATCTGAGATGGATGAACATTTATAGTTGAACATTTATTTTCACAGAAAAAAGTATCCTAGAAATAGTGTTATATGAGTTTTATGATTGTAAAACTGTCTTCCCATTTTTCCAGCAAGGCATTTAAATACTTAAATCACTTAAATGAGTACATATATGCTTCTCAATAAGGATAACAAAATATTCCTCTACAATGTCATCCAATGGAATTCAGTGTGCTGGTGTTATTGTCTGTGTCAGACATCAGTGTAGAGATCAGTCCAGTTGGAACAGGCAGAAAACAAACAATTTTTTGGCCCGTGATCAGAAGTAGCCCAGCAGAGCAGGCTGGAAGCAGCTCTGGGTTCTGGGGCTCCCTCCCACTGGCTCCATGACCAGAGGGGCTGGGCTGCACAGGGGTCGTGCTGTGCTTGAATCATCTTTGCCAGTGTTAAACTCCATGACACTACAAAGCTGTACTAACAAAGGTGAATCAGCAGACTGAAATGATTTACAAAGAAGGAAAGTGTGTTCTCAAGATGTGTAATGTGATTTTATTTCTGCTTCAAATGAGATCATCACATTGGGAATATTCCTCCCCACACATATGCAAATAAACCAACAAACGCAGCCAGCACAGTGACTAGCATTAACAAACAGCATAATAAAGTTTGAGATCATTAATTAAATATAATCACACAGCACTGAAGCAAGTCATCCAATTACAAAAGCAAAGGATAAGAAAATTGTGTTTCTTTTATTTTTCTTTTTCTTCCTCCATTTTCAAATTCAAAAATGGGAAAAACTCTGATATTTGTCAAAAAAATCATTATTGAGCCATTTAAAATCAAGTAACAGATTGTGCTAACTATGTATCTTCATTCTGATTTCTTATCAGATACACAGAATTTACTGTGTCCTTTATGGTTATTTTCAGATGACAGTCACATAACTAGATCAAGGAGTTACTGCTGCCTTGAAAATGGTACAGTATTAAAATCACTGCTGATGGTATCACGATACGATGCAACAAAGGCAGACCACGGCACAGAATGACTTCCACAGAGAAGATCTCATCAGTTTAAATGAATACTTAAATATAAAAGCCAGAAGTTAAAACTATAAATTCAAGTTATGTGCCCTATTTCTTGGTGCCCTATACAATGATAGGGGCAGTACTCAGAGATGGTGTGGAGTGTCTGAGCCCCTCTGAAAGCAGGAAAGTATCAGGATCACTGGACTGCAGACCAGAAAACCCTTAAGGAAGTGAATACAGCATGGACTGGGCCAACTTCCTTGGAAATTACCCAAGATAGGTGTGAATTAAAAAGTTCATAGCATCTTAGCTTGACTGGACCCCTATCTCTGCAGAAAGTGGCTGATGTGAGGCTCATGGTCTGGGGCAGAGCAGAGGGGGCCTCTCTGGGGCTACCTGTGACCAGCAGCAGAAAAGCTCCTCCTTCACCTGTGAGACTGATGCAGAAAAGGCCATGCCCTTTGTGGCTCAATGTCAAGATTAACTCCCGTAACACACATGAAAAATAAAAACAAAGTAATTGATAATTTAGGTGGAAACCTATTATAACAAGTGCAATAGAAAACACAATTATCTGGCAGGCAGATAACCAATCCATCAAACAGCAGGCCAGTTCTCCCTCTCCCAGCAGCATCCTTATTAAGGCTTTCTAGGAAGATAAAAGAAGGCCACTACCTTCTGGCATGAGGCAATACTACAGAAAGACTCCCCTAACTATTGTGCCTCCTGACACATCTGTGCACAGTATCTATCAGTTCCCATCTCCTTTCTGAAACATCTAATGTCTGCAGCTTTGCCAGAACAATTTTCAGTGAATTATGCCAAACAGTACAAGGCTCTCCAATATTGGATGAGTTAATTGCTATTAAATCAATTGGCTTTGTTTTTCTCACATGAGCCAAAGTCCATCATTCACCAAAAAAATTCCCTCTCTAGGTACTAAAGAAACATTTTCCTACTGGTGGTGCTCAGTGCCAGAGCAGTAAATGTTTGCTGGGTTCTGTGGCTCTCTCCTGCCCTTCCTGTTATCTGGAGCATCACAAACCTGACCAGGCACCCTCTGGACAGCCCTTCTCCACAGCCTGGCCACTGCAAGTGGGCTGGCAGGGAATACCTTCTCTGCAGCCTTCACATCACTCATTTTAAATAATTACCTGCACAGAGAATATTTGCCTCAATCTGCAATCACCAACCACACTGCTGTAATTCTATTCCTGTTGTACTAAATGAGTTAAAAATCATAAAAGAAGTGAAACGCAAGGAGAGTGCTGATATAATGATATCTTTATAGGTGTGCTAGAGGCCCATGAAAGACAAGAGCTGTTTCTAGCTTTTTTTTTCTACAATCATCTGACTTCTCTCACTTTCCTGTTCCCTTGTTCATCTTTAACTGCCATATCCATCAGAAGCAGCTATGGATGTACCACATGTAGCATGAACTTTAGTTTCAAAGGTCTTACAGAAATGCAGTCTATACTGTATAGTCTATAATAGTCTATACTACATTTCCATTACACATAGATGGCAGACCACAGAAGGAAAAAATATTATTAGGTGTGCTATTTGCATACTATCAGTTTATGTGGAAGTATAATATTTCATGAAACAAAATCTTTACTATTGCAGAATAATCTTTATTCTTTAGATACCTTTCAGAGAGGATGTTCAGCTGGAGTAGAGACAGCATCCTGCACCTAGTCCATTACAAGTTGCCTAGACTAAGTAAATGCACTGTTCCAAATATGAAATCTGAACTTCTCATCCACTAACTATTCTAGAATTAATAAGAAAATTATGCGTTGTTCAGGAAAAAAAACCCAAACCTCTGAAAGCAGAAATAGATTTTGCCTTCAGACAAATAAGACTTTGGAATACATATGCTTTTGACATATGGTAATTCTGCTTTTTAAAGCAGACAGAACAAGTGGTTGTCAACAGAAAGCAGCCAAATATGAAGCAAAAGTGAAAGCTGCAAAAAGATGCTTCCATTTTATTTAATTCTAATAATCACTAATATAGGAAATGTTACTTGCAGTTGTGTACTGTGCACATAAAGCAATGCCTGGTATTTTATTGTATATAATGGATGTCAAGAAAATAAGATTATAATAATTTTTTTTTCAGCTCTGGAAGTTGTGTATTTAATAGAAAAATCAGAATTATGTCCTGCTTTCCTACTATTCATTTTGTATAAACAGAAGTTCATGGTCATCACTGTTTTAACTTTGCAGTAAATGAAAACTTGGTCGAGTGAATGGGATCCCTGATCATGGCAATGGGGTTTGAACAAGATGAGTTTTTAGGTCCCTTCCAACCCAAACCAGTCTATGATTCTATGAAAATTATTCTTTCCGTTTTCACAGTTTATAATGGCAACAGCAATTTCCACATTAAGCACTCTCCACTAGTTAACCAGCTTGGTTAGAAACTTTTCATCTTTCTAGCTGCTTTCTGCAGCTGAAAAAAGCAGCTTCTCAGCAGAGTTCCTGTGCATGGTATATGCCATCCCAGATGACTTTTTATATCTATATCCTTCAGGATAATTTAAGGGACATTTAATTGTGAAAACAGCAGCAGTCCTTTCTTTCCTTTTAATTCTCTAATAATTTGCTTTGCAATTATAATTTATTCTAACACTGTGAAGTTGCTTCTGATTCTGACTACTATAAATATTCCAGACTAACATGAAGCCCAGTATTACTGGTGGTTCAGCTGCAGAATGCAGAGTGTCTTTAAAGAAGTATTCCTGTCTTTTTTTGCCACTTTTTATCAGTTTCAGAATGAAACAATGTCCCTTAGGCAGAACCATATACTTGTATTTCTGCTCAGAACTAAACAGTTAATAATGTGCCTTCTACCGTTTGGGTTTTTTTTTTTTTTTGGTGCTAGTTCTGGGAATAAACCATGGACTTATCTTATGAATGACATACAAACATCTGTGTAGGTTCATGTCTCAGTGTTTCACGAGCGTGTTAAACAGACACCGAAAATGGCCTCTTTTAAAGGATGAAGAAATAAGAAAACAGCTGTTATTCCTGGATGAGGGGAAGGCAGAGTAGGGGAAGTTCAACATTTTCAAAGGAAGAAACACCGGATTCAGGTCCTGACTTTGTTTGCTTTCAGCATTAGGTTTGTGTCCTGAGTCCACGCTCATGTTCGCTGATAGTAACACAACAGGTCAGCAATTCCGTATTTATACATCTTACAAAAGTCGTTATGGGCTGGTCTAGTTCAGATTATTTTGTAACAGATATTTAGACTCGCATTTTCCCGTGTACATACAGCAACGGTGACCAACTGATCTGTACCTGTGCATTTTCCATCAGCACCAAAACTTTGCATCATGCATCCAGGGAAAAGAAAATAGTGATGTATCAGTGAGGCATGGGAGCAAAATCTCCCCCTAGCTCTCTTCTGACCCTATTCTTCTGCTGCAGGACATCACCCTGAGAAAGAGAATAAAGCTGTGCAACGTGGGCAACAGGACTTGGCCACAGGAGACATTCAGAACACGCAGTGTGAGATCAAATTGTCAGGTAACACCTTCCTCCTACTGCTGGGCCGTGTTTAGCCATGTACAGGACTGGGGTAATAACTGGAGTGAGAAACCTACAGCCTTTAACTGTTTAAAATATTCCTTCCTTACACATAGTAATTATATGTTCTTCAGTTCTTGGACCTCTAAAAGATACTAATATAGCTCTGCACAGGCAAGAACATATAACTGCTGATTGTAAAGCTAATGCACCACACTATGGTAATTTTTTCTATTTCTCTGTTGCTACAGACACCATTTAAAGCAGACCAAGCTGTTAATGAAGATACTTGATACTTGGCAAAAGTGTGTATCATGAAACATTATACAGCTCAGGCTGTATAATGCTCAGGCAAAACAATTCAGAAGTCTCAAACCAGACTGTATTTAGTAGGAGGATGTATATTGTCTTTCACATTTATTATTCTCTATTTTCTTAAGGTCTGTCTGATTAACTCAGTTTGCTGTGAGGGTTCTCAACAGCTGTATCACAGGAGACCACCACTATAGATGGTTTTATTCATTTGTGCTGTGAGGAGGGGATTAATGCACAGTCAGTGAACCTCAGGATAACTCCTGGAGTGGTCTGAGCAAATAGTTGGAGACTTTTACTGGTCTTACCTACAGCTGTGTAAAATACAGGAAACAATCAGAGACATGAAGTACTGCTCAGTGGTAACAGGAGGAAGAGTTATACATAAATGAATATTAAAGGATTAACTTAAAATACATTTCAGTAACATAAATGAGTTCTTAGTAAAAAAAAAAAAAAAGGAAGTTTTTAGCTATTCCATAAATTTCCAGTGAAGTGAGTGAATTTGAATTTTCCGTTATTGTAATAAAAATACTTCCACGAAAGTTCTAGTTTTATGGTTTTCATCTGGTTTGGTTTGGTTTGGTTTTTTTTCTTTGTGGATTTTCACTCCTACTAGGCACACTTTGCTTAAAAAACTATACAGAAGATTCCAGACTTTAAATCCAAACCTAGAATTAACAGTGGTTTGTCAGTTTTGCTGGCAAATCCTCCAGGCAAGTTTGTTGAGACTTAAGACAACATCCAAGACAAAGTACAAGGGTATGATACTACAAACATTTGTATGAAAGATTAGGGTGCCAAAACTACATTAGAAAATCCTGTTAACAAGGCAAATCCAGCACAAAAAGGAAAACAAACGTTTGTGTCTGCTGCAGATTTTCCAAGCCTGCTGCTCTGTATTATTATTGAACCATCCAGAGATGGCAAAACCCAGTGAATTAGATTCCAAAGTCACTCAGAAGGTTGGAAACTTATATTCTAGGGTATGAACTGGGAGATATTAAGCAGGCATTTGATATATAAATAACAAATAACATAATCTCTCTATATTCTTCAGAGAGTTGACAAAATTAATGCAAGACTAAAATTACTCCTGTTCCAAATCCTTAGTTTTATTAATTTTTATAAACAGCTATAAATAAAAGTTACACTGAAAGACACACAGTAATCCTCTCTGATCCTCGTTTTCATTTTATAATTCTATCAGTGTTTTCAAGCTCTGAGATTCCAAAGTGTTTGTTCTCTATTTAACACCACTATGGTAGGAGTCTGTAAATATTGCAGTAATATTAAAATGAGCTAATTTAATTTCTTAGGAAAATGTATGTATAAAGTTCCCTGTGGTTTGTAATTACTGTAAAGTCAACAGTTTACATCAATGACCGGGTAATCAGCTAGTCAGAATGTGAATAATTAATGAAAAAATGTTTTCAACAAGCTTGCAAATGGAAGACTCCTTGGAGGATGGTAAAACAGCACTGCTGTGAGAATAGTGGTATGCGGGAGCTGAGCCTCCTATTAAGTACATATCTGTATTTTGTTCCTTATTTTTGTTAATATCTATGGATCTAATGCTACTTAACATATGAATTCCACTGTGCTAAATGAGGGCCATCATCACGTAGGTGCTATGAGTTATTGCAACACCAAAGAGAAAGGCAAAAATGCTGCACATCCTGACACCTCCTGCTGTTACACTTTTCACAAACAAAACCATTTTGTTTTTAACATTCCAGCATTGTCAGATTGAGTCCAGGAAACAACTGTATAGTGAACTCCCATAACCAGGAAGAACTATACCATTAATCTCTTCTGGCATGCCCTACACATGCTATCTATGCTTCAGCAGTAAAAAGAGGGGCTGTTTTTTATTATTTCACTGTATTTAAGAAATGCTTTAATATAAAAACACAGGAGAAAAGTACAGATTTTCAGTCTCACTTCTTCAACAGTCATTGCATTATCAATCTTTATATGATTAAAAGCTACTTACTAATTTCAATATGCTGCTAAATTGATTGTACTGTGACAGTCACTGATATTTCTGGTAGCAAAACATAATGTCTCTGTGATACCTACAGTTTAAAATTCATTTTCACATTCACTTTCTGACTATGCCCCAAAATAATCTAAAGGAATTAGGCAGACCTCAGTCAGATCTTCTTATTGACATTTATGTTGATCGATGTTGGCTCTTACAGAATTGGAATCTACAGATCAATTCCCTTATTAGATTCGTTCTCTGTGCTGCCATGATCATTTTATCACAGAAGCTGCTGCCATCAAATGCTGCTTTATCACTTTATAATGGGATAAGCTGAAGCTTTCCTCTGGCATATAGTTGGAAATGATAACTGTCTGAGCTCTAAATATTTCTTTCACAGATTTTCAAAAGTATCCTTTTTAAATGCATATGTCTGTTGTAAAAGCTATTTAAAACTGAATTTACCTAACCAGCAGTATTTTTTGCCCACAAGAAAATTCCAGTTCTCAAGGCACTAAAAAAGACCCAATGTTAACACTGGAGACTGCCCTATTAATAACTTTTTTCTTGCTGAGTCTATGAGCCAAATGACAGAAAAAAATGAGGCTAGGAATAAAGATATGACAGAAAAGTCAAAATGGACTCAGGAAGGGTAAGTTGTATTATATGAGCACACACGCACACACATGCAAACACTCCAAAAATCACACAAAATACATACACAATGGCTGTCACAAGTGTTTTATGTGGGTTTGAAAATATGCAGGGCCATGGTATTTTTTTGTAAGAGTTGTGTTACAGCTCCTGTTGAGAGAGGAGTTCATCACATTAATTTAAATCTCCGATAAAATAAATTAGCTTTTTTATTGCCAGGTTGAACTACAGGGCTATGATTGTTATGTATTGCTACAATCTAAGTCTTAATGGCATTTTAGCCCTGTGGTGGTCAAACAGAAACCATTTCAAACCTTCTAAAGGCTATTAAAACATGTGCAGATGTCTGGAAAATTAATACTATTATCTAACTCTAACCTTTTGCCTGTAGGAGGAAAAGGAGAGAGAAGGCTCAGGGAAGATGTTTTAGATCAATACATGGCAACAGAGAAAGGGTAAGCACCGTTTCACACAGAGCTTCATTGGCTGTGAACAGGTGATTCAAGTGAGTAGATTCATCCTTATTTGGATTTCAATGAAATAATTCATTTACTCAGAAAAATAATTCAAAAGAGATGAGCAACATTTTTACAATCCTTCCTCACTGCTGTTTGCCAAGGTCCAGCAATCCAGACACTGGAAAGGTTCATTCATTTAAATGACAAGAGCATGAATTTGTCAAGGTTAATTTTGAACAAGTTGTATTTCCCTTGCCTCAGTATTATGCATTAAAAGGTTTCTCTGTCTCTCCACACCTTTTTTTTTTGGTGTGTGTGTGCAATACTTTTGAAATGTCATATGAACTGAAAGGAGTTTAAAAGTAGGAAGAGAATGTCAAGAAATACTTTTATCATTACTTTAAAGCTTTTACATACATATTTTTTATTCCAACTCTAATGTATTGTTTTTGTTTCTGACAGAATAATTTCTAATAAGGAGAGACTTTTTTCCTTGCATACCTGGATACAAGATATTTGATTCTATCCTTTTTCTTAAAAAGCACTTTACTTAAAGTATGACTTTAAAAAGAGTAAGTGGGCAGATTCCTTGCTGGTAAGAATTAGCAGCTTCACTTTACTACAGAAATGAAAAGAATTCCTGCCAGGTCCCATAGACTTCCCAAACTTTTGCTGCTTGTCAGAAAAAAAGCTTTAGAAGGTCACAGTGTGATCTGTTGTGGTATCAGAGAATCATAAAATATTCTGGGTTGGAAGGCACACACAAGGATCATAAAGTCCAGCTCTTAAGTGCATGGCGCATACGGGGATCAAACCCATAGTGTTGGTGTTACAGCACCATGCTCTAACCAGCTGAGCTAAGTTCCGTTTTAAAAGTCTCAACTCTGACCACAAGATCTCCAAATGGCAGTTCAAGTTCTGTAAAATTATTCTGATATAAGAAAGTCATAGGGCTTGTGTGCAGGACAGTACAACCCTGTGGGTCTGATGATCTCAACAAGCACCTCAAATTTTGGCGTCAGACTTCTGGATTGCCACCAACCTACTCTGGAATGATGATAAACTGCAGAACGATCTCACATTCCACCATGCAAGCCAAAAAGGTGAAACACAGGTGAGGTGGGAGAGGCAGTGCTGATACCAACAAGAGGGTGCACCGTAGTGGGTGCATGGAGGGTATGAGGATACAGACCTGCACTGCCCATGTCCATCTTCACCTCGCTCCTATTGCCCTGCCAGTAGGAATACCAGGAAATGGAAAAGGGGAAATGCCAGTCATTGCTCCTGCAAGGGAAGGTACCACACCCTACAAGCTCTACCTGGGACTTGGACTGGCTTTGAGAGTGCTGGGGCTAGGCCCTGGCATAGGATGGCAAGGAAGAGTCTCCTCTCCCTCTCTGCAGCCACTGCCAGAGGCAGCCTGGCCCAGGCTGGGAGCAGCTGGGAGGGAGCTTTGCCTCTGGCATAGATGGCTGAGTTGCAAATGCTCTCAGCATCTGTCTCTGGTCAGAAGAAGCCATACAAACCAACATTTGATTAGGAATCTGTGTCCTTCTGAATTGATAGTTTTTTCATGGTAGATAAAAGCAGGGCTTAGGAGGTATTATACCAGAATTTAAAAAGGGATCAGCTCCCATTTTGGCACAAATGAAGTAGCCAGGTTTTTAGAAGAGCTTAGCACAATGCCTGAACACCTTAAAGTGTGGTCCTGTGTGCATGAAGGACCCAAAGCCTCAAATTAAAGGTTAGTCCCATTTGTTGTTCCCCCATGAACTGGTGAAGGCTGGTAGCAGAGTGGAGAGTACTCATATTTCTAATTATTGTCAAGATCTCCCAAGCATCATCTAGTGGAACAAATCTAAGTGAGCCTCTAAAATACAGTGCTAAACTCTGATCCATGCTCACACTTGCAGTATCTATAATTCATAATAATTGTGCCTAGACCTGTGCCAGTGCCTGCATCTAGTGTACAGGAGAAGTACACAAGGCTTATTTAGAGAAAAGGAGTTAATATTAAGTGATAGGAAACTTAAAAAAATAAATTATGGGGCTCTTAAAATATAACTGAATATAAAAATTTAGGATCAAACCACTACAAATGTAAGTAGCTCATCTCTGGAATTGTATACCAGAAAGATGAGCTGAAGAGTGGGAGTCTATTTGAGATTTTTAAAGCACTGATATTAATTCAAGATGCCATTACTTTGGCAGTCTGTTTTCCATACTTCTCATGCAGTAAGTTGGAGTTTGATTCTTAATGTTGAAGATGCCCTTGTAATGCACACAGGACACAGACAAATCACTGCACCTTCCTGCATCCAGACATGGGTCAGTGACTAATGAAATACAGCTCAGCCACGTCCAGAGCCAGGAACGAGTGGGAATGTTCTGCAAATGCTAAAAATACAGATTGACTCCAGTCTGTCAATATGACATTGCTGAAGATACAATGCCAAGGGTAACTTTTCCTTTCAGCTCACCCTTATCAGGAGAGATACCCAGATGGTAATTGAAGAGTTAAGGCTCTAATGGACTCCTCAGTTTCACTGAGCACCTACGTGCTGATTTTATCTCGCCATACAGTATTTCACATTCTCAGCGAAGTCAACAGAGATTTAGTCAATAGTGTCATGGCCTTTGGATGAGGATTTGAATCTTACCAGTATCCAAACCATCATTAAAGCAGATAGGTCATTTGGGAAACAAAGGAGAGCATTAGTAAAATTCAATACTAAAACAAGGGGTTGGTTCAGTAGGTGTTTTCTGATTCATTATGAGTAACATTTTGTTCTAATTACCAACTCTTTCTTCTATGCACACTGTCTGTAAAAGAAAAAAGTATGTAACAGGAAAATTAATTTTTTCCTAACAGATGGTAACAGAAAATATCTATTGAGTAATCTTATGTGCTTCAACCCACTTAGCCTAATGTTAGTTTCTTTCATTTGATGGAATGTGTAATTTTATATTACTAGCAAATTACACTGACCTGATATAATCTGAACAGTTTAAATGTTACCAAGCAGAGTACTTATTGGCACACCTATTTCTCAGTAAAAGAACCATAATTCCATATTGTTTCTTGTCTTCAAACTGCCACTGCACTTAAATAATAGTAACAAAACCACAGTTACAAAGCAAAATATAAATGAAGTTTTATATGTATTGTGTGTAATAACAGATGAAATGAATCCTTTCTATTCTTGTTTCATACACAGTTTTGCATAGTTACCCTTCATTTAAGTCTCAAAGTCTTATGAAAACAAAAATGAACTACATACTTAGCTCCATTAGTGCAATAAGAAGGAAATGACAGATCTGTAATAATAAAGGTTATATTCCTGTAATGCTTTAGAATTTCAATAGATTTCCACTTTACCGCAAGAAAAAGGCCTTTAAATCTTCAAATAATTTAATTTTATACATTCTTTTGGTATTTCATTTGGGAGTTACAGAGTGTGAAATATGCACTACGATGAGAAAACAATTACCCAGCACACCTGTTGTTTGAGCAGGTTGCATTTAAGCAGGACTTGCAGCAGCTACTGTTTTATTCCACTCTGAAATCCAAACAGGGGAGGCCTTAAAAGCTGACCTGATGACACAGACTTACCTTTCATATGTAACACACGGCTTGGACTTACCACATCACATATTGTGATAACATTAGAACAATTCCATACTAAGTTTTGCTATCAGAATGTCAGTGAGAAAATGTGAATGAATGACTCGACTTAAATATGACAATTATATATTAAAAAAAATCTGTAAACTTCAAAACCAGAAACATATCAGAAAAAAATGGACCTGTTGATCATACAAAACATAAACACATCAGTAATTCATGGAGTTTTCTCTAAGTTCACAATCTAGAATACACACTGCCTATAAGCAGCCTCTGTACTTACACTTGATCATTTATGTAGGGATTCACATGATAAGTTGCTAATACATCTTACTAATAAATTCAACAAATAGAACAGGCTGAAAGAACATCCAAAACGTTAAGCACTGTAAACATAACTGCATGGAATAAAAAAGCACATATTTTTTAATGTTTATTAGAGGTGTGAAGCACAGGGTAAGTTTGGAAAAGACAGAAATACTATTTCCTATCGTGGAATCCCTTCCTTTTTTCTTAAACTTATTCCCATATGAAATGCACACAATAAAGGAAAAACCATGAAAAAACATTCTTGTACTTAATGACTCTGCCTACTCACTTGCTTAGTT
Organism: Pithys albifrons albifrons; assembly: GCF_047495875.1. Lineage (NCBI taxonomy): Eukaryota > Metazoa > Chordata > Aves > Passeriformes > Thamnophilidae > Pithys > Pithys albifrons. The sequence continues at coordinate 7,669,273 of NC_092465.1, read as the reverse complement.
TCAAATGCCATATTGGATTCCTGCCATCATGTGTATCATCTCTGATAATAAAAATCTATGCATAGAATAAAGAGAAATCTATGGTTCACCCTTTGTCAGTTGTTTATTTTTCTTTGTCTAAAAATAGGCAGTAAAATCTTACTTTTGTTGTTAAGGCCTGTCACATCAGTAGTGCCCCACTGTTTTCCTGACATGTGCTTACTGTCCTTGCTCTTCAGAACAACACCTATACATTTCTTCAAAACTTAAAAAAATATTTCTCTCCTCAGTCAAAATTATTCATAAATACTTCACCAAAGATCACTTGTGGCTCTCCTAAAGATTATTTACTCATTTGATTTACTGGTTTTGGTACTGCTGTAGCAATTTATTGCCATTAGGACAATGGAAAAAGCCCATTTTTAGATCTGGTATCTGAAAATTATCTGTTTAAAATTGTATCACAAAAAGTTTGTGTTGACATGGAAAGCCTTTTGGTGCTTTTCTGTGGGACTTCTCAAGGGTAGTTAAAATACTAGGACAGAGGAATGCTCAGCAGTTGGGGGTAATTTTTTCTTAAAACCATTATAATTCTCATCAGAAGTACATGTTTTGTTTTTGTTTGAGAGCAAATTGGTAAGAATTGAGGTGCTGAAGTAAGGGACAACAGTCTGACAAGAAGGTAAATCATCCAAACATGAATTACTGATGTAGCAGACTTCTCAGGTCAGTTGATCTAGCTCACTCCTAACAAAATACTGCTCTCCTCTTGCTTGAGTATGAACTGTTCAGAGGGATACTACCCTAAATCTTCTGTCATACATCATGTCATGGTCTATAACAAAAATTTTGGTGTTGTTCCTTTATCAGCCTGAATTAGATTTAGATCTAGAAGTTCCAAACTTAAGGAGGTTAGACAGAGTTTGTCCAGAGGGGGGTGTTTCCCTTCCCTCTCCATCACTGACTTTGGTCATCCATTCATCTAACCAGGTGCCTCTCAGGAATACTTTATTTCTGTAATGTTTCCTCAGCACATATTTGGCGCTGCTAACAGGGCAAGATTGAAATGTGGCTTATAATGTATTATTAAATGTTGATGATTTAAGCTGAGATGAAATACAGACTTTCAAAGTTTTGTATTTCTGTCTTCTCAGATATTACTGGTGAGTGAGGACATGACATCACAGTTTGCTGTGATAATGCAAGACTGGAAATAATGACAGCATCTTCACATGAAGAAAACTTTCCTTTAATTTGTTCTGGAAAGTCTCAAAAAACTTTAAGTGTTCCATACTAGATCACTATCTTGATTTCTGCCATACAGAAGCATTATCATTTCTCCTGGCTACAAGGCTGGAGGCTCCTTCCTGGGACAGGATCTTCATGACAGTAATTGTACACTTTGGTGTAGCCTTGGAGTGGAGGAAGCACTCAAGCAGGGCTACAGTCTGGAATCTTTGTTCCATATTTATGGAATATTTATGCCATAAATAGCATAAACCCCACCATTACACTTACTAGGTGCTCTACCACCAATGTCATTCTTGAATAAAGGTTAATGTACTCCCTTAAACTTAATGTATCTCAAACATGCCTCACATCTACATGATTACCTTTTGCTCTGTTCATACAGCCCTGGAGACTGTCCTAACGTTTAAGCAGTATCCCATTACTGCTGAAGCAATTAGCAGATCTGGAATTAATTTCTCCCTCAAGCCACCAGCTTGTCCTGATTTCTGAGTAGGTAAACATCACTACAGATACTGCCACACCTTATTTATATTTATGTTTACTGAGAAGAAATGGACAGAGATTGTTCTGGAGCTGGAATTTTCCAGGAGATTTGCAGATAAGAGTACCCTGACAATCTGATGGATTCAAAGGAATAAATGTGAAGTAATCAAGTAAGGTCAACTGCAAAAGTTTCATGGCTTTAAATACCATTTGCTGATCTTGGTAGGAAGTTTGCCTGCTCTCTCAAGAGCCAGAGGCACAAGGCAGGACCAGCTTCTGTGAGATGGGAATTCTACTTCTACTAAGAGTATAATCATCCAGTTATTGAAATGTACTTTGGAATGCTGACAAAATGTTTTCTAACAATGTGTGATGATATTTTTTAATTTCAAACTCTAAATACCTACTATTTAAATAGTACATATATCTCATTGCTGTAAAGCAATGCAACTTTGCTTTTAACCTCCTGCATTCAGACATCATCACATCCAACTACATCTGAACCAGAAGTCAAACTCTGAGCCCAGAAATTCCATCTCATTTGTCAGGTATTAGGGCCATTAATTGCTCTCTTTTTCTCCCCATATAAAATAAAGCCATTGGTGCCATTTATCCCTTCCTGCTAAGTTGTACAACTGTTTCCATCAAAGTATGTACAGCTACATCCTGTCTCGTACGTCAGGGCACAGTTGTCAGGTTAATAAAAGAGCTAATACCAATGCAGTTACAGCAAAGTAGTTATTATTTAAATTGGCCTTCTGAGACTTCAGTGCACTGTGCTGTAGAATTTTAGACAAAATTTTAGACATAAAATTAAACAATGTGGATGGTCCACAGTAATAAATGTAACTAATCTGGCCAGAGAAACACAAGGAGAAAAATAGATCATTCAGGAGACCACTCTGGTTTGTTCTGGGGTTGATAAAGTAGAATTTTCACGATGGAAATAAAATGGCAATAAAAATACAGTTTAGGATCAGAGACATTGTAAATCTTAGGATTAGAAATATTATCCTATACTTTCCCAACTATGAAAATTTTATTACTTATTTAATCAGATAAATCAACTCAATAAATTTTGATACTTGCCACTTTTTCATACCTTGCACTGAAGATTCCCTGTGTGCTTTATAAAAAGAAGACCATGACAACAATTTTCTGGGTGAAAAGTAAAAGCAGGACTTCACCCATGGGAACGACTCAGCTGGAAAACATCTTGAATTTGTGTAGAGAGATACATCATGTAACAAAAAATACCTGCTTATTTAGCAGAAGGCAAATCCTGACCCCTGTTATCCTCAGTAACTTTATACAAATCTTCATCATTGTAAAAGGAGGATATATAATATCCAAATGTAGTTTAATGTCAGTAGTTATGTTTTCAGGTGTGAGTGGAAAAAGAGGGCAAAAGACTGAGCAGTCTATACCCAGTGCATTCAAACAAGCCTGTCAGATGCCCTGCCTAGGAAGTAGAAAACCACTGTAATTTGGTGATTGTAGCAGTTTAAAGTTTCTCTGAAGAAAGCACTGCATCATTCAGAAAAAATAAGGCAAAGACAGCAATACAGTGTTATTCACATTTAAAATATTTTTCATAGATGCTGTACATGGCCATGAGGAAAGCAGAAGGGATAAGTTTCATCTAAAGCTTCTTATTCCTACTCTTGCATCCTCTCTTTGGATTTGTCTTATCCCTCCAGCATCCATCTGTGTATCACCTCCACAGATTTCTCTCTTCACTTCAATCAGTTTTGCTTTACTCAGTTTTAAATCTTTGTCTATTATGCCCAACTATTTCTCCCACTTGCAGATGAAATACAAGGTGGCTCATGAGAACAGAGTTCCTGGTTTGATTTCGGAAACCCTCTTGCTATGACAGGCAGTACTGAGTATCTTTTTGGCAACTACATTAAAAGAGGAAAATTAAGGCTGTTAGGGCAGAAGCTACTCTTGTGTGTCAGGTTTTAACTAAAACTGTCGCTCTTTCTCAGGTGGTGCTGACATAAAACACTTTTCCAAGGCTTCATCATTTTAAAAAAAGCTGTTTCAGAGAGATTGTCTGAATATAACAACATCAACAACCTCATTAATAATAATGGTGATCAGCCTCCTCCTTATTTACCTACTCCAGTACTGTCTCTATAAATCACACACTTCGGCTAGAAAGAATGTCCCCAGAAAGACATGGTAGCTCTTAAAAGTGCCTACAGTATCAGAGGTGAACAAAAGAAAAGCCTGAGTTACCTCTTTCTCCTCCTCACATTACTTATGTTTTCATGACAGGGGTGCCACAGCATCTGTGTCACTCCCTTCAAGCAGGAAGCACACCAAAATTTCTGGCAGCAAAGAAGTTACATGGCAACATACACATTCACATGCCTTGACACATATTGCTTTAAAAATTCTATTAGACCCTTCAACTTCATAAGCACTTAGACTTCTTGTAAATGCATGAAAATGTAATACTTTAAATACCATTTTTATGCTGCAGGATCCCTGGGGCAGTCATGAAAACCATATTACATGATTTTTCTTTTAAATTGGTAGCAAAATCAGTTTTCTTTTGAACTGTGTGAGAAGCATGAGGAAAACAAACACAGTGGAGTTTGTATGGTATGTGGGCCATTCCTCTGCAGTCAAATTCAAAACACTGGAATCAATCATTTCATGAAAAAAATGTGAATGATCTCATTTCTAAGACACATGAAACATGTATATTTGCTCTGCAATCAAACATATATAAAAACCAGGGTAATGGTGACATCTACTCTAATTTTTAATTTTTTTTAAAAAAAAGAAATCTATATTTCTGTTGAAATCTGAGAAGTCAAAATGTTTACAGTTTAAAAATAAGATTAGTTTGTAATACAAGATTCTTCTAATGTCAAATACAGAATAATGTGATGGCAATACACTACCAAATCACAGAAGCTGATATGCAGAAAAAGTAACTAATTACTACTTATTTCAGCTTCTGCCCTCTACTGTGGCATTCTTCTAAATTTGTAGTTGTACTGAGTGTGACTAATCCTAGGATGAGATCAGCATTAAATAAAATTAAATTGTACTGTATCAGACAGTGCAGGAAAGGTGAAAACACCCCTTGGCCCCAGTTAGCAGTATTTGCCCATTCACTTTGATTGGGGTCATGATTTAACAGAAATGTCCTTTAGCACATATTTAGAATTTTTCTGCAGTGACACATTGAAACCAATATTTACCTACTGCTCTAAATCTGGGCTGTGTGCATTTCAAAGTCCAAAGTGTGCTTTAATTCTGTGCAGGCACACAACAGTATTTGTTCAAGTGCAATTCTTAGAAAACACCCTTCAGATGTTACATTTCAGACTTCAAGATTATAGACTTCACATCATTTATTCAAGTCTGAAGTATAATTAGAGGATAATTACATTTCTAGAAAGTCACAGATTTACTGGATTTTTTTTAAGGACATATTAAGTTCTTCATTTTCTGATGTACACTGCAACTTTTTCTCTGCTTTTTGCCCCCCAGGATGTGTGTGTGTGTGTGTGTGTGTGTGTGTGTGTGTGTGTGTGTGTGTGTGTGTGTGTGTGTGTGTGTGTGTGTTAAAACCTGTTGATAGCAAGAGCAGGGACAAAACACCAGAGACCTGGACTTTGTGAATTAACTTAATTCCCTTTTGTCCTCAGACAATGAAGACAAATTAAATGAAGAGGAAGGGGAGAAATCTGCACACTTTAGTTCCTGCCAATCTGTGCAAGAACAATGATGTAAAATAGTTTGAATCCCTCACAAAAGCCAGTTAGATCATTTGATTCCTGTTTCCACCTTGTGCAAGTTCATCTCTTTCTACTTCTTTCACAGCTGAGACACAATCTGGTTTCAAGGGATTCAAGTCAAATCACTGATCCCACTTTTCAGATGCCACCTAACATTCCCAGAAGAACCTGGCTTTATTGTTGCCACACAAGGAATTGGGAATAGGAGACATATATGTAATAATCAATGTCCAGAGTATGACTCCTGTGCAATTTAACCCCAAACTAATGCACACTCAAGTCAGACACTCTGGAAACAGAAAAAAAATTTAAAAAAATAAAAAAAATATTAAAAATCGCTCCAACCCAGGAAGAAGGAGCAGGTTATATGACTGACAAAAGCAGAAGTGAGCAATAAAGATCCATGCTGTGGTGGATATGTCAGAAACTGTGGATGAATAAATCAGTCTTCTATACAGGCATCTAGGAAGGATGAAAAATGAAAGCAAGCAGGGAGCAAGGGAGAAGAAATCAGAACAGAGGAGGTTCTGACCTAGCAATACCTAAATCAACACAAAATCAAGAGCCAGAACAAGAACCTGATGATAATTCAAGAATCCAGATCCCTGTGATGGTGACCTGGCACCACTCTGCCTGTGTTTTAGGATTCCACAGTAAGTACAACTATTTGTCCTCACCATGGGGATTCCCTTGCCTTTAACAGCAGCTGTGAGAAGACCAGGTTTCCTCAATAAACAGATAAGCCTGGTGAGGCTTAGCAGCCCTCAGCTGTTGAGCAACAGTGCAAGGTCCAAATGTTACTGTGAGATACAGATGCAGAACAGCAAGGATTTAAGTAAGATACAACTTTAATATCACTTACGTTGCTGCCATGACCTGCAAAGTTTTAATTAGTCTTCATTTGCTGTTCCCCTAGCTCAGGGTCAGATTTGCTGGAACTTCTGCAAAGCAATTCCACTTCTACAAAAGGATGCCAAAGTGATGGATTCATTCACAATAATGGACTTTGCCAAATGAAAAGGGATTCTGAAACATCTCTTAGTATTCCAGAATGGCAAATGAGTGGGAGATAGGGCATGTGGTTTCTCAGCTATATCCTTCCATAAAACACTGGCAAAAAAAATCAGTCTAAGCCTGTGAAGATGTACTTAGGCACTCACAAGAAAGCTGAAACCACGACAGTATCACATATGGCAAAAGTTAAATAAATGGGCTGTCTTCTCACAGGAAATTACACTGCTCACCATCAAGCAGAATGTTAAGGAATCCGACCTTCTCCCCTGCAGAGGGATAATGAACCCATATCATTCCATTTATCACAGTGAAGAAGCACCAAAAAAGTAAGTTACTCTGCAGGTGTGCTCCTCTCTCCAGATTTCCACATAATATCTAGTCATAGTTCATTGGCACACACTCAATTTCAATGGGATCAGATTATAGATAACAGATATTCTTCTAATATATTAAATATATCAGCAGTCATTTCCTGTTTCTTGACATAACTTTAAAAAGAAGAAAAGTATTTTATAATCGTAAGAAATATAAAGCTCATAGCTTGCTTTCTTCAAAGGCCATTTCCTACCTGAAGGAGGAGGTCAGAAGCTGGTTTGACTTTCTGCTGGAAAAGCACACTTAAAGTTCGATTCTGTTGTTCCAAATCAAAAACTCTCATTTTCAGCTTTATACATTCCTCCCTCAGACCCTGCAGCACAAGAGAAAATAAGAAGATTAGAAAGCAGGTAACAGAATCACTTACAAAGCTTCAAGTAATGTCAGATACTAAGAAGAAATAAACATATAACTTTTAAAGTAGTATAAATCGGAAATTTATACTACTATTTCATTTTCTCTGGTTGTTTCATCATCCAGGGTAATAGTAAAACAATCTTGTAATGACAAACAGTAGTTACCTGTCACCTCCTGTTGGAGTTTTCTTTTAGGATAAAAGTGACTTTGCTAGTGATGTGTTTCATATTGCAGTGACACAAAGCAGAAAGCAGCAATTAATATGTGAATACTTAAATAAGCACAAGCTAAAGAAAAGTCTAAGCTATTCCAAACCAGGAAGAAGTTCAAAGTGACACTATGAGTTCAATGTGCTATTCTGAAGTCTGATCCCCTCCTCCCTTTTTCTAGATAAAAAAGCCATTATTGTGGCCTGTTGTGGATCGTCTGTATCCTCCCCACTGTAACTTGTCTTTGTAGAGCTGGAAAGGCTGTAGGAAGATATTGGTGCACCAGACACAGGTAGTGTTAAGATCCTGCCTCAGAATTCCAGCACGAGCCAGGTCCTGCAATCCCATGCAATGCTGCAGGCTGGGGGCAGAACAGCTGGAAAGGAAAAAGGACCTGGGAGCACTGGTGGACAGCCAGCTGAATGTGAGGCAGCAGGTGCCCAGGTGGCCACAAGTGAAATCCTGCCTTGTGTGAAACATCGTGTGGCCAGCAGGACCAGGGCAGTGACTGTCCCCCTGAACTCAGCACTGGTGAGGCCACACCTCAAGTCCTGTGTTCAGTTCTGGGCCTCTCATGGCAAGACACTGAGGTGCTGGAGCATGTCCAGAGAATGGTAGTGAACCTGGTGAAGGGTCTGGAGCAAAAGTTCTATAAGGAGCAGATGAGGGAACTGTGATGTTTATCTTGGAGAAAAGGAGGATCAGAAGGGACTTTTCACACTCTACAGCTCCCTGAAAGGAGGTTGTTGCCAGGTGGGGGTCAGTCACTTTGGCCAGGTAACAACTGATAGGACAAGAGGAAATGGCCTCAAGTTGCACCAGGGGAGGCTCCAATTGGGTATTAGGAAAAATTTCTTAATGGAAAGGATTGTCGAGCATTGGAACAGGCTGCCCATGAGAGTGGTGGAGTCACCAACCCTAGAGATGTTTAAAAGCTGTGTACATGTGGTGCTTGGGGACATGGTTTAGTGTTGGGCTTGGCAATGCTGGGTTAATAGTTGGACTCCATGATCTCAAAGGACCTTTCCAATATAAGCAAATCTATGATTCTATAAAATAGCCTTAAAATTAGCCATTAGAAGCAGAGGAGGACTGCAAAACCATTAAGGCCATTAATGGCTTTCAGATATAGCAAATATCTATCTATCTATCTGTCTATCTATCTATCTATCTATCTATCTATCTATCTATCTATCTATCTATCTATCTATCTTCAATGTAAAACCTGCCCTTCCTGGCTACTTGGAGGAATATAGGATTCTTCAGGATTTTGGAGAGTGAGCAGAATGTGACACTCAGCTCTTCAAAATAATCTGTGCAGCTGTCCCTTTTGAGGTATGAGAGCTTCATAATCAAGGAAAAGCAGTCTCCTAATTGTGGGGGTGTTTTTTGTTGGTTTTTTTTTTTTTTTCAAATTTAGAACTCCAAAATACTTCCCCATATTCCTTTAAATTTAGGACATTTGCTGCCCTGTGGTATTGCCTAGCTCATATCACTTTCCACCATATGAAGACGGAGAAACAGGCCTCTGGATCCCCATATGCTGTCCTGTCAATACCATTAACAACATGATGACCTGGCTTTATGAGAAAACAACTCAGAGGAGGAAATTGTGGTCAGATGCAGCTTAAACTCTTGCCTACAATTGCTCTAGTCTACGCTGTAACAAGCACAGAGGTTATAAGAGGTGAACACACAATAAAATATGCTCATCTTGAGACTTTCAGAAAATTGTAAACACCCTTTTATGCATATGTATCAGATTTTTATGACACTACTGGATGAATGCAGTTATTTTCTCCTGATAGTTTAATAACCTTTGTTTTGGGTGGCTGTCAAATGGCTGTTCAACTGAAATTGCTAGAGCCTTCCAACACGATCCCCAAAAAAATCTTGAGTTGGATGTTTTGTAAAGCTCTAAAGCTTTGATTTCTGTCAGTGAGACCTCTTATCCCTGGTCTTCCACAAGCATCAAGACCCAACATTATGCACCTTTTATAAATCAGGGAATTTAAAATTGAGCCCTGTCTGTTAAAACAGAGCTTAAACATTTCAACACCACCAAGTGCACTGAAAGGGAAAAATGATGCACAGAAACTAAAAATGCAGAAAAAACTGAAATCTTAGCAAGGCCTCTGCTCAAAACCTTCCTATCTTACAGTTTTAAAACTGTAGGATTTATCTTTCAAACTTTAGAATTTCTGTAAAAAGTGAAATATAAGACAGTAGATTACCTGCCCAGATGCTATAAACCCTGCCCATGGTAATGCCACACATAGCCCAGAGGAGAAATGAGGCACATAAAACTAGCACTATTCTGGCAAAATAGAGTCTGAGTTTAGAAAGTTGAAGTCCTAGAATTACCAATTAATAAAACTCACACATGTCTGAAGCATATAATTCCTCTCCTGTGGGCAAAACGACTAGCTATTAAAATAGTAATTTCCCAAATATTTAAGGTATTCCTATGGTTTTACTAGAGTAATATCCAAGCACCCCTCTAGTCTTGCTTTATCTCTTCAATATGAATGAGACTCTTCTCCAAAATGGGATCCAATGCCCTCACTAGAGGTTCCATAAAACCACTGCTCTTCCTCTGAACATACTTCTTTCTGTTTCAATTAACACTTAATTCACTCATTTTTTTATTTAATTGATGAAAATGAATAAGAAATAACATTCATACAGAGCCAGAATAAAAAAATATTCTCCTGAATACACTCCTATGGAGGAGAGTAATATGCAAAAAGTAGATACACAGATCACAAAATGCATGGGAGAAAAAACCCAAACAGTTCTCAGCACTTCAATCAGCTCATGTTATATGAGAAGTCCTTGGGTGGAAGGAGAAAGAATGGATGTTTTCAGTAAACATCATAGCACACAGGTTTGCCTCAAATAATTTTGTTCCTTTTCTGACTTCTTAAATTTCCTAGAGGTAAAATTTTCTAGTAGTGAGTGGTACAAAACCCATAGAATTTTGTTACATTAAATTTGTGAAACTTTGTTGTGTGGCTAATTCAGTAGAAATCTCAATTTAAAATAGTTTCTCCATGTCCTCAGTAAAAAAAAGTCTCTCAGAGAAATTCTATATGTACTGTAACAAATTATGTACCTGAAAAGTGAACATTTAAGACTGTAATTTCATTTCAAGGATTCAGTGACATTGATAAATCACTCAAGCCCTGCTCACTCAATTTGTGTCACCAGATTCCCTCAGTGGAATCACAGTCTTTCCACTCAGTGGTGAGTTCACAGTGCCTTATACGTTACATTACAGCATGTATTTAATTTAAGCAAAAATTAGTCCTTGAGGGACAATTTCAAATTCACAGCAAAGCCTACACAGTGTGCACTACTGTACCAAATCACTCTCCTCCATTTTCTGGAAGCTCTCAGCTTTTCTCCAAGTCTTGCAATGCCCCAGAGGTGTGTTATCTCTCTGTGGCATGACTGGCTCTGTCTTACTGCTCAGCTGCATGATGGTAGATTTATCTATTTACTAGTTACTATTTGGGTTCTGATATCTACCTTTTTGGGACTGGTGTGAGGAGTGCAATTTCCTCTTTATTGTATGCCATTGTGTTCCTGTCTTTTCTTATAAAAGGACGTGTATGAACGGTGTCAGGAGCACTATAACAGCTAATATTCATTAGCATTTAGAAGAGCACCCTCTTTCCTCTTTCTACGGATATTAAATTACCTGTTATTACTCAGTAATAGGTAAGCAGCTGTTAAACCCCATCAACCTTAAGTAAATCACTTTATTAAATGTATTCAAATCTGGTTTTATTGTATCCATATGAATTCCTTAGTTCCTATGGGTTTGGGAGAATTCATTACTGAGAAAGTATGTAGTCATCAAAATGTCTGACACCTTTGCAAAGGGAATCAGGAAGCTCCTCTCTTCATTTGGGAAACAATCGTACTATTCCCAAACTAGAGATTAATATATTGCCATTAACCCACTGCTAAATATTTCATCACATATGGTTTTATAATATAGAATATGTATGAGGCTTTTGTGTATATTAACATGAGAAAATAACTCAATTTCCATTGAAACTGTATTGAAAAACAGATTTGAGATTTTTTTTTAAATAGCTTGTTATATTTCTAAAACATATCATAGCAATAACTCTGCAGCCTCTGCAGTCCTCTGATGAAGCACAGACCATGCCCATGTGTGTGCACAGAGTAACAGCATGGACAGCAACACTCCAAGCTTCCCTGGGTGCTGTGGCTTGCACAAATCACCTCCAAGCTGCAGCACTTCCAACTGCTGTAAGGCAATATCCCTCTTCCAGAGTAAAGGGCTTTGTTGTGCATCTCAAAACCATGGGATTGAACAATGATACTTTCAGCTCTAATATGTGGAAACAACTGTGTGGCTGTTCTTTGGTCACAGCTGTCGGGTGAACAGATTTAGGGAATGTTATTATTTCTGCATTCCTGATGCTGGCTTGGGTCACACGAGTGTGTTATTTATGTAATGGGCAATGGCACACTCCAGAGTCGTGCATGACGCATCTACAGGTCACCTGAACATCTCTTGTCTCCAGGACAGGATCCCCCAGAGCAGATTTAATGAGGTCAGAACACCTCCCTGAACATCTTTTAATCTGTACAGAATATCATAGAATTGATTCACAAAAAAATCTGCCCAGAAAGGAGCTGAGAAGGTTACTCAGCCTTCTCCTTCATGTGTGGATAGACAAATGCAACCTCCTGCATCTATTTACCATTCATTTAGGTGCAGATGGCTCTGGATGTTTGTCTCTCCCACTCTCAGGCCACATTCCCCACTTTTGGGAGTTTATTTGGCAGAGTTAAAGGTCATCTTGCCTACACCTGAGCCGAGGAGCAGCCACCTGGCAGCTACACCTGCAGCCAGCCCTCTGCCTTCTTGATCCTGAACTGCAACCTGATCCCCTGGCTCAGCTTCACTGGGACCTGTCTCCTCCCCATGGACCTGCCCAGGAACACAGGACTGACCCTGAGCACGCCTTCATGTCTGACTCTGACCCTGGGGCTCCACATCCTGCCTGCCCTGCTGTCCCCCTTGCTCCCTTGCTCACCCCTTTGCAGGGGGCTTTCTGAATGACGTTCTGCTGGTCTCAATGATGGCAATAAGGGAGGCTTTGGAGCCGGTTCTCAAAAACTATTTGCATCTAGAAAGCTTTGAGTAGGTGGCAGAGGTTTTTTATTATTTTAATTTGGTGCTTCTTGCTACATTTTAAGAACATTATTACTTGTCCTGTCATTAAGTGTAGACAAAGCAGTTTATATTCTTCTTTGCACTATCTGCATTAAAAGACGGCATTTATGTCTCTTTCAGAATCATCTTTTTAAAACTAAATGATCCAAAGTATTTTAATAATGCCACATTCATCAAGTGGTGTAGATCTCACAAAGGATCATTTCATGAATATTGAAGTACTTATAGCTTCTTATTACAGATTTTTACATTTAGTTTGTCTTTCCCCCCTTCCCCCTTCAACAAAATGAAATCATGTTTAGCTCAAAGACCACTTCAGAAAACTGAAACTTCAGACAAGACTCAATCCAGAACAGACCTTGACAGAAGCCACAGTGAATCCTTCCATTCTGCCAGGTTTGTAAGCACCCTAGAAGGATTCTGCCTGGGCAGTACTTCCCTTGGTTACCCAGGAGAATGGAGCAAGAGGACATCAAGAGTATTTTTAAAATAAAGTACACATTCTCTTTTCCTCAGAGAGACTCCTTCCATGGAATGTGAGTGTGCCAGCTACTGGCATGCACAGTAATTCATCTGGTTTACATTTCACAGGAATGGACAGTGGGAGGGACACAACTTGTTAGGGACAGGCAGTGCAAAAATCACCATCTGGAGGAAGGATTTTCAGATGCTTTTGTGTCAATATTTAGGTAAAAAATAAAAATTGATTATGGGTCACGTACGATCAAGCCTTAAAGATGTCCAAACTCCTTTCACTTCAATTACAGAATCTTGACTTTGGGTTTGCCATGTGGCAGCCTTGGTAACTAAAGGTGTGAACATAGTTTCCTGTTTAAGATATATGTCTCTATCAAATGAACAATGAAACAAATGAAACAAGCTTTAAGTTACACCACAATACACAAATCACATCTTACCTTTTGAGTAAGTAGAGCCTGAACAACCTGATTAGCTACCTGAAAGAAATAAGTTAAAATAATTAAGTACATTATCACGTGCATTTTTGGGTAACAATATCTTCTTTTGTTGCTTTACACTCCACTTCCCACCTACAAGAACCACCAATTCTAGTGTTTTCATTGCTTTAAAGTATTTTAATGAGATAACACTAGTAAGAATATATGAAATGCATGTCAAATACTTCTGTGCTCTAGTCCTTATTATAAACAAATATTGTAGCAATTGCAAAGTGACATGGTGTCTATTTGGCTAACTTCTGTCATCTCTTTCTGGAGCAGACTAAACTTTCACAGTTCTATATGCAGCTGGTGTGTATCAGCATGGATTGACAGCATTCACTAGAGAGGATTTTACCAGCCAAGGATGGAGTCCTGAATGTTTTCATGAAGTTTAATTGTTTCTTGATTAAATATTGACAAAATGGTACATCTATCATGACAAGCAGAAACCATAAAGTGCTACAGAAAATTAAAGTGCCTACTGTCATCGAAATGTGGTTGGAAGGCATTCACCCCACACAACATAATTGACTTGAATGAGATTACACACCATTGATTAGCAGAACTATGTATTCAACAGGGAATTTTTGAAGTTATTTATTTTATACATCCTTTCTAATTTATATTTACCAGCAAGCACAGGGGTGAGGGAGTGGAAGAAGGAGGGAAAGAACTGAGATAAAATTTTCTGTTGATGATGTCTAATTTGAATGTTCAGACCCAAATATGCATGTGCTCTCACACAATGTGCTGGCCTGCATTTTGGCAGAGCAACTAGAGATCTCTCTCTGTGCAAAAAGAGATTTCCAATTTGGTTTTGGTTTACAGAAATTACAGTAAAGCATATGCAGATAACACCAAATCTGCACTGATTCTTCTTACTCTTGGCAAATTACATAAAAAATCCCACACCACTGATGTGAACCGACTTGGGAGAAAAGAGCTAAAGCTAATTCACTTCTGTAAATAATTTAGTTCTGAGAGATCCAAAAGCTACATTTGATTCATATTCTCAGAAAATTGCCTAGTATCATTCCCCCCTCCCCCCCTTCCAAACTGGTCCCTAACTCAAGGCAGCCTGTGGAAGAACAATCCCATAAAATAGCTCTCTATACATGATTTAACAGAAGACACAGACTAATATTAGAACAGTAATAACCAACAGAAGTAAACATGTTATGGTTTTGAAAACCTGTGCCTTGCCCTACAGGCTCTCAGGCTCCACATCCCACAGTGTTTCTTCTGGCAAATACTTTTAACATCTGTTTGCTCTACCTGAAAATTGAACAAGCCAAATTGAATACATTATTTCCTCACTTTCTGACACAGACTTACTTTACCAAGGAAGAACTAAAAGGTTCTTTGAAGTGTGTACTAGTCACTCACAACAGAATAGCCCACGAAATGACTCCTACAGCTTTACATATTGTACAGAGGAGTATAAATGGCATAATCTTCCAAATGGGCAAAACCTGAACTCGTTGATGCATGTATGACAAATTTTCCAGCTTTTGAGTGTATGAAGCTATGCATCTAAATGGAAGTACCTGCCAGTGATCCACAGCTCCCATGGATCTCAATAAGTGAGGAATGTAACTAGTTTTTTTTACAAAATGTGGATTTTTTTCCCTAGTATCTAGCAGCTCAACAAACTTTGTTGCTATTACCATTCAAGATTTTCAGGTCTGTATTTTTGGTGTTCAGCAGGAACAGAGGTGGGAAGCCTTTAGTGAAATGTTCTGCAGTTACTAAAATTAATTTAGCAGTCAATAAGTGGAATCTTAGCCAAACTGTATTTCAAATGAGGTTGCCCTGTTCCGCTTTTATAGCAGATGGAAATAAGCTTCTAAACTCTAAATCTAGTTCATTTTACCTTTCAGGTATCAGGAGACACCATGGATGTGAATGAAGAACATGAACCACCCCTATGAAACTGCCAGTCACAACTATCAGAAACTATGGAAACTGGGACCACTGAAGGCAGAGGGACTGGACTTCTGAGATGCAGAAAATGTGATACTCTCACTTACATGAGGCATAATTGTGGCTCATCCCAGTAAAAAGCAGGCTGTAAAACTACTTGACCTGTGATTCAAGCAGTTAATCAAGGTGAAACTAGAATAGAATTGAGATGGCTGTTCCTTGGTCTGCTCTTCTGCAGAAGATGACACTCTTTGCTTTCATACTGCCTGCCTTTCCTTTGATTTTAGGAACCAAGAAGATTAGGTAATGTTTCCTTTTCTGGATTGCAATAAAAGGGATAAAAGATCCAGCTTCATTTTTCCTTATGTAATTATGTTTACATATACATGTCATAAAGTGTTATTAATAGAAAATGTATAAAAGAGCGAATCAATGAAAAGAGACTCCAATGTAACATCTGTTATACATTTTACAAGTACTGATATTTTACATAGCTGCCTTTAATGTATGATTCCATATGCACAAAGACATTTCAAGTGTATTAAAATGAAAGATTTTATCTTCTAGTCAAATCTTAAAAACATAATGCCTCTTTAAGAGAAGTTCGCATTTTTGATTAGTTAATTCTTAAAACATCAGCAAAAATATCAGCTACCCTAAGTTGCATAATTTCCTGCAAGTAAGTAGAGTGAAGATTGGCAGAAATCTCAGTTGGCACAGTGATGTGAATAACCATGACATTACCACTTACCAATAAACTGACAGCTGAATTCCAGGATAGGAAACTAGGATTAAGCCTGTTAACCTCAAAGCCCAAAGGTACAAGACGACAATCCTCGGTTTTGCATTACATTTTTCAGAGACAGAAAGACACGTTTATGGAGTGTTTCTGAAATTAAATCAGCTCTTTTCTTATTTATCAAGTACTGGAACATTTCAATGACATCTTCTTCCAAATACTGTTCTAAAGGTTTTCGCACACATCAGAGATGAACAGTTGTTTTAAAATCAGTGAATAATTGTTAAAATTCATAAAGGACTCTTTCAGCTTGACCCATATGCTTTTCAGATTTAATCTCTCTGAACATTTCAGTTTCATTGAATTTTACCATGAAAATGATTACAGAGCATGCATTTTTATGTCACAGTTGCAAGAATATTAAATGTGTGGCACTATATGAATGAAAAGAACTATGTAAAATAATTGATTTTTAAAAAATGAGAGAAAACAATAGCAAGCATAGCTTTAAAACTTCAGCTGTGGTATCTTTTAGCCACAGGGAGACAGAAAAATCACAGTGGCTATTTTTATTTCCTTCATGTGCAGGTTAATGGCCACCAACACCTCAGCAGAAAGCTCCCTGTGCATAGCAAGAGTCCTCATCACACTGCTGGGAGGTCCAAGAGACCAGGCAGGTCATACTGGCAGGGTGGCCACATTAAATGATGCTTGAGTGCCCTGGGCAGAGTTTGCCTGTGTCCAGGGGAGAGAAGCTGCACTCTGACGATGCTGAGTGATGAGTGGAAGATGGCAGCCTTCTCTCAATAGTTATCAAATGATGCTCCCAACCCTCACTACCTCAAGGGCCTGTCAGGCTTCCCAAACATGTCATCAGGCAGCATGGCTGGGGGTAGCTTTGGAGGAAAGGCTTCCTTGTGCACCAGCCCAGGAGATATTGAGTGCACAACTAATAGGATTGCAGATGTAAAATTAAAATAATGGTTGTAGTAGGCACTCAGAAGCTTTGGTGACAGATACAGCTACCTCAGCTTTGGGTATGATCACAGCCTTGTGCACTCAGGAACAGCTGTGGTTCTCCCTTTAAACCTGCCAGGTCTCCCTAGGGCAAACTGGGGCTGCAGCACAGACATGCACAGCTGCTCAGGATACACCTGCTCCTAAAAACTGCTGAAGAAGTCCTAACGAGAGAAGGACTGAAGAGATTTTTCCCCTTTTAAGAAGTGGGTTTGGTGTAGGATGAGTTTTGAATAAAGGAAGCATCAGGCTTAAAGGAAAGAATCTTTCAAGCAGAACACTTTTTTCTCTTTCTTTCATTTTTTTTTAAAGTATTTACTGAAAGCATTTTATTTGCTTAAGTTCTCCAGTAAGAAGATTTCCAGTGTCCTGAAAGCACTGTGTCACATACAAGGTATTCTCAGAAGACTCTGGTTGTAAGTGAAGGTTCTCCAATCATTTTTTGGTTATTAAATAATTACATTTATGTCTCATCTCCTATTCTCATTATTGTTACTATGAAGAAGGAGGGTGAGAATGTGTGATTTCTTGTGAAGCTCCACCAAAGCAATGTGCAGAGGTGGATGCTAACATGGGACTGCTGCAGAACTTGCAATAATTAAATACAGTTTTCTTGCCTCTGTCACTGGCAACAACTTCTTCGCCTCAGTGACCAGAAAGGACTAGGTCCAAGTTCATGTCAGCTAAACAATGCTGACTACAGTGCCACTGCCACAGCATTGTGTGGGCTGAGAGGGGAAGGAGAGGAAAACAGTGATACCAGGCCACGGGGAAAGACAAGGGAGGTCACTGCACACAAAACAGAACACACACACACACACACAAATAAATGAAAAATAGAGCAGGGAAGCACAAAACTACAGAAGATGAGAAGCACTTTCTCCTGAAAAAAGTTGACATAGTGGGAGAAGATGGATACAGCTGTGATAATGATACAGAACTGAAAACAGCCAAGGTAATGTTAACGTTGAAGACAGTAAAGTTCAGAGCATAGTTTGATACAATTCTTTCATCTTTAAACTTCAACAGTGTGTAAAAAATACAACCCTGAATCAGAAATCCATCATGTTACTGCAAACACAATAAATGCCCAACTTCTGCCTTTGTAATTGGCACGGAGTGTTTTTGAAATGGACAGTGACAGTGCTTTACTAATTTCCAAAATGAATTATGTAAGCATATTTTGTCCTAGACAATCAGAAAATAATTTCACGTCAAGCTCTGTGATTTAAACTGAAGTTAGTAATTATACGGCAATTTCATCCTTATCACCAAGGTATCCATATATCATTCAAGCGTGTACAGAAAGCAGTCACTCAGGCCAGCGCAAGCCAAGGCTCTGCTGGCTTCCCAGTGCCACAAAACAGGCAGAGCACACCCTGGTGGGAAGGTGAATCTGCAAGTCTTTTGCTCCAGCTCCCTGATAAAAATATGCCATAAAGGCAAAAGTGCAGATTTGCTGATGAAAATCTGCACTAACGTGGAGGTTTCTTGTCCCAGAGCTGTGCTGCTCATGCCAGCAACACTTCAGCAAATACTGATTAAAAATTTAAAAAGCTGCTATGAGGACAAGAAGTGTCATCTGCTCTGGGTGCTTTGCATGCTCACGCACTCTCTTCTCCAAGGTGCAGCTGCTGTAGGTTTTGTTTTGTTTTGTTTTGATTTGACTGCACGTTAGCTAATTACTTATGCCACTACACATTCTTATTATGGAATGGGTAAGCAATTTCTGCTAACAAATTCCAGGTACTAAAAGTCTTAAAACTATTTTCAACTCAGAAGTGCCTATTTCAGGAACAATAGGAGGAAGAAGTAAGCATCAGTATGTATCTGGAGAAAGCTCCACGCAATAGGAGATATCAGACATCTCAGGAATGCAAACATTGCTGGAGTGCTCAGACAGTAAGTGATGGGTGATTTATATTGTAGCTGGAACTGGAAGCTCCGATCAGAAGCTGAGCCTTGTAGCAGAAGGGAGCCAAGAGCTAGAAAGAACCCAGCATGAAAAGCTGTGCATGTAACCCTAAGGGGGAGCTGAGAGACTAAAATTCTGGGATTATGGAACTAGTCACATGGAAAAACTGGGGGACTCTTGATGGAAGAAGCCACTGCCACATGTTCCACTCTACAGAAAAGAAGGAGTACACAACAGCCAATAGGCAAATTATAATTTTCTTCTCCTAATGAAAGCAAACCAGTTGCAAATGTTGGTCACAAGGATATCAGCTTTTCAGTGAAGAAATGTCAAAACAGGATTTACAGCAGAGGTCATGGAGAACGATACCTTTGACTGCCAGACATATGTTCTTGGAATTAATTAGAATGAGGTAATACTAGAAAATTGCAGAACAATGTCAACCTTGTAAGAGAGGGAGAGATTCATTTGTATTCATTTAATTATAGCACCAGGTAAGAACAACCTTTTTATCTACCTTACCTCATCAAGACATCTTTCATACTGTTCTCTCTGATTTTCATTTTCCAGAGCCAGTGCTGAATTCTCTGCCTACAGTGAAATGGAATAAATAAATAAATATGTAAATTAGTCAAAGAATACCTTGTACTACATGGCAATTCATAAAAATTCTCCGGGGGCTTACTTTATGTACTTCAAGATCCAGAACAAAATGCACCACCATACAATTTATTTTTCTACTGGTTGGTATTTTTGAGTAAAACCAGAAGTGACACTCATTTCTAAGATTATTCACACCATGCATTACAATTTAGAATAATATCATTGCAGATATTCCACGTATGTCCATGATCTCATCTTGTCAGGAGCAATAGAGTTGGCAAGGAAACATAAAAGATATTGGCAGAGCTTCCCTTCCTCTCCCTTTTCTGTTTAGAGTGAACCTGCTACCTGAGAACCCCTTGGAAGCAAACAGAGGCAGCTGCAAGCACAGGAAACAAAAGACAATCTTATGTAAACTTTTAATTGTGGAGCTCTTCCTAAGCCTGGTCTGTGCAGTGGGGCAGCCCAGGGGCACTGTTCATTCTGCAGCTGATTGCTAAATCACACCTTTTAACTGAAACAGAGAAATTTATTAGTCCTTCCATCAAAAAACCAAATATTTCAAGAGTGAGAGGGATTTTACTGTATCAAAATGCAATCTTGAAGTCAGAATTTTTTTCCTCATGTATGCAATTTTAAGTATGATGTTTTCTTTACAGTAGACCCTTTCATCTATCTTTAATTTCTATTACACTCACATTTTAGCATCGTGAAAACTTCAAAATGGCAAAATCTGGTATGTAAATTACAGTAAATCAGAAGTGCTTTCCTATATATGTATTGATTTTAGCAATTCTTACAGTATGAGAAAAGGAAAATCTCTGAAGTGTGCTGCACACAGTTGCATCAGAGCAAGTTTCAACTAGTTTTCTCTTAAAAACTGAGAAACTAAAACAACATATAGAAAAATCTATGGGTAATCTATTAAAACTGGCTCTAGAAATCCCTCTGCCTCCCATGCACAGCTTCCCATCATGCAAACATAGCACCAAAATCAATGCATCCACATAATTACAACCATTATGCAATTTACAGTTCTAGTTTCATTTTAACCTTCTGTCAACCTATAAAACTTAAACAAATGCTGTTTCAAAGGAATTGTGGTTACACAGAACAACAGTCATAAATATAGTTAACATTTGTAGCTTTAGAGAAAAATTAATGTAATGCACTGTATAGAAAGATTCTGTGGGAAGATGCACATTTCTCTCTTCCTTTTTGAGTCAATGATTCAACAAAATAAGAACCTCAAAGTCCAATAAATTAATTAATTAAAAATAATTTCAAATTGACCTAAATCATCAAAATAAGATCAGGAAGGAAAAACAAACACATATAATTATCCAGCACATTGAAAGAGAGTAAAAAATAAAGCATGGCAAGAAACAAGGGCATATAGAGTTTACTTATTTAAAAGTCTAAATAAGCAACTGTACAGAATCAGTGCTTTATCTCGAGGGTACAATTAAGCCAGCAAAGGTGGTAAAATTCTCTGCATCATATTTTCTCAATGTCACCTATGAATGGGTTCAACATATGGCCATAAAGAGTCTATGGGTGATCCTGCAGAGAGCACTGTGAGATGGGGCAGCAAAAAGTGCAGATGCAGAAGTAGCAAAGTAGAATTGCAAAAGCAAAAACAACAGCAAGAAATCAGAAGCTGGAGGGTAAACAATCTCCACACTGAAGAGGCTATCATACATACTTCTGTCTGCTTTTATAGTCACAGTCTTGCTGACTGACTGGTAAAATAAAGAGAAGTATCTTACATAAAAATGTATTTCTGAGTTAAAGATTTTCAGATGTTTTTTTCTATGAATATCCCCTAAAATGCCATCCAAAACAAGTTCTTCTTACTGTTTTGAAGCAATCGTTAAAGGTTAGTCTGCAAAGACTTTAACTCACACATATTGGTAGCACCTATGGATTTAGGTTTTAATTTTAATTTTCATGAGCATAAACATAAATATATTTTGTATGATTTTATCCTAAAATAGTTTGAGCAGACTCCTCCCATACAGAACTGTGTAAAAGAACTACAATACATGTACTATATAAAGTACTCAGAGCTCCCCATCCTTTCCCCCCTCATCCTGTGGAATGCTGTAAGGGTTGTAAAATGGAAGGAAAGACTTCTTGGATCTGTTCATTGAATCTCTGATTTCAGTGACTGATTCCTTTACAAACAGGCTACAAAAATTAGGAAATCTAAAAGCATTATAAATAAATGCTACATTTCATCTCTTATCAAGCCACAGCGGAAACATCTGTATGATAAAACCTGTTCTCACACCACTGGCTTTGAAAGTGCAGTGAAAGGATGTAATGCAGTCAATGTTAGCTTGACTTCTGTGCTTCTTGATTGCCGAGCAAATCATGACCATTTATTTGGCATTTTTGTAATGAGGACTGGACTAGAAGGGAACACTTGACTGATTTTGCTTGAGAATCTGTGCCAGTTCCCACAACATGGGAAAACCAGCACTTGATATACTAAATCACTCTATACTGCAACTGAATACTTGATAATAATCCTCATTCCCCCAAAAGTATTCATTTGGAAAATTTGTAATAGCACTTGTGGTCTCAAAACCCTGCCTCCTAATCCAAACCTTCATTTATTTAACAGAAACCACTGGGGTTTGATGTTACTGTAAAGCTGCCCAATTTTTGCTCAGAGGGATCTGACTGCCTCCCATATTGCATATTCTGGGCATCTTTTGCCAGTTAAGCAAAGAAGGTATCCTTAAAGGAAACCACTATTGAATTTATTTCTGTTTTTATTTCCAGGCCATACTTACAGAAGGCTAAGCCATAGTAAGAAGCCTTCACTTGAAAGCAGCTTGAAACCACCTGAAATCCATTGCACACTTGCAGGCACCTGGGGCAGTGCCAGCACTGCCCCCCAGTGCAACCACTAATCCCATCCACACCCTGGCAGGGGTCTCTGCAGGAAAAATCCAGCTTGCTGAGAACAGTATATAGATATCAACTGATTTCTAGAGTGATTTTTAGTTTTAGGCATAGCTGTCCTCTAGGAGCTTATGTATATTTTATGTTACACACAGAAATGAGCCACCTCTGTCCCTCAGCCCAGCAAACTGCTGCACACAAGGAGCATTCAGTGCCTGCCACAGGCACACATGTTGGTTCTTGGGGGAACAGCTCTCAAAGCACAGCATCATTCAGTCAGCCAGAAGCAACTATGGCATAACTTAGACCTAAATGAAACATTCAAGGATCCTAAAATGTCAAAACAGAGGCCTTTCCTAGTTCTGAATTGGGAGAAAGTATTTTGCACAACAGTGTCTCCAAACACTGGAAGATTTAAGAACTTCAGTCATGACTCGGATAATGCTAAATAGCCCTCACCTTTCCTAAATTAGAGACAACACAGTTCTGTGAGACTGAGCTTATGGAAAACCAATTTAAAAGGCAAAACTTTAGACTACTTCAACAAAACAGAGGATGCCTCATATTGATGTAATTGCTAAGATACAGTCATTATGAGAGACTTTGTCAACTCTGATTTTAATTTCTTTCTCAGGATGAAAAACATAGCCCTAATAAAGCTAAAAGTTGTCTTTGGGTCAGCTAATAGGTTTCTTTCTCTTTCACAGATGTTGAAGAATAGTCTGTTCTCTCCTGCAAGGCAGCTGTTTTCATGGCTTAAAAGTTAATAAAAGACTACACACCTGATGCTTCAATAGACAATCTTCGCTTTCATAATCACAATGAAATTAATTAAAATAGAACACATGAATAAAAGGGAATCACATAGAAGAAAATTTTCCTTAGTCAACCATTGTAGAGTTGAGACAAAAGGATGGGATGAGGCAGAGAAAAGAAAGCAGAGAGGAGCACATATTTTGCAATAAGGGGAGATCAGAATCATAGAATGGTTTGGATCAGAAAGGACCTTTAAAAATCATCTAGTCATGGGCAAGAGATGAAGGTCTAAAGGTTGTACATCTAGTTAGCAGCTCAACATGCTCTGAAGGTATCATCAATAAAGGTCAAGAGGAACAAAGTTATGACAGTGAACTTTAAAATCCCTGACAGGATGCTACAACACAGTTACCATGATCACTTCTTTGTTATTCATACTAAACCATTTGTCCATTTATAGAAAGCTTTATTGATTTACACAGACACTCATTTGTCATGCCCAGTGCAGTGCATTAATAGCTGTCCAAGCACTTCAAATGTACTCAGCAATTTTTTCCTGCTTTCAGCCTCTGACTTGGTACACTTTTGTGGTCACAGCTTCATACAGTGCACCTGAGAGGTCAAAACCTGTAGCTGGCAAAATCAGTAATGCTGTTGCACTTTTTCTTTAGATCCTTAGAGCACTTTTTGGTAAGCTGCTGTTCTAGGAAGAGTTTACCACATGAACTATTACTGTGTCTTTGGCCACAGGAAACTTTTTGTTTTATTCTGCCCTCGTTATGCAGAAAGTCCTTCGAAAGACTAATCCAACAAATTGTCAGAGAAAAGTTATGCTGGTCAGAAGTACTGAAAATTACATCTGTGCTTTTAAAACAACATAACTGTGGCAACAAAAGCCTTAATTTAATTCTAGCACTGTAAAAGCATTTCCACTGGCCACTTTCCAGTGCCTTTCACATTGCTATGGTTTGCTCTTTTCTAGGAGTAAAAAGGAAACTGCACCTCAGGACCAACGAAAAGCAGCCCAAGGCCTGTGCAGCTGCATATGGTGTTTTACTAATTATTGATGAGCAGATTCATGTGTTTAAACATGAATTAACAGCAGAAATTATGTAGCAGATTTAAAATTTGTGACAATTTCATGCTGCCACAGATCAGAACACAGAGCTTGCTCATTTATCTGCAGACTTCCAGCAGATTGCAGGGAGGACTCCCACCCAGGGTCCTGGACAGGACACAACCCCAGAGATCTTTTCCTGTCTGTCGAGTGTTTCCCAGTTCACACAAAAAGGAATAGCAGGTGTTCAACCTAAATGATGAAGCATTCCTTTAGGAAGAAGGGTATACCTAAATTTAATCCTTCAAATCTACTTACATTGGATAAATGTATGAACTTCAGGAGCTGAATCAAACAAACCAAAACCAAATAGGATTCATACATTGCTGATGAGACTGTGTCTTAAAAAATGACTAAAGCAACGCTCATATCTCTGTGAAAATACCTTTTTTTTTTTTTCAGGAGTTGGGGCTGAAAATTTTCAACTGGTTCAAGAACAGTAATATTTGTCTTTTTTTTCTTTTTATTTACTCTGAAGTAGTTAAGAATGACAAGCCTTTAACACCTTCAACATTTTCCCTTCTGACATGACAAAAGTGTTTGGAGTTGACATTTTAAAGAGAAGGTTAGGAATAGATCTAGCAAAACAAACTGCATTATAAGCACAGGCTTATCTTCAAGCAAATAAATATCTAGGTTACTAACAGGTATATCAATAATAGTGTTGTAGGTTTACCTGCATGCAAATTGTAGAAAATAGCAAATTCTACCAGTATTTACAGAGATAATAATAGACTTACAATATATCCACTGGTAAAGCAATGTCAATACAGGCCTTTGAACAGAGTAAAATTATGAAGGATGTCTTTTTCAGCTCCAAAATTCTTTCAAATGATCACAATATAAAACATTTTTGAGGGTGAGGAGTAAAAGAGGCCTAAATAAGCAGGGACAGGCAACATAAAGCTCTATTTCCTAAAGTTAAACACATACATATGTGGTCTATGTAATGCAGATACACTTGATAAAGCACAGAAGTCCAAGTATGGAGAGCCAACAGTCACAGCAAGACTTCCACCCTTTTCCTCCTGGGAAGGAAGGAAGGAAGGAAGGAAGGAAGCTCTGTGATGCCCACACTGCCCTACAGCAGCACTGACTAGGGCAGTCAGGGAGCAGGAATGCTGAAACTCAGCCACCTTCCCCAGGACTGTTCCCACTGTTCTAAAAGCACAGAATTGTGCAGCATCTGGGCACCACATTACAGGCCATGATGCCACCACACAAATGGAAGTCATAAGCAGAATTTTTATGCAAGAAACTTTGTGTGTGTTGTGAAATTTGTTTATTTTGTTATTTTCCAATATTTACACTCAGTGATCCATTCCCTTGCAAACTGTGAACGAGAGGCAGCTGTTCCATCTCATTGTTTTTTTCCTCCCTCTTGTTTTAAGTGATTTGTTCTCTTATGGAACTGTTCTCCTTAAGAACTGAGAGCATTTCACTCTGGCAGACCTACTGTCCTTCCCCATGTAATATTAACAGGCAGTTTTTTCCTCTATGAAAGAATTAAAATTCCTGGTCCATTAAGAAAAGTATGAGATCCCCAAATTGCAAGTGATACTGAGGTTCCTACAATTAGCACAGGCAGATAAAGGCAAGAAGTGTGGACCTGATTAATCTGAAACAACATTTTGTGTTAAATATCAACAAGTATGTAACACATCCATAAGTATCTTTACATTGAAAACTCTTATATGAATTGATCATATCACATTTAGTTACTTGCATTTGTTTCAATTTTTTTTGCAAAGGCAAATTCTAATCCTTTGAAAGAATAATTGTTTGAAATAATAATAATTTGAAATTAGTAAAGACCAATTGAAACCCACTGACTATCTGTACCTCCAACACTGAAGCTCAATAAAAACCAGTGCAGTCACTTTCAAAGAAAATATTTGCTTTGCTTTGAATGGAAACATTTTGGAGAACATTTTTATCAAATTTAGGAGGGACATTAAAACCAGCAACAAAATTTTGGCTTCTGAAATGATACACATGGCAACTTCTTTTTCAAAAGTTTAAAAAAGGTGGGGTTTCTTTTTCAGGGTTTTTTAAATTCAGATCTTGAGGAAAACTCACATATTTTAGGAAGTTTTTCAAGCAATCAGAAAGGCCACGCCAGAATTTACTGTGAATGAGTCATCCTTCAAAGCTTTGCAATTTTGACCATGAGCTTACTGACACAGTGACAGTTTTGTACATTCTGTGATTCCATTATCCACATCTCCCTAACTGGCATACCCAGCTTCAAGGTTCATTTAATTTGGAGTTTGAAAAGAATAGGGTATTTCAGACCTCTGCATGAAAATTAATCATTGGGCAACTTTATTCCAACAGAAATTTCTTCTTATTTTCCCCCACTTGTCTTGCTGATGTGTTCATAGCAAATACAGGCAATATTCCTACTAATTCTCGGCACTGAGAAGTGGGTATGGAAAAAGAAGACCAAGGGCCAAACTGTCTTTACAGAACATACCTCAATATCTAAATATAGAAATAAGTCACAAAGGCCTTAAGCTCATTTTCTTCAAAAGTCAAAATTGAAGAATTTATATATTTCTTTTAGCAAAATTTAATTTGCCTTTTCAAATTTTGGCAGATCACACTAAACTATTAAATCCAGGAACAGAATATAATTAGGATTGTCTCCTGTGGGAAGGACCTCGCGGAGAGCAGGGGAAGGACTCCTCTCTCTGAGCAGAAAACAACCTGTGCTGAACTGACTGTAACCCCAATTCCCATTTCCCTGTGCCACTGCGGGGGGAGGAAGTAGAACTTGCAAAGAGGGAGGGGTGGGGGGAAGGTGTTTTTAAGATTTAATTTACTTCTCATTCTCCTGCTCCAATTCTGTTAGTAATGAATTGAATTAATATCCCCACTTTGAGTATATTTTGCCCGTGATGGAGATCAGAAAGTGACCTCACCTGGTCCCCAACTCATGAATCCTTTGTTGCATTTTCTCTGCTCTGCCCAGTTGCAGGGGGGAGTGAGAGAGTGGTTTTGGTGGGGACCTGCCATCCAGCCAGGGTTAACCCTCTCTATATATGTGTAGATTACGGAATTTTTTAATTTCAAGCAATTCTATCTACCAAGAGCAGTTCCTCTCCTTCAAAGTAGCTTTTATTTATTTTTAATACCATTGGAATGAAAATAACATATCATTTTATAGGTCAATGCAGAAAAAGGTTTTAATGCTGGAAGAGGTACTTTCAGGCTGTTCCATGAACCCCAACTGAAGGACTGCTGTTGAATTATAGTAAACACTTCAAATTTGGAGCTAAATTTGGCATTGTCTTCAAGGAACACCAACACCAACCTCCTTCCCACTCACCCATTCCCCTCCCCCAGGGAAATTAAGCAACTGACTGTGCTCATGGGGGCTGATGGTAGAAAGATTCAGAGCTTTACTGCATTCCTGCTTTTTCCCCTATGTGTCATTTAATGTATAATCAACAACACAATTGTATCCCATATCCAATTATTTTGGAGCTCACTGAAAGGTAATAAAACAGATGTTTTGCTATGTCTTCAGAGAAAGTGGGTGCTAAATACTTATCAACAAATATTTTTTCCTAATTATTTATCCTAAGTTTTTTCATTTAGTTCAAATAAAAGCAATTATGAAATAAAAGGGTTCGAAAATGACAGTCTGGAACACACTGATCCCCTTATACCTAAATGTCACATTCACTGGCTGTGTGATGGGAAACTGATATCAGTTCTCTGCTATCCAAGGGGGATAATACTTTTTTTTCTTCTCACAGGAAATATGTAAGATTTTTTATGAAAGGGAAAAAATACACAACTGGTTTTCCATTTTAAAAATTGTTATTTGAATACTGAGAAAAATAATGACTTTTCTTTGCTAAACTATGCAACAGATTTAAAATATTATGTGATGTTATAATTGATGCTGTCACAAAGTATTTTAAAACATAATAAAATATAAAATGTACTATTTCCTTTCTCC
Source organism: Pithys albifrons albifrons (assembly GCF_047495875.1). Lineage (NCBI taxonomy): Eukaryota > Metazoa > Chordata > Aves > Passeriformes > Thamnophilidae > Pithys > Pithys albifrons. Next base: position 7,640,714 of record NC_092465.1, on the reverse strand, counting down.
TATGCTGAATCATTTTATTCTATTCCTTTATAGGCATCAAGTTAAAAGGTTTCCACTATAATAAGCTATTAATGTCACCTGTTTCACAGTTCCTAACATAAATTTATAACAAGTTTCTCTGTTTTAACTACAGGGGAGCACTGAGTTATTTCTGAAGGCAATGTTTCCTGCAATTTCACTCTCTTCATCAGAAGTCACACGTAAGTCAACTGCCCCAGGTATTTCAAAATGAACTTCTTTTGATGGTTTCAGTTATTTCTCTCCCTCCCAGCTCACGGGTGTGAAGCCAAGTGGAGCAGGACAGGTAGGGAGAGGATCAAATGCCATATAATGTGCAGCAATTGTTTTGTAGCCAATAGCTAACTCCTAATAACTGAATCACAAAATTACTGCTCATTTCCTGCTAACTGAAATGAAACTCTATTTGCAAACATCACCTTGTTTCTCCCGGGAGCTCTGAACATTTTTCTCTTCTGTTTTTATAGGCACAGTAAGTAGCAGGCAGTGCCCCTCGCTCCACACAGCGATACTTGGTACATTGGTTTCTGCACTGACATTTGTTAAATTGAAAGTTCTGATCCATTTAATCTTTAATCTTTTAGGGTGGAGGAGTGAATTTCCAGAGCAATTTCATTTGGCCCAAAAGAACAACAACTCAGACCCCAAATTCTGTCTTTCAAAAGCTTCAAGAGTTTGGAGTTTTGCCTGTTTATTCTGCCCCGTGCAGACTGTGCTCACTTCAGGATGGATGCCGAGGGATGAGGATCCCTTGGAACCTGATGTGGCAGCACCTGACTGAGATCCTAACTAGTGATATCAAATATCTCCTATTGTGCTGGCTGACCTCAGGTCCATTTACATCAGCATTTCAGCAGTGAGTGTCCTGCTTTCAAGTAATTTTTCTGATAATTGCACTGACCAGACCACAGGTCACAATGTGGTGAGGCCTTGGAGACAACGGACTGGGTTTCTTTTACATGAAATGGGAAGAGGAACTCCAACTGCTGCTTGCTGAGCTCCCTAGAGCTCAGTCAAAGGGAGCTCCCCAAACTGTGCTCAATACAGGTGTCAGGTCCTCAGCACAACACCTTGGCTCTGAGGGTCTGCTCCTGTTATGCTGCTCCTAAGTTGGTCATATAATTATAACAGGCTACCTTCCTAAATTAATAGGAATGGACCTAAGGAAGTCAACGTCCAGGAAGACTCCCGTAACACCAAAGTAGAAGAGAGGCCTGTTGGAAAGACTTTCTTCTACCCAACAGTGATATGCCAGAGGCACTTTTCTATTTGGATAATTTTATAGCTTTGTGCTTTTATGAAAATAGAAAACATGACTCTGTACAGAAACATATAAACTCAAGCCAGCTACATGAAAAGTAAATTCTATTGTAATTATATATTCTTAAATGCTATTGTGTGTTTATTAAATACTTCCTCAATTATTTACTTAACCTTGCTCTTCAGCATACACAATTTATCTCAGATTTTGTTCTTTGTACTTACATTTGTTGGTAAATTACATCCCTGGGGGGTCCAAGGAAAGCCTTAGGCTACACACTTTGGGAGAATGTAGCAAACTGCAGAAGTTCTTGAACAAACAAGCTTTGGCTGAGAACAGGCTCATATGGCACATACATTAAGTCAAAGCTGATGGCATTCAGTGGTGCCCCAGTAAGAAGCTCGGGTGTGAAAAGAACAGCAGTAGCAGTAACCCAAGAGCCTGACTCTGATCTGCAGAATGAGCCAAATTCACACCACACTTAAGTAAGCCCAATTCAAGTGCAGCCACTGGAGCTGCACCCACCTTCACATGCTCAATTTTGATGGCCAAACACAATATCACTAGGATTAAGGATGAGGAAATGTTGCTGGTATCTTATTCCATGCTCCCATTCATGAGCTGAGTGAATAATCAATTGGCCTAAAGGGAAAATGAAAAGAGCAAAACCAAATCGATGTATGAAATACTATGCAGTGCCATATACACCTAGAATTGATCTCACTGATGGTCTCTCAGACTGGCCTGGGATTGGGATTAATTCCTGCCTGGCAGATGCCACTAGCAAGGCAAACTGCTTGTGTAAAAACACAAGAAATTCTCACCTCTCATTTCTACTCAATGTCTCTGTGAAAAATAAGAGTTTTTACCTAGTACTAGCAAAGTTCTTCTTTTACAATGAACTAAGAATACCTGTTTTTACCAACCTAATTGGGTAAAATTTTGAATAGGGGTCACTGCAAAGGGCAAATATTTGAGAAAAAGAGCACAAAGACGACCATCTCTGGTCTGAAAAAAACCTCATATTGTGCCACAGCAAGTGGAGCCAAGAGGAAGACACATTGTTCCTTAGAAGTGAAGTTATGTCAATAGCCTCTACAAAGATCTGCTAAAGCTGGCTCAGGTTGCTCAAGCATTGTTCTGCTGGAGCCAATACTCTGATTTTAAAGAAGAACTAATTAGTTCAAGTGAAAACTATTCCATGCAGCTACATTGCTTCTGTTACCTGAAGTACCTTGCATGGCAGGGCACTATATGAAAAGACTCTCACCTTAACAGAATCAAATTTATGTATGTATGTAACAGCTATGTCTGCATAGCACTGGGAAGACACTGCAATGTCTAACAAAATGAATAATGATACAGATCAGATTTAAGGTTACAGAAAGAACACTAATTGCTTATTTAAAAAAGAGAATATTAAGACAGTCATTATGGGTAAGAGCAGGTGACGTATAATGACATCAAAAGTGATACAGGACTGAAGGAAATTATGGAGAAGGAGGCAACAGGTTTTCCTCTGGCACATATCTAAGGTCTAAAGAAGCAAACTCTGTAAGGCTCAAAATAAAGTGTTATTGAAGGCAAGTGAGGAGGATCATCAGCTGTTTCAGGTACATGACCTCTTCACTGAAAAACCCATCTCCACTCATTTCCAGCTTACCACTGTTAAGAGAAATGCTAAACAAGTATTTCAGCAGGGGAGAATATTTCAACTTCTGTTTAAACACACAACAGCCTCACATAATGCACAACCCTCAAATCTGTTTCTTAGCTGACCTGAAACTGCTGCTTCAATAACTTTAGAGGGGATTTCACCTAGCAACTTAACCAATATGTAAGTACTTTTCTTCTTACAGCATAACAAAAAGCTGAATAAAACCTGCAGGTCTTACTTGCTTCCTCTATTTAAAAAACCTTTTTCCTAAAGAACCTCAACATTGAGACCCACAGTTCTTAAAATCAGAAGGATTTTTCTGGAGAAACAGACCACTTGACTGAAGACAAGGAGGAAACCTGAAGGCTTATTAAAGGGAAAGAGCAGTAATTACCAAATGAGTACTTCTGTTCTCCTAAATGATTTCCAAGTCCTGGCCTTGTCTGAGTACTCACAACCCAGAAGGAGAACAGGAAAATCCATGAATCAGAAGATGAATGAGCACTGTCACCACACATGATGGAAGGCCAGCATGGATCACAAGTATTCCTGTGGGAAGGCAGGAATCTCTGCCCTCTAGATGGCATTATGTGCCTGTATATCCCAGATGGAACTGGAGAGCCCTGCCAGGCAACCTCACCGTGTCTCCACCTCCACAGGAAACATGGGCCCATCCATCAAACAGATCAGATGGCAGCTCCTGGACTCGGTGGGAAGGTGCCAGCTGCACAAAGCTGCAGGGCAGGGCAGGGCTGGCCTGGGCACAGCCTGCCTGAGCTGTCTGACATGGGAAGCACAGGAACGGTGCTCAACCTGATGGAAAAGAATGGAGGACCTCTCTGACCCCTTATGGGGAAAGGCAACTTACAACTGGAAGGGATGAGCAATATGGAAAACATAAAATAAAAAACCCCAAACAATAACACAGGAAGAAAGATTGTTGTTATGATAAAACAAATCTTTCCTTCTCCTTGGCATTTATTAGTACTGCAGATTAAAAAGTGCATGTAGGTATTTATGTCCACAGATATAAGGTTATACTGTACTCATGTACAGCTGTTTGGGAAAGACACTGAAACTAAATACTAAGAGTGAGTAATCAGGTATCTACAGAACCATCAGCAAAAATCAGTAACTAATCTTAAAATCTGTGCTTGTCATCATGACAGATTAAGCTGTGGACTCTCAATTTAACTCCATAATAAAGCCAGTAAATACTGAATTTCAAGAGTATGTTAATCATAGACTTCACATGTCTAGTTAAACATTTCAAAACATAGAAGCCAAGATCCTTACATGCTAGAAGTCAGTTCAGCTCCATTAATTCTAGTGTGTGAATGGAAGTATACCTGCCTAAAATCCCTGCTATAATCTCCAATGCTGTATTTCTACAAGATGAACTAAAAAGAAATCACTACCAAATTAAGAAAAAGTAAATCACCCTACAGGTCTCATCACTGTTCCAGTATTTTCCAAGGTCAGTAAAGAGAAATTAAAAGAAAAAGTATTTTATTAGGTAAGAGTTGTATGGGATTCAGCTCTAACAGCTGAGATAAATTATTTGAGATTTCCTATGCAGCCAGTTGAGACTATCCACAGAATATTGAAAATTTAAAAATAATATTAGTTTGAAAAGAACTGCAACTATTTCTTTAGTTTATGAACTGTAGAATTGTCATTACTCTCAGCCAAATTGCATGCATTAGTATGTAAATTAAGAATACAAGGTGTGATTCTAAAATCTCTGTCACACAGAATCTTTCCCCTGAAGCAAATGCCACTGTGAGAATTGAGGAGCTCACAGAATAGGCTTGTGTAGAGCTGGGCCCAGAGCTCACAGCTGAGAGAAACTATTTAAAAACACTACTGAGTCTCACTCTCAGAAATGATAGATGTGTTGGGATAAACACAGTCACCTAGATCTATAACACAGCATCAGAAAATCTCATTTCATTCAGCAGGGAGAGGGAATTTTCAATTGCACCACATGCCTGATCACTAAAAAAGGGAAGTTACATTATCTACTGACTACCTGCAAGAAGGCACTACACATGGAAAGAAGGGCACTGAAAAAATATCATTAAATTATAAAAGGCAGACTGAAATAGTAGATTCCTTCAATGCAACCTAGCAAGGACTCTTTGCAGAATACAGTTAACATTCATTTCAATAGAGAAAATCTGACAGGTTTAATAAAACTGGGATGATTTTCCTTGACTTCTGTGGCTCCCCTTTTCTTCACCGCCGACACCTTTTCCTTAGACCTTCTGGCACCAGATCATTATTCTCGTAGCCATATTCAATACTTTGAGCTACCTAAAGACCCTCTGTTATGTCAGTCAAGGAAATACCATAGAGCTTTCTCTGTGGTGCATAACTCCAGGAAAAGAGACATTGGACTAGAACTTGGAGTATCAAATAAACTGCTTCTACAATTAATATTTTTAATTACATTCGGCTGTGCTAAAATGAACATTAAATGCTTATCTACGTTCTCATTTTTTGTGAGAAATTCCAGATCTCAAAACACTCTCTAGAGGATCCTATAATTTTACAACTGCATGCACCATAATTTAGGAAAAAAATCAACACTTTAGGTGCACTAAAGGATATTCTAAGCAGTATCTTGACTAAAATATTAATGTGAAGTAAATAATTGCATATAAGACATTTTTTTCAACTGGGAAGATGTTGGATTCACTGCCCTGAAAAAGGGCATTTTATATCATTCTAGCTTGAGAATGAACAAATCAGGAACAGCGTAAGTTACTCACTGCCTTTCCAATGCCTTGTACCTCACTGGGATACACTGATATGTGCGATAAGAGCACTGAATTATCTGAAGATAGAAAGTGAGTAACTTTCATTAAAAGCTGAGTTTACTGCATGAGCAGAGTACAGGCAAAAAAATCTGAAAGGCAGCAAAATTCCCTTTATACACTTAGTTGATGGGGTATGACACATTGGCACACATAAAACAATTAAACACAGTTTTATGACATAACAGAGTAGTAATATTAGTTGGAGCATATTCTTTTGAGCACTTGGCTGAATTAGCAAATTTCAATAGATTTCTGCTTTGTGGGTATCTCATAGTAGAAAACAGCGAGTAAATCTGAAAGTTTTTCCTTTCCAACATGTGCCAAAGACTCAGAAGCTCTACATGTTGTGACCCAAAACATGTAACTTCTGAACCACTTCTGCCGTGCATCATAGGAGAAGCAATTCAATATTCTTTTGTTTTCCCTAGACTTAGAAAATAAAACTCTACCAGCTGTTACTCAGACTAAAATTCCCAGGAGGCACCACGGTTGACTTTCAAAAAATATTAAGCTTTCATTGAACTGAATAGTGAGAAAAATGCAGATATGCATGGCTTTCTCCATACTTCTTTCACTACTCATGGAGACAACAAGTTAATGCACAGTAATTTATATTGAGGCACTCTCCCATTTCAGGAGATGGAGCTGTTTGGTGGAACAGTGGATCTGCAGTTTCCCTCTAATGATAGCAGCCAATGGTTACAGCAATGACAAACAGAGTAAATCTGAACAGCTCCTCTTACATCCAGCGGGCAGAGCTATTTTCAACATCTCTGTGTAAATTCATATCCCTACTAGATCATCTTGATTTTTCCATGCCAAAGAAGAAATTGCCATGAATTTCAAGTGGCTTAGGAAAAAAAGAAAAAAAGGTAAAAGGAGAGAGAAAACTAGAAAGATTAATATTTTACACGTCTGCAAGAAATACATTCTCTGCTCTTAAATACTCCCCATATACCAACTGCATTGAACTGTCTGCTCAGAAGAGGTTTCTATTAGTCTTCATCTATATGAGGATATTATTTCCATTAACATCCCAATTGATAAGGTGCATCAAACACTGAAATCTACCCAGGATCTGTGCCAACTGTGGAGCATGGAACTTTACATCCTTATGAGCAGTTTGTAGGATGGATGGAAAAGCCATAGTGGGAGATGTGGACAGCAGGAGTACATGAGCTGGCAGGAGGGAGGTACAAACATCTGGGAAAGATGCAGCAGCAGGTGAGGGCAGACAGCATAGAGGAAAGTACCCCAGAGCATAAAGGGAAGGAGAAATAGGGAGCAGCCAGGAGATTCATTTCCCAAACACTAAGAACAACTGAGCCAATGAGGACCTACAGCAAATGAGTTCAAGCAGCAACAGATTATACAATATATTCAGCTTGATAGTACTTGTTTGGTTTTAATTTAAAATTTACTCAGCTATTGGAAAGCTAAAACAGTTTGCCAATACTATTATCTGGAAAGGACTGGAATAAACTGGGCTGTTTTTGAAATCAGTGATGCAAGTCAGTGCTGATTCATTATCAGCCACTGTGTAAGTTTGGAAATAAGACTTTCCGTGCCTCATTGTCTGCTATGAAAAACAAAAGAGTTCTTAGGCACAGTTTAGAAAACTAATTACAAAAGCCTCCTACTGAAAAGACTTAAAAGTAAAAAAATCCAATAATTAGAATTAAGCAGGTTGGCCTTTGGTGACTGATCAGCATAATGAACCTAGTTATGTGGATGGCCAAGGCATTGGGCTAAGAAGAGGCTTCTTGCTGAATCAGATTAAATACATTGGATGGAACAAGACTGGTTGCTACAAAATATTTATAATGTTGCTAAAAAATATCTTAAAGTTTCACCATTTTACTATGCATCTAAATCAAGTAATTCAAATTTCCTATACACCAGAAAAGAGGTTGACTTTCCATACATTGGAAGTCCTTCCTCAATGACTTTCAGAAACTCAGGCTCTTTGCCCCTGCATACTGTGTGTTTCTTTCCATGGAAAACAAAATATTTATCAGTTTTCTTACCACTGTACATTGCAGCACATGGAAAATAAGAAGACAAACAAAAACCCCAAAACAACCCACCAACCTAAACACAAAACAACCCTGCCCTAAAAAACAGAGAAAAAAAAAGTAGCAAAATAAAAGCCACCAGCATCCCACTCAAAGTTATCTTGATCCACTCAGAGAAATTTTGTACCCTTCTCATAGTTCTTTTTTATAGTTCATAGTTCATTGCTATCATGTCTTTCTTCCTCTGCAGGGTAGTAAAAACATAATATCGGAAATACTTGACATACTTCCTCATTTGTTTAATGGTGATGATACAAGGGAAATTACCCCTCTAATATATTTGAACATTTAGCTTATTATCCTGAGTGAGTTTTCTCCTAAAGCTCAATTTCTTAAAACAAAACACCTCTTTTTATGATGAACTGCAAAGGGCAAGAGGGCAAAATCCCTTAATTAAAATGAGAGTGGTTTCGTGCCTCTCCCCCAGCAGCCACAGCTTCAGCTGCAGCTCAGTTTGCTGAAACTTTCATTGAGCCTCACTCGGCCGCAAGCAATGAGATTTTCACACATGAATTAGGCTTTTCATTTGATAACTCCAAGGTTACAATTTAATGCTACCCCAGCGGCTGCTGTTTGGGGGAAAATGCAAGGCTGAGAGCAGCCCTTAGTCAGTACTTTTTTGAGGCCAACAGAATTCATGCCCACTGCAGAGAGCGAAGGGGACGCTCGGCAAAACGGGGGAACCACTTCTTTGTTGACAATGTTTCTTTTAATGTGAATGTAAAACACTGTGGGTTTAGCAAGGTGTTAGTTGTGCACTGCCACAGGCTGTGGTGGGTAAATCGTCTGTCTACAGATGTGCTACCAAGGCACAAACAGATTGGACTGAGGATGCTGAGGATGCAGGACATCTGCAGCTGAGATGGGAACTGAATCCCATCTTCTTGAGCCTTCATCCAAAGTCTAATCACGCTCCCCTCTCTTCTTGAGCAATTGAGGAGACATGAAGCATATGAAAGTAGGTAACACCCTCAAGAAAACTTGGGCATCTTACAGAATCCCTATTTTACTGCCAAAGCAAAGCATTGTCCAATACAACCTGCATTAGGTACTCTTTGGTCATTTAGTCTGGAGCAATCCCACCTTCTTCATAATCAACCAAAAGCAAACACTTTCTAAGAAAGTTACACTAATTCAGTTGCCAAGAAGGAAGTCCAAAAGAGATGGAATGTTTCAGAGTCAGACATAGTTAATTCATACTGAATTATCCTCACTGCAGAAATGTCTGTGCAAATGACAGACCTTAATAAGCCTTCAAAGCTCACACAGTATTTATCACTGATTAAATTTTTAAAATCAAAGTAACTATGGCTTTTACAGACATGTTTACATTAAGGCTGACATTAATGCTGTATATCAGTTCAAATCACTTGCAGCAATTATGCAGGTGCTCGGGCAGCCTGTATTTTAGTCATTTTGAGGGTAAATTGAGGCAGAGAATCCACAGCTCCATACTGGATAACAAAGCCCTGGGACAGTCTTAAGGCCTTTACAGACACTGTTTTTCTGATATAGAATATTGTTAAAGCTTTCCTCTGTGGACTGTAAATGTGTAAACTGTTTTTGCTGGAAACAAGAAATAGTAGACAATCTTGCAATGAGAGTCCATGTAACACCTAACATACCCAGGAGAGCAAATTAAGGTTTGGTGAAAAATTTCCAACTTGTATGTATATGACTCTGCAAATATAACATTATTGTTTTACTGTAATTTTGTATACACCTACACAGGCCTGATATTGCTGGATGGGGGCTGATGAATGTCCAGAATAAATTATATTTTTTTGTGCATTTCTGGTTACAATTAAAAAAAAATTGCAATTCCTGTGGTGAAGAAAGTAGATTAACAAAATGAAATTTCACCACAGAGTTCATGCTATGCACCATATGTCATTAATATTTCATTTTTGCAGCACTCCAAATACACAGAGAAGTTATCAGAGAATGGTTTTTTTTTCTTTTTAAGAGTTAGAAGGCATTTGATCATAACTGCTCAAGTAAATTAAATGGCATTTCAAGAGCAGCCAAGTAAAAATGCTGAAGGCACAAAGGAGTTTTGATACCCAGGAAATCACAATTAATTTCAACTACATAAAATGGGATAGAAGATGGTACGAACCATTTGCTATTTGTCATCTCTTTCATTTGATTAGGAATGTATGGTATTTATCAGTCAGTAGAGCAGAAATAGAATTTGCTGTAAATGATAAAGGATGTAAAAAACTTATAAGTAAAAGGAGCAATGGGAGAGTATGTGTAGATATCTCTTATCAAAGCATATGATAGCTTTCACTTGAGCTGACTACAAACATACTTTATTATACTGATTTCTATTGTTCAGTGAAAAATTTTCTAGATTAAACAGAAGTTAATAAAATCTAAAGGGTTTTAATGAAATTCATTTGGCAATGCATTTGACAGCACCCAAATATAAGAAAAAAAGAAGAAATATTAAAGACAACTTCCACAATATGGAAGGCATTAAAGAAAGTTTTCAGTGAAAATGAAGCCTCACCTCTTTTTTTATTCTTAGATTTGATAATTTCCTGGTCCAGATCCAACACAACAGGATGACTACAGCTTTTGTCACAAAGCCAGAAATTCCTGAAGAGTAATTCTACAATGTTCTAACAGACAAGGCTACAGCTTTTCATGAGCTACACTTGAGTAACAAATAAACCAATAGGAAGAGATATCAAAAGCTTTCATACCAGGGCTGATATTAATGAAATTATATTAATAGGCACTAATGGATTAGGTGCCACAATATCACTTTTACTTTTAGTAGCTTCTGTTTACAGGCATTCTTCAGATTCTAGAGGGCACAGATGAGGATCATCTTTAGTAAGCACTTTATTAGCATTTCTGATATTATTAATTGTGTATGACACAGTAACATCTAATCATGTAAAGTAAGATTAAAGATCCTGACGCCCATAGCACAGGAATTAACAAACAGTAATTTTTTGTTCCTTTCTCTAAAGACTAATAATATATTTAGAATAATTACTCTGAAAATATTAAAGAATTAGAACTGCTAATTGCATATAACTTTAAAAATATGTGCCTTAATTAATAAACCATATAGTCTTTGACACAGCAATTTATGCTCTTTAAAAGAAAAATAAAGTGCAAAATATGTAACATTAAACAACAGACAATTAATGACACTTTGTTTTGATTACATTGGATCACAATTAATGTTGGCTCTGCAGTTCATCTTTCTGCTTTGACAGCTCCTTAGACTCCTTAATGTAGATTAATTCTTGGAGCACTGGCATTTGCTAACATGTGGTTTTGAACATGCCACTGCACAGGCAGCGAGGAGGCCTCTTCCCTGTCCTCCCTGAACCAGATCCTGCCTGTCCTTAGTGCTGCCTTTTGTATCTGGGCAATTTGCCATAACTGATAAAGGCTGTGACATTATTGAACACCTTCCTACCAACTGTGGACATAAAGAACTGCAAATGTCATGCAGACTGATGAGGAGTGAGGCAAAGCAAATAGAAATTATGCATTTTTGAAATAAAAGATCACAAGGAACCTGCAGTCACTCTCCATCAACAGATAAAGCAGGACTATAGTAAACTGTACGTGAGTTTGGTGGCCTTTGAAAACTCGTAGCATGTGGGTTTTCCCCAGGGAAAAATTAGTTATTTAACATTGCATGTGTTTATTTTACAAAGAGTTAAGCCTCTAAAGTAAAGTTGCAGAGACTGCCTATACCTTTTGAATTTCAGATTCTGTACTTACATCCAAACATGATTATAACTGCTTATGGTTTACTTTTATCTAAGTTAGCCCTGAAGAAAAAAAGAATTTTTGTCCAAAATGAAATCTGATCCGAGGACAACCCAACACAAAAATTATCTTGTGAAAGAGCATACACACTAAACCAAAAATGAACAGATCCAGTGATGAATCTTTCTTTATCAATACCCTACATAGGCAAAATGTCACCAAGATCATTCTAAGAAATTCATTAATCCATACCTATAATGCTATAAAGATACTTGAACAGAAAAGAAGGGAGGAAACACCTGGCAAGTTAAAATTATAACTTTGTAGTATTAAAAAGTCAGGGTCTTATTTCATAGACATTGAAACCCATGCTTCTAGCAAGGAGCACAAAATATGTATACAGCAGTTTCAGTATTACCTGCACCTTGGCCATGTCTGCCTAAGAAAACTTGAAAACTTTACTTATAAGCTACCACAAGATGCACTAGGGCAGATCTTAATTTTCCAGAAACAACTCACAATGCACAGTGGGTAGTTTTCCATGTGGCCACCAAGGAAATAGATTTTCTGCAATGCAGCTGCAAAAAGGCCTGAGTTCTCCCAAGCAAGTAGACCAGCAATCAAAAGTTGAGCATTAAACTACAATGAAGCAACACTGGTTTTATGACAGTTGTTAAACCACCTGTATTGGTCTTGCAATATTAATAATTGAAACAAAACCAGTGAAACCAATTTGTCTTATTAAATGGTCTTGATGAAATTAAAATAATGTATTAAGTTCTTTTTAAAGATATCTGCTGCTGAACATTACAGAGGGATCCTTTTAGTGGTTCTAAGCTTCTTGTTCATCCTTGGTAAATGAATCAGAAAAAAAATACCCCATAACATGAAATCAGGTGAACTGTGAAAGATTAGATTAATACTACAGTGTGATTCAGTGCCAAGAAATGAATGAGCAGGGGGAAGGGTGGTCTCTATGTGTGAAACTGTTGTGCTTCTTACCTCCAGAGCTTTCAAACGCTCCAATAGCAATTTTGTCTTTTCTTTTTCCTCCTCAGTGCTGCTGCTTTCACTTCTTGAATCTTCATCTGCCACTGTGTGAATTTTTTCCATGCCTTCTTTACATCTTCTACTGTCTTCTGACAGCTTTTCCTGAAATGATTTTTTTAAAGTGTCATTACTCCCAGGTGCAAATGAAGTGAACTATGCAAATATCTTCAATTCTCCCTTGTATATGAATGAAAAAAAGACACAGAAAGTTGCCAGTGACATGATTAAAGCACTAAATAAGTGGAGTCATGAAGGGTCTGTGAAACACGTTGCTATTCCAATTCTGCAAGTGTATGCACAACTTAACTGCTACATCTCCTTCAGATTATTAAAACACAGAACTCATCATCTCTTTAATAAAATAACTTCCATTTCCTTCGTTAAAAATTGCAGTGAAAGTTGAACAGTTGCTTTCAATGAAAGCATTTTGCCACTGAGACCTAAAGCAGCTTACTGAGGAAAAGCCAACATATGTTCATCCCTAATGTATTTCACCTTTCTTCATCTAGAGTTAATATTTGAATTACTAAATAATGGGCTGAGAATCAGGCTGCCACTTGAATACTGATTTAGGATCCACACTAATATATTACTAGAGAGAATCAAACTGAGAGCAAAACTTCCAGAAGTGCCCCAGTGTGTTCCAAGCCAGTCAGACTGGGTTATTACTTGCTGCTGCTGCTGCTGCTGAGTGGACTGTGGCTGCTGAGTGTTACAAGAGGTTTATAAAAAGGATAGGATTGAACAGTGAATCTTGCTAACTCCATTAATTATGTGTCTAAGTTCTCTGTTGAGAGAGAGAGAGTGAGATAGAGCAAGCAAAACATCAAGACTTCAAGCAGGCAATGTAAAACATTGCCCAAATGTCAAGGCATAATGGAAGAAAAGAGAAGTACACGGGAGCAGAGAGAGCCCAGCAGGAAGAGGACAGGCTCTACCTTGGAAACCACCTTCTCTCACTGTATGAGCACATGCAGTGTGACATCTAATGAGCAGATTGATGGAAACTCTGAGATAAATCAGCATTTAAATACTGATTGTCAACACAAACCTAGAGAGGATTTTCAAGGAGCATTTAGTTTCCTCTGTGTGCCTTTCTGATGATTCTTATATACAAAGGTTCACACTTGCATGATCTTTGGGTTAGTCCACAACTGAGATGCATTTCCTGTAACTACTACACAACATGAACTCGCTCCAAGCATAAAAGAATGCATTTTCATGAAGAACTCATACAGCTTGAAGAACTGTGCAGATACAACTCTCTGAGACTTAATAGCAAGGTACCATCTTAACTGAAACTCATAAATGTAATGGAATCAAAAATCAGCACTGCAGATCACATTTATATCAATGTATTTTTAAAATATTAGCTAGCTTAGAAACTATGTTAAAACTTTAATCAAGAATTAATTTTATAAGCTATGGGCTTAATTACTGAATACCCTTACACAAATCATGAAGCACAGATCCCATTCTGAGCCCTAAAATACAGACATCAAAGAGGCATTCCATCAGGTTTACAACATTAGTGCTATGCTGATCACAAAGGAACCATAAATATAGTACTTGGTGGGTTTTTTTCATGTTTGTTAGTCATCAATACAACAATCAAATATCTGTAAAGGAGCCATTAATGCATTTTTCCTTCAAGTTGCCCCAAGGAGTGTGTTGACATAAAACACTTCAAGAACTCAGGGGAAAGAAATGACAAAGGTATCTCTCTGATGCAATTCAAATACAATTATTTTTAGAAGAGAATGTGACATGAGTCAGATGTGGCTAAGAATAGATGAAAACATAAATATATGCACAGGGGCACCTTTCTTGCTAAAAGTCAGGGCAAAAATTTCAAAGGACAGGTGGAAGAAAGCACAGGTTATGACATTGCATGACAGAAAGGGGAGCAATACAACTTCTCACAGAGTCAATACCAGTCACATAAAGAAGTAACCCATTCATCTTATAATTACAAAATCTTTGAACTTTGCATACAAGTGGCAAAATCAAGAACACACACCCTGTTTTACTATGATGTGCAGTAGAATACCTAAAGACACTTAGTACTGTTACCCCTGTCTGAGTGTTGAAGTACAGCTCATATAGTTCCAAAATTAGTTTATTACTGATTAATAATAAACAAGTTTCAGTGTTTCAGGCATTGGCTAAAAAGCTCCCTGATGTGTCATCTACCCTACCCAGAAAATCTGCAGAACAGAAGAAAACACTATTAACCTTAGAAATTGTACTCAGGCATGTCATGTGCTGAGGGCACTGCCCTGACTCCTCCGCCAGTTCCACCTGGGTGATACCCAGTAAGGACAGAGCGGAAAATCCACACTCAAGGAAGCAAACAGGTACTTTTTACACACCTTTTGTGAAAAAGTCAAGACAAGGAAGAGGGAGGATGACAAAGCTTTTGGAATAATAGAAACCTCTTGAGAGAGCAAAATCTGTTAATATCTGAGGGGGAGGAAGGGGCAGCAACAACTGCACAAGGAAAGTGTCTCCAGCGTTGATGGTCAAATCCTACAGAAAACTCTGTAGTGAGCAGGCTGAAGGCAGCAAACAATGGTGCAAAGAAGCTTATTCTTTTTTTCCCCAGAGTCCTATACTTCTTCTGTTATCTCAAATAAAGCCCATTGTTTGATACTCCTGAACAGCCTCTGCTTGTCTGCCTCATGTACTGCACAGCCAGGGAGGGTTTCAAGGGGAGTGACAAAATCCCGTCCATGTCCCAAGTCCAGCAAAGGCAGAATAAGTGCTGTCCTGCTGAACAGTGCAGTTTAATTTCTCTGAAAAGGTAACAGATGGAAATGGTGCTCTGGAAGTAAGCTGGACAGCAGAAAAAATAAAAAAAAAAAAAAAGGAAAAAAGCAGTAACTCAGCTCTGAGTCTCCCCAGACCAACAAATTTAAGACACGTGCCTGTACCTTGAGAGGATGCAAACAGAGCAGCCTGATGAGAATTCTACAGCAAAGGCTCATCTACATCTCTAATGCTCTGGTCAACAAGGAGACAATCAAAATATTAAAAATTGAAATCTTACTGAAACTGGGATTATGTTGCTCACTGCAGACCCATTCCCACAGAAATTAATGAGAAACTTCCAATCGAGGCCCACACTGCGTAAGCTCCTCAAGCTGCTTTAAACTGTCATTGCTTTTCTGAAACCAACAGTATTTTGCAAATCTTAAATGACATCCTGCCCTGACCACTATTTCCAAGTATTGAGTTTGCTCTATAAATCAAACAAATAGTACACTGATGATGAGCTCTTTGATGAAACACTATGGGCCCTACAGCCAATGGAAAACAAGAGGTGGAAACAGTCCCTGCAGCCTGGAAATGGCAAGCTTTCCACAATCAATGAGAAGATATAAATCACTAAAGACATTGATCTATGAAGCTGTACAATGAAGTGGCCTGACTGAGACTTATCAGAAAGCTGGTCTGCAGTCAGCTGTACTAGGAAAGAGCAGGATAATACTCCCCCTTTCCACTAATAAATAAAGTAAGAACAATAAATTACAAGAGCAGGAAATCCACCTGAAATTAGAAATGATAATTGACTGGACTCTGTAGAATGTAAAGCCAATCTTCTCTCTTCCACTGCCTTTCAGAATACTGAAAAGGAAATATTTTCACTGCTTACAAACAGGGAGTAACTATAGTGATAAAGAAGATCATACAGAGGCTTTCAAAAGATAAGAAAACAAACTGCCTATTTCAGAGATTACCTTCTCCTTCATTCCAAGAAAGGCAAAAGGCTGCTGACCCTCTGGACACAGTAATTGAGATGCCTTTCCTCTAAGAACTGGCACCTTTTCGAGGAACAAACAAATGTCAAAGGGACACGTAGCAGCTATTTCTTAACCATTATTATTTCAGAAATTATGTTACTTTTGAAGTTTTACTGGCAGCACCACAGGTCCTTTGCCTTTTCATCTTTCTAAAATGCTTTCTAGGAATGACACTACACACCTACATGCACAGAGAAAAAAAAAAAAGAAAGGAAAAAAATGAGCTCACTTTAAAAAATTTCAATTTGGAACTATGAAATTTCAAACCAAGAAGAGTAAATGTCAGGTGACACAAAGAAAAAGAAAAAGAAGTAGCTAGCAAACATTATTCTAGATTTTCACAGTGGAAATTATGATTACTCAATAATTGTAATTGGGGCTCTTCCTCTGGTAGTAACAACAAATACCAGATATGAAATGAGGCCAAACAGAACCAACAGCAGCACAGCAGCTGCCACAGCCCTCAGCAAGTCCTGCACAAGGCAGGAATAATCCTGGGCACCAGCAGAGGCTGGGAGCCAACTGCACAGGAAGGTACCTGCCCGGGAAGAGACGCGATGGAGCCAGACACTTACTGCAAATGAAATGACCAGGTACAATGGACACAGCTTAGAACATGAAAAATTCCAATTAGATATTAGGAAGACTTTTTTTAATTTATTTTCTTTCTTTTTTTTTCTCCTGTTAGGGTGGTCATACAGTAACTGGAACAAGTTACCCAGGGGGATTCCTGACTCACACAGATATTGCGAAGTTCACTGGCCAAGTGGCTGTAATAACACAACACAGCATAATCTAATGCTGAGATAACTGGATCTGGGCTCTTCAGCACTGATCATAACACCAGTCTATCACGAGGACATGTGACAAAGTTCTGCTTGAACCAAAGAAGAGTTAAAAGAAGAAGATCTTTGAAATGCTGATTTTCCCAATGAGTGGTGGATGACATGAATTGCTTGTTTGGAAACTGGTAAGTAATAATTAGACATGACACCTTTGCATGTAGAAGTTAAAGACCATTTTCATGTAATAAACACAAGTCCTCCAGAGAAGTAAACTTTTTTGGATGCAATGCAGTAATGATCCCTCAGATAGAAAATATGCCTATTTCAATTTTAGGTGTCAGATTGTGATGCCTGAGTGGGATTTTCTTTTCTGAATTTCTTTCAATACTTCAGCTTCTAAAATTTATTAGAGATGAAGGGTTTATAACGGTTATAAATTCAAATTCTTCTGAGAGTCGTGCCTGCAGTTTTCCAAAAACACATTTTAACCACAAATTAATCACCTAAGAATAAAATATATGTAGGACACATAATTAAATAGTGCTTATGATTGCTCTTAACCATTTATTTGAGAAAAAAAATCAAAAATATTCACAATGTGGTTATTAACTGATCATATATAGAGGCAGTGGTAATAGGCATCCAAGAATCCAGTCTTCAAGGAAAACATTTAGCACTTTCTGTGGTGGCTCCAGAGCTTCCAAAGGACTTTCTAAACAAGGTATTTACTGAACAATTATCTTAGATTTCAGTGACCGAATTAATTTTTAACACTCCTTCTACAACAAAGACAGACTCTTCCCTCCAAACTCAAGTTGCAATTTTTAAATCCATGTACAGAATTGTTCATGCATGCACTGGTTTGGGCTGGGGTAGAGTTATTTATCTTCACAGGGGCTGTGCCTGAGATGTGTGCTGGAAGCAGGGTTGATAACACCAAGATGTTTAGCTAGTGCTGAGCAGAGACTACACAGAGCTGAGGGCTTTTCTGCTTATCACCTTATCCCACCCCAGCAAGGAGGGGGCTGGGGGTGCACAAGGAGTTGAGGGAGGACTCAGCTGTACCCAACGGACCCAAGAGATGGACCAGACCATCGGCATCATGCTCAGCAATGTACTATGGGGAAGGTTGGCCAAGGTGCCATGGTCAGGGGCTGGCTGGGCATCGGTCAGTTGGCATCATCAATTGTTTACATTTGCATCACTTGTCTTTCTTGTTTTTCTCTTTGTTATTTGCCCTTTCATTACAGTTTGTTGTTGTTATTGTTATAATAATTCAATTACTAAACTGTTCCCATGTCAACCCAAGAGTTTTCTACTTTTACGCTTTGGATTCTCTTTTCCCAATCCTGCTAGAGGGGGTTGGGGGGCTGAGTTGCCAGCTGGGGTTAAGCGACAATAATGTAATTATAAATTGTGAATGCTTTTCCTTGCAAGGCCATTCTACAGTCTTGATGTATTCTTAGCTGATGTCTTTTCAGTGTTCTTTCCACTGCAGACCTCCTGGTGTTCACCACTATTCACTGAGAATGAGCAGTATGAAATGACTGTTGATCAAGACAAAAACTCTAGATGAGAGTTTCTTTGTACTTTCATTAAAGAAACAGCCTCACGCTATGCACAAGTAGCTCAGTCTGACTGCACAAGCTGAAAAAAGAGGCAGCAACTGCTCCAAGGACTAGTGACTTAACATTCCAACAAGGCAAAATTGTTTTCCAGTGGTATCTTGCTCCCCTTTCTCCCCCCCAACACCTTTTCTTTTCTAAATATGCCCTTGAAAACTTGCAGTATCTTCTGATATGCTTTATAATCTATTTCATTTAGTGAAACCTGAGATGTATAGAAGACACAAATGTTAAGTCAGAGCAATTTGAAGTGAGACTGATGAAATCACAAAGTGTGTACTGGAGTAGCCACTGGTATCACTGTGACCTGAATGTTTTTTCCACAAGCAAGTTTTAAAACAAATTTTCTTTATTTGTTAATTTTATTTATCCCGTTAAACATCATGACCCAGGTCTGAAAAATCCCACATTGTAATAGAAAAAACAAATTAGAATATAAAATAGAAATTATATGCAACTAAAATGGCATGCCATCTAAATGATCTCTGAGTTAAGACTATAAATATGGCATCTGGTTTACCTTGCTTACTTCTGTCTATTCATCTGTTTTCTGTAGCTTTCTTTTCTCTCAGTGGAAGAACAGATTAAAACATAGCTTTGCTTTAGATGGTACATCAGCAAGTGTAATAATAATATATTTTTGTTTAGCTAACAGCTTTTCTTCAGAACAAGCTGACCAAAATTGAAGGAAAACAAAAGAATGCAACATATCACAAAATTTACAGGAACATCCCAAATCGTTCATGATTTAACATTACTGTTGTCAGGAAAAACATATTAAGTTCTTCTTTTTCATCTCTGGATTTCACTTACAAAGTGAGCAGAGTGAGCAGTAATACTCCCTGGACTGAATGCATGTGATGGATAAGAGAAGGAGGTACGTACTTTATGTCTCTGCCATGTGCCTCCTTCCACTCACGTATCAATCTAAATGCACTACATATTACTCTTCACTCAAAACACTCCTCACCACTACAAGCTATCATCCCTCCTGAACAGTTCTGCAGTAACACTAATAAATTTCCCAATGATGCTTTTATTGGCTGTTCCATGCATCAGAAACATGTATTTCTTTTGAAACAGCTCAGATAAAAAAGGACTGTAAAAGAAGAAAATCTTTGTCATGAACTTCACATTTAAGTTCACTCATCAGACCAGAGTTTCCTGTCCCCAGGTCTCCAGCCTGGCTGTCAAAGTGAACTACAGTAACCTTGTGACCAAATGCTGCTGTTGACCTCAGCCTGCCTCTGGTGAATGGATATTCACATTCCCAACAGCACAGTGCCCTCTGGCACTTCAGCTGCCAGAAGTGAAACCACTGACCATTCTGGAGGGGACGCTGCCAAGCCACGTCTCAGGCACTTTCCTTCTCAAAATGGAAGGCTTCAGTTACACTGATTAGCAAAGTTCTCTGCAGAAAAAAAGAATTGTTCTAGAAGCTAAGCTGTTTCTTCTTCACATGTGTATATATGGCAATATGAGACAAATATGCATAAAGATATTTCATGCAGATATTCTCTTATAAATTGGTTCATTATAGTACCACACTTAAAGTAATAATCTTCCCTTCCAGGAAACCTGTATTAGCACTTAAACTTTTGTGAAGGGGTTTGTAAGTATTGAAGTAGCTACACTTGACTAAAGCGACAGTATTAAAATATCTACCTTTGAGTGAAGTACACATAAGCCAAGCTATTCTGAAATTCAAATTCAGTAGATTTTATGTAACAGTAATTAAGGCAACAGAATTACTCTGGATTTAAATTGCTAGAAATAAGCCAATTTTCTTCCCTTGTATTTTGGAATGAGAGCAATGTATTAACTGACTAGTTCTCACCATAAGCAGAATTGCAGAAGCTGACCCATAGGAATAAAAGAATAAATAGTACATTATTATACAACCAAGTAATTTTTGGGGCAAATGCCAAGTAATAGTGGTCTTGTTTCTCAATCTCATCAAGAAAACTTCTCAGAGAAAATCAGAACGCAAAAATAAAATGTAGGGAAAATCATTCCAGATCAGATAAAAACTTCAGCTTTTCAAGTATGTTATTATAGTTCAGATTAACTATCTTAACCTTTTCTGATCAGAAGCACATATTCTTTCCAAAAGAAATAAACTGGTGTACTGCTAAGTGTGTTCTTCTGTTAAAATAATTTTCAAAGACAGAATGGTTCTCAATACAGCATACTTTTCTTTTTTTTTGCCTCAGAAAATAAGAAAAGTTTAATTTTTTTTCCCAACTTCTCAAAATTTAATAGGTATCATTACTTCCTGCTGGTTTGAGAATTCCAATAAAATAATGTCAAAACACAGAATGAACAATGTCCTTAATGGAGCAGTGGAAGTAGGGAGAGCGCCCGTCACTGGGCCATATCAGACCCAGCCTTGGAACACCAAGGAACACAGACTGCCTTCACAACTTCTGTGTCCAAACCCTTCTGTCACTAGGCAGCTGATTGCAGGAAATGGTGTCTATTATTTCTCATTCATTATCCTTAACTTTGAAAGCACAAATGATTTGATAGATAAAAATGCTTATTTACTTGCTAGACCCTCTTGCCCAGTGCCTTCAATACCAGCCCAGACTGGGCAATGCTGTGTCAGGTGAGCAAAGCACATCTGGATCCTCACAGGGCCCTGGAGAGGCTACAGGCAGGCAAGACTCTCTTATTAAAATGCTCTTTTGGGCAAGAGCCAAGAGGCACATTGAAGACCTGGGAACTCTGGAAGCAGTTGCCAGGTGGGAGATGACAACAACTCCCTGGGTGTCTCGCTGCTCTCCTGAGGAACCAAGTGGGGTGGGAACTGGCACTGGGTCCCGTGGGAAGCACAGGATGGTGCCCTCACTATCCTCACACAGGCACAGCGTGAGCTGCCCTCAGGCCATGTGCCAGCACAGCCCTGCTGTGAGCAGCCCTGATTTATCCTGCAGGAGGAGCACATGCAGATAAGGAGCCACCAGTTGGCTTTCACATACAAAGATTCCAGTATCTCCAAGCAGCAGGTAGATAATCTTAAAACTGGTATTTGCTATAAATTCCAGGAGGTTATTCCAGTCTCTGAGGACTACCAAGCAGAGGCATATGAGAGCCATACCTTTGTCTCTCAAATAAATCCATCCTCTGAATTAGAAACAACGATAACAAGAACACCACCACTAAGGGCAAGACTGGGGCTGCAGACAACATGCTGTGCATAAAAGGGAAGTCCCTGGACACATCAGGATGACCTGTATCAGTCAGGCTGTGAGCCACAGCATCACCTTGCCTCCCAAAGAGTGGCTCCACAATTTCTGTTATGTCTGTTGCAGATGTACATGATTCAGGCAATGTGTATGGGTTGACTTCCATGGATTCTTTCTGAAAGTTAGAACTAGAAGACACAGCAAAAGATGGAAACACTGTATAGTAGAGGGAAATGTAAATCTAGAATTACAGTCAGTATAATACAAAATAGTACCAGCAAGGTAGTCAATCTTCACCTTCTGTTACTGTAGATATATAGAGGATGTCTGGTGGGTTAAAGTGGTTGTATAATGCTGTCTGTACACTGTGAAAATGTAGATCTATATCTGAGACCTCATCTCTGCTTCTGCAAACTTAGTCCTTCAAGGGTTGGCTGTGCATTCTCAAAGGAAACTCCTGGTGGCAAGAAAGATGGTCATCTGAATTACAGAGTCAGTCAAAAACTATCAGTAATTGGATATAGTCAAAGACCATGCAAATATGTAGATAACTTTTATGTAAGCACAGGACATCCTTATTTTGCTTTCTCTTTAATTTTTTATTCACCTTGCTTTGAGTTGTAGCCAAGACCAGGTTGGGTGGGGCTTTGAGCCACCTGCTCTAGTGGAAGGTGTCTCTTCCCACGGCAGGGGAGTTGGAACAAGATGGTCTTTCATGTCCCTTACAACCTAAATCATTCTGTGACTACAGAATATGATTCTGGGAAGGAAAGAACAGCTTGTTTTCTGAGAAACAGGCGCACAAATGGCACATTTCAGCTATGAGACTTTGTTGTGTTAAACATAACTCCATTGCTGTGCTCCTCTATTGCAAACAACCAGAAAGGGAAAAATCTTCGCCCATATGTTCCTTTCAACAAAACTGTAATTTTGAACAGTATCTGAGGAGCACCATCACTCTCTTTTGGGGCTAAGAATCCGACCTCAATTTAGTTAAATACAGAAACAAATATTTAATAGAATCTTTGCATAGTGGTGGAAATCCTTGTGACAAAAGGCCATAAGGAATAGTTGTTACTGAGCTGGCCCTGGATTGCTCTGCATGCAAAAGCAGTCCAACAGTACATGCTTGTGTCCTTGGCAGCCCAGAACTTCTGGTGGAGCTCCCAGCAGTGTGGATGGCTAGTCTTCTGTCCTTCTCTGTGAGACCCAAAACTGCTAATATATGTCTAGTAATGTACTGCTGAGTAACTTAGGAGGCCTGGTTGGTTCAGTCTCCTGTGGGCACTTCCACTCCAGAGATACTTTCTGCAATAGAAATTACCATAAAAATACTGTGTGGATTTTAGCAATGGAATTCAACTACTGCTCTTTCAATTCATGGCCATGCCCATCTATAAATTGTTACATATCAATGGCCTGAACACTAAGCTTGTATAATTTCGTGTTAAGATAAAATTACATTGCCAATAGTTACAGCTTTTCTTCTCATGAAAGAGCTGTTGACACCAACGGCTGTGCAAATTAGAAGTGACAGTCACAACAACTGTTCCACATTTAAGTATCACAAAAGCCTGTAGACAAAAAATTGGGTTCATCTGGTCAACAATGCCACCTGAAGTGTGCCTGTACCAGTTCTGTATGACTTTTACCCATCCAGTGTGACTGTACCATGTCTGTCCTGAGCCTTAGTGCCCATATTGACAATTCCAGAATTATAACAAATTGTGAACTTGAAACAAATTCTCTTCCTCGTCTATTTATATCACTGCACGCTCACAGAAAGTCAAAATAAGTTAAAATCCCTTGAAAGTCTTTGAGTGATCAGGTAAGACAACACCTAGATATCCCATATTGTGATCAAATTGGAAAGAGACTCTAGTTTTTGATATCCAAACCAAAAGGACAAACTAGGAAGGAAAGTCTGCAGGGTGCTTATTTTAAATGTCTGGGATTTCAGTACTGCACACAATTATTTCTGGGAACCACTCTCCCTCTTAGATAAAGTACTGTGCCTTGAATGAGAATAACATTAATACATGAGCTATTGGTCATATTGGTTTGGCCTTTCATGATCTTAGTTTTAGGTGAGCAATGTCTTTTGGAAAGATCATAGCATACTAGAACCTTTTTTATTCAAAGGTTCATGGCAATTCAAATCACATGTATTCTTGCCTACATTTATGTGAGCATTCATTACAGATTTTCCCTCAATTATTATGTAAAATGATAACAAAAGAGAATTCTATTTAAAATCCTACTTCTAAATTCATTTACCCCAAAGAAATCCAAATACCCATCTGTAAATCGAGCAAATTAAAATCCCACAGGGCAGCTAGCTCTATGGAAATATTTTGCTTTAAGTAAGAGCAATGGCAAGAACTAAGACAATAATGCAATTATACTGCATGCTCTAGGCTCCACCTTATTATTATTATTATTATTATTATTCTAACATTATCACTATGCAATACTTAATGTTCACTAGCAAGAACATTTATTCTGGAGTCAGGCATACTGGTATTACAATAAGAACTCAATTACATACATCCCAGAGCAATAATTAGATTTGTAAAAAAAACAAATATGTAGACAATGGTCAATAGATCAAAAGTACTTATTGCCCAGAGTTATCTTTTATGACTATTCAGATATTAACTTGAACAAGCTTCACACACTAAAATTAACTTAGCACAGTGTCAGAGAATATGCGACATATGTTGATAAGTGTCACTGGAGATCACCTCATTTACCTCCATTTGTTGTGAAATCCATGCTTGTGAATCTGCAGTAAAATCCCTTGCTCTACTGCACTCAGTGATCATATAGTTTGGATAATACCCCAGAGAATGGGTGAGACTCAGAATATGTTCTGTAAAGCAACTGATTGTAGATGATGGTTTCCAAAACAATGTTCGTATTTATACAGTCAATAAGTTTTGTGTAAGTATATGAAGATATATATATATATATATAACTTGAAATTCAGACCATAAAAATGTTTTTTTTTATGTTAGCTCCCATCTATACTTCTTCTACAAATATGGGTTGACAATACTGTTATCATGATCCCAAAAACCTGAAAGCATCTATGCTTTTAAGAAACATTACCTAGGTTCTACATTCAAGCTCTATTCCCTATTGTGAATTACCCTTACAAATATATCAAAAAACTGTCTGAATACATTTGGAAAGACACAAATGAAGTGCTTCTATTGCAATATTGATGTATCTTGACAAATGTGGACACAATGTCTGCAATAAAATTCGTCATCTATTTACATGATATTTTCATCCAAGTTTTGCATAAAGCAGATTTCAGTAACATATCAATGATTCATATAAATGCTTTTTTAATATGTTTTTCAATGCTAAAATACTTGGTAAACATTTCAGACCAGAGATTCTTTGTCAACTCCCTGTTTTGAAGAGCCTTTCAGCTATGGGCTTTTACTCTTACACTCAGTTGCTGCCTACACCACACTGCAGAGTTTTTACTGTGACTGGATAACAGCTCAGCCCAAGTGACCCCATCCCTGACCCACAGAGCAGGGAGCCATATGAGGGCAGGAATGCTCTCCTCTGCACATGGACAGAAACACATTCCTCAAAATTCCCAGAGAACAAGCTATTTGTTCAGAAAAGTGAACAAAAGGGATGTGAGAATGAGTGAGCCAAAGAGACACTGTTCTGCATTTTGGACCTGCTTCCCAGTCCCAGACTGGTGCATGATGCAGTAGCCCAGCTATTCCTCCAGGAAAGGAAACCTCATTGCTTCTGAGTCACGGATTAGGGAAGGAAATTCATAAGCAAAGAAGATTGCATGCTGGCAATATGGAAGAAATGAAAATAGCTAAAATAGAATCTGAGTGTTATCATGAGTGCAAATGTTCCCAGGAATAAGAAGAGAACAGGAAGGGAGGGAAGCAGCGTGAAAAATTAAAATAATCCCAGAGGACCAGGTATATGCAGGTTTAAGATCCTGGGACAGAGACAGCTTCACTCTCTATGATAAAGAAAGGCTCCAGTTTGGGGAATCCACCCTGACTACCACCCAGGATTCAAACAAAACCTTGTGTCCAGAAAGAAGAAAAAAACAGGGGACAGTTTTGCAGGTGGAGGGGGCTATTTGTTAGAGCTGAAGGAAAACAAAGAACTGTTCTTGCCATCATTAACTGGACAGAACTGCCTTGTTCTTTTGTTGATCAGCAAATAAACCCAAGCAATACTACACACAGCACACCATGGCACCCACTCTCCTGGCTGTGTGTGTAGTATGACTCCAAACAAGTAAAAAACCAAGATCATAACAAATTTCGTTATTTTTTCAAAAATTAAGAAACAAATAAAAGACAGTGAAAAAACTACATAGACATATGCAAGCACTGAAATTGGAATGACTAGTTTATCTCCCCTCTAGGAAGGCAGCACACAAAATTTCAAATTTCAAAGACCATATAGCTATTTTTTCCAGTTCAGTGCACAAAACAAAGAGCTCCCAAACCCTCCATTTGATGAAAGGAAACTGGAGTACTTCTTTGCTTTTCTTCTTGAGAGCGCAAAAACAAAACCTAATTGTGGTACCACCCTACTGAGGTTTCCATGGCGAGACAGCACACAGAAAAGCAGATAATAAAATCATTCCAGGTGTCTATTATGAACAGACAGACAAGGAATTCACCTTAAGGAGAGACTGACATCAAGCCCAATTCAGAGCAGGATGTATAGATTTAAAGTTTGAATTAAGAAAAGGGAGTTTCACTTTTGCATCCCCAAAGGATAGTGAATAAAATATAGATGCCTTTGGCATTAGTTTCTAAGAGCACGATGTTCTATTATAACTTCAACAAAAAGTTTAATTTGTCCTGAAATTAAATTTTACAGGCTATCATTTTAATAAGAAAATTTGATTATTTTGGAAGGTTAATCTGAAAGATTCCTTTATTTTCAATCCAAGCTTAAAATGAAAATTTAATTACTGTGATACTCTATAATGTACATTTTTGTTTAGCTATATTGCTTCACTTTTGATTCATCAGCTGTAAGAATGGACTAATATAACCAGAATTTTTGAAAAGCATTTTATCTGAATGATCACTACCTAGTATAGACTTGAATGTATTATTTCAGTATTTTATGCTTTATAAGAATGCTTATTCTACTTAAAAAAATACAGCATAGGACTGACTTGATTAAGAGGATTCTTTTAAGAACTCATGAGCCAAATATTCGATTAACTGGAATGTATCTCACTCTTGCTTCCAGACTCTTAAAAAGGTTTTCCACCATCTCAGGTTCACTGATTGCAGAAAACAATAGCACATTAGGAAAAAGTAAAACTATCCTGTCTTATGAAGAGTTCTGGTTGCTTAAAATCTTTCTCTCTTAAATTCTTTCCTGAGGCACTATCTCCTTTTACCTCAAGTGAGGGTGATAAAGTGCACCTGCCACAAGCAGCGATATGAAACTACAGAGCCTGATATGGAATCATCAGACCCAGTAAGAACATGAGTGAATAAAATTATCCATCAATCTGAAGGTCAAGTTATCAAAAACATCTGTTTACTAGGCATACTGGAACATATGACTTAAAATATTAAATGCTTTAATAAAGTCTTCAAAACTAGTTTCTCTGTCCCCTGTGAACTATGAGGAGCAACAACTGCCGATAACACAATGACAATAAAAGTGAAAAACCTTAACTCTGGTGAGAGAACAGCTGGGAAATGTAGGTGGTACCAATTACCACTTACAAGTATTCATAATTAATAACCAAATAGAGGAAGCAATGCCAGACACATTTATCTCAGCAGTGTGATTTCTGTTTTAAAGAACTTTTCTGTCACAAGAAAACAGGTAATAAGTCACTAGTACCTGATATACCTTCATGATACTGACAGTTCCTTCTCCATGCTGGCCTGGGGATCCTTGGCTCTGTAGCAGATTTCTCACTGTCTCCTCCATTCTAAAGAATAAAAATATTTATATAAGTCAACTGTATGGAAAAAATTTAGGAGTTGCACTCAGTGGTTTTGTTCTTTACAAGAGCCTAATGCATCCATGGCTACCATCAAATTAATATTTAAAGACAATCCTAGCCTTATAATGTTCTCATGCTCCATGGTATGAATAACACATTAAGGGCACTCCTCTGTCTTTTGAATATGCACAGTAAT
Organism: Pithys albifrons albifrons; assembly: GCF_047495875.1. Taxonomy (NCBI): domain Eukaryota; kingdom Metazoa; phylum Chordata; class Aves; order Passeriformes; family Thamnophilidae; genus Pithys; species Pithys albifrons. The sequence goes on along the minus strand of NC_092465.1, from coordinate 7,612,513 downwards.
TAGTTGTATTGTTAAAATCCTACAGGAGCTCAGTTACAAATGTGTGCAAAAGACATCACCTTGCTGACAGTGTAACCAAACACCATGATAAAATTATTGCCATTTGGGAACAATCAATTAAGATTTAAAAACCCCACAAACTGCTGTATTCTGAGCCAATAGTCAGGTGTGTGCAATTCAGACAGACTATTACATTGCTAGTATTTTTTTGCAGTGTTGGAGGAGCATCAATGTGTGCCAGGACGTTGCTTTATGGGGGCACAGATGCTGAACACATTCACCCTTCTCTGCCCTTTCAAAGGGATGTAAAAACCAAGTGCAGGCTACAATCTGGTACCACCCTCTCATGAAAACATAATCAACCTCAGCTGCACCAGTGAAAGGAGGAAGGTTCACACTTCCATTTTAGAAGGTGTTAACAGACAACAACAAAAGTTGTCTTTGATCTACACACATTGAACAAGCAAGTTAAGGCTGCCAATAACCCTGACTGTGCTGCACGGAGGCTGCTCAGAGTAAAGAGTGCTGCTCCTTCTCACAACAGGACTGCTGGGAATCATGGAAGCCACTTATAAAACACTGGTCCCTTTCAAGACTGATAAGAAATTAAATCCCACGGGCTTAGGAGATGTCCCTGAGGCTGAGCTCAAATAAAGGGCCTGGGTCTACCACTGGTTTCAACTCTGCACATACGGTAAGAGGAGGGAAAGGATCAAAAGCCAGAGCACTGATGGACACAACAGAGATGCTGGGTCTCACAACAATAAATGCTGAGTGCCAGTTCCAGCCAAAGGGCCTGATGCTTCTCCCCACTTCCCATGTCCTGCACAGATTCTCCCCATTCTAGAGCTTCTTCTTCAGCAATGTGGATGCAACAGTTTTTCCCGATTGTCCCCTTCATATTTTCTGCTCTTTTCCTTTTAAGCAGTCTCAGTCCCTTGACACTGTTGGAAAAACATCTCAGCTGGAATAGGGGATGGAGAAGGGAAAACTGCTGTGGCACAGGCATATGGGTGACAGGAAAACAGGAGAGAGAAAGAAATACCTTAAGTCATATTGCCAGATAGCCTATACATTAAAACAGTGACCTTGAAAAAAGAGCCAGTATTCCTAGGCATGTCAGACCAGAAACTGCCTGCTGTTGTTTATTTCCACTGTGTTTAGGGAAACATGACTTTTGAGTAGTATTCTCTCCAAATGCAGTTGAGCAGAAGAATTATTCACAGTGTATCCCTTTTTTATTTGTTTATTTCCAAGGTAACAATCCAGCAAGACCACAAACCTTAGCTAACTGCTCTGGCCAAAGGCCATTATCTTTTATATGAGCCTTGTAGTGTTTCTGTTCTTTCAGCCTTATTAGAATGAATTGGCACTGGCTAATTTAGCAACAGTATGATGTTATTCCAGGTTTTCTCCTTTCAAGTCAGCCCACTATGCTACTTTTCAAGAACCCGACATGGGGTGTTCATTCTACTGAGATGAACACTGACACTCTACTTATTTGTATGATGGTTTTTTGTCATTGATGTGCAGACTTCCACACTGCCAGAATGCCCACAGAGTAGTTGGACCATCTGTTGACCAAATGTGCATAAAAACAAGCCAGCTCTCATCTCTAGTGCAGACAGTGGTGCAGTTTTTCAGTTGCAGATTGGAACCACTTCTGCTCATAGGCTGACCTTAATCAGATGCCTTTTACATGAAAGAACTAATCATTTTGGTTCATACCATAAATTCCAGTGCAGTTCTTACTGAAAGACTTAATTTCTTAACATGCTCATCATTTTATTTTTAAATTAATGGTGTAATGGAATTCTTAATTATTGTTTGTTTATGCATATGCAATTCTAACTCCAGTCCTCTGCAACATTCTTCCAAATTAATAAACAAGTAAAAAGGGGAGAAAGAATAGATTTAAGTAGCACTAAATCACACCTTTCAATCTAAACCTAATAATATTAATGAAAATATTATCTACTTGCATATTACTATGATCACTGAAACCAGCTCAGAAAAATCACAAAGAATTCTTAAATTCAACAAGTCCTTGAATCTCAGTGAAACTCAGATCTCTTTTGGACCACAGGCCCATCTTGTTGGACAAGCACACAGGGACTGGTGAGCACACAGTTTCTTGTGGCAATCAGAAACACCTCCCACCAGCATTCAAATTTCCAAGCAATAGAATAATCTTTGCAACATGATGAAGACCTCAGCTAAACACAGTTGAGACTTCCGTTGTTTTTGGGTTTTTAGCTATCATAAAAGTTTGTAAGAGCTGACCACAGGCACAAGAGACAGTGTGTGGTCATGTCACTATGGAACCAGGAGTGGGAGGATCCTGCAAGCTTTGGGTACCCATGGAATATCTTCAAAAAGGTTAGAGAAAACTAGTTTCTGCCAAACAGGGAGGTCAAACATGCTTACAGTCAAATTTACTGCAAAGCTCTGATGGCCAGTGCTCTTGCAGTTTGGAAGCTGCTGCTTCTTCACCAGCATTCCAGTTGTCCATCTTCAGGAAGGACTGCCTAACCAAACCTGGCAACAGGGGGATAATCAAGACTGGTTTCTTATGAATGAGAATCTTTGAAGCATGAATTAATGGCACTTTAATTGAAGAGTGATTGTCATACTATGATTTAAAATACTCTCCACAGTGACAGTACATGCCAGGATGATTTACTATAAACTCTATTTAAAGAATGCAGAATAGCTGAGCCTCTATAAATTTAGCTTGAGATCCCATGTTTTGCTCCCTGAACAAGGCCTCCAAAGGGCATGCAAATTTTGGAAGTGAAGCAGAAAAATTATGAGCTTTATGAAAGGCCACTGCTACACATCAACCCATATTTTTCTGCCTTCTGGTAACCACAAAAGGTTATCTCCTCTTGGCCATGATTCTAATATCCCAGCTGGACCCTCTCCAGTATCAAGCACTTCCCAATTACATCTAGGATGGTTTATCCCCACGTGTGCATTCTGCCTGTTTGCTGGACTGTGCTAAGAACACTGGTTTGCCAAGGATTCTCTGTGTCTTACATAACTATCAAGCTGTTAAAATCTGCAAAACCAGTTTCTAAAGCTCATCACCTCTGAGTCTACATTCTTCAATAATTATTTGAGAACATGTATTTTCTCCTTTCTTTAGTATTTTATTTACTGTCTTTTCATGTGAAGCATCTCACTTAGTACCATTAAATTTTCTCTTGTATGTATTCTTTGAATAGAATATTGACATTTACTTCAAACTGAAGTGTTTCATTCAACTTTTATTTTTTTAAAAATCCTGGTTTTTCTGTTTTCAGGGGAAGAGTAAGTGAAACTCATGTTTGACACAAGCTTAAGTTTCCTGGCAAAATGTCAGTTTATAGTAGAGCAACAGTCCTCCACCATGCCTAACCTAAGGATAAATTTCTCAAAGCACAAAAAGAAAAGAAATGAGGCATTCAGAAAACAGAATCTGTTCATTAAATATAAGACTTTAAGGAACATAAAATATTAAATGCTACTGGGGAAAGCATTGTCAAGATTCCATTTGGAAGATTATCTGCAATTACGATCATCAGTGTTCAGGAGCTGCTCATCCAGAGAGGATTCCATGAAGGGACTGCTCGGAAGCTGTTTGGAAGAAATGACAGTCTGTGCCATGAGAAGATACTAAACAACTTATGCTAAACTTAAAGAGACCAAGGGCTTAAGAGACAAGGTATGATTTACACAAAAGAACCTGTGAGAAAAATGTGAAAGAAAACTACATCAACCTAAGGCAAATGATTCACTAAATGAGTTGGAAATGCATTTAGGCTGGAATTAAGATGTTTTTAATCAGTGAAAAAGTGGGATTCTGAACCAGTCTGCTGGGTAGAGGAACAAGATGACAAATCCAAACAGTTTTAAGCCAGAGTTGAGTCATTTACAAAATTAATTACACATCAGGATAAAAAGATGAGGACTTGAATTCATGATCTGCAGGTTCCTGCTGCTATTCCTCCTGCAAAGAACTCAGACATTCCTACACTTAAAATATGCCATTTGTCCTCTGCTGTTACCAGGAAATCAATCCAATTGTAACAGACATTTATTTTGGCTTTGTTTCTGAGTGTTTTAGGACAAAGGGGCCAAAGGAACTTGTGGTAAGGGGGAAATACCATTCCCTGCCCAGGGAGCAGCCCACAGTGCATAGATGCTGATGTGCCGAAGCTGGCAGAATGAGCTTCCTCTGTATTTTTGCTGGAGCCCTGCTTTTAATGCTTCTTGTCATCTTTGGGACAGCTCTGCCACCTTCATCTCCTGCCTGGCCCTCCTGGTGCAACTCACAGCAAGTGCCAGAGTACAGTTTCAACCAGACCAGGCTGGGCAGTCCCTGGGGTTGATGCATCACTGTTGGGCAGTTAAGCTCCTGAATTTCCTCTCAGCTTTCTCAGGACCATCACTCTGTGTCACAAACAGGCACAACCTTCGTGCTATCCCGCAGTAACGGCACAGTCAGACCCCATGCTCCTTTTGTGCCTCTCCCAGTACTGTCATCAAGAAATGCTCCCTACAGCCCATGCTCTGTTCAGCCACATCCCACACACCCCTTTATACAGTTCCCCCTCCAAGGGACAGGCAGCACATAGTCGTTCCAGCACTAGAAGGTGCAGGACAGTTTCAACCTCTTCTCCCTTGACCTACTTCCTTCAAGATTTCCACAGGCTGGCAGCTACCTCTTGCTAGGTGATATCACCTTCCCTTTTCATCAGCCTCAAGCTGATGTGACAGTACTTGGTTGGTTGTTTGGAATGTATGTCACAAGTATTCCTTCAGCTTGATACTGACTTAGTCTTACAGGGATGTGTCCAAAGGTTTCTACAGAATCTTACTGCAGCAGCTGAGGTTTATGTATCAGCTTTTTCCTTCTCCTTATGCCATGCACCAAGTGCAGAACTCTTCTGGCTCTTATCTGTGAGTCAGTGAAGCTTCCTGCCTCTCTCATGGGCAGTCTCCCATTTAAGTCTCTTGATTTCTGTTTTTACTAAGATGTGGTCTGGGTTTCAGCTCCTGTCTCAGTCCTCCCTACCATCTGATCACAGAGGAAGGAACAGGTTCACATGTGGTTTCTCAGCTCTTTCAGCTCTTGGGTCACATGTGAGCCAGCTGGTATTTTCGCCAGCTGGACTTCAGCTGTTTCTTTGGAGACAGCAATCTGTCTGGCCTTGGTGGTAGAATTCTGCAACTCTGTCCAAGCCTCTCAACTCTCTCACCAAAACCATAATCCAGCCAAACAAAAAGCTTCTCTCTGAATCAGCTCCCAGATAAATATTTTTTCTTATTCATTCATAGTTTGAGTTTCATCTGTGGGGTTATCTGCACCTCACTTCCCTTACCACTTCATTTAAAGCTCTAAAATAGATCAGATTAGACTTTCTCCTTACAGTGAATTCCTCAAACTACCAAAAGGTTTCAAAGTAAACAAACACCTCCTGCCCTTCCCCTGAACAAATAAAAAAATCCATAGTTTAGATAAGGCACCAGATCTTTTAAAACAAGGAAAATAACAAAGTGGCTTAACAAGACAAAACAGAAACAAAAAAAGCTCATTGACAGCAGTTCCTGTTCATTGCATCATTGTAGGAGTGTCTTTCCTTCTACCTGACTTCAATTAAATGAGTGTCTGTCTGAACTGCAGACTCTGCTCACGCCCCTCTGGCCCCAGGGCTTTCCATTAGCAACAGCTCTCCCCCTGACCTGCAGGCTCATCTGCAGGCTGTGCAGGGACCTGCCAACCACACTGACCCCCTCCACACTCTCTGCAAGCCACAGTGGTGCCCAAGCTGGAGCGTCCCCTGCTCCCCAGGGCTGTGTCCCAGCCTGGTGTCCCAGTGCACCTCCTGCAGTGACCCTGCAGCAGGTTCTTAGCCCATGGCTTCAAGGGCAGGTTGCCAGGACACAGACACAACCTTCTTCAAAGAATTTAGTTATTGAAAATGGACTAAAAAAAGAGAGAAGTGAAAACAGATATGTGATAAACTTAAAAGAGAACTGACAGATGGGAAGTGCTGGGGCTTTAAAGCCCAAGGGGTTTTCAGTTCTGATTAGGATACAACATTGGTACATACATCCCTTATAGCTCTATGCTGGGCAATGCCTGTAGAATGCACAATATCCAGCCTTAATATTTCAGCTGGAAAATAAAGTAATAACATCCTTTGTAACAGCAACAGAAAGACACACATGCAATGTATAATTTATGTTTATTCCTTGTGTTCATCAGTAGAGGTGCTTATCAATGCAGAAATGTCATGGCAAACTTCCCACAGTGCCATCCCTGCCCTCTCCCCACCACAGGCTCATGGCAGCCAGTTCAACCCTGTGGCATTTGCACGTGGGAAATCCCAACTGCACAAGCCATGCTCTTTTCACATACTCATCCAAACCACTCATTCCAAAACCGGACTCCAAGCACACTCAAGCTGTTGCCCTCAGGCCAAGAAAGAGTAGCATCATAACCCTCTCGAGCATGACGAGAGCAACTATCACATGGCCATGCTAGACTGAAACAGGTCTCAAGCTCCAGTCACAGGAGCAGACAAGGATCCTTCTTTTGAGTGGACAACCTAATCAGGTGCTCTGCCTCCTAGACCAAACCACCAGTTAAAATTACATAGAATTGAAAGACTGAGCACAATTTTTATTTTGCTGAACCACTGACCATCGAAATCAATGGAAATTTTCAAGGTATCCTTAAAAAACCATGAGTACATTCCTTGAGCCTCAGATAAGTAGTGCAGGATTTTGAAAGGCCTCAGCATTGGCATAGCACTGCTCCCACACAAGTCTGAATTCTGTTATCACGCAATGGCAGGTCTGACATTTCTCTGAAACTGCTCTAACTACCATCTGAGCCAGGAAATGTTGGAAGTGTTTCCATTGTCTCAGTCATACAGATTTCACTCATCAAACTTCTATCTACAGCAGAAAGCTTCTGAGCTGCAATAGAAAGCAGTGGCAATGTTTATTTCTGTGTTGACAGATAGACAAATGCCATATGGACTGTATGGGTGTCTTCCATCACCAGCCCTGTATCTGATTTTGTAAGATACAGGCATGGAGGATTAAACAAAAGCCAGTCCAAGACTAAGCCTCACAGAAAAGCTTCTCATAGGCAATTGAAAAGATTTTTCAGCTGAAAGAGTGTCCCTTTTACAATTCCCCAGTAACATACTTGAGACCTCAGGACAGGAGATATTTTCATTAACTATAAGTGGATAGAACCAGACACATACAGAAAGTTATTTCTCGTGTCAGCTTAAACATATGCTCATAAGTTCAAACTATATTCATGCTGGAGGCAACAGAAACAGTCACAACTAAGGGCTTCAGAAAAAATTACAGGCAACTATACAAACAGACTGTAAATATTTCCAATTTCAAATAATGGTGGGTTCTTATTTTTTCTTATTTTCTGCATTTTAAACAAATATTTGTTTTTACATATTTGCAAATGTATGGGTAGATAGATACATCTACCAGCTCTTCCAAATACACATATTTAATTTTGCACATATCTGCATCTGTCTGATACAAACAGACCACTGCGACTTTAAGTTGCTTACAGGAATGTAAAGCTGCTCAGACTTGAAAGGCTCTTGTTCAATTCTGAGTCACAGCTTCAAGGTGGTACCAAGACCACCTGACATAGCCACATACATTTTTGTGTTTCCCCTGAATAGAAAAGATGCTCTGTGGAGGGAGGTGGCTTTTCTGGGCTAGAAGTGGATACAAGAGAAATGTGAGATGAAAATGAGGTCAATTGTCAATGAGATCTGCAGTACCGTCCACAGCACCAACAAGCTGTTGCATTTTCCTCTACATGGCTCACTGTGAAGCTTTCAGGCACTGACTGAGAAGTGCTGACACCCACCCTTGCTGTCCAGAGTACAAACAGTAGCTGTAAGAAAGCTAAAGATAGTAGAGAGTTCTTTCTTCCTTTTACAGAAATCATCATGACTTGTTTTCAGTCTCTCTGACTCCCCAGTCAAACACTTATATGAAAACCATGTAAAATACATAATTCTTCTGATTAAATGGCTAATGATCTTGCCTATTTATTGCTGTACAGAGAGATACAATTCTTTTGCCTAAGTATGCATACCCTTAAAGTTGTTCAGAAAGTTCCATTATACTGAATACCAAACAAAATGCTCCAATGCCTTCAGAGGCAAAGACTTTAAAATTTAACTACATGCTCTTATTCTTCTTCACTTAAAATGTTATTTGCGAACTTAATGACTCAAAAGACTAGTTACCAATGGTGTTAACAGGATTCTAAATAAACAAACATTCAAGAAACCATTCCTGGTTTGGTTCAATAACCTAAATCTTACACCAAAAATCAAATTCATATGAAAATTCTATCCCCTTTTTGACATTGTACAGCCAACTGCAAAGGCCCAAAGTGACCTTCTGAGTGGTAACTATGTTTTTCTCGCCTCTTTTTCTCTCTTTATTCTTTCTTCTCTCAATCTCTCATCCTTTTTTCTTTTCTTCCTCTTGTGGGTAATTTAAGCACTTCTTTTCTCTAAGTTATGGGCACCTAACTTAAGCTGCATGGAGCTCGTGTTTGCTGCGTGCAACAGAAGTTCCTTCCCACAGCACAGCTTGCTACTCTGGGCAATCTGCTGTAATGCTCTTGGGAAGTTGCACCTTATCTTTGCAAATCCCTTTGTGCCAGAGCACCTGCATTCTCACCAAATTAAGAGACATCTTCTAGAGAAAAATGTGTAATTATTCTCTGGCCATTAACTCAAGGTACCAAAGAACCAATGGCTTTCCAAGGGCTGGTGTGAGCAGATTTTCTTGAAGCCTGGCATTAAAATGTACATCCAGTAAAGCTGGAGTGGGGTGTAACACAACAGGAGAGCATTTAAGCAGGGTTTAGAGAAGGATTTTCAGTCTAACTACAGGCCTAAATGGAGAATCACTACATCATTCCCTCCTCTCTGCTCAAACACTCATTCTTTAATCATCTGTCTCCAGCACAGCACGGGATACATTTGCCAACAGCTCTGCAGGATTTTAGCCACGCAGCTCTCATTGTGTTTAATGGGAATCCTGTGGGCAGAGCCCTGTGTGAGGCTTCCAAAATGTACTCCAAAAATCTCTACATAATGCACTAGTCGAACATTACCCTGTTTACTTCACATAGAATGTGACTATAATGAAACATAGGTCATTTATAATAGTAGTATTTATTGTGAAGTTTATCAGTGTTTCCTACCAGGCCTTCCTTTTCCCTTGTAAAAATATTTAGCATGACTATTTAGGATTTACTTTTTCCACAATATCTAAACCAGGGAACAAAATCAACTCAAACCACATTTGCTTCAGAAAGGAAGATCCAGCAGTTAACACATCAGCCTAAGATTCAAGAAGCCCCTCTTCAAGACTTCCCAATGTCATAGGATACCTTTGCAGCTTTGTTTCAGACTTTTCCTCTGAAAATTGATTTCACAGTTTCTATTTCATAACAGCTTTATGATGATTATAAATACCAGTGAATCAAATACCACTAATCAAAGATTCATCAGACACAGAAAAAAACCCTCCAGTATCAACTCCCTCTCTTCCTTCAGGAGGAAGGCTGTTCCCATGATCAGGTCTAAGATAACATGAAAGTTTTGAGAAGTGTAAATCCTCGGCATCCACTGAAAAGACAAGACCTTCATGTCTGTGCTTTCACCTTTCACAAGCAACATTCAGAATAAATCCATGAAGATGCAACTTTAATCAGCTTTCATGCACCCAGGCAGTAGGTCATATTCCAGCACCCTTTGAAATACAAACCATATTGGGTACACAGAAAGTTTCAGGAATTTCCATTTTAGGGTCATATCCTCAACTTTTTCAACTTGTGGTAAGTGGAACAGCATTACTACAGAGAAAAGAAGGCCAATACACTCCCCAGGCAAAAGCTTAACCAAGGAACTGCAAACAGAGAATATTTAAGCTACATTTCTAGCTTCAGAAATTAACATTAGATATAATAAATATGAACATCACCAGTTTACTACAAACCTTATTCATGCAATTTGTGCTACTGTGAAAATGTAAGATCACCTCAGGAATACAGACATTTCTGTTAAGACACCTGAAAATTTGACTTGGCAAATAAAATGCTTCTGTTGTGAACTAGATCAGCACTTTTATCCTGAACTTCCAGAACAGATACTGGATATGGCAGTCTACTAAAAAAAACCTTGGGAAATAGCTGTAAGAGAAGTTCAGCATTTTGAAAGATTCTGAGTTTATGCCAGTGGAATGCAGAAAAATTAGATGACTACAAACTACTATATGTGCCAGTTTCAAACTGTACTGGCATTAATTATTGCCAGACTGCCTAACTTTGGGCAGCAGTCGCTCAATTCAACTTAACAGTTCATTTCATGGAATCAGGGCCTTTGTGACTAAGTGAACAGACAGCATGTATTTCAGCTAATCTTGTGGAAACAAAGCCTCATAACCTGCCTTCCTGAGAAATAATTTAGTAGTTCTCCTGAGGGACTTCCTTCCTTTTAAGCAAGAATCAAAAGATCCTTTTGATTCCTTAATTAAATATTATAAAAAGTTGAAAGAAAACAATCATTATCTTATAACACACTATCACAATGCAAAAGATAGATTTCTGAAAAAACAATTGTCCAGGAGGAGGAAAGGGCAATAAGAACAAAAAAAACCACCAAAAACCCCAAAAAAGAAAACAAAAAACACCAAACAAAAAACCCCACAGAATGGTACACAAAAAAGAGACTGGGTTGGACATGTTGGGAATGCAGGGTAAGTGCTGAACAGCAGCATGTCACAGTGTCAAAGCTTCAAACATTCCATGTGTTCTTCAGAAAGGAAGGGCAGGAAAATCACTCCAAAGGGCAGGGAATCCTGTGTGTGATGGGGGATCCCATAAGGTGAGAGGAAGCTACGTCAGGTCCTTTTATACCCACAGCTGGGCAGGAGGAAAGACCAAACTCTCAACCAGCTTGCAAAGGCAGTATAACCTCTGGGTATGGAACACACCTAAGGCTCCTTCTTGCTCTGCTGAGCTCTCTATTATAATAATAATATATTTACATAATAATTAATTATAATAATTCACTCAGGTTTTAATGTTTTGTAGTCACAAGGAAAAAAGATCATGTTTATTACAGACATGGCCCAGAGAGGTCAAACCCTACTTGACACAAATGAAAGCAATGTCACCTTCCTGGCACTGAGTGTAAAATGAAACTAAAATGAAACTGGATTACTTTAGATCATCCCTGTTCACATTAGTTTTAAAGTAACTGCTACAGTAGCAATTTCTAAATTATCCACCTTTTCATTAGTGTCTTCTAAACACTCAAGATTACTATAAAATAAAGATGCTGGCAGTCTCTTTTTTAACACAGTATTCTTATATCTTTGCTAAGCACATTGCTAATGATTCACTTCAAAGTGATTTCAGAATCCCACAAAAAAGTGTAATAGATTTCCTTATTCTTCATCATCCCAAACTCTCACTCGCTGGTGATGCCACTAAGCACATTGCACGGTCTGAGAAATCACTTGGCCTGCAAATGGCATAAACTAAACATGCCAAAAAAATAAACTTACTGTTTGGAAAGGCAAAAATTACAAATCCAACAATATTTGGAATTGCTGAAGGAATATGGTAACTCATTTTACAATAAAGGCCACAGTCATCTTCGTACAGGCTTTTTTGTTTTGATATTTACACTGATGCAACTCCAAATAAAAAATAGTCTCATGGGAAGAAGAGGGACAAATCCTTACCTGGTGGGTGATCACTTGCACTGTTTGACTCCTAACATTGTTTGCTAATCGGAAATATTTTAAAATTTGAGTAAATACATCTTGATTTTATAGATTATATCCCCACCTCTTTGAACAAGTGGAAAGCTTCTGGACTTTGAATTCATTTGGGAGCAAATCTTTCAGTCTACCACTGATGAAAAATTAAAGATAGAGAAAAAAGCTATTGTTAACTTAAAATGTAAGCAATCAACTCATTGTACTATTGGGTATGTATTATTTATAAGAAGCTGCTGCTGCCAAGAGAGTTGTTTTAAGCATCTGCTTATAAACAGTGTCAAAACATACAAACTGCAAGAACTAAAGTGTTGGCAAGCATTAAGGGCTGAAAAATGGTAATATATCTAATAGATTGTGTATTAACAGTAATCTAAAAGAAGAATGTACCTTGAGCACAAACATGCTATATAATAAACAATGGTTTTCAACTGTGAATTTAAAATCACATTTCCCTGTACTCTGTAGAATACCTGACAATATAAAGATATCTAACATTCCTTTACTCTTATAACTTAATTCCTTATTATAATTACAGAGATAAAAAGTCAAACACAGTTAGAGTTGCTCTAGACCCCAACAGCAAATAATGGCAATAGGCACTTGAACAGTATCTTATAACATCCACACATTACAAAAGTTTTTCAGAACTATCAAGTGCACTGTATATGCTGTTTTTTTCCAAGTCTACTTTAAACAGACACAGGTTTCACAGCAATAAATTTCCACCTCGAGAAACCAAGGACATTTAGAAAGTGTTACTGTTGGTTAACAAAGAAACAAGACATCCAAAATCATTTGGCACTTCCTACGCTCTGTGTTTCGTCCTAAAAGCTTTCTCATTTTTGTTAAAAATCAAAGGCACAGGAAAAGTGGGTAACTTGCCCAGAGTCAGTCAGTCAGAAGAGTTCAAACTTCCTTTCAGATGTCAGTGAAAATGATAGCTGACTGGGTTAATAATTTAGTCAAGAATAAACCCCAGCAGCCCAGCTTAGTCCTTTGTTACCATCCACACAAACTATACTCTGCCTCCTCTTTTCTTTAATAATGCAAAGCCATTCTTTTATATCTTAGTCCTTTATGGAGACACAATACAAACTCTATGATTTGGCTTAAACTTTGCTCTGTAATCCTAACATTGAAGGAGCAATACAAGCATTGTCTAAGTATTTATCATTTCTGTGACTTTCCCTAGCACATATGAACAGCACATATCAAACAGAGTAGATAAAGAAATAATGAAGAAGTAAGAATTCATTCTTTTTACTGTCTTAATACAACTACAGACACAATCACAGTATGAGAGAAATATACCTTAAGAATCACTGAGAAGTTAATTAATGAGAAATCTGGTTTCTTCTAAAGTTTGGAGAATTTTTTTTACAATTAAATTTACAGGTGAGTGTGATAACCATAATAAAGTCAGATGCCTGCATGACTGGCTGTTTACCAAGTTGACCAAGATTTACCTCAGTCAGCGCAACAGGTCAGTCATTACACAGAGGGAGGAAAAGTTATGGATGGGTATGAGCTACAGCACAGATTTAACTGCTGTAAAATTCACAGACCTACTATACTTGTCCTACTCAGCATTTAACATCTATTCTTCAATATTCCCCCTGAGAATTCCTTTTAGGTTGAGAAACCACTCATATTCATGAAGGAGAGCAAGCTAAAACCAGGACAGGCAGGTGATATCAACCAAAATACTCTGTAAGGATGCCTGGTTTTCATCACTAAGTCAGACAACCAGTATCACCTCTGGTGCTGCTTAACTTAGATATAAATTCAGAGCACTTAAAACTTGTGCAGCAAAGCACAGACCAAGCACCAGCACTGGACATGCAATGTCAGTTGGGGTCACCACCTCCCTCTGCACTCCCAGCAAGGGCAGACACTGTCCCCAGTGCCACCCAGGGCTGTACATGCCTTGGGTACACTTGGGGCTGTTCCACAACACACCACAGGACTAGGACAGCAGTTGACATTCTGAGTTCAAGTTTCCCACCAAACAGAGATATTTCTAAGACAGCATTATTGACAGAGGGTCAAACCCAAAGGGCAGGGTCATGGATCACAGTCAGCAGAGAGTAAGATGTCCCAGTCTATCCAGTGAGGTATGAAACAGCCCATGTTAGAGCTTAAAAAATACCAAAAACATAACCTCAAGAGGATATAAGTGAAGATGGCACAGATGGCACCCTTTAGGAAAAAAAACCCATGTTGATTTCAGTTAAAATTTTACAGGATTACCACATACAAATAGGAAGTCTGAAATGCTCTTCTGTTCCAATGGTCAGAACTGGAGCCAACAGGTATTTGAGGAAGACCAAGGAGAAATCCTGATATCCTGACCTTGAAATCTGCTTCAATATGAGCAGCCCATTCAGATGGGATTTTCATCTAAGTTCCATCAGAATGCCAAGTACTTATTCCTTAACGGAAACAGACAATTTAGAGAAGTGACACAAACTTACTGACAGTATTCACACTGAAACAGCATTTTGGAGAAACTTCAGAAGTGAAAGGAAAACTGAAGCAGCTCACCTAATGTAATCATTGTGTGTGAGTGAGTCCCTTTTTTTGTAATGCTCAGGGGGAAAGTATCATCTACTTTCTCCACATTAATTAATGTAAAATCATCAAATTCAACCATTTGTTGGGGGTGAAGTATCATCTTCTGAACTGGGCCTTGAAAATTTATATTCAGTATGGGTCTAAGATAATGAATATTTTATGATATCATACTGTGCTGGGTTAAAAACACTTGTATTTTAAATATATGAAAACAATATAATTTTTTAACAATCAAAACCATACTTCATTTGGCAGTAAAAACAGTTATCTTCAGAGTCCAAACATACATAAACATGGAAATCCATATATAAAACCTGTTTTAAAAAAATATTATTATCCATGCTATATTAATGTCTGGAAATATAAAAAAGTGTAAGTACAGTAAATGTAAAAGTCCAATTTTGAAGAAAAATATTTTTAAAATTACAGTCTATTCAAGCTATGAAAGTCGAACTTAAACTTTTCTAAAGAACAGCCAGCTCCAACTGTTAATTATTTTTAAAATACCATGGGAAAAATTTATTGGTGTCTATTTTTTCACTCATGTTTACTTTGGGATGAAAAATTTTGCTTGAGGTTTTCAAGCCATGCAGACTGCACAGATTAGACTGAATTACAACACTCATGCTTTATTAAAACTCACAACTATATATACTAATGAATGTCATCTCATATAAAATTTATATATTTCTGCCCGCACATTGCATAAAATTGAGATAAAATGCCACATATATAAACGAACGATAGCTAAAGTTTTACGAACTATAAACACAAGGTCAGTAGTGCTTCACTTCTGCAAGATAAATTTGACATTTGGACAGCATTGTGAATCACAACCAGAACTGCAATGGCCACGGAATATAAACTGCCTATTAAAAAAATAAGCTAAAGATACAGCAGATCGCTCTTGCATGGACTTCTCAAAACATTGTACCACCAAAGGCTAATGCTTCTTTCAGCTACTGCTGAAACTGTACCATCCTCCAAAGAATCATGAATTCATCTTCTGAGCCACAGTCGTTCAATATGATTTTCAATCCCATTTGTATACAGACTTTTTATACCACCTAGTAACAGAAATAAATAAGAATTCACTTTAACCTAGTGGTGTCCATTTTTGTAACTTTTCTTTTTCTCAGGAGTTATCTGGGCTCAACACAGATAACATGGATAAGATGCCATGCTTCCCTTTGGAGTGTGTAATAATCCTGCCATAATAGTATGTATGAATATTGACAGCAAAATAAATTTGGAGAAAATTGTTGTACTTTAAAGAAAAAGACATGCACATCAATTCCGCTGTTAAATATATTTAATTTTTTGTTTGACTTTTTCTGTTGAGCATACCTGCATTTAGGTGTTTGTATTTCATCATGCAACAGGAATAAAGCCATGCATGTATTCCTTTAAAATAATTACTTATTCAGGCCATCTCCTAGAACACAAGTCTTAGCAAAGATCAGGTCCTCAACTTTCTTCAGTGCGAAAAAGTTCAAAGCTAGAGCTGGACAATTGAATAGCTGGATTCAAAGGTGATTACTGGGAAAAGAAGAGAACATTCACAATATACAGGATCTGAAATGCTCAAGATCTGCCTTACTCTTTACTTGTCAAAGACACAGAGGTGAGGCAAAATGCTCCATGGATCCAGGGTAGTGGCATTTGGGCAGACTTACGAAAACTGGGTAGTGGGGTTTTTATTTTGTTTTAAAGGAAAAGCTTTTAACTCAACCTTTGCTACTCAAGAGTTCCATTATCATTTTTATTGAATGTTATTTCCACCATTACATGTGCGCATTATCAATCTGACTCCTGGGCTTCCTCTTTGGTGCCCTATTTTTAAATCTCTGTAGAAGCTCAGTCCCTGTGCTGGATTACTGTGTCTAGTGTTGATACAGTCACAGACATGATAGGCAGATTTAATTTAATCAAATCCTGAGCTAGCCCAAATTTTAAGACAAACTAAATAGTCAACGAAAGGAAAAAATAGCAAAGAAGAGGGAATTCCCATGAATATAATATTATTATATTGTGCTGGACAGTTTCAACATTTTGACAGCTTTTATTTCTACAGTTAAGAAAATGATATCTCAGAGAAGTAGCATTACTTTTACAAGAATTTATGACTGCACTTTCTTTTTATCTGAGTTACTAACTGAGTACATTCACCACTATAAAAAGCAAGTTTGGGGATCTTAATGCCATGCTTTTTTAACTTTAGAACTAGAAAAGCATGCATATGTTACTTAGGAACATGCAATAAAAGTCTATTAATAAACTTCAATGACATATTTATTCTCCAGGAGATGCTCTGACAGCCTTTTCTGCATTATCCTAAAGGTTTACCTTTATTATCACTTTGTTGATCACTGTATTATTATTATGGGTCCAGTCCAAGGAACAGTGGAGTACAGAATTACAAAGTTTACACATTCACACCACTTTTGTCAAAAATTCACACTGGTTTAGTAGTAATTTACAACTTTTTAAACAGAGAACCTTCTTTTATTGTTGACTTGTTTTGTTGCCTACATTCTATTATGAACAAACATACACAGATATTACCCACAAGAAACACTGCAGAAATGATCACCAATACAAAAAGGCACTAGGAGGCTGATACTTTTCTTCTCTGTTAAGGAAATACTGATTTATTGAATGTTAAGAAAAAAAATTCCTAAAAATGTTTTAAGAGTTTGAGTGTAAGGAGGAAAAACTGCTTCACTTTGAATCCATCCCCAGCCTGCAGTCATAGGCTATTGTAGAACCTGCCCCAAGCCCACTGCCCACATCCACCCTCAGAAAAGCATAAATGGAATTTGCCATTGAGTGGATATTGCTGAAAACTATTATAAAAGATGACATAAGCACACCAAAAATACTTCCAATGTCGTTAATTTTTCAAAACTGACAATTAGCAGACACATAACATCTACAAACTGCAAGAAGCTTTAAAATTACTGAAACCTTTTGTATCTACCTTCCTTGTGGGGAATATAATCAAATCAATTCAGTTGTAATTACATGGGGCTCATATTCAATTTAATTCAATTATTTGGAATGTGTACACACTCCAGGAAAACCTCATTAAGATGGCTCAGCAGATGTTTTCAAATGGGACTGGTAAGTCAACATTTACAATTAGCCACCACAAAGGCTGCCCATCCACTCTAATGGTTCAGAATAATCAGTTATTACAGGCAATTCAAAACAATACCAAACAGTGAATAAAATTGTTCCACAGTTGTGTAAGGAAGATCTGACCTTCCAAGCACGAGAAAGACACTGCTGGAACTTTTTGTTTCCCTTCCTGCCTCCTACTTGTTATTGAGGAGAGCCCATTAGGTTGGGGGGATACTATCCCCACTGTTTTCCTCCAAGAAAATGGACTTTAGGTTCTTTGGATTCCTAGAGGAAGCAGAGTATTGGAATAAAGAAGAAAAAGATGTTTTGACCTCAACACCAACAGGTTGACTTTAGTATGCTGCCTATCTGTGATACATTAAACAGCAATGTTTTCTGTTTAGCCCTAAGCAAGAGTAGAATCAATTGTTGCACAGAACAAAATTCTTCATGCATGGTTTTTACATTTTTCCTTCTCTCCCCGTCCATGTCTCCCTCTCCTCACATTAAACACTCTGTTTCTCTCTTTCAGTAATTCTTGCAACAGGGATACACTGCTACAGAATGAACAGCAAGTGTTTGTGACACATTACTGTGATTAAGGGAAATTTTTGAGCAATTGAATAGATTTTTCTTTTAATCTTGGCATCTGAAGAGGCAAAACATGGTACTTTTTCCACTACCTGGGATATTTTTGTAACATCAAAATCATTAGCATATTAAATCTGCTGATTTGATGACAACAAATGTAACAAGACCTCAGGCATGAACAGAAGCCCTTTGTACAAAAGCACGGCTGTGAAGTCAGACACAGCTAAATCCTGGGGTTCAGCAGTAGGTCAGTACACAGCTCTTTCCAGCCCAAGTAAACAACTGAAAAAGAAATCAGCAATCTCTGAAAACCTTGTCTCAAATCCTCGCTTAAAAGATACTGTTAGTAAACTCAACTTTTGCATGGGATCCCTCTCTTGGAAGTATCAGCAACCACACTACTGTGCTTTTCTACATTCTGTCGCAACATTTTCCCCTCAAAAATAGTTACATATTCATTTATTCAATCATAAGGAAATGTCATTAAAAACAACAGCACAGTTATTTTATTTTTAGATTAATATTCACATTGCATTAATCATAGAACACTTCACCCTTCTTAGCTGGTCATCAGCTTGTCCAAAAGAGCAACCTCTCCATGATGTATAACCCAGTTCCTGGCTTTCAAGTTGGCCAGTTCTTGTCTGAAAGTTCTCAGCTTATTTTTTGATCCTAAATTTTCACTTCTTATTAGTACAGTCACTGACTGGGAGCCAGCAGTGAAGTTCTGTGTTTGCCATTGCCCTGCAATGTGCTGGGGAGGTCACTGAGCTTCTGGAAGAGTGGCTGTCCTGCACGACACCGACAGCAGGTGAAGAAACTGGGGGGTCTGACAGTTCAGCGGGACACAATCAGATTTGCATTGATGTTCTGAGTGATATAACTTTACTACCAGGGCAAGTATCTTGCAACAGCACTAACTTCTATTCAAAAGAAGAGAAAAGCAATATGTGATTATGTCTTTCAACTCACAAGAATCAAAAAAAGTATTTTAGAAAGGCAAAGTAGTTACAGCCATTTTTCCACTGTTTATGGGTAGAAATTTAAAAAATTGCATCTTTCCCAGGGACATGGGGAGTTACAACAGTAACACACCATAAGTTCACAAATAGTTCCCACATCTGTATCACTGCTACACATGAAATTTTCGTAACACTTTAGAAAACAACACACTGTGAAGTAGAAACACAACAGTTTTAATTTTGTTTAATGGCTAAGGGTAGTTTTTGGTGAAGCAATTAATGTTATTCCCCCAGTAACAAAATGTTAGAAAATACATGTTAACTAAGTACTTGCACTAAGCATACTGTAACATATATAGTTAAAAAGCTTCAGTGGTTAAGCAAGAATCCTCATCTCTTTGCTGCACCCATCATCTCTTGTTACTATTCAGGTCATTACTTAGCCATAGGTCACTCAAATTCATTTTCCCAGGGTAATATTATAACCTTGCAGGTATGTGAAGCAGACATAATAAAACAAAAAGGTTAATTGTGCATTCTGTCAGGACCATGTGGCATCAGGCCATGACCATCAATTGCCTGGTAAATCTTATCTCAGTTTTCTTTGCTATTTAAACTCTCCCTGGCTGAATGATAATTTTTCATGGTCTGAGCTGCCTAAAGGATAAGTTTTAAAAAAACTTTCAGGTTCTTTTGCCCATACCCTGGTTTAAGGTTCTAAAATCCCTAATTTTGGTAATGCTTAGTATACTCTTACAGCGTGCTCACCTCCTAATTATTTAACATTTTTTGCTTTTTTTACTTTAAATGTATTATGACACTCGTCTCCCTTAGTACATGGCTACAAGTGAAGGCATAAACCATCTTAATAATATGTACTTAACAAATTACATTTCTTTCTATCAGCAATCAAGACAGAACAAGGCTTGTGCACAGTATAAAGAAGGCAGAAACATTAAGCATTGTAGCAATTTTTTAAATCTTTTGGTCAAATTCAAATCATACAGGAAAAAGCCCAGCCATGACAAGGACAATTTTCACCACTACGATCACGTGTGAGCTGGATTCATAGGTGAGCTTGTGCATCTAAGCCGGAGAGTTGAGTCTGATTTTAGAAGGGAGGACAGCAGGACTAGAGTCATTGAAAGGCACCAGATAAGGTGGGTGCACTTGGAGTAGAGCTCTCACTCATGCCAAGGGCTGAAACTGCCTTAAACTGTAGTCACAACAACCATATGAGGTGGGGAAAGACCAGCTTTAGGGGAAGAGGAGAATAGTTTCATGAGGAAGCCATCCCTGTGCCAGTCAGGGGCACCCTCAAGAGAGATGACAGAGCAGCTCCAATCCCTCAGTCTAAGCCATGTGTAGATACTGAGTCTTCCAATTCTGACTCAAGTGCTGCTTTCATGAAGTGGTGAGAAGAGAGCACCCTCTCCACTATCATTTCTTCTTCCAAACAGTTAAAAGACAAATTCTGAGCGGTTCCTCTGTAGCACCTGTTTACATGCTTGAGCTTTATGAAGTGATACCATCTGTCCCTCACCTCTACATGGTTTTTCACTCAGCATGAAGACTTTTTGAATCACCATTCAGAAGCCCTTTTTGTTGTGTGTCATAGTGGGAACTTGAGCACTCAATTTTGGATTTTTTATTCCCTCTTCAGGTATATTTTTATATCACTAGAAAGTCCTTTACTATTTCATATGAAATTCCAAGTATAAAACAGACAGACAAAGCCCAGAGAAAGTGGAACTAATTCATGCCTGTGTTCTTTAAAGACAGAAAATGCTTTCTTACACCATTTAATACAATATTGTGCATGCAGGAGCAGCCAGGCAAAGATATTAATATTATCACTCTGTTCCAGTAATTAATAGCAACTCCCCTCACAGCTCTGATAAGCTGGAAAACACATTTCATTTCTTCTCCTTCCCTGCTCATGAAATACTAATAGAAGAGAAATAGGTACAAGACTCTTGCAATGACCTTGTATGAGGACTGCAACTCCTTTAAACTAACCCAGAAACAGCCTGGAGCCATTAGGACTCTCCAGCAGCAAATGGTATGGGACACCCACTAAAAATTTAGAGAGCATGCAGCTCAATGAGGCATTTCAAGTCTATCCCAACACATTATTAATGCCAATTATAGCATAAAAGATGCTAATGTGAGGTACTTCAGAGACTAAGCAAAACACTGATCCATTTGGGAGGTGAGGTCTGTCTTAGTTACCAGTTTCCACTCCCAAGCACAGGTTTAGCTGTTGAAGTTTTGCAACCTGTTTCTTTCCATGCCACTTTTAGAGTTATCTAGAGCAGTAAAAATGGAAAAGTAGGCACAAGCTTCCTCTCCGGAAGAAGATATAACTAATAAATAGGATAAAGACTCAACATTACTATTGCAGACATATTTTCATATGTAATTGCCATAAAATTTCCTCTTCTCCTCTTACTCCCTATGAAAGAATGACACACACAGGCATGTGCATCTTGGAGAGGGGTGTGGAACAGACAAGATGGTCATGCTGAGACACTGCTGGCTGGAGAGATACCATTGTATGTTCATAAAGCCAAAATACAGTGTATGTTGAGAGCAAGGTCTATCTATGGACAGCAAAAGGCATAAAACTCTCTCTAGATCCTGACAGAGCTTGTAGACAGAAACATACTTTTCAAATGCTACAGATGTACAGATCCTCAGAAGATAGCCCCTGAAACTTTGGGGTGTTTGAAGAAAACTGTCATTAGCCCAATACACACGAAAATCATATAATAAAGTAACAAATATGGTCAGTAGTAAAACCAAGATAATAAAGAAGTAGAATTTTATTTTATGCCCCCAGTGGTCTATTACCAAATGACATGATATGAAATGATGCATTTAAGATTAAAATTTTCCCAGGAGTGTACTTTTATGCTTTTCTCAGCTTGGGTTTTGATTTTTTTTTTTACTAGAACTAAAGCACATAGATGTTGAACACCAGCATGCAACCTAAAGGGATGAATTACAAGTCCTTGGGGGAAAAAAAATTAAAAGAAAAAGCAAAATAAACCTTTTAAGAAACAAATTAGGATATTACCAAACAACATGTTGAGTGAAAACATATTTAACTGTCACATGTTCTCTTGGTATTTATCTTGCTTGTGATTTCTGCTACATAAGCCATCATTAGTGAATCAATCAGACCAGATTTCTAGGAGGATAAAGTGCCCTCTTCCAATAAAAGCAAACAGAAGTTCACATTAAAAAGCAAAACATGACAATAGCATTTGACTTTCCCACTTATAACCCCCCTACTAAGAGCCTGCCATTGCATGAAACAAGTTCAATGACAAAGGGATTGGGCTTCAGCTACACTGAGATAATTCAGGCTAATGGAAAAGATCTTACTTCAATACCTTGGTAATCTTAAGGAATATGAGATCACAAAGCTGCTGAATACCATTTAAATGGCCAATAAGGTGTGAGTAAAAGTCATTCAAGTCATTTAAATTATAACAGCTTTTATGTTACCAGCCATGAAGAACTTGCACTGCAGAAGTAAGAAACTGTTGAAGTTTGATGTTCTTCTCAATAGAAAAAAAATGAAGTAAGAATATCAGGTAGTGTAGCATAGATATCAGGCTCATGTGCAAAGCCACAAGAAATATTTGAGACATGATTTTCTTGTACATGGCAAAACTTTTGCTTAAGGACTCCTAAAAAATGACAGTGGGCAGGTAATTTAAATGCTAGCCATGTATTAACATAACTTACTCCAGCATCAGCTGCCACATTCATCCTCAGCTGGAAGACATTTACTTTTCTCACTTGCAACTTCCTCTCTTTAGCAATAGCCACAGGGATTATTACAATCTATATTCACATACATATTTCAGTACAAAGACAGAATTCTGAAGTATTATGAAAGGCTGGTTTATGTGCATGTTAATGTATGCCCATGAATTATGTAAGTGCAAAGAGAGCCAAAAAATATATCACAGAATATCTACCTACCTCTATTCACATAATGTCTAACAGTGTGGCTTCACAGCAGAAAGGTGACAGTCACAGTTCACACGTTTTAGGTTCTGATTGCTCTTAAGTAGCTTCATGTCTTTTTGCTTCTCTGTGTCTGTTGGCAGAAAAGGTCTGTACTCCACTGCAGTGGGATTCTCAATCAACATTAATTGCACATCAAATCCATTAGGCAAAGTACCAAAAAAAAACAACAAAAAAAGGTAGCAGTATTTGTTCTTTTTGGTTAAGAATCTTGGTTTATTTTTCTCCAGTGGTGCTATGATTTTATGACTCAATTTCTTTCTCAATAAATACCTTCTCTCTTTGATCCTTCTGCGAAGCTACAAATGGAGTAAGTTCCACTGTCACTCTAGTGTGGTTCCAGAAACAGACTCAGGCATGGATCTGTCTTTGGACAAGTTGACAGTTCTCCACAAAATCTGAGTACGTTGACTTTGCCCCTCTATACTGCACTGAGCTTCAACTTCATAGTTCAGAATCACAGCTAGAATATTTAACTGCAGAACTGCAACAAAGAGTTTTTCTTGCCTTTTATTATATTTGTATCAAACTTTATGGCAGTTACATAAAATATTTTTAGTTCTTTCACTTGCAAGTGGAAGTTGGGAATTACATGAACAAAAGCTACTGTCATCCTTTTTTTCTCCTGTGCATGTTTCAGTGATTACACGTTACAGGTGTCATATACTCAGCCATGGAACAAATATGTGACATTTGACATTTGCTTTTGGTTTGTGGGTTTTATCCTTTCAATTAAAATAGTTCTCTAAAAATGTCTCAACTTGTTATGCCTTTTCGAGTCACAGAAGCAGATCTCCTGATTAACTGGAAAAGATTTTGTATGACTAATTGGATAAATTTGGATTTCCCCTATATAGTTCCCTCGTTTTTGGAGACAAATACCACCAGTTATGTTTTGACAGAGGCTCATGGTCAATGAAGTATCTCCTGAGCACAGCACTGTAGAAGGCAATGCTTTAACACCAGATTTTATACCAGGTAACTTCCCTGCAAGAACAAAAGATATTCAGGATATTTGAAGCATGTGAGAATTCATCATCGATACTTTGGTTTAAAAAAACCCCATACCTTTACTGCAGGCTTAAATTATGATTCAGATGACAGCCTGAAAAAACTGAAATGCAATCTTAAACCACCAAAGAACAGAAAATTCATAAAATAACCCTCAAATGGTGGTATCAAAAACTGTCCTATTTATAATTCCTGGAGTTGTAAATACAGATAAGTTCTTTTAAGTTTGACATGTGAAAGCTTAACACATGAGAGCTCAAACTGAAGAAAAGAAGCCGACATAGTGACTCCTGTCAGAAACCATTAACTTCACCTGCCAAAAAATCCGCTGTTGTAGCTGAAACAATCCCCAGGAATACAGTTCACCAGTTATAAAGAAAGGCTGCACACTTAGCACAGAATTTCTCTGCTAGGATTTTGTGCAGTGCTGAGACGTACAGAAATGCCTATAGATAAATTGTCCCATTTTATTGCTGCATTACACTAAGTGGGTGGAACAGACCCATGTAAGCAGCCCTGTTAGAGCTACTCTATTACCAAAATTGCCTTTAGTATTAAATTAACTGCAGAAGTTGAAATTGAAGGCACCGATGGGGAAGAATGTAATTCCTGGAATTAAACATCCTTTTATATATTTGTACATCAAAAATTGCCTAACAAAAAGGAAAGAAAATGCAGCTGTAAAGAGCCTGTAGTCTAAACAAACCTCTCACCATCTCAACTATTTTTACAGAGGATAACACCACAGAAAAAAGATGCAATCTATTTTCAATATCCCTAGATATTATGTAGGGCCAAAGGATTTTTAAAAAAAAATAATCTATTAACAGACTTCTCAGAAAGGTGCCTAACCTAATAACACAAAGAAAAGAAATACCCCAAACCTCTGCATCAACTTTGTCTCCCAGAGTACTGGCAGAAGACTGGAAGGAGGATAAAGATACAGAGTTTCCACAAATGTGTGGAAAACAGACCCCTGATGAGATCGCTGGGAAAACACCTAAACCCACTGAAAGATAAACAGATAGACAGATAGATAGACAAGACAGACAGATAGTCAGTCTTCAGCTGGCTGATTAACCAGAAAGAAATTTCAAACAAGCAGCCTACAAAACATTAGATTGGCCTAAAAATTAATTACACCCAGCAGGAAGAATTTGATTCATCCAGATTAGTTACCAAAAAGTCCACAGGGGGTAGATATAAACTTTCCTTAGAAATGAAATAAAAATACAATTCCAGGTGTCATGCTTTGAATATATAACCAATACTCCCATTACTAAAATTTCCACTGTGAACTTCCTTAAAATATCAGCCAGTGTTGATTTTGTGAGGTATGTAAAGACCTGACAGGAGGAAAACCTACTGTTAACCATGACAAAGGTACTCAGTTACCTCAGTGGGCATGACTTAAGGTCATTACAGCAGGCACATCTTCCAGTGACTTACTAGGAGTTGTGCACTAATGAAACACACTAAAACACCAGCAGACCTAACGAGGTGCATCACTTGTGAATGAGAACACTTACACTTCATGGATACAATGTTCTACAATAAAAAATCCCCACAAGGAGCCTTCAAATAAGTTCAAGATGCTGCTTTTACAATATCAATGCACAACTAACTTGATTAGCAAACCTACAACACACAAACCACCACTTTTAATTCTTACTCCTTCTTTTTTTTAATTCAGCTTCTCTCATCTATTTTATGTGGCATCCATTCAAAAGACACTAGAGAAGCCAAACAATGAAAATCAACATTATAATGATGATTTCATATCTGATCCTGACTACAGTTTCAAATACTCTTGAAATTTAAGACTTCCAGTACATCTGGGCTAGGAATTTAAACTGCTGATACTTGAAAACCATAAAAGTGACACACCAACAGATTTTCTGTTTCTTGCAAAGACTGCACAGAACTGTATCAGGAACTTCTCATTTTCTAGCAATCCTTCCACCCATTTTACAAACGTGTGTACCATCTGTTCCCAGATACTGAGGGTCTTTCTTGATAGCAAAGCTTAAAACCTCAGTGACTTAACAGCACAGGAAGAATTGTGCAATTTCATTTTACACCTGCGATGGAAAACAGCAACTTCAGACAGTGGAAGCAGAAATTAAGAAAAAAAAGCAGCAAAAAAATGTTAACTGTAACAGTGAAAACATATTGAAAATATAAATAGGATGGATACTTAATTACAACTGTAAGTTTGTCTCTTATTAAGGCAAACCTAAAGATTCAGTCTGAAATGCACATCAGACTGAGCTGGTCTGTGTGCAGTCACTTCTCAGAAGTCACTGTCATAACAAGTTTTTAAATAATAGGAATTTTAAAATTCAAACTAAAATGGAGAGGAAGGAGAAGACTGAAGATGACTATAATTTGGTAATTCATTTTTAAGTAACCATAGCCTTATTACAACTTGCCAATGAGATTAAGAAAGCTGCCTGAACACTTTTGCTGCAATGGAACTAGCCCATGATAAATCTATTATTGTAGAAGTATCTAAACCATGGGTAAATTAAATTTGTGGTTTGTATAAATCACACATTGCTACACATCAGAGTTATATGTGTTCCATGGCATGAAAAATTATGAGATTTCACATGAAACACTGAAAGAAGAAACAGTTCTTCTGACCAACATTGCAAGTGCTGCTAAAGGGGTCTTAAGACCTCTTCAAATTGATTGCACACAAGTGTGAACTATTAGTATATAATCAGCTTTATGAACTTCATTGTATCATTAATCTTAAATTCTTTCAGACTTAATCAATACAAAAATTTCTCCAGAAAGATGCAAGTCAGGCTCCTGTGAATAGGCTCTCCCAGGGAAACTCCTCTTGTGCACGTTCCGGGACATTGCCAGTTCCTTTTTCTGACTTGGACAAATCACTTCTCACAAAGGGCTACTCAGGAACTGAGTTGCTTTTTAAAAAAGCATTAACGTGACCCCACTCTGTGCAGAGACTCTTCTGCATGAAGCCTTCATTACTCATACATTTCAAATCTGTTGCAGAGCACACGGGACATCAAACCCACTCATCCTGTCTGCTCCTCTCTTTCAAAGTCCACAGAGCTGCAGTTCCCACTTGCTGCTGGGGAAAACAGGCTTTTTCTTCACCACATGTTAGCCAGTGTCTGACCTACATCAGGAAGAAGAATGAATCTTCCACTAATCCACATCCTAATAGCCAGACTTTCTTAAACCCCAAACAGGAAAGCCAGGCATGTGACAAGGAGCCTTATTCCTGCCCCCACCTTTCATTTAATATTCTTCTTCAACTTCTTTGTCATATCCTTTTGTTCTCTCTGCAAAAATTTATCAGAGCGAATTAATGACATTTATAATAATCTACTCTGTTCAGAAATTACAAAGATATGATCTGCCATTACTCTGTTTATCAGAAAGCGAGGTATCTCTGTTGTGGTATTTAATACAATAAACCTTTCAAATCAGCTTTAACAGAACTCAATCAGAACATGCTTTCACAGAGTAATATTCTGTACTGGACCTGCAAGTTGTTTATTGAAATAGCATCATCTATGCTGTAACAAATTCTGAAACCCAAAATTATAGAGTGGATTGACCTTTCTTTCCAAAGATTTTCTTCTTAAGCTGATTTTTGGAGCCTACAGACTTAGACCACCAGGTAACCAGAGCTTTCCTCTTCTTGATTAATGAGGAGACTGGTGCTGACTGAAAACTTCATTACACTGGACAGGCCTCTTTGGAAATGTGTATCAGGTATTTTTCAATTCAGGGATTTTAGAAAATGTATTGGTAAAAGGTCTTATATTATCAGTAGCACAGTGGTGGTTAGGCCATGTAGCTTGGAAATTCAGCCAGGAAAATAAGTTCCTGACATCCAACAACACTGTTCCCTCCCATTTACCCA
This sequence comes from Pithys albifrons albifrons, assembly GCF_047495875.1. Taxonomy (NCBI): domain Eukaryota; kingdom Metazoa; phylum Chordata; class Aves; order Passeriformes; family Thamnophilidae; genus Pithys; species Pithys albifrons. The sequence goes on along the minus strand of NC_092465.1, from coordinate 7,584,460 downwards.
TTTTTCATGTGAAATTTAAATATTTTTTAGTATTTTTAAAAATTAATTCAATGCTACTTAACAGGCTTGATCAACTGCTACTTAATTGTGGTTTTAGGCAAGCATGAAGAAATCAATGTTATTATGCACTCGTGAAGTTCATCAGAGTCAAGACCGGGATCTTTAGTCTCAGGCATGACATTGCTTGACTGAAGAAATAAAAATTTACTTTGAAAAACTCTATGAATTCTACAGAAGAAGTCCCATGTATAAAAATTTACCTATATGTATGACAAAGAAATTTGCTTTTCTTTTCCTAGTATTTTCTTCTGCTGCCTCCATGGGACACAAAGATGGGGACTGAAGTCTCAATCTCAGAGATGTGCTGCGTTGTTTGGCTCTCAACTCCCACAGCTGCACTCCCCAGAGCAGCTCCTGCTCATGCCCCCCACACACCTGCTGCATCAAGAACCCATCCAAAAGAGGCCCATGGTGAACACTGTAATGAAATCAAGACTTTTCCCTCTCAACCCTCAAATTCACTCATAAAAAGGGTGATAAAATTAAGCCTTCAACTCTTCTAACCACACTCTGTTAAAAACAAACACACAAACATTTATTAGATGGCCTTTTTATGAGGCTATTTTCTTAAAGGAGATGAGATCTAGCTCTACCCACATCCCACTGGGGAATTTAATTCTGTTGCAAAAGCACTTGTATCCCTGTTCCAAACATTCTAAATTTTAAAGAAACATCATAAAAGTTAAATTTTTTAAGAGATGTTTAGCCTTGTTTCAGTTTTGAATGTGCTTCTTAAAATAACACTTAAAATTCTTGAAAAGAGGCATTCCAGTATTTGTTTCCTCACTAAGCACAAGTTACCTGAATTTACCATTCTTGATTCTGGAAAGAGAGACAAGACATACAAAAAGTCTCCCTTTTGCTGCTCGGTTTCCTCCGCACTGACTGCTGTGATCCCTTTCAGTGGGAGTTAGTTGGCTGTGTCTGAGCAAAGGCACACACTTCCTGTGCTATAATCACTGTCTCTGCCCACAGATCCCACTTTGTAACAGAACTGGGCCAGTTTCATTAATCACACCAGAGTCAGGTGGACTGGGGTCTTTTTTTCTCACTTGTTAAGAACACAGCACCAAAGAACATGCAGGATTACACACACACAGGGCTCTCTTCAGAGCTCCACAAGGCACATGTACTCTGAGCATACATGTACAACTACTTTGAAAGACATCAGCTCTGATGATCTGCCACGGGCTTTGGGGTTAGAAATAATGGGGTCAGTAGCCACTTGAAACATTTCTATGGCTTCCACTAAATGCAGTCTGCTTGTGAAAGACTTGACATCTGTTTAGAGTACATTTGTGTCTTTTCATTTGCATCTTTTCATTTGCACAGGTATCTTTTTTCCCCCCTGGTAGATGGAACCAGGGTTTTCTTTCAGTGTTTAAATACTTCCCATTCTATTTTTTTAATGCTGTAATATAATTTCACAGCTGTATTGGTGAATTGTTGAGAATTGCTCCGTTTGCTTAGCTGTAAAACATCACTATTTTTATTTGGAAGACAACAGAGGAAACAAATCCCAAGAGATTTTGAATCATTTTCATAATCTTCTTTTAAAGCCAACTGATTTAGACACAGAAAAACCAAGGGTGAAACATGTTTACATGAAACAAATGTTTCTTCAGGTCAGAAACAGAAAATTTCAAGCTACATATAGTCTGAATTATTAGTTTATTAGATGGGAATCAGTTTCTGTAACATGAGACACTACCAATATTTACAAATCTCTATTTCCACGGACCAAGAAGGCAATGAAACTACTATTCTCATTTATTAAATGAATGTATTTTTCAGATGTAGATTTTAAATTTCAGATAGTCTGATTATTTCTCCTCTCTGCTTATCTTCCTAACATAATTTGCTGACTGTTATTTCTGCAGAAGATGCAGACTCTTCATGAAAAGCAGTGCTGCAGCTCAAATAACCAAGCTAACTTTCAATGAGCTGGCTTCAATCCTGACCAACAGCACTCCCTGCAAGGCAGCCAAGGGAAAACTTACCTGGGGAAAAGGCAGGCTGAGAGAATATACTGGTGCAAACACCAGTTCTGGTGCTGTGTTACCCATTCAGTGCTGGTTCAGACACTCCCACCACTCCAACTTGGACTATTCTGCTGGGAGAAGGAAGGCTGTTTTTCTTTTTAATTTATGTCTGTATCTTTACAGGTTATTAGTTAGCTGTAAAACCAGCACTTGTCTTGGAAAATCATAATAAAGCAGGTAAATCAAGTCAAGTCCCAGAAGGCCTACAGTGTTCTCTTGTGTATTACTGGCTTGAGCAATAGGCTGTACACACAACCGGTACCAGCATGTGCATTTACAGGTTTAACTGAGAAGTTTAAACACAAAATATTGAGAAATTAAAGAGAGAGAATATGATACTCATCTCTTTTGTTTAATCTAAATGCATTTATGAAATTGAGAGCAATATAATTTACAGAATAATCAGCAATGTTTTGGGTTTATCTATGTAGCAGAAATAAACAGAATCAGCTCAAGAATTGGCTAGCACTTTTAAATGTTAAATTAATCTCAATGCTACAGACATAAATTTCTGTTAGAATTACATAAGAATATAGAAATACTAAACAAGATGCTTAAAATAAAATATATTCTTATCTACTGTATTTATGGGATCACAAAATCACTGGCCCACTTCAACTTAAGCATGACAGAATGAAATCACATCCTCAAAAGAATTAGTTAAACAGTCCTAATCCCTCATCATCCCAGCACTACCTCTCAGCCTTCATATTGTTTAATCTGAACAGTGAAGAGGACTGTCATCTAGTTCTTTGAAGAACATGGTGATTAACCCTTCAAAATCAGAACTAAGGCACTGAGTGAAGATTCAAGGTGATTAAGATTCCAACATCCATATCAACATTTTTAACCAGGAATTTGCCTAACCACATGAGCTTTGCTAACAAGCAGATATTCAGCAATATCAGTCTCTCCTGAATGTAAGAATTGTAATACTGGTCATTCAGAAACTCCACTGGGGGTTTTAAGTGAAAGAGAGTCCAGATAAACAGAGACTGCAGAAAGAAGGGGCAGGAGAAGACAGACCGGAAAGGGTTCCCGGGACAGCAGCAAGAGAAAACATGGAACAGATAAGGAAGGAAGGTGTGGGGGCAGGCAGTGTGAACAGCTCTGTTTATAACTTAGCCTGTGCTTCCACTACCTGGAAGGGTCGGGCTAAAGAAAGCCCAGGTGTTTACCCTGAAACAATCCATCTACATGTGCCTACAGGCAAGGTACCGGGTGCCAGCTGCATTTGCCGGCAGTACTTTCCTCCCATCCAAGAGAGAGCAGCTAAGTTCAATGTGAGCAGTAGCAACTGCTCCAGAAAGGTGGCAGTAACATTCATACAACACCTGTGAAATTGGTATCACTGAAACACAGGCTCAGAACACCTATCTTCAAGAAAATATTAACTTGTATTACAACAGGCGCAGGGAAGAGTCAGGATAACAAAACTGGGCAAGTTTAGTCTGGTAAAGCACAGGTTTGGTGGGGACAGGGTTAATCCATATGTATTTCTAAAATGAACCTGTTATAAGAGCAAATATGCATAAACTGAGCAGTAATGTATGTACTACAGGTGAGAGTAGTCGAGTACAGAACAGACGGACACCAGCAAGGGTTGGACAGAATAACTGCTCTACAGTGACGAGATTATGGGAGGATTATTGCCACGACTGATTCTGACAAGGTGGGGCATAAATTTGTGAGCAACAGATATCTGTCAAATAAGTAGAGGAAGTCAAGAAAACAGACAAAGTGAACTAAATTACTTCATTATGCTATGAATTACAAATCATTCTCCATTCCATGCAGGTTGGCTTGTATTACAACTAGATTAATATCCATATTAAAATGTCAGGTTATTTTAAACAAAGACTCTGTATCTTTTAGATTTAAAATATTATAACTACCCAATAACTTTCATAAATTGGAGGGGAGGGTTCTGAAGAACTTAGACAAAATAATGAACCAGGGAGTTTTTCTCAGTACACAGTATTTAAGTTCATCAATGCCAATACCGCTCCAGTAACATGTGCCAACCTAATGATAAAAGGTTATTTCAAATTTTTATATACTCCAGATGGAAATAATTCAGAAAGAATCTCCGTCTTTAGTTCAGCAGGATCAGGTAACCTCTCACAACAACCTCAACTGACATTTCTCATCCTGCCAGCACTACAATGGATCATGATGTCTGTGTTTCACATTGCAGTTGCCAGGATAATGGTACTATTACGAACACACTGATTGAGAACATACATATAGCACTGCAATAAACACTAAATATGTCATAAAATATGCAACAGAGGGATCACAGGGAAATGCAGGTGAGTCTGGAATAGAAAACAGAAAAACACTGCTCATTATTTTCCAATGCTATAAATTTCAACAATTCAGTATGTAACTAAAAGTGGTGAATGAAACCCAGAGTATTTTAAGTATTTTTACTTTAAAAGAATACTCACTCAAGTACAAAACTAGTAAAACCAGTGGCCCATTATTCTCCCTTGTATTCACTAAAATTGTCTTCAACAACTCCAGAAATGAATACAAACGGCCTCCATGAAACTCAGTATTTCTTTAACTATCTATATTAAACTGACACCAATATAACATGCCCTCACTACTGCACGGGCTTGGACAAAATCAGCTCTTTGCTCCATGGAAAGTTGAGACTAAGATATAAGAACTGAATTCAACAGACATTAGCCTTTCACAGAAGCCATTGGGAGTTGAATTGTTTGGGTTATTTTCTCTGCAGTTTGAGGAAAAAAATGTAGTAGCAGCAGACATTTAGGCTACTTGAGAAAATTAAGAAATACTTTGTCTTAAACAGAATTCATATTCTGAAATACACTTGCATCCAACAAGCCAACGGGAGGGTCTCCACTGTAGACCACTTTTAACACAAATCCATTTTGATCTACTGTAATTGTTATTGTAATTAAGTCAGTCAACTCCATGGCTTCCTAAACTCCTGATTACCCTGCTCTGCCATACCTGCCTTTCAGAAAGTAGTAGAGTTGGTCAGAATTTTCCATTTTCTTACTGATTTTTCCAGTAAAAACTAATATACACAAAGGCTGATTGTTACTTGCTTATCATCTAGACATGACCTACACATGATTAACTTCCTTGTGGTTAACAGATACAAGCTGGAAGGAATCTGCCAGCTGAAGACAAAACATAGCAGTAAAGCCACAATCAACTCAGTGCCTCTAAAAGGGTTTAGGATGAAGGATGAAACCTATAGCTAAAGACAGAAAAATGTTACCTTCTGATCAGGTGAGACAGTGTATCAACCCATGCCACATTCATTCCATTAATAGACTGCAGCTTGCAAACACTGATAAGGGTACTACAACTTAATGATCTAATCTGTATTCCTAGAGAAGGAAAACTTAGTTCAAAACACACAATTGGTCTGGATTTCCAATTCAGGCACAATGTACAGCAGGATGTGCTTTCTTTGCCATGTACTGGAATGCAAATATGGACAAATAAATCCCCAAAATATAGAAGAACAAAAAGAAAACTTAAAAACACTTGCAGAAAAGGGTATGTCAAGTTCTAAAATGCAGGACAATTTCCTGTGCCAAAACAAGAGGCTACAGAAATCTCTGTGCCCTTGCTGTGTTAAGCCTCACCATCTCACATCTCCTCCTAACCACTGTTCTCATGACAAATGCAACTCTTCCTTGGCATGACACTTTTTCCTTCCTATCTGGAATGGTGGTGAAAATCAAGAAGAGTAAAATCTCTTATCTTGAAGAAAGCAATTGAACTGGGATGCAGTTATCACAAACCAGAATGATGTAAAAGGAAAACATTCTCCAAGGTATAATGTAAACTAAGAGTGTGGATCAACATCCTAAAATACTCAGTGAACTCTACAATGTGACTTACTCTGAACAGGATTTGTAGTTTCTCTGCATTCTTTTGCAGCATATCCTTAATTATCTGGTTGTGACAAGAAGAGTTCATTGTTTTATGCAACACAACATTCTACTGACATCCTTTGGACAATAACTGATGTACAGTTATTATACTGCAGGCTTAGAAGACAGATGCTTTCTGAAATTCATATTTAATGAATGCCATTTAATACACAATTTGACTGAACACTAGTGGTGCCCAATTTGTAAAATTCAAGATTATGGAGCAGGCACTACACATGGAATTAAAACCATGTTACACTGAAAGAATCATTCAAATCAATTTACATTTGCTTACAGTATCTGCACAGATTATGAGCAAAGATAATCACATTAAGATTTTTGGCAATGCTGTACAATAAGAGCTATCGGAAACAGTAGACAGTAATTGTTACTAAATTGCAACAGGATCCCTGTGGAGTTAGAAATTATAACAATATTAGTCATATAAGTTCAGCATGATTAATGACATTGCAAAAAATATCAAGATTGTAAGCAACAAACCTCTTACAGGCAAAGCCCACAGTAATTACTGAGGTCCTTCCTGCCATAAGCCACTGACGGTCCATTCTCACTGCATTTTTAGTGAAGGTGTCTGGCACCTTTCAGGACCTGGTGAGGACTTGGCCCACCAATTTTCCTTATTTATTTGAATAGTTTGGATCATGTCAGTTGACTTAAAACTGTTCCATTTGTCCCTCAATGCTGTCTTCATCCTCAAGAAGGGAAATGTCTATTCCTTTCCAAGGGACATTCCCTCTGCTAGGTCTGAATCCAAACTCAGCGGGAATCAGAAGATCTCACAGCTGTCTTTACTGATACTGATGGACTAAAATCAAGTATCTTTTCTTTTTTAAATTCCATTTTCCCCTCTACATGATATATATCAAGAAAATGCAGAAGCAATATCCATGCAGTTGAAAAAAACTTATGCCTTCAGGGCACAAATCCCTGAGGATGCACCTGTAGAGTATCTATGAAAATGCAGTTTCAGAGTAAGGGATGAATAATTAGAACTAGGCCTATAAGCCTATACAAGGAAAACAAATCCCATCCTATTCTCTTACTGTTTATCATCTACCCTGAGAAACTAAATCCCACAAAAGTTTGAACTTCATATAATAGTTTTCAGCTTTAACTATACTCAGTGCAACTTTTAATATTTAAAATGTGTGCACAGAGGAAAACACACAACCAAAACATTTTGATAAAAGAAGATTAAAATGAAATGTTTAAGTTGCACTGCCCAGTTTTGAGCACTGACAAACAAATGAACTGCTGCATGGCCTGTTGCATTAGAACAATACTGTGGAGTAATTACAAGTTCTATGATAAAATTAAAATTACCATAATAATTCTCCTGTGATACATTCCAACCTATGCAGACTATGAATTGCTAGACTAGATTAAAAAAATGCATTACCACCTCACGTCAGGCAGATGAATTATTCTATTTTTATTAGCTAGTGTAGATACTTAAAAGGTTATGCAGAGCAGGATGACAAACTCATTGTATTTAAAAATTATGTATTCATCACATTTAAAGACCAGCTCTTTACTAACACACCAGCATTAGAAATCCAGCTATGCAACCTGTGAGTAAAGATATGGTTCTACAAAAGTTTCTCACTGAGGAGAGCAAAAGTCTCAATCTACAGGGCCCACCTTTGGATACAATAAACAGGCAGTATCAAGAGAGGGACATCTTTGGGCCTGTTCTCCTGTACTGTTGCCTGCACCATTTTCTCCAGAATACTTCAGAGAAAGGCCTTTTCTCCTCCCTGCCTCACATACTCATGAAAACCAGAAAACCTTGCTTTAAATCTAGACAGAATAAAGTATTCCTCTATTATTCCACTCCGAGAGGCAACAGTCAGGACTTCATGATCTCCTCTCCACCCCAAATCTGTACCTCTGTGCTATTTCAGGCACTAAACTCCCCAAAGATACCCGAACCGCTTTTGCTCTGCCTTTAATGAGGCAGAATCATAGAACCATGGAATGGTTTGGGTTGGAATGGGTCAGGTGGGAAAAGACCTTAGAGATCACCTACTTCCAACTCTTCCACCGCAGACAGGGATGCCACCCATGAGATCAGATGTAAAGAAGGCACACTGGTATCTTGAAAAGCGTGAGCACTTTTCTGGATCAGATTTTATCTACTTGCAATCAGAATGGGAGTGTAGGCTCCCTGGTTTGGTTTTTTTGTAAAATTGTAAAGGTAAAACTTACACTCAGTCAACCAATGAACCTTTGAAGATTCCAATCATGCTCATAAAAGAGAAGTATAACTATGAAGATCATTTGATTTTATGTCAGCTTTTTAATCATAGTATTCCCTCATGGTTTAATTTGCTCTGGACTTACCACTATCAATCTGATTACACACCACTGCTCATTAATGATACATTTACAGTTTACAACACAAGCTTTATAGTGCAGAAAAATTACTAATACAAGCTACCTCAAGCATTTAACAGAAAAAAACCCACAAAAATTGTGATCATAAACTCATATTTCCCTGTGATCCATTAGTAAAGAGAAACAGTCTATAATCTGCAAATTGCATATCAGACATGGGTTTCCAATCATATGAGAAAAGGAACCAAAAGTCTGAAAGGACCAGTAAACTAAAACAGAATAAATCCATGTTATTTGGGTTGTAACTCAGAGCTAATCATGAAGTCAGAGCATCAGTCTTATACATATCGATTTTGCAAAGGCTCACTTTGAAGAAATCAGTTCCAAAGTGTGGCCAGCACACGTTTGACTGACAGGAGCATGGGGAAGACCACCAGTTGTGAAACACATGCAAGGGTTTTCTGTCAAACCTTTCCTGTCATTTCCATAGCATATCCTCTCCCTTCCAAGGAAGGGGCATTAATAAAAAGTGCCATTGTACATTAGAGGGTAGGAGAGTCACAGACATACTGAGTGATTGGGTTGGTGTAGGAAACAACTCTTCTAGACATTCCTGTAGCTCAAACCAGACTGATGCTTTTAAAAATAGCCTTTAAATTCACCACAGTCATCCAAAACAGATCCTAAGGTAACTCCAGTTCTTGCTGGCTTTCTTCTTGCCTGCTCTCCTTACTTATTTAACTTCTTTAATCATTTCAGTGGGACACATTTTCCATTTACACAGAACTCTATGAATTACTATGTTCAAAAAGATAAATGACAATACTGACTCAGATGTGACTCTTTGGAGTATATTCTACTGAAGATCTTTATCACCACACTGCCCTTCTGTCACAGGTATTTCCTCCATTTTCTTTCTAATATTCTTCTGTTATACAGATATTGTGAAATGAAGATAATTTTTTAAAAGACAAAGATACACATACAATCTGAAGTAGGAAATTTTCCATGTTCAGGTTCAGAAGGACAGATCTGGCTTTTACATTAATAAACCAGGCTTTGAAGACTTCTATCCCAATGAAACAGGAAGCTCTCTTTTATCTTTTTTGGTAGAAAACATGGCAGAAGCAATTATTTGTGCTTCTAAAAGCACTTAGTCATATGAAAAGCCTTATTTTTTTGAAACAACAGATTTTGAGCCCAGACTGGCAAAATTTTGGGGTTTTTTGATCGTGGGTTGGTTTACAGGACACCAGGTCTGCTGGCAAAAGACAATGTACACCTGTCACAAAAGGACCTTTGCACAGGAGTTATCAGGGCTCACTGAAAAAGCTTTAAACTAGATTTGAAAGGGGAAAGGGATAAAACCAGGCTCACGGAGATAAGCCTGGGGGCAGCACACCAGTGTTTAAGGGACAGTGTGCTAAGTAAGGCCCTCTACTCTGCTTTCTCAGTGGAAGTAGGGGAGGGAGATCCATGCAGCAGCAAAGATGTGAGGGTTATCCATGTGTTAGACACTGTGGAATTCCCTAAGAATGCTCATGAAGGAAATTCTATTAATCATGTGAAGGAATGCGTTGGGTTTGAGTCATCTCTTTACCTTCTATGGCATCAAGGAATTGCAGAATAGCATGAGACACATCTATGACTTTCCAGATTTCCTGATTCAGAAAGGAATGGCAACTGGAATGGTAACTATGGCAAGTTACACAGGAAAGAAACAGTCTGTAACTTTGCATGTTCTAGTGCAATTTTAAAAGCGCATCCATATGATCAGCAAATCTGTAGTAAGTAGCAGAAGTTCCCCGGACAATGACAAGTCCTATCTACCTTGGAAACTTCTTACCATACATGACTGCTCAGCTCTTGGGAAGAAACATTACTCAGTCATAGCACTTAGTTCCTGTATCAGCACTGTCTTTTCTTAAATTTAAACATGTTTTACAATTATCTGCAGCTAGAAATAACTGCAAAAACATAGCTATTACTGTGCAAAACAAACCACACAGAGCTGTGAACTTCAGCAGGTACAGGATTTCACAGTACCTAAACATTAAACCTCAACCTATGTAAACAGCAGTAGCAAGGAAGTTGACAATAACATCTCACCAAAGCAAGGAGTTCACTGTCCTCCAACATAAAAAGCCCTATAAACCAAATCACTACATCTGCACAGGAATCCCTGCTCTTACTCAAAAGCTTCCAGGAGCTTCCTTTAACATCAACTCTAACTTTGGAAATGAAACAGCCATATAACAAGAGAGATGATGGACACATACCACACACTACCTAATATAGATAGATTCTGCTTGGTCAGGTCTGTGGTATGTGAGTGCAGAGAATATTCACACCGTCTTTTCACTACAAAAATCAATGCATGGAGCAGATTCTGCGTGGTGCTTGGACCTGTTCGTGGGCATTGGTAACTTACTGTTAAACTATGGTGAAATGCTGATATAATGTCTCCATGTCTTGTGTGTTTTAAAAGGCAGGGCAACCCAAAGGAACACACCATAACCTAGTCCTACTTTGGTCTTAATGTATTACATTATGCTAAGGGAAAAAATCCCAGTATATCCTATTAAATCATAGTGCTAGCTAGAACAGAGGAAGCAGAATATCATTTCATGCTCTGATAAATCAGTAAAAGGCAATAGATGCAACCTTCCAGAAATATAAGTATGATGCATACTGTGAGCACAAAGATAAATACAAACCAAGCCCAGGATTTTCTGAGCATGCAGACAGTCATGTGGAAGTTAAAAATTATCTATTTCCCTGGATCCCTTGCAAGAAGCTTTCAGCAACTAAGAGCTGCCACGAAACACCAGCACATGATTTACTAGTGAAATAGGGCTGGCTCTTAATGTAGCTCCAGTGCCTTACGAGTCCACAGAAGATAGAGAACTGCACGTACCTCTCTGTCCATCTCTAACAATGCCTGAAGCAAGCAATGCTCTGCTCTCTAAAAGTGTTACACAAGTCAATATACATCATGCAATTGAGTTTTCTATAACTTCTGGTCCTGGTATGACTTCTGTGTTTCAAGTTTACACTGGATCTTCAGTCCTCTGCAGTCATTCTGACCTCATTGCTTTAGTTCTGTCTCAACTTCTGTATGAAATTTTTTGTTTTAACCTAATGGTTTCTAACATGAGAATGAGAATTTAGTTTTTGAAGAAAACTGAGAAACATTCTTAGAAAATATTTCTCCTGTCTCTGTACTTTCAAAACCAGCATATTCATTCACAGAACTAAAGAGTGAGAAAAATTAAGCCCAGTATGAAAAATTATAAAATTTCTTTTTTACTTCTTTTTGGTCAAAAAAACAGGAAACCAGAATATTTACTTCAAAGTAGCCCAGAAACTGAGTGGGGTCAAACTCCATATACAACTTGGGGAAACCTCCCCTGGCCTTAATTTCATGGGTTTAGAAAAACCATTCCCTTATTTTCTGTCAGATGAAAACTATTCAGACAAAAGCTCCTTGATCTTCCTTAGAACAGTACTTGACAGTCCTGAGTAACTATTAGAGATGAAATATGTGCCTAAGTGTTGTACATGCACATAAATAAAAATACTAATACACTCACTCCATCAGTGTTAATCTAAAAGAAACTTCATTCTTTAACTGTGTCAATTCTAATCCAAAGACAGGATCAATATCCTAAGCATTAGGTCACAGCCCCAGTAAAGCAGCATTCACACCACGTCCTGAGGAGCAGTGAGTTCAGCCAAGGGCTCAGCAGCCATGCAGTGCCAGCAACCTGCACAGCACAGGGAGAGAGGCAGCTCCACACCTCATGTCTGAAGGGGCCTCAGTCTCACCCCCTGTACACCAGACACCCCAGAGGCCTCCAGCAGTCACAGACCCCAGTGGGTCAGACCCCACGTTGGAGCGGGGAAAAGGGGGAGGAGGAAGCAGTGGCAGAGACCAGGTATTTTGTACTGATTGCAGCAGCTCCTCCACAACTCTGCCACCCAATATGCTGCTCAGGGTGGAGGTAGAAGAATCAGGAATAAAGGAATGGAGTTGAGTCTGGGAAAAAGGAAGGGGCGGGAGAAAGTATTACTAGTTTTGTTGCTGTTTCTCACTATCCTACGCTGTATTTAATTGGCAATGAGTTAAAGTAATCTTTTTCCAAGTGGAGTCTACTTTGCCCTTGATGGTAACTGCTGAGTGATCTCCCTGTCCTTAAACCACAAGGGGTTTTTTTTCTGTTCTTGGAGGGTGTGTGGGACAGTGGCCAGGTGGACACGTGGCCGCCAGTCACGGTCAACCTGCCACAGGGGTTTTGACAGTGGCCATCCTGCAGCAAAGCAAGAAGCAAGTGTACAAGAGACACACACCAGACACAGAGCACTTACAAGTCAGCAAGTTGTGTGTTATACTTATTCACTGGTTTTCTTTGTAACATTTCATACAGTATCATCTAATAAAATCTTGTGGTATCAAAACCACAGGGCAGGATGACAGGGTCATCTTTTGATAAAAACTATCTTTGGGGCAATCTGCCTCCCACAATAACTCTCCACACAGGGCATGCAGGGAGGATGACAGGAGATTACTGCAGAACTACACAAAAGAGGAGAATTGTAGACAGCTTCTTCTAGAATCTTTTTCTGAGAAAAAGAGTGAATTCCCATTCAGTATTTTACTCATCCCTGCTATGAAAGAATCAAAGCAATACCATCAGTAGCTGCCAGGAGAGCCTTTTAATCTTGCCAGAAATTACATTAAAATATTATAGATGGTGGGCGTTAGGCAAACTGACCAACCACAGGGGCTGACTGAGGTGTCCTACTAGACTGTATTTCCCAGACATGGTCTTTGCTGTATGTGGATTACCAGGCATGGCAGTAAGGCCACAGAAGTGCAAGCAGATGTGACCTTTAGGTCAAGCAGATGTTAGAAATTACAGTGTAATGATGCAACATCAGCATGCTCTTGCAATGAAAAAAGTGTCCTTAACTCAGCTGAGAGGAAACAGTTACCACTTCAGTCACCTGCTGACAAGCAGGAATAGAGCAAGGGGAATTAACAATTATTGGAGCAAACCACAAAGGATGTACCTAAACCAACAGTCACACTGCCTTTTTATGCCAAGTGTGGCTGGATTTGTAGTTGGCATTTTTCCCCTTGTCAGAAGTGAGAGGCTTAACCCCACAGTCAATATTAATGTGAGGGGAATGCTGAAACACAGTCTAATGAGAACTGCACTCATCCCATTCACTGGACCCTGGAAGATCAAATAAGGACCATTTCCTATTCTGCCAATAACATCTATTCTTAAAAGCCAAGGCATTTTTTCTGGTCACACACATTGATACCAATAAACACCACAACCTTAACTGAAAGAGTTTTTGAAATTTACCCAAAAGGGATTTTAAGATTTGATAACGGCCTTTTCAATTACTGTTTACAGATATACTTTATATTAGGGTTTATTGAACTTGTTTCATTCAGATCAAAAGAGTAATCAAAGTAACTTAGGTAAAGCTACCTCTTTTACTGCTTTAACACTGTATCCCAGTTTAGAGTCAAATGAACTCTATGCACTCAACAGACAACAATTCCTATTGCTTACTGATGTACATCAGGGAAATGTAATCAATTTATATTGTGTCTATTGTGTGCTTTTTAAAATGATACTATAAATCACACCTATTGCTTCAGGCAGAGTTGTTGCTTTTCTGTTCCTACTGTTGTAGGAAGATGTTGAAAGTAGGAAAAGCACAGCTGAACCCCAGAATAAGGAGGTACATGGGACACAGTGTATTTTCTTCTCTAATGTCTAAGATGTGAGAAGTTTGAGAAGGAACTAATGTTAAACTGTGAGCGAGCAAAAAAAAACCCTCCCAAGAATAAACAAACCAAAAAATTAACCTAATTTATCCAGAGCTGGGTCCAGAGGCAACAGGTATACCACTTACCTAAATGGTGACCCACCATGGCATGTGCCAACAACCAAAACCATGAAGTCAGACTGCATGGCACTGCCTTGGTAGATACTGGGCTGATATGTATGTACAGAGTTAGTCTCTGTACATTTTTGAGCAACATTGTCATGCCAAAAAGAGCCTTACAGATTTTAACAGCTGCAACAAAGTAACAGAACTCAGTGGGTTTAAGGAAAAAAATCAAGTCTTTCAACTCAAGGCAACACAAAAATAACTGCATCCAACTACAGTGTAAAATCACAACATTAGCATTAAATAGTTTTCCTATTAATGGTTCTCCATGGGTTCTCCACACCTTAAACATGTTTACCTTCAATAAAATGAGAAAGTAAATTGAAAATTACACGCATACACCACCGTACAATTCTGGAAAAGAAACTTTGTTTTAAAAGCTCTTTCAGCAGCTATCACATATTAATCAAACTAACCACTGTGTCATTTTAAGGCTTTGGCAGATTTATACAGATGTTAAGAAAGAGAACTTCGATTTATTTCAGACTCCTAGCCTGAAATATTGCTTACTTGGTAAGAACAGAAACGTCAATCAATAAGAAACCCCCTCACCTTCTGAAGTTCCATCTCAAACTCTATGCTTATATGACAGATTAAAGTTTTCACACAATTTCATTTAGGAATAGGCAGTTTTGCTCTCCTGATTTACAAAGGTCAACCTACAGCTTACCAACTATTAAGTTTCATTCTTTCAAACATGCAAAGAAAATAGTTTGAAATGTAAAGAAACTTCATACAAATCAGTTTAACCCACTGCTCTGCATTTACATATAGAAATGTCTACATAAATCTACTCAGTTAAGAAATTATATTTTAAATATTTCTGCTACAATCTATATTCTTACATTAGTTTATCTGCATCTGAAAGGCAGAATGTTGGAGCCCAAAGTATTATTCTCTAGCCATCTTCTGAAGTACTTCAATTAACTTGATTTTAACATCTCCTTGCATCACCACCTGTCTAGTCCAATTTAATTGTGCTCGAATTCAGAAAAGTCTCAAATCCTTCAAACAATACAGAATCTCTAAGCAGCACAAGACTATCCAGTTGCCAGTTTAATTATTTGTTCAAGTACGGTAATTAAAAATATACTCTTTTTGGGAGAAAGTCTGTCCATGTAAGCAAATATCTTAATATTCTACTAAACATCAGCAAAAAATCCCCTTTAATATTCATCATAACAAACATAATGTTTTAAAAGCAAATAAAACATTTAAGTGACACATTCCCTTCCGAGAATCTGCTTTACACCTAAACCCACAGCCTGATGAGGCCAACAGCAGTTTTCCTCACAGGAACAATCAAGTTGCCATAAACAAAAAGTGATCTTGAAGTTTGCCTTCAAACAGTTTAGCTAACGTGTAAACAGTCTTAAAAAGAACATAATGCTGATTTAGATGGTATTCACCTTTATCTCAATCAGAAGTACAAAGATAAAGAGACAAATAACTTTAATTCGGAGAACTTGCATTGTTCTCCTTCTTGATAGATCAGAGAAAGCTCGACTGCAAATTGTAATGGAAGAAAAAGAATGGATTAATTTGAAGATAGTGGACTTCAGGGATCCTAACTAATAAAATAGTTATTCTTTCCAGAAACATGGTGGAAATGAATCAGACTACTGCAGTTTCACAGGAATAATGAAGAGCTACCATGGAAAGACCTGAATTTGTAACAGTTAAAATTTTATACAGTTACTGGGCACATCACTTGGAGACTGCCTTCCCCTCGCCCTTTCTTTTCTTAAACATGTCAAAGTTTATTTCAAAAGTTTCTAGTTATTGTAACAATAATAATGTTCTAAAATAAGGACCTCGGGAAATGCTTCCCTAAACAAGGTTAATATACAATAGAGCAAAATATTCTAACCAAGAACATTCATAGAGTGGATTTGATTTGTGTATATTACTCCAGGACTGTCATCAGAATAAGTAAAATTGCAACCAAGGATCACAGAAGAGGAACAACAGAAACTCAAATAGGAATACCCTTAGCAGTTTTATTGAAGAATTTCTGACTTAGCACTTAGTGGTGTTTTTAAATAGGTTTTTGAATTCTGAAGAGAATTAATGCAAATTTTACAAACACAAAATAACAGATGAGAACAAATTTTATTATTGCTATCAATGGTTTTTGTAGCGTTGCCTGGAAACCCAGATTCAAATCAGAGGAGCAGCGTGGCAAACACAGAAAACAACCACAAAAAATGACCCAAACAGAAAACCCTAAAAATCACAGCAAACATCATCAATGAAAAAAATCACCCCTCAGGTATTTTTCACCTTATTAAACTGAACTTGATCTTCTCAACATTTCACCGGTCCAAGGGAATGAGTTAATATTCAGTCTTGATGGAAAATATACAGCATAAAATTCCATTATCTCTTTTGATTTTTTGGATTGTTTTGTTTCTGTTCATGTGGCAAAAACAAAAAAAAAAATCTATTTGATGTACAGGATCTCATCATGTATCCTGAAAACAATAAACAGCTCAAAACCTTCCTGCTGTCACAGGAATCATTTGTCCAAAATCCCAGTTCTAAGCTGGTTCTCTTGTAAGTGGAACTCTGGTCTAGCCCTAAGCTCTGCCCCAGGCAATGCAGGGAGAGATTTGAAGGTTGGCCAAGCAGGATGAGCATCCAGCTGCTAAAAGGCATCACTTCTTTTTTTCCTCTTTATTCACATCAGTCAAACCCTTTCTTGCTGTTTAACAGAAAAAAACAACCACATAATGAATTGACAATGGCACATATTTTTTCAGAGGTGAAGACCTACACTTAGAAAATTGGGAATTCTAACAAACCCCAAATCCCTGGAAATGAAAATTGTCCCCATTACACAGAAGGATGGCATAAACCTTTTAAGGATGCCAACAATCATTTTAGCCAAGAGCCTGTTATATTCACAGAACCTCAGAGGGAGACCAGATTTTGCATTAAACTAAATCCATTCCAGTTATCGACAGGTGTGATCAGTGTTTCTGCACCAAAGGGTGTTCTTCCAGTATTTTGAACATAGTTTACTAGTGCAACATACCTGGAAAACTGTTCCTGCAGCCCACGCATCTGAGCCCTGCTCCGCTCCGACTCCAGGGTCACCTCCCGTAATCTTTTTTCACTCTCAAGTCTCAAATGTCTTTCTTCCTCCAACTCATGTATCAGCTTCTCACGCTGAAAGACCATAAAACATTATTTATTAATTGTACACATAAAACACGCTTTTAGGAAAAAACCTAAGATTTAATTAGGGAAAAATCATTAAATTCAAAATAATTACCCTAACAATCTAGTCCCATCAGTTTTATACAGCAATGTAACATAGAGATGGAAAGTCTTTCAGAATGTCCCATCACGCTGAGCTACCCTTACTCGGTTCACTCGTGGCTGTCAGCGCACTGAAAAGCAAACACCCACTGTCTTTTGCCAAGCTCTTTTTTTCACTTCCATTCAAAATAAATATAAAAATTATTTTTGTGAACTGCGATCACTCTTTTTTGAATGCAGACATGGGAAGCAGGAAAAGAGTCAAGAGGACAACTTTTGTCACACATCCTTTAATATTTCAACCTCACTAGCAGGAAAGGACTCATTTCTGCAGCCACTGGTTTTCTTGTTCTGGCTGGGAGGAGGATCCCCATCAGCAGGACAGCATCTATTTGAATCTATTTACTGAAACACTATGGCAGTGAATAAATTTTTAAAAACTGAGTACCCATCAAACAAATATGAAAGCTATAAAAGTGTCATTAAATTTACTAACAGTTCTCAGAGGCAAATAGCATATGGGTGTTGCTAATTCTTAAAACATATCACCAAAAAACCCAACCCACAACATACAGCACTACTTGGATAAATCTAAATATGTCATGGTTAATCTTGTCTTTAAAAAAGAAGGAACGTCATATGAAAAGGTACCTAATGACTTTAAAACTCTATTTAAAAATAGCTAAATGTAATTTAAGAGGTGTGGAAGCTGACTTAAAAGTTACAAAAGCTGCTATTGGAATTTTAAATATGTATATACAGCCTTTTCCATGTGGCCCTGCTAAACAGAAATGAAATTAAATTAATTTTTCCCTTGGGAATTTAATGAGATAACAAATCAATAAAAAAACCCCAAGCATTTTACATGGTACTTTATCATACTCAGCCAGTGATGGGGTTCCAATGTCTAAGAACAGCTTAAGTCACTGTAAAGCTACAGTGGGTTCATCATCTATATGCTTTGTGCCTACAATGCAAGACAATATGTAGCCTGTCAGACAGTCTGACATAGTTCCATTGCTGACCTAAATTTTCATGACATACCTGCAAAAATTTATATAGAAATTATACATAGTTTCATTAGTAAATAACAAAGGTATCTTACTGTTTAGCCATTAAATGTGGGAGACAGGCTATTTGTACAAATCTCACAGCTATAAATCTTACTGGATAATAATTTACAATAGCAGTAACCAAGGGACTAAAAATATGAGCATTACCAAGTAGAAAAAAGATCTTAAAGACAGTGATAAATAAGCAGATGCCACAAAGGGAGGCTGCAAAGGTTTAAATGAAATATCTATATGCTTGTGAAAAAATAGGGGGAATTACTTAAGAGAACAGAGGGGCTCTGTCTGGTTGGCCATATGTAACACCTGGAAAATGAAAAACTGCACAAGAAACAAATTACTGGCAAATAAATACAATGTTCTAACTAAATGATGTAATTACTGTCCGTGTTACATAACCGTGTCCTTCCAGGTGCTGAGTAATCTTTGGTTCCTGACACAACAAGAGCCAGGCTCAGCACCAGGAGAAGATACACAGCAGCCCTACAGAGAATGGCTCATGAAGGATAACTCAAGGCTAATGACATGGGAAGAATATTCACAGCAGTCAGTATTTCCCCAGCAATGCTGGCTTCAAAATTATCCTGCTCCAGAGGCTCCTGCTGCATACTGTGAGCATCTGCTGTTATAGAAGTATTTCACTGCTGCTAAAGAGACATTAGAGCTCCCAGAGGTAGCAAGGAAAATGACATAAAAGAAATAATTACCACCAGGACTTAAGAAAAGCTTTCTGAAGATCCTGATATCTACAGAAACTGGGCTTAAAATCAAATATGCAACTGTCCCTACAGAAACTGATAAGCCAGCTTGGAGGAAACTCAGGTGCTGCTCTGAACATCTCAGTGGCCAAGTTGATTCAAAGCATCTGGCTGTGCCTGAGATACCTGATCCAGTAAAAGCTTAACTATGACAATAGACTGAATACCAGAGATTCAGCCATGCCTTCAGAACTCATTCAGTGTCTCTGCAGCCACAATGATCTTATTCTTATAAAGCAACTGCCTCTGTACGTTGGCTACACTGGCCATGCTCTGCTCCTCAAAGAAATGTTTTTTCTACGTTATGTACAAAAGCAGATCTCTCCAGGATGGGGGAGACAAAAGGTGACACTTCAGAAAGCAGATGAGTAATGTGTTCTCCACCTTGCTGCCAGGGTGTTTTGCAGGTTGCTCCCAGCCTCTGCCTGTCCTGTGGAATGAGTGTGTTGTACCTCCACACACAGTCACGTTCCTGCTAATCACAAATCCACACTTTCCAGTAGAGCACTGGATATACAGCAGAGCTGCACAAGCTAAACTTCCCCCCTCCAGGTCAAAGAGCTATGTAAGCTATTTCTTTGTTTCATTTACCTCTTGGTGATAGGTCAGATAAAGCTGCTGCCACCATTTACTCCTTCTATTCATTTGGGGAATTCTGTATTATCATCCTACACAAAAAGATCAGCACATCCACATGGGTTTTCTTGAGTTTTTCTTAAGAAGAAAGGATGTAGGAATTACCTTAAGAAAAGTACTCTTAAACTAGCAACAAATTCACATTACAACATTACAGGAATGAAACCCCTAAACATTAGGAACTTCTGGAATGAGTTAAATGTCCAGTTCCAATTCAGCCACCTCAAGGGCAAGCATCACAACACAGTATTTGTTATATGAGCATGTACTGTTGGCTGTACAAAATTCAGGCTTCTTTCAGGGTTAAGGGATGAACAACGAACAAGTCACAAGGCTACAAGACCAAAAACAAAACTATTGACCTATGGCTCAGGAATTCTGGCTTCTCTTCCCAGCTACCAAAAGTCTTCTGTGTCAACAGGGCAAAGACTTGCCCACAGGACAACTGCACAGCAACACCATCAGCCTTCACTTTTGGGATTCTACACGAATTTGTTGGCAACCTTGCAACACTTCTGCCATTTCTTGCAGGCAGAAAGCAGATCTGCTGTTAGCCATACCATAGATATTAAATACTGTAAAGTGGAGAGAAAAAGGAGTAAGAGACCATCCACACTTGTGGTGGTCTCCAGAACACAAAATACTCATGTATACTACACACAGAAACTACCTCCCAGCAGTAGTGACCTTATCAACCTGAAAAGAGAACCACATTTTTATTCAAACCCAGAACAGCCATAATGAAGTGTCAGAAAAGTGAGCCTAACATACAGAAAAGCCAGGATTAAACAGAGATTTTTTTTTGTCTCCTGGAGAAGAAAACATATCCCTGAACTCTACAGAAATTTTGTGCTGTCATAATGCCCTTTATAAGCTCCCCTGTGCTAACCCCACTTTATTCCTGTGAAAAAAAGAGAGAAGAAATGAATGCAGAACTGGTTTAAGGTTTTATAGTGAATATAAGCTTAATAGAAAGTGCCATGGGAAGGAAAGGTTAAATAAAAAAGGTATCCAGTGAAATGCATTGTTCACTTTAACACCAGAAAAATCATTGCCATCTTCCGGTGAAGTTTTGTGTTCCCACTTGCCAATTCCTCTTTAATTGCAAGTTCTCTCCATGAGCTCTGCTCAAAGTATTTTCCCTGCTTTCTCTTCCTGCCTTCTGCAGCACAGCTGTACCCTTCTCTTCTTAGAAGCATAACCTTTACTTCACTCCTGCTTCCTCTTTTCAGTGTCTCCAGATAGCCTGACTTTCATCACACCACCCAGTTAAATTTCTGATAACTTTCCAAATAGGCAAAAATTTTATGTGAACAAACTAGGGAGAAAAGATGGGGTTAGTAAACTCTACCAATACTTTTGTGCAAGTACCAGAATATTTTAACATTGAACAAATACTATTGGCAATTACTTTTTCAAGAACATTTCAGCAATCAAGTTTCACCAGCTACTCATTATGCTCGTGAGCCAGAGTTTGCACTTCAGCGAGCTTCTTTTTTGTGTAGCTGTAGAAATGTTCGTGTCAAAATGTTTCATTTCTCATGCAGTCAGGGACATGTACCACACATTAAGTCATCTTCTTGAAGTTAAGGAAGGAATCCAATTTGAGATACTCACGATCAAAACAAAACGCACGAAAACTATTTATAACTGGATTGAAAATAACACACGGATTTGACAGCAAAATATGTTTTGTTCTCAGCACCCCATGAAGAGACCAAGAGCCAGAACTTACTCGCAGACTTACTGGTTAATAGCCATGCTCTTGGTCTAAGGACTGACCCTGTGCAGCCATACGAGCATCTCCTAAAAGGAGCTCAATCATTTATGTCTCCTTTAACTCCCTTGGGATGTGTCCCAAATGTCAGCACATGGTTCTTTCACATTCTACCAAACTGCAAATGTCTTGTCTGTTAAGTGAGGGAACATGAGCATGGATGGAGCGGGTGGCAGTCCTGGGAGCCAGATGGCAGCACATAGTGCACAACAGGCCACTCATTTCTGAACAGCCTGACATCCAGCATGCAGAGTGAGCATGTGGCACATTCAGGTTTTGTATGGATATGCTGCCACTTTATCCTTTTAGAGCTATGTCAGTGTTAACTTTAAATCTAGACACGGATGGCCATCGAGCCTTCCAAGTCAGGGACTTGGAGCTTTAACTCCTTTACCTCTCACTGCAGGTAAAAGCTGCAGATGTATCATCAGAATGGTAGGACTAACTCCATGACAAGACTTCTCAGAGAAGTACTCAGGGATTTCTCCCCATGAGGGTCAAGTGTTTCAGTAACACAAGCAGATTTCTCATTCCAAAACCTTCCAGTTCCCCACTTTTTGCTGGACCTGCCTCTCCCTTCCACGGTGCTGTTGATCTCATGATCTCCCTGTTAAGGCTCCTTAGCTGGTACCTTGTTCCTCCCTGCCTCTCCACTTAAAGCACCTTCCCCTGCCCCTCCACCATGTGCTACCCCCATAATCTTACCTTTTTTAAAGTCAGAGGATCAGATGTACTGTACCTCTGTATCCAGGCACTGGCTGTGGGGGCTCCTCTGTGAGAGAAGCCCAGGGCTGCCCTGTGCCAGTTCCCACTGGCTCTGCCACAACCCCAAATGGGGCACAGCTGAGCCCATCAGTGGCACTTGGGGCACTTAAGAAAGGGCCAAACAGCACTGAGGGGTAAGGAGTGAGGAGACAGGTGTGAGAGACAGCCCAAATTTCGTCAAGTGTTGTTTTAAATTTTTTTTTAATGTTATTTAAGTCTATTTTAATTGGCAATACATTCACCTACCTAAAGCCAAATCAGTTTTGCCCGTGAGGATAAAAGGTGAGTAATCTCCCTGATTTTATCTTGATTTACATGATTTTCTGTCATTTTTTGTTCCCGGGGTGTCACTGAGGAAGGGAAGCGACAGCACGGCTGACCTGAGGCTGAGATCAGCCCACCATATCAGAGCATTTTATTCTTAACTTTTGAATTTATCTTTCATGTATTATCATACCACTCCTTTGATCAATCAGGTTACCATATGCTAAAGAAAAATGTGTCTGTGTGTCAAGATTTAAAACTATAGTTAACTGCAAGTGAAACACACACCATGCATGCTATAAAGGGCATTGGTATTCATCAGGGAGACAGCCCAACACTTACACAGAACTGGTCCCTCCTGTTTAGTTTATGTTCGAGTCTTGTGAAGAGCAGTTCTTCAGAACAGCTGGATTTAACACAACTGATTAGTTCAAATATCAAAAACGTCTTAAAAGGGGCACACGTAATCTCATCATTAAGGTTACCTTGTAAGTAGAGAAAACGGCTACTGTTTAAGTAGAAATAAAATTCCTCTGTATTCTTGAATTTTTAATTTGCTTCCCCAGTGCATCATAAGAAGGGGTTTACTATGGTACTCCTAATTCTGCTAACGTGGGAGTGCTGTTTTGTGAAAAAAATTCTACATGAGAATATTTAACACAAGCTTAATGTTGCTCAAAATCAGGCTAATAACCTTCACATTAAATTTTTAACAACTATTTTAAAGCATTGGCTAAAGAGGGTCACAATTTCTGTGTAATTAATATTGATTTCAAACAGATACTTTGCAATGAATTTAAATGATGGGAAGAAAAGACTAAAATATTTTTTGTTTAGAATTTGAAGTACCATTAAGTCACTGACAACCTAAACTGAGTATTTATCTATTTATTTTTAATGCATTTGCTGATATTATACATCTGGCACCTTGCCATAAAAGTTGTAATTTAATAGAATCATAGCTGAGTGTACAACACAACATCCTATGAGCCAGAGAGAATAGCCACAAAAGTAGAATATAATGACAACAGTGTGAAGCAAACAAATAGCAACTACTAGAAGCACACTGAAATTAGTTTTTCTAGCAAGTCAATACTGTTATGAATAAATATGCACATTCAGAGTATTCAAACAGTATTTCATCACCCTTGTATGCCATTTTGAATGACTACTGCTGACAGGAGCCATAGAAAAGCTTGGGATAAGAGATGAGAGAGGGATGGTGAAAGAATTTCATTTTTCAAGAATTAATGATGAAATATTAATTGAAACAGAAAGTGAAATTTGCTACTTGGTCTCACAGTTGGTTTGGCAAAGTGACATATTCTTTCCAAAGCAATGAATATTTAATTCCCCCAACACAATGCATGGTGATCAAGTGGTACTTGGTCAGGTGTCACAGGATGTACCTGAGCCCCAGCCATGCACTGCTAAAGCTGCTGGGCAAAGGGAAGTACAAACATTCTCAACGTTACAGGTATTTTGCAAGAGCTTGTTTGGGTCCTGCAAATCAAACAGGTCAAGGAGTTCAAAACGGTTCACCCTCATCTCTCTTACACGGAAGGCAGGTGAGATCTCTTTGGTGTGGTCCCTGCCAGAGGCAGATGGACCTGCTTGGGACCCTCCTGCAAGGCCTGAGGATCTGACACAAGGTCAGAGCTCTCCCTCTAAACTCTCATTGTGCAACCTAGTCCCAAAACCAGCACACAACAGACTACAGTCCTCTGTCTGTCTAAACTTACTTCACTCACAAATGACAAGAAAAAATGTGATTACAAGAACAAAGACCATATGTCATTTTTTATTTCATCATAAATTGCACTGGGTGCTGCATTTTTGTTTAAAATAAAATGAGTCAAACTTCAGTGTCCTTTGTTTGCTACTCATCGATCGCTGTTAAACCAAATGTTTCTCATTCTGTAATCAATACTCCTCTGCAAAAATAAACCACAGCACTGACAAACAACTTTGCAACACATTGCAGCATTCCTTGTAGTGGACTTTGGCAGCATGAAAAAACATTACCCAAAAGAACAGGGAAAAAAGAGGGGCATTGCTTATTGTGCTTATTACAATTTGTACAGGCTGCTTACAGCTGAATCATTTTACTGAAGCAAGACTTTATTAAATTAGCCAGCTATTGAAACCAGAGCTTTCCAACAGTGGCAGTCCAAACACCTGTGTCCAGCTATACTGGGAATACTGACAAATATACTTAAACACCCAAAGCCTTCCCAGGGATGAAGTTAAAGGTGTATTTAAAGCACACTGAAGCATTAAGGTATAAACAGTAATAACATAAGCACTTGGAGGGTACTTGCAGGGAGAAGTAGCTTTATTTTCACATCTCTTAAAAATAATGAAGTTAACAATGATGTTGTGTGGCTGCTTTGCAATCCAAATGAATTACCTTTCACCTGACACAGATTGTACTACAGAGGCTAGGGAAGAAATTTCCTTGATTTATATTAAGCCCCTACTTTTTTCCCTAATTATTTTATGATGTAATCATTTTCCCTAAACTTATTCCTGCGACGGCTTTGCAACAGCAAGATATAAATAGTATAAAAAGCAGTATCCTAATTTTAGGCTGGTATCTTCTAGCTTTTCATACCAGCAAGAAAAAATGATGGTTCTTTAGAAAAACATTCTGCTCCCAAAATGACAGGCTGCCCAAACAAACCAGGAAAATCTGACACTAAATAATTTGCATTAGCATTTTCTAAAACTGCCTTGAAAACAGTTAAAAATAAATAATTTGAAGCAAAGAATTTATTTTCCACTATGAAATTTTTATATGCTATCATATTTGGCCTCAAATCAGAGTAGCACATGTAACCCACAACTTTCAGATGCAAACTTCAAGGTTTGCTTGGCTCTAAGATGAATAGCTAGCTAGGAAATGTTTATTACTATTAGTGATATTTTAGTGACAGTAGTTTACACACTTTATATTCTTGGGTGATAACGCTGCTCCAGAGCAATTCAAGTAAATTAGAAATGTTTCTTGGTGTAGTTGCTCCTTCTGAACAAAACGAGTTGTGAGCTCTCATCGTGCACTAGCTCAAAATTGCCACCATGTGGAGGGACAGCAACTTAATTTAGCATTATTTATACTGCATTGATATGGTTTTAATTGCATCTGTACGACAGAATAACTGCAGTGCTGAAGCTCCTTTATCACTGAGAGCCTGCAATTAATCTGAATTAGGCAGTTGTGAATCTGAATTAGTTGGAGTTGTGATAACATTTATTTTACAAGAAAAACATTAAATAACTCATAAAATCTTTTGGCATAGAGGTAGATAGGGAGCACCACTGTCTGCCCATCACTTCCACGAGCTTTGAGAGGGACCTCTAACTGCCCAGCACTTCTTAATTCCAGAGAACACCCAGTGCCAGGCCACACTAAATTGGAGTCACCTTGGAAAAAAATACCAAAAAAATCCCACTCATAGTCTACCAGAAATTAATAGTCTAAAATTAACTATGTGGACCTTTAGCACCTTTCCTAGAGACACTCCTATGGCTCCAGTGGTTACACACAACCAGGTAGGCTTTCTACAGGTGACACAGCTGCACCCCAGTAGCCACTATTCTCTGAGCTTCTTAAAGCTCATCTGTGTCGTATTTGCAATGCTGAATGAAGGCAAGCAATACATACTTTGAAAATCTTGTTTCCCTAACAAAACTATTGCTGTTAATTCATGTTCACAACTGAGAGCCCAATTATGAGGACTTGCATTGATCTTCAGTTCTTAGTGCGATTATTTTTTTTCATTTTAGACATTATTTTCTTGGAGGGATGTAGAAAGAATATTTAGAGAAACTGGAACTCTCAGTCAGATCATGGATTTTTAAAAAAAATTAGCAGTCTTAAAATGGTAACACTTTAAAAAAAAGATTTTGCAAACAAAATTGAGCTTCTAATAACTTCTGCAGACAGTAATTAAAGAAAACTCATTTCCCTAAATTAAACATAATGAAATGTTTTTCAAGTTCAAGTAAAAACTTATTAAAGTAGACATAATCTGTATGAATACTACTATTCAGGAGTGTGAGGAAAAAACCTCTGTTGATACCTAAATAAGAAATAGAGGTATTATTATTTAGTAATGTAATGTAATAAAAAAATTCCCTGAAATATCTTAGATTATAACGGCTAATTATAATTCCAAGCCCTTTGCTAAATGTCTTTTTCTGTTAAGGTGAATTGTTTTATATTAAGACTTCTAACCATGCATAAAGCTCTTTGCTTGTTTTTCATACCAGGTATACACAATCTCTTCTTACTAAAACCAATGAATGTAAATTTCTTACAATACGCCTTTTTTTAAATTCATTTGAAAAAAGCAAAAATCCCCAGTCTGTGTCAGTTTATGATTCCAGAAAATTTATAGTAATGGCATTTGAACCATAAAACAGCATAAATGAACTTGCAAAAGCCAACCCACCTGGGCCAACTTGTTTGATTGACCTATAATTTTCTATCAGATTTGCAATTCCTGAAGAAATATCAATACAGTAATGCAGGAAACAGAAGGTAAAAGTTGTCAGGTAAAACTGGTGAAAGCTCCTGATCACAGAAACATAACTGAAGTTTTGCAATTTGAGTTTTTCAGAAGAACAAAACTATGTCTGTGAATCAACAAAACTGGCACCAAAACATAAGTAGTAACACAGTTATATTCTGCATTTACACATCTAAATACTTCACAAACTCCACGAGTTACATTCTGCTGTTCTACTGATGACAGACTGAAAGCCTCTCCAGTCACTTTCTAGTCTTATTTAAACAGCCCATGGGAGTGAACTCCGCACTCAAAAAATTCAAAATAAATGAACCCAGGTTCAAGAAGGATCCAGGTTCAAAAATATACCTGATCTGATGAGGTTGTCAGAAACTCCCTCTTGGATCAGAAGTCTTGCAGTGAGAGCCAGAAGATTTGCCTGATGTTCTCTCAAGTACCTTACAAGTTCTTTGGAATTCTTGTGACCTACAGCAATGTTTTAGAAACAATTGTACACTGTAGAGGTTCATGAGATGAGCTCTAGGCCATATGATGTAGGGTAGTTTCCACATTTGCACTTGCTAAGATCACCTTTTATGTTTGATATGGCATAGATTTCTTTTATGGTTAAGAAATAGGTATTTGCAGTCAGTTTGAATGCAATTTCAGCCTAGACACAGACTTGAGGAAGAAGGAGGGAAGAGATTGCTTGAGCTCTGTAAATAAGTGTATCCCACGGCTGATACTCTTTCAAAATTAAGAAAGTTTTTCAAAGGGGTTTTTAGAATGCAGGCAATTTTCCAGGTCTTGTCTGCATTGTTTGGAGTGTCTGTAAAAGATAATCCCATGAACTATGGCAGACAGTGGTCAGCTCAGACTCAGATTTGCCAAGTTCCTTTCAACCAGGTAAAAATATTTTGAGAAGCCACTATGTAAGCATTACTGCAGAACAGTATTTTTGGCACATTTGCAAATGGCTATGAAGTCTAGACAGTGGGGAAAGAGAGAAGACACAAATTTGTAGTCATACTGGACTCTGATTTCTGAAACATTGACACCTGTCCATTTAAGGGAAACTTGCCTAGCAGAATTAAAACACAGCCTGTGAAAGGGCTGAAGACAAGGAACAGGTAAAAAGTCAATGAAAGCAGACCTGTCACTCAGGCTACACCGTTTTCACCTGGCATGGATTTGAACCTATGGAATCCACATGAAGCAATGCAGTATCTGCACTATTTACAGCTAAACTTTCTAAGGTGTGCAATGAAGGGACACAGATCCAGAGCTCGAGTAACAAGGAGAGCCCAGCTACGAGGTTTCCTCTAGATCCAGCTGTAATGGTAGAAGAGGACACTGCCCCAAACTGACCACTCCTGATCACAAACTGGAGGTCACCAGCCCTTCCAGTCAGCAGAGAACTGCCTGAGGCTCAGCTAACCCCCTGCCCCAGGCTTGCTTTGAAGTAGCCTGTGCAATGCAGCGGAAGATGAAGCACCAGCATAATCGCTCCCTCCTGCACTGGGGTGACAGTAACACCCCGCAGGGACACAGGGACATCCCAAATGACTCTTGCTTATCTACAGAGTCCGTGTCTGCCTCCCCTGCAACTGATGAACACGTTCTTCAGATGATGGAAATGGTTTCTGTTCTAAAGGACTGAATGCTCCCAGAACAAATGGGCATGGGGCTGAATCAAGGCTTTCCACTTGGCTCTGTGTTACTGAGATAGGAGTCAGGCAGCAGGATAAGCATTAGGAAAAAAGCAGACTTCTAAGAGTTCTACTTGGCTTTAATGGATTGGCCAGTGAACTTTCTCTGCTCCAGGGAACTCTGAGATTCATTCACAGGGTAGGATAGGATGTGTCTCTTGTCCTGCTGCTGGGGAATGTTAGGGCTTCTTCACTTTATGGACTTCTCCTTAATCTATTTTCATTTCCTGCTAACAAATAGGGTAACACAGAGGTAACTGAGATAGATTTAAGGCTAAAGAAAATTTTGGAGGCTGGGAGAAGTAGAACTTAACCATTCCCAGTCATGAGAAGTGGCTGAGAACAGTTTGCAGTGCCACCAGACCCCCACATACCTGGGATATGCCAGTATTTAAGTTTCCTCATACACTCTTCTATTTGCCTTTCTCAGCAACATTCAACACCTCCGGCATCGCTACTTTGCTGCTATCTACCTTTCCATCCAGCATTTCTTTTCCTCAGGCTCTTTACAGCATTGCTCATGAACATGTCAGATCTTATTACAATTTTTCTATGTTCACTTCTAGAGTCCATTTACAGTTGGTAAGTAACTGCAAAAAAACATACCTTATTTACTCAGCTGTTCCTTGCATATATTCCAGAATCCTATCACTTCAGTTTTCTGACAAATGTGTCTCTCTTTCAGATTCACCCCTTTAGCATTGCAGACACTGCTACAGGCAATAGGGAACAGCTGTGGTTTTTCTGTTGGTTGGTGCATTTTCGATGGTATTTTTAACAGAGCTGCCATTGCAAAATCTTTATTAGTGCTGACAATGCGCACATGCAGAAGGACTGACTTAACTTTCAGGGTCCAACCTGAGTTTGAATGTCTGGTACCTGGCAGAACTTGAAAAAACAAAATAACAATTTTGCATGCTTTTATTAATTCATTCACTGGTCAAACTGGAGTAATTAAAAGACTTTGTCTCCACCTGATATAATTTTGCAGTATCACTTTTCAGTCATAGGTTCTTGTTTCCAGGGACCAGATTCAGCTCAACTGTAAGTGCCACCATTCTACTCCTTTAGTTCCCTTTATTACTAGAACAGGTAGGCTGGATACAATTCTACAGCAGGTCAAAAGCAGATATATATAAACTCTGACACTTCTCTAGTCTTCATTTCCATGTTAATCTTTTTACATAGCATGTAACTGTTTTATTGTATCTAACTATACTTATTCTAATCTGTTAATTGCACTTAATCATATGCATGTCTCATTTAAGACATAACAAAAAAATCAATTTTTTTCAACTTAACAGTGAGTGTTGACAAATGCAAATGTTAGTATTATATTCTTGAAGAGAAAAATGTAGAGATGTTTCTTTTCCTACAGAAAATACTACCTGCTAAAACCAGTGAGCGCAGCTCTCCCCTCTTATGCCTCTTCCACCTTCAGCACTAGTTGAAAAAAATCCACAGCTATTAGGCTGAGCAGGACTTCTGTTCCTCAACAATAAAACATGTAATCACATAATTAAAACTCAGAATATTCTATGTGCATTCTCTACCATGTAGAGCACTCTAAGAGTGGTCAGGAGAGTCTTTCTGAATTTTTTGGTACATTTTGGCCAGCACACCGAAGTTTCACATCACTTCCACACACAGCTCCCTGGGCAGGTGTTCTCTAAAAGCAGGAGTGACCCCTCTGCCCTGGATCAGGACAGCTCAGCAAGGCTTTAGAGGCTTCCTGAATCATAGCTGTACCAGTTTGTCTGTCCAGCATGCACAAGCAGAATGAAGAGTGGGTCAGCACACTCTTTGTAATTATACAGTCTTTAAGCTTTGGCAAGAAATAAATTCTGCTGCCCATCTGCAGTGCAGGAAATTTGCTCTTCACCAGCGATTCTGGGGATTCCTGTAATGTATTACTAAAACAAACATCTCCTGTCACTCACTCAAGTCATCAAGTTTGACACCAAATTCAATACAGGAGAAATATGAACAATCTTGTCCAAATGGGGCTGAAAAGAACCACCCAAGCTGCACAGACCATGCAAGCAGAGCCAAGCAGAGCCGGCACCTGGGAATCAGACACAGAAGGGTTTGGTTCAGCACTTCAGCTGTTGTGGGCTTACAGGGGTGAATGCCATCGAGTAATGGTGGTCCTGCTCCTGCCCAGGCACTGAGTTTTAAGTCAGTAGCTACATGGAAAGAGCAAAACTAAGAAAAGTTTCTCTTTCCTGTCTCTCTTAAATTAAACACATTTCCAGAGCTGATATTCTTGTTTCCTGGGGTTCACAAGGATGTTTCTGCTGACCTGCTTATGTTTCTTCTCAAGCTCTTCCTTCTGAAACACATTAGATTGCATGTGTTCACACCTCAGCTGTCACTTACCTCCTCTGACCTGTTTGTGGACAGGTTTCCCTTATGCAATGATGGCGCATAGAACTGCTGGAAACCTGCCTTTAGACTATCACAGCTGACAACTCTCAAAGTCTACTTTCAGTATGAAATAAATTTTCAGCTTCTCATTAGTGCATGTGTTCTCTGACCATACATGTTTTCCCTTCTGAGGTAGTTTATTATGAATGACATCAGGAAATATTACACAGAACAAGATTTTCACAAGCACCTGGAAATTCTGACCTACTCCTCTAGCAACACCCACAGGAAAAGTTTCTTAAATGGAAAACTGTGCCAGTCACTACCACAGGGCACTTTTTAATACTTACTACCAGGAACAGGATGTTCCCAAGAGATAATAATTTTTCTCCAACACTCAGAAATCACTTCTAAATAAGCAACGTCACCATGGATGCCAATCACAAATGTGCATTGTAAAGATGTAATTACAAAATGACAGTTGTGTGAACTGTGCATACTGAGCCAAATCCCCTCTCAGCATTCATCCCAAGCTGCTGTGCTGGGACTATTCCTGGCACAGCAGCACCTCAGGAGCCAAGCAGCAATCAGCACTATTTAGAAACCCAGTAAGACCCTGCCTCTTCCCCAAAGAGTTCATCGCGTACACAGGCAACAGACAAACAGTGGAAGAGTCAGCTTGTTTTACAAATTAGCAATTTAGATCAGAAATTAAATCTTTGCAAGATTATAAAGGATTTAGGTGGCCAAGGTAATTAAAGTCCTTGTAGGAGACCAAAGTTAAAGAACATGACCCTTAATGAACTTAGTGAAAAGAGGGTTTAAGCACCTGCCTATTTAAAGCCACACAGCAAAGTAGTGCATGGAAAGCACAACCTATCCATACAGTCTGGAGAAGGAAGGAAAGCCACTTCCCAGCCAGGTAAGGTCCTTTATCAGGCCTAGTACTTCCATTAGTTTCCAGACTAACTACAGAGTGCATCATGCCCAGCGGCATGGAAATAACACAATCCAAACATCACAGTCATTCCCACAGTCTAGACTGTCTCCTCTTGCAGGACATGCAAGCAAGTCTGATCACCAGTTCCAGACTTGGAAAACTATGTCATGAGCTCTTCATTATGAAAGATGCCGTAGAATATCAAAAGATGCCTTATCACAATGCAATGGACACAGAGCCAAAACAAACAGCAAGTATGTAAAAGCAAATTCCTGACAAAGCAAAAACTGAATTAAAGTTTGAGATTGGAATAGGGAGGGAAAAGAAAGGAAGACTCACAGTTGCTCAAGTTATATGAATCAATACAAAGCTACACAAGTTTAGTATAGGAAGATACTATTTCCTTAGGACATTTTAGTATTTCTTTTAAATCTTGTAGAGAAGGGTGATTATGCTCTGCCAAAAGAACAAAAAAGCACAAAGAATGGCACAAAGAATGCTGACAGGTTCAAATCTTGCTCAGATGAGCTGTGACTGCTTTTCCTGTCTACCAGCAAAGTGTTCGGTGATCAGAAATGGGCCAACAGTTTGCCCCAGTTTCTGCTTTCTCTCACCTCCAACAGACTATTTTCTGTACCTATTTAAATACGTTTTGTCTCTGCCCAGAGGGAACTGAACAAGACAACAGTACCTTACCATGCCCTCTCGGTGCCATGGAGCAGTTATGGATCAGGGCTCCATCAGGCTGGGTGCTCAACAAACACTTGTTGCTGTAAGGAGCTTTTACTCTAACATGAGGCAATTTAAAGCACTGCTTGAGCTGACTTGTTCCAAGGGTCAGCACCAACTTCATGGAACAAGATCCAGGAACACTGCATGGATTTAAATAAATGGGCATTTAATAGCACAACTAAGCAACACTCTTGGCATATAAATTTTGTCCTTCCTTATACAGAACTTTCTTTCCCTCCTAGTAACTTTTTCTGTCCCATTGGGGAAAAAAAAGGTCATTCTCCTAGATCCAGACAAAACCCCCTTGGTTTGTGAAGGGACTAGTGCCATATCTCACAAAAAATATAAATAATCAGAGGGATGTTGAAGTTTATCTTTAGATGACAACAGAAATCAAGAAACTAAAGATTGTACTCCCTGTCCAGCAGTGAAAATGCTCACCTGCCCTGATGGACTTGATTAGACTGGGGTAAAGTTGGGGAACTGGCATTTCTGCACTACACCATTCTGCCTGCCTTGCTTTAACTATACTTTACAAGGGAAATGAGCAACAAGCCCAAATCACTGTGAGGGCTACTGTAATGCACCCCACAGAACCCCCAGAAGAGATGATACAATATGGAAGTATCAGGAAAAGGGCAGAATTGCTGCAAAGGGTATTGGGACCAGTTTTGATTCAGCTGACTCAAATCAGTACAATAAGAAGTTTTATTTGGTCTTAACAGTTTCCATGATTTCAGAGTAAAACCTGAAAATATCAGAAAATATACTTATTTAAAAAACCCCCCAACAGCTATGACCCAAGTCTTTTAAGAAGATAAAGTAATGGATTTTAATTTGTTCTCTGAAGTAACATTGGAATCAGACCTTTTACCATAACACTTCATGGTAAGTATTATAAATTCTACAGTAAAAGTTCAACTACTGGCCACAAAAACAGGACAAAAAAAAAGGAAAAACCAAGCAAAAAAACTAGTGATTTCTTTTACTTTTTGCAATACATTAATTTTCCTGGTTCTTTTGAAAAAAAAAAAAGTTGTAACACCAAGTATATCACAGCAGTTTCACTACTACTAATCTGTATAAATTTACCTTCTGGTTTGCATAAAATTCAAACTGTTTTTCCAGTGCATAGATTCACCTTTCCTCTTCAGAGCCTCAGATGTTGTGACTAATTCTGTCCTACCTGAGATCCCTCTCTTGCAAGAGATAAAATCGGACCATAAATGTTCTGCCTTTTCAGCCTGCAGATCTGTGGCTCTATTCAGGTCATTCTTGCAAAAATATTAATCCACTGAGTGTGTGGCTTACTCGAGTCAACTCCTGCCATTGCCTGGAGGAGCTCAGGATTGCAGAGCTTAACCTTTGATATGAAAATGGCTGCAATTCACTGTTATTAGTGCATGGGCACATCACTCCTATTAGGCGGTGAGGTATTGCCTGGAGCAGGGCACATCTGCTTCTAGTCATAAAGCAGGATTTGCTCCATGCTGGAGCCAACTGCCACTCCGATACTCCGTACACCCATAGATGCTATGAGACTGCATGTGCCCTTTCTGTACTTGCACATCCCCTGCCTTTGTTATCCATAAATGGCAAATTCTACTGGAGGGCACTTTAGCTGATATGACATGCTTTCTACAGATTGCCCCTGTTGTACTTTCAAATGTTATATAAATGCATTTTGATGTTTAGTTGGTTTTGGGGTTTTTTTCATGTTCAGTGATTTTTACGTAATTCTGTTTGACTTTTTTTTTTTTTTTACGTCGACTAAATACTTGCAGAATCCTGCTGAGGAGACAGACCACGTCGGTGAGCTCCAAGCTGAGCGGCATAACTTATTTCTGCTCCTTTGAATATAGCACTGGTCCTTCCGTGCCGGTGGCTACTACAGCACTCCGTGGCAAGCAGAGCAAAACCCACCAAAACTGCGGACGGAGCATCTCTCCCTTTGGAATGGCGAGTACCAGCAACCCCTTCCCGGCCCCGGGTGTTTTTCCCGTGGCTGCAGCGCCCTCTCCTGGTGCATGGGCGGAGCCGGCAGCGCCCGGACGCGACCCAGCCGCGCTC
Organism: Pithys albifrons albifrons; assembly: GCF_047495875.1. Classification (NCBI taxonomy): domain Eukaryota; kingdom Metazoa; phylum Chordata; class Aves; order Passeriformes; family Thamnophilidae; genus Pithys; species Pithys albifrons. Next base: position 7,549,241 of record NC_092465.1, on the reverse strand, counting down.
ACCCCGCTGCTGCTGCGTTCTGAAAAGCGAGGAAATCCCTCATAACTATTTATTGTGGAGGTCGGTGAATGAACAGGGCTCAGAAATTAATTAACCAGGGAAGAGCAACCCATGCTTTGCAGGGCAGCCGGCTCTGGGCAGAAGCAATCAGGCTCTCATTGGAAAATGACTGTTGAAAGGCATCATCAAGTTTAAGTCATAGAGAAGAATCCTCAGGTTCATAAAATCCAAAACCTGAAAATATCTACATATTTGCAAATTTGAACCAAACGACAAAAACATAGCCAGGACACAAGGTTTTATTTTAAAACCACTGAAGATAAAACTGCAAAGCTGTGAATGAGGACATTTGGCCTAATGAAGTATGAACAACTAATGAGGTCCAGGAGCATTAAACTAGGCTTGTAAAGAATTTCAATAATCATTATTGATGCTAAAACTACTACTAATGTCACTGAGTTTTCCATGAGGTCGGTATGATGAAGTTTCTCAGAAAAGGAGCCAGACAGCATGGCTAGTGGTATATAAATACACAGCTTCACAGAGAAGGCAGCACAGGGGTCAGATTGCATCTTTCTGGTTTAGGATATTTAATATTCAAAGAGACATTTCAAAACAGCTACTTTGCCTGTCTCTCTCTCTGCTACTGTCTAATTAAAGCACAGATAGATGCTTTCATAGATGTATGGACACAGAAGTTGGGAAAGACAATTTAGCCTTTCGTATCTCATCTTTAACACTTCATTTATTACTAAATATCCTTCCTCTGTTTTAACTGACCCGGGTGCTTCTGCAACAACAGCCTTCCCCGCTGCCGGAGGCGATGGCAGCGATTCATCACGCCGGGGACAGCGAGCGCCTCTGCGCTCGTGGCAGCACATTGTGCTGCCATCTGTAAGACTGGGGCTCAAGAGCAACCTCGGGATTCCCTCTCCTCCGTAAAAACAAGTGCAGATGTTAGGATAGGAGCTGGGCCTCAGAGCGCGCTGACCATTCTCCCGGTCAGAGGGCTCCCTGCTAGCTGATTAATGGGGCAGCATTAATAGCAGCTGCTGTGCTGAGCACAGAGCCGGGATGGTGGCCTGAGTCTCAGTGCACTGGCAGTGCTGAGCACCAGGAGAGGGAAATGTGGCTCCCAGGAGAGGCACAGTTTCCTACAGTCATGGGTTACCTCTATAACTGCGCATTTTCAACTTCCTAAAAAAAAGCAAAACAAAACAATCCAACAACAACAAAAAAAAAACCAAAACAAAAAACCCTAAACCACCACATGGAGATTTGGCTTTCTATTCTCAACTTCATTTCACTCAGCTTGACAAAGCATCATCAAGCTGAGGTCTAATCTCCTTTTTCTTCTCACCAAAAACTAGCATGCACATTAAAAGTCTGAATTTGAGTGAAACAGCAAACAACTGAAACTACATACAAAATCCCCAGGAGCCTGGAAAGTTGAGAATATCTGAGTTTCTATTGCTTTTAATAAAATTTCAGCAAAGATGTTTTCTGCACTTCAACACATCCATCTCCATGTGAATGCTACAGTCTGGCAGCATATGTTGAGAAGAGACAGATCTTTCCAAAGCTGATTACAAGTTCTGTTTCAATCTGGAAAAAAGACTGGATTGCACCACCCATGGTTTTGTAAGAGGTTGTTGTGTATACCTAAACACGTTACTTTTAAGAAAGTTGCCACAAGCACAAGTGACTCAGTTCCTTGCAATTGTGGGACATCTTACTGACACTGCGAGTTTTTTCATGCCTTTTTTACTTCTTCCACTCTTTATTTAAAAACTTGCAGTCTCCACTGTTTTACTGCAAAAACTGTTTGTAAAGCAAGAATTGTGCTGATCACATCAAAACTCATTAATATAACTTGTTTTTCCATTATTAGCACCATCTGATCCTGTTGAAAGCCTTAACCAGGGCTTTAATTTTTCCACAGAGAGCTTTAAATTAATTAGTGGTTTACATGCTAACAAAGAATCTGATACATTCATAAATCAATCTAATGCAGAAGGATTACCAGAGGGTGGAAACCTATTCAGTGGGGACCTCACATTCACTTAACATGGTGAGTTTTTAACAAAAGGGTGCAGGTGTGGAATAGACGGGTACCAGGAAGAGCCCATGATAATCACTTTGCATCACTTAAAAACGCAGCAGGACACATGATAAATCAGAGCCTAGGGCCCACCCTAAGTGAAACTCATGTGGATATAAAAGGCAGTATCATCCCACTTTAACCTTCACAGCTAAATTGCCAGAGTGGTACAATTTCTTTTATGTAGGTTACAGGCCACTGAACTAATGGAAAATAGAGTTGAATCAAAGGACTTGGATGGGAAGTACAAACTAACTAAACTGTGTAACATAGGTATTAATAAAGGTATCAAATAAAAAATTTAACATTTTTTTCTGTCAGGTTATTAAAACATAACCTGTGTATACTTTTGGCTCTTTTTAGACTTTTAAACTAGTTTCTGCTAACACAATACTTACTCTGTCAAGAGAACTCTGCCATGTAACTGTGGCAGCATTATTGCCATATTTTTCCTAAACTGATGCTGCTCACTGTTAAGAAAATTTCAGCAAAATGAACAGTTTTCCTGGTCATGTTTTGTGTCCAAAAATCTAAAGTCATGGCCTTAAAAAATAAAAAAATACTTCGATGACTACAGTGGTTTTCAGTCTTTACCATGTTTTGAAATAAACCTGTGATCTGCTTAGAAAGCTTCTTATTTTAAGAATGGGATCTGTCACAACAGACACCTGCACAGCCCCATCAAATGCAGTACAAACTGTACACAGACTGATTGTCTCCTTACAAAATGGCAAAATATCCTTGATGAGTCAGAAGAGACATGACTAAGAAAATGGTGAACATGCACACTATGAAATTAAAGACCATGAGTGACAGGAAGAGCCAAAAGCAATCCCAACTCAGTGCTGCTTAAACTTTCAGGAGATGGATTGGCAGTACGTAATTTTGCATTTGGATAAAGAATAATCAATATTTACTGATAGTAACTCATAAAATAAAGAAACCTGAGCAACTGTCAGGTATTCAGTGTGAATTATTCAGTTCTCTTAATTAAAGTAAGTCATAAATACACCCTCAATCCAATATATGAGGTATCAGATTTTCCATACAACCATATGGAAAAGACATTTGTACATTTTTGGTGATAAATATTTATCTTGAAATGAAGCATCTTCATTTAATCTTCTATACTACCTTCCAGTAACAAATCAGCCATGAAAAAAGTAACTCTGGGACATATTAAAAGCCCATGTCTTTTGGAGAGCATTGTGGTGCCCACACAGTGGTACCACACACAGCACACAATGCCTGATCTCCAGCATCAGCTGAAGTATCCTCAGAAAAACATCTCATAAACATGCATTTCATCATCACTCACCAGATGTTATTTATAAGATGTAAAACCCCATGTTTTGAGCAAAGACACCACAGTTTAAGTAGTTTTGTAGTGGGTGCTTTGTATTTGTCATTGATTTCATGTACGTGTCTGCCTTGCTGCAGGGATTCCTGTAATGCTGGGTGAACCCAAGCAGGAAGGACAGGAAAACCCAGTGCACCACGTGTCCTTCCAGCACACCAGTGGCAGGGCAGCACACACAGGGCCAGGGCACACACTGCCTGCTCACTGACTGGGCTCACCCTAAAAATGAGTGTGGTTTACATAACAAGGTCACCTCTTACCCTCCTCATGACCTATCTGTGACAGCAAAACCCAAACAATGGGGTTTTTTTAAGAAGCAGGAAAAACTAGTGGTTATTAAATGAGGTGCCATCCTGCCAAAGGCTTGGGTGATGCTTTGCACAGTTGCTGGGATGCAGGGTAGCAGTGTGGCAGCACCAGCTCATCAGCTTCCCGTCCTGCTTCATGTCTGCTGTAAGAAATGCTCTCCACAAGCCTGAGCAAGGCACTGAGCATGGCATTAAAGGTGGCATGTGCTGTCACCTGCGCTCGTCCCAAATGAAGGGGTTAGTTCCCCGAAGACCTTCATGCCAATCTAACCAGCACAACAAACAAAACCAAAAATGGGAGCGAGGAAAGGCGATTAGTTAATTAGTGATTAACTAAAGCTGTGGCCCGTCACTGGCAGGGAGGCTGCAGGGGGTGCCATCCCTTTGATCCTGAGTCACAGCCGGTGACAGCACAGCAGAGCCCCCTCGGGCACTCCGTGGCTGGCTGGTGCCACTGCCCAGCCTCCTCCCCGCCAGCCCCAGGGGACTCTCTGCTCTCCCGGGGTATGTCCATCACACCAAAAACAGCAGCACATGGATTCGGCACCCTGCGGGCAGGCTGCTGGCAGCCAGCACTGCTCCAGAGGAAGCCTCGCCATTTGCCAAAGCCTTGCTTGCTCAGCCGAAATTTCGCCATGAATGTTTGCTGCTCCAAACCCAGGATGTGCTGCCGGCCCCTCGCTGCAGGCCCTGACAACGCAGCTACACAGCTTCCTCCATCCCTGGCCTCCCCTGGTGTTCAAATACTCCAGCCCCTGGACCCTTACTGCTCTCGTACTGCTCATAGCCCAGCAAGTTCATTAAGGTTAATTAATGACTGCTGTGTTTCATATTAAAATCACCGGCTCTAAGCTCTGAGACACAAAGAACTTTCCATATATCAACGACTTCAAAGCAATTGTATCTACAGGGGCATTCGCCCTTGGCTCTAGTTGCAGGATAATTGTGTATATTATCCCTCAGGGAAATGGGGAAAAAACTTCCCAGTATTTACCTTGAGGGAAGACTGCGCCCCCGTAGAGCTACCTGTCACCTCCTAATGGGTTACAACACTTGGCCTCTCAACAAATTATACAAAATTACACCCTGGTTAGCAGGGCAATGTGATTAATCCCACAAGACCGCAGTGAAAGGCACAAGAAGTGTCTGACACTCTGGAGATGAGCCACGAGGTTGGTGCATACAGCAAAAGCCTTACCAGCTCTAGAAGGTTAATCAGTAATGCTCATTTCATAAAGTTTTGGATTATCCCACTAAGTGTATTTTACACTCAATATATTGTATTATTGCTATGCCTCCAAGGGAATGCTAGCTTAAAAAAAAATTATAGGAAACATTTCAAATAGAGTAAACAGCTCTTCCCAGATTTTGACATTTATTTACACTGAAAACTAAAATGCAATTGCAAATCCAATGCCTGATCTTTGCCATTCTTCCTCAGGCAAAATTCCTCCTGGAGGCAGCAGTAGTTTTATCTCAGTCAGACTCTTGCATTGCAACTTAACCTGATAAAAGTTTGTTTCTCAGTTCCTCCAGGACTTCTGTGCCCATGTGCATACATTACCCTCTGGCCAGGCTTCCTGGCCGCTTAAACCCCGTCTCAAAGCCTTGTGGCCAACCCAGCCTCGCCACAGATCCCAAGGCAGGCACATCAGGGTGCTGTGGGGATGGGAGAGAGCAGCAATTCCCACAGCCAATCTGGGCATGCAGCAGGAGTTCTGGGCAAATCAGCCATACCTGCCTTAGCAAACCCCACTCATCTCCTTCCCTTCTCTACAAGGCATTCAGAGCCCATTCAGAGTCCATATCCCAGCAGAGCCCCCAAGAGGCATTCCCCCCTCATGTGGGGCCACGGTGAGAGCCATCAATTCAGAGCTGGTTTCTCCTATCTGTCACTTAGGTCCCTCCAAATCTCACTTCATTGTATTAATGACTGATTATTTATAAAATTCACTCACTAGAGGCAGGTGAGACTTTAAGGACCCTGCAGCACACAGCTCATGAAGTGGTCCACTCCCCAGAGACCTTCTACAGCTGCTCCGCACCAAGTTAAACAAACTTGGGACCAAATTCTTTCACAACCAACTATGCAACTCACTCAGATCAGTAGCAGTTCCATGAGTATGTTTAAGGGGACTTGTTTGATTTTAAGGTTTTTGAATGGGTCTGCTTTATCCCATGGAAGCTTAAGATATTTTATCTTAAGACAGGGACATACAAACTCCTTAACAGATGGGAACAGTTCCTTAGATATTAAGTAATTAAGCATACTCAGCATATGTTGGCTCCTAATGAAAATTGTTTTGAAGAGATAAGGCACTCTATAAATTGAGGTTTGTGGTTAACCAAAAATCTGCCATTTCATCTTTTGCTCACAAGGCTAATCTCATGAATTGCTATATGAAAAAAGAAGATGCAAGGAGCATTACATGATTTACAAAATTATCAGATTGAGGATTTTTTTAAGCTTCCATGCCTGTGTTCCTCCATTTTCTGTAGCTGGCTAAGATTTAATATGCAAGTAAATCTACTGTTTTTTGATCTGAAATTGCCTTTTCTTGCTTGCCTTACTTCCAGTTCCAGTAAGGAGCATCAGCAGGAAAAACCTTTCTCTACCATGGCTATTCCAAGGAAGCCAAGGTAGACCCTTAAGTTTTCTCACATTTATGAATACATTGTTGGCAGTGCTTCATTATATCCAGGACAGCCCCAATGCTCTGGTGACCACCTTCAGCAAGACCAAACATACCTAAGGGCTGAGGCAGTAAGACAAGAATGGCAAAGCAGTGAGTAGCTGCAGCTTACCATGGCTCCTTCACTCTTACTCTGTGCAACTTCCCTCTGCAGCCGAGCCACAGACAGCTTCTCCCTACGGAAAGAAAATTGTGTGAATAGCAGTTCATTTTTCACCGTCGGAGTGAACGCGGCACTTTCCCATTGGGGTGGCATTCCTGCACAGCGCTCGGGAAACCCTCCCAGCAGGCCCTGCTCTCCCCGCCGTGTTTCTCTGCAATATTTAGTGGCTGCATTATTGTTTCATTTTGTGGCACTTTGACAGAGCTGTCAATAAATCAACGGAATCTAAACATCATTTGCTCCATTCAAACAACAAAGTAGCTCATCATGCCAGTGATATGGAAACAGACTGTGCAAATCAGATTGTGTTATTTATTTTCCTATAGCCTCGCACCTCAGCTTTATTCTGCACCATATTAACATAAGCCAGAAGGCTGCTGGATCACCAATAAATATATGCCTAAAATTAAAAAAATCTATATCTAAACATACTGTGCTGCATTTTGCAACTTGAGAATAATTACTTTTTTTTTTCTAATTAGCCCTTTTTCATACAAGATCCTTACCCAAATGTTTGGCTCAACTCAACTAACAATTAATTTGCTTAATTAATGATTTGGCAATCACAACACATTTTCAAGTACACTGAAAAATTGTAAGAAAGGAATGACAAGTAGGGTTTAGCATACATAGAAAGGGAAAGACATTTTCACAGTGCGTGAACTGGAGAAGTATAGAACATACTAAGTATGTGAACTGCTAAACCTAGGCAGTGAAAGGTGGTGCAGGAACCAACAACTGCAGGAGGGGTACAGGAAGACAGGAATTTGCTCTATAAACTCAGCAAAGCAGAAGATACCTTTGATGCTTTGAAAGACCACAGAAAACGGGACTCTGAGCCAAGTTAGTGTGGGATAAGATAAAAAGGTAGATTCTTTAACATCCAGGCCTTCAGGAACACATAATGACATGCTTTGTGTGTGTGTGTGTGCATGTGCACGTGTGTGCCCCAACACTGGTTACATGGTTTTGTTCATGATCTCCATCTAATCCCTAGTTCACACATCTTTTGGTCCAGTTCTATCCCATCCCCAGCACACCCTGTCAGGAATTGAGTCTGGGGGAGAGTGGGACCTTCTCTTCATTATCCTTCTCTTCCACAGAGCACTCAGGGATAATTGGAGGTCTTCCACTGTTCTGGCTTTGAGGTTGATGGCCTATGTTTATGTCTCGTGGAGCAGGCTTTAAGATAATATTCAGCTTTCTACCTTGAAAAGAAGTCTAAACAACTAAGGGAATTTTAGGCACTGATATAGGATAGGGGTTAGAATACATAAACATTGAACTTAAGTGCTAGAAATACTAACACACTAAAATCTGCATTTACTACAGTTACAAGTATTTCTAAAATCTATAAAAATTAAAAAATCTAAAATCAAAAAAACCACTGAGGCATCACCTGAGAGAACACATGGGACTTAAGAAACCTACAATAATTTAAAAAGGATCCACTATCAAGTTCGAAATTTTCTCATTTACTTGTCTTTTGACCAGAAATACTACCAGGACTTACTGGAAAGAAAGACCTGAAACATCCCAGTGCAGCATCCTGGCACTTATCTGAGATACATAAAATGTCTGGCCCAGTGACTACTCAGTGTAATGCCAGTACAAGAGTGCCAGTGGCTCAGGCCTGATGGCATAACTCTGGTCAGGCAGCGTCTGTTTGATGGCTGGCAGGACCAACTTCGTGCCACTGGTGAAGGGCTCCAGCCACAAGCCCACTGGCCGTGCCAATCAGGCTTTCCTGAGACAATTTGGGTTAGGAAAGAAAACCTTCCTATTGTGCAATGCAGGGAAGTATGAAATCTTGAAATCATACAGCCACGTCTCGCAGTTCTTGCAGGAAAGAAGAGCAGGCATTGGAAACTCCATTCCCCAAAAATCTGCAAAGGTGCCAAGCCAGAGCAGAGGAAGCACCCAGGTTCTGTAACTGCTCCTGTCATTGACTGGGTCACTCTCATTCAGCATGAAAAACTATCTGCTCTACAGTATGTCATTCCCACACTTGCAAATAAAAAGTACCCTTTAAACCATTTCTCAGGAACCACTCCTGACCAGGAATATCTGCACATACCTGCCTGATTACTGAAAAATGACAGCACTCCTGTTAATCAGCCACAGCTCAACATAAGCCTGGGTCACTGAACCAGTCCCCCCCTCCATCTCCCTAGATGTGGTATTTAAGTCTCCTTCATGGTCACCTTGCCCCCACGTGCTTGCTGCACCCTCACAACACTCCCCACTCAGCTGGTAAAGCATGGTTAGCAGATTAACACCAGGCATTGCTAATACTGTGATTTGCAAACAGGTATGATGCTGAAACCACTGAGTATCAGCAAAAGTTGAAGATGATACAGCCACATCCCTGCAGAACTTGCTTTTGCATTCTCCAGCATGATATCAAGATCTTCTTTTGCACATGTGGAAAATGATGCAAAACTGAGAAGTGGCATTAGTACAGCACAAATAGCCTTAACACAAATATCCCAAAAACAGCTTCTAAAAGACACATCCCAACCTCCCTCTTCCTTGTTCAGATACAATCACAGGCAAATTACAAAATTGGTTAATCCTATTTTAAGGATTTAGTTCATCTGCTGGAAATAGCCCCTCGCATTTTTGCACTGCTTCAGTGCCCTAATATGTTCTAGTGGAAAAAGTGAATATTCCCTTTGAGGAGGTTTTGACCTTTTAATTGCAAAACAAATGCCTAAAGATATTTTATGAGAAAGTATGTGGGGGGTGGGGAGAGAATAAACAAACAAACCCCCTCTCACACCACTCCTCCATTCACTTCCTGCCAGTGGTCTGAGAGATTTATCGAGTTATGCCTCCTACATCAGGAATACTTCAACTTGCCTCTGTCCATGTTACCTCCACCATGGAATCAGTTCCACATCTCTGGAATTTCATTAAATTTCACTCAAGCTTCACTCGCAAAGAGGGTTCCTCCTAAGGATAGCAGACTTCCCTATCTGGGTGAGGATCCTGGCTGAGATTCAAGAGCAAATTGATCCCTTAGCAATTTTCCTAGTGAAGGAGAGCAAAGACTGGCATTCTCATACTATGTTTATAACATTGCTTATATCAGGAACCAAACAATATAAGAAAATTAAAAAGAAATCTGACCATCATGTAGGAGAAAAAAAATCTGCCACAGTGGATACAGAAGGGCCATTTTTTTCAACAGTGTCTACAAATAAGTCAATTTTGAAGCAAGCAAACTGTGGTCCTGCTTCATCCCTCCCACATTCAGTCCCCAGATGAAGGAGGTGTGCACTCACAGCCAGACCCACGCAGAAGGTTACCTTCATCTGGGCAGGACACCCAGCAGAGGCTCAGCATGCCTGTGGCCCACAGTCACCCTTGAGACCATTCCAGGGAGCTTCATTTGTGATGTCCTTGGCCCATTGCCCACAGTGAGGTATTTCCCACTACCTCTATACAAACATACACTGGTGTAATGGGCAAGAAATGTGGTCAGAATCCTGTTACAAGCCAACAGCATTTAACACCAATTTGCAGTGTTGGAAATTTTCACATAAGATACGTGACAAGAACTTTCAGGTCTAAGAATGACCAAATAAACCCTTTGGTTACTGTCCACCATCTCAGTCAGTTCTAATTAAGGCAGCACCTTCAGCAACTACTCTCAGCTCCCATTTTTAACATGGTGTTACAATTGAATAAGCATTTTACTATAATAACAAGCTTTTAGCTGCTTTAGCCTTTCAGATGTTTCAAATGCAAAGAACATTTGACATGCAGCTTCACAGTTAATCCTGTTCTCTTAATCTTTGCTTTTAAATAGGAAAAACCAGTAACATTATTTTGTTGCTATATGGGTTTATTTATTTTTAATCGAGTATGTTTCATCCCTATAGCATGTTTAATTAGCGAAGTTAATTAGCAACTACAGACAACCTGGAAGGAAACAAAATCTTCTCTGAGGATTTAAAAAATTAAAATATGTTCATTGAGAAGTTCTCATATTCACTTTTGAAAAACTTCCACATGATAAAAGGTTTACAAAAACGCTCTTTGAAAGCACAGTTTATACTCTTAAGTTTGAATATTTGTATTGTAAGTGGCAAAATTCCCAGCCAAGAACTTTGCAAAGAAATAATTAAAGGAGCCAAACAAGGATTCAATTATATCCTTTCCAGATGGAACCAAACACACAAGTAGTCACTGTGTGGATGGAAGAAAGATACATTTCAAGACTCAGTATTGCTAGTAGAGATTGCAGGAGCTTGTTCTAAAAAACAACAGTTTGAGGAAACCCCATTTAGTCCAAGAAAAACACAAATGTGCTAAATAATTCTGCAAATTCAGAATTCTCCTTAAAGTGAAATTTCTCCTTCACTCTCCTTTCCCAGCAGTTCAACTCATTCAACTACCAGACAATGAAACCCTGTATCACGTAACAGTGACAGCTCAGGCCCTCACTATAAAACTGTGCTGCTCAAGCTTCTCCCAGTCCATGAGGGCAAAGGCAAGGAAGTCAATGCAATCACAAACCTCTACCTATCCCCTAATTCTGAACAAATGTTTATACAGTTCTTGATATAGTAACAGATATCCTCGGATCAAAGACAATAAAAGTTACACTGGATACATAAAAGACACCATTTTTCTTAGTTGTTCTCTGTATTGCTACTTTACTTCGATACGACAAACCCAAAAAGTTCTAGCAGTGAACTTCGGCTTCACAAATCTTGATTTTCATTTTTTATTTTGAATCCTCAGATTCAGAAGGTCATAGATACAGGGCTTTGTGTCTCCATCTAACACAGAAAGGTATTAACTTGAAACAGCTTCTGGATAAAGTTAAAATGTGCTGAATTATATCCATTTGCCAAGACCTCAGCCATATATAAATAATAATTTTACCATTTTAATTAAGAAAAATAATTTTATCTTAATGAAGAACACAGCCAAGACATAAAAGAAAGGAAAATGTCCAGAAACATCATCCAAAAGTTAAGGTTTCAGCAAACCTTAAGCTCCATGACCCACTAGGAAGACGAGGGCTCTATCCCACTCTCACACTGTTCTTTCTCTCCTGCCCTGGTCACACACTGCAGCCCCGTGACCTGCCAGCAAGGATTGACAGCTCTTGAATTTTCAACATCAACACTTAAGATTTCCAATTTGTCCTATTTACTCTTTCCTAAGGAAATTATTACTTCTCTACGCAAGGAATGAATATGGACAAATTTTAACAGGTATGACAGCTCCCAAGTTATTCATTTCTATACTTATCCTTTTTTTTATGAATGGGAAAGTGTTTTCTTCATGTTTTATTCTGCCTTGGAAATTTTCACTTCAAACCAACTTCATTTAGAAGTGGTCAGTTCTGCAACATAAAGTGAACTCTAACTTTTCTTGTAATTTTATAACTTTCCCTATTTGTAAACCCAGAAAATCACCTACTGACAAAGTCAAGGTTTGAAAATACATTGAACATTTTTCTGATTGTTGGTGACTGTGGCCAAGCAGAGTGGCCAAGTTACATCCCAGCGAGTCCCTCTCTGCTATTTTGGAACAGAAATTCCAACCAAGTTTCTGCTCTACACTATTGCTGTGAGATTCAGAAAGTGAATTAATACTTTGTTCTCACAGAGAAGAAGTAAACAGAAAAATTACAGAGACTCAGAACCTGAATTTACAAGGCCTTCCAAACCACTGTGCCTTGGAACTACCCCTTGTTTATCTCCTACTGTGAGAATTTGAAATCCAGCTTACAGCAAAAAGAGCTAGAAATCTTAAACAGCAAGCCTTGGTCAACAAAGGCTGAGAGAAATTCCATCACCAAGAACAGAGGAGGCTTGGTAATGTTCAACTTGAAGATAAGCTGTCTCCTGCCTTAACATAAGAAAAGAGTCTAGAATGAATGTTATCAGATTTTGTTGTAATCTCCTGCTGTCTTCCCTCCATAAATTCCTGAAATTACCATAACCCTTCCTACCTATTAGCATGTGTCTCCCTGAAACCTTAAAAAGTGGTCAAATGTTTAATAAAGGATTCTAGTTTTTGTTCCCCATGCTGGGATTGTGTAGTTTTTGACCGTCTCAACCTACCAAAATTATTTCTCCTTTACTTTGTAGCCATAGCATTGTTTTTCAAATAAACCAGAAAAAAGCACAAATAAACCCCATTAAACACAGTGTGGTGCTAACAACTGACCTAGGAGCAGGCAGGGCACTAGTTTGTACAGAAACACAAGCCCAGCTTCCTTCATCTCTTGGTTGAAGGAGTTTCCAGGGAGGGATTCCCATCCGAATGGTGACCAGGCTTGACCTCATCGAGTCTATGAGATCTGACAAGGGAAGAGCCGAGGGTGGAATGGCTGCAGTGAACTAATGTGCCTCTTTCAGCTCCCATTGCGATTGCAGTGGGCAGCGACACCGCAGCCTCCCCTCCAACCCACGGCCACGCACAGCAAAGGCATTTGCTGCTTTATAAATGTCAGCCTCGTGTGCATTGGGAAACTGGGCTTTTAGGGTTGCAATGGCTTAACTAGATCTGGCAATAAAAGAGTTGTCTTGCAAAAAAAATTCATTGCAAATTTAAAGCTGAGTGAAGTATGAGCTTTATTTAATTATTTTTACCGTAATTGCAAAGACTGGAGTTATAATAACAGAAGTACTAATGCTGTCAGGCAGAAGCAGAATAAATAGGATGAGTTACCAGCAAGGCACAGGCTCCTATTTACTGCTAATTTATTTGTAATAAAAGGTAAGCATACAGAAAATATAATTTACATTAAACTGCTCTTCTATAAGACATGATTCTGCCAAATCCACACAAGCAAAACAAGTAGCAACTTATTTAAACTGTATTTTCTTTGAGTGACACTAAGAGCAAGGAAAAAACTTAAAATTATAACCATAATCTAAAATAGGTATCAGCAATCCCCATGGGCTCCTCACTAATATCCAGTGCATTTTAATGTATATTAATCTGAGGAAGTTCAAAGACAACCATCTAGTTACTTCCCAGAAGCATCCAAACAAGACACCAAAAGAAAGACCATGGAAGAAATCACAGGATAACAGTTCAGAAAGAAGGAGGCAAGGAGAGGAATATTGTGAGGGCAGAGCCTTTATTATAAAAGCAAAAACATTGTTTTTGGCTAAGAAAGAGAGCCAAAACCATGGCAAAGAAATTAAAAAGGAAAGGTTATCAGGAGTCCATGGCAGATTATCACCAATTTGTTTGCGACAGAATACTCTCCCAGCACAGGTACAGCAGTCGAGGCCAGCTGGACACCTGAAGAGGGTGATTCTCTTCCTCTGAGCACGTGCATGGGGACGGATGGCAATGCATTGCCACAGGAGCATCCTCTATCCCATTGGCAATCTTGATTATTGACATTTATTGTTTTCAGCAATGACATTATGAGTGCAAGGCTCTCACTTTAATGTTTCACTGGTGTTTCAGACAACATTTCAAATTTATCTCTTAATTTTGGAGTGCCTTCTTCCATTATTAGCACAGACTTCACAACACTGCCCAGCTCTCAAATTTTGTATATATTTAGGCCAACAGACATAGTTACAGAGGTCTAGATCCAAAGTTTAAAATGTTGGGGTTTTGTTCTCTTGAGTTTTGAGATGGTTTACAACTTTGGTGATGTAGAAAAACCAGCAAGTGAAGAGCAAAAGCTTTATAAATAGAAACTTTTCAATAGCTTTCACTAGTAATCGCTAAATAATTAGAATGACTAAACAGAGCCACCAAAGAAGAGATGGAGATGATATTGACCATCACAATCAACGCAGTTTCTTGACTAATCAAAAAACAGGCAAAAAAAAAGTGATTCTTTCCTCGTGATGCACACATTTAGTTGTAGGACAAAAGATTAATGTCTGTATGATACAATGCCAAATCATTCAGATAATTATGAATTATACTAAGAAATCATTTCACAAATCTCCTGGAAAATCTCACTTATGACCATTATTCATGAGATAATGCACTCAGCTGCAATTTTTTTCAGATTCATTCCTCTGAAGTCTTTCTTTTGGGCTCAGATTCCAGGTGGAAGAAGAAAATGGGTGGGGAAAAAAAAAGTTGGATTTCTTTTTATGGGAGACAAAATAGAGGACCCTCCACACACACATTTTCCTGATCATCTTTAAAGTCTGCAAGCAGTAGTGGGAGATACAGACTTATTTTCAAAAACAGCCCAAACATAAATCAGTGATTTGCAGCAGGCAAGGGAGATACACCCAGCTCTCAACTACAACCTCAAGTATGAAACATCAAAATCTAAGTGCTAAGAAACACCAGGTAAACAGCACTAGAATACTGAACTCCAAAATACATCTAAAGTACAGGTTTTCACATTATAAATTAAACAATCCATGTACTATGTAAACCTTGCATTTATACGAAAACAAAATTAAGGTTTTAGCAGGGCCAAATCCTGCACAGATTTTCTCCCTCTTTAAACCATTTTGATTCAATATATCGCAACTAAACTACTAAAACTCACTACTGCAAATAAATGAGCACTGGATCCGTCCCACAAAATTTGTTATTATTAAAAGTGGTACATTAACCTTATTGTCTCTGTTCTGAAATCCACACTGTTAAATACCAAGCAGAAGCAATTTGACAAATTCACACTGCTGTAATTTGGAATTTCTTGACATAAGTGACTGATAAATTAAAATTTATCAATTTTAATGTTACATTAGCAGTAGTATTTGTATTTAATGCTGTATTATTTCCGCCAATAAGTTGCAATCCAAGAAGCATACAGTGGGAATTTGTACAATTAGGCAAACTGCCAAGTTCTCAAAGACTCATCATCATGGAAAACGTCAGTGTTCAAACAGACAAAAAAAAAAAAGAGGAAAAGGACTAATAGAAGGCAGTTTGGAATATTAATTCAGCAAAAGAAAGTTTAAATTGTGATATAGGCTGCTGTTGCATATAGATCCCCATCCTTTACCACAAAAATTACTGCCTGCTCTTTCTTTTTTTTCAGATGCTACTTTTAAAGAATATCTTACACTAATGAATGCCCTAAAATGCTCCAAAATGGTACCAAATTTCTTTCTGAGAATCCTTTCCCACTACAAGGCCTACAGTTTCTCCTTTTCTAATTAAAACACTAATTGTAGTGTTTCTTTGCTTTCTGACAGCATCCTCAGAGCAACCACATCGTTTTTATGACCTTCTCCAGTACAGGTCAGTGTGGAAAGCAAATTTCAGACCACCCCCTTTCCCACTGGTACACTGCTAATTCACCTGATCCTCCCAGAGCAGGATAAGGCCCAGGAGCATCACGTCTTTAAACGGGATGGTAAGACAGTAAAACAGATTGCTAGAGTCCTTCCAGTTAACTTCATAGGACAGCTAAGTTCAAAGTGTGTAAAGCAAGAGGCACAGGGTCATTTTCACATCAAAGTTTAGCTCATGGAGAAGAAACAACAGTTTAAGTCACCACCTTCTAATCCCTCTTATTTCCAACACACACAACTGCCACTCTTCATTTCATGTGCCCACAACATAGGGTTTTTTTTTGTTCTAGTCCCCAAATACACCTCATCTCATTGCTGGAAGCACCAAAACTGGTGACATTCGGTTGCTCAGAAGAGGTGACAGGGCCTGGCAACACATCAGTGACCAACACAAGGAAGATGCTCTAAAGCAGATGCTGCTTCCAAACAAGTCAGATTTTTATTTATGGGACTCAGTGACACTAAAAGCAACTGCAGAGAGGTGAATACAGACACTCTGCCTTCAGAGAAGGGAATACAGATGCTCTGCCTACATAGGTATCCAAAGACTACTTTTTAATGCACATTCAAGAAAGAAGAAAGAGCAAGGACCAGATAGGAACCACTCTGTGTAAGGGTCCTTGTCAGATGTTGCCTGCCCTCAGTGTGTCCTTCAGCAGTTCTCCTATAGCCTAGATTTCAACCCAGCCAACAGCTCTAGGTGATGCAGCATCATTAGGGCAAGTGGAGCTGTTTCTCCTCAGTGCAATTGCTCTTAGCAATGTCTTTGAGCTTGTGAGTGTGCAAATTCTCACCTGCTGTTTGCTGGTCACTTCTAGTCTGCATCAAGCTGTTCTCCAGACTAGGTGGGGTCTCAGTTATTGTGTTTCTGCTTGGGGTTTCTGGATGGTTTGTAGTATCAAACCTTACACACAAATACAGATTCACACTATTTTTATTGAATTGTTTACTTGTGTGGTTTGGGGTTTTTTTTCCTAGGCAAATATTTGGAATCCAGAAGATATCTCCTGATATATGATGAATTCTCTGGTGTGTGAACCAAACAGAAGTAGTTGTGAATCCCAAACCCCTTCAGACATTTCTAGCAAAAGTGAATTATTATTTTCACTGAGCCTGGACTTAAGGCAACCTTGAAAAATGAAAAACAAAGGAAGAAACAAGCAAACAAGGTTTTATTTTTGCAAAGGACTTGGAAGTTGAGCTAACAAATTCCTCCAGTCACTGGTTGCTCATATATATTTTTTTCTCTGGAGATTTGTCACATGGAGATGATGTGCAGTGGAAATTCTTTTGAAAGGACATGCATTTCCCTAAGGGGTTTTTAATGAGAATTTATTGCTCATGAAAGATTCAGGATTGGCAGCACTTCAGTCTTCAGTTAATGATCTTTGTTTATTAACATAAAATGCATCACACTTAACAAGAGTGTAACTTTCCCAACCAATGCATCAAAGCACGAAAGAATTCTCACTCTTTCAGTCTTATCCCCTGAAGCTGCCTGAGAGGGTGTTAGCTGAAATTTATATGGTTGTCCTCTAGGAAAATGAAGTCAGAACCCTTGTTTCACATAAAGCTGAAAATCATGGAAACATTTTTTCATAAGCAAAATTACTCAGACATAAACTAACATCAGGAAATGGCAGTTACTTCTTACAGCATCTACCCCTTCCACACAAACCTTTTACTAAAATCAGAAGGTCTTTGCTTAATCCTAATTACTGTGAAACTCCATGGGTAACATTCATGCAAAGTGCTGATTCCACATCCTCTTAGTAAATTTCTTCAGAAACTCAAGGATTTTCCTAAAGAGTGATGAAGGCCATGGGCAACTGGGTCTGTAAACCAGAGATCCCAGAAACACACTACTAAGCTACCTCTTGTATTACTAAGGAAATAAAAAGGTCAAAATGTAATTTTTTCACAATAAAAAAAATAAAAAGAAAAAAAGGGGGCAAACCACACCACTGAAGGAAAAAGGAGTGCAAGGTACAAAATCCAAACCCACTGTTTTGAACACTAAGCCCAACAAGCTTTGGACACTAAGCTCAACCAAATTCCTAGATCCCTCTGCCTTTTTCATAACTAGCTTTCCTTCTGCCCTGCCCAAGAGATACATTCAGTTCTCATTTGTATGTGAAAATGTTTAGAAAGGTTTTCTCTCTGCTCTCTACAAAACCTTTCGCTTTTGCTCCTACAACTCAAAGATGGATCTCTGATTTTGCTTCATTACTGGCTGACTCTTTATCTCTGTTTTCCACTCATTTGTACCCAGATCATCACAATTCCCAGTATTCTTTGTAATCTCTTTTTATTGGGCTGTGTTACAGAGTGTGATGTGTTTCCATCCATCCAGAAAGCCCACAGCATGAGGACTTCTACTTTTCTTAACAGGCTGCACTTCTATGTCTTTTCTCTCTCTGAGCTATATTTATTGCAAACTCTGTAACCTTCCAGATGTCACTCCTATCCTGTTTTAATTGAACACTAAAATACCTTGAAAAAATCATGTGGATAAGGAACAAGATCAAAATGATTTTATTGTCCTTTGCTCACTGTAGTACTCTATCTTGACTTTTTTTTTTTGCCTTTACACAACTGTTCAGTACTTATGTATTCTGGTAAAAATCACCAACAAACCTGCACTGACCTTCCACTCTCAGAGAAAATACAGAAGAGGATCAATGTTGTTCAGAAAGAGCCCTTTTTTTCACTGCTTAAATTGTTTTCTTTTTGTTGCTTCTTGTAATGCCATTTTGCATCCTCAAGAATAAGAATACTATTCCAGTAAGACCAGAAACACTGCTCACTCAGGTGGGCACATTTCTGCTGGAAACTGCCTCCATTTTAAGGCCAGAGCAGCTGAAACCCAGATCAGGCCCCTGGAGCAGTGTTTTGTGTTGCAACCCACCATTGCCCTTCTCTATCAACTCACCTGAGAGATTAGAGAATTTCTTCTCACATCATTTTATGGAAAATCAAACAAACTGAACAGTGAGATTACACCTTTGGGTGCAGCAGAATAGCAGCTCCAGTTTCCAAGAGTGTTACCTGCACACCCACAGGCAGAGTTGGGCACTGGGATTACACAGCAGTAACACAGAGTACTTTGCACTCAGGAACTCATCAGGATGAGTTCAAGTATATGCCAAACCAATCTATCATATATATATATATATATATATATATATATATATATATAAAATGATGCTCTCTATACAAGGGAAAGCATCCACATATAAACCACATACTTCCATGTTTGCTGTGAAATCAGGAAATCAGTTATTCAGTTTTACTGGTCTAGATGCATGCTCTCTATGATTAAAAGCATTAGTGCATCTATTCAATCATTGAATGCATAGTGTAAAAACAAAAACAAAGTGTAAACCAATTTTGAAAATAATTTCAAGTGTCCATCCAATTTTCATAATTAGAAGACAGTTTCACAGTTAAAGGGCTTTTAAGATCAACTGCCAAGGTCATATTTTGTAAATTTATGCTCATTATTTGTACTTTAAGAGCAGCAGGTCATTTGATGATGTGCAACAGTTGGTTCTTGGGACAAACACATGGCACATGCTTTGGGTAGATACAGCCCCTGGAGGTGCCTCCCAACAGGACTCTCAGGAAGTGACAGATAAAACAAATGAAAAAATTATTTTCTGAGAGCATTTCTCAAATGTCTATATAAAACATATTTAAGATCTACCAACAGGCAATAATTACCACTTAGTTTTCAGTTTCACAAATGTGATCCTATCTATTGAATGAAAAGATTTGAATAGAGAAGGTAATTCAGACTCCTATAAATCTCTGTGGACTTCCATCACCTAGTAGTTTAATGCAGAAAAAACATATGAAAGCTAATAATAGGGGTTTGGGGTTTTTTTCTTTTTAATTTAAAGTGATGCTGTAAGACATTTCCTTGGAAAAAGTTAGAAACTGCTGGACTTCCCCCAGTCCTCCCCCAGGCTAGGAAACATGTTTCACTATGTCTTAAACAAAATAATGTTTGCTACACCACGTCTCACCACGCCAGAAAGAAAACAAGCAGCATGTTGAATATCACTTTGAAGTATCCTTCAGTAACCCAACCCACGAATTCATATTCATGCAGCCTTACAGCAATAAAATCAGTTCCATACTAATGAAATAATTGTTTCTTCTATCATCCTATCTATAAAAGAAGACTAGATAAAGTCAAAGGCAGTGGCCTCTGGCTGATTATGTGTTTTGACAAATTAGATGATTAACTGAAACCTCAAACTGAAGTTTGGCTGTCTCAGTAGACCTAGAAGAGGAGAAGAAAAGCTTTGCTTTTGAAAGGACAAGGATCTACAGGGACCTCAGCCCAGATGGAGAGTGCTGCTCAAAGAGCAGTGTTTGTACTGCACACACAGTGGCTGCCACTGCACACAGGCTTATTCCAATAGAGAAATTAGAGCTGTCACTTTAAATAATGGAAGCAGCATATGGTAATATATGCAAAATGCTTTCCAACATGTTCAAGTAGAGCTGGAGAAACTAAGTTATCAATGACAGTTTTACCACATAATACAGCAATGTAACACTTAACAACACTGAAAATGAAATCCAGACATATCAGTGGAGCAATGGCAGTATTTTTATATTTATGAAGCTGTTTAAATTCACATATAGTCAAATCACAACTGCAGTGGCTGCCTAGGAATGAAACAGAGAAGACTAAATAGCAACAGGCACAAAATCCCCCTGTGTTGTTCAAGTTGTTTTATTGAGCTTGATTAAAAAACTCAACATGTGGTGCCCTTAACTTGCTTCAGTACAACATCTTTAAAACCTGCTCTCTACATATTAAATGAAAAGCACTATCAGGTGAAACTTGGGTACTGTCTATCCCTTCCGACAGTACAGCTCAACAAAACTGGGCCAGAACTGCTACTGAAAACTTTTCCAGTTATTTCTGATGTGACCATTATGAAAATGGTACTGCCAGCATTTTACAAGTAAATACAATAGAGGGGAAAGGGGGGGGGGGGGGGGGGGACGACACACACCTTACTGTTTAAAATCTGAATCAAGGAAACAAATACATTAAAAAAACCCCAACCTCTTGAGGAATTTTAAATTATTTTCCCCAGAGACATCAGCCAAATCTGCCCTGTGAATGAAGCCAGTTTCTCAAAGCTTAAATAGCATCAACTTCAATGTAAGTACAACTTCGGCAAGTAATACAAGTAATTTAAAAGATATGAGTGTTAAAGGATTCACATGTGTTAATGTTCAGGCTTTTCCAAAAGTATTAAATGTATATTAAGAAATATTTAAAATATTCACTGTCTGAAGTAGTAAAATGGAATGATTTTCAGCAGTTCAAATGTCAACCAGACAATTGGGAAAAGTTACATTTCCCCAGTTTCCACAACAAATAGCAAGTTTTGAAACCAATTTGATGTCTGAATAAAGCTTGCCATTTTCCACAGCAGAAAGATTCCAGTATTGTATCTGGGTAATGAACTGTGCTCTGAAATGACTTACCACCACAGTCAGCTACATCACTCTTGATAGGAAGCAAAACTAAAATCACACAGTGCTCACGTAGCATCACCTCAAGTATTACCTCATTTACAGAATCAGGAAAAGGTCTGTTCCAAATCAAGGTATTGATTAGTTCAAAATTTAATTCCCCAGTCAAAAGCTATAACAAGAAAATAAATCCAATAAAAGGCACTTTCCAATTAAGTGAGC
The DNA here is from genome assembly GCF_047495875.1 of Pithys albifrons albifrons. NCBI lineage: Eukaryota > Metazoa > Chordata > Aves > Passeriformes > Thamnophilidae > Pithys > Pithys albifrons. The sequence continues at coordinate 7,527,632 of NC_092465.1, read as the reverse complement.
CTAATCTTGATTTTAAGTTACTTTGATATTAGAGATCATAAAACTAGAATCACACTGTAAGTATCCAGGTTAATAGAGTAGGAATTAAAACAGCCATATATAAAATTGGTGATAAACTTGGACATAAATCTCCTGCACCATTACATGGCCATGCCTTTATATATAGTATATATAAAATCAAAACATTTGACAGAAAGTGCATACAAGGGCACTTGAATTTTTTTTCTGTTTACACTTAGGGTACACTTTTACCTTAATTTCAAAGCATCAAAATGGGACTGCAACAAGCAACTACTTTAACATCCACCACCAATAATGAGTCATTTTCTTACAGAAAAACAGAAGCAATTTCCTCCATGCCCAGGGTTCATTAGCCAAATTGTAACTGTGGGTTTTAACAACATTTTACAAGAGGGTATAAAGAACTGAAAGTACTTGTATATACTGAATATCTATTACTATTGGTCTAAGTTGCTAAATAGGTGTTCAGAGCTCCTCCAAACTCAGGGGATTGATACCTAAGAGATGTTTGTGCTCACTTTCATCCCCCAATGTCTCCAAAGCAGAACAGAGCAGCTTCTTTTTCATCAGGCTGCAAGAACCAGCAGATTTTGATACGCTAAGATACTTCCATGTTGACATATTTTTCTTAACAAGATATTGTCTTAATTAGTTTCATCTGCCATTTGGAAGTTATCTAGAAGACATGTTAAGGATTTATTTAGTGAAGCAGAAAAGACCCATATGGTTTTAGACTGCACATTATTCCTTCCTATATAACCACTACCCGCTCATTACTGCATATCCCACAAAAACAGTTTTCATAGTTGACAATGAAAGCTGTTATCATCTAATTTCATCCCTTAATTAAAAAGTCAGTGAAAAGGCATGACCAAGACACACAGGTCTTGCTTTGCCCTTCTGCTGGCTCTGACCACAAAGGTAAGGCCTTGCACCAGGAGCACTTTCACAGACCTCTGTCTACAAAGGTCTCATTGGCATCAACACAATGTCCCAGTGTGTTACATTGTAATACAGCCACTTCCTAAATTCAACATTATTCTAGTTAGCATACTCTGCTTTTCTCACAATCTCAGATAGAGGAAAAGATAAACTCTCAAGGTACATGAGGTCTATCAACAGGTACTTTCCCCCAGCACTGTCCTGTGAAAACACCATGAAAAACCATACCTATTTATAGACAGTGCTTCCACATGCACCTATAAAAACTACAGCTTTGTTGGAAAATCCTGAGCTTCCAATTTCTCAAAATTGCAAGTGACAGATAGAGAAAACAATTTATTTTTCTTGATAGGTACAGAATAGATTTCATTTTCCCCTATACACAGATCATGATTTGCAAGCTTTCCCAAAGACATACTTTCTTCAAAAACAGCAATATCTTTTGGAGCATTGCCTGCAACAATACCAATCAACTTTCCTTTTATGAGGAAAAGATTTCTAAGCAAATGCACGCAAGTTCCTGATAGCATCAAAAGTATTAATGAAGAGAAGTATTTGAAAACACTAAAAAATTATGTCCATCATACCAAGCAATAATTTAACACTTTAAACAGGCAGCCAGATGGGTGGTTTCAGTCAGGCCATTCCAGTGACATGTCTTTAATCAGCTGAATTACCCCAGACAAATAACCAGGCTGGATTTTTAAGAGCAGGACAATGTCGGAGTGGGATAGCTAGAGCTGGAGATCAGCTGGGTTTAGAAATTACTGCAGGCTGGGTTCACCAGCCCTCGGCCGACCAGAAGCAGCAGGGCTCAGCCCCGCTCCCTGAGCCAGCAGGATGACTCGGGCACCTGCTGGAAGCCCAGCGGCTCGGCAGGACCTGAGGGACATTCCCGCAGTCCCGGCCGCAATCCCCCAGTGGGCTTTTAATTAGGGCCCCGCCGCTCCGCCGCCCCCCGCCAGCGTGCGCTGCCTGCGGCCAGAGCGCCTGAGGCCCGCACACAGCACACCGGCCCGCACACAGCACACCGGCCCGGCCCGGCCACAGCACACCGGCCCGGCCCGCACACAGCACACCGGCCCGGCCCGCACACAGCACACCGGCCCGGCGAGCGCCCGGCTGGCCAGCCCGAACGCGGACACGGAGAGTTCTGCTGGAAAGGATGTGGAATAAAGTGCTGTCACAGCCACAAAGCAAATTGTCCCTCTGACTCTTCAGACTTTTAGTCAGTTTATCTCCTTTTCAGCAGAGACCTCCAACCACCGTCACACTCTGGATGGGCTTTTTCATTTAGGTTATAAATCTGCTCCTTCCTCAATGGTCAGGGGATTTTCCCAGGAGCTCCCTGGCCAACCACCAACAGTCACACTGAAAGGCAGAGCTTCCACCTATTCAGCTGTACCCCACAACACCCATACTCTCTATGCCTATATTAATTCCCTCCATAGCCTCTCTTTTCTGTATCTCCCCAAAGCACTCTACTTTTCACTAGTATTTTTACATTGCTGAAGCCAACAAGTTCTCACCAATTCTAATATGACATGTGTTTTGGTGATGGTTCTCCTAAGCAAACTTGGTTTGATTCTGAAGTCAATGATTATAGCCAAAGTCATTCGGGAGCACCTGTGTAGTGTCACTGGACATCACAGAAGAGGACAAACCTGGGGAGTGAGAGCCAACATCACAATCTCTGAAGAGGTTACAGCACAGTAGCATCAGCCAGATCCACTACCATAGAGAGTTAACCAAGTCCCTTCCGTTATTTTATACAAAATGAGAAAAAGTGTCATAAATTTTCATAAATTGCTCAAATATTACAATCCGAGTGCTCAAATACTTATTTCTGCCTCAGCAATCTACGGGAAATGTGCGGTTTGAGCTGGTAATGGAACCACTTGATAATTACTCCCAGAACCAGCCCCCAACTTCAAAACAACGTGCCTTGAGCCTCACTGCAGAGTGAAATGAAGACATTACCATGCTCACTGCAAGAAATAATCCCATACTCAATGCCGGTTGTTACACAACATAACGCTGTACTGCCTTTTTATGCTCTTCTATACACAATAGACACAAGAAAAGTCTTCATTTTAAACTGATGAAAGTTTCAGAGCTTTCCTGGAAGGTAAGGTTTTTGGTTTTTTTCATTTTATTTTAAAAGGATTAAAAAATCTAGATCACAACATTCACAAAAAGCAACAGCCAAAGTCAGTGCCAGCCTTGCTCATTTTCAGAAATGAAGTTGAGCAGTCTGAGGACCTTGTCATTTGAGCATAGATTGCATTCTAGCATATCAGATGCTGCAGTAATGGGTTTTTGTAAATCTGAAATGCATTCATATTGTGTACATAAAGAAATCTCTTGATGTTTTACTTAGTTTAATGCTCTTTTTCATCATATGTACCCACCTAGGCCACCCTGCTTTCAACAGCTAATATCCAATACATCTGATGAAAATTAATTGTCTTGACAGCTTGCATAAAATCTATCAAGGTCCAAAGGAAAATTTCTGTGGCAGCATTTTCTTTCTCTTTAGGACAGTAGCTATGGAAACTATCTTCAGAGGCCAACTGGCTGCCATCCCAGTACAACACAAAAAAAATCAAAATGCTACTTTTACTGGGTTAGTCAGTGGCACCAGTCTTAATTATCAACCTCTATGACGCTGCTGCACACACATCAGCTACAGCAAACCATTGATTGGTTTTGTTGGGAGCAACACTGGTATGACATTATAACACTGTGACAGACCTGGAAAATACAGAGCCTTGTGAGTGTCCTCATATTTATAATTATTATGATTACCTTTCAAAAAGAACATATAAAACATATAAAAATAGACAGCTATCTAAAATATCAATGTGTAAATCATCCAATTTTTTAATAGAAAATATTTCATTACTTATTATGATAGAAATACACAGGCAAATACTTGCAGCCGAAGAGGAAATCTCTAATCTTATTTAACTGTCACATTTCACTAACTGAAACTCTTATCCTTTGGGAAGGGTTTTATCCCATATAGCTACTCTGAACAAAAGCTGTGATTTCTAATACAGTCTGACAAAATCATCATTTTTTATGAATGCTGAGAGATTATGAAGGATTTTTCTCTGAAAAGGTAAGACACAAAGGAGCCAGAGTTTGACTATTGCAAATGAATGTGGCAACTTTCACTGCTAGACACAGAAGTTCTGTAGAACAGCAATCACAGGTCACTGATGAGACTCAAAGTTTTGAAGAAATATGTCTTTCATCCAGAATGGTATTCGAAAAGTAGTGAAATATTTCAGTCAATAAGAAACCTACCTATAAGTAAGGAAGCTGGGGTATATATATACCTCAAGTATATACACATTTCCATCATTACAGAGGTTGGTATTTCACTGAACCATACACTTTTGTGACTCTGTGGTGCTCTTGATACCTTTCTCCAGCTTTACTGGAAAACTTCTGTCATACCAGGAATTCTTATTTAAATGGATTACCCAGGCAGGACAGAATTATACAGATCAGATTTATGTTCAATCAAGAGCCAAATTTTCCCCAGTGCCACATGACATGGTTGGCTGTGGGTCTACCGGGGGCTGTGGAAATGCAACCTCTTGAGGGATTCAGCTTGAACCATTGGTACTATGACATGCCCTGAAAAAACAGTGTCTCTGAGGCATTGGGCTGGCTGTAGCCTGTTATCCTGGTAACCTTTGAGTAACCAAAAATCAATTATGGTCTCATTTGAAAAAGTCTATGCCTATTGGCAGAAGATAACTAAAAAACAAGGCATGTGCCTAAAATACAGGATATTTAAGCAACTTTAAAATTTAATTTAGCTCACAGATTATAAACACCATTATCCATGGTTGTCTAGATCTTCATCATGCTATTCCACTGAGAAGCTCTATGTGCCACCTCCTCCTTAGCTCAAGAGCATCTGCTTGGAGGAGCTGGGACACAAGCAGGCAGGCTGGATTCGCAGCAGGCTGTGCTGGCGTAGCCCAGTTTTGCCTGCTGAAGATAAATCTCTCTAACCCAACCACTACACGGGCCAACTCATTTCAAACTGAAGCAACGTATGTGATTTTCAGGCTATTAAACCAATATGAATTATTATAAACATCAAGTAGGTCAAGACCACGTTCTTGCTCAGAACGAATGATCAAATGGCCTGTCTCCTTGTAATCTCAGTCATGACCTTCACCAATCCTTCAAGTGCTGTATGATTTTCCACAGATGAAAACATCTTTCCCTTATAGAGGAAGGACGTTTGAACTGTGTTTATTGAAGATCCAACAATTCGTGTCTGTTCCTTGTTTTCAATAAATTAACACAGTGCTGAACAGCTTTCTCTGTGAAGCAGTGGATGCAGTCTCTCAGAAATATGTATTTACTTGCACTGCATATTAGTCAAAGAAATAAATTAATGCAGTCTTAATCCAAATTGTTTTACTGGTTGACTGAGTGCCTCACCATATGGGAAAGGAGCTTTCAGATACCCTGTCCAGACCTCACTGATGGGATAATTATAACAGCACCATAAAAACCCAAACAAACACAAAGAAAAAAAAAAAACAAAAACCCAAACAAACAAAAAACCCAAACAAACAAAAAACCCAAAACCAACCAACCTACCAACAAAAACAAAACAACCACTACCAAAACAAAACAAAACGGGCAAGTTTTCTGCAAGCAGAGAGAAATTCACTGCTGCTTCATATACAAAAAGAAACCCAGCAGTAGGGCTGTGATTTCATCCTGTCATGTAGGAGCTCTGCCTCTGAAATATTGACTGGGAGGAATGGGAGGGAAGAGGGCTGTGCCATGCTTAGAACTCCTCAGTGCCATCAATAAATCCATGTCTGCCTGGAACTACAGGTTATATTTTGGATCTAACAATAGCTCTTGTTAATTCACCTGTTACCTTTACATAGCGATATCCACAGAAGATTGCAGCAAAACACACCAGAATTATTTATTGCATGCCTCACACAGGTTTGATCCAGCTACCACTAAACAAAGCAGGTTCCGTCTCAACTAGTTTGGAACTGCATCAAAAATATGTGGTCCATGCTGCCATGATAAAAGAACAGAGGAGATTAACAGAACTGAAAGGACGGACAATAGGGTTTATGTGCCAAAAGCCTGACTTCTTTTCCTGTGGTAATCTCATAAAAGACATCCATGACTGAAAACCTTGTCTTGCCTACTGTCCTCAAGACTATCACAGCTACATCCTGCCAAGTGAAGATGTTAAGGAGATTAATCCAGACTCTAATAATATTTATCCAAGTATTGCTAAAATATCCTTCTTAAAAAAAGCCTTTATATGACAATGGAGAGAAAAACTCACATATTGATACATCCCAACCCACTCAACTGCCACCTTAGTACAAAACCCAGAATCAGACAACAAAATACAAATAAATAATAAAGCATGGTTTTGTAACTCTGTGAAGTAAATCCAGCAGAGACCACTGCCACCATTTGCTTTAAGGTGCACACTACACCAATAAGTTAAAGCATTAGCTTTTACAAAAAAAAAAAAACTAGCTAGGAAAAATTTGATCCTTTCTTTAGTGCAAGTATCTGCACACCAGAAAACCAGTTACAGCAAAATAAGTGATTCCCAATACCTGTAAAAACCACACTTACCTTCCTACAGTTTTACAGCTTGGTTTCATCCCTTACTGAAGTATGTGCTGTTGCAGATCCCAGTATCTTTCTCTACTCCTGCTTTCACACTCTCTTAACACCTGTGTTGTGAACCTCAGGACTGGACAGGCTGTTCCACTGCATTTTTTATTTTGTTCCTTTTTTCCTGACAGTTTCCTAACATAGGTTTTCAAACTTAATAGAATATGCCTTTTAAGTTAAGTATTTCCTGCCTTTGATTAATTCCTGTGAACCTGTAGTTCTCTTCCTGAACACAACTTCACAATTTTTTCCAAGAGGAAGTAAATCAAAATTCAAGAAGGCAATTTTCTACCTCCTCACCTGCCAAGATCATGTTGATCTCCCAGTCTCTCCTCCCACCTGGTAACCTTACTCCTCCTTAAGAGTTGTGCTGCCCCAGGTTCCAATTCCTTGCCATACAGGTCTATGACAGTCTTTCCTGACTTAAAAACAACAGTCATCCTCGGTCTTAATTCTCTATAAACACTGATCACAGTCTACAGTGCCACTCATCCTTGCCTTTTCTTACTCACATCGTTCCTATCAAAATACCAGTGTTAGACCCTCTGTGAAGCTGCAATCTCAGAAACCAGCTCCTAGCTGCTCATCAGGGAGCCATGAAGTCCCACAAATTCCAGCTCACACCAGGAGCTGTTTACATGGAGCCCAGAACCTGAAACCTTGGGATATTTTGGGACTTTCTGGGTTTCAGATAGAGTTTGGAGAGAGGCAGCCCATGTTCACCAGTGAGGTGACATCAGGGTTTGCAGGCTCCTGTTACACAGCAGTCACACACCTGTCAGACACAATGCCAGCCACAGAAAGTGGCAGCAGTTTTGAAGTAACTCTTCAGATATCCGACCCAGTGACAATGTCAGCCTTTGAGAACAAATGGAAGCCCTGATTTCAAAAGATATTACTCCTGCTCTCTGACTAACGATTTTTCATTTTTCCTTGTACTCTGTAGTTTAATTCTCTCATCATATGCTGACTTGTGTTTCACAGATACATTGTGAAGTTTTGGGGACATTCTCTCTGATCATATTTTAATTCATTAAGTGCATTTGCACTGGAAATTTTATGTGATGAGGGACACGTTTTTGGTGAAAACTTTGGCCAGTGTTTAAGGTCCTAAGCACCCCCTTCATGATCTTGTAGATTCCCCACCACAGCTGTGCTCCAGGACAACAACCAGAGCACCCCAGATACAACTTAGATGCAAGGTCCCAGCAGCTGACTCCTTGGTGCAAGCCCAGGACCAGCAGCTGGTGCAAACTCTTGGCCCAACTGGGAGAGAAAGTGGAGGTGTCATCCCAGACCCACAAGGGATCACAGCAAATAAACAAGTTCTTTTATTTGTGCCAGGTTAGTTGCTAATTCCAATGGCCCTACAGAGTCCTTGGCTAGGCTCTACTACAGTGCCAAAGCAAATGTAAATATACTTATTTAACAAGAATGAGCCTTAAACAAGAACAACAACAACAAAAATCAAACCATAGCCACATACTACAACACTGTAAGTATTCATTTACATTAGGTAACACTGAAAATGATGACTGGTTAACTTACTCATGTACAAGATACAAGCTCTAGAAGCAGTAGTAAAGCCAATGTTACACATGGGAGAGTCCTGCAGCAAAACTTAGAGTAAATTGCTCCTACTTTTATTAACTGCAAACATCCACCTAGAGCTTAGATACCAGAGGCATTCCTAGCAGTCCCTTCTATTACCACATGTGCTATTTACATTAAAAAATATTTTTATATGCTTGTAAGTTGGCATGTCAGATTCCCATTAGCATCAACAGGAATGATTGCAATTCAATCTCATTTTCAGTCGCTACCAAGAATTACTTTACTGCAGATGTCAAGAAGGCTGAGACATACCACATGGTGAGTGTGGCTCCACTGGTAGCTTTGGGCTTCTCCCAAACTCAACAGAAAAATGCATGTATTGCACTGGGTTTGGCTACATTCTCCTCTAGCCACATTTCACACAGCTATGCTCTTGGTCAGGACACTGCTACCCTTCAGTAAGTCACTGTGGTCATCATTTTACAAACTGCCAGCTGGCTTTCATACCTGAGACCAGGAACATTCACTGGAATGCAGACATACAGTGGGCATGGAGAAGAGGTACATAGACAATTAATTCAAAGTTTTTTAAAAGTCAATGTCTATTGCCACCAAAATACTGTATTTATGACAACAAACCCTGAAATAATGATTTGAAATCCTTAAAGCATATAGCTCATGCTCAGGAAAAAAACCACTCTGGACTCAGTCACAAGCAACTTTATCATCATCAAATATACAATGGGATAAGGATTTTAGCTTTGTGTAGTGGCTTAGACTAAGAGCATGGTCTAAAACCTTGGCAAAATCTTGGCACAGAGAAGAACTGAACAGTCCAAAGAATTCAAGTGGACATAATGAGGGAGCAGCTGCATTGTCTGTTTAGAATAACACAGGCCACCAGGAGCCAAGAGCCTGTTTAAAGGGGTTTATACAAAATGCAAGGAAAATTATTAGAAGGTGGAACAAAGATGTACATGGATAGCAACTGGTAAATGCTTGGCTCCATTACTTGGAACTGCATGGATTTAAGAGAAATCCTATGAAGCAAGATGGGGAAAAGAACATTTCTTTTTGTTCTGTTACAGCACACAGCAGTGTTGAGAACTTTTCTGTGTTATATCAAACTTATTTTCCCACATCTTAATTTTTCCTTCATGATCTTACTGGCATTCTGATTTTTCTGAGGAATAATTTATGTTTCAAATGTGAACTGCAAGTGCACATGCAAAAGAGGCAGAAGTACTTGACTCTTCTTTATGAGCCATTAATTTCTGTACTTTAAAGATTCTCTCATTTGGAAACAAAATAAACCTTCCCATTTTCATTTCAAGGGATAAGTACAGAAGAAAAATAAATTCTCAAAGAAATAGATAATTCCAAGGTCTTTGACTTTTAGGAGAATTTTGCATACATAAGTCTTGCTGAAGAACACCCAGTCTTTCTCTTAATGTTTAAATCATTTGAATATATTAAAATTATATGTATATTTTTTTAAATTCCCTCTACATCAGCTTAAGACTGTATCCATCACCTAATATCCTAATACAATCAATTCTTTGGTCATTCCTAGGAATTTCTATTACACAATGCATATGAGACCTAAATATCAAAGTTTTAGAACCAAGAATCAGATTTTGCTGCAGTAATAATCCCTCCAAGCCTTTTTCAGAATGGAAGCATAAATGCAAAACCTACCAGGCTTCAGGCTGATGTTTTTATAGAAACATTACTAAAACTGCCTTTTCATCATCTGATTTCTGAGCAGTGGCAACTCTTCATTACTGTTCTGGCAGCCTCAACTTCACCACAGTGCAGTTTTAGGTGGAAAAAGAGGCCTCAAACCTCTGTGGAAACATCAGCTAAATGCAGAAACACTTTTCCTGTGTCTTAAATACCAGTCCCAGGCAAGTTCCATCACACCATGTGATCACATTTTACCTAAATCACCAAACTAACAGCAGCTACTTACCACAATTCCTGAAAATTAGAGCAAAGCAAAAGTGGAGTGGGTTGTTTTGGGGGTTTTTGTACATCACCTCTTTGCAAGCTTTAATCCCGTGAACAACTACACACTTGTTTATACACAGAGTAGCCTACCTAATTCTATGCTGTAACTCTACGGTTAAGCAGGTGTCTACCTGGTTGAAAAATCAGGGTCTTAAATGGAAAACTAATCAGTGTAAGAAGTGGGGTTATGCAGAACACCTGGCTGCTGATGCTGGGCTTATCTGTGTAGGGATTTAACTGGCAGAGTCAAGCAGTGGTGTGGCAGTAACACGCTGTCACAGTTGTAACTAACCCTACATGGTGCAGAAGTGGAGAAGTTAACCATTAAAAATTATTACAGAAAGGGAGGTTCTTCACTTAAGAAAGAGAGTGACACCAAGTAACTACAAAGCATACCTTTATACTTCAGCAAGCAAAACTTGTCAATAAGTGTGTGCCACCTGCAAGTAACAGCAAAAAGGCAGATGGGAAAAAATTGAAGCAGGAATAACTTTCATAGGAAACTCTTTAAAAAAGAGTCCAGATTGAAATAGCCAAAAAGTACAACATGCAACAATTCTGAGATAAAGTATATAATGTTCCTGTCCAGGATGTTCAGTGAATATGGGGAAGTACATGAGAGATGCTAAAACCACCCTGAGGATTTTATATTTTTCATTTTTCCATCCGAGTTCTGCACTGAACATCCAATTCCCCCTTCCTGAGGAGCACACCACTGTGCTGGGGGACACGCCATATGGCTCACTTTAACCGCGTAAATTGTACGCTGTGACATGAATGGAACTGCTCCACGGACAGTCAGTCACCAGTTTCGAGGATTTGGCAGGATGGGGATTACTCCACACGCTGCAGTCACTCTGGGAACAAGCAGAGCTTCAGACAGGGCCAGCACACAGCCAGGCTCAGGCTTTGTTCCACACACCTGAAATCCACTGGGTCACAACAAGCTCTGCAAGCATTTTACCTGGATGACTCAAAATTTTATTAGAGCATTTGTAACGCAAGGAGAATCTAATAATGCACTTTTCCGTACTACTTCCCTGCACAGCACAGCAAATTTCATGTTTCAAAAGAAACATGCAAATCTACAAGAGCAGAAACCCCATGGTATTTTTATCCTTGCTACTGGCAAGCCCCATCTAATGCCTAGTGGCATTAATCCCAGTGTTCACTAGCAAAAGGAGCTAAGTCCTGGTCAATTCAACCAAGGGCACTGATTGCTTTATGCTGAAAGGGAATGTTGTATTTAGCTCATATGATTTGTTTCCTCTTTAAAAAAAATGGAAAAACATTTGTGGTATTCATGGCAAAAAAAAAAAAAGTATTTTTGGTTCATCACCAACAACTAGCATAAAAATGCACTGAAAAAAATCTTCAGCATTCTGATTACTGCCTAGTTATTCCCCAATCACGTTTAAAACTCTAGACTGCCCATTCCAGCATTTCAGTGCCATTTTTATTGACCTACTAACCTGTAACTCTGGGAAGCCTGGAGCTAAGAATGCAATAATGGCTAGCAAATACAAGTCTCCAAACAGAGTGTAATAACCTTAAGTAAACTACTGCCAAGCAAAAGTCCTGCAGATCAAACAGTTCCCACGAAGCCTTATGTTATTAACTAGCAAAAGAGTCCCATGATATCTCCATAGTCATGCACAATAACACAGCACTGCGCTTCTGTTTACTTACATAGCTTATCTGCAATCCGGTAATGTATACAGCCAACCCTTCCGATGTAAATCACTTCTCTATTTCATGTTACTTCACTTGGTAAAATCTTTGCTAGCTTTCTAGTGATAAACAAGGGGTTTATCTGGAATATCTATTTTTAAGGGATGGCCAGTGGACATTTGTAAAACCATTTCATTAATACAGTCAATTTTATGTCATTATATGGAGAACAAGAATTGCTAATATGTAACATAAAGTTTGGAACAACACGGTATTTCTGTAGCTCTGCATTTCTCCTGCTGCAAGGCCCACTCACATTTACCTTATTTCAGTCATTCCTAATCCCACCTCGGAAGAGGGATAGTGGAAATAACACCCTACTAAAGCCAAAGAATCAACAGCTAAAAGCCTCGTGGCCAGCAGTGGGTCACTCAGCATTCTGTGTTTACCTCACGCCCCACTGCTCTGTGTACTTTAACTCCCAATTTATTTCTGAAAGATGTCTTCTCTGCCTAATAGACTTTTCCATCAATGCAATCTCCACCCAGCGCTCAGTGCAATAGGAAGGGGTCAAGCCCTAAACAATCCGGTATAAACATAAACCAGAAATAAAGCTCGTTAGGATGCTCCTGCCAAAGGCACAGAACGAGAAACAAAATCTGCAGCCTCTGAAGCAACAGGGCTCGAACGCAGACCACGACGACTCCTTCCCAGCGGCTGCGGGAGGCGGAAAAAAAGCAGGAAAAAAGCGTCTTGCCCTTCTCCCGCGGCCGAGGAGGGGCTGAGCCCCGCGGCGGGGACGGACGCGTAAGGGGCGGTGCGGGCTCCGGGACCAGCGCGCCCTCCGCGGTCGCTCCCGGCCCTCCCGGGGGCGCAGGGACGCGGCCTCCCTCCCTGCCGGCGCGGGATGCGGCACGGCCGGCGGGGCGGGCAGGAGGCCGGGCCGGCGGTGGGATGCGGTGGCAGGTGCCTCCCGCGGGCCGCGCCCGACCCCGCGCAGCACCGCGGGCCCCAGGCGGGGGAGCGGCGGGCGCCGCCGGGGCGGGCGAGGGGCCGCCGGGGAAGGGGAGGAGACGGCGGCGGCGGCGGGGCGGGCAGGAGGCGCGGCGGGCAGGTGAGGGAGGGAACGGTGAGAGATGGGGGGCCGGGCGCGGCCGCTCCTTACCTGGTGGGCGGTGGGGCATCCTGCGGCGGGCGGGGGCCGCGCGTCGCGGCGGGCCGGGGAGCCCCCCTCCGCCGCCGCCCCCCGCCTGGGCAGAGCGGCTGCCGCCCCCCGGGCCGGCCACCCCGCCGCCGCCGCTCGCCTGCTCCGCTTTGTTCCGCCGCGGCGGCTTTTCGTCTCGCTCCCGCCGCAGCCGCGGGACGCGTAACATGTGCCTGGGGAGGGCGGGCGGGCGGCTGCCCGGGGTGGCACTTTCGGCGGGGCGGGGAGCGCGGCGGCCGGGCCCCCTCCGCCCCCGGCCCCGCGGAGGAGCGGGGCTGTCAGATCCAGCCCATCTGCCGCGATCGCAATCGGTTGCAACTGAATGGCTCCGGCAAATCTGCGGCGGCAGCAGGGGCTCGCCGCGGCGGGGGGGTGGGGGAGGCCGGGCCATTGTCTGCGGCGGCCCCCGGGTGCCCCCGGGCTGGGGGCGGCGGGCGAAGGCTGCCCGGGGACCGGGACCGGGTGTTCGGCCGCCCCGCAGCGTCGTCCCGGTGGCTCCGGTTCCTGAGCCCTCGGGCCGCCCTTCCGCGGGTCCGGGCAGCGCAACCTCTCCGGAGGGAAAGCTGACCCTGTCTTTGCACATGGTGTAGAAAACCCTCGTTCCGCACAGCCTCAAGCGAAACGTGCATCTCGAGTTTGTAATGTCCCGGCTGTCCTCGAAAATTAGAGGAGAGGGCACGCGGAGTGAGGGAACCGCCGGGATGACTTGGGAGGAAGCGCCGGGATGCCTTGGGAGGAATCTCCGGGATGACTTGGGACGTGCCAGGGGCTGCAGCTGCACCAGGCGAGGGGCCTGCCAGTGGGGCTGCTGAGTACATGGTGTGTGACACACAGGTAAAACACTTCATGTGGATGGAGATTCGCAAGCATGCACATCACGTTTTTAAACCTCGTGGCATAAGAAAAAAGAGTTCCACAAGAATCCCTGAGTGCATTGGCATCTGGTAGTCAAAAATTGCAAGTAAAAAAATTCTCCTGGTTACAAGAGGTCTTACTGATACATGATCCGCTTCTTTGTAAACACCATACCTGTAAGAGAACCTAAGTGTAGAGTGAGCAAGAATTCAGGAAGGATTTCATGGTTTAACTACAGAAAGCATGAGGCAGATCTTGAAAACAAGGTGAGAAAACCTGACATGATGCAAATGAGAAACAGTGCATACACTGGAGTAAAGAGACTGAAGGAACCAGGGTGCAAAGTAAAGCCTCCTATACAGTAATGAGTCGAGTCCAAGGGTAGAGCTGTGTCTGTGAATCAGAGAAAGAAGAAGTTCTGTAGAAGTAAACTTCAAGAATGACCATGGCAGAAGTTGTTCTGGATTTTGAATTTGGAGGTTCCTGAGCAGAGGAGTGATACACTCTCAAGAACAATTAAATCACTGGATGATGCTCAGATTTTATTTTAACAGTTTGGCTGTGGCTGAAGACAGTGCAGTGTGTTGCTGAAGGAACCTATTCCTGTGGCAGTGCAAAGAACAATCTTTACAGCCAAATACGTGGCTGTGGTGTCTTGAATGAACCCATACGCAGGTCTACTAATGCAGATTTTCTTCCAGGTTGGCAATTCGTTTTTCCAGTGTAGAATAAGAACCTCCAAAATTACTTGAATGTGTCAGACTTTTAAGCTTGTCCTTTCCAGGACAGAAGCTCAGACAGGCACCTTGCTTTCCTGATAAGACACAATAGTTCAGTTTTCTTAGGGCTGATCTAAAGTCCCAGGCTAGACAAAGTTCTTGAGTTTAATTCCATGGGATTGGGTGAAGCATAAAGCCTGTACTACCACTGTGAATCAGAGTAGATACTACAGTGCTGTTCTTACTGAAAAACTCTGTGGCTGAAAGCTGCAGTATGACAGGAACTGGTCATCTCCAAATACAGTAGAATTTGGGGTTTCCAAATGGATTCTTACTCTCCATTTGAACAAGGTTTCATCATTTAAGCATGATCCTCTGGTAGTCACATAATACTGAAATTAAGTCTGGTAATATGTTTTAATTGTTTTGTTGTGCAGGGAAACACCTTGAGCAACTCTCTAGTTTCAACTACTGTATTTAAAATATGTTAATTTTCTGCTTAAATAGAACAAAAATATTCCCATAAAATGTAATCACACTGTAATCCCTGTTGCTTCCACAGACAACCTAAACTGCCTACACAAATTGCATTCTGATCAGTGATTGAGATTGCAAATTTCTAAATGGTTTTTAAGACTTGGCTAACATTCGAGTGGCTGCACTGAATCTTCCCAGAAGGTCTGTGTAGCTCAGTCTCATTTCTCTTGAGTGGCAAAACCCAAATATCCAGGGAAAGATACATCACTTTGCCACCTGGGAGCTCAGGGATCCCCTGAACCAAGCTTGCCCTCTGGGCATCTCACATCTAACTTTCTTCCATGACTGTTCAGTCTGCCACAGAATTCACATACACTTTTAAAGTCTATGGCATCCTGTTGCAGATGCTCTCATCCTTGTTTACATGAAAAATCTCTTCCTTTCATTTGTTGTCCAATGTGCTGCCTGTTACTTTTATCCACTAGCCTGTATTTCTTGCATTGAAAGAAGCAGCAGACAATCAGCTCCTCTCCATGCTGCTCACGTTTTAGCTCTGTCATTCCCCTGCCTAAGTTACTGCATTTTGAGACTGAAGAGTCCTAGTTGTTCCATAAATGAAAACCATCCTGTGCTTTTGATTACCCTTTGCTGCCCTGCTCTGAACTTCTCCAGTTTTGTTTCACCTTTTCTGAAGTGGAGGACCAGAACTGCAATTGGTATTCAAGATGCACTAAAATCACTGGCATAATTATGATCCCTTCCTAGGTATGGTACTGCAGATCTTAAAATACATATCCTAGTCTAGTCAACAGTCTTTCTATCAGTCTGTGAATTATTGCATAGAAACCTTCTACTTAGAGACCACATCTATCTTTCCATGATTATCCTTTCCCAAATTCCTAGTGAAATCATGGAATGCTTTCACCAAACCTCTGAGATTAACCAGGACTAAAGGAATGGGGAAAAAATTGCCAGTTCTTTAAATTATTTTCAGGCCTGAGCTTATATCCATTAAAATCAAGAGTGACAGAATTGGTCTCCTACTCTGTAACTCAAAGTGATTTAGAATGAAAAAGAACCAGTATTTATCTACAACTTAAAGCTATAATTACAACTTGAAAGTGTTTTTATGCATCTTGAGCTGTACTGTATCTGACAGCTGAGATACTGTTTTTCTCTGTTTCTTTAAGATTAATAGTATCTCAGTTTCATACACAGCAAGAAGTACATGTTCCAAATCATTAATTATTTCTTGTCCCTAGGCTTGCACAATTTTGTCTAGCATAGACATTTGCAAGATAATACACCAGTCTTCAAACAAAATTCATAACTTGGCTTACCATTGCTTCAGAGTGACACAAAAAATGCAGTGCTCATACTTAAAAATGCTAAAATGAAGTAGATGATAGCATTGGCCTGATACATTACTGGTAGCCATAGTTTTAAATAAAACAGCCTAACAGCTGGCATGGACAAATGCAACAATTTGGGGGAATTTTTTCATTTTCTCAGACACCAAGCTAATGTTGAAGGGACAGATACTTTCTAAACTTGTGACTCTCAGCTGGCATAATGTGCATGTGGGGGTGATGTACCTCTGCTCACTGTTGCATTCTGCAGCTCTTTCAAATGAGAGAGACCTGGTAAAGAATAGGTACGCTGACAGGTTGGAAGTGCCTGATTTGCACAGTAATCAATAATATGCCAAAATAACCATGTAACCTTTAAGACAATCTTCTTCATAAAGAAACTTCACATCTGGAGTGAAGGTGGGGAAGAAACCTCCAGAAATGCAGTTACTAAGTTTTACTCACTTCTTGTATAAATAGTAATTTATTTGTTTACATAGGACTATGTATGGGTGATGTAATACTAGATTTTCAATGCTCTAATGAAAGGTTAGTGGCACTTAACACTAGTGGTATTCCAAAACTCTGTTAAACATGAGTAGAGCAGAAATTGCATGAACTGACGTCATTTTTAGAAACAGTTGCTCTTTCAGCCTAACCCAGGTCACTGTTCAGTGAGACCTGAGGCAGTGCTGCCCTTTTGGGGACTTCAATTCAAATCTGGGGACAATTGCCTGTGCATCTGGGAAAAGTGCCAGGCCAGGCTACTGCACAAAAAGCTGTGCAAGGGTAGCTGACAGGGACACTCATAGAGCGCCCTGTGCTGGCAGAAAAAATCAGTCACTTGAGGAGAGGTTCCAGAATAAATTGGTCTCCAATAACCATGTTGGAATTTCCCAGTACAGACTGGTAAGCAGGACTAAGGGAGGACACGCAGTCTGGTTGCTGCCTTGTGCTGACATCTGTTACCATCAGCTCCTGCTGCTAATGGATATGTTCAGCCTAAAAAGGATTTTATGAATGTTTTCTGTGGATGTCAGTGGAGGTTTAGAATTTAGATCCTTCATGGGAATTCTGAGTGTCTTTTCAATTGGCTGAATACAGGGTCAAGTGCTGCCACTTGCACATTTCCACACTGCGGGACAGAAGTGAAAAGAAATCCTGACATTTCTGTCACGGGGAGAAGGACAGCATTTGGCCATTTTTTTCAAACATTTATAACAAGTGTTACTAGAGAAGAGGAGAATGATGGAGGGTGCTTACAACCTCTGATGTGTGTTTCTGGACCGATCTCTCCCGGGGCTCTGCAGGAAGATAGGTACTTCCTTTGCATTTGATCTCTTTTCCCCAACCAGGAAAAGTGGAGGATCATAAAAACACAGGAAACCTTGTAGGAACCACACTATATGTACTTGTTTCTCTCAAAAGGGCTTAAGAGGCTCTCAACTTGCCTGGTAGAGGATTAGGAGTCTACTGAATGAAAAACAATAATGGGTTTATTACAGCATTATCAGGAGCTGAACTGGGAATAATTTGGGAGGTAGCATCAAACTTCCTCAGTACTGGGCAGTACAAGCACATGCCAATTCTGGCAGCACGTGGAAGCAGTTATGCTTCTCCCTTTGCCATCTTTAAAGATGTTATATAAATAACCAGCTAAATATCCTGCAAAAGCTCTCTTCTTATTGCTAAGCATTTGCTGGCAATCAACTTAGATTTTCTATTTTTTGATTATTTGAGTTATACTTTATAAATTCTGCTTAGCTAATGAGGTGGTAATAAAACTAAGAGGTCTGTGTTTTGCAAGCTTTTACTAATTATTTTTTAAATCTCAGGAGACTATCTACATAAGCAAGAGTTTGCAAATTCTGAGCTATGCTGATTTAAGTAGGAAAAAAATATGCTCAGGTTTTTAATATGTGATGAATGCTGCCTTATATTTGAAACCTTGTCCCTAGTGGAATTGATTACAATAATGTTTATACAGGTTTGTGCTATAAATGCACAATATTTTCCGTGCAGCAGAATATGTCAGAATTTACTCCTTATTTAAAAAAAAAAGTGAATGGGTGATACCACAGAATCTGGGTTGCTATAGACATAGGAGTTGGTCTCAATGATCCTTGTGAGTCCCTTCCAACTCACAGTATTCTGTGATTCTGTAGCATAATTATGTCTTTTTATTAACAAATGAAGCAATGGAAAATATAATTTTTTTGCACAAAACAGACTTCATACAGAAGACAGAACTGATAGGAAGCACACCCTGAATCTCTTGCACCACAAGTGAACAGGAAGCCAGCCAAGTTCTGCAGAATTAAAGGAAACTTTCAGAAAGCCATGAAGTACATCCCCAAGCCCTTCTAGCCCAATTACAGTCAGCATTAGAGCTAAGCAGGAGAAGAGGTGACTTCTGGATAAGGCTGGCTACAGATCTGAAACCCACTGCTGCAAAAATACACCCCAGTACATCCAGATCTTTTGTGCTGAGCACACACACACCTGGACAGAGGTGCTGTCGCTGTACAAAGCATGAAGATGACAGTGATGGATCAGCACATGCTTAACATTAAATAGCAGGAAGAGGTGATGTCACAGCAGTATTTTGGTTGCACAGTTGTCCTGCTTTCCACTCAAGCAATATTTGTCCTGTAACAGGCCCAGCCTGATGACACAGGATCTATCTCCGTAGTTTTCTCTATGCTGAGAACCATTGCACCAGCACAGCAACACCAATGTAGTTTAAAATGAACTGCCTCAAGAGAACAGGGCACAGGCCTTCTCTCCTCCCTTTGCCACTACCCATCCCCTGACAGATGAGATCATTTACTTATATTGTGGAGTGGGACGGGCCAAGGACAGGAGCTGCAGAGGACACTTCCAAAGATGGGTCTCCTCTTCCACACCTCATCATGTTGTGAACTATGGACACAAGAAAACACTCTCTCCTCACAGAGCATGGGATAAGATTGCCACCAGGCTTGTTTTAAGCTGTAGAACCTTTTAAAGATTCAAAGAGTGATGTGAGAACTTCATCCTTCAGACTGGAGTGAACAGGTTGACAACACAAAGTGCTGTGACATGAGAACACAGCAAAACTCTGGCTTACACACAGATCTCTTGTATAAACTCTGCTACTGATTTTTCTCTATTAAAAGGGAATTACCTTATTTCTTGTTTCATCCTTGGGTCTGAGGAGATGAAAACCATTTCTCAGTTTGTGTGGAACAATGAGGCCCTGTTCTCACTTGGGGTCTTAAATTCTTGCTTTAATGTAATTTAGAAAAAAAATAAAAAAGGTTGAGCAATGCAGAATGAAATAGAAATGCTGAACTTGATTATTTAACTTCTCTTTCATGAGTGAAACTGATTTACAGGAGAAGGTGCTGACCCAACTTGCATGACTTCATATACAATGTCTCCCTGGCCTCTTCTACATCTGCCATCAGCAGTGCCCTGTTTGTAGACTTCATTAGAGCAACAGATCAGTGAGGTACCATTCCTTAAAAAATAACAAATTCATAAATTCTTAATTTCTTCTTCCTTAAACACACTGCCCCATCTAAAACCCAATCTCACAGTCTGTCTGTGCACTGCTCGTTTCTATAACACATTTTGACATCCTGTTTTTATAAGAGCCCAAATTCTCAGTTGTTGCCTTAATGTAAATCCATAGGTTTTACTCTACAAATAGGAACCAGGGCTCTGTGCTAAGCTGCAGTTGCTCAGTTTTAGAGAAGACTTCAGGGAAATGCCACTGTTACTCATAGGAATTATTCTTTGCTCTGTGAATAATGCCAATAAAATAATTGGAATTATCTGAGGAGTGAAATATGACTCAATTTGGATAAGCATGGCTGTGCATAGCCATTAGTGGAAGAGTAAATTCAACACCAAATAATAAAGAGAGACTACAGACAGTTTCCATCTGGAAATGTTTGATTTTTAAAAAAGGACTAGATAATCTCTGAGCACCAACATCCAATAATTGCATACTCACTTCTAGTAAATCATTATGTGTATCTGTTAATTGGTTTTGTATCTGAGAGCTGGGGTGGGTGCTGTTGCAGATGAGCAGGTGCCTCGAGGTTTCCCCACGTGGCCTGACTGTGGGCTCAGCGCGTGTTCCCCTGGCAGCGACACAGCAGTTGTGCAGCGTCTGTGCCGTGCCTGGTGCTGCTACCTGAGCCAGCCTGCCCTGCACTGCAGGGGCACACACACAAATCCTGCCACTTACACTTAGCTTCACATAAAATCACTTCAAAGCATGTATTTTTTTTCCTAACCCTAAATAGCCACTACAGTAATATGTATATCTGCATATGCAGAAGAGTTTGTTCTTATAAAAAGCTAAAACAAACGCAGAACCATGCTGGGATTATACATTTCATTTCCCAGCATACAAATGAGGATCTAATTTACTCTGGGCTGTTCATGCATTTTGCTTTTAACAAACACCCATATGCCAAATAGACCTTCCACATACTTCCCTGCTGGAGTTTTTTTCCCTTTCAACTTGGTAGGGAACATTTGTGATCCTTATTCTACCAAATATATCTAAAGAATATATTTTGCTCAAGGCCTTCTATTTTAAAATTTAAGAGAAACAAATCAATTCATGGCTCTGGCAGTCTCGCTATTATGACAAGCATACATCTGTGCAAAAATACCCCAATCCCTAATTAATTACAGAATGTTATTAAGATTTAAAAATTTAACATTGGTTAATTTATTTAATTTTATAAACACAGCCATATGAAGTTTCTTTTTAAAGGAACACTTTTCCATCTTTTGCCTGCAATTTTAAAATCTGAGTAGTTTAGCATGGATATGGAGATATTTGCTTGTATCAAGATTATTTCCTGTTCAGATGGTTCCCAGTCCTTTATGTAATGACTTTAATAACTGAGGCTTGACACTTCCCTCCTGACTCATGCAGTACTGATGGGCAGTGTTAATGGGAGTTTTTTCCAATTAAAGGAAACAGGCTGAGAGTCATGTTCTTTAAAATTAATAGTTGTTATGAATGTGTAATGCCAAAGTCATCCCAGGTCATATTTCTCATATATCACAGCACATCAAGCTGAGCTTAATTTTAAGTCAGCTTAGTAAATAGTCCACAAAAATATACCTTGTCAGAGTTAAAGTGACTCACTGTTGAAAGAGATTTACTTACTGATCAGGTAAAGAGCTGCACATAAAATTACTATCAACTTTATTCAGATGAGGATGATTATATTACTAATTAGTGGAGCTAATAAAAAATTGAACAGGTGTAAACTGTGAGGCATCTATATTTGTTTGAATGGCAGAGATCAGTCTTTATTTGAACACTGAGATAAATTATACTGAAATATGCTTTGCTTTACTGCAACAAGTGTTGTAGCAACTCTCCAGTCTTTTCCCTTGGTTACATGCCCATCAGGTTCACTTGTAATCTTTAAACTATCCTCTCTTACTTTTCTATGATCCTATTAAAATACAGTTTCTAAGGCAGACAATAAAAGCCTTGCTTTTTTCTACCTTTGTTGTTCCCATTGCCCTCACCCAGTTTGTTCCTGAAGAGGTATCGTTAGCAGTGGCAGTGTGAGGTGGGCGTTGGACCAGCGAGTCATTCACAGACAGTACAATGGCAGTGCTTTTTGTGGCCTGTAACTACATCTGCACTGCTCACTGAACCATCCACATTTACACTGAGCTAAAGAAAAGCATATTTGGTCAAAAATCAGATACATTTTTAATTGGTATCCTCATGTGCATATTTAAACACTAATCCTTGGTAGAAATGCTCGTCTGAAGCAGCACCATGAGCTCTGTTACACAACTTGGTAGCCTTATATGCTTTTTATCTACATTTTTGTGGGGGTTTTCACTCATAAAGTAACAAATCAGAAGCCTCAGCTTTAGAGAGACATATATGATATGACAATGTCAGTTGGAAGCATCTGAGTACCTGTGGTGACTGAATGACTCCTAATTGCCAAGCTCAGTTCTGCTCTGCCTCTGTCAGCCTCAGCTCCAAATACTAAAGTAACTAAAAGGAATACATCAGTGTTTTCATGGATTTTACAAATTTATCATATATATCAAGCAGTGCTGTAGAGATAGAGAAAAAAAACCCAACAAAACACCACCCTAGCAAAACCAAACACTGATCAAGAGATGAGAGATAGGTGTCAGTGACTAATAGCACAAAACACCCTTTTCCTGGCTTTATCCATTGCCAAGGTGATGTGACCAGACAAGTGGATCAAGAAGCAAAGGGGAGGGAAGCCTCATGCTCTTACCACACCTGACCATGCCACACCAAGCTCTGCCCATTGATCATAGACTGTAACAAAAATTTTGGAAGATGATTCACTCCAAATACAGTCACATTTACACCATAGGTCAGAGGCAACTTTTGTCATGAGAAACTTCAAGAATGTGTAAAAATGGGGTTTTGGCCCCAAGACCTGGCTGCTTAGACCTTTATTCCCCTTTGGCCAATTTACAAAGACCCTGGCAAGAAAAAGATTCCCGTACAAAGCATGACCTTATTTAGCTGGGGTAGCATTTGTTTTTTTTCTCAGCCTTCATTACTATAATATTATACATAGGGTTTTTCATTTGTTTGCCATGCATCTTATTCCCTAAGATTAGTCTTTTTCTAGTCAAGCAGTTTAAAGCTAATCACAGTTGTTATTTTAATCTGTGCTCACCATTAAGAATTCTTGCAGAGCTATTTTGCTTGTTAGCAATTATGGTCTCCCAATGGAAGTTCATGATTACAGCAAAAGCAACCTGTTTAACACTTGGTGCCTCTTCAGTACACAGGCATTTAAAACAGGAGCACAGAAGCATGCAAATACTGCTGATGAAAGCAGAGCAAATCTATTTGACAAATTCTTTTGAAAATACAGCATTGTAGAAATGCCATGCAGTTCTCATGTACATTTGTGGTCCCTCCCCTCTATGTTTTACATTCCTGTAATAAGAAAGTGCTGTTAAACCTTCTTTCATTTCCTGTATGATGGTCATGTCTGAAATGTTGCATATCCTCCTGCTTTCACAAAGGCAGATTAAAGGGTTGGTCCTGGTTCCAGTAGCACTACTAATACAATTCCTGGAAAGGTCTCAAAACCAGGGTCTGACCCTTGCATATTCAGGAAAGCATCCTATGCTGAAATACGACTTCTTTCTTCTAAGAGAATTGGTAATTGCTGCCACTGATCTATGTGTCAAGACTTACAAATTATTATTTGCTGTCAAGGTCAATTAGCAAAGATCACAGGGACAAATTTTTGCTTCTCATATTGATTGTCCATGTGATTCTGACATGAAAATTATACATAGTAATACCAATTAGCTGACTTAAAGCATTCAGTGACTGTGTAAGAAACAACACTGCAAGGGGATCCCCCACCCTGACCCAATTCTGTCCTCTTCAACATTATTTCCAGGTGGGATAGGACACAGAAATCTAAAATAATCTTTTTTTCAAACGTTGGTGATTTACATTGACAGGGGTCAATTTTGTCTCACCTCGGATCAATGTATTTTATTCAAACTTGAGAAATAGAGGAACCACTGACAAGTCAAATATGCTATCATTTTCATCATTCTTCATGTGAAACTAACTTGTAAAATATTCATAATTAGAAAAGGTATCTTAATGAAGTCTGCATCTTCACAAACTAGTGAGGTACCTTTACTCATTGTTGTCAAGGTTTTAGGAACAAGCCATCTGAAGCTGGGCTAGAGGTCTGTTTTAGTAGAAAGCTGTAAAACATGACCTAACCATAGTCATTTCTCTTGGGATGGCAATTACAGCAATAAATGTCCCACGGCAGATGCTAATGCTGTGTATAAACAGTCATCCCCTAAAATGAAAGGAAATTTTGGCCCCCACATGTCTTCTATGGTCCCATTGTACGTGTGGAAATGTAAAGGAAATGTAAAATTGATATGCACACCATGACATCAGCTTTAGTCTCCTCTGTCTTAGCCTGGCCCCTATAAATCTGTCCTGGCTTTAAGTAATGCTGAAGGAGCTAAATGGTCACAATTTGTGTCTGTCGTTTTTATGAGCTTGCCCAGAGTAAAGTGAGGGTTATTGGTCAATGTCAGGTTCAGCACCCAGTGACCCACTGGGTTAAAATCATGGTAGTCACAAATCACGAGCATAATGAAGTCTGAGTAGAGGGCTCTGCTGATTTATTAGGACATCTGTCTGGCTCTAGACAGCCGAGCACTGCCCCTGTGTAGTGCCAGCTATTAGCATAATCCTCGCTATGAAACTTCTTAGAGATTTAAGAGAGAGAAATAAAGTGTTCAAAGAAGACCGGCAAAACCAGAAGGGTTTTTCTGGTAGTGCTCATTTACAAGTCTTAACTTTTTATGCCAACACCCCACAAAAAGAAGGAAAGTAAATTAATATTAAAAATAAGTTACTGCTTTGAGTTTTCCAAAACCACTGAACACATCCGAATGTCTGTTCATAATAAAGGCACTACCCTTGCTACTTTTCAAAGACTTTTTAATATTTTAAATTTTTATTATTCATTTATATTTAACCACAGCAGTGTCATCTGCATATAATGTTATCACCTTCATTCTTACAAAGCTAGTCTCCTGAATTCTGTAAGCTTACATGGAAACTTCAATTTTTTTTGTGCCAGTTATTCTGGCTACTTTTTTTAGAAAAGCAGGAATTAAGCACAAACTTTCTGAGTTTTGCCTATAAATTGGACTTAGTCCATATCATAATGCTGTCTGCTGTACATGCTGTAATACTACTTTACATCACATAGGTCAAGAAGTTTGTGACGTGCATACCCACTAGTACTGCATGTGCAAAGTTAGGGGTTTTGTACATGAGGGGCATTCAACTGAAAAACAGATCATTATTTCTCCTTTGATCAGAACTAAGGTGAAATAGGCATTAGTGTATGAACATTAAAGTATTTCTCAAAGATCACTTTATATTTGACTATATATTTAAGAAGATCATCACTGCTCATATGTTCTTTAGAAAAAAATAAGTTAAATATTGCATTTTTAAAAAAATCCTGTGAAGGTTGAAAGAGTTTTATCACTGGTATTATTCCATTTCCTCTATGCTAAATGTTATCTTAGATAGGGGTTAAGTTCATAACTATAAAAACTTGAAATAGTGAGTAGTTAATAAATAGGTGCTAAATACTTCAAAAATTCAAAGACAAGCAAATGCTGCAAAATGCTGTTGTGCAAAGCTTTTTAGACCAGCTATGATAACAACAATTCTGTACAAATGGAGAGTCTGGAAGAATTAATTTAAAAATGATCATGATATAATTAACTCATTAAGGCTGTGAGACTTCTGAGGCTTCTGAAGATCAGCTAATTTCTTTGGTAGCTTTTATCATTAAAATTGCTGTTGTAAAGAGAAAACTGTCTGGAATGAAGGGAGGACCCTTTTGCAAGAGCTGAGGACCTCCACCTGTGAGTAGATGAAAAGTACTAGAGCAGAGAGCCACCTTACAGAGGGACACAGAGTTTGAGGAGATATTCAGAAGCACTTGTGAAGTTCAGAAATTTGCTGTAGGCAGCATAGAAATACCCACTAGCACATGGGTTTGCTTTACCCAGAGTGAACTCTGCTTTGCTTGAACCAGAGGGAACTTTGGGCAACATGAACAGAGAAGAAATAGAAAATCTGGACTATCAAGAGCACTGCAAAATTGTAAACCTGTGTTTATTTGAAGTTCAAAACTCTCAGTTGCTCGTGCTGCTCTGCTGACTTTTTGGCTGTAGTTTGGGTGCCATTCAATGAAAACACTTATATTGAAGCACATGAGGCAATTTTCTAAATTCAGTCCAATTAATCAGAAGTAGAGGCAGCATCCACTGCTTAGAAACTTTACCATGAAGAAACCTCTGTGTGTGTGTCTGTAACAGCCCTGATTAGCAAAGCCAAGATTCAACTTGTGTGTGATGTCCCACTTACTTTGATAGGTAAGACTTGGTAGTCTGCAAAGAATTCAAACATGGAGAAACAAAATACCTAACCATTTATTTGAACTCAAGAATGAAAACTATGGAATGCAGCATTTTTTTCCAAAATAGCAACATAAATAAATGTGCATAGTACTTGCCTCCATAAATTCCAGCGTTGTTCTTCCAGCTGAGTCACTAAATGCTCTATGTACTTGTTGGAGTCCATATATTCCTAAATAAAAAATTATTAAAAGGTCAGTTTTTTAATGTCCAAAGCATTTGTAAAATGAATCAGTTTGTGCAGTCCAGTTTCATTTTGCTCCCAAAGTTATCCCAAGTACATAGAAATCACAGTGGTGTAAAAATACAGATTAAAGCCACATTGGGATTCATACCACATGAACAGGGCAGAAGCCCAAGGAACTTTTCAGAGATTATTTGAGGGGAAGACAAAAGACACTGAGGATAAACAAGAAGCACAAGTGAATTAGTGGACTTATAACTACATATCCATAATCTAAGACCAGGATAATCTTCCCTCGATCCAGACTGAAAAATAACTTCTCAGCAGTGCAGTCACTGTTTTGGTGCACATTTTGTTTACTTTAGATATAAATCAAAGTGAACTGAATATTTTACTCAAATACTTATTTTGTGGGCAGTATGAAAAATATTATAGCATGTACCCTATTTGAAAATGAAGCTATAATTCATCTCCTGTGTAATTTTCCAGTTCAACTTTTGCAGGTGCTGTAACTTGCAATATAAGCTATTTGAGAGCCCTTGTACTTGTGCCTAGACAGGATTTCTGAT
Organism: Pithys albifrons albifrons; assembly: GCF_047495875.1. NCBI lineage: Eukaryota > Metazoa > Chordata > Aves > Passeriformes > Thamnophilidae > Pithys > Pithys albifrons. Next base: position 7,500,366 of record NC_092465.1, on the reverse strand, counting down.
AAATAATCTCAATCAGATGAACAATTTGAACTTTTTTCTTATTGAAGCCAATGCTTTAAACTCAATGCAATGAGATGATGTTTATTCTCAGCAGAGAAATCTGTCAGTAATAGAAATGTACCACTTCATTTCCAGGAGAAAGGCAACATCAGTGTTATTATATCAAATATTTCAGAATGAACCCACAGAATAACGTGACATGATATGATATATTTGTATGACAACAGTACCAACACAGTCACATTACTATTATTCTGAAAGCCTATCAGTAATAATATAAGTCTCCTGAAATATTTCAGCAAAGCAAAAATATGTCTCAAACCTCATACTTCAGGAAATAACAAGTATTGGAGTACTATATGGAAGAGAATCCATCTTCACTTTCTGGAGACAAAAGCTCCATTTTTACAGCTCCACTGTTTTACCTTTGGACTCATCACAAAACCACTTTGCGGGGTTCTTGTTTGTATTAGGAGTTGTTTCTTCACTATTACTATTTATTTTGTGTACAAATATGGATTTTTGTTGCAAAGAAGTTGGTTCTTCTGAGCTATTTATCTTCATGACCAGGGATATGAGACAGCCACCACAGGAACAGTACATCATCATGTCTTCTCAAGGTGAAGATAAATGTTAGCTGATTTTAAGGAGCATAATTTATATATAAATGTACATTTTTACTTTTCAGGACTGGCATTGTTCCAAGTGATTCTGCCTTTCAGCCCACAGTAATTATTTTCTTGTTCAGTTTGAGAGAATGAGTGAGTGAAAGAGAAAGTGGGAGAGAGAGAGAGGTTCCTCAAAGGTTATAATGACATAAGAAATGGTCCCTGGCACAGACAGGAAGGAAGAGTTTGATGATGTTCCCAAGGAGTCTGTGCAAATGCATCTCAGTCATATCCTGTTCAAACTGCATGGCTTGAAATGCTTTGGTTATTCTGAAATTTTCCATTAAACTCTGTGGTTGCCCCAAGCTTAAATTTTATTCTAACTGCTGTAAATCCACGAATCTTGTAGCTGTTTCTTTCAGAAAACAATAAATAATGTAAATCCCAAGAAACACCATCAACTTCAGTGGCAATTAAGCAGGAAGCCTCTTCTAACCTAATACAAGTCAAGTCATTCTGCAATATTAGACTTCACAAAAAATATACTGGACAAATATATAATGATGATTAGTTGCAGTATCAAGTTCTTTAAAACAAGTTGCCTTTTTACTTACTAATTTTTACTACAATGAATCAAGCATAAATTAGTATTAATACCTTTACATCTTTTTAATGTAATATTAAACAATATTCCTGATTTATTCATCAGTGCACTTTGCCCTCCAGGCAAAAATAGGATCAGCAGTTTTATGCTGCATAATTCTACCACAATAATGTAAAAAACTCATTCTGAAGCAATTTTTTTCAAAATTACTGTCTAGAAATACAGACAATGGGGAATAAGAAAGTGATGTTTTTATCTTATATGACTGATCCGTTAATGTTAGGTTTTTCCTATGGCAAATCAGAAATATTATTCTGTTCCTCTTTAAAAACCTGCAGCTCAGGAGTATGTGATCTGTCAGTGTGCAAAAGTGGTGTATAAAAATCACCCATGATTTGATCAGAAGATCGTGGTTTGCAGAACCTCCTTTCTTCTGGCACATTCATGTGCCAGCTGTGCCCAAAACAGGCCATCTGCTCCAGACAAGGTGTCTGTTCCCAAGCCCAGGTGTCTGCTCTGTTCTGTTACGACCTCTCCCAATAAGCCAAATTCTGCAGTCCCTGGATCAGTCCCCAGTGTTATCATTTTGTCAATGTGAAGCAAATAGAAAACAGTCACTTGAGATTTAGAGCAACTTTGTGATTTATAAGAACCTGGCACATTCAGTGATAGCAGAAAATGTGAGTAAACCCCCAAAGAAATCACATTTGTTTATAGTTGGACTCAATGACCTTGAAGGTCTTTTCCAACCCACATCATTCTGTGGCTCTGTTCACAAAGACAATATGTACAATTCTGTGAAGTACTGACATTTCACAGTGCCCAATAGATCACACTGAGAGGGGTAATATAAGTATTTTATATCTTCCTTGGAGCTGTGTCAGACGAATGTTTGCACCATGTAGGCTCCGAGTAGCATGGCTAATTGTGGAGCCTGGAAAATTACATGGACCATCATTTTCTGATGTGAACATAAGGCTTCAGGAGTTTGCATTATTGGAAAGAGGATCCAAGTGATCCACAGATACATGAGAAAAATACCTTTTCCTTATCAAAACAGACATGAAATCCAATAACTGAGTGAAGTTAAGAATCATTGAGGTAGACACAACTGGTACTTATACTGGATACTGTTAAGACAAATCAATCAAGTAGGAGAGAAGGCTGTGAGAGCAGAGTGGTGCCAGGGTTTCAGAGGGTTACAGTTCTGCTGTTCCTCTGGAAGGCTGGACACTGAACACCATTAAAGCAGGGATGGGAAGGCTGGTGAGACAAAGTCATCATTTACAAAATGATGCAGCATTTTTGATCTGAAGTTGGAGACTCCAAATTAGTGTGCATTTTTATACATTTGATGACATTACATAGAAATTGTGCTGGTTGTAGAATTGCCATCCATGTTTTTATTCACAATTGGACCAGACCTTGGCAGCCTGTGTTGTGCTGGCTCTGCTTTGAGTCCCACTCCAACTTGCAGCAATTCCCCTCAGCTTGCAGGATTAATTACTGAGTTCATGATTTTAAAAAAAATAAAAAGAATTCCTTTTCAGCATAATGAGTGAAACCTGCCCCTTTTCTTCTCAATTAGTTAGCTTCCAGCCAGGAGAATTTCACTTCTCCATCCATCCTCCTGTGATGGCATATAACTCCACTGTTTTAAGGAAAAAACTTCCTGTAATACGTTTAAATGCAGTAGAAAATTTTTCTAACAGCTGCATATATTCTGGCATGCAGAAGGAGTTGGTATGCAAATGTCACATACCAGCTCATCTAATTTAGAGAGCATTAGAGAATTGCTTTACCCAAATTATCACTGGTTTGAGCTGAAGCAGAAGCCTACAAATACAGCTAAATATGTTTTTTGACAGAACTAAATATCTCACTTTGCAATGCTTTGTTGTTTTGCTATTTTTTTTTTCTTTGTTAGCTGTACAGCTGTCAGGAAAAAAACACAGAAGAGAAGGAAAAAGAAGTACCTCCACTGAGGCCCAGGATCCACTGCTTGGTATTTTGGTTTGTTATGTGGGTATTTGTTCTGGCATCCCCATGTTGTTGTGCTGGGCAGGGTATCAAAAATTACATGGCCCACAGAACATTTTCCCATCCATTGTTACAGAGCAAACCCTTAGACCAACCTTAGGCTTACAACTCAAGAGTCCCTCGCTGGAAGCTGGAGGCGATAAATTCAAGCTAAAGAAATAGCACATAGTCTCTGCCTCTCATAAGGAACTTGCACAGCTTGGTATCAAAGGGAGTTTAATGAGCTTAGCGATATGTGAAAAGGATTAAGGATACCAGCAAATGACTTGATTACGTACTTAATTCAATAGGGCTACTCACGTGCTGGAAGCGCCCATGTGCTGCACTGGGCAGGGGGCACGGGGGAGCTGGGCAGCACTGGGGTGGCACTGGGCCATCTGCAGCAGGGACACCCCAGCTCCCCTAAACACACGCCCCTCCTCCAGGCACGCAGGGGCACGGCAGCTGCCCTGCCTGCTGCTGCACTGCCTTGTCCTGAACAGGCTCCCAGCAAAGGGCCTGAGTGCATGGCTGAGATGCCTGAGCTGTGCAGAAAACAGGGAAACTGGGACACAGACTGGGCTGGCACTCATGTTCCTGCAGCCCAGTTTTGAAGCAGGGCAGGGAGGGAAATGCAGAGCCCGAAGCATCCTGTTCCCCTCTGGCACATCTAACTCCACTCCCGGTTCAGATGAGATGGACACTGCACAGACGGCCCTAACTCACTGTTTCACAACACCCCTTGATTCCCCTAATATTTGTGTTTGGAACCAGACAGGAAAGCACCAGCATGGATTCAGGCTCTTGTGCTTCACAGAGGAAGATGTTGGTCATTGGGGAGTAGAGGAAAACACCAAATGAACAATTGATAAGCGCACAGACAAGTTCCTCCGAGTGTCTGGAGCCGTCCAACCCCGGAGACAGGGAACTCCATGGAGAGCCCAAAATTGTCTGCTACAGTTCAGAAAGTCGCATTTTCACAGGGAAAGGTTAGGAGAAATCAAACAACAACAAAGCTGTCTGCAGCCAAACAGCAGACTGTTGCAATTAGGAAACGATGTTAACAAAGCAACGAGGGGGACATATAAGCTGTTACACTAAGCATGGAGACACAAGTCATTTCTGAAGGATCTTGGAAGAGTGCCCTGGGGTAAAGCTTTAGATCTAGGAAAAGTGACTTCAGAGACTATTATAACTTTTGTAAAATATTTATTTTTGTTTTCATTCTGCTGCATAAGCCTCTGATAGATAACAGACTTTTTTTCCAACAGCCTAAGAGAACACATATATATGTATATAAATATAAATGTATTCTTGTCTGAACTATGTTTTTCAAGTCTGAAAGTGATATAATTGAGAATTGAGTTATCTGCTGCACACTAAAATCAGGTATAAAAAAAAGATAAAACCTCTTTGGATTAGTATTTTTGTCACTCTCTTCAATGCCACACCTGGCTAGACTGCTCACCTTTGGTCCTAAATAGCAATGAAAGCTAAACCGTGTGGCTTATGTAAAGATCTCTAAAAACTGCCATCACTGCTGATTTATTCTTTTCCTACCTGATCTCAATGTGTTATTTTAATTGTCAGTTTTATTGAAAACTGACATGAAAGTGTACATTGAGAGCCTCTGCAATGGAGCAGAAGGCTGAAAAGAGCCCTTGTGCACATTACGAGATTATGGTAAAAGCAGTAATGATTATTTTAATAAATATTTTGAGCCAATTTCTTAATTGTTCAAATGCACCTAACCTCAGTGAACAGTTCATATTAAATCTCAGCTACCACGACTAAAACTGATTTACCAACTCATCTAAACCAGTTGTTTTCCTAAAAAATCAGCTGGGTTTTCCTCCTGCTGTTGCTTGGCTTCTGCTTTACACCCTATTAACTGGCACTCTCCACAGACAGCAGCGGAGTTTAATAAAGCCTGAAATAGCATAAGCTCGTTAAGTGATCGACAGATTCTGCACCCCATGCTCTCTGAATGCAGGGATGCAGGGATAGTTCTCAGAGGAATGCTATCCAGATCTTTAGCTGGCATAGAGCCCCACTGCATGTGAGTGTTTGCCAGTTTGTCCCTAAAGTTCAGGCTCTAGTATAAGACCATGGGTAGCCCCACTACTCAGTGACACCTGATGTTCATGTTCTCCCACATGGGGAAGAGAATGGAGAGAGAGAATGCTGTAGTTTCATGCCCTTCTCCATCAGCTTATAAAACTTTCTCTTTTCCAACAAGACATTTTCTACCAGCAAATCTCATGGCTCAGGCAGACAGAAAAGATGTATGGACAACTCTTCAGCAAGGGCTCTTCCCTGCCTTAGTAGAGGTTGTTCTCAGTTACTTTGGCAAGAACCACCACCACTACCATTCAGATTTCCAGGTTCTTGGCTGATTTGGGTAGTTATAAATAAACAGGTTTTTTGTACAAGTGCCTTTTACTCCAAAAATTTAGCATTCCTTGGGCCTAAAAGTCGCCATGGAATTAGCAGGCTATGGAAGGTTTGTCATTTCTACTAAATACTGAGCAAATTATTCTGTTTGGCTGTGTGAGGAAAGGAAACTGGACATTTTGTCCAACCGACAAATCCATACTATTTTTAGCTGATTTTCATTCCCCAAAAGAAGTGTAAATCAGTAAAAGCAAATACAAAGCATTATCTGAAATTTATTAGAATCATCTTGAAATAGAAAAGGATGATATCATAGCAAGAACGTTTGCATTCATTAGTCATCCTCTAAGTCATAGAGTCTTAATATCCATTAATAACTTCTTTTCAGTAACATGTAAGAGGAAGTGTCCCCTACAGTATCAACAGGTGGATGTTTGAATTGCATCTGGGGCCAGAACTGTCTCCATAGAGGCTTATTGTCCATGACTGCCCATCTATCCTGAGTGTGGCTCACTGTGAATGAGACTCAGGAGGCTGTTTGGGGCCTGATCCTGAGCAGCAGGCAGGGAATAGGAACCACAGCAGATGCAGATGACAGTACAGAGTATGGGCTGTGTTCACCTGTGCTAATCCCAGATGAAGGAAAAACACAAAGAACTCTTTGAGCTTCTAAACTACCAAACATCAAAAAGCAGCATTGGAGCAGCCAAAGTTTTCATCAGGAAATTGGAAAAACCTGCCTTTTTGCCAGGAAGAGGATGAGCTTGTTGTACCAGAGCACCCTGACTGCATCTCCTGGGCAGGGCTGGGGCTGCTCTCCCATTTACCTCGGCCTATGGAAAGTTCTTGTCCTCAGTGAGGATAGAACCTCTCCATACAGTGAAATACAAAATGAAGCTTAGCATAGTGGTACATGTGACAGTTCCTGGCTGTTTGAAGTTACTGATGGCCATGTGTGAGTTAAGGAGGTGTCAGAGTGACACAAATGTTTATAGCCCTGCAATTCCACAAATGAAAAGGCGACAGCGTTATTTAGGGCAACAGGAATGTGCAATAGCTAAACCTGACTTTTAGGGTTTTAAAAAAAAGAATGAGTGCAAGAAGATATTCAGATTTTATGAGTTTGCTGCTACACAGTGTGTATATTTACATGAAATAATTAGCTGTAGTCTTGTTTATGTCAAATCCAATTTACATTAATAAACTTCACCCAGCAAAGACACGGATGCTGTATGAAAATGCCCACAAAATTTTAGCAGCCATAAAAATGCAGAGTAAACACTGGAGCATTTAATTAATCAATTTTTGACATTACCAAGTAATTACAATTTCTGAATCATTTCTGTGATGTTTTCTGTGAATATCAATTAACCACAACACATGGAAGAGCTGCTGATGGGAGGCATTTGACTTACGTAGACATATGGCACTTGCATATGACTCCTACTGTCTAAAGAAAACAGGGAGTTATAACAAGGATAGAAAAACATTCATAGGTTCTATTGCAGAGTTGTGGAAATTGAATTCTAAGGTTATTACAGACGTTTGGGATTCACAGATAAAGACACTTCATTCTCAGAACGTATCAGACTTTTTAGCTCACCTGTAATAACCACTGTCATCCATCCAACAACAAATACCTCAAGGCCTGAAGTTTTCTCTACCATTTTCTTTAATTGCTTTGTTATCACTTGTCCTCACATTACATACACACAAATCAAGCCTGTCTTCATATGGTTTTATTTATACTTAAAAACAACTTGAATGAAAAAAGCAGTAGTTGCTCATTTGTTCAATCATTAACTCCATAGAAAGAAAAAAGAAAGTATACACTATATATTATGGAATCATAGTGTGGCCTAGTTTGGAAGGGACCTTGAAGACCATCTAGCTCCAAAACCTCCTGCTGTGGACAGGGACACTTTTCACTAGAGCAGGTTGCTCAGAGCTCCATCCAGCCTGGCCTTGAACACTTGCAGAGATGGGGCATCCACAGTGCCTCCTAATACCTCTTCTCAACCTACTCTCCTTCAGTTTGTATCCATTCGCTCTTGTCCTGTCACTACATGCTCTCATAAAAGGTTCATCTCCATTTTTCTTGTATGCTGCCTTCACATACATAAAATATGTGAATTCAAGGTTAAAGGTCCAGCACAATGCTACAGACATATCAATCTGACCATCCCAAAATATGTCCAAGCATCAGTGGAGAAAACAAGGTGAGAAAAAGCTCTGAGGATTTCCAGCTTCCAACCCCTGCTCTAAGAACAAGGGTAACATGGGGTTTAGCAAAGCCTGAAAGCCCAAACTTTTAGGGTCGGTACGGATGGAAAACAGGGAATCTGGAGATGAGCAGAGAGAAGATGATGTACTGCACCAGAGGCTGGGCCCCCTTTTCCACTTGGGTTTCTCTTGCCTTGTCCTACCATCCCTCTTTTGCCCACCTGCCTCTAGCCACAAAGTTTTTCACACAGAGGAGGAAACTTATTACAGCACATTTTGAAATTAATCTCTGTGTCAACAGGTCTGTTTGGAATGTCTCCCATGTACATATCTATAGTCAAGAAAAATTTATCTCCAAGTTAATAAGGTAGCATTGCTCAGGAGATCTCAGAAGCCATTTCCAGCACTGTGCCTCTTCCTCGTATGCTGAATTTAGTGGAACTACTTATATCCATCCACCTCATCTGCATGATACATAAACATACAGAAAAATGATGGAACATGCAAATAAATATGCTCCTAAATATCCCGTGATCATTGGTTTCCTTTCTCACTCTGTGTTTGTACAGAGAAAAAAGAAATGAATCAGAAGCTAGAAATGAATCAGAAGCTAACACACAAATATACCTCTGCATTTTCATAGTTTATTACAAACAAAACACGAGCTGTGCTCATGGGGAGCTCTGTCAGCTTGTGGTCTGCCTAAAACACATTTATTGCTGCTGTCATTACCAGGGCTTGCAGCAGATTTCACTTTGGGTATTGACTGATTGTAGGAGACAACAGAGTCTAAGGCATGAATCAGTTGCAAACTGTTGCCCGAATCACACTTTTTCTTCAACCAAAATTCCCACTAAACTCCACCAGATATCCAAGAATATAAAAAAATATGACAGAACTGGTAGGTATTTGAATGTAGGTAAATAAAAATATAATCTCTACGACATTCAATATATTTTCTTGTAGGTAACATTTAACTCAATATGGGAGGCAGCTGACCCTCCCAGAGAGTTTTGCAAAGCAGGTTTTCCATGAGGATCTCTGATCCCAACTGCTGCAGCTCCCTGACAGCCACCCACTGTCACCTCCCAGACGAGCTCCCAGTCCCCATGCAAAATGGAACCTGATTTTCTGGGTCAGGGGATTAATCGTAAGAAGTTTGGCATTTCCTAAGTGGTGTGTAGGCCAGACAGCATCATGTGATACTGGTTGGAGATAAACTTTTAGTGTATAGTGTAGGGATTTAGTGAAAGTGGATTTAGTGGAAGGAAAATGTTTCACTGTAATAGTAAGCTATAGCAGAGTTCAGTAAAGTCCCCGAAAAGAAGCAAGAACTGGAACATTTGTGTCAGCAAACAGCATACGCTTCTGTTGTGTAGGTCTGTTAAACTCTTAAGCCAAAGCAGTGCCTTCAGTTATAACCACTAATTCCCAGTAAATTCTGGGTGGAACAGAAAACACAAAAGCACTGCAAAGACAATTTCTTGCTGGGTTGCAATTCTAACCCCATTATCCCTACTAATGCTATAAATACTTAAAGGCATAGACACCGGTCTGGGATAGTGGCAATTTGTATTGGCAGGATTAGAACACACATGGACTAAATGGGAGATGCCCAGTGGCACCATGGAGTGTTGGCTTGGATGCAGGTCCCTGCAGCAGCGGATTTTGTACAAGCCTCGGTGACAGGCACCATGCAGCAGCCTCTGTGTCCTTCTGAAAGCCAGAGAGAGCTGTGCACCAGCACAGGAGGTGAGGATAAGAGGTTCCTGTGATGGAAATCCAAGAGCTAGAGCCATGTTTCTAGAGAAGCTGTGAGGCACAGGGAAGGGATCTTGGGGGCAGCCTTTATTGACCTGCAGTCAGAACTGGAGCAGGGAGATGGTGCACTTGGGTGAATGTGGATGCCAACTGTTGAGTTTAGGAGTAACTGAGCCTAACATAAAGACTTCCATAAAATAGAAATCGGTGGTCTTTACTCTTTGCTTATGTTGCAAAGATGGTTTGTCTCCTGAACACTTGTGACTTCAGCATGTCATGTTCAATAGCTGCTAAATAAATATAACACTGCTCAATTTAATAAGAATTTATTTTCTCTTTATAAAAATTAAGGTGAACCTTTGATTTCATTCAGCATTATAGAATTCAGGGCTACAATGAAGTACCAGTGAAATCAAAGCTGCAATTTAGCTCCTGGTTAATGCTAATCTTTTTTCTGCAGTTGAATATTGCAGCACTGAGTTGCAGATCCACCTCAAATGTTAATGTGCCTCGAGATATTAGTTACAGTTATTGCAAAGCACTCTGTTTATTCAAATCAGACTGAAACAAACACAAACTGTAGCATGAAAGGCTTAAAAATACTTGTTTAGATAAATATTCATTGTCAGCTGCTATGCAGGATATATAGTGACAATTCAGATTACATTATAGCTTTTTGTTTTATACACTATCTTGCCAGTCAGTATTCAAAAATGGAACTTTAAAAATGCCTTTAACTTTATGTGTGAAATAGAAATTGATATACTTAGCTGTTCTTGTTTCTTACACGTGAATCTTTCAATCCACGGGGAACTTAATGTGAATTAACAGTAGGAATATAAGCATAAACCTTTATATTTCTGGTAATACAATTTTGTCACTAACTGCAGCTTACTGGAAAAGTTCTTTGCTGAATTACATTTTAAAGATCTTTTATCATCATCAGCTGGAAAATCTGTGGCAACAAGTGATGAGTCCTGTTGGTGTACTCACTGCTCTACTGCCGACTTCTGGATGTTTAGACAGTATCTCTCTCTTGAGAACCAGAGACATAGACACAATTTCCTGCAGAAACCTTGGCTCTCACTGTTCTGAGACACAGAGGACAAATTAAAAAACCCCACATATCAATCCTGTACCCAAAAGTATTTTTCTCACATGAGGGTGACATCCTGTTTCCAGTGTGTAAGGGTGTTCTGGGTCACACTCAGCTGGAATCATGATGACCTTGATGGAATTAAGTAGGGCATGTCAGTCCGAAACAAAGACAGATGAGATAGACAAAGTAATCAGGTTTTCCTCTCTACTGTTAATGTGTGATTTTTAGAGTAATTGGATGGTATTTTCAAACACTGCTTTACAAATTGTCATTTGCAGATAGTAATTATTTTACTAAAACACCCCGGTACATACTGACCTCTTGCTGTTATCCAGCATTTGTTAAGCATCTCATGCTTCTGAGTATTCAAAACTAGTGGCAATAATTGACATACAACAGAAGGGCTGAATTACTGCATCTGAACTGTGTAGGTGCTCCATGCATGAATCACAGACAATTTATTGTATGATCCTCACAAAAGCTGATGATTTAGATTAATTTCCATAAAGCTTAGAATGTCAGACTGGAAATATTGAGCATATATTAAATCACAGGAGAAAAAAACCCCACCAACTTCAATAAACTTTAAAAGCTAAGAGAAGTTCCAGCCCAGAAACTGCTTCTTTTCCTCTCAAATCTTCATCATCTACACTAACATGCCCTTGAAAGGTGTTATTATTGAAAGGGTTGATTGGTGCTGAAGGCTCTGCCTGGCAGAGCCTCTCACGGGTGGTGTGTACAGTGGGGCAGGTCTCCCAGGTGTGCAGCTCCTGAGGAAGTCTGCAGAAATGTAGGGATTTCTCAGCTCTCACATCTCACATAAAGAGAAGCCTACCAGGTCAGTGTGGTTTTCAGGTGTTACAGACATCAGGTAGTCACAAAACTGAACTGCTGCACCCACTGAGCTGTACCCATGAAATGTTGGGTGGTTTTGCTGGGAAAAGTGCTGAGCATCTGCAGCTCTCATTCATGCAGCAGAATTAAACTTATTCAGGGGAGAAAAACCAATTTCCAAACTTTAGATACAGTCCTTAATCATTCATTTAAAAAGCATTTCTGTAGCCATCAACTTGACAGTATTTAAATGAAAAGACTCTGAAAATCTCTTGTTTTCTAACAGGAAATATATTCAGGGATTGGCATTTCACATGTATAGAAAAATTTGCAATAATCATATCCTGATGACAAGTCTAGGAAAGGATTTACATCTAACAGGAATGATCTAATTTATCTTTCATACAGGAATACCCAGTGGCTATTGTGAACATTTTATTATGAAGGAAATTAAAGACAACAGAGGAAAATTAATGTTTTAAGGGAAAGTCATATGCTCCATTTAACTCTTCTTTTGACTGTCCACATAATGCAATAAGTTAATTTGCTTCTTTTCATATGCTTAAGTAATAGAAATCACACTTTTCATAAATCACCTATGAAAGCTTTAAGAACAAAAAAGCTAATCAATATAAAGCTTTTGAATTACTTCTGTATAAATGTGAACTTCTGCAATTTCCCTGAGTAACAACCTTCATCCTCTTGTCCCTTCCAACTTTTTCTGCCTGGGTATCAAACACCTCACTGCACAATAGTACTATCCCCTGCTCATATGGGACTTGATGGAAATCTTGTCCCAAACTCAAGTTTGGATGTGAAGACAGTGGCACATAGAAAGCACAGCAAATGCTCTGAGCTGGAAGGTACCTCAACACTTCATGATTGAAGCCTTCTAGGGCAGCACTCAAAAGTTTTGCTGGTGAGCAGGGCCATTTCTCTTGTCTCACCTGCCTTTCTTCCAAGCACCCTTTAGAATTCTGTCTTATAAAAGAAATATGTTCCACCAAGAGGTTTTTGTGGCAGCAGTGAAGGAATGGGGCCTTAAAAGAGAATGCCTCCTCCATGCACCTGGGATATGGCTAAGGGCCTAAACTTGACATCCTGATCAGTTCTCCTGCTGGAGTCTCTCCTGATGAGGATGCTCAGGGTAGATTTCAGATGATGCCTAACTCTGCAATGCTTATTTAAACAAACATATCTGAGGGTTCACTGTGGCCAGGGTCTTTCAGTCCAGTCACTTTTGCCTGTGTCACTCCAGTTGTTGAAAGGAGAAACACAAACCACAAAGGAATCAAAATAGCACAGGGTTAGATCACAAATCACAATATGTCGAGTTGGAAGGGACCTACAAGTCCAACTCCTGGCCCTGCATAGGACCCTCCCCAAGATTCACACCATGTGCTCCAGAGCATTGTCCAAACACTTCTTGAACTCTCTCAGGCTTGGTGCTGTGACCACTGTCCTGGGGAGCCTGTTCAGCGTCCAACCACCATCGGGGGGAAGAACTTTTTCCTAATATCTCACCTAACCCTCCCCTGACAAAACTTCAGGCCATCTAAACAGCTAAAGATGTAGATAGTCACCTAACAAGATTTTAATGAGAATGTGCTCATTCTGCTTCCTTGGATTTTTCTGAAATGCTTCAAGACTTTTGGTAAATTTTCAAATCTGTCTCCCCATTCCTTCCTGTATATCCAAAGAGCTTTACTTCTCTTTTTGGAGAAAGGGAGATAAATTCCTTTGCTTTGCTACTTGCGTTCATACCACATAAGGTAAAATACCCTTTCCTCTGTACATATTTGAAAGACACAATCACTTATGTGGATAGCTGAATTCTCCCATATATTAGTTTGCATTCAGGCATCATGCCTGGGGCCAGAAGGACATGCTGAATATGAGAGTATCTGTCTAGCCACAAAGTAAATACAGTGCACAGGAGGATTAAGACAAGGCAAACGGGTCTACTGTTTCAGACTGCAAAACTTTTCAGGGTCTCCTGCAATGACAAAAAAGTTAAGATATTACTGGATTGGTGTCCATGCTGCGGGAAACTGAGTCACTGAACAATTCCTGTTGCCTGAGTCGTTCTGGCAAGACCATGGCAAGATGTCCTCAGTCCTTCCAGTCCTTTAGCCTGATTACATCCATCTCCCTGACCCGACATCGGAAACATCCCAAGTGTGGATGTGCATTGTACATACTCCCACACACATGTACGAAAAAACCAGCTAATTCAAAAACTGTGTATTTAAATCAGATCCAGTGACTTAATGTAATGGCCCTGCAAACCAGAGAGGCCCTTTCCATAAGAGTCACACAGTCAGCTCCAGCAGCATCTCAGGCACAAGTGATTTTTGCTGCTTTGGCAGCTTGCACTGCCTGTGCTAATATGTATCAGCTGATAGATCTCAAGCCATATTGAATTCTTTTATCTTTTGATTTTTGATGAAAAAGCCCTTTAGATTATTTATCTCCTAAAATGCTCCTGATTAGAGCTTCTTCTTTCAAATCCACTACTAAGTTATTAATCATGGCAGCATTTTCTGCTTGCCACAAATCAATAATTATTCCTTTAGCCATGATTAGGGGCTAAACATGACATAGGGATAGCCTTTGTTTTAAAATAGGCAGCATTCAACTCTTAAAAGATATAGTACATGGTAAATGTAGTTTGGAACTGGAATAATGTGGAGATGTACTATTCTCCTGGGAGATCTGAGGATTTCCTCCTCATCTAATTTTTAATTTATAGCACTGTTATGCTCTAAATGCTTTATCTGAAAATGGTTTTGTACACCAAAGATATGAGGAAGATATTAACATCTGTCAAGAGGAAATTCTTGAACATGACTGCAAATTCCAGCAGTATTTACTAACTTGTAATCTATATGAGAGCACTAATGAGTTTCAGAATGTTTATTTGCATCCCCTCAAAGCTTTGGGAAAGTTTACAAAACAAGGTCTTTTCCAGTGGATAGCACTGCAGTTCCAGGGACACCTGAGTACAATACTAGGCTGGATTTCACCATTTGTACCACCAGTTTCTGTTATTCTTTTCATCACCATGTGTAGGCTCCCAGAGAGAGCCACATGTGAAGCCCAGCTATGCTGCTTTAGGAAGGCCAAGGTCAGAGAAAAACCTGAGTCTGGCTGAGGCTGAAGGTAGGACTGAGTCTGGAAATGTATTCTGGGTTCAGGGTCTATGCAAACAGTGTCAGAGAAAGGGATGTGGTGTGCTATCAATATCAGATATTCAGTAAGAGAGCTGTAATATTATTATTATTAATAATTTAGATGATAGAACAGCATGTGACTGCATTGCTAAATGTGAAGAGTGGCATCAAATCCCTTTCTGTACTCACTCTCTGGGCCAACTTGTGGAGCTGCTGTTTGTCCTCATCTTGCTTGAGGAACGTAAAAATTCTCCCTGCTCAATTGTTATGTGCTACCCAGAGCAAAAACAGCGAGGAAAAGGAACAGTAAAAAGTTCATACCACATTTTGCATTTGAAAAATTTTACCTGTCAATTAGCATTTTAATTTTGTGTGCTTAGAGGCTCTCTCATGCCTGCAAACATCTTCTCCAAGACACAACTGGTGACATTTCCCACCTTCTCGTCTATTTTTCTCCTGTTGCTCATGTTATGACTAAAAGCAGCAGGATTATATTTTTCTCAGTGGGAAATATGTCACCTGCTGTTGAAAGGAAAGCAATTATTGTGTCTTCACTAAATCTTAGGCCTATTTGTGTAGAGCTTTAGAGCTTAGAAATATAAACATCCCTCTCTGTGCCAGTGTAAGTGGTTAGGCACTTAGGAATCCCAGCTGGGAACCCCCTGGGTGTCACCTTCAGACCCTGTTTAGCACGGGGGGAAATGCTAACCCTGAGTGCCTCTCCTGTAACTGTGTCTAATCACTGGAAATTAAAAGGGAACAATGTGCTTCCAGCTCTTGCACAGGACAGCTCAAAACATTATGTTCTCCCTCTCCCCTCTTATTCCAGGAGTCAGTTAATACTTTTCAGCTTTACTGAAACAAGATTCATGTCTGTCCTGCATTTGTGCAGTTGTTTTCACTCCTTTTGTGTGTTTTTATGTGAGCATAAACCTGTCTGACAAAGGAACAGGTATTTTATTTGCACACTGTCAGGTGCTATTTCTGTGTGCAATCTACTGTTATCAAACAGAAAAAGTCTCAAAATCAAAATGGGAAATAAAGGAAGGGGACATTTACATTTGCAGCTGACCAAAAGCAATGAAAGGATCAAACTCATAAACTGTATGTGTATACACACACATACAGAAGGATGTGTAGGTGACTGCTAAGAGACATTAGTTTTTAATATGCAAAGTTTGTTTCTTATGAGTCTCTTGTTATTTAGATGTTCTTTTTTTTCCCACAGAAGTGAAGAAAACTTATACAAACACTTGACAGGAAAAGAGTGGAAGTATGACTGAATTTAAGAAAGAAATTAAGCTTCCATTTTATAATCTTCCAATTATGAAAGGAAGTTTCTAGCATTACTGATCAGCATCTGAAGATCTAGGGAAGAGGATCTTGAATCAGTTCTAGGTAAATGGTCACATTTCTCAGTATTGGGCATCATTTCAGAAATAAAAGAAAAAGGTTCTCAATCTTTACTACCATATGATCCCAGCCAATAATAATAACAACAGTCATGAAGCATTGTCTTCCCTAATATAAGTTAAACAGTTACTTAATATTTGAAATAGTGATCATCTACACATTTAGGAGGCACCATCTATGTAACTGTGGTGTCTTAGATGAAAATGTATTTTTAGACGTATTCTCATTTCTAACAAAGCATGTAAATGCATGTGGGAAAACCATTTCTTCACATGAAGAATTAAGTGTGACCACACTAATACAGAATAGTCTATTTATAGGCATTTTCTAAGTATTTGTCTTATGTTAACCTTGCTGGATGGACCACAAAAGTGTACTTACTATGTGTTTACTCAGGTAAACTTTTGCCATCTTCTATATCCTAACAAAAACACACAAAGTTTCAGTGGATACACATTAGGGACATTGTACCCCTGTGCAAACTCTCACTGAGTAGAGATTCAGATCATCTTCCCCAGTTCAGATCCAATGTACAAGCTGCTCCTTCAACAGCAGCTGGGAACGAGTCACCTGTCAGCTCTGCTGCTGAAATGCTGTTAAAGGTGGAGATTAAAACAGTGTTTATTTGCTAATGGTGTTTGGCAGGATTCAGAAAGGACCTGAATTCTTCTCCAGTTCTGAAGGCTGAAGGTGACTTGTATTACCCACCATAGTCTACAGCATCCATAGTACACTGCAACTTAGCATTGAAATATATATATAACACTAAAATATGCAAGAAAAACTGTACAAAACACACTAGATTTGTGCTGTTTGTTAAAAAAAATTATAAATCCTAAATCCTATTTGCAGTGGTCTGTATTATGGACAGCCTTTCCTTTGTTTTGTTTTACCATGAGGGTACATGGTGTTGCATGTACATTCAATGTGCACTTTTCCAAATACACCAGTTGTTGTTACTGGACAAAAATTCATCTGAGGCAAAGATGGAATATTGCATAAGAGACTATATGTTTTCCTTCATGTGATCTGCTACAAACCAGGGTTTTTAGTATGTAACTAAATTCAAGCACTCTGGCATATGCATAGGTAACTGCTCAAAATCACAGCCTATGAACTAAATTGGTATTTAACAGCTTGACCTATAAAATCTTTACTAAGCTGTGATACAGCATATGGTCTTTGCTGAGATACACCAAAAGATTGAGTGATAATATAAACACAAGGCTAGGTTCTTCCTGTCCAAATTATTTTGGAGATAAGCTGCCAAAATCTATAGCATATGGATGTATTTTCATTTCATTCCATTTCATTTTATGTCATTTCATTTCATGTCATTTCATTTATCTTCTATTTCCCTCCTGCTTCTCTTTTCTTAAAACTTGCTGGAAAACTGACTTTTAATTCCACAGTCATTATTACACCCCCTTTGATAGCAAATCACAGCCATTTTAGTACAGCCTGTGAAAGCTCATGAGGTTCACTAAGGCTCTTGAAATAGCATTTTGTATTCTCAGCTTTCTAACTTTGTATGGCCTTCTAATGTTGAGTCACAACTAGGATCACAATCATATCTACCACTGATTTGTACTGGACACTACAGAAGAGAAATACTGTATTTTCCTGCTTTTGTCAGCTGTGAATAAAAATGGTAGCAGACCACTAATCCTTCTCTAAGGGCAGATGGCCATTTGATGTATGTACTCATCTACAAACAAAATTCAGAAATTCATTTGGCTTTATCTTCATTCATTATGTATTATTGGCCCCTCTTCATTTAACATCAAAAGTGCAAGTAAGAGGACTGCCATTCTTTATGTTAATTGTTTGGTTGATTACTCATGAATAATAACACTTAGGATTTATATGGTTCTTTACATCTCTAAATTACTTTATAAATCTTGGTTCATCAAAAAATCTGAGACTTCTTACCAGAACTTTCCTTGTAGTAATAATGTCTATTGAAAAGGAAAAGAAACCAGTGTCACAGTGTTATTTGATAAATATTTAGTTGTTTGAGGTACCAAAGCAACTGAGTGCATGAGCTTTCATGAGGTTTTGCATTTCACTCTCATGTCATAAATCCTGCTCTCCTGCATGCATGGAAACAAGCAGGCTACAAAGGGAGTGAGAAATGAAAGAATAGGGAAACATTATGTTACAGAAGATGAATTCATTGAAGGATTTTATTCCACACCTGTGTTACCCAACTGCCCA
Organism: Pithys albifrons albifrons; assembly: GCF_047495875.1. Classification (NCBI taxonomy): domain Eukaryota; kingdom Metazoa; phylum Chordata; class Aves; order Passeriformes; family Thamnophilidae; genus Pithys; species Pithys albifrons. Next base: position 7,482,021 of record NC_092465.1, on the reverse strand, counting down.
ATACAAGTTGAATATCAGAACAAATTTCACAGCATGGTGGTTCTGTCCAAGGCTAACCTGCCCCAGTTTCAGGGTGAACACAAGTCATAGATAAGCTGCATCCCTGTGGCTCTCCATACTCCACACTGCTTGGTAAGAACCTGCTGCTGGTGTTTGTCAGATTTTTGTTAACAGGTTCAGGGTAATAGTCTCCCCACTGCCCCAAACTTATACAGCTTATTGCACCAGTTTTCTTTGTACACACTGCTAAATTACGCAACATAATAGCCAGAAGCAATGAGACTGGGGACCCACATGAGCACACTCACAAAGTTATAGATGTCAACAGAATACTTTGTAACAAGAAAGCAAAAAAATTCAGTGAAACACTGGAGTGACATAACTCAGTGACTGCACAATCCACCACAAGTGTTCCCCCATGGGTACAGGTTTGCAGCTGGCAGCCTGGGTGTATTTTAGACCTGACACAGAGTGTCAAGAACTTTTCCTTTGCATTATTTCGGGCAAATGAAAAAAATTTGTATCATCTCAGTGTATTTTGTAGGAATTCTTAAGCATGGAGTTTATCCAAGCTGTTAAAAACACAATTTTCTGTTTAAAGGAACCTGTTCTCCTTTAGGTTAAACAAAATAAATGAGGTTGTGTATCTAAATGAAGGCAGTTTAGCTGTAGGCTTGTATGAGAGTAGATGTCACTGAAGAAAACAGGATTGTGTTGAAAGGGGCCACTATGTCACAGAGCAGTGCATGGACACACATTCATTCTATCCCTTTCTGTAGGGAACTAAACACACCTTCATGCCAAGAACAGATGCACAGACAGAACATAAAGAGGTCAATGCCTTTTTCAGTGCTGGCCAAGCACGATCACCAGGGCTGCCTCCTGTTTCACTGCTGGCTCTATGTGTGGTGACACATGTCAGGCCCAGCTGTGCTCCAGCCAGCTTCCATAAATAGCAGTGACTCTGCAGTGATTCTCTGCCTCTGCACTGCATAAGAAAACTGACTATGAAAATTTGTCTTCCATGGGACAGCTCACTCGAGGGTTGCTTATTGTTCAAGCACCTGCCCTGCTGAAAATTCAAGAGGTTTAAAATAGAAATAACTTCTTGATATTAGTTGTACAACAAATCTGTTAACGATCATAAACCCAATAAACAATTGTAGCCTTCAAAATGTGCTGTTTAAATGAGGCAATTAAAAGCAATGGTCCTTTGTCAATGATAGCTTGTAAGGGCTGAATGAAATAAATAAACCTATTAAAATAAGTGGATGCTTAACCTCAAACCTTCCCATGATGCTGGATATTGGTTAGAACATTTCTGCTGGTTTACAAATGACAATGTCATTGCAGTAAAAATTTTATCATTAATTGTCCAGAAGTCAAGACAACTCCAGCAATGTAAGGCAAAATACAGTCTCGTGCTTGTAAGAGTAACCAGCCTAGGCTGCAGCTGCATTATCTTATATAGCCTTTCCTCTCAGTGAATCTAGTTAGAATTTGAATTAATTGCCAGTGCCACAATACCATCACACCACCATCTTTATGATGTCTAAGGATTTTAGTGCATATTTTGTAGATTTTTATAGAGTTATATAAGTTGAATAAGTTTTCTTAAGTTTCTCACATTTTAGGTGGTATTTAGAAGTAACCGAGCCCTTTCTCATACATTCCTGAACTTCTGGTAGACACACACTACTAAGGACATGCTGCTTTGAAGAACACCTGGAAGGACTCCAACTGAAACAGTAAGATAGCTTGTGGTCAAAACAGGAGAGCCAGCTCAGAGCCTTTGGAGGGGCTTCTGAGGAGTTCTGAGGGTCGGTACTGGGGGGAGTTGGGTACAGATATCATATATGTTAATTAATGAAGCTTAAAAAGTCTGTAACATTTGACTGAGGTGCATGTGCTTTTTTTTGGTGTGCATCTTGAAAGCTTTCAATAAAAGGGCTATTCTATCTATCTATCTATCTATCTATCTATCTATCTATCTATCTATCTATCTATCTCCACTATTGTTGTTTAGAGAGTCTTTTGCAGGAATTTCAGAATCATTCACATAGTGACAAGCCAGGTATAGTGTGTTATTATCAAAGTTAAAAGCAAGCTGGTGCAGCAAATATAAAGGCACTTCCTTACCTAACCTTCTTCCCTATACCTTTTGGGTTTCCTTAGGAGCAGCTTGATAGGAAACCTGCTGGAAATTGCTACAGCAAAATCCAGCCCCCAACAACAACAATACATCCTTGGGGAACAATTGCCAGATGATTTATATTATTCAAATATGTAATACAAACCAAATGCTAGGGTTTTTTTTTTCAACTGCTTTCAGAAATCCTTACATTATAATAAGTAACCTTGTTATTTTATGAAGCAGTTGAGTATGTGCAAATACATTAATCTGTATACATCTGTAATTTTACAGAACCCCCCCAAAAGCACATGAATTTTGTAACTGATACTGGAGATTTTGGTCTGGGAATAGCAACTTGGAGCCTTTTAAATTAATCTGATTTTCTGTTTCCTCTATAGGTTGCAAAAGTCAGGGCTTATAAGGGCACCTCCAGTCAGAAATTAAACTTAGGAATGACGGAGTGGTCACTTCCTTGAGATTAAAACTTTATTTCTTTCATGGTAATGATTGTATAAGTAGAAGGGAGTTAGGGGAACACAGAAATTGGAGATGACTGCAGTTTTAGGGCCCTTTTTAGTCCCTGCTGGCAGATTCTTGTCCCATATTGGCAGAAAACTGCAGGAACAGAGACACAACTATGTGTGATCATTTGTAAGATCAGGACTCAATACAGTTTTCTAAAGGAATACTTGATTTCCTAAAAGTTTCAGTCTTTCAGTTTTGGATATATCTCTGATCTTCTTTGTTTTAGGCAGATTTTATTGCCACAGTAGTTAGACATGTAAGTCTTCTTGAGACGTTTGAGGCACATTAGCCAAAAGCCAAGTACTGGGAATGTCTCATTTAATCCTGATGGCTTTTAGTGTTACACTGAATATTAACATGAAATATGCCCTTAGGTTTAAAATAAATAATAAATATTTAATTAAGAATATGTCTAATTTCTGTTTTGCTTGATGGAAAATCTGGTCATTTACTCCACTAAAAGTAAAATGTTTGAAACAGCAGAACCAGTAGCAACAGCCTAACAATTCACCTGGACCATTAACCTTTCAAAATATCTCTTTGACCAAGAATGTTTTGGATAAAAGTGGTTCCCTTTTCAAATAACTATGCATTTCATCCTTATTGTAGTTAGAGCAAAGGCATTAAATGCTTGACAACACAAGAAAGGCTACAAATGAACTAACAGCCTATTTTAGCCATCTTGACATGATTAGTCTGTATCATAAATTGTGCAGGGTATCAATTGTATTTTGCTGGAGAGCCTTGTATGTTACAAAAATGATAGATATTTAGGCATCCTTTTGCATTTTTTTGTTTCATTTTAAAACCAGTCCCCTGGGCTTTTACTTAATAAAAACCAAATACATTGCTGTAGTTGTAAGTCATAACTGGCCTGGGCTTGGGTGAGGGCTAACAGAGAGATCCTGAGCTCCAGAGGTGATGAAGAAATGCCAACGACATTTGACATCCTGCAATTTTCGTGCATGACTTCATGGGGATGGGTGTGGGTTGGTGTGATTGCAAACACTTGAACAAATTTCACTGGGAGCCCTGGGAGCTGCACAGCAGATAATAAAGTGCAGGCATTCGGAAAGAAACACTGAAGGCAGATCAGCAAGGTCTCAGGAGGGACTTTAAATTTCTCAGGAGAACCTCATTACAAGTAAGCACACCCTTCACAGTTGACCTCTTCTGAAAGGCTTTTAATCTTGGGCCATCCCCAGACTTCCAAGCAGAACAACCTGACAGTCTTCCATCTTCCTACATTCCCTAAGTATTATGTACCAGATGATGTCTTCTCATTTCTTTAAATTAAAATGCATGAAAGACAGTGATGAAGAGAGGACAGAGCTGGAAAAGCCAGGGTCCTCTTTTGAGTAAGACTGATTGCAGGGCTTTCAGAAAAACAGGCAAATTTTACTGCAGAATCCCTGACTCCCCTAAAGAACCATTCAGCGTCTCTCAGGGTCTGTGATATTTAAAAGGCAGCACTGAATCAAACTGAATCTTACCTTTCTTCTAAGCATTTAAAAATTTCTCTTCATTATAAGTCACAATATATAGTGCACTGCTGTCTCCTTCCACCAGGCCAAGAACAGGTTGAAGAGTAACAGCAGCAAGATGTGCCTGTGCTGCTGCCATTGGGGGAGCTGGGGCTGGGAAAGAGGAGGTGCCTCGTTCCTGTAAGCTTCCATATCTGTTTTGTCATTGGTAATGGTGTGGGGTAGGTTTTGGCTTTAGGCAGCACTCCTGGGCACTGGTTCCATGCAGCTCTTTCACTGAAGGTTCAAGATTTCAAGAAGCTCAAACAGGACTCAGGTTTCAGGAAAGAAATGTGACCTTTCATAAAATAAGGGAGAAAATCACAGAGAGCAGTATTTGCCTGAAGATTACCTCAATCCCCTGCTGTCAGTTCCAGAAGCAAAGTCCATTATTACACCTCTGCTGCTACCTTGAACAAGTCTCTACAGCATAAATGGAAAGATTCTTATTATCTGCCCACAATGGTCATTGAAAAGTTTGTGCTTTGTAGGACCAGCTCAATGCTCTCAATTGCCTCAGCACTGATTTTCTTCAGGCCATGCCTCTGCTATCACACCACAGACAGAAAACCTCCTTCCACAGCCTCACTGCAGATGCAATGACTTTTGCTGCTGCTGCAGCTCACTTTATCCCAGTGCAAATTTGCAGAGATGGAGCCAACACAAAATCCTGTTACCTCCTCCTTGCCAGTTCTGCCATTTGCTCCCTACAATCCACGCCACTGTGTTCACACCAAGGGCTTGATTTTATATCAGGAAGGTAAAAACCTATTGCAGAGGACAGAGCAGAGAGAGGATGAGACAGTGAGAGACCCTCCACTGACAGGAATTGGCCGTATCAGAGCTGCACACCTGCTCGGGGAGAGGCACCGAGGGTGCATCGCCCTGTGCCTGAACAGACAGGTGTACAGGTGGCAGTGGAAAATTACCAGTGAGAGAACCTGAAGAGCTCACAGGATAAATGTGATTACATTTTTAAAAGCTGCTAAACCTCAAGAGCATGAACACTATATATATATTTATAAAGTAAAACATTTTGCTCCATCCTGCTTAGGCTCAGAATTTCTTTCCCGCTGATAGGCCAAAATTAGAAACACATTTTCAGAGAAGGCCTAAATCCCAAATAGATGTGTGGCCTTCAGAAAGGCAGCTCTGTCCCTACAGCCTTCTCATTTTCATCTGAGCCGCCGTCTGTTTGGCCAATTAGATGCCTGACTATTAAAAATCCAATCTCAGGGAGAATGATGTGATTCAGAGTGGCTGTACACTTTATCTCCCTCACTCAGAGCAAAATGTACACGCTAACACCAACCCATCTGCCTCACAACACAGAGATACAGCCACCAGCTCCTCTGTCTGTCAGGCTCCAACCAAACTCTGCTTCCCTCCAAGTTGAAGGGCAGTGATAATAAGAGCATGACAAATTGATCATCTGCTGTGGCCAGTCCTTTGACTCTGCTCTGTGCACAGCTTGAAATTGTTGGGAACATGAGATTAAAGCAAATCAGAAGTTTAAAGTGCAGACTGAATCACTGCTGCATCTGCAAGAACTGAGTGGTCCCTGACTGGCAAATGTGGGCTCTTGGTTTTTTTAGCTACATGCGCAAAATATCTAAAATCAATTAGAAAGATGATAAACACACCTAAATTAGTTACAGTTAATCAACATATGAAAGGTTTGCACTGTACTGTGATTGGTAATTACCAGTAATTTCAGACTCATTCTTGTGACACTTTTCTGTGACTTACTTTGTGTGCAAAGCCAATTCATTATAAGATAATAACAATGCCTCAGAAGTGGCTCAGTATACTCACTTTCTGGTCTTAAACATTATCTGTTGGCCCTTTTGTGCCTAAGTATATAAAATTAATTTGAAGAAACATTTTTAAGTAAAATATTTATTTCATAGGGCTCCCTGAACAACATGCACTGGCATTAAAGGGAATTGAGTACACAGGCTTGGGTCTATGCCACAGCAATATAGTGGCTGGAGCAAATGCTTTATTCATTGTGGGCTTTTGTGACAGCTTAGTATTGTTTTCCTTCTTTTTTTTTTAATTTTTATACAAAAATGAATACACATGTGAAGTCAGGTAGCTCCCCCTTGTTTCCTCACACACTCTCTGCATATTAACCCATTTGTCATCCCCTACACCTTGGCAAAGGAGCATTGTCTTTTGGGGAGGGAATACCCCACATTTTGGAAGCTGCAACAACAGTAGAACTGAACTGAAGGATTTGTCCATGAATTTCTCAAAGATCATGCAAAGGGAATGGCAGCAGGCTGTGCTGAACTTTGGGAGACCTCCTTGCAAAAGCACATGGTTTGGGCCCCTCTCCTCATGTCTGTGAGATGGTAAAAGCAAAAGAGAGAGGATGTGCTCAGCCTGCAAAGGGTGAGAGAGCTGCCTCCCAGGTCAGAGAGTGAGGGCACTGGGTGGACCACAGATATTCTGACCCTTTCTCCTAGAAATGAATTAGTGTATGACCATAAACTATGGGGCTGCAGTTATGGAAATGGGCCAGAAGGTTTCAATCAGATCCCGGTGTGAAACACTGCTTCTCACAGCAAATGTAGTAACTGGAGTATGGGAAATATTAAACAGACGTGGATCTCATTTATGCCAACAAAAACCTGGCTTTCTCTTCTGATTCCCTCTGTGTGTAATTTGCTATCAGTAATTTGCTCCTTGCACCATAAATTAATACACTCAGTGAGCAGGACAGGAGAATCCTGCAGGGTACTAAAGAGGGCATAATACTCCAGCAAGCCAGAATGTTCCTTCACACACTGTCCAATTCCCTCCTCTCTTCTTCCTCTTCAATCCAGTTAACTTTCAAAAATTCTGAATTAAAGTTTATAAAAACATGTGTCAAGACACCCAAGATGAAGTAGCATGAAAATGTATTTGAAAAATGCCTTCTTATTTGGCAGACCTGTTGAAAACCTGTTATCATAATTAGAGCTGCTAAGAAGCTTTAGAAGTAGTTTCCAAGTAAGGTAGTCATCATATTTGAAAAATAGCAAAATTCCTCTGTTTTTGAGCTCTGACTTGACATGATGGGAATCACAATACGTCCATCATCTAAGCACACTATGGAACAGGATGCACCATCAACACAAAGCCAAACTCATAAAAATAGAAAGGAATTTTTTATTAATATAATCCTCCAAAAGCTGCATAAGACAAACATGCATATGTCCTTGAAATAAAATGACAGAAATTAGTCTATCCTCAGATTTGCCAGCTCATTCTGAAGTATTTTAGTAATGTCCATGGATGATTATGAAGGTTGTCTTAGATGGTTACCCATTGCCCTGAAGAAAATGTTTATGACCTGAATAGATTAATTATATTCCCCTCTTAAATATCGTTCCTTCAGGACTAGTTATTGTTGAGTGTAAATGTGCCACTTTATATGCAAATAAAATGGACTGAGAGTGGAATAAGAACTTCATCATATATCTACTTACAAATCATCTTATTATGTTCTATATTAGCAGATAGAACATCTCATGGTATGAAATGTTAATAGACTTCAACAGGATACGGTGCTTGTTTCCTTGTTTCTAGAAAATCTTAGTCAAAATTTCAATTATTTTCTCTTAGTCACCTTTGCTTCGTTTGGAAGGGATTTTAATTGAATAGTGAGAAAAGGGAAGATATTGAATGCAAGGAAAATATCTAAAGCTCATTAATACCTAATATTAGTAAACCCATTTAAGCGAAGTGACAGAAATTTAAAATAGAACCAAATGTAATGTTGAATGCTCTATTTAAGAGGGTTCAAAACAACTAATTCTTATTAGTGCAAGTCAATGGAGTCAAAACCCAGAGACTCCTGGGATAAACCTTGCTTACAGTTAGCAGAGCTCATCATTAGAAAGCCAAGGCTATTCCACTTTAGCCTACACACTCCACTCACAGGAACATTTAGAAACTCAGAACAAGAAGGAATCACAGGACAGAATTTTCCCCTTTTTTTAGTCCTAAGTTTGAGTATTGACCAACATCTGGTTACATGTACCAGAAAATTGGGGGTAATTTTTAGATATTTTAAACAAAAAATGGTAGTTGTTTGCACCTGCATTTGTGATTCACCACTAGGATAAGCAACTCTTTTATTACTCCCTGCCTGTAACATCTATTTAGCTTATTACTCCTTTTTATAGAAAAAGTCACTTTGGAGTTTGCCAGGCTGTGACATTTGTTTCTGAGGTGCCCAGAGCAACAGCCCACTGCCTGCCTGCAGCCAGAAAGACAGTGGAGATATTTATCAGCTCTTGGAAGACAAAACCTTTTAAATAAAGGAAAGATCCAGGAGACCTGAAGAGGAAAGGATGATTTCTCTAGAAGGTGTAAGGGCAGAGAGATATCTTGACTTGATTTTTATTCATGAGTTTTATGAGCACTAAAAAATGTTCCAATTAAAAATTATTAACTGCTCAGACAAGAAAAACATGGGTTGGGAGTGATGATCAGTTCTTGGTTTAGCTTTTCTCATCTATGAACAAAACTGAGTGTCTTCAATAAGGCAAATTAGCAATATGGAGGCATTAATGGGGTTTTACGTACCAAAACTATCTCTGCTGCCCCTGTGATCTGCTATTTGAGGAAGATGAACTCAGAATGAAGTTGCATAATATATTAAGAGTAAGAAGTGCCTATGGCTTAAATTTGTTCTGGATTGAGATAAATCTTTGAATTTAAATAAAGCACATAACATTAGTTCAATGGAAACAGCTGAATCAAATTTTATGCATTGGTTTAGTATATCTTCTCCAATTCTTTTAGGCAAACTTCTAATTAATGTGATTATACTGGTTTTAATATGACATTAGTCAAAATCAGCTGAAGTCAAGCTAACTGGGTTCAGAAGAGCCAGGTAAGATGTGGAGCTCTGGATCAGGCCATGATAATTAACAGAAGATCACCATCAGAAAGATTTAATCATAGATACATCTTGACACAGAATTATTGCCCTTGAACCATGAACTTAATTATTAAATCTGCTGCTGGGAATCTTCAAATGCTATTGAAGCTGAAAACACTTGGGGCCCCTGAGATGCCCCCACTTCTGAGATGGACTCACTTCAACAATGGGATCATTGGGTCCATCAGCATGGGAATGCATAAGCAGAATATATAATCTGTGTGTTGCACTGACACTGCTAATGTGTTTGCTAATGATACAGAATGAGTTCATCACAAGTGGGCTGGCTGGTAATTTAGGATGCTGTGCAAAGTACTATGAGCATAGGAAAAAAGAAAAAAACACTGCATTAAGCATAAAAACTTTAAAAATTTTGTTCTCCCATTCTCTCCTGAAATCCTTGTGCAGTTTTGAAAACAAAAGCTGTGTAAAAGTCCTCCTTTCACTAGAAATCTGCTCATGTGGAAGGTATCTACAATCTCTGAGTTCCAAAGAACAGATAGATGATAAACAGATTAATTGATTGATTGATATACAGATAGACAGACAGATAAATAAATAATGATGACAGAAATCTCCACAATATTTTTAAGATCCTTTTAATCAATCTGTCCAAACAGACTGAAACAAAATTTGAAAACAAACCCCAACTACCCAACCCCGCTTCATTCAGCATGCCAATTTAAAACTCAGAGATCCTTTTATAACTGCAATAATCCTGTGAAAGTGGGATAAAACTGCTGCTGGCATTCCTCAAACTGTTGTGCCACTATCAGGAACCTCTATATTATGAGGAGATATTTGAGCCCATCATCTCCAATTTCCAGGTAATATACTGACTTAATCACCACTCTCCAAATACAAAGTGGGTAATCTTTATGTCTTTTGTTCATTTTTTACAGCCTGGAAGAGTAGTGTTTCAGTCTTCTATACACCATCTACTCCCACATCTGTCTCACACTATATAGCTGTTCTTTACAATTCCTGCCATGCTTATTTTTGTTGCTACATTGAAACCTTGTGCATAATCTTGTGATGTTGCTATGGAGATTACGTGTGATTTGTCATGAGGAAAATCTATTGTGTTTGAGATAATTCTGCACACTAATGACCACTGAACCTTTCTTCTCCTCTACCCTGGGGATTAGGAGAAACTACCTGCCTGGATGTTCATAGCTACAAACCAAACAGATTTTATCAACAGAAAAGTTTGTGCACTGCACAAAGGACAAGTACATTCCCTCTTCCAGCCAGATGGATATCAACGGGTGTAAGGTGATGGTTTCCCAAAATATTGGTGTCCATGTTCAGAGGTAGTTTTAAAATGTCAATAAAGTGAATTTTTTCCTTTGGTGAAAATGTCTCTATTCAGTGCTCATGACTTCCCATGGAGACCTAGTGCAGTATAAATTCCAAATACATCCAATTGTGTGGACAGAACTTTGACAATTATGTAGACACCAGTGCTTTGGAACATTAGGTTCTCCATCCCTAGCTCTGTGTCCTTTGCTGAGCTGGGCAAGCTCACAGTGTGATTGATTACTGTGCATCAGTCACAACCAATTCAGCCCATCCAGCATGGGCTGAAAAACAGTTGGAGGAACACACAGCTCTGAGCCAAGGGCATGGGTTAGTCCTTCCTCACCCCAGAGACCAACTTCCCTCCTTCCTCAGCCTGGCACTGTTTCAGAAAGCATCTGTATTGCATAGCAAGGGCACAGAAGAGCAGAAACACACCAAATTTTTCCACCAAGGAAGATCTAACCAAAGAAATTACAGGGATTTGGCAGGAAAATCCATTCCAGTTCAGGCAGAGGAATCAAGCACAAAACCAGTGAGTTTCTGGGAGCAAAGAAACTGCAATAAAAGAAGCTGTTTTAATAAAACTTATTCATGTGACAGCTCCAAAGTAAATTCTAAAGCCTCCAACATTCACAGACTCTCCAATAATCATTGTGTGGCTGCCATTAACTTAGTGAAGGTGTGATGTCCTTTCCTACCCTGGTATCACAGGATGGAGGGGCAGGGGCAAAAAACATAGAGGCAGGAAAATAATGAGATCTTTAAAAACTTCAAAACATTCATCATTTTCTGCCCTTCTTTCATTCTTCATAAGTGACCCTCATCATTTTTGCTGCTCTCCTAGAGATCACAATGTAATTTTTACTTTTATGCAATTATTGATTGTTTGCTGGCTTAAGCATTTCTCAAATCACCAGTAGCAGGAAAAAAACATTAAGATGCAGCTTGTAACAGAAGGATAAACACACCCTGAGGTGTATGTGTCTTTATGCAGAGCAACTGCGGCTCCCCCACATAATCTTATATCAACCTACTGCTCAGGACTGCTCCTGTGAGCACAGGAATACAGCTGAAATGGAGACTTTTTAATTAAAAACTGAGTTTTGATAAAAAAATATAACTGCTGCAGCCAAGTCTTTGAAAAAAAATCCATTTGACACCCTTTCACTCAGTGGTTTGCACTTCAGAGGCAACAGGACTTTGAATGAGTCTTTTGTAACTGCCAACCCCTACACTGCAGGCTTTGCACCCAGCCTGACTGAGGTTTGCAGCACTTTGATTGCTGCCCCACCATGCTCTGAAGGGGGAATCTGCTTCAAAAGCTGCATAAATTGATTGCCCTGACTTTGGTGACATTAAAAAAAAATTCGAGTTTGTTCTGGTGGTTCATAATGTTGCCAGAACCCTCGAAGGAATTTACAGCCTCATTATGCACAACTGGGAATACATTATTCTATATACCACTGATATTACAATGGTGTTGAATAATAGAGCTTTTTTAGTATTTGCAAAGCTCTTCTACAGCACCTTTTGAAGGTAGTTGATAAAATACAGTCAGGTAAAGCCAATTACTGACTTTAACCAAGCTGGTACACTGCTCTGCATTTTTAAGCACTTTATTTTTTCTGGTTAGAATTAACACAGAAGCCTGAAAGACTTCTTTTAAAATAAGAATAAATGAGAGAGAAGGGAAGCAGGTTGGTTAAAAATTGAACTGTGTGCCTTCCTTATACAGCTCAACCCTACAGGTTTTGAAATGCTGCATACAAGAACATTGTGCAACTCATTCTGTCCCAGATATATGACAAAAAAGTTCTCCAAAAGAAAGGGTGAGTAGAGGTGATCTGGAAAGGGCTTTTAATCTGTGTGATAAATTGCCAAATGCCATTACATTTAATGAGACTCATCAATGCAATGCTGGAATAGCAGAAATAAATAAATAACACCCCATCAAAAAAGTAGTATAAACAATTACATGAATTAATAATAAGAATCCTATTAATGCATGCATAATTTAGAGAAGTTAATGAAACCAATTTAAAGTTTTACTAATGTATATTTGGTGCTTTGAAGTGTAATTTCCTAAAGAGGTCTTAATGCTTCTTTTCACTATTTATTCTCTTGACCTGCCCTCCATTTAAGGAATGAGCTCTTCTGGAAAAAAGCAGGAAATTTAATGGAAAATTGTATTTTCTGCAGGATTTTAGAACTGTATTGTGAATCTCTCGTTCCTGTAGAATACCCAGTGGCTTAAATAAACAAAGCTACAAGAAGCACAGAGCCATCATTTACATCTGTGACAACTGAGAGCCATGTCCATGCAGCCCTTGGAAGCCTGGTAGAGGGATTTATTGTTTCCAGCATTCAGATCCTATTACTGTCATTATACTGGAATAAAAAACCCTTGAGGAAAACCTTCCTATCTGACCAAATGTTAAAGAAATATTCAAAGGGAACCATCATCTACATACATATCTTCAGGAGAAGGTTTTTACACCTTATCGTGTTCATATAGTCCAGCAGACCCATCTTTATCTGCAATGAAGAAATGAGGCTATGATTTAAAGGTCTCCTACAGTTCTTTATAAGTAGCAGATACTATTTGCACATGTCCTAGAAATAATTGCTGGACACTTTAATTAAAAATTGAAAGAGTAAGTTGTGAGCAGAAAATAAGACTTATGAACAAGACACATCTACACATGACTAGAAATAATGAAACACAAGTCGTGGGTAGTTCTATGGGAGAGAAATGAGAAAAGTGTGTTGTTTGGCATCAACACCTGTTTGCAGAAAGTATTTGTTGTAATTTCATGTACTGCCTGTGGCAAACCCACTTCTGCCCCAGCTCCAGAAATGCCTTCTGTAGGCAGCAATGAACCACTGGGAACTAGTGTAGGGCTCAGTGTCTGGGATGAAATCTTGATCCCTGCACAGACCAATGCTCAAAGCTGCACTGGCCTCAGCAAGGCCACGATGTCATACCCCATCCTCACCTTCCACAAACAGGGTTTATTTGGTTGATCATAAGTTTCCCTATAAAATTCATTTGGTGAAGTAGTTTTCAGGTCTCACCCTCTGCTTTACCCTGGGAGCTGCCACTCAGGCTCCAAAATTGTTCCACATCGAGTGAGGACAGAAAGGCAGAGACCTCCAGGTTACAACAGAAATCAGCAGGTAGTGTAAGGACCTTGCAGGATACCACTTGCTCTGTGGCTCTCTGGAGTGTTTACCCACTGTCTATAAATAATTCTTTAAAAAAGTTGTTTAAGCTGCCTGTCAGAAAGGAGAGGTCTCACTTCAGCCCCAGCAGCCTCTTTAGTAAAGGTCTGCACTAGGGAAGACTGACTCAGTCTGGGAAATGTTCCTGCACATCACCTTTAATCATCCTGGTATTTAAGGTATATTGATAACCTCAGATTTCCACCTCATCTCTGAACAGGGGGATTCAGGTTTTTGGGCCATCCTCTTAGCACGTCTTATCACGCAGCGCACTTGCAATTAATTAGGGGCACTTTTACCTGTGGTGCATTTTGCACATGGCACAAGATTTTGTTATTTACCTTTTCTTAAGTAGCTATGGCCTGAAAAAAAAAAAAAAAAGGAAAAAAAGAGATGGAATTTTTAGTGCCAAATATTTATGACAGCCACACTGGAAGAGTGCCAGAGCTTAGTGAAAAGGACAACATGCTATTCTGCAAGGAATTGGGCTTTGTGGTAAGGCTCTGCAGAAATGACATTAGAAGCTCCTGGTGATGTCTGGTTTGAGTCACAGTGCAACTGACAGTGATGTTACCAGCTGACATCAATCCCAAATCCACACTTTATCAAGCAAAGAATTCACAAATATGGGAATTGTCTTAACAAAAATTATATTGGTTGCTGACCTTTCTCCTCCTCAAGATGTATACTTAGTTATGTTTTGAAAATCTTATCTTCTATTCAGTAAGCATATTAAATCCCTTCATTTTGCTGTGCAGCAAATGGTAATTATTTACCTCTTATGAGAAAGTATTCAAGAAAATGTAAGACATGAGAAATTGCTGATGAGCATCCCATCTGTGGCAAGGGCTGTTACTTACACCTACATTTACACTTCCAATGTCCAACATTTCCAATTAGTTATGCTTACAGAGGTTTTCAGCCAGATGACAAGAGTTTATGTTGCACCAATGGCTCCATCTTGCTTCAGTCTGGGCCAGGGTACAACACTCTAGTATTGTTTCAAGTCTCTAAATTATTACTCCTGATTGTTCAATTCCAGTTCCCTAAAAACTGAATATACCTTTACAAAGAATCACAACAGTATTTATTTTGCTCAACTGCAAAGCAGATACTAGAACTCTACATATCCCCTAAGGTAGGAAATTTAATTCCAAAGTATTCAGACCCATCCCAGCTCTTCTCCTTCAGTTCAGCAATACTTTTCTCACTCAGTTGCTTGCAAAAGCATAAGCTCATTACATGCTGTCCAACACTCATCAGAAGATTATCATGTATTAATTTTCAAACCTAATATTGCATTTCTTCCTTCTGATAAAGTTTCTCAGAACAGAGAGCCACAAATTACTTTAGAGTAGCAATTTGTAAAGAAGATTAGTCTGGCAAAGTGGATCTGAAGAGTTTGTTTCTAATTATTTCCATAAATGAGCTTTGTATGAAATTCTAATAGGAAGTTCCAATAATCCAAGCAATTTACGCCAAAATAAGCTCTAGTATTCTCCATCTTCAGATACTACATTTATTCCATTAGGATCTATAGACATTATGGATAACACAAGAATCCTAAAGTAAGAATGAACACTTATTTTATTATCTGATTTATAAAGTACACATATTGTGAGCTTGCATTTGGATCCCCTGTAATCGTGCCTTATACCTAAAGGAGGTTTATCACATTAGGTGGACTTGTGTTATGCATCTGTGATCAATTCTAAGCATCATTGCCCAGCTCAGTGCTTTGAGAACAATCAGCAGAAGCTAAAGGCCTTGGTTATCATTTTGCATATGCATTAAAGCTGACCTGGAAAAGAGCACAGCTTTTAATAACATCTTGTAACTTTTAGTTTGCTCATGACAGAACAAACATTCTGGGACGCATCATCTTCGCTCAGTATCAGCTTTCCAAGCCTCAAAATTACAAAATCAGAGTGACAGCAAAGAAAACTACACATGTCATACAGGCTCAGCCAGCTCCCTGAACCACACATGCACCCAACTTCCAAAGGAACAGGCATTTACTACCTCTGTTTGTACCTGAATTATGCAAAGCTCTAACACAGCAAACCAAAAATGAACATTTGAACAGAACTGAACTCACGACGTGACTCGTATATAGGCACCAACATTGGGTTTTGAGACCATCCGTTTTTGTTCCTACCTTGTACAGCTGCATTTATAGCCAACAGGAAGATCTCTGGGAACAGCCACGCTGCCAAGACTGACATTACCAAAACAAGGTTCATGTTGAAATGCCAGCTGCAATGTGGCACCAAGCACCTGGTGATAGGCAGCTCTGTTGTCCTGGAGGTGACAGCCCTGCTGATTCCTGCCTGGCACTTCCACACAGGGGGTATGAGGGGACTGATCTCATTGACAATGGCACATTAAATATTTTCTAACTAAACATGAGATTTTTGCTAGTCAGGACTTTATTCATATTCTTAGATCAGTGTCACCAGGAGAAAAAGTATTTCCACAGTTTAGTCTTTTGAGTTATTAAGAAATATTAATAGATATTTATTATTTACTTGCATGGTTTAATAGAATCATAGAATCATAGAATCATAGAATCGATTGGGTTGGAAAAGACCTCCAAGATCATCGAGTCCAACCCTTGGTCCAACTCTAGTTCATTTACTAGATCATGGCACCCAGCGCCACGTCCAATCTGCATTTAAAGATCTCTAGGGATGGTGAATCCACCACCTCTCCGGGCAGCCCATTCCAATGCCTGATTACTCTCTCTGTAAAAAATTTTTTTCTGATATCCAACTTAAATTTCCCCTGGCAGAGCTTAAGCCCGTGCCCCCTTGTTCTATTGCTGAGTGCCTGGGAGAAGAGACCAGCCCCCACCTGGCTAGAACTTCCCTTCAGGTAGTTATAGACAGTGATGAGGTCACCTCTGAGCCTCCTCTTCTCCAGGCTAAACAACCCCAGCTCCCTCAGCCTCTCCCCATATTTTTGTCTTCAGTGATGCAGTCCAGCTTGGTTCATCAAAGCAGGCAGAAAGAACTAAAGAAAACCAGAATGAACTGCTGAGACTTGTTAGTATCCCTATTCACATCCCAGACATGCACATATGCCCACTGACAGGTAGGAACTGGAAACCATGGAAAACCACCCAATGGCAGCTTTTTCTCCCCTAAGCTGCAATCTATATGGTCTTCCTCCACCAGCTTATCCAAGAAATTTGGGGCATATAAAAGGATAAATAATAAAGCATCCACTTTGTCTTTCCCTTCTGATTCTACAGCAGAAATAGCCTAATTTACTGTGTGGCCATTTGTGTACTCAGCTGAGCCATCGAAGTAGGTTGCATGTGGGACAAAATTACTGATGTAGATCTAAAACTGAGGAAACAAATCTGACCTTTATTGTGGAAAGAACTGATAATATCTATATTTTACATGAATTTTCAGGGGAAAAAATTGTATTTCCCACAGCAAAATGTAGCTCCTTTCCTCTTTGGGATGCAGCTGTTTGGAAGCTCTCTGTCTTGAAAGAAGGGATATCAAAGGTAGCAGGAGCCAGTCAATCAATGGCTTTCAAAGCTGAGGGGCCGAGACCTTGGGCTGGTCTGTGTATTCAGGAGAGAGTCAGACAGGGAATGGAGAAGCAGGACGATGCCCACAGTGACATACACTGCTGTGTGGACTGGCACTCCACTTGTAGATTTTTCAGGCTGTTCAGCTTCATTCCTATGTATAGTGTTCTATAATAATCAATACTGTGACTCATGAATGTGTACACAGTGTAGGCCAGGTGTATGTCCAATAGCTTTGATGGCAACCTATCAACTGGTGAGGAGATGAAGCTGAAAAATGAGCTGCCAGAGAGCCCCTCCCACAAGTGCACAAAGCAGCTCCACCCAGCAGAGTGCAACTAAAAGAAGAGGTCGTGGTGCTGCTGCAGAAAGCATCAATTGTGCATTCATCACTCCTCGAGCAGTGTCCCTTCATTCCTGCCAAGGCTCGCTCTGTGCTTCCCTTTCTGCTTGGATTGCCATGCAGGAATGCAAGTCAGCAACAAACAACGAATTTAAGGGCTAACAAATAGTGCTTTGTTGAATGCTCCTTTTGATATAAGTTCAACCGTGGTCAAATTTGCTCACAAACAAAGCTGAAGGGCTAATAAACACACTGGGGAGAAAAGGAAAATTGTAGTGACCTATAATATCAGGACACATGGAAACTTGCAATTTTTCCTTGCTTTGGAGTCAATTAGCAGAGATAATTAGTGTAAAGGGGTACTGAGGAAATTCTGATAGATTACACAGACGTCTGGTGATATTGGTCTGATATTCCACATCAGTGTGCCATGACTGTGTGTTGCCATTGCCAGGAAGTGCTTTGTGGGACTTCAGGACAAAAAAAAGCAAGCAAAAATACCCACAGAAAACTTAGAGGAAAAGGAGCAAGAAGTTCAGTAGGACACTTCAACTCAAGCTGTTTGTAGATTGACATTTAATTAATGAAGGGGAAATAGCCCAAAACTGAGCTATTGCTTTATTTTAATGCCATATGGCCACCATCACCACAACTGGTAGGTGCAATATGTAATCCAAGTATCTTTTAAAAAACCTTGCCCAGTACTTCCTGAAGATAGGCAAGAACCTTGCAAGATGCTGAGTTACTGAAAAATCTTCTTTTTCTGTAGTTCAGAGAAAGTTTGAGGATTTTTCATCATGGGTTTCTCTTGTAATATGTTCAAGCTACACTGCCAAAAGCCTGTTAAGTCTTGGTTTTCAGCAGGAATTCAAGAAGTAGCTACTGAACAACTGTTTTATTTATTTAACCTTCATAGGCAAATGTGTAGGGCTGAAGCTTTTGCAGCTGTGCCTACAAAGGTGCATCATTCATGAGTTTTCTATATGTAACTTCAGTATAAAGGGCATTGAGCATCACAGGTGTTAGAGATAGTGAGAAAGGGACTGAGCTGATTGTAGAATTATTTCTCTCCATTTCATTGTGGATACAAAGTAATAATTCTCTTTCCCTTTCCTATACTGAAAATAAGTTTTCATAAGACTTTTTAGCAGCTAATCCACATTTTATTACTCTCTTCACTAACTCTGATGAAACATATTTTATTTTAGTGAAAATTCATTGTAGATTATGGTAGCTTGAAAGGTATGTGATGAAATCCAAAACCAAACAGTGCTGGAGATTTTCTACTTCATTTTAAATGAAAGCACTGCCAAGCTCTTAAATATTCCTATAAAAATAGCCAAGAAAGTTCAGGACAGTAGAGTACCTGAGCTGGTTTTCCACAAACAACCCAAAACCCCAAGCCAAGCAAATTTTGTTCACACAAAAATCCAAGTAATTGGACAAGAGCTCACAAAACCTCTGTTACACTTCTGATTTCTCTGCCTGCTTTCTCAGAGCATCTTTTTGGGATACAAAGGACAGCCAAATGTACTTCCTCTATCCTACATGGAAATGAATTGGACAAAACCTACACACAGCATTTTGAAAAAGCATTAAATGGGTATTCAGTGTACTTGCATACTTGGTCACATTCATTCAGATTAAGAAATATGAAAAGTCAGTAAACCTACTGTGCTCCTCTGGAGATCACATCTTTTGTGCAGACTGCAATACACTCCAGAAGATTCTTGTAGCTTTTGCTTAAGACAAGCCCCACTATGACAATTCATCTGAAGATCAGTGCAGTCTGATTTATTTGCTCTAGAACATAATCAGCCAAGTCTGACTCAGTGATACAGATTAGAGCTGTCTACATGTGTTTGAAACACTGCTTGAAAAGGTGAAGAGATTACTTAGTGAGTGTCTCTATAAGATATCATCGGTAGAGGATGTACTAGTGCAGATACTCTGCTGATACTCATCAATGATATGAGGAGAGAGAAGTCATTCAGCATGGAGTAGGTTTTTTTATACAAAACAGTCTAATTCTGGAATCCATCATTATCCAGGTTAGAACAGATCAGTGAACTGGTAAACATGGCTGGGAAATCCAGATGTGCCTTTCTTTGCCTTTGCAAAACCTGCCTGCTCTGCATCCTCAGATATACAGTTAAACCCCTTCTTGACTAAAGACAAGGTTTGAAAGTTGGATTGATACATCCCTTGCTATAATAAAAAATATGCTATAATGAATTAATATAGTGGTCAGGTAAACACATATTTCAAAACAGTCTGTGGCACAAATGAGTGAGTTCATCATTATCTAGATATTCCATCAAATGAAGATTTTTATATTTAATCTGAATCCCATGGTATGTGTTTTTCATTATTACAGTCACAAACTACTTGGTATTTAATTTCTTCACTATGTAACTGAAGCACTGCCAGTGTCAGTGATGTACTGAGGATCTGTGGCCACCCAACCAAAGCAACACATTCTACTGGTGAGACAATTTAAACATCTGACAGTAGGTACCTGGGTATCTAAACTCTCTGGTCTGGTGTTCTTTGTAAGCTTGATATGCCCTAGAGTTTCAGATCACATACTTTTGAGAGTTCTCTTGGTAGAAAAAAAAAGATGAGTTGGTTTCTCTAAAGCGTGCAAGGATAGAGACTTCCAGGTCTGCTCCATATGTTGAGCTTCTTACTGGGATGGGAAGGAAGAAAGGCCAGACTCAATGCTCCCAGGGGAACTCATGTCCACTGACACATTGCAGTCATCCCTCTCTATCTCCTTCCTTTCAATTCCCTTTGTAAGTATTGTCATTTCCTGGTAACTTACTGTTCTATTTGTGCTTTTTTACTATTTTGTTTGCATTTAAACTTCCTCTGCTTTATAACTCCCTGGATATATTTACATTCACATAAAGCATAGCCCCCTGGGTGCAGAGCAGCACACTGGGAAGCTCTGGAGGGCTTCCTGCCCTGGGGGGAACAGCTCATTGCCGTTCTATTTTAAACTCAATGTTTGTTAGTTACCTCCAAGATAAAATCAGACCCTGACTTACAAGGATCAAGGAGAAAAATCCAGTTCTCCTTCATTAAAAGTGTTTGTCCTATTCTGCCTGAAGCCAATCTACAGCAGACATAAATTTCAGAGCTAATGAATGATATCACAAGGACTGGAGCTTTAGCAGGGAGCATTACTATAGTTCTCTCATGAAAGTCACTACTGTCCTTGCTGAATCCTGGATAAACAGAGGTTTTAAATGCTGGAACAGTGTCAAGGGCTTTATAAAGATGCCACCATTTATTTACTCCTGCAGGAGAGTTTAAAAAAGTCTAACAGAGTGTATGTCTTTAAGTCATTCTGCAGAGAAGGGATCAGAAGATGTGTGACTGTTTGGGGTAATTAAGAGGGAAATGAGGAAACTATTAATAAGATATGAAACAATGTTATTAATACACCATGTTATTTTCTGGTGCTAAACAGGCACTATCTTCAGTTTCACATCTTGCAGTGCACAGATCCACTTGTGGTCTGAGCTCACTGGAGATCCCATTGAGCGGATCACACGGCTCCATGCACAGCACAGAGAGAGGAACCCGTGCATCTGTCTGCCAGAACGCATCCTGATTTTTAAACATCATTTGTCTCATTTAATTCCAAGTTGGGAGCACAAAAAGTAACTGAAAACTGTTAATCATAGTGTAAAGAAAGGGCAGATTACTGTCAGGAGAGAACAGGAAACCCTAGTGATGCCAGTGGGATTTTCTATCCCTGGTCTGTCTTTGCACAGTTCATAACTGACTACATAAGACGTCTAAAACACAGAGCTCTGGCAAATAAAAGACTTTCCATTTATAATTTTACCATCCTCCCTTCTCCTAGTAGTTAATTATCCTATAAAAGGAAGATTTATTGAGACATGTTCCAATAAATGCTGTGCATTAGCTATAGCTATATATATCTTTAACATTTCAATCCTTGAAGTTCTGTACTTCACACAAATCTTTATTACAGGGCCCCAACTCCACAGTTCTTATACTAGTTGTTTCCTCACTACAATCCATGAATCATTTGCTGAGGTTAAAACTTACAGGTAAACCCACAAACTCCCAATCTTTCTGGGAGTTTCAGCTGGACAACACAGTTTGCTGTGCAAAACAGTCCTCTTGGCAGGACCCTGCCTAAAGGATGCTCTCCTGCAAAGGATGAACCAAAGTCCTTGCTTTGAGATAACCACTCAGTTTTAAAGAACCTCTAAAACAGAGCTAGGATGTATACATCTATTTTGTACTGCCAGTGACTAGTAAATATTTTGCCAAACATGTTTGTTTGATTATTATTAAAGGGGGAAACCTGTCTAGAGCCAGCTCTGGACTCTGCATTCTAAGAGTCTGGATATGGCTTGCCTGCAGCCCCCAAATCAGGCACCAAACATGCAGTAAGTAGTGCAGGACACCTGTGATGTCATAGAATCATAGAAAATGCTGAGTTGGAAGGGACCCATCAGGATCATCCAGTCCAGTTCCTGACCCCACACAGCACATTGATTACTGTGCAGCCCCCTGTGAGGCACTTGGCTCCTTATACTGTCCAGGCTCCAAATGCCGCAGAAATGCAGCATCCCAGATCCCATGCAGGGCTCTGGGCTCTGTTGTCATGGGGGACAGACATTGGTCTTTTATGGGCCCCAGTTTTAAATGCCTTCTTGGGGACAGAGCAGAGTTCACCCCACAGAGTCTCGCCCTTCCCTTGTGAAGCTCGGTGGGATCTCAGGCTTGTATTTGGAGTCTTGGTTCAGACAGCAACAAGACATTTTCCTGCCTGAGGCATGAGCCATTACTGAGCCTTTCTTGAGGGTCAAGTTTGAAGCTCAGGAACCAGCAGAGCATCTGTACATCATCCCTGGGCTGGTGACAGAAAGGTGACACTAAGTGCTGAGAGCCAGCTGAAAGGTACAGCTCTAGCTCAGCTTTTTATTTACCCTGGCCCAGCAAAAACACTGGGAAGCACTGCACAGCACAGCAACCTACTTCTTAGCTTAGCTTTTGTCACAGGAGGGTAAGTTCACAGAATTTAAGGTGAAAAAAAATAGCTACCTGCTAGATTTTTTGCAGGATTATAAAATTCTAATTAAGAGTTTCAACAAAGTTATTAAAAGTATGGGTTAAGCTGAAGTCCTTGTCACCAAAAATGACAGAGTATTAAAACATTACACAATGAAGCATAAACAACAATGTGCTTCATTTGCCCATTTACTTTATAGTCAGCTGAAAGAGTATTTAGGTCATTACATTTAAAATGCCAGTGCATTAACTCATCTCTCAAACAACACAAGACCACACATTGGCAGATCTGCCAGGTTTCCTAATACCTCCCTGGAAAGAGGTATTCAGAAGGTTTTGATTACTATGACAAAATATTTCATAGAAAAGCTGTTCATTGATGTTTTGGTGGCTTCAAAATAAACATCTTACATGAAGCCACAGTTGAACTCTCAGTGATGTAGAGAACTGGTGTAAATTGACACGAGTTGAGGAAGAGGTGAACTGATGCTGAGAGTGTAGCTGTTTATGTTGGTGACTGATGGCAAGGACAGTGATGAGGGGCTAAGAGTTTTACCTGATGTCAGAAATGAGACTTTAGGATGTCAAACTTTTTTAAAAATCCCACGGAAATTCAGCCAAGACCTTGAATAACAGAGCAAAGATTACAGCACAGCATGAGAAAGAAAAGATAACAAACGCCACGCATGAAAGTGAGGTGCCTGAACTGAGGCTCTCCAGCATAAGCTGGAAATACAGAGCAGGGCTGGCAGCTCCACCCAGGAACCCAACAGGGCCAGTGTACACTTAGCATTGTTAACATTGAGAACACTCTGAATCTGACACTGCAAGGAGGAAAAAAAAGTAAAAATAATAAAATCCTTGAAAACACATTCTATAAAACAGAGACAAGTCCAGGATTTACATGTATGTCAGGAGTGGAGCGGAAAATAATTCAGGAGAGATTTCTCTGTCTGCATTACACTTGTCTAATTTTGAGCATTGTTCCAGCAAACATGCCAGCAAGGACTCTTACTCCTAGTCAAAAAATGTTTTAAATTAGGGGAATTTTTTGCTCAGATCAGGTCTGTTTACCTAACCTACTTTCTCTGGTATTCCAAGCTTCTGCAAAAATGACCTGTATCTCACATTACTGCAGTTTACTACATACACAAGTGAAAACCTCTGCTACTGGTAAAGGAATAAGAAAATTAAAAGTATTGGTACCAACTTCCACGAATATTTGCACATATAGTATGTAAAGTAAAATTTCAGTTTTAAGAAAAGAGATGTAACATACTTAAATGCAGGTAAAGTTGAGAAAACCAAGTCCACAGGCACCAGCTGTGTCACACAGTCCCATTCAGCAGAGCCCTTAAGACAGTTTGCCAGCTACTAAAACCCCTTTAAAATTATGTTCCCAGCCATCAGCAGCAGTTAAAGGGAATATCCACCTTTTAGCAGTTGCATTCACTGAGTGCCTTTTTTCTCACATTTTTCCTTTAATTCCTTCAATCGGTGTTTTCTGTGTATGCCTTATTAGGTACTGCCATTGACTAGTAAGTATTTTGCCAAACAGATGTTTGTTTGTTTAAAATTACTGGGGAACTAGATTGATTTCTGTGCCTGTGGCTGCACACTATAAATAACTTCTCTGCTTTTGAATACCTGTGAATGAAAAATAGATGTTCAGTAATGAGTCAAAGGGGCTACAAATGTCTGCAGTGACTCACCTGACCATCAGCATGTTCCAATCTCATAGGGAGGAAAACAACCACTTTGAGCCAACTGGACCTTAATGCAGAATATTTGAAGGCTTTAGCTGGCCTGTCATCATGTGTACATTCCAAGCTTTTCTTTTCCCATATGTCTGGCAGTCTGCAGATAGACCATATGGAATCACAGCAAACTGTGTATCAAAAGTGCATGACTATCTAGAGTGAATACTCTGAAGGGTCAGACAGGCCCTGCCTGCTATTTGAGACAATAGTTGTAACTGTAAGGTGCTACTTGATTGTATTCTATAAACTAGAAAATAATTCACAGAGCCATTCTTTACTCTCAAGTAGAACATAAAGAGTCCTTAATACAAGTTAAGATTTATTTACAAATAAACAAATAAATAAAATGTTCCATTATTTCTATTTTTAGAAGTAAATTTATTTTATTATAGACTGCTGAAATACTGCCTTTCTGTTCTTGCTTCTAAAAACACATAGCTATTTTCCTATTAAGCTTTGAAGATATTCAACATATTCCACAAACTACATCTTTAAAAATATCAGTTTGTTTCATGTTTTGGAGCCTGAGGAGTGGATTACATAGGAGAAATGAACACAGTAGATGTAAAATTCTGGGAAGGATTCAAGTCACATTTCAAAACTAAAATCCCCAAACTGTATTTTAAAGCCCCAATCTCAGGGAGGAGTTACCATGCAATTTTATTTCTGTTCTAAACAAGGCAAGGATCAGAACACAATCCAAAGAAAATATAAGTTGCAAGATTCTTTCCTCAAAATTCAACCTGAATCGAAACTATATCCTAGTCTGAGATATTATAATTAGAGAGAACTACACAGTACTGGAATAGCAAGAACGTGCAGCAACTGGGTCAGTGTTATATTACTGCCAGAGGACCAGGGCCATCCCTGTTTATTTATGGGAAGGTGGCTGGCCATGCATGAGGATAACAGACTGATTTAATGGACAACTCCATGTTTCTTTCCATGGCAAAATTCTTTTCAGCGCTAAAGGGAACATTACCAGAAACACAAAATGTAACTAAACAACTGTTTTGTGCAGCATTTGCAGGGAGAGCCTGATGAACACCCTCATGTCTTACACAAGTGTGATTACATTACATTGCCTGCTTATGTTGAGGGGTTATTAATCACTTTTAAAGCCAATTTGTGAACTTGGCTTTGAAATCTGTTCCTACATCTTTGCTGTTCTCCTTGGCTTTATTTAAATTGATAAAAAATACCACAAAAACCATTACCAAAACAGATGTTGTATTCTTTTTCAAACTAGCATGAAAACCCAAACTGTCTTGCTTCATAGAGGAGACTTTACATGCCATTTTTTTTCCAGCCATTTAATCACAATGTAAAATTTCTTCCCCTTAAGCTTCTGTTTCCATAGTTAAAACAAAACCAGACACCAAAAGAAGCAACTTCTAATTTTGAAAATCCCCATTCTTGTGCCAAACATTTGGTTTAGCTCAATCACACAGAACAGCTCCAGGGTTTTCACTGCAAGGAATATGACATTAAGTGACAACGCACTGAAAAATAATGCGTTAAGTCTGATCATTCAAAGTTAAGTTTTCCCAAAACTACAATTCTTTCTTACAACTTCCTGAGCTGCAGATTAAAAGTATTTCTGGATTTGTTCAAAATGTTTCATACACCTCCATAAGCAAACATTTTCTCCAACTACAGTGAAACAAGCAGGAGAACTAAATCTCATTGTATTTATTTTATTCCATAACCTCTGGGTCAGATTCAATAAAAGCTCTATCTGATTTTAGTCTGTGTGACAGAACATTAAAAAGACATGCTATTTATTTAACTTAGCACTCACTATTTTTTTGAGCAACAAATGATAACTTCCTGCTGACTCTTGTTTACTATGACTTATGCATGGGAATTGTGCTTTAAATAGCTTAAGTCCATAGGATGTCAAAATCTGGAACTTGGACTGGAATGCACACAGATCTTATTAATTAACGAGGCCTGGGAAAAGAAATGAGATAGAGAAAATATATTTGGGCTCTGGATTCATCATGAGAACGAAGTCTGAGTTCAGATTCAAAGCCAAATCAGAGCTAACGTTCAAGTATGCCTGGAATGAGGTCCCTAGGAGTGGTTATTGTAAGGCTCCTGCTCCAACTGACAGAAATGTCCTGATATTTCCTTCATTTCTAGGCAACTCAGAGCGACTTTCTTGATTCCTTTGTCTCTTCAATCACCTTTATTTACACATGGGGATGGATACCCCAGTCTTTCAAATCTGAACCATTCATCTAAGATATCAGGCTCTCTTTGGGAGGAATGTTCTATCACAAAATTATTTGTGGACCAGATACCATCCCAACATTTGCTATAAATAATAATGTCAATTTCTTATATTGGATTGGATTCCTGGCTCCATTTTTCCTTTCTGAAAAACTATATTCAATTTGGAAGCCTCTCCATGTGCAGAGTTCCCTCACGGATTAACAGGGCTGATGTCACCACTGTGAAATTCTGGGTTAAGCTGCAGTAACTCCCCTGATCTCAATAAAGCCATAACAGCAGAAAACTCCAGTAACACAGAAATGAGTCACACCAGGGCAGCTCTACATGTGGAAAGGCTCTGCTTGTGTCCAAAGAGTAACCAATAGATGCTTTTCATTTTTCACCAAATCCTGGCTGCATTACTCTCCAAAACATGGACTCGGTATGCCAACATACACTTAGAAAACACAGAAAGAAAAAAGCAAAGAACTGATTTGGTGTTAGTGATTGATATGTATTCGCACCTGAAGGTATTTGAGATACCAAGGGTTATCATGCTATAAGGCAGCAAAATTGATTAAATGTTCCTGATTAGATGAAGCCACAGCTTATTAATCCTTAATCAAATAGTGTCACATATAGTTTTCTTCTCAGTTTGGTACCTTGGCTATAGCACCATGAACAGGTTCCAAGTGTTTTACCAAGAACGTGCCTGTGATTTCTAAGAACACAACTGGAGTTCAGCGTTTCACCCAGTGTTTGCAGAGCCAGGCGACGCCCTCTGTACATCACTTTGCATATATATGTTAGACTTTCCTCTTTCCATAACTCCCTTCTCTCCCTGTAACAATTCATACAGAGGCACTGCTAAAAAAAAAAAAAAAGAGTACAAGGACTTTTCCAGCTTTAGAAGCAAACCCATAAAATTTAATGTGCCCAGCATCGTTCTATTTAAAGCACTGGTAAATGGGCCAACAAACTACTGTCCGTGAGCATTACATCACACGTGGCCACATTTCTCTGCGGCTGTAGAAAGCTGTAATATGTTCACTAACCAATTGTATGGTGTGTTCAGGCCAGATGGCTCCCAGAATTGTGCAGCACAAAGCTGCAGTTGTGGGGGTACGGAACAATCACTTTCCGACGTGTACATCACCCTGTGTTTGTGAAACGTCTCCCAAGGAGACATGTTAAAATAAACAATCAATATTTTATTGCTCACTCTCCTGTGTGCCTGTTACAACTTGGTTTATGTTTTATTTGTTATAAAACCATTTGTGCTAATAACCCAAAACTTTGCCATATTTTTTATTTTCCTCTCTGCCCTAATTTCACTGCTGCTGGGGCAATAGAGAAGGTGATTGGCTCTGGGTATTTTGTTTCAGAAGTTCCAGCTGCTGACTAATTACCTTTTTGGAAAAGCAAACATGTCTGTTTCCCATATCTACACTACATTTTCTTATTTCCAAATATGAAGTTACAGGAATTCAAGGCAGTTAATATGTCAGGTTTTATTTGCATAGCCCTTCAGTTATCATGTGGAACAGAATCTCTGCTCAACCTTTTGGATTATAAAGGGATTTTGTTGAAAGACAAATGCTAAGGAATGGGTTAAAGTATGTAAATAAATTTAAACAAACTCATAAATAAAAAGCAGAACACTTGGGTTATCTCTGTGCATTATGGTAAATGAAGCCATAATCTCCTAATACCCCTGACGATGAGTTCTCTCCATTAGCTAATAGCTGGTTTAAAACACAGTCTTGTAATAATTCTACCAACTAAATAAACATTTTCAAATGAACACACACACATGTACATAATCGTTCCAATTTACAAGGCAGAAAATGTACAGCATTATGTTTCACTGCCTATTTTCAGTCAGTAAATTTTGAATAGTGCAACCCTGCATGCAACTGTAAGACCCAGAATAAACACACCCCCTTGAAGTTAAAGCCCCTTTGAGGTACCCACCCAAGTGCCTTTCTGGGAGAGCAGACCTACCTTTAACAGCTGAAGAAATGATAAGCCACGTAGGTCATTAGGCCGGGCTGGTTCTTTTGGGTTCCTGAAGCCATTCATTGTGGGTACAAAAAGCCTGGCTGTGCTCAGTCAGAAAACCAAGAGTGTGCTCTTCTCTTCAGCCCAAGTGCTGCTGCCTTGCTGCTTCTTGTCAATATTTAACTAGTTTGTCAAGTTGGATTATATCTCTTGGCCTAAATGCTAGTCCTTTAATTCCAACCAAGTGGGTGTGCTTCCAACACAGCCACTCAGTCATACATTGATAGCTTATCAAAGTCATTGGTTTGGCCTGAAAGGTTTCTTCCTGAATGCATTTCACATAGAGATGATGTTCCACAGCAACACATACAGAAAACGAGGGCTTTGTTGGATTTTCAGCCTTTGTTGATGACTATTGGCCACAGAATGGAATCATCATTCACAGCAATAGGAGGAATTCCAATATATACATGCTTTTCAATGAACTAGTATAAAATAACATGTTATTTCAGACATTTTTTGACAGAGGCTAAAGGAAGTGCTTCCTCAGGGCCAACCCCACCCTCAGACTTGGCTGCAACCACCCTCTCCCTGCAGCTGCCTCACCATGGCCAGAGCGGATCCTGCTGACTGCAAACAAGCCAGCTCTGTTTGACTTGCTGAAGATGCAGCTCCACACTACTATGAACAGGCTCATATGAATTCTTGTTTTGTTCCACTTCTGTACATTTATTTGCACATTAAGCATGTCTCTTAGGCCCAGGCAATCTGCCAACACTGTCCTCAATGGAACACAATTTTGCTTTCCAAATTTAAAGGTACTAATAATATCAGGCAGCAAAAACAACGATGCAAAGCCCGTTTGGTGCTTCAATCCACAGAAGTTAACATTGAAAGTCAATTATTACCAGCACACTGCAATATTTTGTCTCAGATGTTAGATTTATTTTTTAAAGAATATCTCAGTGTCTTAGTTTGATGTTTCTTTCTTTGGGATTTGTTGTTTTGGGAGAGGGGGCAGCTGGGAGGGTGTTTAGAGCCAGTAATGCTAATTTTAACTTTGCTTGTTCCAAAAAGGGACAGGATGCCAAAAGGTATAGGTTTCAGAATAATAGATACGAATATTCCTCACAGTTCTCTTCTTACATCTCCACCCTCCAGGTTTTGCAAAAAAACCAAAACAAACCAAACCAAACCAAACCAAAAAAAAAAAAAAAGGGGGTGTGTGGGGGTGTGTGTGGAGGTGATATTTGGAGCCAGAAAGGTTAGTTCAAGCAAATCATGGAAGAAATGAGATTCACAGGACTTGCACAAAGTAGGGAAGGTACAAGAAGGTGCAGTCTACCTAGTTGTATGCCCCAGCTGATCTCCTGGAATTTTATGGCTGCTGGGCAATTTTCCTTGGGTCTTTGGTAATAATACACAACTGTAAAGTTATTTAAAGTAATCTACTTATTAATAACTAAGTCAGGTCTGAAAATGTCTGTCTACACATGGGTGTACACACTGAGCTCTCATAACAAGTTACCAGATCAAGCTCATTATGTCACTGTGCCTGACCCAAAGGCAGCTGAAGCAATGGGAAGTTTTCCTGCTCATTCTCTGACCTTTGGACTGGGCCAGGCTTTACCAGCACACATGCACTGGAGGCACTCAGGGATGCTTAGTTTCATTCCCATACCTCTGGCTCCCAGAGAACAAACTCTCTGTTTCCAGGCTGGTGTGCTGGGTCTTGTCTTGCCCAGCATGCCATTATTTCAGATCACCAAAAACTGGTAGAAGCTCCCATCTGCCCTTCAGCTAGATGGGCACTGATCTTCAGGGAGCAGTTATCAGCCCTCAAATCATATGTGCAATACACGTGGTTATTCCAGATATAAAGGGATTCTTAACCTATATACAATCTCTCAAGTGACTTAAATCCCCACCCCCTTCCCCAGTGCTCTCTGAAACCCTCAGCCTGCACTGAAATAGATGCTGAGCCTCAAACAGTCAAAAGTGATTTTGTCGTCTGAAATCCAAACCACGCACAATTGCTCTCTGAAACTAGTGGAACAAATGCTGCTCTCTCCCAGCAAGATATTTTTGTCTTTGATAAATATTAACTGACGTGCAATAGTCATAGACAAAGCAGCTGACCCATATTTCCTAACTAGTGGAGCTCTGTAGTGGAAGCTTTCTCTGACACCATCATTAGAAGCACTTGGTTGCTGGGGGCTGTGAGCTGGATCTAGATGCAAAACTCCTTCTCAGATCACCGATTTCAAGATCACCTGTGGCCTCAACAGGAGGAAATTCATTGGAACTCCCTTGACAGAAGATTTTAACATGGCTCTTTACATCCTTTTAATTGGTTAAAAAGTAGAGACATTCCACTGTTAACTGCCATTCCTTGTTAACTGCCATTTTTCACTGGGGAAACTCTGCAGACTCACCACCATCAGCACACACAGTCATGGGGAAGGAGCAGATACTGGGTAGGGGGAGTTTTGCCACAAGGATATTGTGTGACAGAGCTCACCCGGCTACTGGGGCTACAAGATAACATACGTCAATTGGTCATGAGGTCATCTTCAGTGTGATTGAATTGCTCTTTTCAAAAAACTATCATTTAATGTAACTTTAGTGAAAATTATTTAATACCTGAAATCTGCAGGTCTGAACAAGATTGCTAGACATCAGAAAACCTTTCAAAACTACTGCATTCTTGAGCCTAGAAAGGGGGTTTTATTATGAAGCTGAAACACTGGATGTTTTCAGAGTTCTTAAAGTTTGTGTGTTTTCTGCTTTTTTGAAAATAATTAGATTCAAAGTTTGTAAACAAAAAGAGGACTGCAGAAAACCTGAAAATAATCACAATCTGCCTAGTATTTTAAGTAACATAAAATACCATGATCCTCAGCAGAAAACACTACAAAACTGGTACAGGAAAGTCTTTGTTTACTTAATGCAATTCTCACTCCTTACTCATTATTTATTTATTTAAGTATTTCACAAACTTCCCAAGCCAAGCTGTTCGGGTTGCCAACATGAATAGCTTTCCACATCTGCTGCCAACTGATGTCTCCCCTGACAGTATTCAGAGCTGAAGACCAAAAATTTCACGTGGAGCAGAATTAGCTCTTTAACAAATGGGTCTGTGGAGCGGTTCAGTGCTGTAAAAAGCAGCTGTTTCAGTGGTCATGTGGCTTCTGGCGATTGTCTCCAGAACCTGCCTTTGCCACAGCATCCCTGTCAAGGAGTTACCCAGTGCTTCCACCACAAATCTCCATTTCTGCATTATTAAAAAATACTTTAAGTGAAACGTGAACCTTGAAGGCTATACTTGGGTTGCTCAATACTCTTGTGTTGTTTGAGGAACAAGAGTAAATTCTAACCTTTAGATCTTACTGATCTAATTTTCCACTCTTTTGTTGGAACCCATTTAAGCATGTTCATGATACACACACAGAGGGGATCATTTGCTGGTACACACTGCAACAAATGGAACTCACAGAGTCACTTCTGCATCTCAGACATGTCAGTTGAGGTCTTACTGTCTCACGGGGACTGCTGATCTAATTCTGACAAACTCCCATTGCCCCCAGTGGAAATTTGTCCAAAATTAAATAATAAAAAAAGCCCTATTTGGCCTATGCTCTGTGTTTGGGTGAAAAATGAACTGTCTTGGTAGCTGCCACATTTGTGTGCCAGAAATTGTTGGGGGGGATTTTAAAAGGTGCTTACTTTTGGCCTCTGTTCCCAGTGAAATCAGTCAGTGATTAAACTTCCATTGACCTTAATGGGAACAGACTTAAAGTTACATTAAGTATTTTTAAAATCCAAGTATGCAGGTTTTACATATTGGACAACACCTTTCCAAGCACTATTATAAACTTCTTTCTCCCATCAAATTTATTGGGATTGCTTCTTTTGCAGTAGATGTTAGAAGAGACTGAATAGGTGCAATTGGTTTTCAGTGTCATTTAAATAAGTTGCATCCAGTGCCACAGGCTGAATAACAAGATACAATTTTTTAAGCTTGCAATGTTTTCCTTTGTCTTAGAATGTGTTCATTAAACTTTGAACAGTGTACAGTACACAGCACCTGACATAACTGCCATGCCAACACTGCCATGTCTGCCCCATCACAGAACAAACCAAACATTACTTTTTCATGAGAAACAATAAAATATGTTCATCAATTATTAAAGGATTTTTTCAGTATGTATGGCTGAAAAAAAATAAATGAAAATAAAATATCACTTCCTACATGTCACTTACACTAAATATTTTTATTTTCTTATAGTAGGCCCAGTCATCCCAACATCTTGTTTAGAACGTTGTTTGACAACTATAATTCCCTTTTTTAGGCATGAAGGAATTCAAAACCCTCACTGCTCTCCTACACACAGCTATGTCCTTGGGCTAAAAAATAAATACTTGTTTTTCCCAGAATGCAGTAAGCAGTTCAGCATATCCAGAAATAAAATAAGGCTTTCTCCATATCCTCTGTTTTGATCTTTTCAGAGAGAATAAATTAGGGAAAAAAGTCTCGGAAACATAAAATATTTTTGAATGTGGCAATGTTAATTAAACTGATGGCACACAATGTGCAGAGGGTAATTAGTCCTGCAGTCCAGCATTCCCTCTCATGAGTGGGAACACTCTGCCCATGCAGCTCACAGCGACCTGAAGGTCACCCTTCTGTACAAGGACATGTGCTACAAGGTCACTAAGCTTTTTTTAAACTAGCAGAGAAAACAAAGAAACTGTTCTCCTCCTCTGCCAACTTCTCTTTCAGAGCATCACCATGTCCCTGCCAAACTTGTGCTGCCTTCTGCCCCACAACTGTAAGCTGAGCAGTGGACACTTCTTTTATTCTTTGCACTTCATTGCCTTCCAGCAAGAAGGCATCTTAATTTTCTCAAGGCAGAAAAGACCCTCCTTTGACCTCTCTGTTATTTCTTCTGCATTCATGGATGCCAATGGAGAATGATGACGAAATTTGTTGTTTCCTTCTCTTCTATTCCCACTCATATCCCCCCCTTTCCCAAGAGCAGTCACAGCAGCGCTTGTAAAATCTTATCTCCTCAGTGCCTCACCCTATACATGCTACACTTCCCTTATCTCACCAGGAGACAGCACCTCAGCTAGGGCAGTATTAGCTCATTCTGAGGTTCTGTGATGGGTCTGAGGTGAGTGTGTCACCCAAGAGTTGCAAACACCCTTTCCTGCAGTATCCATATTGCAAAAGGCTGGAAAATTGAACACCCAAATACTGGCAAGCCAAACTTGGCTTAATGGGAGACTGAATGAGCTCCCAGCCCAGGGAAGGGTGGCTGTGGGCCAGAAATGCAAATAACTGTGCGATTAACATGCTATACCCATAAAATTTAAATCAAACATTGGTCAGCTGAAGGTCATTAAAGGAAGAAAGAAAGTCCCTTAGTTCTCCTTTAGGCTGCTCTGAAAGGCTGGTACTCACCATTGGGAGGTACGGTGGACTGAGAGGAAACCACACAGATTTTAAAATATTTTGTTTCCATAAAAATGTTGAATATTATGGTGAGCCTAATCAGTTCAAGCAAAGCAGTAATACCCTATGAATTACCAGGAGCAACAAAAAAAATCCTTGTTCATTGGAGTGACTATTGTCAATAAGTCTCACCCAGCACCCAGAGAGAGCAGTTGCAGCACAATTATAAAAAGGCCAAACTTTCTGTAGTGCTCTGGTTCTTTGCCAGCTTTTGTAAGCAGAGTTCAAGAAATGTGAAACTACTTACTGTCACAGGGCTGTCTGCTGACTGTGAATAGTCATCATTTACAAGAGCTAGAGGGGATGTTGAGGTAGTTTCTGCAGGACTTTCACTCAGAGCTCCTCGAAGCAGCAGAGGAGCCTCTGCATCCCTAAGTGCAGGTCCCATCAGCTGTGCAACACATCAGGTCACTGTGGTATGAAATAACTTCTGAATAGAGAGGTTCTGCCTAATTTGACCACTGTCTCCTGGATGAACCAAACCATGCTTACTGGCAGTACAAATACTAGTCTTTTTTTTTCATTTCCATTGCCAGACTGAGTAGCAACTTACTGGATTTAAATAAACAGAGAAAAAGATACCTAATTCTTGACAAAATTTTCTATGACCAAAGTATGCCTTCTATACGTATATTAAGACCAAAGATTATAAACATTTAACTCTTAAACTCATTTAAAAGTACAAGCTAGCAAAACAAGTTCAGAGAAGCTGAACCTTTTGGCCATTGCTGCACATCACCATGATAGCCATGGAAAATGAAATGCTGATGTGCACTTGAATAGCCAGAGGACAAATAAGATTCTTTGGAAGGTGTTAGAGATTTTGACTCTTTCAAACTTTATCAAGGAACTAATTTTGCTTAGTAGCTACCAAACAATGGAAAAGATCAGTAAAGGTCTCACACTGGCCAAATGAGAAGCATCTATTACACCTGGCCCCAGGGTATGATGGCAGAATGTCTGAGAAAGTCTGAAGAGCAAAAAGGCTCTATGCTGAAATTACCAACTTCAGTAGATTCACATAAACACTGATATGAGTATGTTTACAGCTGTTTATGAACATGTTGCTATTGCATTATCTTCCTTGGCTTCCTTGTAAAGTTAAAAGGAAAACAAAATAATTCTGGTCTTTGTCTGGGAAGTTTTTCTGACATTGACTTTATTTATTTGTTTATTGCCAAGCAGAAGCCTAAAGGATGTGTAAAGTATCAGCTGTGACACACAGCACTTTCTTACTTGATCAAATCTAGTTCTCCACAGACAGCAGGTAATAGCACAAAAGGGGAAGTGCAGATGAATTCACACTAGAATTAGAAAAAGAAAGGATTTAAAGCTGAAGAATTTGAGGGAAAACATCCGTTATGATACACTTCACATTCACCATTAGGCTGCCCTTGGGAGAGAGAGCATCAAGAAGCTGTAAAACAGGGTTTTAAATGCGCTTTCTGGGACTTGAGGAACCACTAGACCTCCATTAGACAGACTTTTGACAGGTCTCTCAGTTAGCATATCCTATATATAAAAATAAATACAGCTCTAGCTGGCAGACTATTGTTTCTACAGCAGTGTAGATCAAGGCCAGTCAGAACTCTTCGAAGACTTTGAAACCAAACTATTTTCTAAACCCACAGAAGCCCACAGTACAGATACAGCATTTTTTCTGGCTTGGAGTTGGTTGGTGACAGCTGCCTGCCTTCTCAGGGCCCGTGCTCCCAGGGCTGGGCAGGACCCATGGGCTGCTCCCTCCTTGCTCTCCTGGGAAAACACGTGAGTATCTGGGACTCTCAGGACTCAGCACCCACGAAACTCTCCATGCACAAACCAAAGGGTCTGAGCAACAAGGCAAACATGCAGATCCCAAACACAGGTTTTCATTCTCCTGTTTTGTAAATTGGCTATATAATACTTGGCATGGTAATGCTAATTATCCCTTTTCCTCATTCTGACCATCGAGATACAGAGTGAAAAACTGATCCATTCAGTTCTGCTAAATTTGAACCCTATTTTATCAGGTACTTCAGCTTTTTTCATTCTCTTCCCTTTGGGGGAGATTCTATTCTGATTTTTTGCAAATGTAGAGAACATTTGCAGCAGGACAGCTTCTACCAAGTGAAAAAATGGGTGTTGTAATATTGCCCTGTAAAGTCAAACAAAAGGGCAGATTTGAAAGCGGTCAAAGTCTGAAAGCTGGTGCAGCTTTGAGGATGGAATATATGCTTTACACAAAATGAGTTCCTTGCTCAACTCTCTTGTTGCTTTACCAGATTACAAAGGGTTTTTCCAATGAATAAAAGCAGAAAGGGTGGGTTGAGCTGAGGGAATTGGTATTAAATAAGGCAACATTCTCTTAATCTCTTGTTTCTAGAAGAAAATCCAACACAAGAGAGATAAACCCATGGCAATGAAAATTCATGCATGCTAACAGTATTGGTAAAGTATATATATTTATTTTGGAGTGCCCTTAGCAAGGTTAATATTAACTGACTGACTTTAATAAAAGAAATATTTGCTTTCTTGCTGATCACTCATGTATTGATCTGCATCCTTTGCTTTCCACGTTTCAGCCTCAGAAACTAAGCAGGAGCGCTGCCTTCTCCTCTGCATGTTTTTAAACAGCAGGTTATTTGCCCCACCCAAGCCAAACAACAGAACACAGCACGAAAGGCAAAGCTGATAATGCGTTATCCCCCCAGTGGGCCCTACCAGCAACTAACAGATACCTGAGAGCAGAGAGCACCTCAGGGAAGAAGCAAAGTGGTGGTTCTTGCAGGTCTCCAGTAGGGACTCCACAGAACTGCATGGAGCAAATCCTTGCTCTTCCTAGGGGTGGTTGGACAAGGTGCAAGGAGGTTGGGTGAGGGAATGGGAGCTGAGCAGAGCATTTCAAGGGCAGGGAGAAGCAGGGGTTCAGTTAAACTGGCTGCCTCCTGGACTCTGAGCCATAGAAATCTGAGCTTCAGGAGCATCCCCTGAGTTTAGCAAAAACATTTCAGTACGTTCACAATTTGTCAGGATGGTAACACAGGGTTCAAATAGAGAGATTTGTTTGTAAGTAAATTCTTCTCCCACTACTACTACAGCTGTGTCAAGGCTGATGCCAGCTGGCACTTAAAGCTGTTCTACTGCCAAAATTTACTGTCTCCAAAGCAAATGGGAACGAGCCAGCATCCTGTGGATCTCAACTGTAAGTAGCCATCTAAGACAGAATATAAGATGAGCTTGCAGAAGAGACTGGTGATCTCCATAGGAACAGTCAGCTCAGAGACACAGAGAGACTGAGAGAGAGGGAAGTTATGTCTATTGCATAAACAGTTCATTTTTGTCCCCTGACTAATATTTAGGATCAGATTCTCCACTGGGATAAATTAGAGCATCTTTAGCCCTATGTTAGAAAAAATCTTGACATCATTGTATAAACCATATTCTTTGAGATTATAAATCTGGGGTCTGTTTTCTTAGTGTTATAATTTAAGGGCCTCCAGGCTATTGTTTTCAAGGCTCTATCATCAGACAGGCAGGACACTTAGTCACACTTCATCTTCATCCAAAGGGAGACTGCATGTAGTTGCCCAAGTCTGGGTTTCAGGGAATGAAAGACAAACCTTGAACCCAACACCACAAGGCAAGTAAAAAACCCATGAGAACTAGTGGCTGCAAAGTGTGTCCAGTTCCAGCTCACACCAGTGGAAGAAGTGATATTGGGCCAGCTGAAAACCCAGCCCTCAGTCTAAATACTGACTCAGTGTTTGGTCTCATGGACTAAACAAGAAGTTTCATAAGGCATTTCCCAAACCAGTTGAGTCTGGAAAGCTCAAAAGCCTCCAGTTCAGCCTTTATGTGATCAAAATCTCTGTTTGAGGTTGCTCCCGAATACAGTCAAACGATTTCCCAGCCACTTTAGGATCTGGTGTTATATATCTTTGCTGCACCACCTACAATCTAGTAAGCATTCTCCATAGATGCAAGGAAAAAATATTCCTGCCTGTATAGTCCTTTTTGAAGCTGGACAAAATGTTTAAGAATTGTTTTTTCTTTTAAAAACAAGGGATTTTTCTGATTCAGGAAATGAAAATCACTCTTTTCTGTAATGCTTGATGTGAAAATTTTCTTGCACCCTTCTGAGAGCTTTGTTTTATTTGACCACCTAAGTATGTTCTATAGGAACTTAGGAAAAATGGCAAATCACAAACATTTGAGTGTTTATAAATCTGTTTCCAAAAGTATGGCACTATTTGCAAGATTTGTATCTTTTCAACGTTAAAGTGGTAAAAGGATTTCTCTGTAACCAAAGATAAGGCATCAAATATTACCTTCTGCATTAGATGTGTAAGATCAATTGTACTCTGGGACCATGAGTACTGTAAAGTTCATATCTTTGCTTAAGAATTATTTCTTCAATCCATTTTCAACTCTACAGTCACTAGAAATCTGAATGTTTTTTGTCATATTTTGTCTCTTGAGCCTGATCATCCATTCTCAGTGTAATGAATGTGCCGTAAATTTTGGAAAAAGAACAAATCCTTATCTGGAGCAATTGCCTCTTTTTCACTAATATTGAGCTTGTTGGCTCCGAATTTCTTTAAATTGCTTTTCTGGATTGAACTCTGATCATTTACAGGCTCTGCCAGCGATATATCAATGTACCACCCTCTGCTCTCATCATGTTTTGGTAACTGCTACAATCAAGGTAAAAGGTCTTAGGTAATTACTTGCTTCCTTAAAGGGTTTTTGGAAGATCATAGCAAAAGGACAGGTATGATATTGTTGCCTATAACGCCACTGCCTCATTTAAAGGCCAGCAAAACCTCCTCAGATCCAAGTTCCTTACTGAGAAGTTACATGAGGCCATATCCTAATGAGTAGAGTCCTCAGGGCTCAGAGAAGAAAATCACTTCTTTTTCTCTGTAACCTTTTACTGTTCCTGTTTTCCTTGACTACTTAACTCTGGCCTTAGATGCTCTTGTGCACCAGATTCCAGCCCCCCTTTACTCAAGGGGTACCCCACCAAAGGCACAAAAGCTGCATTACCCCCAGGTTTCAGAGCTGCCAAATACATTGGGAATTTCTTCCAATGGAAAATATAAATGCATTTCTCTAATCTCATTTTCAATTTGCCACATCTGCTTAGGAGAGGATCCTTTCTGTTCACCCAGCAATGACAACAGGCAGTGTCTGTTCCCCATTCCCTGCCTGCCTTCCTGGCACAGCACAAAGGACATCACTGGTGGGGACACTCCTGAGTGCCATCTGTGCTGAGGGAAATTGCCTGCATGAAATGGATGGGGCAAAACGTGCATTGTGAAGGGGGGAAGAAAAATTTATCTGTTTTGCAAGGCTATCAAGGATTTCAATAAAGGGCACTAGATGCATTGCCCTTGATTAGTTCATAAACACCCGTATTACCATTCTGAGGAAATGAAGTTCTACTTAGCAGACTCTGCTCCTTCTCGCAGAGATGGGAGGAATTTATCTCTGATGGCTCTTCACTGAAAGCAAGCCATCATTTATATCCCAAGAAATACTAGGATAATGAAAAGTGCCATACACAGTGCAGTTACTTCCCCCAATTTCTTTTTCGAAGCTTATTAATTATCAGAACTTTCTGAGAGGTTTGTAAATCAGGAGGGAATCTGCTTAAATAATCTATGAATGTGTGATAATGCTCATTATTTTCAGAGTTTGGAAAAACAAGGCTGTGGGCAATCCCATCACCAGAGCAGCACTCTCCTTTGGCTTCACGAATGTGTGGGAACACCCAGTCTGTAAACGTGAGACACCCTTTCTTGTGTCTCCTATTAAATGATAAAAAGCAGAAGCAACCATTTACTGTGGATTCAGCTCAAGGTCTCTTTAATCATATCTGTGCCCTTTTAAGCCACTTGTTTGCATTTCTCTTAGGAGATGTGCTAAGTTCTAAGAAAAACACACAAAGCAACAGATATCTGGAAAAGACCCACAGCACAGCTGAATTCTGCTTAGTAAAAGGGATCAGACAGGCACACTTACAATAAAGAGAGAAAATCTGCAACCTGTGCCCAAAGCCCTGCCTTATCACAGCTCCTCCTGTCTGCAAGCCCAAGCCCAGCCACCCCAGGGGAAGGGACAACTTTACAGGGCTCACTTACCCAAATCCAGCTGGGGACACGAGGTGCCCACACGCAGGTGCACAGAGATGCTGTTCACAGATTCATGAACCAGCGGGAAAGAATACATCCAGTAATTTCACAGGGAATTCAGCTGGAGAAAGCCCACAGGGCTCGTTCACTTAGTGGACAAAAAAGAGCAGGACTGACTTCTGTAACACAAGTATTTACACAGGCAGATCACAAATCCAGAGGTTTTAGCTGCTCAGTCAAGGGGAATGACTCGGTAAGGCCAGAACAAAAAACAACACTTGGGAAGAGCTTAATTTCATTGTCTAAAGGTTTCTCTCTGCTGGGTTTAACCAGCCCTGCCCTCTGCTTGTTTAGGCAGTTTTTCTTAGTAACAAAGGACTTTCACACTCCAGCATACATGAGAGATGCAATTTCCAGATGCACTGACACGACGCAGCCTTGGCACTGGCCTCACTTTGCGCAGACTGAATGTAATGAGGTGCTGGTCACTGGGGTGTGGGCAAACACCAGCTTCCAGTCCACTCATTAATTAGTCTTTAGCCAGCACAGTGGCATCCAAAATCAACATGCTTCACACTGGGGAAGGTGGATATTTGGAGGTTAGAAAATTAGATTTTGTGATATTTAGAAAATCTTGTGGTACAATGTTGGATGCCACAAAGGCCCAGAATGTGGATCCCAGACTGAGGTGCCACAGAAAAGCACAGTTCTCCTTTCTGTATGGTAGCAACAAGTGTACAGAGAGTAACTCACACTATTCTTAGGTTTTTCAGATGTTCGTCTCTCACTGTCCTCTATCCCTATCTCTGCTGGCACCACTTCCTGAGCTTTGCTAACTAGTGCATTGAGCCATACATGTGGATGTATAAATATAGCTTAGATATAAAGACTGTGTGTTTCTGAGTTATAAGAATATCTCTAAAAATAGACAGTAATTGTGTATGATAGAGAGCCCTGTTCTTCATATTTCCTTCCTTGCCTCCATTTTGTGAGTATAGTATAAACAATGATTTTGCCATCATAAATAATTCAAGCCATTCCACAGGATATCAGTAATGTCAATTAGATGCATTTCTTCCCATCAATGAGAACTTCCTGTTTTCAACTACACTTTGGGAACAACACTCAGTCTTGATGCATCAGGAATTGAAAACATGCTTTTTCTCATTGACAGCATTCAGAGTCAACCTTGCACACTGTAAGCCCAGATTCACAGGTTTGTGCTTTCTGAAGTTTTTATCCTCATTTCAAAGTGCTATCCTGCAATTCATGCAGGTCTGGGCAACTTACTTGTTATGAAAGCACCATAAAGCAAGATCATTGGGCACCTAAGTGACATATGTCCTCACATCACTGGCCCTGAAAACTATGTAATCCATATTAAATAATGTCCTGAGCCATTTGCAGTAATATTTGCTCAGTTTTAAAAGGTCATTAGAAGGTGAGCAAAGGTTGAGGGAGAACTTTTTGAAATGGATAAGAATAACACAGCACAGATGTAATACTTCTGGTGGATGATCCACCAGGCCTTTGCAAACATTAATTAAGCCTCACATTTTCCATATGAGATAGGTAAACACTGTCGCTCCCTTGCTCTCAAATCTGTAAAACAAGGCCAATAAAAGACTTGTGACTCATAAGACATGGGAAGAGCCAAGAGCAAAATTCAACCTTAGCGGCCAGCCCACGTTCTAGCAGTGTGAATTCATTCAGCCAGTGATGGGATCCTGTGCTCTGCTCATGCAGGGTCAGGTCCCATTTCCCTTGCCAACTACAGCAGATTCCTGGCTGTATCTGACTTCCAGTTTTGCATAACTATAAATAATCTGCTACATCTCATTCTTCCAGAGTCCAGCCATCTGTAATTTCCAACATGACTTCTTGTCTCCTCCTCCTCCTCTACTGCCCTGCTTTGATGCTTAACCCCTCAGTTCTTTTCTTTCCAGCATGGTATTATGAGAACCCTCTGTAGAAAGGGAAGCTGTGAACCAAATGATGAACACATTCAGTGTAGAGTCCACAGCTGTGAGAAATTGAATGTTAACAAAAGCCAGCAGGAAAGTGTTTAAATTCTCCCTTCTGTCCTCAGACCTGAACAGCAGCAGGGTGTAAGTGTTTCACGGA
This sequence comes from Pithys albifrons albifrons, assembly GCF_047495875.1. NCBI lineage: Eukaryota > Metazoa > Chordata > Aves > Passeriformes > Thamnophilidae > Pithys > Pithys albifrons. The sequence goes on along the minus strand of NC_092465.1, from coordinate 7,439,701 downwards.
TATTGTACCTCTCATCTTCACCATGGGATGAATTTCACTTAAACACCACAGTCATATCTCACAGCTTTGGTCTCCATTCCCACCTATTTTGTTCTGAGATATATCCCACAGAAACTATGTCTGATAATAAATAACAAAGCACACCTGTGCTAACTTTCAAACACAGCTGTGTACCGGTGGATTCTGAGTGCTGCACTGGGCAGGTGGACTCAGAGATGAATGTATAGACACAGGATGAACATATAAACACAAAAGAATCAAGTTCCACATTTTCTAGTGTTGGGCTTTATACAGTACATAAATCAGATAACAAATTTTTTTTCTTTCTCTAATTGGTGGAAGATGTTCAAAATTCTGTCATTGAAAGAACATTTGAAATGAACGCATTATCAAGTTGCTTAGGATAGAAGTTTCAACTAAGAGGTGCAGCTTCATATCAGAACCATTGTAAGGGTAATTGCACAGTCAGTCATTTAATTTGAAGTCACATTTGCCTAAGTTATTGAGAAAAACATATTTTATTATTTTTAACACTTTGAGCCAACAGTCCTTCAGGAAAGAACTCCACTCTCTTCTCTTTCAAACACTAACAAAACAATTGCTGGAAAATTTTTAACTGTAGCATTTGTCCCTGATACAAACAACGCATGTATTTGTCAGCTCTGAAATCAGAGTAATTGTCCTGGTAGTTGAAAGAATCAAACTGATGGTAGAAAATGGTGACGAAATTGATGAAATACACCTGAGTATCAGGGCACAATGAGCTCAAGAAGAACCACTGCCTTATTTTCACAACCAGATGCATTAAAATTATGAGTATGTGTGTCATTTTTTTTGAAATATTGTATTAATATCTACATGCCAGCACCGAGATCCCATTTAATTCAACACAAATTCAGTGTGCACTGCTGAGGGCAAAAGAGGGTCAAGTCACCTCTTGACCTGTGCATGAAAGTCCTGCATCATTAATGAGATGAAAAAGGGAGGATCACATTAGACAGGTGATCCAGCAGAATAAATCTCCTGAGCTGGAACCACACAGTTCTAATGCATCAATATTTCAAATGCATCAGGTTCAGGGGAGAATACACTTGCCAAAAACAACAACAGTTTGGCTTAAAATCAAAACCTTTAACCTGGAATGTATTAAGTGCCAATGTTCTTGGAATGCTTCCTGTTTTTATGAATACAGCTTGCAGTTCAAGTGCTATCATGTAACTAGGATAAGAAGACATTTAAAAAATAAAGGTATAGAATGCATCATACCAGGCAGATTGGGGCTTAAGAGCACAAATAACGCAGAGTCAAACCATTGCTCATAAAGTATCATTTCAATAACCTTAATGAATGACCTGGACAAAGAGATGGCTTGTATGTGGTGGTAAACATACTGCTATTTTTAAAGCTGACAGGCTCCTTTAAGACTGACAGTGTTGGAAATCCTGAGCTTGACCAGGCCAAGCAGCATTCAGTTTATTCAGATATAACATGTTCTGAAACCTGAAGAGGTGTTTTATAGTACAGCACTGGCCAACCCTAACTTGCTTTTTCAATTGAATACTCCCTGAATATTCCATTTTACTCAGGTTCTTCTTGTACTGCTGTGACAGTGTGTGGCAGCTGCCCAGCCCTGGCAGCATCTCATTTCTCCAGAAAGTAAAGCCAGAAATTCATTTCAACACCCTGAGATAAAAGTGTAGAAAGCATAACACCCACAACACTGGAGGCATCCTGTGCTTGGGAACCAAAGTGTGGGTTGGACCAAAATGCTGAACTGAGGAGATGTCACTGGCTCTGCTAATTCAAGTGAGCATGAGATAAATGATTCTTGAATGGGTGTCTCCCTCCTGTTGTGTTCAAGCTTGCCCAGTTTGCACAGAATACTTAATTAGCCAGAAAGATTTTCTTGTTCTGTAATGAAAGATTTAGATTCTTATTCCAGGACCAATGGACAGTCAATTATTTATACAAAGCAGCAGAGAGTCAACAGAAGGGACTGTGAATGACCCGTGCAATATAATGACCTATCACCCAGAGGCTGCAACACTCTCGAGGCAGAGAAGAGAACCAAACCTCATAAAAGCAGAACAAAATCATCTCCCTTTCCCTTGATAATAGAGCTCTTTTGCTGTTTTGCCTTTTTTTTTTCTCTGAAATGAGAAGGAAAATTTGACCCAAATTCACAAGCAGTTTCCAGGCAACTGAACTTTGCCAGAACATGTAAGGAAGCTCTGAGATGCTCCTTGCCATCCTGCTGTAAAACCTTAATGGACTGCACTTGTACCACTTGGCAAAGGAAAGACAGCCAAGTGACTTCTGAAAGGCAGGGAGGAGAGTTTTCTGTCACTGATGAAGCACTAAATACTTATCACCAGGATGTACTTTCATCTCCAAAGAATAATGATCTGGATATTGAAAGTGATGAGAATCCTTCCCCCCACCATCTAGACCCTTTTTCCATTTCTGCTCTATGAAACTACTATTAAGAAGATAACTGTACCCCAGTTCTTTGTTCGCTGAAGAAATCCCCTGCTTGAGCTTCTGCTTCCTTCTTACATGAGAAACTCAGCTCGGGTCACTGCGGAATTGGATAGGAACATAAATAATCTGTACAATTTAATTTGTTTGCCTCACTGTGGTTTTAGTTATTGCTGGACATCCAATCCCTAAACTGTATTCTTTGTCTTGAAGAACCATACATCTAGAGAGATGCCATAATCAGTACTTACCTACTGTGCAACTGTGTGCACAGACTAGATATTTTAATGACTGGCAACCTATCACACTATTGCAATCATAAATCAAATCAAGGGGAGGGCAAGCTACAGAAACGTATAAGCTGATGAAAAACAGGTAAAAGAATTACACTTTCTCTCTCAATGTAGCCAATATACACAGAATATATTGTACAATAAAATAATAATAAATAATTATACACTGTTTTGAATAAAAACACTTCAGAATAAAAGCATTTTCTTCAACTTTTTTTTTTTTTTACTTTGTGGATTGAATGATCATATTCCACACATTTTCATTTTTTGTTCTTCTACTAACACTGGTAAAATGCATCACTGTTGAAATGAATATTGTCCAAAGCTCTGTGTCAGTTTTGTACTTTAATTGCCCCCTGCCATTTAGCATAGAGAGCACAGGAGAGGACATCTTTCCTCAAATAAATATATGGCTATTTATTTCTTCTGCAGTCAGTGTTTTCTCTATGGTCTCTTGGATAAAGATGTGGGAAACAGTTTGTGCCTGGATTTGCAAGGCAAAACAAACCACAATGTGACTGCTGCCGAGTGTTGCATTCTTCTGTATGTCACAGAGACTGAACTTAATTACGGTTCGTTAACCATGAATCCAGTTTCTCATTCATGTACCCAACAGTGTGGTATCAAGTCATCTCTCTTAACTTCAGCATGATACTCTTACATCGATGTGGACTTTTTTTCATATCAGGATACCCTATAGTCCTTGCATTTTTCATGATATTTATAAGGGGAAACTTGGCATGTTATAATTAATGATTTCAGAAGCTAGTTTTGAAGAGAAATAAATTGAAATTATCAAATTTCTTCCCTGAGGACAGAGACAGTCTGATTAAATGCTTCAAAAAGTTTTTATAAGATATCTTTTGCAGAAAATGCCCCTGCTGTGTCTGCCCTCTGGTTATTAGTTTCACCTGTAAACAGTTCACTGCCACTGCTGACTCCACTAAACATCTTTGTACTTCAATCTGCATTTTATGTGAACTCTGGAGCTATTAGCCACTAATATCAACAGCATTGCACAGTCTAGGAACATTTATTGCTCCCCTGCTTAGTTTAATGTTTTTGCCTTAGTACCGTAATATTATTAATAGTCACAAAGTACAATAAAAGAAAATTAAGTGTTTATTTTGTTTAGGCTTTCGCCACTTTACCTACAGCCTTTTTCCATTACATTTGCACATAAATGAGCATACACTACATTTTTTAGTGCATCTAAAAATCAGGGTTTAACTCCCCTAATCATATTGTTCTCTTTTCAGTCATCTTTCAGTCTACTCTATTTGTCATTGTGAGTGCAAGTATATTATGGTAGAATTGTGTATATATATATATATATATATCTTATAGAAATGCATAGCTTGCATTTAATAGCTATTCACCTTGTTAACAGACTTCATTTGTGTATTTTTCCTGCTTTTAATATAAATATTTTGAGAAAAATATTTTGTCTTCAGTAGAGGCATGGCATAGTCTGCAGAACATGCTCACATCACATGCATTCCAAAATAGCCTATTTGCTGCTTGTGGCGCTGCTTTATTGTTCCCCTTGGTTTCATAGTTATAAAACCAAAATTGAGGTTTTAATGCCTATTAAGACTGGCACTGATTCAGACATATTTCAAACTGATGTGCATGAGATCTGGAGACAGTCGCCTTCAAATAGACAATGAAATCCTGAAGTGTCCACTTTCCTGAGGAACATTGGCCTCCACAGACAATGTGCTGATAAAAAATGATCCAAGGCATATCTGCCCACAAGAAAATAACCCCAAGTGCTTCCCATGGCCATACACAATTATGCATGAGAACAGCATTAACCGCATTCTTGCCAAACACCAGCTCAAGTACATATTCCTCTTAAAGAAACTAGAGGGTGGATAAAATTAAAGATTACATGGTTAATGAGTATGCAAAACTGCAGCTGCAAAAGGCCTCTTTCTGTGTGGCTCAGGCTTTGTGCAGCACCGTGGTGGGCACAGCCCAGGCTGCTCCTCTCCCACTGCGTGGCAGAGGCTGCCAGTGACAACAATCAGCCTGAGAGGTACCAGGGGGGAAATGGGATATAAAATAACCCTTTCTGCAGCCACCGTACTAAGGGTTAAAACTTAAACAGGCCCATAATCTCCTTAGCAGAGAAATATTGGTTATTTTCCCCATGTAGATAATTTAGCTCTGCAAGTGTCCCAGCCAGTTCCACAGAACTTGCACAAGCTTGTACAATGGCAGCAGGAATTACCTAAACCACAGGCAATTTTGGCTGTGAAAGTGCAGGTCCAGGAAAGCCTGAAGGGCCCAGATTTCCCCAATGGTCCTTGGGGGGGCCTTCTGCCAGCCTGGCACGAGTATCTGGTGTTATTGGACTCCCCATCTCAGATTCAATTCCCTGTGGTTAAAGCTTAACACTTCTAAGCGGCTTAATGAAAGACAGTAGGTGGCTTACATATTTTCTGTCTCTAATTTTTCCAGTATTCAGGGGATTAAATTATATGCCAGGAGTCCTGGCACCACAGGAAAAGTATTAGGCTCTCTGTTCTTCCACTATGAATCTAGATTGATAGCTCCAAATTCCTGCTCCCAGCAGAGTGAAGAGATGCTTTGAAATGCACACATTTGTTGGGCTATATTTGTACACATAACTAACTATAAAGTAATTAGTATTATCACAATATATCTAAACAGGCAAGAGAGAGAAGACAGAACCATATATTATAGTGACAAAGGGAATCAGCATTTCCTTATCATAAAAATGCAAGTTATCTTGTTTTCTTGTATGTCAGTGTAATTAATCACTGCATTTAGCATTCATAGATAATAACACCCAGATTCTGCTTTGAAGAGATACAAACAAGCATATTATGAATCACTTCACATGCAGACCATCCTAATTGCTAAAATTACTGTCTTCATGTCTGTTGCTCCTAGAACAGCAGTTAATTCAATGAAACGCCTCAAACACCCACGTCTTTGGCAACCAGCTTAGCCACTGAACTAATATGGCATTTGTCATTTCTGTTATGAAGCCATATTCTGCCTTCATTTATGGCTGCATCAACACAGAGAAGCCATGGGGTGATCATGAGGTGATGAAGGGTGTAAACAAGGGCATAATCAGACTCCTACAGTGGAGGACTGAAGGAAAAACACTGTCAAATTCACTACAGAGACCTCCTAACTGAATGGAAACCAAAGGGGAATCTTGCTTTTAACTATTAAAAATAAAATTAAAAAATAAAATAACTCTTATCAGTTAATTGAGATTGTCTTGAATCATATAAATATGACTGACTAACTCTTAGGGCTTTTCATTAACCAAGGTTCATCAATCCTAATCACCCAACACTCAAACACTCCCCTGGCCATGCCAATGGAATCACAACTTGCCAATTCTGCTGACAAAGATCTCAGGTTACAAGCACAGTTATCAATGCAGGATAAGTAATCTTGTACCACACCAATTTCACAGATACTTTCCTATCTCGTTAATGCTTAACTGGTGACAGATTTTATTAATGAAATCAATCTTCAAATATGTACTCAGTCATTATTTTTGGTCCAGAACCAGAAGCAGCCACCAGTTCTTATTCCCATATGCTATTTTACCACAATTAATAAACACAATTGGAGTCATGGTAGAGTTAATCTTCATCTTTAATCAAAACAATTAAAGTGTTAATCTTCTAAGGGTAATTTGTTTGACCCCATCCTACCAAATACATTCACAAACATTCTGCTCTCTGAATTGTGACTGAGCAGGGGGAGAGTCAGGGTGTAAGGAACCAATTCAGCAGCTGCTTTAGAGCATCTTTCTTGTTGTACTAATACTCAAATGCAGAGTATAAAGACTGCTCATTCCTAAAAGATGACTTTCTAGTTAAATAATACTTGCTGCCTACAAAATGTGCATAAATTCATTAAAACTGCATATAATGCTACCTATTAGAGTAAGTGAAAAGCGTTTTACAAGCTACTCTGCAGCTGCAGACACCCAAGCAACAGCCAGACACACACACTGTAAAAGTTTCATTGTCTTCCATCATGCTGATCACAAGGGCACACTTATCTTCTGGTTCAAATGCGGCTTTTCTCTTCCAGAATTGGCACAGGATATTAGGAATATTTTCAAGAAGAGATATCCCCTTTCTCCCTTACATTCAGCACTGTTTGATATATCTTTTTTTTTAATAGATCAAGAACAAAGTAATTAGAGAAAATCTACACCACATCATAAAAACACAGTAATTTGATTTATGACAAACACTCTGAGTTTCCAGTATCAGAAAAGGAAAGGACAGCTAACCTGGGTCAGATCAAAGGTTCTGAAAGTGGCCAGCAGAAGTTGGCAAAGGGAAAATGTTAAGAGGGCCAGCGTATTTTCATATCTTCATAGGACCCTTTTAGACAGTTCTAGTCTCAATTTCTTCTCTAATAATTCCTAAATTCAATTTTCTTTCTTGACTGCTACTGAATATTGAGCTGACATTTTCATTAAACTATCTATAGTAACTGTAATGCCTCATCCATGAACAGTAGCACTTAGTTCCCATCCAAATATATTAAACATATTGAACACTTATCTAATCACCAGTCTCTACAGAAATAAATTTTTTAAAATTAAAATACAGTTGTGGAATATAGCTGAGCAATAAATATCTCCAGTGATCTCTGTTGTCAGACATTCAAAAGAAAAAAAAAAAGATGTTCTAGAAATTTTGATTATTTCATTTTGATTTCTGAGGTTGTTGGCTTTTTCCCACCAAAATCACAGAGTGGGGTTTAGAATTATTAACTCATAGGTAATCCATTGCTTTTTGACTGCAAATCATAAGTAGTTATAAGAAAAATACAAATAGGACATATTACAATAATACAAAAGAAAGGGTTTATATATAAAATTAAGACATGACTTATTAAACACTGTTGCTCATGAGCCATTCACAGTTATGGGTCATTGACTCCCTGCTCTGCTTGAAGAATTTTTGACAGAATTGTCAGATTCTGCCCATATTGAAGGCAAGAATAATAATACTCATTTACTTATAAGAATTGCTGAGCAAACTCACCCTGAAAGCACTTGAGCTCAACAAGAGCAAACATACAATTAAAAGCAGGTAAGGATTTGGAGGGTTATTTTCACAAATAAATTATTTTTATAACTACATAGACATCTACCTATATTATCTTGGGGGTGTATCAGCTCAGGTCTGAGCTTACAAAGAATTACTTTGTGTGTTCTTTGACCTAGTGCCAATCCTGCTCAGAATATTATCTGTACAACTGTGCTGGAGTCGGTAAAGCCTTGAACTGGCAGGCTGAAGCACACACATTTTTATAGACTGCAAACAGGCTGCTAATGTCAATGGGAAAAGGCACAATGAACAAAAAGTGAAATATAGACAAAAGTTTGTAGGAGGAGAGCCTGGAGAAACTGCTTTCAACTCGGATTTTTGGTATTCACTGTAAATGTACATTCCCACATAACATTTCAAGAACATTTGACACTTTGTAAACCACATTGCTCAGAAATAAAGTGCAAAAGCTACACTGACTCTGCAGGAGTTCCTGGTACAAGTGCATCCCTTTATTGGGGAGATGCAGCTCTGCTCACCCACGGTATGGGTTTCAGGCACACACCCACACCACGGTCCATGGCAGAGTTATCTCTATTCAGCCTAAGCAGTGGGACAAGGTGTGGCCCCAGAGAATGAGGAAGGGGCTCAGCAACTACCTGAGGAGTGGACAGCAAATTCAAGAATTCAAGCCTGCTCTCAAGATACAGATTCTCTTTTCCATGTGACCACCAAGTTGATGCACATATCAAGCACAGTGAAAAAGCCCTGGAGAGTCATATTATTTCCTTGACATTTCATTGTTCTCAGTTGGGCTGTCAGAAAATGCATGATAGCAACACTGGGCACTGACTGTGTCAGCACTGGAAAGGAAACCAGAAGCAATTAGAGAGCAAAATTGCTTAAAATTATCTCAATTCTAAGAACTATTTCTTCCCACAAGTCCTATTTAATGACAAATTCTAGAACCTATTCAATTCTCACTCAGCTTAACCCTCTGAAGTGCCTGGGAATTGTTTTTGAAAGGGAGTTCAACAACAATGTCAACTTTTGGCCCAAAGTCATCTGGAAACAAGCCACAGCCTAGACACAGATGGCCCTTAGGATATGCTTCCAAAGACCTTGACAAACTTAAAATTAAATTTAATTATGTCTGTTCAGCTTGATTTATAATAATTGTCAATATCTGTGGTTTGAAATAACACATTTTACAACATGATCAGTTAGAGAAAATATTTTCCTAATGACTAAAGGGAGGAAGAGTCGGCAGTGAGTCCAAGAATTATATTATCAATCTTATTTATTATTTTTTTAAACCATAACACAAAAACATTTAGGAGACACTGATCTAAAACTGGGGTGAAAGGCTGAAGAATAGTATGTTTTCCTGGTTTTACAGCAGCCAGATTTAGAAGCCTATTCCTGCAGACACAAGACCAGCTGAGGTCCCAGGAGTTCACAGAGATAATTAAAGGTATTTGAAATGCTCACAAATTTTGAAGAGTCCATAGAACCATAACAAATGTACTGGCCAGTTAATTTTTTTTAATAATTATGATGTGACAAGAGATGATAATTTATTCATTTGGACAAAGATTCTTGTGATGTGCTTCAAGGCAAGTAAACTCACAACCAGTTTGTATCCCAAAAGTCCCATTAAATATTCAGCTCTTTTCTTTCCTGTAGAGTTGCAGGGGAAAGGTCACTTGTAAACCTGGGCTTTAAAACTTGCCAGCTTTTGGACAGTATTTCTGAAATAAACTGCCATGACTTAAAAGCTACTAGGCATAAAACAAATTCTCTCCACTGGTGTCAGTGTTTCTTGCCTTCAAGCAGTGGCCACTGGCAGACAAGAGGCTCAAGCTGTGGTTGTGCCAGAAATTTGCTAAATCAATACTTCAGGTTGCTCAGAAATCATCTGCTTTGCTGCTTTGAATCTATTTACAAGGAAATTATTGAATATGGTTTTAAACAAGAGGAATAAAAGGGTAGATTAAAAGAGCAACTCGATTCTTGTGAAATAAGAACTGCTAAGCTAGAGTGAAAAGCAGATCCCAAAAATGTCAGCAGAGGAGCATTTAGAGGTCATAAAACACAGAAATATTGAGCTACTGTCCCTGTGCTGAGTAAATGGCTCACCAGAAACAAACCCCATCACCTGCAACTCTTGTATTGGCAGGTCTAGTGTAACAGATGCTGCAGGTATCCTCAACAGGGTTTTTTCCCTGTATAAAATGAACAAAACAAATATACATTTCTGGTTTGAGTTTTTGCAACTTGACTCTGAAATTGTGTCTGCCATGGGCCTGTGTATTCCCAGACATTCACTCTTATGAGCAGTCACTTCAGCCAAAAGGACATTCATTATAAGCTTTGCAATTTTGTTTTCTTTTTAAAGGTAGCTTCCTGTAACAACTTCTCCCTAATAAGCTATTTGTTTTTCCTAACACCCATTGAATGAAACGTTTTGTTTCATGCCTCAAATCTTGCCTAATTTACAATATCCATCCATTTAGGCTATAAATAAAATTACAGTCACCTTTCTTTTAAACAACTAATGTGGGTAAAACTTACCTACTTATCTCAATCTCATGCACAATGAAAACTAAAAAAGATGACTTTCCTGCTTTTCTGCATTCTACCCCTTAAACATACAATTCCTAACCCTCCAGGTTTCCTCACACAAGTCCTTTGCTTGTTTACAAATACAAATCAAGAAACTCCACAGGACACCTGGGAGTCCCTGTTTTAAACCTATTGATTATCTCACACCATGCCCTAAAGCAAAATTTCTCATTTAAGAATTACAGTCCATTATTCCATAACAATATTTTTCCTCTCCTCTCACCCAGGCAGCAGAAACTTGAGAAGGTGATGAAAAGTCACTGTGGGAGTTCACTGAAAGCCACAGGAGAGTGAAGTCCATGGCTCAGCTCAGCCCCAGACTCCTCAGAGAAGTCTGATTCTCTGCCTCTGAAAGTAATACAAGTTTATATATATTTTTTTTTTTGACAGCCTCTTCTCAAGTCAGAACATCAACTACTGTCCATGTATATGTAACAGTGGCTGCACAGAGGTCTCAAGTAATTCTGCACAGAACGTGTCCTTACAGGTAACAGGAAGAAATTATGCCCAAGGTAACTAAATTTGAGCACAAACTTCTACAGCCTCACAAACCACAAAGCTCCTCCTCTGGTTTCTGGGCTGCTCCCCAAATCAAAGTCTAGGAGGCTGAGTGGGCAAGAATTAATCAGCAAATCAAGGAAACAGAAACAAATGTTGCTCCAGAGAAAGAAATCTTTAATTGCAAAAGTTGCAAAATATTATTGAAAAATGAAGTTCCATTAGGGACAAGGATCAGTGGGGCTTTAGAGAACTGTAGGCAGGGGGAGACACACAGTTTGTGTTCCCTGTGATCTTAGAACAGAAGAGGAAAGCAAGGTCATACTCCTAAATAAATTTGCCTCTCTTTGAGTCACCTACAAGCAAGACCTCTTCCCTGCCTCTCCCAGAATGCACAGATCCATCCCCCCCAGGGCTGGGCCTTGCAGCAGTGTGGGAGCAAAAGGAACACAGCCAGCACCCCCCAGGTTTGGGGTTAAGATCAGCTGTGCAGACCTGGATGTGGCAATGGAAATAATACAATACCCTGTGAGTAGAAACACCCAATAATTGTTTCACCATTTAGTATTGCATATTTCTAGAACTGTGATAACACCATGAAATCTGCATATCACACATTATTATAGGAAAACTTTGTGACAATTATCTTTTAAAGTAGGAGGCTTATACTGAATTGTATCTTTAACTGTATGTTCTCACAGTCCAAGGTTCATTAATTCAAAAGTCAGTTTCTTCCTTTTTAAAAATACTCCAGAAGCTACAATTTGAATACAAATAGCATTTTATAAGAAGCAAACCCCACAGGAAAGAGAGGAGAGTAACTGGCAGATAGTTTGTATTCATTTGATAGAATTATGAAATCATAGGCTTGACTGAAATGAAATCTAGGAAATAAAAAATTGTTTGAAAAACAAATTTAACCTCTTATCAAAAAGACATTTATACCATATAGAGTATAAATCTTCAACTCCTTGCCATCTTCCAAGCAAAGATGCTGTTGTAATAGAGGAATAGTCTCAGGATCTGTACCCCAAATTGAAAACAAAGGGTTTCTTGACTGCAAGTTAATTTGATTTTTTTAAAGTACTAGTTAAAAGCACTTTCCCAACAAACCATTACTTCTCATCTATAAGCAATAGTGATCTTTTTCTGAAATAATTTTGTAGGGAAACAGTAAGGTAGGTTTGCTGCATTCCATATTACATTTTCCATTTTGCACCAGAAAACAAAAAATTATAAAACCTGCATCAGATACAGAAAAAAAAAAAAAACAAACAACAAAAACACAACCAGCACAGCTGCTTTCTTCAGGGACATAGGAAGGAACTTCAGTGAAGAACCTAGACCAAATCTAAGAGTGGTATCCCCTGACAGAGTTTGGTTCTGAAACAGAAACTTTCAATAGAATGAGGCAAAAACTAAGATCTAAATCCATCTGAGTCTAAAAGAGAGGAATAATTTTGGATCAGTTGAATGATGAAGGTGAGCTGTGTCTTCTGGAAGTCAGTGTGATGGGTGCTGTGCTGACAGTGTATCTATTAATACAGAGCCTGAATGCCACAAGAGCTGAGGTTCCAGGGAATGCCTCACCCCAACATGCAGCATCCTTGCTCCATACATTTCCTGTTCTTCGAGGGAATACCTCAGTGTGGGAAACTTTACTGCACAAAAGGAACTGAGGAGTTCTGATGCACCCCACTGGAAAGCCTTCAACCCAAAGTAAGAGCTTCTCTGGGGTTTTCAGGGACTGAATTTCTCAGCCAAACAACAAGCCTACAAACTCCTCACTGGAGCCTGTGACTCACTCCCACAACTCCTCAGCAAAGAGAGCAGCAGCTGCCACCACAACAGCATGGACATGACACACACGGGCACGAATGAGGCTTCTTTTGGCCTCCAAGTGTCTAGTCCAGATTTGAGCTCCCAGGCTGTTGGCCTGGCATCAGCCTGGCAGTTGTGCAACCTCAGATGGCGGCCAACACTCTCCTGCTACCTCGGTGCCTTCTGTGCTCAAGCAAAGGATGTTGTATCTTTACAGGAGTTACAAATTATTGGATGCAAAGGGACCTTCAGGGAGGTAGGTAATTGTAAAAATGAGCTAAAAAAAGACTAGTCTAAGTTTGACTCAAAACTCATCTCTCTCAATTAGATTGTTTTCTGTTTTCAACATATTTACATTTTATAAATGCATTGAATGCTATTGCAGACATTTTCAGCACAAATAGGAAGTGATCTAAGTAATGTTAAATTAGTTTTTAAAGGTCTTTTAAATAAATTGAGTACATCAAGATGAGGTCATGTGGCAAAACTACTCTTTTTGCCAGTAAAATTAAATTCTTTGCCACTTTCATGCATACTTTCTATGTATACAAGACCTCTAACCAAAATATATGCCTCTCTTTCTTCAGAGTGATTTCTTCTTTTGTCAACACTGACTGCTGACTGAAGGATAATCTGAAAAACTTTGACTTACAGTTTTCCTAACTCACACAATCACTACAGTCATGTCTCACTTGATATCACTTGACTATAAATGGTTTTGCTTACCTAGAGGGCAAAAAAAAAGAAACAGAAGAAAGAATATAGCCTTTCAAAAGAATATTATAGCCATTAGTTCCACAAACACACTGTACCTAACTCAGAACCAAATTTTGCCCTCAAAAAATGATGTGTCTTTTGTAATTCTGTGTATGTGTGTACATACAGAAAGTGAAGGAGACAGAATATGAGAGGACAGCCTATCCCCTGAATTTTATAAAGAAATGCCTGTCTCAGGGGTCTGAATGTTGTGGAGATTTATTATATTATTATTGCTGTTTAACAAGACTTAGAGAGTATTGCAAATGGAGTTCATCAACAAAATGAATTAATTATTTTACTGAAACAGTTTGGTTTATTTTTGCACTGACTTTTCATTTTAATTCAGAATGTTTCTATCAGCTCCAGCTGTCAACAAGGTTTAAAGTGAACCAGGCAAGAAGGAGATGGGGAACAATTTTAGCATACTTTATATGATAAAACATTTATGACTTCAAAATAGCCAATAGAAATTTGGCACAATATTCACACATGCAATTTCATTCGAATATGATTCGCAAAACCTTGTGGTTTCAGTATTACTATTTGTGGGATATGGAAAGCCCAGTTGGGAAACCAGTGTGAGGTCCCAGATGATTGGAGGTCGGCCAATGTCACCCCAATCCACAAAAAGGGCTGTAAGGCTGACCCTGGCAACTACAGGCCTGTCAGCCTGACCTCAGTGCCTGGCAGGGTTATGGAGCAGTTCATCCTGAGTGCAATCACACAGCACCTTCAGGGTGGGCAAGGGATTAGACCCAGCCAGCAGGGGTTTAGGAGGGGCAAGTCCTGTCTGACCAACCTGATCTCTTTCTACGATCAGGTGACCCACCTGGTGAATGAGGGGAAGGCTGTGGATGTGTCTATCTGGACTTCAGCAAGGCCTTTGACACTGTCTCCCATAATATACTCCTGGAAAAGCTGGTAGCCCATGGCCTGGACAAGTGTACCCTCTCCTGGATTAAGAGCTGGCTGGAGGGTCGGGCCCAGAGAGTGCTGGTGAACGGAGCTTTATCCAGCTGGCAGCCAGTCACCAGCGGTGTTCCCCAGGGGTCTGTGTTGGGTCCACTCCTGTTTAACATCTTTATTGATGATTTAGATGAGGGGATTGAGTCCATCATCAGCAAATTTGCTGATGACACCAAGCTGGAAGGGAGTGTCGATCTGCTGGAAGGCAGGAGGGCTCTGCAGAGGGATCTGGATAGACTTGAGAGATGGACTGATTCCAATGGGATGAAGTTCAACAAGCCCAAGTGCCAGGTCCTGCTCTTTGGCCACAACAACGCCCTGCAGCGCTACAGGCTGGGCACAGAGTGGCTGGAGAGCAGCCAGGCAGAAAGGGACCTTGGGGTACGAATTGACAGGAAGCTCAATGTGAGCCAACAGTGTGCCCAGGTGGCCAAGAAGGCCAATGGGATCCTGTCCTGTATCAAAAATAGCGTGGCCAGCAGGCCCAGGGCTGTGATCCTTCCCCTGTACTCTGCCTTGGGGAGGCCACACCTTGAGTACTGTGTTCAGTTCTGGGCCCCTCAGTTCAGAAAGGATATTGAGGTGCTGGAGCGAGTCCAGAGAAGAGCAACAAGGCTGGTGAAGGGACTGGAGCACAAGTGCTGTGGGGAGAGGCTGAGGGAGCTGGGGGTGTTTAGCCTGGAGAAGAGGAGGCTCAGAGGTGACCTCATCACTGTCTAGAACTACCTAAAGGGAAGTTATAGCCAGGTGGGGGCTGGTCTCTTCTCCCAGGCACTCAGCAATAGGACAAGGGGGCACGGGCTTAAGCTCTGTCAGGGGAAATTTAAGTTGGATATCAGAAAAAAATTACAGAGAGAGTAATCAGGCATTGGAATGGGCTGCCCAGAGAGGTGGTGGATTCACCATCCCTAGAGATTTTTAAATGCAGATTGGACGTGGTGCTGAGTGCCATGATCTAGTAAATGGACTAGAGTTGGACCAAGGGTTGGACTCGATGATCTCGGAGGTCTTTTCCAACCCAATCGACTCTATGATAAGCTCCTAGCTTGTGTTTCTCTGCTCACCCCTCTCATGCCCTACAGCTCCTCTCTGAAGAAACCTCCCATTTGAGCATATGTTCATACCATTTATGCCACTTCTCCCAGGAAAAGGTAATTTTCCTGTGATGTGTCAGTGGCATAACCAAAAATGTCCCACAGTGGATGTAAATACTGCATTTGGTAAAAAATGTCTCAGCACACACTTCAGAACTATACTATGCTGAACTGGGAGATGCCAGAGACATTTATAAATAAAAGTCTGAGACATTTCAGCAAGAAAATTCATAGTTTTTAATCTGGTATTTTCTATCTTAAGAGAGAGCTAGAGAATTATATCCTCTTATTCTACTGGATACAAATCAAAGTGATAAAGACATTGATCTTAGACTCATCATGTGGTCTGCACTGGTTGGGACAGTCCTCAGAAAAATTTTTCAAGGAACACTTTTCTGTCTTGGAAAAGTCATAGTTAAAAGTCAAACTGTGGTTTTTTCCTGTCTTCCCATCTTGAGTTTTGGTCCTAATGTGAACAATATGATACAACAAGTTGACATGTTTCAAATGCCCCACTTTTCTTCTTCCTTTTTTCTTTTATTCATACAAGATCTCCTTGGTCTTTGATAGATCAGTCTGAAAATTCTACTGGGATTCTAAAAGCTAAAGGAAAGCAATACAAGGCAAAGATAAAACAAATAGCTCTAAAAATGGCTGGAGGATCAGCACAGTGCTGATAGAGTGGTGAATCAAAAGACACATATTCTTTAAGGTTTCATTGTGACAGTCCTACATTGAAGGCATGAGAAAACTCAGATGAGTCACACTGTGTTACAAAATTTATCATATAGTGATGCTATTAATGTAAGAAGACAAGACAAGTCACAGTCTGATGCATGACTCCAGAGAGAACAGGAACAGATAGATTTTCTACAAACCAGCTTAACACAAAATAAATATAAAGCCTCTTTGTTCTTTGAAATGGCCTTCTCATTCACCCACTATTCATGCCTTTTTTTTAGAAAATCTTGGGTTTAAATTAGTATTTTGAGTATAGCATATCCTTCTGGCCAAAAGTCAAAGGAATTTTAAAGTTGTTCCATTTCTATTAAAAGTACAGCAGCAATTCCCTCCATCCCAAACGTCAGGGAAAGAAGAGGAACTCAAGGCAATTGGCTGCTGCATCAGCTGGTGAAACAATTCCACCTGCACTCTTCCCTAAACTGCCCTGCTCCCCTTCACACAGCTTCTCTTGCTGCTTTTCCTCTGCTGCTTCCAGCCACTCTCCAGGCAGTCCTTCCACTGGGAATGATGAAAGTTGGTCCATATGTCAAACTATTGGTAGTAACTTCTACCCATACAATAGAAGTGACATACCACAATGTTGGCCTGTCCTCCAGAGCACTCTCAAATGATTACAAAGCACTTCAGGAAAGGTATAAACTACCAGCCTGAAGATGAAACTGAGACCCAGCATTGGCACACTCAAGGGACAGGCATTACTGGAAGCAGACACTATTTACTGTTTCACTTTTTCACTTCCATTTTGCCCATCATCTTTGAAAAGTTATGCCAGATCTTGCTCTCCCTGGTTGCTGTCTTACAAAGACTAATAAAATCCCCAAAATCTCTTTTCCCCATGCAGTTTCATGGCATTACAGAGCTGAATAATAAGGAAAGGTAATGCCAGGGCATGACACCAAAATCCAGTTCATGATCCTTAACCCTCTGGAACTGCAGAAGTACTGGATTTCATAGGAAGCAGGACCATCTCTATCTTCAAGCCTGACCTCCTGAATAATAAAGACCACAGAATTTCATTCAGTTATTCAGTCAGTGGGGCAAACTAATAAGGGAAGCTTGATTCTGCCTGCTGAAGCAGATCTTGAGACTATTTGAGATAGTTGTAAGGTTAAAAGGAGAGTAAGGTTATCTGCTGGCTGCTCCATTCTAAATAATAAAAGCTAGGTTATCTCTCTACTGTTCAAAATTAAAAACTGGCAGAATTTGCTTCTAAACCTTAATCCTCATTTATCTTCTCGTTCATCAACTCTTTCAGGTTGTATCTACAAGCATAGAGCCATTGCCCTAAAGCCCTGAGCTACACAGCAGATTTGCTTAAACCCAACCACAGTCCAGCTCTGGAGCCCTCACCAAGATGAGCCAATCCCTTTCACCATTACCCTTCTAATACACACTTTCCTATGCCCTATTTTATACTTGTTTGCACAAACACATGCCATGAGCTCAAAAAGTCTGTTAGCAATTCACAGATGGCCACAATCATATAAGCAGCTTTGATAGAACTGCAAGTCTGACTAGAGATGTTAGAAACCTCTAATATGACTTGAAGTATCTGTTTGGTAATGTGAAATCTGGGTTAGCCTTGTGCCGAGACAAAAGCCAGCTGCTCTTTGAATCAGTTCTATATTCTGAATTCCTCCTAGTCCTGGCATTGTTTGGGAATTTGGGACTGAAAGAATATGCAGGAAAGCAGACTGAAAGTTGTATTTGAATTTAATGTTATTGCCAGGTCTAACAGAAAAGGCAATGCAAAGGGGATTGTTTATCAAAGATGGAGTTCTGAAGCTAAACCCACCACCTCCCTGTTTTCCAAGGTAGAGCATATGGCCAGTTTGTTATGAAAAAAAGGTAAACTCTCTTATTCACAGTTACAGAAAGGGCAAAATATCAAAACACTGCTGGGGCTGCAGCCCACACTGCCTTTTCTTAGTGCCATTTTCCAGTTCTGTACTGCCTAGAGATGCCAGTAGGGAAGGGAAAGAAAAGGGAAGAAAATGGTCTGGAAATAAGTTTGGCAAGGCTTTTCTTTCTCAAATACTAGAAAAACATCATAGTAGAAAAAAAATGTATAAAACTTCCTTCCAAGATTACTTTTATCCTTATTTCATAGGGATAAAACAATGATGAATGGGCAGAATGAAAAACAAGAAAACACTAAAAGTATCAAATTTACAGCAGGGAAATTGCAGTAAACCCCCCACCATTATCTCCTTCCTTCAAGCAAGTACATAGACAGAAGAGCCCCTGCCAAACAACCTGGAAGACAGACCAGTTTATCATATGAGAAGTTTCACTGTGAGCTGCAAGTTGTCTCCATTTTAAGCAAATGAACAGCAGCCCAATTATGAGACCTCTCTTGCAGAGTTTCCCTAATTCCCCCTTGGGGATTTCTTCTCAATCACTTCACTGTGGCCAGGATGGGAATACTACAGGACAAGCAGCGGAGTCCATTGTCCAAGTACTCTGTGTGTCCCAGAGCTACAGCAGGGACATCCACAAGCCTTCACATATCTCTGACCTTTCCATTACTTCCAGGGCAGCAAAATCCTCCCAAACCCAAAGCCTGTACCTGACCCAAGGCATCCCACAACCACCATCCTCCTGCAGCAGCCCATGATCATAGTGGTGTTCCTTTGGCAGTCCTACTTTTTCCAGGGATTCCCAAGAAAACTTTCATTTCTTTTCAGAGAAGCCTTGATGATAACTGGTCATGCCCCAGGCCTCCTAATTTGACCAAATGATACATTCTACCATATCAAATGTGCCTCCTGTGTCACTCACAGGCTTGTACTCATCCATAAAATTGCAACTTAATGATATTTAACATACTGCGGTTACTTCCTGCTTTATATGTGTGGGAATGCTGCAGCTTGGCAAAGGTGGCTTCCCTCTCTGCCTGCTGGGCTGTGCTGGATGCTCTCTGTGTGTGCCCATTTGGCAGCAGTGGGTTTGGGTCAATGATTTATTAGCCATTTGTTTGCTGTTTGGAAGGCCCCACACAGATGTTGGCTGCTTTGCTTTCCTCTTCTGATTGCTTTCACATATGAAGCTGTAAGCACATGTCCATTGCCCAAATGAAATATTACACACCTAAACTCATACTGAATGTGCCAGGTAAGGAGCTCATGTAATTGTCTGCTTTGGTCAGTGGTGCTCATGCCAACCTCTCATCTCTGTGGCTTCCTCCACTTGCAAAATAGTTCAAGTGTTAAAAATACTTCAGTGCCATCTGATTTGTGTACCTTAGAACAAAGCTCACTCTCCAAATAATCCCCACTTAACTTATATTTTGAAGAAAATAGGCATAACTTGCAATACAATTTGTCTTCTCTCCTCGAACTCTAGTGAAATTACTGGCAAGTAAACATTATTGTCTCTACTGAATGGATTTAGACACAATTTTAACCATTTTGCTCTCCCATGGCTCTTATTGACAACCTGGCAAAAGTTTCCCTTAAGCTCATCAATTCTGATTTAATTATAGGCATGTTGAATCCAAAGATTAATTTCCATCAAGCATTCCATTGTTCCAGCTGTAAAACTTTGACATGCAAAATGAATACATGAAATAAATTACATGAAAAAGGATTCCAAATTGTAAGCTATGCTCATTTACTTGTTTACTTTAACATTAGAGAAAAAACACTCTGAAATACTGTACCTGTTACATACACTTGTCAAAAATCAGGTTTAAAAAAAAAGGAACATATTGGGTGCAATTTCTCTTTCTGTTGCATCTTTTGTGCAGCTGAAGGCACAGCTTTTGTAGCAAGGACAATCATTATTTCTTTGAACAAACAGAATTCATTCAGTGACAGGTTTGTTGCTTATTTATCTCAGAAATATTTGCGATAGTGGGCGTCATAGAAAACTGCAAGAAACCAAAATATTAAAGGTGGTTTGAATTGCATATGAATTCTACAGCTGGAATGGTATTTAATAAAACAATGTTCTCTACTCACACTGTCACGTCCAAGAAGAATGCTTGGGTGCTTGAGAAAAAATGCTTGGGTTCACTAGAAAAAGCTGGATTTTATTTGTTTTCTGTCAATATTTTCAGTTGACTAAATCAAGGCTTGGATCTTCCTGACATCATAATTTCATTGTATCAGGGTCTACATAGAACTGAATGACTCTGCTTGCTGGAACTGTCAGTGTTATTGCTCTAAAAGCTTATGGAAGGAAGGAGTGAACTGTAAATTTGACAATGTTATAGGATATAGAAATGTTGCACTTAAAACCATCCTTCAAAATGCTTTTTAAAAATGGCAGGATTAGGAGCAAAGGTCACATTTTTGACATCACTGACAGTCAAATTGCTCAGATTACTTATGGAAAAAGCAGCCATGAGATTTATTGCACCTACAACCACACATCATTATGATACGTGTTCTAATGAAAAGATAAGACCAGCTCCAGTGAGGGGAGTGACTGAGAGAAGAAATGTTGGGTACTACATATGGCAGCATTCAACCTGCAAAACCCTCAAATACAGAGTTAAGAGTCAATCTAAGGTCTCTCCCTAAATACTGTATTCTCCTCCCCACAGCAGGAGAGGAATTTCAGCTTGAGGGAGCACTAAATTCATGGAAGAGACAATACAAACTTTAAACGAATAAGAGATTTCAAGAGGTCTTAGAGAAGTTAATTCTATTTCCCACTAGAAAATGAAGTTTCTTACCTGACTGGAATATGAAAAAGGACACTCTGAATGGTCTACCCTTGTACTTTAACACAGTATAATTCACCTTGTCATCTCTCTGGCATTCCTTAAAATTGATTTCAATGGGTGCCTAAGCAGCACTTCTACATGAGCTTTTGAGATGTATCAGAAAGCAAGTTAATCAAGTTAATGCAGTGATGCCCTGACTACTGTAATGTCAAAGCTTTTGGCTCATATTTAAATATGTTTTTCCTGTTGTGGATCTTTCTGTATCTCTCCCACCCATCAAGGCTGAGCATGAGTAAATGAACAGTTTATATGCATTCTTTTAAAAATCACCTGCATTTCAAAGTTACTTATGAACAAATCCTCTCCCCCATCCACTCTGCATGTTTGAAAAGCTGAACTTCCATGGCAGCAGGTCACCCCCAAAAAATCCTTATCTCAGAGGCAGCACAGGGAACCAATAGCAGCAGCATGTTGGATGGAAGAGCTGAAGGCAATGCTTGGATAGAAAAAAAAACAGAGGCTGAACTGGGGATGTTTAGGCAGGGTGAGTCAAACTCCATCCGAAGCCATGGTGTATCAAATTCTAACAGTATCTGACATGAAAGGGAGTGGTTTTTTGCATTATTTTGTTCTGGAACTTGTAATAACCTGACATTTCTTAAAATAAAAAATTGAAGTACAATGAGTCCAATTAAGTAATCTTGAGACTATAAAACAAGCCAGATGTGTCAAGAAAATTCAAATTAACACTCATCTCAGGCTTCAAATCAAATGTCAGTTTGTTCCTTTTTATTTTAATTTATTGTAGTCAACATTAGTTAAAGCTGGAGACATTTGTTCTCTTACTAATGATATACACAGAACTCCCACTTACATCTCCTTGCTCCTTGCAATTAAGAACTGAACATTTCAGCTAGAAGGCTTATCTGGCACAGATTATTCACTGTATCATCTGGATTCAGGTTCTTATGTCTGCAGGCTCTTCAGAGCAGCAATTTGCTCTTTGTTTAGCATATTTTGCAGTGTACAGTGCTAAACAAGCTTAGGGAGTGCTGTTCACCAAGGCACGTTTGTGCTCAGTGGATTCAGTGTTGCCTTGTTCCTTGTTTCAATCTGTGCAAACTCCCTTTCCAATGCCATAGTTAAAATCCAGGCTGCCTGGAAATCGGTCTGTTTCTTAAGAAAATCTTCAGCCTGAACACACAGAAATTAGAGGGTCTGAGGAGCACTGTAGTTGCAAATGCAGCCTCCTTTATTACCTCGCTATTCCCTCAGTGTACAAAAGGAGCCCCAGCTCACTGCTCGTCTCCTCCGCACAAAGAATTGCCTTCCCTACCACCCGTCTCTGCCACATCTTGTGTGCACACTGGGAGTACTGAACACCAAGTAAGCAACAAAACACCAGTTACTTGCCTTGTTCAATTCAACACAGCCCATCCAAGTTAACCATGGCCCTGGCACATTATTTCTTCGATTTTCAGCCTTATTGAAATTAACTTTGGAAACTTCAAAAGCAGAATATTATTCCTCTAAGGGCCTTGGAACATCCTTCCCTTAACAATGCAGAACACATGATGTTTTATGAAAGCATCACATCTGTTTAGTTCCCTGCTCCATCCTGTGTGCCTTCAGGGTATCGGGACAAGTGAAACAGATATGGGGTAGGTGTCTGTGGGAGGTGAGAGTGCTCCAGAACTTCCCCTTTCCCCTGCAGAAGTCCAGGAAGGCCTTATGGCAAATGGCATGGGAACAGGGCTTTTTCAGGTCAAGCTCATGGTCAAGCAAAACAGCACCATCTGACACGGTACATGCCCTTCCAATGCAGACAAATATCAGGTAGCAACTTCACAAACACCATTTCTCTCAGCACCATTAATCCTAACACTTTGATTTTCTCCCGTGCCAAGCCAGCATGTAGCACCACAGACAGCTGGGGCACAGGCACTGAGGGATGGCCAAGCCCAGTCACTTCAACACATGCTCTTGGAACTCATTTCCTATAAAGAGGGGCAAAAATTTGGATCTTTGAAAGCCGCATGGCCTCCATGAGAAAGAAATGCTCTCCTCCAATAAACTACAGAGAACACTTTCAGTTTTTCAGTGTTATATAAATCTTTCTAACCATTACTGTTGTTAGGGAAATTGAAAATGGGAAATTAGTAATTTTCACTCTTTATAGGTTTTCCCTGAAGGAAAGGGAAATTTAATGCAACACATTTTATATCTTGTGTTACACTACTGATCTTCTTGACTCATATATCAAAGACTGAGCAAGGGATGTTTGGATAAGACATCACAAGTTGTTTCAAGGACTGTGTAGCCAAGGGATAAAAAAATTCATGCTCTCAACTGACTGATACAGGAGAGGACTTGTACTCCCTACAGGTTATAAGACATTTGAACCCAGACTGAATCCCTAGGATGACTGGAAGGATACTTGCATGGAGCACTTGGTTTCTGAAGTTGCTTTACAAACCAAGAATCTGTTCAAAACACTGGAAAAGGCTTAAGTGCTTAAGCTATTGACACTTCTTTCTCTGAAAGAGATCCACGAAAACCAGAAACAAGAGTATGCTGATGAGATTTCCACTGACAGAACAAAGCAATTTCACAGAGCTACCAGGCCAGGCTCCTGCCCTCACCCAGACCAGCACTGGTCTAGAAATGTCAGCACCTTTCCCTTCATGGAACTGCCTCAAAGCTGGCCTTAAACAGCTCTACCCAAAGGAAGTATTTCAGCTTTCTGGTCTGTTGATCTGATTTTAGTCACACTTACTTGACTGTTATGCTCTTAATTGTAGCTGATTTTAACCGAGTATAAACTGAAATAGCTTGATTACCATCAGTGCCAATTTATATTACACAAAAGCTTGGTTCACTGACTTCCTAAAAATGATGCTTGATTTACCCTGCAGCATATGGGGTCAAATCAGGCTTTCTCTCTTCTTCAGTTTGAAGCTTCAAGCTGCAAGCTTCATTTTGAACAGGAGGTTGACTGAAAAATTCTTCTGTAATATGTAGATTAACAAGGCAGGAAATGTGTTGGTTATCATTAAACTATGTGACCCTTCGCTCTTTCTGCACATCTTAACCTACCATATCATTTAACCTGCTCTTCAAATAAACAAGAACTGGTTCAGGTTGCATGTTGTCTCACAATTGCCTCTGATGCTCCAGGATCACCCTGAAGGTGATTTCAAACATATCTATTTTATCATAGAATCCTTGAGGTTGGAAAAGATTAGTCCAACCATTAACCCGGCAATGCCAAGTCCACCCTGTCTCCAGGTGCCACATCTATATGTCCTTCAAATACCTCCAGGGATACTGACACCATCACTTCCCTGGGCAGTCTGTTCCAGTGCTGGATAACCCTTTCAGAGTCTTGTGATCAAGTCCCTTCACCAGCTCCATTGCCCTCCCCTGGGCACACCCCAAGACCTCAATGTCTTTCTTGTAGTGAGTGGCTCAAAAGTGAACACAGGATTCGAAGTGTGACCTCAAGAGTACAGGGGAACAATCACTGCCCTGGTCCTGCTGGCACTACTATTGCTGAACAGCAGTGTCCATCTCCTCCTGTTTGTCACCCATGCTGTGTGCATTGGTGTAGGTGCACTTCAACTGGGCTGTTGATCCCACCATAATCCCTACATGACCTACATGAGGCTTCCAACACATCACTAACCTTTGTGCCTTTGCTGCCCATGGATCTCCATCCCCTTCCTCCACTGTGACTGCAGACTGAAGGAACCCCCAGCACACCGTCCCTCAAACATCTGCCTGCTGCCTCCAGGTTTGTGTCTAAACATATGTTTATGTGTTCCCTATCTTGCCTGTAGGGATTGATATTTTCATAACATTTTACATATGTTTGTATATGAATGCAAATAAGAGCAAGTTCAAAGCCCAAGTAGTGTACTTTGTATTTTAATGAGCATAACAGGCAATGATAAAAATACCTATCAATCTCCAGTCCTGAAATTACAAACTCAAACAGTCAAAACAAGGTACAAGAGTTACAAGGTTTCCCCTTATTTATTTGCAACAAAATTGGAATTTTTTGTCTGCTACTGTTTGATAAGGTACATCTCTGCTTTGAAATTGGAAACCTCTATCTCCAAAACTATGTTGTAAGACTCTTCCCAAAATATACCCTAAATTTTAATCTTAATTTGAGAAAAAGGCACTTAATATTGGTTGTAGCATTAAACTTCGGTTTATTTCATATATTTAAAGCACTGAACTCTACCTCTGGAGTGTTTTTTTATTTTTTAATCCTATAGGAACCCATTTACCAAGGCACAAATCAAACCAGCTGGATATTGAGTCCTGCAGTACCAGGATCTTAGTGAAAGGTAGGTACCAGGGAAGGACAAACTCCCAGCTTTCCTGGAGACCCTGTTATACCCTGCAGCAAGACATCCGATTACAGTTTCCACTATTAACCAAGGTCAGGAAATGATTGAACACTATTAAAATTCACCCAAGGTATTTACCTCAGAAACCTCCAGCAATCTTGAATTCCACTGGGGGACAATATATTGGCTTAGTTATTGCCTCTCTTATTTGAAACAGGCCCTAAGCTAAACATATTAAGAAATGTTTGGGTCCAAGGATTTGGGTCAACACAGTTTTAATTCATAGAAACTCTTTCATATCACGGTGTCTTATTTGCTTCTCTTTGGCATCTCTCTGAGCAGGTGTAAAGCCCAATGAGCACTCCTGACTACAAGCCCACCAAAATATCATTACCCTCAGCTGATTTCACATAACACCTCCAGACTGCAAATCATCATGAAAATAAATATAGGAGGTCAGTTTTACAAAAGGATTGGAACATTTATGGTTTTTAATAGCTCGTGTCTCCACAAGGTAAGTTGAGGCTTACAAGTAGGAGTTTCAAATGCTCCTCACTGAGTTAAGTGCAAGAATTTTGTTCACATCAGTACCAGCTTACAGGGCCCCACAGCTCCATCCCTCCTGAAGAGCCCACATTGCTTGAGCTTTCCATGAAAGGGCTGACCTGACATATCTGCACAGAGCCACAGAACTGTGTAACTAAATTGTCAGGGCAAAACGGTTAAAACTAGAGTTGACACTCTCAGGAGAAGGCTACAGCAAAAGCACTGCAAGGACATGTTAATTATCTGGGAAAGAAGCATTACAAATTTAGGGTCAAAGATTTAGGGAGATCTATTCATAGTAAGGTACAAAACTCAAAGGCACAGGGGTTATCTATGGTAGTGTAAACCATTTGGCATATAACTGTGATCAGCAATAGTTCTGTCTAAAGCTCTGAATAGGGTTAGTTCAATTTTTAAAACTTCCTTTTTCCCCCAGCTGCATTGTTTTATCACAGTGCAGGTTACTACAATTGCTTAAGACTATCTTGAAGTCAGGCTCAAAGGGGTCAAACTCTTTTCTGACAGAAGCCCACATCTTTGAGTGCCAGTGGGGACATGGTGGGTCAGAAAGCTGCATTGAACTTCCCTTCTCATGGCCTAATATTGGTCCCAACCAGCAGCACAGAGTGAGTGACACTGTCCTTGACCCAAATATCAGCAACACCTACAGTTGAACAGGCAGAGGTCAGTCATAGCATCCTCCTTAGAAAGGCTTGTGTTACCTGTGAGATGGACCAACATGGTGCACATTAAGCCTTAACTCAGTCTCTCCTTAAACAACTGTGACCTCAAGGAGTGCTGGAATTACCTTCTGCCCTGTCCATCCTCTGCAGGGTGTGGAGACTGGGTGCTCATGGATAAGCAAACAGCATCTCTCCAGTCCTATCTCATAATAATTATTCTGAATAGTGTATTTTTAAAGAAAAAACCACCTGTGCCCTCTGCTTTATGCAAATGGAAAAACATGAATGATGTATTTTGCATTTGGAAGAAAGAAGACCCTCTGCTGAAGAAGAAACTTTTAGCTATTAAAACCAGTGTAAAAAATTGAAATGTACTTACTGTAAGTCTGACTCCTTTTAAAGTTTAAATTCCTCTATTAAAATAATTTTTAAAATCATCTCACAGTCCTGAAATACTTAAAGGATTTATTTTTAATTAATCTTAGTGCATAAGTGAATTAAATAATATAATTGCTCATTTCAGAAAGTTAATTCTGTACTCAAAAGAGTAGATGCTGTAATTTCGATGCCATATAAACTATTCTTTATAGATAATAAAGCAGATTTAATTGTCAAATCTGCATTAGCAAAGTTTTTGGCAGATGAAGAATATACTTTGATCTGTGCATAATTACAAATCTTTGCCTTGGTGTGGTAGGTAAGGCTCCATTACTGCAGCTAGCAACTCCCTGACAAACCCATCTTTGCAAATGTAATTTCTGGAGAGGTGAAGACACACTGGCTAAGTCTTTCAAAGGGACTGGTGACTTAAGGAGTCTGAAAGTTTCCAGCATCTCACTTAATGGGACCTGTGTTTCAAGATTTCCAACATTTCTGTAAATAAAGTACCCAAAGTGGAATGCCCAGAGCAACATATCTGTAGACGTTAGTCAACTAACAATCATCAGAACTATGTAATTATAAATCAAAAGGATTCATTTAATTGCTAAGCAGTAACCATAAAACTGGTGAATTCAAAAAACTTATTTCCTTTGAAACACATGGCCTCCACTGAAGGAGATTCCCAGGTCACTTAGGACTGCCTCTGAAAGGAATCTGAGAGTCTGCATCACGGAGAACCAGCAACAAGACACCAGCAGTGACCGAGTCCCTCAAGGACAGTAAGTGGGCAAAGGTGAGACAAACCTCTTCACTGATGGATGTGATGCTCATTAAATTCATTCCTACATCATATAAACACTGGGATAGTCCCAGGCACATGGGGAGGGAAACATATTTAAAACTTTTTAGCTTTAAAGAACACCACATTCCAAAATAACTCAGTGCCTTGTGTAGGTGTAGTGTGTTCATTTCCAGACACATTCAACTGTTTGTCCTTTAGCACATACAGTGAGTCTTGCACAAGCTTCAGAATACCATGTAGAAGCCAATCTGGGAGGCTGTGAGCCAGCTATTGCAATAATTCAACTTGTGCTGTTATCCAGGCATGAATCAAACCCTCTGTGTCCTGCTGAGACAGCAAGACCTGAGATTTTACTCAATTCCTCACAGATGAAGGGAAAGAAAAAAAACAACCTTGACAATGTAGTTGATGTGGTATTGAAAGGAGAGCTTGAAGTTGCAGATGAAACTGAGATTACAGGGTGGTTGGAAAGTATGTAAGAATCCCATCAAACAGAACCACACACAGAAGAGGGTTAGGAGGAACCTGCTGCTTAGCCAGCAGCAACCAGCACTATTCAGTATCACAAGATGATCCAATTTACAAAGACAACTTGAGAGGAAACTCCTATCTGACCCTCAGCAACAGCAGGAGGAACAGGCACAAGATTCTAGTTGATAACTAAAAAAACGTTTGAAAGATAATGTCTACAGAATAAACATCTTAGACAGATGTACATCAGAAAAAAAGTATCTTGAGTTCCAGAGTTCAAGGTACATAAAAGACATGATGACATAAGATCCAAACACTTGTAAATCCAAATTCTGTCACCTTAGCTTTATGGAGTATGTACCTTCCTGACTGAGATACCTAATCAATGCCACTGAAGTTTCTACTAAGTGAAGTAAGGCAATAGACAGACTGGCTAAAGGTAAAAGCAACATCTTTTCTAGCTTTAGTAAAGCTTTTCAGGAATTTTCTATAGACTGCTTCAGAGGAGATCACAGTTTCCATGAGAAAAGTCAGAATTTTTGAGGGAAAATGATGATATAATTCTTCAAAAACAGATTTCCTTTATGAAAACAGAAAATGTTTAATTTCTGGTGACAATTTACATGAACCTAATTCGCACACGTGCACCCACATAACCCTTCTCAGTATGAGACAAAGCCATTTGTTTGTATTGTGAGGCATAGTGTGTTTAAGGCCACAGAGAGCGCTGTGGTTCACCTGCTGAGCACCTCCAGCTCCTCCATCCTGTGTACCAGTTGGAGTCTGGGATTGCTTCTCTTCCAGAGACAGCCCTTCAGAGGGTGCCAGCTGTGTAACCTGCTGCTCCATGGGGAGCTGGGCAACAGGGGAATGCAAGGAATACAAATGATGACTCTGAAAGCATTGCAGCAAAGATGAGAAGAAAGTAAATTCAGTTCAAGAGGAGGGATTTTCAACATTTCTAAGTAAAAAAAATTGCTTTAGTTGAAAACAAAATGTCAAAATAATGAAAAAAAAAGTCTGTTGGAAATACCTGTTCTGTCCCAGTCTAATGGTTCAATCTGAGAGGAATTCTGCTTTACACTTTGCAGAGTCATTTGATTCAAGCACTCATCTTCCAGGAAAGCTCTTTAATAAACAGGTATATTTGTATCTACTTACAAAACAATAAAAACAAAAGAAGTGTCATCAAGATTCAAATATTACTCTTTTTGGCAAGGACTGCAATTTATGACATAAAAACTCCAAAAGAAGTTAGAAAGTAAATTGTACTTCAAAAAGCTGTTTGCATACACTGTGCAGTAAATAATACACTGAAGATAAAAACACATTGGTAGGACTTTGGAGAGCAACGTCCCATATTTGTACATCACCAAAGACACACTGAAGCCTTCTGAATAGTTACACATTTGTTTGGGATTCAGTGCAAGAAACCACTACCCTGAAACATGATCATATAGTGAGTTATCTTTGCCAAAACTCATAAATTCAAGCACAGAGAAAACATATTGGGTGTCTGGAAACAGCAGAGGTAATTTTTCCCTTCAGACCTACTAGAGATTTTCACTATAATGAAAAACTCTGAGGTATCATTATAGAAATAAGCTGGGAAACTGTTTCCCAGCCAAAATTACTTGGATCCACTTTATACACTAGGAAAAATACCCATTGAAATCATAAAAACTCTGTGGATTCACACTGTTAGCTTCCCATCAAGCCAGCTGTTGATACCCAATTATTTTAAATGCTTCCCAGTGATCCCAGCTCATTTCCTATCTGGGTCACACAGCGCCCTAAAAGCCAAAGCACACAGGCAAGCTCAGAGGTGCAGGAACAGCAGCAGGAATGAGCTGTTGGCAGAGCCAGTCACAGCAACTGGAGCTCAACAAGCACTTCCAGATTCCCCAGAACAGAAAAATGCCTGGGATGGGGGTACCTACCCCCAAATGTCCCTGCCTGCAGGGGTGTCCAGCAAAAGGCATATTTACACTGGAGAGTTCTGCATAGCTCTGTTGACAGCGTGAAGATTTTCTATGTGAAATATTTAGCCAGTTCTTTGGCAGCTTAGTTTTTAATGAGAAAATGCTTATTCCATAAAGGCAAAACATACAGTGATTTAGCTGAAATTTTCAGTAAGATATGTTTTGTCTAAAGATCAAAATTGTAAACCTGTGAAGCAAAACTGTACATCATCTATCACAGCTATAGAATTAAATGAGCCAGAGGGGCAAAAGTGTATATATATATTTAGAACAAAACCAGGATTTTCTAGCTGAAACTAAAGCAAATAGAAAAAACCTCAGAATTTTTAACATAGACTGGAAATAACTGGTTTGCAGACAGTTCAAAGCTGTAGCTTTGACTTGAAGCTATCTCATATTCACTGTAAGTGGACAAAATTAGTAAAACTCAAGAACAAAAGGAAAAGCTGCCCGTACCTATTGGTAAAGTAAATCTGTCTGGAAATGCCCACATATCTTTCTTAAGGATTTTTTGGGGTTTTTTTGCCTTTGTACATTGAACTGACATGCACACAAGTCGTGTGAGAGAAATGCAGATTTTTCTAGGGATGCAACAATATTCAAACAGGACATTTGGGAGGATGCCATGACTGACCCAGCAGGAGGCAGATTCACTATGCATTCTTGGTCTTGCAGGGTAAGGAATTATATCAACTCTATAAAACAACATAGGGCATAATTTCTCTGTCTCTTCTCCTCAGAAATGTCTTCAAGAGGAATCAGGGAACTGGGAGAGACAGAGGAGACTTGTGTTCTCAGTGTGTGTGTTATGTTTAATTGCTGAAGGAATGAAGCATTTTAAAAGGTTTGTCAACAAAATCCCTATTTAGTTAACCCCAATCTCTTCAGATCTCTTGTTACAGGCAGCCTTCTGCTCTTAACATCTGGGCAGGCAAAGCCTCCAATCACCCTGCTGCATTTGGTAGCTTACCAGACCTAGATAAGGGTGCCTGGTATATCCATTTCCCCTGGTAAGTGCTTATCTCTGGCTGGGCTGATGATACCCAGCCTTCGTGGCCCAGCCAGGCACATAATCGTGTGGCTCACACACAGCGCGTGTGCGCGCTGACATTAAATCCAAAGCTTGACATGACCTCTCCTCTTCTGTGGCTGGACTTACATCTGTCACAGCTACACTTTGTAACTGATGGGGAAAGGGCAGCAGGAAGGCAGAGAGCAGCCCAGGATCGCAGCCAGCAGCAGGATCACAGCACTCGAGCTCCTTCCCCTGTGTGCAGCCTGATCCTCGCTGGCACCTTCGGGGAAGGAGGCAGGAGGCTGCTGAGCTGGCTGGGGACCAGATGGCAGGCACCTGCCAGCTACTCCCAAAGGTCCTGGGGAGCAGAGCCTGGCACAAACCCTCCAAATCATCAAAACTCCTCCAAATCAAGACATGTGGTTCCATCTAAAATAAAGACCTACTATCAGTCAAATAGTTCCATCACAAGATTTCTCTCTAATATACCCCAAATTGAATAACATTTAAGAAAACCAAGTCTCAGCACATTGTCTCCTCTTTACTGAGATGAAACTATAACAGTTTTCTTCCAATCCTGTCTATCTAAATGTAAATTACCATGAAATTCTCACAGTTCAATCTCTGGAGTTCATCAGCTTAATGACATTTCTTCTTGTTACACCCAAGTTTTGCATCATATCAGGCTGAAATTTTCTTCCTGAATAACTCTCAGAATTCATGTAGACGTTTGGCTCTTGCTTTTTCCTGCATTTTCATTTTTAGTTCCTCCTCTGCAGCCAAATCAGTATCTTCAAAAGCTTCTTAGAAATTGTTGAGGATTTAATATTTTCATGTTGAAAGACTGACAGTGAATTTGCTGAGATTCTGTAGCAACACAGACCAATTTCCCAGCTTTTCTAAAAGGCCACAGAACATCATTGCCCTCTGTTTTTTTCCCCAGTCCATCAGCCAGCTAATTTGTTGGCACAATTAAAACCATCTTTTCTGTTCTCTGTGCTTCTTACTTTTCCTTGACTTTTGCATCCAGTTCTGTGACAAAGAACAAGGGCAGATCAGATACAGAAATTTCTCTTAAAGCTTTTACTTAACCTTCAAGTCTCATGTTTGTTCCTTTATGTGCCAAAGACCTGAGAAAGCAAAAGGCAGCAGTTTGTCAAAGCATGGTCTCTAGGGACGTGGGTTCTGTTTCAGCTGTCACCATGTCACCATATATACCTATTGATGTGACTTCTGATGTGCAGCAACAAATGGTAAACAATTCCTCTCTCAGAGTACACCTTCTGCTTGTGTTGGTGTCAGTGCTTTTGATCAATAAGCAAACCATTGAGGCATCTATTATTCAAACTGTTACTCAGGAACAACATGCTCCACGCACTATTTCCTTGGTTTCAGTGCCGTGTACAAGCTTTTTAATTCTAGTCTCTCTTCAAGCATCTTCTTACTGCTCACTGTTTATCCACATCTCCAGTTCCTGAAAAGGCTCATTGGTTTCTATTGGTACAAACTTTAATCAAAGCAATAGGTCACTACCTGTATCACTCCAAGCACCAATTTCAGTTCTTTCCAAGGCCCTGGCAGTTAAAAGAGTACCATTTCTTTACATTAGGTCTGGCACTTATTTCTTCTAACATAATTCCCTGGGTTCACTGAGTCCTTTTGAACTTGCAGTCCCTGTATTTTTAAGTTATGATGTTAAGTTTGCCAGGTTGCTCCAGAGTTCAGAAATGGGACTTACAGTAACTGATTGCTTGCCAGAATGCCCAGTGCTTTACACACTTCCTTATTTTTATTATCTCTTCTGCAAATGAAATCCAAACCAGACATCTCCACCCTTGCTACATGGAAGTGCCATCATCCATCTTTCTTTGTGCAACTAGTGACTTTATGTTCTTTATCCAAGCTGATGTAGATTCTACTTCTAGCCCCCTAGAAGTACTGCTGTGCTGCCAAATGATGTCCTGAAATCCCCACAGACCCATTTGCCACATTGTTACCATGAGGGTTATGCTAATATCAAGCCTAAGCAGTGCTGTCCCACACTAGTGGTTTCTTTTCTCCTCACCTTTCCCCCATCTCTGCCATAAACTGACCCATTCAGATGGCTCTTTTCTTCTGTGTTTGCTTGTGTCTAACACACCAGAGCTCTTGACTCGTCTTTCATTTTATTAAAAATGCAAATGCAGACAAGTCTGTGCTCTTGACACTACATTTACTGACAGCTCTCTTTCCTCAAAGTCCTGGTGTTAAAGGCACTGGGTGTGCATGAGAGAATCCACACTTCTGTTTAGATGGTTTTTACACACTCTGCCCACATGGGGGTTTTCTTTTTCTACAATGGTCCAGCGGATTTCAGGACTCTCCATTTTATAGACAGCTGATAGCACTTCCTTTGCCTGGTCTGTGGAACAGACATCCTTACAGCTGGATTAGCAGAACACCATGATACCAACCTTGCCCCGAGAAGCAAGCAGTGAGGTTGCAACTAAGTGATCTTTAAGGCCTCTTCCAACCCAAATCATTCTATGTTTCTACAAGTAGATTTTTCTTAGAATTCAGTTTACTCAGTCCTTATGTCCATTCCCTACCTTAGGGTTTTCCCTATGAATGTGCAAACCATAATTATTAGTTAGTAACAAAACCTGCACTTTAATGGAGGTCTTTCCCTCTACCTTGAAATTCCCCACTTGTCAGCTTTATTAAACCATTCCCCTTGACTTACACTCCTGCTGTATGCAGTGGATGTTGTGAATGATTAGCTTGCCTCTGAAAACACTGAAAACTATTTGTTTGAGGCTCCCATTCTTGTGTGTCTTTTCCAGTGCCACACCGTGCTGGATTAAACCCTTGGCACAGGCTTTTCTTAAGATGGTGTATCCAGATGAATAAAATTATAAATTACCACACAAAAATCCAGGTTTTGAAAGGATTGAAAATATTTGCAGATTCATAGGAAATTTGGCAGTAGTTTTTCGGTGGAAAGAATTATCAGCCTATCAAAGTTAGAACATTAGCCAACATCTGACAAGGCAATATTTTTAATGCCACCTTTCATTGCAGAATGCTGGGCTGTGTTATGGTAAGACACACTGCAAATATCACAGTCAACTAGTAAGAAAATCAGGGCTATACCCTTTGGTGAATTTAACTCCCACAGGGGAAGGGTTCCCCTCCTGCCTTGCTGGTGCAGCACTTCTCACAGCTTTGCTGTAACGCCGTGTTTGCTGTGACACCTTTCATCTGAAGGTATCAAAGCAAGCCACAGACTCATGCTAATAACAGACCTTTCCTAGAATACTTATGAGGTAGAGAGATTATTGTAATGTCCCAATTTATTGATGAGAAAACCGATTCAGAATTTTATTAATGAGAAAACTGAATTAGAAATTTATTAACCTAAGTTAGAAATTGATGAGAAGTGACAGATGTCAGACTTGACCCTCAAATGGCTCCCAGCCACAGATAACACACAACTGCTCAACACTCCCCAACTCAGTGGTTTTGGCCATGACAGCAGTCCAAGCACAGGTAGGTAAAGGTATTACCTCCATGGCCCAGTACAATTCATTCTATCACACTCTACCCTTATTACAACAAAGTGGTGCCATCAAAGCTCATCCTACAGAGCCCCCCAGGAGCTGTGACCAGAATGAAAGCAGCAGGGCACAGTTCATGAGCCACCAGCAAAGCACTTTGCCCCAGCTTGCTTTCAGAAGTAAAAGCCTCATTCTAAATAAAACAAAACCTTTGGCTTTGATAAATGCAGGCTGCTTCAAAAAGATATTCTGCTCCCAAATCTCCCCCGTTAATGCCACCACAGCTGCAAGGGCCAACCTTGTGTGAAGTCAGTCTGGGAATTATCCACATAAATAAAGAGCACAGCTTGAAACATTGACTTTTTCCTGATCAAAATGGCCTGGGAGGCAACTGGACAGTTTGGATCAGGCAAAGGATAGGGCTTTTATTATTTCCAAGGAGCACCCCAGTGAATAGAGTAGCCAATGTGGCCCTGGTGGCAGCAATACATTCCAACACTCTCTTCATCCCACACAAATTACTTAAAAGCTTGGCTTGAGGTCTGTTTGGGGTTTGTTTTGTTCCGGTTTTCTTTTTAACTGAGAACTTCTGTAGGGAAAACCTGAAATACAACCCATCTTTTCACTGGCCTTTTTACTAGTGTTCGCTGTCTAAACTGCCTCCCTCACATACCAAATAACAAATTTCAAATATTAACAAAGAAATCTCACATAAAACTGCCTTCATTTTGCCCATATTAAGAAAATGTGCTTAAATTCTATTGAAGTGAATTTTTTATTTTACTATGAATTTTCATATTAGTTTCCTTCATATATTCCAGTCTGAAGTGAAAACACACAGAAAAATCCCATTCCATCCTGTATTTACCTACTTTCATTCACTAGTTATTTTCACCTACATATGCTGAAATGAAATATTTAACATGAAAAAAATTATTCCTAAGAAAAATTAAAACCATTAAATATTCACATTATTTCACTTTGTAAAGCTGTTCTTTTTAACCGAACTTAAAGGAGTAAAGCCACACAATAAGCAAAATGTTCCTAGAAAGAATTTTTCCTCTTTTAGAAAACAATCTGACATGGAGGTCTGGGGCAGATAAGCAATATATTCCAAATAAATACATTCCTACAATATTATGAATTTTGCAGTTTAGTTTCATGCTAAACAGAAGTTCTGTGGCAATAACAAAAATGGCTTTGGTCTCACTTCTTACACAGTAATCCAGAAGGACACAGAATTCCACCTTGTCCTTCAGGTGTAGTCTATATTATCATCTTAAGACCATATATATGATAAAATACCTTTATTAATGTCATAACAACACAGTGGAATGAAGATCTGCAACTTAGAACCAAAACAGGTTCAGAGTTAGTTATCCTACCTCAAACCAGTTTGGTTTTCAGAGTTGTGGTGTTTTGATTGTAATCAATTAGCAGAAGAAAACTTTATAAGCCCAAACTACAATAGCACCACTTGTACAAGAGATGAAACAACAAGGCAGTATAAAATTATATTGAAAATATAAAAAGTACATCCTTCTTGGGTAGTATGTTTTGATTTCTAAATACTAGGCAGAAATTACAAAGATATTATTTTCTGTAACTGATCTCATAGGATCACCTGTATTCATTGTTATGTAGTTTATATTTTGTAACTGTTTCACCTGAATCCAAGCTATAAAATATTAGCATCACTGCAGGCTTACCTGCTTTGTCTGCAAATGTAAATGAGTGGGTGTATAATAAATCTCCAATATGTTGGCAGTATTGGAAGCTGACAAAGCAATGTCATTGGCTATACTAAAGATTTCTGGAATGCCACCTGTGATATTATGACTAAAAGCTCATAGAGATCTGATTTTCTTGAAGCAAACGGCCCCTTTGACCTGGACAGCAGAAATATCAATTCCTCTGCTGCATCATCTGCCTTTTCTTAACAGTGGTAGGATTCTTGATCTTGTTAACACACACAACTTCAAACTACTAACTCCCAGTAAAGAACTAATTCATGAGGTCTGTCACTACGCACTAAAAAATATACCCTCTATAAAGCACTTTTTATGAACATTTTTGTGCATCGGTATTTTTTAACATTAAAAAGTTTATTTGCCCTCTTTATAAAGCTTATCCCTTCAAGACACCAGCTGGCAAGGGTAGAGTAGTATAAGAAACAATACTGAACTCTTCCCCTTTATCTGAGGTGATAAAAAGTAGTTACTGTGTCTGTGGTGCAAGGAAGAATGTTTTAATGTCTATGAAATTTCTTATTCTTTGAAAGATGTCTCTAACATGAATTCTCCTTATCTGAAGCCTGAAACTGATTGTTCTATGGGATAGACCTGAATACAAAACTGTCTGATGAAATTCATGGTCATATTTTGAAGATTCAGATCTATATTCTAAGGAGTTGGAAATCGTCTCTTTTCTTCAGAAAGAACTCTTTCCTTTTCTCACTCTTCCATCAAATACCATCATGGCCAATATATTCACAGTGTAAGAGATAAGGAAGGAAGAGATTTTTAAAATTTTTTTTAACACCACTATGCAATACTTGTAGATTAAGTCATGGAAAAAAGCATTCCAGAAGAAGATTACACTGTGATGCAGATGGGAAAAGCAGCACAGCTGGGTAGGGTGAGGAATGTTAACAGAAACTCCTATTTGTATCTCATGGTTCAGAGTACAAAAGTAGAAACATGTTTTCTTTAAACACACAGAAATCATAATTCTTTCTGAGATACAATAACGCTGGAAGGACAAGCTGGATTTGAGTAAACCCAAGCAGAGTGCCCAGCCCTGAATGCCTGAGAGGTTAAAACACAAAACCTTTGGGAAGAGTGACACAAGAACTTACACAAGCAGGGGACTGGACTGAAGCACAGTGCTCAGATAGAATGTGGTAATACAAAGACAGACGTGATAGAAAGGCAGTAATTAAGATGAGGTATGATAGAAAAGGAATTTGGGGAAAATGAGAACAAAGTGCTGTGTTTTGCCTGGTTGAACTTTGTGGAGTCACAATACATCTGGTGGGATTTACTAACAGGCTGCTGAAGGCACTTGAATCTCAAAATGTCTCTTCCAAAACAATAAAGAGTGCTCAAAAGTTTCTAACTGTGAATGGATGACTCTTATCTAGTTACAGATATTCCACTCAATATAAAGCTTCACAGACACTGACCTGTAAGGCACCAGTACAGCAAATGGATGTGTCCACTGAGAAACTCAACAGGTGAACACAACCTGCAAGTGCCACCCATAGCAGAAGATACTGTGTTAAAAGTGGGTGTGTCAGGCTGATGGCATGATGGGTTTATATGTCCAAAATATTGAAATATTGCAGTATCTCTTTCCCTCATGTTTCCTTCAATACTTTCACACCAATATAAATTAATTAGCCACAGATATTCAGCTGAGAGATGTTAATACTTCACTGACCTCAAACCAGTGCTTGAAGACTGTACAAAGCTGAAATCAACCTCCCACCCTCCTTACCGCTTGTGGGAGAGCAGGTAGACAGTCTCACCTTCTCATAACAGCCACAGTTTCTGTTTCTGCTCTGATTAAGTCCATATGGGTGTGCTGACATGCATATAGCACTGATTATTCCACAAAGTACTTTTGATGGTGTTAACACACATCATTCCCTAAGACAGGAAAATGTCTCTTTCTACTCCCCCTTTACTGGTATGGAAGGGTAAGAATTAAACATAGTCTCAGTCATAAATCAAATCTAAATTTGCAGTAGGTGGGACTGGAAACCACAAATACCTAGTTCCTTTTGCCCATCCACACAAGAGATTCCATAGTCACTTCAGGGAAATGAAAGCTTCTATCTGAATTTAGTAAGATCCAAACACAGTCCATTACATCAGTACAAACATTCAGGATATAACAGTACTGGTTGGCCATACTAAGCAATATCTTTTTGCAAAATTCAAAACTGCTAGCACTTTTCTTGGCTTTCAGCACTCAGTTTCCATGAGTTTGCTTTTGTCCACGTGAATATTGACAGTTTGGGGCTGATTGTTTGGATCACAGTAGTACGTTTTAGCTGCAGGATTTAGGCTGGGGTCTGTTCTGGGGTGTGCATGCCTAGAACTAAAAACAGAGGTTGGCCCTGGAAATAAACTTACTTCTGAGCATACAAAACCTGTCAGATATTGTTTCAGTGTACTACATAAAATTGTGAGTTCACACAAAACCTACCTTCTCTGCCCACAAGAAACAGTGTTAAAGCACCAGGAGCATGACATGGGTCTGCTGAGTGCAGGCAAGCTGCGAGCGCAGGGTTTGTTGCATGCTGAACAATCTGAAAACGCCCTTCAACATCAGAGCCCTGATCTGTTTGTTCTGAACAGAGGAACTTAAACAGCTCCTCATAAGGATCCTGAAAACAGTTGAGTCTTTTTACTACTTTTATTTCTCTCTAACTTATTTTTCAAAATAAAGGGATGTTATTCATCATCATAAAAAACAGTGACAAAAAAGGACAAACCCCTTTTAAAATGTGTTCTGCACATTTCTTCACTACTCAACTAACACCACCTGAGAAGTACAGTCCTTGTAGCCAAGGCCCAAAGGAGAAGAGCAGAATCCTTGAAGGGGCAGAAACCCAGGAAGGTGGTGCTGCTGCTTCACTGGCCCTGATAAAGAGCACAGCAGGATAATGAAGAGCATTATTGGGCAGACTGAAACCTGCTCAGTATGTGTTCACTGCTTTTAGTCTGTCAGTGGGCTTTTAACTTTGTGGGGGTGGAAGGGGGTGGAGGGGGTTAGTTGGTGGGGAAAGCCCAAACCACAATTTTAGCATGAGATGAAGAAAACTACATAGTTGTAATAATGTGTAAAATTCAAAGTAGACTGAGCATCTTAAAATTTTTCTGAGACAAATGGTCACCATAACTGAGGGCAACACACTACATCATGGAGATGCAGAAGTCAGACCAAAGAGAGGAAACAGCAGTTTCCATTTTTAGGGGGTCTTTGTAGCCTTTTAGGTGGAGAAAATATCAAGAGCAAGTGTGGGTGAGGCAGCAGTGGCTGGCCAGAGTGGGCTGTGGCAGCTCAGGTGGTGGGGTTAGCACAGGTGTGGTGAGGCCACTGCAGGCACCAGGGCATCAAGGGCCCACAGTCACTACCTGTGTGTATGGAGATGCTACAGGACGGGAGAAATTTCTGCTCAAGCACTCATCAGGGATGAGGACTGCAAGTAACTATTGGTACATTCTGGGAATTCTCTGGTTTCCTGTTACCCTGCTGCTGTCCTTTCCTCCCTCTATTCCAGTTCTGCTTTGTCAATCATTTGGCTTGTTATTTATGAATGACATTGGTCAAAGTTTAACATTTTGTGTCTTTCACGTGAAGAGCCAAACTGGTGTTCACTTGTGACCCCTAGAACCCAAATCCAGCCCTTTGTGGCTACCAATGTCAAACGCACCCATTTCCATCACTTCCAAACATCAATCTCAGCCATACGAGTACCCAAAAAAAAGAGAAAAAAAATGCAGCTCTATTTACAACTTTCTTCCACTGAAGGACATCCCTATTAATGTCAAAGAGATGGTATGAGTTTCCTTGGCTCTCTCATCTTTGCTTAGTTCAGTATTTGCAGACCAGGCTGCTGTGTATTTGACATGGGCATATTTATGCTCAGACACAACTGTTCAGCATTCAGGAGCACTTTGCACTCATGTCCATAGTACAGCTCTAAAAGCTTCTTGTTTATCTCAGTCATCTTTGAAAACATTAACTAAAAATAAATGAGAATACAATCTCCAATTAAAGTAAACCCTATGTATAGCAAAAGCAATTGTTTTACAGGATGTGGCATTTATGTTTCTCTTTCAGTTGATATTAGAGAAGTTTATACATTCACTATGGTGAAAAACCTTTTCTTTGTATTTTTGAAAGTAAAATAAACATTTCTGACTAAATGAACCTCAACAACCTACAGCTCTCAAATGCTAAGTAAGAAGCAACACAGGGTGATGCTACAGAAGCTGAGGAGTATTTTAATTGCAAGTGTTATATTGGTCTGATATCCTTTCTTGGGTAAATCCAGTGAATTGAGGGACATGTTCATATATAATGACAAGTTATGTATTATGATGTACTTCCAGTACTTTTTCTCTGAAGAACCTTAATAATCACAAAAGGTTGTGATATTATGATGAATAAATAAACATCTTTAAAATGTACATAATTAGTATATTGCCTGTTAACAACTAAATATTTATGACAGAAGACATATTCAGAAAATATTCATTCTTACCACAAGACTGCTGTCCAGAGAAAGTCTTTTCCCAAATTCCCTTTTCTGTAGCTGTCTTTTTCTCTCCATAGCTGAGGTTATTTTTTTCCTTTTGATTGATTTGAAATGTCAGTCTGCTTCAAGCATCACTAAAAAAAAAAAATTAAATGCACATTTCAATATTCTACTTAACAGTTTCCGTCTTTCATCATTAACTTTGTAATAACCCAGCAGCTAATGACTTTGTGCCTCTAGTAGGCTGTGTTCCAGAAACAAATTTGCTGTGCCAAAAAAGCTAAACTCTCCAAACAGAAATATTACCCATATGTTT
Source organism: Pithys albifrons albifrons (assembly GCF_047495875.1). Taxonomy (NCBI): domain Eukaryota; kingdom Metazoa; phylum Chordata; class Aves; order Passeriformes; family Thamnophilidae; genus Pithys; species Pithys albifrons. Next base: position 7,398,324 of record NC_092465.1, on the reverse strand, counting down.
GGGTTGCTACTCAAAGGGAAAAAAAAATCTGCTACTACTGTCTTTACCAACACCCCCATGTTTCCATAGTCTCTTTTGAACTGTGCTGGAAGCTGGAGATTTGCAGAACCAATGAACTACCTGGGGCTGGGGAGGAGGAGAGAAACAGTTCCTTTCACATTAATTGCACTTCTCAGTAACCCTGCTTGTTGGCACATCTGTGCTGCTGCTGCTCACATGTACAAATTTTGGACCTAGTCCCAAGGAGTTCTAAAAGCTTTCAACTCCCATTATCCTTAACAAGAGAAAAATGCCCTCAGCACTTCCCTTAAGTTTTTAAGGTCAAAGATTCTGCTGTAACAATCTGACAGCCCCACTGCCTGTACAGTACAGCCAGAGAATTCAGCCCATAAAGGTATCACAAAGGGAATTAGTCCTTCCAGTTTCATGGGGTTTGGCAGTTGCTGGCCAGTGGTTTCCACTAAAACTAAGCCACAGGTTACAAGTGACAACTATCAGCCCTCTTTTAAATGTTCCTGTTGATACACGTAAGTAAATTTCCAGCTTGTGTTTTAAGATAATAGTTACTCCTTGTGATTCAGGAACTCAGCAAAGTTAGTGAATTTATTCAGGATTTACCAAAAGTAGTAGAACTAAAACAGAAATCAGAATATAGCCTAAATAAAGGCAGGCAGATATGCCCATGCAGAACCAAACACAGAAATTTTCTCCTGCATCTCATAGTGACTGCATTTATTGTATCAGTGAGCAATATCCTGTATCTCTTACTCTGGGCTAACTCCCATTGACTGAAGAAAAACAAGACTAGAAAAGAAAAGTCTGTCTGTTTCTAATCCTTTTTGCTTATTGGGGACATCCACTTGGATTCCACACAGGTGATGCAGGAATGCCACTGGGCTCGGCTGTGGGGTAGCACAGCTGGCATTCCCCAGAGAAGCCTTGCATGTGCCCTCCAGATACATTGGCATGTCCATGGACAGATTTGACTCCTCACACGCACCTGTGAACGATCCCATCTGTCACTGTGGGGATATCGAGCGGATAAAACCATCTCAACTCCTTCCTCCAGCTGACCCCGAATGCTCTGCCACGAGGGCACGCAGGGGCCTGAATGTGGGGCAAGCACGGGCTGCCTGCAAGGAGAGCAGGATGCCCTAGGCTCAGCTCTGGAGCCAGCTGGAATTCAGGGGGCTCCCAGAGGCATGTACACTGGGATCATTGGGTACAATATGGGCATCACACTGGGGCTGCTCTGTTAAAACACTTCCAGCAGAGAAACTGCAAGTGGTCCAGATGCCAAACTGCCCAGTGGTGAATTCAGCCTCCTATCGAATGGCACCTGGTGTCTCCTACTCTTCTTTTGTACTTCTCATTTATATTTACACAAGAACAGAATTCAGGTCATTTTCTCCCAAACAGACAAAAATTAACCTCTCTACTCATTCATCCAAAGAACATGTATCTACAATGGTAGGAAAATCTCAGCTGTTGCACTTTGATCATTCCTACCTTGTAGGTTTATACCAGGTTTACCTGTAAGGCCTTGCTAGCTTTTTTGTGGTTCCAATCCTAAAGTTACACATGTTGTTTAACTCAGCTAGTTAGGAATCTCAATGGTGTGCTATCACATAATTCCCATTGTTTCTTGATTAGCTACCATGTCTCAAAACAAACACAACAGATTTAAACAAACACGGCAGAAATGTATTACAATGCATTACACTGTTTTTGTGATTATGCCAGAAATTAGCAAAAGAAAGACCTTATGCAATATTTATATCATTCTTCTTTGCATGCATCATGCCTGGAGAGCATGACTTCCACCAAGGGAGCCTCTGTTGAGCTCAGAACCACTTAAGAATGAGCAAGTGAGAGCTGCACTTGGAGCCAATGACTCCCGTGGAAGGTCAAGTATTTAGTATGAATAAGTAGCTGGAGTTTCTGTCTGCAGGTATTGGGTGGAACCACCACAGATTGTAGTTTAGAAGTAAAAGGAAAAAGGATTATTAATAATTATTCCTATAGTTTATATGCTGCCTTGGGCACTTCAAGGAGTGGATTTACTGTAGCCATACCTAGCACAGCACGTGGACCTACTCATGTGGTGGTGAAGCAACTTGAGACTGGCTGGCTCCACTCCTTCCCCCACACCATGGGAGCTCATATCTCTGCACGTTTCCATTACAGATCTCTCCTAAGGAGTTAACCACCTAAGGCTAAACCTACTTAAGGTTTTGAATCACAGGCAATTATCAGACAAGATAATACAATGCATCACCTGTACCAACATATGTTGGTGCCTCAAAGTACCCAACTCAGGAGGCCTCTAAAGAAAACTAATCATCAGAGTGAAGTACTTAAGAAAAACAGAACAAAAGTTTCCATCTTGGAATAGTCATTTTCCTGCATCATTCTGCTTGTCACAGAGCAAAAATGACCCTCACAGGTAACTCTTTGTTCCTCTGAGACCAGCCAAAAGACTAACAATAACTCAAATGGAGCTAACACATCCACTGGGAAGCTCAACAGAGGAGAATAGCTGTCCAGATGGAACAGTCTCAAAAAGCCAAAGCTCTGAGAACCAGCTTCCCAATCATCAGAAATAGTATTTTTGTGTCACCAAGAGAACCAGCTGTAGAAATTTATCTGCCTTCTCTCACCAATTTGCTTGTCAATGTGTTTGCAGCAGAGACCCCAGTGATCTGCGCTCAGACTTTGGCAGTCCCATTTAACTTGGCTGAACTGTGAACTGTTGCAAACTCCCTTCTGATTTATGGGGTCTTCATCAATACAACACACATTTGCCAAATCTTTGGGGGCACATCTTCTAGTTCTTAGTGCTGCAAGGAGTCTTTGTGCTGTATGAATCTTTTCTAAGGGGCTATAGAGTTCATATATGCTGAGCATGTGGGGAAGACACTGAGTTTAGAGGCACTTGACGGTTAAACCTTTGTGCTCAAGAAGTCTGTGGGGATCAGTCTAAGGGAATGCAGGTCCCAGATGTTTGCCTATTGCCTTTTCAGGTTTTTACTGAGCTTGGGGGGAAGAAGGTTTTGTATGGGCACAGAAAAAACTCTCAAGGGGGAGACCTAAGTGGAATCTTGCCGCAATATGGTATTACCCTCGCTGTTCATAAAGCCAGCAAGCCCGAGGCATCAGCTTGATTATATATCCTAAAGTGCAGTATTTTTAGTACTCACTGCAAGAATGTTCATTACTTCAGAAGATGGCTCTAAAAGTATGCCCTGGAGAAATGGTGTGATTAACATAGAAAAGCATTCTAAAATCCATGCAAGAAATTTTTTTTTATTTTAATACCCTCTTGATTTCTAGCAGTAACAAAGGATGATTGATGTATATTGCTTTAGCTGATGAAAACGTACAACATTATATTCCTTAGCATCCAAGTTATTTTCAGACAGTTTGAAACTGCAGTTACATTTCAGAGCTCTGCCAACATATGCCAGCTGGGAACGAGCACACAGTATATATCTCTTTGGTAACTGGACATGGACTGTATTTACTTTTCTTTCCCTTACAAATTTGTATAAATTCAACAGTTATGACACATGACAAAAATGTCAGCTCTGCAAACTAGCATCTTTCTTTTTTTAAAATTCATGATAGATATAATGCAGCCAGTCTCCCCACCTTCTGCTTTACACACCTAAACACTGACAGAAGGCAAAACACCCATGGGGCAGCAAGGTATTCCCTCTCAGCAGTCTGCTTATCTTTCTCAGGTGCTAACGAGAAGACAGGATTTGTGATGTAGACGTCTACTTGTTGGTAACAGAATGAGTCCAAAGTTATACAGTGATAACCTTTAAAGGCTTTTTTTTTAATTCACTCTGATAGGCCTGCTTGTTCAAAGCCAGGCCTTAAGACTGAGAGGAAATAACCAGAACTGATATTATCCCTCAGCACTGAAATGAGAAGGAAAATAATATCACTGGCATAGGTCAGGAAGCAGCAATGAGAAAGCAAAGATTGTCATCAATGCAAATGTTAGTTAGAATGAACAGGTGACCTAAAGGTGGAAGATTTTATATCTCATTATCAATCCATGGAGTGATTCAATTTCCTAAGAACCAAATTGAAGTGAATTGTCATTGTCTGGCTGTGTTTCCTTTGCCAGCTCTGGCACTAATACAACACGCACATGCCTGCTTTTGTTGTGGTCTTCATAGGAAAAGTTTATCAGGGCCTTTCAGAACAGAAAGGGAAAAAAAAGATTCCAGAATTAAGGAACTGAGGTTTGTTCAACAGATCAAAGAAATGTTCAGCTCTATAAAATTACTAACATTCAACTTGCCAGGCATAGGCCAGTCGAAAAATGTTAGATTTGTACTAAGCAATTTGATTATTTCCCTTGGGTTTTTTTCTTTCCAAACAGTAGTATTTTCAAACCATCAGAGAAAGAACACCAGAAAACCACACCTTCATAAAAGATGAGAAAATTCTGCCTAGTCATTAAAAAGCAACCATTAAAATTATTTCATTAGCACACCCTTATCTTCTCCCATCACAATATTTAGCCTAGTCATGACTTTAAATGACAAAGTGGAAAAATAATTCCTAAATTCCCTTTTGAGTTGACATTTCAAAATTCAGCACTCAGAAACAGAAAACTACAGCACCATTACCGTTTCTGCAACCTGAGCCTTAGCTCAATGCTTTTTGGTTTGCCCCAGTGTATTTCTCAGCATGCCATGGGCAGGCCCTGCCTGCCTGAGCCCAACACTCCCAGGTATTTGCATAGGCTGGTCAGCAGTTCATTAGCACTAATGTATGTGTCGTGCACTCACACCCACTGGATTAGGTTGCTATTCAGATAAGCAAGCTGCATTTTTGCAGAGAGGGAAGGAGAATGTGCCATGTGCCAGCATTAATGAGTTAATTAAATTAGAAAAATTCCAATGCAGGAAGCTAAAATGCTTAGATGAGTAGAATATTATGGGAATTACAAGACAGCAAACACAGCACTGCTGTACCATTCTGCCTACATACCTAGATATTGAATGGCTTGGGAAAATTATATTAGAAAATATGTCAAGTCAGTCAGGAATATCTGGACAGAATAATATTCCTAATAATAGTTCTCTTTTTTCATTTTCCTGTGGAATAATTAATTTGCATATACCCCAAATTTTATACACAATCTCTAAAACTGTTTCAAATTATATTCAGAGAGTCACAAAATATGCCAAGGTGGAAGGGACCCACATGGATCATCAAATCCAACTCCTGGAACTGTACACACAGCACACAGAGTCAGCTGTGCCCTGAAAGTTGCTTTGTGACCCAAAGTCACAAAGTCAGTGTGCTCTAGTTCTGATTGAAGACTGACCAGGTCATAGACTCACACCATAGAACCATGGAATGGCTTGGGTTGGAAGGGACCTTAAAGATCCTCTCATTCCAATCCCCCCACTAGACCAGGCTGCTCAAAGTCCCATCCAGCTTGCCCTTCAACACTGCCAGGCACACACAACTTATCTGGACAACTTGTTCCAGTGCTTCACCACACTCTGAGTAAAGAATTTCTTTCTAAAATCTAACCTAAATCTCTCCGATTTGAGTTTAAAACTGCTCCCTTTTGTCCTACCCCTACCTGTCCAACATGCACCAGGCAATGATAAAGTAGCCCCAAGGCAGTGTGGGAATGGCCAGAGCCAAAGAACCTCCTCATCTTTTACCCTGCCCTGACAGGGGAGTTGGACTTGGTGATCACCAGAGGTCACTTCCAACCCTAATATTTCTTTGGTTCTTTATGATTTTAAAATAAGCACAATAACACTGTCACATGGCAATCTACAAAGAAATGGTGGGTTGACTAACCTCAGAGCCAAAAGCTGTGGATCTTTCCTGCCCTTACCTTATCCCTCAAAAGGGAATCAGTAGAGCACATAGGACAGTCTCATGCAATTTTTGGCTGGGGATCACTTGCCAGCAAAGAACAGACTCTTGGTAGAATGTTCTAGAAACACAACATTTAACATAAAGCATCTCAGCTATAAATTCCACCCTGGTTCAGACAGTTTTCAAAACACATTTATGCTTTCTTCATGCAAGATAATCTTCCATTTATTCAGCAAACTAAACAACCAGTAAAGCTTTCTATAGCACTACTCCTAGGATTTAAACAAGTTAAGATTAAGGTCTTAAATCCAGCAAACCTATCAGTGTGCTCAAAATAATACCAGAAATTTCAATACATTAGAAAATAAAGAATCTGGAATTAAAGCTGTTATTACTATGACAGCTGTCAAGATGAATTGCATGAGAAGCATTTAAAAGATTTATATCTCGGTATCTCACCAGGTTAATTAAATGGATGCATGCATTGGTTTAAGAGGATAAGGTGGGTTGCAGGGACATCAAATGAGAGGGCACGAGATTATATTCCTTCAGCATTAACAAGAATGGGTCGAACCAATATCATTTCCGTATTCTGTAATAAGCATGATTCATCCACTGTCATTTTCTGCTCTCATTTTCTTTCTGGCAAAAAAAAAAAGAGACTATGAACATTTATAGACTAACATAATAAAAGCTTTAACCTTTTCAGTGTTTTCTGTTTGGATTGGCTGTCCATTTTTATCATAGGATTTCAGGGCCATGCCTCAGGGAGGAGAAGAATCGCCAGTAAATTACACCAAAGAATGCTGGAAAGGTCAAAGGATTACCCTCCCCGTTTGCTTTTATGGGATATATGAAGCATTCATATCATGCAATAAAATTATTAAGACAAAAATGATGAAAGATAAGCAGATAGAATCATGAGTCTGTTGTCAGGACAGCATGGAAAAAAGGATATATTACAGTGTTATCATTAATAAAAAACAGATTATGACAATGGTGTTTCTGTATCCTTAGCTCCTGCACTGAAATCAAATCCTTCAGAACACTGTAAGACCTGTAACCAAGAGAGAGATCCAAGCAAGACTGAAGCTATTCAGGCTGAATAAAACACTAAACCCAAAGCTCCCATTTCTTGGATCAGTTTCTAACCACTCATTATTATACATTACTCGTTATTGTATATTAATTATTACTATAAATTATATGATCTAGGTTACTATGTGGTAAATATGGATTCCTTTAGCCACAGAGCCTCTTTCAGCAATGTTTTACTGTCTAGGCTGTGAACCTGCAAAAGGAATGCTCTAAACACAGCAACAGCAGCTGCCTCTGGGGGCATCAACACACATTTGTCTCCCTTGGGAACCACAGCCAAGCTTTGGTCAGAAACAGGCAGTTCCAGGCACCTGCAGAAGCTGAACTCCAGAACCTGAGAAAATGTCACTGTTACTGTTCACAGACCTAAAGGGTTATGTGAGGATTTTGATGTTCAGAAACAAACATCCAGTTTATATCCTAATAAAAGACTTCTCTGGAATCAACTAGATGCAATTTCTGTAATTTAGTACACCATTATTAGTTAGTTGTTTCTCATAGTAAAATGGCTGGCTGACAGCAGAGATCCAATGAGCATTTCATCAAACACTGAATTACAAAGCCTCCTCAAAGGCAGTGGCATCCCGCTCATCTAAGATGTTCCAACATTCAGAAAAATATATGCAATTAAATCCAGCATCTGAATCAGTCTGACAGACAGCTCACTGGAGGAAAGAATTTAAAATACACAGGGAAGTTTTCTACACTTTTCCTCAGTTTGATTTGTGTTTGCTTCTCATTTTTTGTTTCATTGGTATAAATAAAGGCACTACTCAAGAAAGTCCAAGAATTTCAGACCTGTATGTAAGACCTGTATCAGGGTTGCCGTTGCCAGCAATGGTGGGTTGCCAATTTGGTTTTTGAAACTAGAACCAGGAGCTTGTGAAATGTGCCTAAAGATCCCTTCTTCTCTGAGACAGATGCATTTCAGTCAGCAACTCTTTTGCCTGCCCATCTGTTGTAATCAGAGTCCAGAGGGACCACTAAAAATCATTGGTTCATTGTGCACACTCCACCCCTCCCACCTGCACAGCCAAGAGGGATCATGTCTGCACTGGTCACGGGATGGCTCTGTGATCTGAACACACACTGTCAGGCACCAGAGACTGAACAGACTTGGGAGCTTTTTCTCACTGTCACCTCACTTTTTTCTCATTCACTCATTTGGCAGTCTGTGCACAATAAAATATTTTTCTACAAACATTTACTAACAGTACATTTTGGTGAATGAAAGCAGTTTTGTGAGATGAAGTGTCCCAAATGACTGCAACTCAGTTTGGTCCTCCTTGGCAGCAGAGATGAAAGGAATGAAAGATCACTTATTTACTGATGTTTTCCAGCTCATGGATATGAGGAGTTATTAAAACATCTCAATATAGTGATAGTGTTCAGACATCTGGTTTAGTCCACAGAGCACTGGGCAACTCTTTAATATGTTCACATGGTTCAAAGGAAAACTCACAACAGAAAAAACTGTAAAAATGTTTCCTGAGTTACTAGTAACATCTTCAGCATCCAGCTCTGTGCATCCTCCTTAGATAACCAAAGTCTTTTGCATCAGAGGGAATATTTCAAAGTCTAGGCTGCAGAATTTGTTCCTAATGAATCTGGGTCTTTATGGGTTGTAACATGAGGTCTTATATTTCATCCTGCTGTACAGACACTCCTGGTGGGCCAGGGGTTATCCTGAAATTACAAGCAATAACCTCACAATGAAGGTATTAGCTCAATAACAACCCAGAAAAGAAGCTTAATCAAGCTCATAATCCCTTTCTGTCCTGTGAAAAATAAGGGAAGATAAGGTACAGAGAAATATATGTCATGCCTCCATGACCTGGGAAGAGGGCAGCTGAGGAAGGGCTCAACTCATCTACATGGTGTGAGAATAGCTCCTCCAGTCCACCACAACTAAAGCCCACCCTGGGCAAGAACAAGAGGGGAAAGACAGCACCGATCTCTTCCAACCAAACCAGAACTGAGCCCTTAGTTTGAAGGAACAGACCTAAGCAAGGAACAAAGCAACAACATGCAGCCTCATTAGGCTGAGCAGCTCCAGGTGCTTCCTGCACAGATCACTGTGTGTATTTTTATCAGAAAAATTCTTCATATATTGCTTATTTTACTATGCAAATGCCTTCAGAATCCTATAAATCTGTACATTTAAGCCAGCTATACCTACAGCTGCAGTTCCTTGGACTCTGTGGTCACCTCTGTTCACTGCTACAGACCAGACACATAAAGGATGTGGTACCAGGCTTGAATTTGGAGGTGCCACAACTACTTTAGCTCCTGTAGGGATGGGCACTGAAATCCTTCAGCTGGCTCCCCAGCTGTTCAGCCTTTGCAGAAGTTAGAAGTCTACTCTCATTTCAGCTGACCTAACCACCTTAGGATCAGACCCAAAGGAATTCAGCTCCAATTCCCATGCACAGTTCAGCAGTATCTGTACTTCATGCTCATGGTCACAGCAGAAAGGTGACAGGGTACAACTCAGCTCTACCACCTTCGGGTTTTTTGTGGGGGATGATCCCTATACTTCAACAAGAATACATAAAGAAAAACTCCAGGGAAATATCCTGGCCAATTTAAAATCATTTTATTCTTACAAAACAGAGTGTGTAGGACTACAGATACCAAGACAATAAAATTAAGAGGATGGATTGATTAAACTCCATCTTCAGCTTATGGCCAACAAAACTATTATAAAAACATTAAAAATGAATGATGTTCTGTCCTCATCCATATTTTCTTAGATGGTGACAGAACCCTGCACAGAGTTGCCATACCAAGCTCTTCACATCTTGTTTTCTCTGCAATTCCAGAACAATCTCATCTCAATTGTCAAATTCAGTTCTAGGCCAAAAGGACAGAGACAAACTTTAGGGAATTCAGACAACACCAGCCAAGATGATTAAAGTATTGACTCGGTGGGAAATGATTAACAAGTCCCTTCATAGCAGTTTCAGACAATGACAAAGAGGAAACTAAAAGGGAAGGAACGACCATCCCCACAAGTCTGAGGAACATATACTAACACTAGAGATAGGCAAATTGATGAGATTTATTGACAGTAGGCTGAAAAGAAATAAAGAGTGGGAAATGATGTTGAGTATCTGAAGAAATTATCTAAAGTGAAATCCAATGCAGAGAATCAAAGAAACACTTGTCATATGAAGAACTAAGGCATGTTAAAGTACTATAAAAAACACTGAAGGTGAGCATGCTGTCAGAAATGAGTGTCCAACAACCCTGGCAGGGAAGAAAAGAGCCCTCTCTGCTTTTCTTCTCAGTATCTCTCTCTATATAATGTCATGGATCATCATATTAGAGAAAATTAAAGGCCTTGCCTTAGGAAAAAAAAGTGCTACTCCATCCTTCCCCTCCATGCCATCAGCTGCCAGCAGTAGTTACTCCAGTTTCTCAGTGTGAAGACTGGCTGTCACACAGTGATTTCTAATTTTTCCATCTGCCAGAAAGGTAATAAAAATGTAAATTAAAAATCATTAGTGATTTTCCTACTTAAAAGGTTCACAGCTCTCTTATGTTTTATGTCGTTCTCTCAGTCTTTAACTCATCTGTGCTCAGTTCTACCAAGTGAAACGTCAGTGAACATACAGACTGCCATCACACAGCAATCTAACACATGGGGATTATGGATACAGAACTATCCAGAAAATGTTAGAAAGAAAAGAGCTATACCATTAAATTCTCTAGTTTCTCTCTCAAGCATCTGTCCCTTTTGAATGTGAAGTAAGAATGGTTAAACTACCATAAATGGCACAAAATAAAAACAAATAAACAAGAGAAAAAAGCACCTAATGATACGTCATAAATTCATTCCCTAAAATCTGAAAGATATTTTTGCTTGCAGTAGCAACAGTCAGGTTGGCACAGGATTATTCATCCACTTTTTTCTACAGAATTCCTATAATGCCTCATAATGGATATTATTTACCTAGATTATTTCTTGAAAGTAATTCCATGCAGATTTAGATGAAGCTTTTATGATTCTAGTTTATGAACCTCCAATCTTGTAATAACCACAGTTACTCAATATTACTATTTAGTTTGAAATTGAGCTGGGAAACAAAAGTTATAGGTGGAGAAGAAGAAAGTGTTAATACACTTGCATGTTCTAAATGGTCACCTTAGAATTTGAAAGTGCATTTTGAGACTAAATATAACCTATGAAAGTACTTTTTTTCTGCATAAAGTTTATTAAATGGGGATGGAGAGGGGAAAACCAGTGTAGAAGAAAGGAAGTGTACTTGGTTCATTTGAGCCCTAAGTGTTTGCCCATATTTTGAGCTGGAGGTTTAGGATGATTCACTAACTTCTGCTGTCTCAGTTTCTCCAATATACTATGAAGGTAATAATACATACTACATTTAAGTGCCATTTGCTGGATTAATCCTCTTTGTCAAAGAAGTGAAACTTTCCATTAGTGCTGCTGCTGTGTGTCATTACTCTTCTCTAGCTACCAGATGTGCACATCACTATAAACCCAAACAGCAGAATAATCCTCCCTTCATCCTGCACAGTGCAATGGAAGACACTTCATTTCATTCACCTCTTTGCTACTCTGTCAAAATTAATCTGATTGGAGAAATTCAACTAGAACTGATTTAAACCCAACAATGAGGTAGAAAAGATTCTGCCACCAAAAGCGGCTAGATAGGCAGCAATGAGACAGATATCCTTTCTCCCTCCACATATTTAAACCCACCTCCCACAGAGGGAAAACCAGGAAGCATTAAAGCAGCATTTTAAAAAAGAAAATTTAGAAGAGGCCCCTTTTTTGCTATAACAGTTGGGAGACTTAAGCAGGTTTCTCCTGCCTTTAGTGCTCTTCACCCCTGATTTTTAGCACTGGCTCACAATAATGTTACCTGCAGCTACTGAGGAGAAGAAAACTTCTAAATGGGACTCCAGGAAGGGGAAAACAGAAAGCCAGTTGGGGTCTTCAAGGGACTTCTCACCTAAGGGTGTGCCCAAAACCCACAAGAAGGTGTCACGACTTTCCTGTCTTCTTGATTGAGGATCTTTTGAGTTAAATCTCCACCTCTGCTTCCCTTCACACCTGGGTGAGCCCCCTCATCTGAGCTGAGAGGAGCTAAAGGGATCCAACCTCCCATTGCTGCTGGTTAATTTGGAGACCTCAGGAGGAGTCTCAGTTATGCGCCCCAGAGCTAAAAGCTCTTCAACTATGCACCAAAGCTCAGAATCCCTTTGTAACACACAGGACCCAAATGTGGAATTCAGGCAGGGAGGAGTAAGTGAAACAGGTAAATCATAACTCATGTTCACAACAGGCTGTAGCCCGTGGGTAAAAGGGAGACTTCAGTGCTTTTCTGGGGAGACAGGACCCATCAGTAAGATCAGGGCCCTGCCAGGAGCAAGGGAAAGGTCACCCAGGGTTGGTGGTGTGTGCCTTCCTCTGCACTGCCATGCTGCCTGTGCCTGTGTGCCTCACCAACAGTTCTTTGCTCAGGACTGGGCCCAAACCTATCATCTACTTGATAAATCCTTATCAATGTCTCATTATAGCTTTTTCTCATGATACAACCTTTTTCTGGTAATAAAGAAAAGCAATTCCCTTGATTAAAGACAAATTGGTAAAATATAAATGACAGAACTGGTTTCTCATGAACACTCAATAACACCATGACAGAACTGCAGCTTAAGGGAAGGAATTTAATAATTTTAGGAAAACACATAATTAAATACCAGGCAAGTCTACAGATCCTTTAGCAGAGAGACAAGGAGAATGGCCAACCTGAGGCTTGGTAGATCATGCTGCTGTTGTCTCTTCAGTTCATTTGGTGCTCTCTTTCATTTTCTTGTGCAACTCCAAAATACACATGAAGACCTTGTTCTCAAATGTTAGGGCTTTGAGACAGCAACATAACAGAGAACTGTTTAACAAAATGGTACACCAGGTTTCACTTTAATATTTTCCTTTGTAGCAGTGGATGATAAAAATCTTTAAAAATTTAGCTGAACTTTGACTAATTTCTAAGCGTTTCTCATGTGTAACTGCAAAGAGCACCCAGACCTTTTACCTGCAGCATCATACCAGGATTAGATGTATCTGATTATTAATAATTGGGATTTTAGCCTTTTGCCTCTGGATCAGTGTTTCAAACTCAGAAGAGGCTGATATTAAATAAAAGTGATTTCCATCAGCTGGCTGCTCAGTGACTCTCTGAGATATCACAAGTTGGAAGTGGACAGGTGTCTATATGATTAAAATACACTTTGCAAGCACAGTTGGCACCCTGGAATTTTCCTATTATGAATCTATAATCTGCTCCCCCCAGCTCATAAATGCAAAGTATTCAGCAACACTGAGATGTCACTTAAAAACAAGGAGGATACAGTGTTCTTTGAACCTCTGTTTCTAGAGCAGTTTTGAATCCCTGGAAAAATATTTTCATGCACTGCAAATATTATCATTCAGGCTATTAAAACTCATGAATTCTGAGTAAAATATCAACATAAAAAAATCACAAACAACAACAACAAAAAAAAAAAAACAAACCCTAGAGCCCTGTAGGTTATATCTCGAAATCTCACAGCCAGCACTAGGTATGGTGTTCACTCTAAAGAGAATACATATCCACACAGCACCATCAAAGCAGAATCACATGGCATGTCCCACATACACACCACATTAATGGAGTCAATATTCCCAGGCATCCACATAGAACTCAAGGATTTTCAGTTGCAAAAAGTGCTAAAAGGGTTTTCATGGGAGAAAGTATGCCTGACCTCAGCATGAGATGGTTTCTCTGACCAGGAATCAAAGCAATAGTTTTATGTTTGAGTAGGATTTGGGGGATGGGCAGAGAAAACAGCACAATATTTTATGGCTTTTGAATAACCAAGCCCTCAATTCAAGCTTCAAGCCTTGAATCTGTTTCTCTTTAACCCATTCTGAGGTTCTGACAGAGAATGTGTGAGAAAGTATTTTCCAGTAACTTTGCTTTCTTGTGACACCAATCCTGAACAAAGCAGTGCAGAGCCCTTCAGGCTGATGCCTCATGGCAGATGCAGCTCCGTCAAACTGTGAGACGTTCTCAGACTATCACAGAAATTTTTGTGGACTTGTCAATTATTGACATCTGTGTCAATGAAGGAGGTAAGGAAAACCTTACACAGAATCCAAAGAGGGAAGGACACTTCAGTATAAGTCAATCCCCAGCGGTTTAAATACATGTGCAAAATGTTTCACCTCTCTGAAAAGAAACATTGTTTGGTCTGGCCCAGTTCAAGATGCTGTAAGATTTATAAGAACATAAAACAATAGTTGCTAAGTTTGGCACTATTGTGCTCTAAGATAAGGACTACAGATTCACAGGAGAACAGAACCCTCATATAAACATGGAAACACAACAGAGATGAGATTAAATTAGGTGAAGAATAAAATAACCTTAATTTTGTGAAAAAGAGAGATGAACCACATAAAAAACCTAAGATTGTCTAAAGTTTTCTAATGGTCTTACTAGGAAAGTCCTAACAGAAATTCTGTCCTACCAGGAACAACTACTTAAACTGGATTTCTTGGCCACTAATTTCCTCTGCAAGTGGCAACTGAAAAACAGGGACAAAACTACAGTAGGCAACTGTCTTCATTTCCCCCTCCAGCCTCCAACTCAAATGCCTTAAAATGAGTCTGTTTTTTACATACATTTCAGCAGGAATGGTTAAAAGGAAGAGGAAGAATAGGAATGTGTGCAAGCAAAGCAAGTATTCATGGGCCCGTTTGTAACACGTTTCTGTCACAGTGTCTAGAACAGCTATAACCTGCTCAAACTGAACCACAAAGCCCAAAAGTTAAAAACTGAAGATAGCCACTGTTAACAAATTGCAGATGCATGAGACACGTCCAGAAAGACCTCACAAATCAGCAATGAGGAAGAGAGCAAATCATGCAGAAACTATTTAATCAATGAGTAAAGACAATTATAACATCTGTTAATCTTTTGTGTAGGTTATAATTAGATGCTGCGGAGGAGTAGCCTTTGAGGGGGAGGCAGGGAATCCTTTAACATCTGCTAGAAGGGCAAACACTGTGCAATAAATGAGTTTAAATGCAATCAGCAAAATGAGAGCTGAGCAGAGTTCACAAAAGGCCTGTATAAAAGATTGGGGATAACAAAATATTTTGCCAAAGGTCAACTCCTGCAGCACTAGAGCCTGAATAATGACTGCTAGTTTAGAGGCCACAGGAAAAACAAACTTGATTGTACCTCTGAAAAACAATTCTTTTCTCATTTGTGTCATTATAGCAAAAGCACATGCTGCTGCTGTATATCACGTCAGTTTAATGACTTATTAGGGCTCTATCTATCAACCTTAAACAATTTAGAATAAACAGGTAGATATGATATATTTTAAATACCAGAATTCAGCCTAATTAGACTGATACAGAACTGTGTGGCACTGTAAAAGTGATTTGATTCTGATTTTAAATAATTAATCATTCAGCAGCTTCTAAAAGATCTAATTATTTACTCATTTTGCCCTTGAAAACAACCATATGCTTTAAACATCCTCACTGAAGATGTGAGTTCAGGAGGGAGTTATTTTATCCAGTTTAACACAGCCCTCTACTGGCAAAATAACCCCCCAAAATCTTATCATTCTGTACCATTTTTCCAGATCATTTCAGAGCAGCAGAAAAGATCCAACATTTTACAGAAGATACACCAAATCTTAGGAGATAGAGTAGAGTAGAGCTTTAGGAATTTGCATAAATTAAGTCATCACTAGAATTCCCTTGACAACAGCACTACTTCCTTTTACCCACCAGATGCAGCTCTGGCCATCAACAGAGCACTGAAGGAACAAGCCAAGTGCTCATATCTAGAGAACTAAGTAATTTCAGAACAAATGCAATCCTTTTACATGTGTCAGATTGTGCAGTATTCCTCAAGGAGTGCCACTGATTCCCAACAGGATTGATTCTCACATGTGATTTCAGTTTGCACAGTTGGGTAATGCTCAGTGTAGGTGAAACAAGCCTGATAGAGTCCAGCTGCAAAAAGAATACAGTTTGAAATACAAATGCAAATACCATCAAAAGCAACTTCACTGCAAAAGAATTCCAGCTTGCTTCTTTTCTCCACCTCTACTGAAAATCCACAGTGGTGATTCAACACAGCTTCAATCAAAGTGAAGCGGACAATGAAATTCGCCTCTGTTGTTGCATGTGGTAATTAACTCTTCCTATTTGCATTATGTCTGAGCAGCAAAGAAACAAAAGGATATGGTAAACTATTGAATTTAACAATTTAAATAGCAATGAATTATAATAATCAATTAGCCCTGTCAAAGAAAATAATTTGTGACATGCATTTGATTCTGTCCAGACCTATTGTGTGCACACACTATCCAAGGCTGCTTTGGCTCTGGAAAACAAATAGTGTTGTCCTGTGGAAAGCTTACCAAACATGCAGTTCAACAATAGCATTTGTTCTTGCTGTGTGTCAATACTAATAAACCATATTTCAGCAACAAAATTTTTATCCATTGCTTTATAACCCAACCTGCTTTTCAGGGTCTGCATCATTCACAGCCCATAGACACTGTTAGTGCCTGTTTCCAGAAGTCATTGCTGCTGTGCAAACCACCTTTTTCCGATTCACCTGAATGCCAGGCAATGGAAGCATAAAAGATTTCCCACTGTTTTTCACATAACAGCTATCTAATTTTTCATCCTGAAACCATCATGACTAATTTATGTAACCATCAGGGAATACCTAATGTAATTCAGGTTTCTGCATGCTGCACAAGGAGCATTAGTAGACAGTACAGAACAGAGTGTTACAAGTGTTAATGCCTCATGTTCTATTTAAACTGTACATTTATCCTGTTTGAGTAATAAACCTGCATATTACATGCTTTAACTTCTGAAGGTGTTCTGGCAGGTTTGGCATAGATTTTTCTGCAGTATAACTGCAATCCTGCCAGGAGCTGAGCACGTGCAGAACCACATATGAGCTCAGAGCATCGCACGGCATCAGGCCCTGCCTGGGCTGGGCTAAGCTCCTCAGCCCACTGAGCTTCCCTTTGGCACCTTTGTTCTGGGCCTTTTATCCCAACCTCAGTCCCACTTGTCAGATGATGACAGCTTGGAGTCTGCACTTATTCCGTTTCTTTTCAGATAGTGAGAGAGCCAAAGAATTAACATTCTGTTGGCAATTGTCCCTTTTAATACCATCCCAGAATGTTATCAGATTATAGGCTGTATCCTTGGACAGACTTCTCAGACCCAGGGAAAATCCAGTCAGGGAATCCCTCTGCTGAAAAGTGAGCTCACTCTAGAGTCTAATTTACTACATTGGTATATAAGAAAGAAAATGTAAATGTGGGAAGGGAAATTCAAAACAGGAAAATGAAAATTGGATGCCCACAAGCTCATCAGGTTTTGAGAGTCTGCTTGTTTTTAAGGTAATGAGCTGAAGATTAGTTCTTGACTGAAGTGAACTTGTCCCCTACTGCTTTATATTTATTAGAGCAAAATTTCTACTTTTCTAAATCTAAGCCTCTAAACACTTACACACAATTCATGTACAAGAACAATACCACAGAAGTCCATGAATTTTTCTAAAAAAGCAGTAAAATTCACAGTTTTCAGATTAGTATTTGCACTTATAAATAACCCAAGGAAGAAAGATAAGTGGGACTTGAGCATTTTTTAATCTCACTTTGTTCTATATATTTTTAAGATTTCATAGGCATTTGCCAATGATACCTGAATACTTTGCAAGGGAAAATTATCAGTTCACAACAGATGATCATCATTATTGGCCACAAGGTGACAGAGGGAAGGAAAGGCTGCTCACTGGAGTCAGTGTGACAGGGATCAAACCAACCAATGCTAAACCCCTTCCATCACTCCAATGAGAACTTCGATCACAACTCTCTTTTCTTCACTCTCGCATTCAGTGAAAGTTTCCAAGCTACAAAAAAGTCTTTTGAAGACTGTAAAACTTTTTGTTGGAAAAAAGAAGGATGAACATCTAAGAAATAAAAAATATGCTCTTATTTGAGCACTTAATTAAAATCCCAAAAGCCTTTGTCCCTCACATGGCATCAGTGTGGAGTTAAATTTAGGTTGGTTCCTGCACCCCCAGGAGAACAGACTTCAGTTGCAAAGACAGAAAAACAGTGCCTAAGTTGCACAGTATTCTGACATGCCAAGCCACATTATAACATCAAAAGAGAAAAGATGAGCAAGTTCTGATCTGCTGAAAAAATAGTGTCACTTGAGAGGGGCATTTGAAGTTGTAGCCACTCCAACTTTAATAGGCAGCCCCAAAAACCTGTTGCCATGTGGGATTGAGAGGCCTTGCAAACAAAGTCAGTAACCAGCAAAGCAAACCAAAAATCAATAGTGCTGATAATTCAGGAGGAATCCTCCAGTTTCTACTTGATTGATTTGCACTGACTTACCCTCATATACTTGCCAATCATACTTTTCTAATTTCAGTCTTCAGAAATGTGCTTTGTCTTCACAAAGACAGATCATTAAATAGAGGTAAACAGTAATAAAAGAGTTCCTCATACACAGTGCTGTGATCAGGTTACCCCCGGAAAAACCACTACAACTGAAATTGCAGTAATTTAGAATGGGCTCCTGGTGAAGGATTGAAATGAGAAATAAGAGACCTGGGGTTTGTTACCAGCTTTTGAAGTGGCTCGACAAAGTTTTAATAAACCACATCTATGGCCAGTTTACTCCGCTGTAAAATGGGAATAATTCCATGGCAATTGCAGATAGTTGTCCTGAAAATTAGTTAATCTGTGGTTAGAAACAGTTGTGTCCCACAAACAGCAGACAGTGCAGAAACAGTATTTCCACAGCAGTTATCAGTGTGCCAGTGTTTCTGCCCTGATGTTTCAGGATTTGTTGGATTTCTAACATAAACACTGAGAACAGAAATTACTGTTTCTCACATAATTGACAACTCATTTTGTCCAAAAGGCATCAGATTTCAAAGCACTGTATGATTATTTCCTTTAAACTTATACACCTTCAGAACTTGAACGAGGTCTAAAAGTGAAAAATAGTCAAGTTTTGTTTTTAGTCAATGTCTGCATAAGAATTAAAACAATTTTTAAGGAAACCGTACTAAGAAATTTACATTAAAATTTCAAATTAATTTTGAATATTCAAATAAATCTCATTAAATGATAAAAGTACACTCTTAAGATAGCCCAGGTTTTGTTCAGTTAATGACAGCCCTTGTGAGACTTTAAGAATCTTAAAGTTTCATCACTTAATTTAAGAGAGAGCCACTTCAGTGTAATCTCATACAAACAAAAGCCAGAATGAACCACAGTCAGATGCGCAGCTGTAATTACTCCTAACAACTACATACTTGCCGCTCTTTTAATTAAAGCAAAACTACAAATAGCAATGCTGACACACTCCTAGAGAAAATAAGCTTCACAGAGATGATAAAAACACCAAAACAGCAAAAGTCTTACTTGCAGCAGTTCAGTCAAAACATGCCAGCCCTGGAGAACTCAGAACCGTAAGAAGTCTTTGCAGCCCAGAAATTCTCTTGAGTTTATCCAGTGTTTATTTACCAAGCTTTAAAAGTCTGTGGTTAGAAGAACAGAGTTAGCTTTCTACACCCTCCACAGCACTAAAGTCCTTCAGTAACAGCAGACACGAAGTTTGCTGATAGTTGGGTTTGCTGCTGCTCTGTAGCTGCTCAGTACTTGTAAATACAAGCTCTGTGGACAAAGTCCCAAATGACATCACAGGCAGCTGCTTATTGTTGAGTCTTTATTAACTGACTGTCAAAAAAGAAAAGCAAGGAGAGAAAAGCCCAAACTATCTTCCCTGCAGCACAATTTGCATCTTAGTAGGAGTTGCAGTGCTAAACATATAAATACTTCTGTTTACCCAACTGATGTTTTCTTAGAATGAATAAACACTATTTGCAGGAAAAGCAAAAAAGTAAGAAAAACTTAAACAGCTTCACCATGCAAAGAGCTCAGAGAAAAAGAAAAAAAAATACCAGCGGTGACTTTTTCAGAATTTATCACTGAATTCTCCTAATTCTTTTGTCTATTTAAAAATATCTAACTAGGTGTGCAAAACCTGCATGGATTTTAAAGCCCAGAGCAGATCACTTCAGAACACTGAAATGAAAGTTTCAACTCATTCCTAATTTTAAAAGTAACAGAATTACAAACTATGATCTCTGCAAGATTTAAGACCAGCTCAGCTTTGGTTACAAAATGTTTTGAAGAAAACTCTCCTAATTTCCAAAGATGAACTTGCAAACAAGAAACAGCATCACACACTAGATGCTAAGGGCATAAATACTGACCTTTCCTTCTCAGAGGAAGAAGTCCAAGTCTAAGCAGCACTTTGGAGCTGAAAACACACTCAATTCCCACCAAGGCACGGGATACTCACTTGAGAACTAGTCCAGACACTAATCGGAATCTCTGTCACTGAGAGTTCCTGTCGAAAGGGAGGGGCTGGGACTCTGTGCCTTGATTTCTCAGAAGTCAGTCCTTTCAAGTCAGAACTTCAAATGCTGGAGGAGCACCACCAAGGCTTGGGACAGACTGAGCCCTGTTATCTGTGCACGTTTCCACACGAAGAGGTTCAATATTGGAAACACCTGGCCACTCACATCTAAACACCCGAGCCTGCATGTTCCACAAACAACAAAACAACTGAAACTTGAACTCAGTGATGAGCTGCAGCCAAGTTTTCCCTGTGTTTTTAATTGCTACACATAAAAGCATCAACTCAAATTCTGTCTGTATTTATAGGGAGAAAAACCAATCTTAGGTCAGATCCTCAGCTGCTGTAAATCAGGCTAGATGCAATTACACACCTGAACAAGAGCAGTCAGCACCAGCTGAAATCTTGCTTTTCCCTGCAAGAGTGCCATTAAAAACATTTGTGGGACCTTAGTGCTAGAGTGCCTGATTTTCACAGTGCTTGCCCTGAGTTGCAGCAATACCCTGATGACAGTGTCACTGAGCTCTCTGGAACTGTTCAGAGAGGCAGTTACTACCTCTGCCACTTGCTGCCTTTAAGATACAGGTTTGTACTTTTGATGGAGGTCTGTTATAAATCCCCTACTTTTATTCCTGTGGCTAATCAGCCTGTAGCACACAAGAAACACTGTGGAACTATGAGATATATTTACTGCCCTGCCTCAAACATACAGGGTTGTTTTCCTCTTCCATTGGACTCAGCAAGGTTTTATATCTTGCTCATTAAGAGCTTACTAGTTTGATCCAGGAAAACTTCAAAATACTTTGAAGATGAAGTGGGCTATGGGACTAATAAACACTAACATATAGTATTAAATAACAGGAATTTCAAACCATCCAGCTTTAGTTCCAGCTTCACAAGTGCCATCTAAGCAACCAAGAACAAGGCCATGTGCTTACATACACAGCTCCACAAGGCTTCACCTCATTCCAGCAAGAACAAGCCCAGAAGATCAGCAGAAGAGTTAGATTTTATTTAAACCTGATGCAGATTTACTGTGTGCTTCCTCAGACTAAGGATAAGACTCATTTTTTCACCTGCAATTAGAAGTATTTATAAAATTGGAAAACACCAGCTATGCTGAAGCTCTGTGGATAAGAAAACTGGCTTTGTCCAAGACACTAATGCAGACACACACATGTAGAAGAAAGGAAGAACACAGAGTCATAAAATAAGGAAGTTGCTGTTTTAATTGAAAAAGTCAAGTGTTTAATAAAATAATAAAGGACACACCTTAATTAAAACTGCAGTCTGCTCCCAGGAAGAATTCCTATTATTCAGGAAAATTTAGCAGCTACTAAACCTTCTAAAGAATGTTAATGCATTTTCAGGCTAAACACCCCTGAGTGACCAGGATCAGGATAGCAGATGTACCATTCACATTTCTGTGGCCAGGCAGCACTGCAGAGGCAGTGACTTCAGTTGCCTGAAAGCAATTTTTTGGAGATTTCCATCTAAGTTCTATCTCAATCTTTTTCAGAACTGGTGGTTAGTCTAGAAATAAGTGTGAAATGAAGCAAATATTGAGATTTGTGTGTTTGACCAGCAAGTTATTCTTCCCAAGAGGAGAACTGCCATGTGGGTGTTTGACCAATTCTGCATTCTTCAAATTACAGCCCTTATTAAGGGAGTGGCCATTAGATCACCCTGTCAGTGCACTTATCCATCTAATTTCTATTCTAAGTCATCATAATATATAGCTGCTGGCTGTGCAGATACAGCTTATTTTTGGCAGGAATGTCATGGATTTTGTTAGAACAAAATTAACTACAGAATTCAGTCCTTGACTAGCTACAGGTTGAGTGGAAAGATAAAGAAGCTGAAGACACGAGCTGCAGTAGTGGCTCCTGAGCTGATGTGAACTGATTCGTGTATCCAAGGGAATAATTTAGCTTCACACTGCCTCATTTTGGATGAGCAAACAAGTAAGATGAGACATAACAACATGATCTAGGTATATACAGATAATAGTAAAGCTTGTCAATTAACCTCTTGCAGTGTAGCCAGGATCTGCAAAAACCCCAAGGTCTCATACTAAGACAAAATCCATACTATCTTCAGGTTCACTGTCCACATTTGCTTTTAGTTTGTTATTAATTTGAAAATTCTTCCTCATTGAAGGAGCCAAAATAAGGATCTGATCTTCCCAGCAAATGCAGTAAGTGGATGGAATCGAGCCATCTGAAGTGCACAACTTTTCCTGAAGCTCTTCAGAAGTCCCTGCAGTTCTAATGTGCTTGTTCACTTCTTACAAGAGCAGAAAATGGCTCAGACCAGGTGCCTCCAGGTCCACTCTCTCATTACAGACTCATAAAGCTGTGGCAGGAGGTGATCAGCCTCACAGCCCTACCCGTCAAGAGGGAGGTGATAAGAGCCAAGAGTATTTTGCCTGAGGGATGTCCAACTGTGCTGCCAGTCCAGTGTGGTTCAGGACAGCTTCAGACAGAGATGCCACAGGCCAGGTAAAAGCCTCCTTTTACCCTCTGATACTGCTCCTGGGGCAAGGAGAGACAAGCTGACACACTGAAGAGCAGTTTAGTCTAGAAGGACAAAATTACAGGGCATTAAAATCCCAACGGATTGTAATATAATATAACATAAAATCCTAAACAGTTCCAATTTTATCCCACAGTAAATACTAAGATTACTGGAGGGCAAGATTTAAAAACAGTAAAATAAATTGTAGGCTACAGAATTTGCCCTCCTTGGAGTTCCACATGGTTGGAAGTCTTGAGCTGGTTCCTAAAATACCATGGAAATTTCTCCTGAATGACACCGGGGTACTGAAGAGCGAAATGTCTTTCGAAAATGACTATTATTCTCAGTCTTACCAACACAATTAAGCTTGTCTTACAGAACATTTACCTAAAAGCATGTGAAATCATCACAAGTAACACAGTAACACTTTTTTGGGACAACTGGCAGAGAAGATAAAACTGAACCAAGTTGAAATATGTGGAGAGAATGAAAGGCAGTGTGTGGGGGCAGCGTATGATCCTCCTCAGACACTGTCAACAACATGCCTCCAGTTGAAGCATTTTGATTGGACTGGTAAGATTTTGGTCAGAAAGACAGATTGGTTTTTAACCTTATTATGGGATTTTTCAAGGTTTTTTACTTCCCCTGCATGTCAGTAGAGAAAAGATGTTTAGCAAAGGCAGGTTTTTACCACCGGAACAAATAGCTCTCTTCTCTGTCACATTTATGAATTTAGGCTTCGGAGAAAGCTGTAAATGATGTATAACAATAATAAGTGCTTTCTGATCAGCTATTGTGCTACATACAGGGTCAGTCTGGTTTGTCCCTTCCAGTTGTGCTCTCAGTGCCTGGCACTGCCATGCTCCCCTACCAGACAGCTTCCTGTGGTGACCTGTGTGCTCCCCATACCTGTCACTCCAGCAGCTAAAAATATTATATTCTGCCTTTTGGAAAAGGACCTTTATACAGAAACATTTACTCACATCCTACACTATGGAAATCCTGTCCTTAAGCATCAGAATGAAGCCTGGACACCCTATTCTGACATCTAAGAATAAGAAAGGTTAAATATGAAATGTTTAATCCAGTCTTTTCAGATGAGCTGAGAACTAAAATGAGCATATACGATTGTTCCTGCCATAGCAGTGATTTGCGATCAATTTCTAAATCTTTTTCAGTTCCATAATTTTTGCTTCAGTAGAATTCTATGAAAAGCACTCATTGGAGAAAATTGATGGGATGTCTTTAAAGGACATTGGCTTTCACTACAAATTGCCTCATTGTAAAATACAATATTAAGCAAATCATAAAAAGTTTGGGTTGCATGTTGCCACTTGAAACTTGAAGAGGTAGGTAGAAGCTGGATTTTTGACTTACAAGAGAACTAAGAAATAGTATAGATGTTATTACAAAATTTAAGTACGTAGGACTGGCTGTCATTAGGTCTATGAGTTAAGCCATTATTCCTTCTTTGCCTTTGCTGTTGTTTCTGGAACCAAGCAGTTGATTCAGCCACCATTGACCTTATCCAGAATTAATTGAAATCAATGGCATTAGTGGATTCTGAAGCAGGACAAAACCAATGCATGCCCAAGGGTTTTGTATATCCTCAATCACACAAGTAAGCCTCTGCAAATTTAGATTCCAGTGGATCCAATCATTAAATCAGTTATGCAGTGTTTAACTTCACATATGGACAGTTGTCCCCTGCAGGATATTGAAAGCAATGCCTGTTAAGAGGAGCAGGCTATTTCCATAATCTATTTGTGATAAAAGCATGCATTTGTACAGGTGTCAGTGTTCCAGCAGGGCTGGCACCTGATGAGAAGGCTGCTTAATTTGCACTCTCCTCCTGCCTCCTCGGCCATGTCTCTGTGTGGCAGGCAGCAGAGGTACCAGCTTGTGCAACACACATTCCTCTGGTGCAAGCATCTGGCTTCTTGGCAGCCAAGTCATGACAGGTTCTGTGGCAGCTGGGATGGCTTCATGCTCTTTCAGATGGTTAAATAGTCTTGGTTTTCAGCCTAGCTGTTTGTTTTCCTGCTGCACTCCTGGATGAAAGCCCACTCACCCTTTTAATCAATGAACTGGCCAATGGGTTGGAGTAATCAGTGACATTTCTGTACATGTCAGAGCACAGATTCTTGCCCAGAGGCTCCCAACTCTGCAGGCCTGTGCTCTGGACTCGGTGCTTTACCTTGTTCTGCTCTGTCCTGACACCTTTACACACCAAAGAAAGGGTCATCTTCCCAAACCGAGTGCAAGCACTAGAATAGCTTTCTTCAACCCCCAGTCATGGGATTTCACAAATTTCACAGCTCCTCCTTCATTCCAGGAGATGGTACTCAGATCAAACAGAGCCAATAAGGAACACAATTTATTTATTTCAGATGGCTTCATAAACTGTCCTCCCATGTGCATACACCAGATGGAGATAAGAATCTGACTGGAAGCTTTAGCCTTACATTGTGCAGCACAGAGGTAACTGCACATCAAATTATTAAGAGAAAAGCATTCTTCAGAGAAGATTACATAAATCTGAAATAAATTTTATTTAAATTTGCTTTTAAACATATTATGCAAATCTACAATATAACAAGGAGTTCCAAGTAGCTCCCTTGAACAAATGAGCTCATGGCACTACTAACTCCAAATTTGATAAGGAAGTATTAAAAAGGAGTTCTCACAGGAATACTACAAAGATCAAAAGCTGTCATCTGCCTCTCACCCATTTGTAAACCATGTCCAGCTTTTCAGTGTGCCTCCTCCTTTTCCCCCTATGTATTGCTGCTCATGGGGAAAAGATAAGCAATGAACTCACTTGGAAAGGCTACATTTTCCCTTGCCAGGCCTTTACTCTTTGCTCTTGCCACATGAAGCTTTTTTGCTGGGGTGCAGCTACTGCTATTTTTACATTTGCCAGAATAGAGAAACTGCACAAGCAGGCCAATTGCTGCCCTTTCTGCAGAGGGCTTGAGGAGGGAACAAACCTTCCCTGCCAGCTACCTTCCCAGGCTCCACTGATGCCTTGGTGAGGACCTAGGAGCAACCTGAGCAGTCCTATCATCCACCCTTTGCCAAAGCACACATGTATCCTATTGGTTCCCACATGGAACTCTGGCCACTGGCCAAAGTGACACCTGAGGAAACAAAACATGTGCCACCCTGATGGTGGTTCCAGCCACTGCAGGTCACACGTACCCAGAGTGACCAGAACTGGCTCTCAGCACCATCCTTTCCCAAAGGATGTAAGAAAACAACAACCCAAACCAGTCTGAGATCTGTTTCATATCATTTGAAGTTCTCTCTGGGTCTTTCCATTCCATTTTCAAGGCAGGAAGGGTAAGAACCACTCCCAGCATATGACTTATTAAATTAAGAGCTGCAACAACATGCCTTGTTTTAATACCATGTAATTCCATAATGTGACATACAATATGAGGTGATAAAAAGACTCATTTTACTGAATGACTATTATCAACAGTAGTCTATCTGAAGTGCATTGCCAGTATTCTGGTCTCTCAAATCCACAGAAATTTGATCCACCTACAGGTAAAATGTTCAAGGGTTGAGGAGCTTGCTTAAAGCCCAAGAGGAGCCACCAACAGATTAAAATCTAGGAATTGCTGCTCCCAGCACTGTCAATGGAGCCCTGGAAAATACCATGAAGTCTTACCCAAAAGTACTTCAGTGCAAGCCCTCAGGCTTCTCAAATGTCCTCTTAAAGAATCCTAGGTTGTTGTAGAAAACAGTTATGAACTGTACACACACTACTATTTCAATAATATGCTAACTTTAAATCTGTGAAATATAAAAACTTGTTGCAGGTAGCTAGACTTTTTCCAGGGGAGGAGACCAAAATATCTCTTGGGGAAAGGATGATGAAAAAGGACAAAATTATTTTTGTGAGGAGAAAGGTTCCTTAGTCTTGCTGCAAGAAAAAAGCCTCCATTCTGTTTCTCTGGCTAGAAAAGGGCAGGTATATCAAATGAAAGCTGCTCTGGCTTAGCACACTCCCTTCTCCACAGTGCTGAAGATTTTATTACATGCTGTAAAGAGAGGAGAAACTCATCCTGTAGTCATATAAACACAGTGAACAACACAGAATAAGTATCAATTACTTTTGCAAGTTTCAGTGATAGCCTCAACCCCTGAGGATAATTTCAAATGGTATGATAAAGACTTCAGTTAGATTAAAACATCAAAAGCAAACTACCATTCAAACCCAAACAATTTTGTCTCTGCTATGGAAGTTACAATAAATTTTCTGAACTGGCAGATTTCCCTCCTAGCTGTTCAGCTGTTCCTTTCCCATAGGTAAAACAAGTCAATCTGTTTGAGAAGACAATTTGCCACCCAGCTTACTTAATGCCACACATTAAAATAAAACTACTGAATAATTTTGTTGTCAAAGAGCTGTTTTAATGGGAATCCATGGATAAAAGAAACAACCGCAATAGAGAAATACGATCAGATGATGTTGACTTCCATGTGAATTAGATCTAAATAAAGTCCCTGTCCAACTTCTGGTCTCATTTTACACAGAACTTTTCTCAAATCCTTCAACTGGTCCCTGCATATATGTCATTCACTGTTTACTTTAGTCCCATGATCCAAATTTGGCTCAATGAAGTGAGTATAAACACAAACATGACTAACAGAAAACAGTATGTCTGTGATAAATTTTTATTCATCTGGAATTAATGTGATAAATTTCTCTAACATACTAGCAAGTCAGTGTAGCTGCATTTTCCATTCCCTTTGTGCCAACATATGTGACTCTGGAAGGTGCATGGAAGTGCTGTATTCACACAGTGCTGTACAATGACTCACAGAGGTGTTTGAGGCAGCATTGATAAGTTTTTTTCGTTTTGGGAAGCAACTTGGCCAAGTTAGTTCCCTGCATGGAGCAGAGCACAGGAAATACCTCCAGCAGAGGCCTGTGGGAGTGTGTTACAGTCCTGCCCCAACCCAGAGAGCAGGCTCAGAGCCAGCTCAGGTGTCTCCACATGACACTGCCCTATGACCACAGACATATCAAAAGTGTCTATTTTGCTCTCAAATAGAGAAAGCTGGAAAAGGCTTTATCTTCACAGTGTAAGTCACAACCTGAAAAGGTTTTCCTAGTCATGGTGTGAGCTCATTTCATTCATCCTAAAACACCATTCTTAACTGAAAGAATAAAAGCGGCTCTGAGGTTGAGTACCAACTTTGAAACAGTCTGTGGGAACATGAAGCAAGACTCACCCTTGCTTTTTGATCAAATGAAGGGCTAAGGCCCAGGCCAGTTCACTGTCTTAGACCTGTGAAAGATCAAGAAACTCAAGTGCAAACTGACCAGCACTGCTGGGTTCTGCTTCTTGTTCCCTTGATTTCAAACACAACCTTTACAATTCAGATGAGCAACTCAACCAGCTTTCAAAGGCTGAGTGCCATACACTTGGCTTTCATTCAGTCATGGATATATATGTGATAATGAAAAGGATTAGCTTTCACTGGCCAGAACCACTTGCTTGGAATATTTAGAACACCCTGAAGATAGGAAGCCTTTACAATTTTAACACAGATATTCCTGCTCTTCTTTATGTTCTAGGCTTCTCTTCTGAATGACTTGGAGCAACTTTTGTGTGCTGAGCTAGAGGTCAGTCATCCCAGACACCTGGAACAGCATCTCTGCTATTTGTCCTGCCCTGTTGCTGCTTCCTTATCCCTCCAGCATTACAGATACAGCAGTTCCCAGCACCCAGCAGTGTACCTTGCTCTGCATAAATGGCTGATATCAGTTATCACAGTTTATGTGATGCCACAGGTAAATGGACAAGGCCTAAGAGTTTTAAATCAGCACCATTGTGCTCATTGTCTCCATTTCCTTTCAGAGCTCTTCCAAACATCCCAGAAGCTTGGACAAGAATAATTTCTGCAGTGCTCTAATTTTGGCACATGTCTTTAAACAGATGGAAATTATTGTTATGCAGCCTTAGGACATATCAGGATCTCTTTTTGTTTCTGTAATGAGGCCCAATTAATACCTAGGTCTTTGTGCCACTCAGAGGATTTCAAAATATCAGAATCTCAGCCAGAACTGTAATGCTGGTGTGTGCTTTCACAGTGTAATCTAACTGTAATTACCTAAACCAATATCAACATAATTAATGATAGTTATTCTATTGAAAACTTGGGTATTTCACAGTATTCAAAAAATACCTATTCTAAAAGACATTTCTTGTTCCCATTGCAGCATCAGCATTTCACCTCAGTGTAGTTACAAATTAGAGTTATTTTATTGAGCTAGACAGTCTTCAGACTGGTCTCCAAGAAAGTTTTGCGCAAAATAAGACAGGACAGTATAGCTGTCACTTTGTGCAACCTTATCATGTAGAGGGCATTAGAAATATCTGCATAGGGAACTGGTGTAGAATAGCTATTTTTTAGTGATTTACTGCTAATTTTGCAGTAACTTTTCCAAGAAGACAAAATCCTAAAACCAGGTTTCTGTTTCTAGGGCTTATGCATTTCAGAATCTTTTACATAAAATGATACCAATTAAAACTGTATTTATGAAATATTCACAGATTAGTACCTAATTATAGTTTATTCACACAGCGACCTCCAGGGTTACCAGCACCCCTGCAAAAGTCAGTTTATGAGTGCAAGAAATGCCTATAGTAATTTTTGAACTTTGCCTTGATCATTAGAAGCTTGCTCTGAATATTTAACAATTCTGGGCAAATGATGACACTTAACTTTACAGTTCACCTTTCTTTTTCCTCCACCTGCAGCACTACGAACTCCTTGAGTGAAGTCTCAGCATCTTTGCTGAATCCAACAGGACTGTTAAGTAACTGTGGCTTCCAGGTGCTACCTAACACACCTCAAAATTTCCACCAAACTCAGCATCCTGCCCATCATACTTGAGACAGATTAAGACTGAACTAGATAGCCCAGGTGAGAAGTTTACAACCAGGACCAAACTGAACCAATGTTACTAAAATATAGTGGAAATTAATGTAAACAATCTTGGTATCCTTTCCCTCCTCCCCTCCTCTCCTCAGAAATACTCAATGACCAGAGAGTTGGGAAGATAAACAGTAAATGCCACTGTAGCTTAGTGGGGGCTATGTACCAGAAATGGTAAGTAAAATAACAGGAGCTGCTTTAATACTGCATGTCATGATTTATAAAAATATATTTAATTACTACTGTCAGAAACTGTGCTAAAAATAGGTTATTGAGTTGCATTTTTTCTACATGACATAAATGTAGGAATGTAGCATTCACAAGGAACTGTTTGTACTAGGCACTGTATTTCCTCTCCACCCAGCAGAACTTCCAGAACATCGTATGAATTTTGCAAATATATCAAGGACAGAATATACACCACAGGCTGTAAAATTTAGAAGAT
Source organism: Pithys albifrons albifrons (assembly GCF_047495875.1). NCBI lineage: Eukaryota > Metazoa > Chordata > Aves > Passeriformes > Thamnophilidae > Pithys > Pithys albifrons. Next base: position 7,367,947 of record NC_092465.1, on the reverse strand, counting down.
CATAGACATGCAAGTATATGCAGGTGCTATAAGCAAAGTACATTTTCTTCCTGCCAAAAAGGCCTCTCTAATCTCCAAGTTAGTAAAAATGTTCTCATTACTCCAATATTTTCCCTGCAGCCACAACAATTTTTAAATACATATGCACCCATTTGATTTTACCCCTCTAGAATGACAAACTCAGCAAATGACAGTGTCCATCAAGTCCCTTGGAGGTTACATACATTTTATATACATCTTGCAAATTCGTCTACATATTCAGGCTCTCTGAATAATTATTAAAATCTTACCATCATTTTTCAAGAAAGAGATGGAAGAATGTTGATTTTACCTATTCCTATAGCCCTGACTCAGGGCCTTTCCTAAACTGAGTGGGGAGTCAAACCATATTGGGACATTAAATGCCTTCAGCTCACTGCTCCACCAGATCATCCCCTTAGAGTTGGTTTAGTTCAGAAATGTTCAGTGTCAGGAGCTGAAACCACAGTTGCTCATTATCCAAGCAGCTGCTTAGGATTGGGTGCCCCACTTGTGCTGGAGTGGGGCTGTCTGACAGCAAGTCGCTCAAGACAATACATTTTAAATTTACTCAAAATAATTGTTTCCTCAGGCCTTATACTCTTACAAGAGTGTCCATGTCCCATACAATGCCAAAGCAGAGGCAAAACAGCTCAGCTGCCATGCTGACCTTCTGCTGTTCCACACCTCCTGGCCTGGCTGGGTGGCATGTGGCACTTGTCTTCTCCAGAACATGCCAAGAAGCCACCTCAAAACAGTTAATGCCACATCTTCTAATTCTGAAGTCTTCATTTGCTATGGGTGCCTATGAAAACAGTTGTCCTCAAGTTGGCATATTCTGGAAGTATTTTTGAGGGAACCAACACAAGTGTTGGGAGCAAGGCAGCAGCAGAGACACTTCTCAGAGATGGATGTTGACCAGGAATATATTCCATCTGAGTCTGTGTGAGAGCTCCAGCCCTCCAAGCAGCCACCTCACCTGCACACTGACAGAAATCTTTCCTTTCTGGCCAGGAATTACACAATGACCAAGTGTCTCCACCTTACCACAACATTTACTCCTTGTTCTAGAATTTCAGCTTTACTTAAAAGTTTCTACATCTCATGTCTGCAAGGAAGATTTATCAAAGCACGGGCAGAGCATAAAACTTAAACCTATATAAAACCTGAGACAACAGCTCGGAAATTCCGTTTTTCTTCTTAGCACAACACTGAAATGAAATAACAGCATATCCTAGAGGGAGCTTCACTGAGAATATCATCTTTTTAATAAACATCAAAATGCTGTTCTTGAGGATTTTTTTCCACCCTTCCTAAAGCAGCCTGAATGATTTTTGCCTTCAGCCCTACAGTGTTCCCCTCAACGATCCCAAATGGAAACCTATAATTTTTTGCTATTTAAAACACATTTAAACCCAAGATATTAACAGACTACAATAAACTGAACTGAACAAAAGTATTATGGATTTATTTAGCAGAGCTTCTCAAAAGGTAGGTATTGACATATTTGCTTAGGCAAAAAAGACTTAATTTCAGAAAAACCAGAGCTACAGCTGAGAGTTTTAGAAAATGCACCAAGACAGCACGGCTGGGCAAGGCCCCCCCATGGTGGTGCAGCTCTTGCCCCACAAGCCTCTGTGCCACAGTCATGCCCAAACTGCTTCTTGTCTATATATTTAATGCCACAATTAAAAGCTGGCACAAAGCCCACTGATGCCCATGGGAACCCATTACCTTCCATGGATTTGGGTACACGAACAACAAGCTGCACCATGCCAAGCACCACCAAAGGAGAAGAGCTCCACAAAGAGCATTCCTGAACAAGATCCAAAACCATGGGGCAAATCTCACCCTGCTTGTGGCTGATCCCTATGGAACAGCAGACAGACATTTTAGTCATGTCACACTGTGGAGGGCATGCAAACCTGGGTTTCAGGACAAATCCACAGAAACAATGAGACACCACAGTGGTTTCACAAGTCCACAGCCACTCATGTCACAGCTTCTCTTTACACCAGACCCAGAGCTGCACAGGGAGCTCCCACAAGCCATGGTGCCTCTCCCCACACCAGGAATGCCCACCCTTCTCCTCTCCTGTTTCCTCTTGCACTTAAGGTGACTCAGCTCAGCTCCCAGATGGAAATCATCCCCCCTGGTTCCACACATGGGATCTATCTGTCCATAGAGATACATGTACAATTCTGCTGGGTGGAACCACCCTGTGGCCACACAATCATGAAATATCATGAAAAGAGGGGGAGGAAGAGAAAACCATGTGAAGTGGTGGACTGAGACACAGCCACAGATATCCTGGGGTAAGTTGAAGTTCCATTCAGATGGGTTTCCAGGAAAAAGGCTGCTATAGCACATCATTCAGCACAGGGAGGTGTGCTGCGCTTGCACAAATAACCCCCAGAGTCTTGAATATTAGTAATTAAATAGATAAAGCTATGAAACTTTCCTCTTACAAAAATCAACTTTATCATCTATACTGAACCAAGTGTATGACATTGCAACCCCATCAATGCCCACTGAAGACAGTTATAGTAGGCAACTCGTATGCACAGTTGGCTTTAAAGCCTCAGACACCTGAGAGCTGTCACAAATCTATGCATTATCTACAGCTTTCACTCACTTCCTAATACTGTGCAACTTCTTTTATGGGTCAAAAGAGGAAAACAAGGGGCAATCCAGTGTATCATCACCTCTCCTCCCTTAACTGAATGCCAGAGATTGCCCCTTACTCTCATTTTTCACATTCCTGCTCATGTATGAATGATAGCATCCAGCAGACACTCCTGGGAAGAATGGAACTTCCTTCAGCACAGAAATGCTGCATTTGTAAAATACTTTAGGCTGCTAAGTATCCTTATGACACATAGGTTTCCAGTTCAAGAGATGGGCAGGCCCTCTGCCTCCACAGCACTCAGTGCCCATATTGGTGCTAGCAGGAGGAATTAGGCTCAGCTCTACCTACACACTATGACAGAGACAAAAAGGTAAAAAAACCCCTGAGGTCATCACTTATTTTCTAATCTCAGGTTACCAATCACAAATTCACAGGTTGGTTGTGTGCAAGGTCTGATAAATCCTGAGCTAAACCCATAACAGAGTGAAAGGTTTGGACAACTGGGAACAACTTCAGTTTGCTGTTTGAGCAGTGCCTTGGTGCATATACAGACCTGAACAGCTCTGGAACCAGGGCTGGTACAAAGATGGAAATTCAACTTGAACATGAGGAAGCTCTTCCCATTGCTACTGGCTACTCATGTAGCTGCCATCAAAGGATGCCTCTCACCTGAATTTTGTCAAGACACAAAAATAAATCAACGTATGAGTCACCATTTCTTGGCTTCTTACTGAACAAGAGCACACGCAAAAATCTTATAAACCACCTTGTGCAACACCATTTCCAGTATGTTGTCAAAGACCCAAATTATTAAAAAACCCACAGGCCCAGGAATGCTGCGTGGCAAGGGAATATTTGTGAGTAGCTCTACCAGTTCTACTCACCAAAATACACTGCTGTAAGCACTGAGCACCTCAGGGGATCAAAGAGTTAATAAAAACACATGAAATTGCACAATTACATAAACCACAATATGTCACTCAGATATTGGAAATGGACTATGAAGATGCCAGTATAAGTGCATGTACTTATATCCAGAGAACACTTTAAACAGTTGACCATGATTTATACATGCTGCAGCTGTCACACACACACTACTTCTGACATTCAAGAGCCTATGCATGCTTTCAGTGGAAGAAATTTCTAGTTATCTGCCATTTTGTAGATCTGTAAATCACATAAATGCTCATATTATTACCATGTGCTCTGACAGTTTGCATCAACAAACCATCTTGGAAGAATTACAGTGATGAATTATTGACAGTATCTCACATAGCTGGAAAACATTTATTTGAAATGCTGTTGATACAGAACCTGCCTCTTTCCAATCTTGAGATCAACCCTAATGTAAACTACAGCATATAACAGATCAAAAAATATATAGCCTGGTTCTCAATTTGTGATCTCATTTTTTATCATTTGATGGTTCTCATAAAGATTGTTTATTATTGATGTGAAATGCTGGAACCAAAATATCCTGTAGCTGGAAGCTGGAAGTCTCAGTAACTGAGTCAGAGTGACTCTTTTGGCCTCCCCTCAATATGCTTTATTTCTTCTGTTGAATAAACAAACAGTCCCATTCTGCAATGACAACACAAGCAAGGATTGTACCATATTGTTTTGACAGATGTTGTCAGTGACTGATTATAAAAATCTGTATACCTAATAGATATTTACTGCAGTGATGTTCCCTTATGTAACTGAACTACATGCAGAATAAACTAATGTCACAGGAATCTGTGCTAATGAAAAGCCTCTGACTATGGAAATTAAACTGCAAAATAACTTTAACAACTGCAACAGAATTTATTTTTAAAGGTATTGGATGTAAAAATATATTGTCCTAGTAGGACACAGAAGACTGGACTGATTACCAAAACACCTGAGTGTTTGGTTCAGGCACCTTGCAGGGAAAGATCAGAGCCTTTTCCAAAGGTCTCAATACTCCAAAGCCCTCAGAGAACAGCCAGACGAGCCTTCAGTTGACTCTACTTGGCTCACTACATTCAGTCAGCATTTAGCCTATTAATTAGATTTTTCAGTTCTATTTTTACAGGTAGGTGCAAAATGCATAAAAGCTGGTGGGCTTGGATTATAAACAATTATTTTACATGGTTTTCTGGGGTTTGTGTTGCAGGAGGGTTGGGAGAGGATGCTGTTTCACTGGTCACACCCATGCATTATTTTTAAAAACAATAAATAAATCCCCACTACAATTACACACAAAACTGTGAAATAGAGTGATTTTCTATCACCAGGTGTTAATGTGCTCTCTGTAACCCTAAGAAGAAGACTTAGACACTGCACCATCTCGAGAGTCCTTGTGAATGTTACTTTTCAGGCCTGTAGCCCCCACTGACCCTGACATTTACTTGTTAGATAGGAAATCTCTAAGTGAGTACCAAGAGGACAATATTCTTTTGGAGCTAAGGGAAAATGAGGGGCATCACAGTGAGGGTATTTGGACCAGCAGGTTTGCACTGCCAGACAGTGTGTTTGTAAGCCCAGATGACTAATAATTCTAGGAATTTAAAACTGTAACTCTGTATAACTGACTAAAGAGATATTAAATCAGTTTGTGCAGAATGAAGCATTCCACAATTCATATGTAAAAGTGTGTTTCCTCAATATTTCTCTAGATTCTGCATAGCCACAGGGGCATATCTGCATGTATGTGTGCATACACAATATGGGTAGGGTTGAAAGAACAAGTGTAGATAAAAGGGTATCAACACCACATTGCACATCTACGCCAACTGACTCTTTGTGGTAGCTGGTTGGAGGAATATCCTTACATGATATGAGCCAAAAGATCTAAAAACTTGTAGTGATCAAAAGTTTTCACTACTCTGTCTAATAAAATACTTCCTTCAGTAAAAAAAAAAAAAAATTAATTAGCTGTGGAAATGGATCATTTGCTGACTTTTCTTCAGTTGTTTGTCTTCAGGTGTCCTAAGCAAGCCCAAACCTGAGAATTTTGCCGTTTTGTTATTTAGAAATAACTTTAAATGAAAAAAAGGCTTAAGTCTTCATCATTGTGAAGAAAAGTTGAAGTATATTTATGCAATTCAGTGCAGTTAGCATCCAGAAGGTAAAGTATTTAGCTGGCATTAGCATGCACTAGTCTTTCCAAGGATACAGACCTAAGTGACCTAGGCTTTCCTGGATATCGAGAACAAGATCCAAAGACCATTTTAAAACATGTAAAATTTCCACATGATTTACGTTATTATTAGACTGATTTGATAGAAATCTAACAGAAATGAAAACAATCTTCTCAGTTATCATATGCCTTTTCTTAAAACTTTAACTTTCTTCATACTAAATACATATAAAGACCACTTTTTCAATAAACACAGCACCACAAAGCTGAAAGCAATCCAGCTGCCTGGGAAGGATTATGAACTGTCCATCACCCCTCTGTGCCCTCAGTCATTCTTTCCATGCACAGCATTATGTAAGAAATTACAAAGGGGCCCTATTTAGATGACCTCCTTTTTATTTCATATTCTAATTGCCTGGGTAAAAAGAACATGTAGTCCCAGTGGAAATTTTAGGAACAGCACCGAGCGAGAGTCGCGTTCAGTAACTCTTTGCACATCCACTCTGACCTCTCCTGACACCACAGATCCTTTTCCAATTTCCAAAAGTTTCCAAGAGGTAGCAAAGGGAGTCATCTCTGTCTGTCTGATGTCTCAGTGACATTTCACTGAGATGAGAGTTCGCTGGGATTTGCACATCTGAACCTCCCTCCAGGGGAGCTGGTGAAACCATCACTCTAACCTACTTTCAGGAGTCCATGGAGCAATTCTGTTTCAAGTACCCGTGGCTGCTGAGAGCGATGGGAAGATGCAAAGGAGTGCAAAGGGATCTCAGCACTGCAGGGCCCAGTGAGGCCTGAAAGCCACTCATAAAAATGAAACATCCCCATGAAGTTATTGAAAGTTGAGATCTGATTCAAGGAAAAAGGAAAATTCTTTGGGGGACAATATTATTGAACTAACACAAAACTAAAAACTGTGGCAAATATGCCTACAGATGAGAATCAAACAAAATCTATACTAAAAAAAAAAAACAAAACAAAATAAATTTGAAAAAATACATTCATCCTCCAGTATCTTTGAAATCAGTTATGCTTCCAGCTGAAAAAGGGTCATTGTGAGAGATACGTGAAGTCACTCATAATATTTCTAGCTATAGGTTGCATTAGATATTTGGAAAAACCAGAGTTTTTCCGGGATAAATCTGACTCTCTTACCTCAATTCCAGGTCTGAGGCAAAGCAGAGGGCTCTCCCAACATATTCATAGACCCCCCACACTAAACTTTTTAATGAGGCCCTTTCAAACAATGCAAGTTGTGGGTGTTTTCTCCTCTTTCTTTTTTTTCCCCTTGTCTCACACCACAGAGTCCCAAGAACTGTCTAAATATACTATTTTTTAAAGCCATCATCTTACTTCAGGCCTCCTGAACCCAACTGAAACTTCAAACTTTATTTCATTGAGGAAGGATGATACTTAGTACCCCTGTGATGAAAATGAAGGCTGTTGAATCTATCAGCAAGTAATTCATCTTTCAGATGAAATAAGCACCACTAGAAAAATAGTGGAAAAAAACAGAACCCAAAAAGTTAGAACAGATCCTCAAAAAAAAACAAAACAGGGAGGCATCATCTTTAATTTAAATACCTTCATTTACACTGTTCTGGTGACCTTCAGTGATTACTACTTAGTGCATGCAAGGAGAGCAATGGAAACCACAACCTGTATGTGAAGGCAAAATACCAAGGAAACAAAGCAAACAAAAAGGCAGGAGAATTTCAGCTCAGGTGACAGAGTGCACAGCATCACTTGTTGTACTCCAGTCTTCCAAATGAGGACTAGCAAGGCTGAAGGATCCTTGTACTAAGCAATGGTAGCAGATACACACAAAGCTGGGTCACAATCCTTCACCCAGTTTGGCTGTGTGATGCCAACTCCAGAGGTGTCAGCCTTGCTACCATCAGACCCCTCAGCTTCACATAACACAGCCCAGTGTATTTCACACAGTAAGCTGAGTTGCACCTCTCCTTCCCACACTTCCAAACCATATGAGAGGAACAGTCCCCTCAAATTCACTTCCATCATACCTTAACTAACAGCTTGACCACAGGGCTGCAGGAAAACCCCCTTTGCCTCCTGCTCCTCCAGCCAGCACTGCCCCCCAGCTATGCCTGGGATGCACTGAGGCAGCACCACAGGAGCCAAGCTCAGGAGAACCACAAGGTCCAAGGCCAAACATTGTGCAAGTCCCTGCAGAAAGAGGAAGACTCCGCACAGCTGCTGCTCTTAGAAGCTCCCTGCTGAAGGGTAAGGCACTGTGCCCTGCTGCTGCTTCTTGGCCAGTGAACTAAGGTGTGGGCTTTGCCTCACAGGAGGCTGGGAAGGCTTTCAGAAACTTAAATGCTCTTTCTGTGGGAAGACAACTCTAGAGGCATTACAAATATAAAGCAAAAAAGTGCTGTTGGACACAACTACTGCAACCTAATTGTTCCAAATAAGAAATATTTGTAACTTTGTATTTGAAATACTTCAAGGCTCTCAATAATTCTAGAAAAATTTTAGTCTATACTGCTGATGCCCTTTCCATTAAAATTTTCTGCACTTTATACAGAGAGCTCTATGGATTTATTTCACATCCATATTATGTTATTCTTATAAATTTATCATTTAAAATCATTTTAGGCATAAAATGTACAAAATTATTTCAGTAAGAAAGGTTATTGCAGAAGGATTCCAGTTTTGACTGCTGAAACCACTTGGTCTAATCATTTATGCTGGTAAATAAATGTTATGAAACTTCATGGAGAAACTATTATCCAAATTACTGTACAACAACAGAAAAGCCTTTATTATGTTCCAGGAATGCATTTCTGGCAGAGAAAATAACATTTGTATACAATGTCTTTTCATAGATTAGTCAGGGGAAAAAATGCCTGCATTGATGTACTGCAAACTGTGGAGATTTTTTTTCTTTTCTGAAGAATTACAAGAGACATCAGTTTTCAAAATATCTGAGGGGAAGAGAATACACTCTGTTAAAAGAATTCCAGCTTTTTTATTCTGCTAAATTGTGTACTGAGACAAACTTTCCCATTGTTTATTATTTACCAGATTGTAGCTCTGGTGTAAAGAAAAAGTGCTTCGAGCTCCCAAATATTTCTCCTGAATAATTATTTCATTGTTTTCCCTTGAGCAAAGAGGCAAAATGACTTTACTGAGGTCTGCAACAGTATTTGCTATGGGCTTGAAATCTTCACCTCCAGTGCACAAAATAAAACTATGAGGTCTTAGCAGACTGTGCTCAGGGTAGTTATTGCTGGATCATGAAGGTTCAAGCAATCCTCTTCTATGTTCTAATATGTGGTATAAAAAACTAAGCAGTAATTAAAGAGGTTCTGCAGAGGAAAACAGCTTACAAGAATTTCCCCAAGTGTACTTTCCCCAGCAAAATACACAGTGTAGAGGGAAAAAAGAAAAGAGCCAATGAATGTGGTGAGATTTTATGGTAAATCTTTAGGGAATTGTCCCTTCATCACTCTGTAACATGCAGATTTTCGGGCCACACTACTGAAGCTCTGTGATCCATCAAACAAATCTTTGCTCTGAAATAAACCTGAACTTCTTTCCAACTTTGCTGATTCTGACTGCCAAAATATTGGTGCTGGAAGCAGCAGAAGCAGCAGCGAGGGATAAATGAAGCGCCCTGGGGAGTAAACATTAACCAAGCACCTGGAGTACCACCACCAGAATTCCTGGGCTGTCCAGCACCTGCTGCATGAAGCTGCATCCTCTTGGTCTTGACAAAGCCCAGAAGAAGCTGCACATAAATTCTGATGTCTTAAATCATACTGAAGAATAAATTACTCTCTAAAGCCAACCCAGTATGTCAATAAAGCATGTTCTTGGATGACACCAACTGTCACAGTGTCACTGAGGCTCAGCAAGTGAGTTCAGTATACCAGTGGCAATAATCCCACCTCAGGATCCATTCCAATTACAAAAAATATAAGCATTTACTCATGTTTGCTTTACTCTCTTCTCCCCACCTCCCCTTGTCTTGTTTTTTTCTTTTTTTTCATTATGAAGAAAATATCTTTGTAGGGTAAAACATCCCTCCAATTAAATGTCCTGGCACAGAGATCAGCTTGCTGCCTTGGAAAAATCAACAGCTTTACCATCAGAGAAAATGTCTCTGCTCACAGTACAACCTGTGTGGAGCTCCTAGTGATCAGTGAAAGAAACATCTCATTACAGATCCTCCATCGTGCAGGAGAGGTTAGCTCAGAAGATGAGATAGAAAACAATCTGAAAGAGCCAATACAAACTTTAGGGTGGGAACTTGGGTTCTGAAGAAATTGTAGTGCATGGCTCATGTTGCTAGAAAAGATCTTGTTAGATGTACCCATCTTGATTCAAACACAGTCTTTGTGTTGCACAACAAAGCCATGACATTCCCCGGAGAAGCCTCATACCCTTCACTCTATCTCCTTTAAATGAACAAAGAATCCACTTACAGTTATTTAGTTTCAAAATTACTCCGTTTTGGCACTCCATCACAGTCTCCTAAGGGGACCTACAGCAGTACAGGGGCCTTGCTTTCTGTTCTCATAAAGCTCTGTTGTTGAGAGGCAGTCAACAAAATATTATTTCAGTTTTTGCTGTCAATAGCGATACATCGTGTTTGTATCACACACATCAGGCCAGGAAATCACAAAGCACTTTACAAATCTCAGTTTACAGAACATCTGTAAATGCACATCCCATCCATACACAGATGTCCCCCCAGCACAGAGCTGGAGTGGGCTGTGCTTTGCCTCATCACTGTGTTACCTGCACAGCCCAGGAAATGCTCCAAACCTCCCAGGTGAGCACTTATCCAGATTTAGATTGCAAAAGAAAGCAGGACTAAATTATTGCCTGCAGGATTTTGTAAACCATTAATTTTTAAACTTAAATATTCCTTGTAGCACCTATTCCTATACTACAAGAGTGCATAACAATTCATGCATTTATCTTAAATAAGTCTTGCTACATATATGTTGCAATATTAAAAGTAAAATGTTAGCAATGCAATTGGCAAGAGAAGAAAAATCGGCTTTGAGTTTCTCCACAGGAGAACCAAGGAGAAATATTTTTTTTAAATTTGCCTGCACTAGCAAGCATAGCAGTAGTTTTTCCTTGCACCTTGCAATGTCAGAAAGTGCTGCCAAAGATAAAATTGTTACTTTGAATGTGAACATGGCTCCAGGAATGCATTTTGTCCTCCACAAAATCTTTTGCAGTGGGTCAGTTTCTTTTTGAGCTGTACACAGCCTTTCTAAACTGAAAAAAAAAAGAATACTACAAGCACAGGTATTATTTTGTAGTGTCTCTACATACATCCCCTATGGCTTTAGAGGGGATGAACTAAAAAGAGCAGGAACTACACAGCTACCATTATTTTCCCTGGAAAGGTGACTTGGAAAGAATAAAGAATGACTTTTTCTTTAGGACTAGTCACAAAACTGAGCCAGTGAGGGTGAGAGGCTGGAAAATAAAAGTAAATTACTTTTCTTCCAACAAATGAAAGAAATAAAGGCAATTCCTTCCTTTGAGCAATCACATTTATAAAAATTGGTGTCTAGAGACACAGTCTAACCCTACAGAAACAGAGCTCACAGTAATGAGTCCAGCTGCCTATCTAGGTGAAATTCTCCTGGGCTGATGTGACAAAAACAACATTCATGTGGGCTATGACCGAAGTCATATAAAAACTATGCTGAACTCCTGCTTAGTGGCTCAGAAGACAGGAAGGGGACAACTGCTTGACTTTGGACAGGAAAATATCTTTGGTTCTGCAGGCAGAGTGTCTGTCCAAAACAATAATTTCACTGAGGTCCAGGATCAATTTTGTGAACCACAGCTACTCACAGTGATCATCAAGGCCTTAAAATCTCATTTAAGTGGGATATCCTCATTTATCAACTCTAGTTACCACAACACTAAGGTTCTGGACTACTGCCCTGAACTGTCCAACCTTGGATAACTAAGATACTGGTTTCATAAGACTTGCTTTCTAGGAAGGAGAGAATAGCCAACAACTTCATTGTGTGCATGATGATTTTATTGCTTAGGTGAGAGGCTGAGGAGCTGCCTTCTGTGCCACCAACAGACTGCATCAGCAGCTTTGAGGAGGTTAATCTCAGTTTATCCACAGGCTCTCAGACAGACAGTGTGAGACTTGAAATGATCTCTTTAAAGACTGTAGATTAAGAGATACATTCACTGTTGTGAATTTCTGCAGAGAGAGCTGCCAGAGCTCTTGCAAACTCCCAGATTTGAAGGAAAACCTGTACCAGTATTGCCAGTCCCATAATTTGGGTAATTCAAGGGTAGCTCTAAGTTTATGCTTTGTCACTGACTATTGATCATATGTCTTTGGCTAGTCAATGACTATTGTTTGCTCCGTTTATCCATATGACATAAAACTGCTGCACAAAGAATAAAAAAGTTTACCAAGGAACAAGCTTCACGAATAGTGACAAGTGCTCACAGAACCCTGCCAGTAAGAGATCCCCAGCATTACATTCAGATTGCCCTGCTTACCTTCTACTAATTCCTGCTGTAAATCGTTCCTACCAAAATTATATTCAGCATGATATACACTCTCCACCATTTATTACACAATTTCTATATTTGGTAATAATTGTCTGTCCTCACAACAACTTCTCCCCCAACTTTGCTGCATGTGATCCCTAGAAAATGCTAACAAATCAATGCCTAACCAAAGAAAATGGAAACAATTGTTTTTTAAAAATACCACAAACCTAAAAATCCCAGAACTGCTTCCCCAGCAGGTCTTGTTTTGTAATAGCAAACACGTCCAAAGGGCAGGAGTGATCCATGGTGTGGCTTTATGATACCACCAGCAAGGGACATGAAAAGTTCTTCAGTTGTGCTTTTCAAGTAAGTTACTAGTAAGAGAAGAGTGAGGCAAGAACTAGTCACCTCTATGAGGATCAAAGCTTACTCTCTGAAGAAGATGAAGAAACACAAGTGCTATTGTGGTTGCTTTCAGCAATCTCTCTACAAAAACACAATGCAGTAGCTGAACTTGCTTTCATTTTACAGGTCACAAGATTGTAAGCAAACTATCAGACACAACTTTGGTGTCAATGATAAATTCTATTTGCAATCAACATCAGCAATTTTCCCTTTCAATCTGGAAAACAACCACTAGCTTTTTGGCTTTTTTAAAGATATTTTGTTCTAAGTTGTTCCAGTGTTTGGCAAAGCCCTATAAAGACCATTAGACCATTGCCCACTGAGAGGCAAAATGCTAAAATTCAAATCCCAGCACATCATTGCCTCACACGTGAAGGCAGACCAAGCATGCTGGAGTGATAATAAGTTTAGGAAAAACTGTGAAAGATGCACCAAAAGTACTCCAAAATAACACACTCCTCCCACAGTCTCCCACTGTATAGAGCTTCTTTCTGGCCCCATGTCCCTGTGTCAGGAGGACTGTGGACCTTGGGACCAGCTCCAATGACCATGGAAGACGGAGCAGTGGTAGGGAAACACGGGTCATGCAGCTCCTGTCACAGACACCAGTGCCAAACCTCAAAGTTTCACACAGGACAGCAGTTCAGCTCCCTTAGGCCAATACCTTCATTTCTACTTAAACATCATATGTGAGATGTTATTAAGGATTTGGATACAGCACAACACAAAGGGCAGAGGCCTCCATCCTCACAGCTGTTGGAGAATACCACACAGTTAGGAAAAATCTGCCTTCTGGCTAGGTAGAAGGAGTTTTGCTGTTAGCTAGGCTCCAGGTTGGGTCAAACTTTGATCTTTATCCATTAATTAACTTTTTATCCCTCCACTGCTGTACAACTTCCCTTAAATATGGAGCCAAGGTCTGTCCTCTAGCATTCTCTAGAGCACCAGCAAAATCATAAGAGAAGGAAGGAATAGTAAATCCTACCTAAAATTAATAGATGTTTTAATGTAGAAACCAAAGAGCACTTTGCTGTTCAGGAAACCAGCAGAACAGTCATTCTCCAGTCCTGTGGGCAGTATAACCATTGCAGACTCCATGCAAGGCTTTTAATAAAGGAGGGTATATGTTCAAATACCCAAAAATTTCAGAGTTTGACCTGCCAAAGACATGAAGCAGCAGTGGCTCTTACTGTAGCAGAATCACTGAGTAATACCACCCAGGGGAAAACTCCGGGCAAGTTCTCATCTGCTTGCCATTATAAATTATGCCGACCCTTCAGCTGGACTTATGCAATTTCCCTGTGGAGTCACACTGAAGTTGTACAACTTTTCAGCAAGTCATTCTGGAGCAAAGCTCTGTAGAAACCTGCCCACATTTTGGCAGAATTTAAGGGCTAATATCCAAGGAAACAATACAGAAAGCCAGCTTTCCAAAGGATATTTAACCTTGGGGACATCTAAAAAAATTTGAAGTGTTCCCAAACGGTTTCCTCAACACCTGTGCAGAAGTGGGAAAGTGCAGTTGGGAAAGTTTCATCTGTAGCTCAGCCTAAGCTGCACAAGCTCCAGAGCCCAGGCAGCAGAGCCTGCAGGCCAGTGAGGCCACTGGAGAGACACTCACTCTCTGATTATCAGTGCAGGCAAAGGATACTCTAATTGCAAACAGCTAAACCCCAGCCCTGCACTGGCACAGGGAAATCAGGAAGGAAATACAGAGGGCTAATACAGCCCCTGCACCTGTTTGTTTGTACACCTTCTAAGCACCTCTCTGGCTTTCCTTGAGGTAAGTGGTATCTTAGATGAACCACTGGACCTAAGGGATACATCCATCATTGCACATATGCAGAAAGGAAAAGTAAGTGATATGAAAAATGTTATTATGCAGGAGGACCTAAATTCATCTTTTGATTTATTCTGAGTGACTCAAGCCTGTTTAAGACAGAGGCTTAGTTTGAAACAAGTTCTGTCATTATTAGCCCTGAGATTCCATAAAAAAAAGACAACTAGCAGCCTGCTTTTCAGTGAGTCTACATTCAGTTATCTGCTTCCTCATATACCAACTTTAGAAAGGGGTTATTCAGTATTTTGTAATAAAAAATTACTTATATTGCACTGTTTGTAGATCTCAGAAATAAAAAAATCTTCCTTACTATCAGCTAACTGCTCTTTGCACTATCCTGTACACCTACTTGAGGCTTTTATTAAACATTTATTGCTGTCATAGAGCAGGTGCTGCTAAAATGTTTGTAGATTATTTTTATTCTCTTTTGCATATTCTGTATTTCATAAACATACAGACGTGTGTCTTTCCACAATACTTATTGGTGTTAACATTGACCTAATTTTGTAACAGTGGCTGGTAATGAGTTGGACTTACCCAAATAAAGTAATTTCAATCTGTTCAATAGACTGCACTCTGTAATAATTGTCAGTCAATAAAGGTATTTAAAAAAGAAAACCAGCCCCACAATTTCAAGACTTTTATTGTTGATTATCATGAATTTTGGAGGATTAACTGCATTACAGTTATTTTCATTATATATGTACTTGTGTTTATGTTTCTTGACAAATGTCTTTAAAACTTGATTTTATAACTGAATTGAGGTTATTTCTTGTGTGCCTGCCTTTGGCACATGCTCTGTGCTACTTACACATTAACAATTAACGAGGCACATGTAACTGACCCCCCTACTGCTGCCATATGATCCTTTGCTAGGAACTTTGCAGGAGTCTTTACTCACAGTTAACAAAAGTGAAGTCAAAACGGACTGACTGACCAGGATATGCTAGAAAAGGAAGCAATCAGGAGTTTCAAGTTATTTCACATGAATTTCATGTGATAAGATACAACACAAGTAGAAACCAATAGTTGCAACTTCTGGAAAACATTTGTTTCAATTTCATGTATTACTTCCTGAAACAATGAAGAAAAACCTGAGATAACATAGAGAATACTTTTTGATTCACCCAACTTCAACTGTTTGTTTTACACCAAAATAGACAGTATTTTCAGATATAATATTACAGAGAAAAAAACTTGCTCTGAACTGTCTATAAAAATCCCTGTTTCCATTTCTAAAATCAGTGCAATGATCTACTGAACAGGTTAAAATTTAATTTTAAAAAGGCATAGTAAAAACAGGAAAATTAGAAATCTGACTTCTAGACAGATATAAGTGTGACTATAAAACATCTGGAAAGTACCAACATTCAAATATAGATGTGCACTAAAAACTCTGCAAAGGTTTGTGCATCTATAGAACTCATTATCTGCAGCATCTGCACTCAGCTACTTCCTGGGTAAAGTCTTTCACCTATTTACAAGGTCTGCTCTATCAGCCCAGCTTTTTCCCAAAACATGAGGTTAAATCACAAGTGTTAATGGCATCTTTCAGCACTACTAGCTGTAAACCTCTTTTATAATAACATTTAAAGCATTAAACAAAAAATCTGTCCTTACTTACAAGGCAAAGCAGAAAGGGAAGGTCATTCATTACACCCCATTCATTATTTTCTGTTTCATTCTGTAAATATTATAGTGCTACTGAGAAAAAATATAATGTCTGAGGCTCTCAGATCTTCCTTCAGAGTTTCAATCACTCGCTTCCCAAGAAGGGGTTTAACAAATACCACACTGTTCTGTCAATATTTGTATGCAGCACCACATAGGGCAGGCTGCCAAACTTGCATGGTTTAAAGAGCCAAGGGTGGAAAACTGACACCCTAACAAACACACTCCCTGCTTTGTCTCTTTTAAGGTGGTGGTAAAAGTGTCATCTTTGCTTCTGACTGCAGTTTTGGAAGTCTCTTTGTTCAATTGCTCTACTTCTCCACAAATGCAGTATTTAATAATTGCTGTTCACTAAACTTCAGGGATTTATTTCATGCTCAAACATTTCTTATGCAATTATAAGCCTTTTGCTCTCCACCAGCTGCACTTTAAATGTATTTTAATTGGCTGGAATTTAGAAGGAATCCATTTGGCAGTCATTTACATTTGAAGCACGCCCCTAGCAGCTGAAACAGACCCCAGGAACAGCCCGATTACTTCATCAAAAGAAACTGCTTGAATACAGTCAACTCCTACATAACTACAGTGAACTCTATTATATAGGTGTGGTGATGTAATTAATAACTCTCTGCTACATTTTTGCTTATATTGGGAGCAAAATGAGTTATCAACTGATGTGTTTAGAGAGTGGTCTCAGGTTTACAGCACTCAGCATTAGTTTTCAAACATCTCTGTTTCCAGAGAGGCCTTTCTGGTGTTTTTTCTCTATCTGATGTAGCAGTGCTGGGGACCTAACACTGGCATTATTGTTTCTATACTTGCAGCACAGCAAGAATGTCACCAGATGGATTTTTGTATATAATATTATTTTAAAGGCTTCTCATGTGCGAGTTATTCATGGATCAAAGTGTAAACTAAGTTTAGCACATTACATTAGGAATGGCTCAGTTTTCCATTTCTCTTTATTTTTGGACTCCTAATGTGCATTGTAAGGCAACTTTGCAGAGCCTTAATTTAATGTAGTAAGTTCACTCTAGCCTGCAGTTTGTAATGCAGAGGTTTAAGAGTTGACAGCAGTAGGGAGAGCTACCAACAGCTGCTCAGAAAAAAAAATGAGAAGACATTAAGGAGAGAACCACAAGAATTCCCACTGTAAAATGCAGTATTTAGGATGAATGTAGCGACATTAACAGGTCAGATTTAAAAACAGAGACATTCCAAGTGACGCTGATTGAACCCATGGTATCTGACAAACCCAGAGCTCTGCAATCCATGAAAGCTCCTGTGAAATTCTGACTGCTTGAGAGTTCACTTATCATCAGCGTACCATGGAGGATGAAGGAGCAAAAGAAAAGGGATTATTCTCTAGCTGAAGCACAATGAGAACTGTTTTCTACATTTAAAAGGTGAATAGTTCCTGAAGTGAAGTTATGACAATACTTGCCACCTACAGAGAAAAGCAGCATTTCAAGTGCATTGTATGAAAAGAGAAGGATTAATGCCACAGAGAGAGACCATTATAGCATAGAAAAGCTGCATATTTTAATAATTTGACTCGATCCAACTCTGGAAATTTCCATGGTTAACTGGCTTGTACTCTTAAGAAGTGGAAACCCTCAGTGTTCTGAGGTCTTAAGGGAACTTACTGGACAAAATACTTAAAAAAACTGAAAACATGCAGAAACGGCCAAAGTAGATAATAAAACATGAGAAGCCAAATTATTTGTTATCTTCCAACTACCTTATGATACTTCATTGAGAGGAGGCCGAGCAGCTGTCCAGACTCTGTTTGCATTGTTATGGTAACCCAGAATACCACACTCAATGTATTTCATCCTCAGATATATTCATGACATACAGAAATATTCTTGTCTTCCTCCTTTTGATGGCACAATGCCTGTGACCAAGCTGGGACATGACCCCAGCTCCTCAGTGCTTTCCTCCCTCAGTTAGGTCATGCATTTATAATTGTCCCACATAGAGACACTTGCGGCTACAACCCAGATCAGAGCTGACTCAGGTTAGCAGCTGAAAAGCACAAGGAAGCACCTCAGATCTTTGAAAGCCAAGGGAAACAGAAGTGGGGACTTCAATCCAGACTTGTTTTACCCTCATCCAAGCAGAAACAGCAGATTAGAGAGCCACGTACCTTTGTCTCATCTGTAGCCTGCCAAAACAGATGACAAAACTCCAACCAAGTTCAAAAGGTGATATGGAGGGGAGAAGAAGAGGAGTTGCAGAACTATTTGTGACCCCAGCTATAAATGAAAATAAAATCTCATCTCATTACAAGCAAACAAAATACATTACATGTAAACCCTTACTCACACATCTTTGAAAACTTTGGGTTTTCCTACACGATTTTTTGTGCTTGTTTTCAAAAACATAAAATCTTCCTGATGGATGTGGTGCAGTGTAAATATCCAGGGAATTATCAATAAGAATGGTGTGGTGGATGAAGAGTTCTAGACAGAAAGGTAAATGGCAACAGGCATAGCAGCCTGCTCCTGTCCTCCTGCCTCTGCCAAGTGGCAGGCAGAAAACTTGGACAAGAGAAAGGTCGGCACACTATTCATGCTGTCACTCTGGGAATCCCCTGCATTGTCACAGGCTGTGTGATGACAGCCATGAAGCCTTGATGTGTCATTGACTGTTATAGGACACTGGAGACAATTGGCCATTATTTAGCTTCAATATCTATCTTCACCATTATTTAAATGTGAGACAGTGGCAAATGTTTCCAAAGAAATGGTACCAGCGTGATTTTCTAAAGAAGGGGACTGATTTATTTTCAAGCTTTATCTGATATTCCAGTCACAGCAACAATAAGCCTCAGAAAAGCTGTACACTAAACTGATTTTCTGGTAGCAGTTCTGCAAGGAAACTCTTGCATTGACAAAACTTTAGCATATGAAGCATTTACTATTAAGGCAGTTAATAGCCCTAAGCACAGTGAAAAGGGAAAGTATTACTTCGAAATTTCAGGAACTATTACAAATAGAAGGCAGAGAGAGAAATATGGGTGCTATCAAAGGAAAGATAATCAATCCTTCAAAAGCAGAGACATTAAGCAGTAAAGAATACTTCCACCATGCCTAATGGCAATTCTTTGCTGTCTTTCTTCCCTAACTGCTCTTGCTATTCGGCTGGGCGAGAGGAAAAAAGCCACATTACAGTAGTACACACAAGTGAAAATGAACTATGGCAAAGGAGAAACCCCACAGTGAATGAAAATCTGCTGTGCTCTTATGCAAATTCTATGCATCAATGAACCAGTTTCCAGTCTAACAGGACCATCTTCAGGAGATATATAAGGCTATTAGTGTAACTGATACCTGCTTAAAAATGAAGGAGGTGAGGGGGATGAGAATGCAAGCGTGTAGGATTTATTAAAACAGCAGCCCAGGAGAGTACTAGTGAAACACATGAGAAATGACAAGAAGAATTATGTCTCTGAAGGGGAAGCTAGACAATCTCACCTAGCCAGTATGCCTAAAACCAGGAGGTGAAAGTATTATAATAAGGCTTATTGCAACTTTTTAAAAACTAGGTGAGAACACTGACCATGCAATTATTTTCTTTAATCCAGAGACTGCCCATGTGAAACACAGTGAAGGCAAATAATTGGATGATCAGGCTTTTCCTGGTCCTAACTGAAGTAGGCAGGCTAAAGGAAAGCAAAGGACAAATTGCAGCCTTTGTGCTCATAAAGTGGGATTCTCTCTGCACATTTTAAATCATTTTCTGCCTCTAAGGTGTATCTTTATGAAGACTGTATAAAATAAACTCTGAAACCCCACAGCATGGATACCAGGCCCTTGGCACAGTTAGACTCTGCTACACCGCTCGTGCTGCATTTCACTGCTTCTTCATGCTGACATATTCTCAGTGGAAACAGGGCTTAACAAAAGCAAGGTGACCAATTATAAATGTGTCTTATGCTTCTGAGCAGCAAATTTGAGGCCTTGTGTACAAGAAAATTTACACAAAAGATATCTGATATTTTTTGAACAGGAGCGAGTTGATTACAAGACCTTGATCCTTTGCAGTAGTGCAGTGGGTGAGGAAGACAATTGCCTTTTCTGTGCATTTACACCTCACCTTCCTGAGAGCAAGAGCAAAGGGGTTTGGAGATGTTAGAAACCAGCCTCCTCATTTGCAGGAAGCAGCACTCTGAGAAATGCTTCCATGTCATCAGTCTACTGGGAGTTCAAATGTCATCAGTCTGTAGCTCCTTTGAAGGAACAAACCTCTGATACTGGAGCTGGAACACAGGGTACGTTATGGAATATCAAGCCCTGAGAGGACAGACACCATTTGATAAGTCAGTTTCCTAAAGATAAGCTGCATGCATTGTTGGTGTGTTATCTGCTACACACACTCCGGTGATAAGGTATTTGCAGCACTAGTACATTCTTCTAAGTAGGCCTCAAACAGTGCTAAATATGGAAAAAGATTTTTCAAAAAATAACAATTAGTTTATGCCCAAGGTTAAACTCTTACTCACAGCAAAATTGTTGAGGTACAAAGTCATATTACTCAGCATTAGGATAAATTAAAAAGCCTATTGCAAAGTCTGTGTCCATGGGCTTCTTAACACCACTTCTCAATTTTTGCTTGCAAAAAAATTGTCATTTTCTTGTTCCCTCATGTCTCTCAAAAAGGGAAAATATATTTTAGATATGAGTTTTATTCAGAATTGCTGGAATCATATGCCTTGCAAATCACTGCTGTCAGAGAAGGCAGGGATCTGTCCATGAAGAGGAGAATAAGACCAAACATGGAAGGAATGGTCTCGGAGTTCATGTTTTCAAGGCAGACAACAGGCGTGTCCAGAAGACACCAAAGGCTGTGGGATAACACAACTGAGTGCAAACAGGTCTGGACAACATAACTGACTGGAGGGCAAAAGTAAACAGGGGTGGAGCAAAACCAAGCCAAATTATGCATCCTGCGTGGCTGCACATTCAACTCCAGGGGAGTCAGTCTGATGCCCTGGAGAGAAGTGTCATCTTCAAGTGAACAATATTTACTCTGATGCATTAAGACAAATGTTTTCAGTTGGTGCATGCTGGGTTACCTTATAACCAAGCAGATTCACATGTCAAGCTGTGACAATTTGAAAAGTAATACAAAAGAACTATGGAAAACTATAGCTATAGAAAGGTATCAATGTTGCTTTTCCCTTGTAGAAAACATGTAACTCCCCATTGTATATATTTAAAATATTTAAAACCTCTACTGCTAATCTACGACTTCTCACTGAGGATTAAGTTGCAGAAGTTGGGTGCACACAGGGAAGTCCATGGCTGTTCATTCTTATTACTTTTATCAGCTTAAATTTCTATTAAGTTAACAGCTAGGTTGAGAAAGACTAATGGATACTCAGCACAGGATATTAAGGACCTCATATTTTGTTTATGCACATTCTTAATAAGCTCTTGCTCATAAGCACTCCCAGCTTGTAATAAAATAATGCCTGAAAGTTCATTTCAAGGGCATTATTTTCAATAAATATCAGAAGCTATGACACTCTCATTAGCTTAATTAAGATAAGACAACCTGCAAAGATCTGGTATTTTTAATTAAGCTATGTATTGCAACAGCACAGAATGATAATGTGTAGTGTTACCAGTGACACTGATAAAATACTGGGTTTTGTGAAATAAGGTTTTGATCCAGGTCACCAGCCATACCAGCAGATCATCAGGACCACCAGAGTTGAAGAATTTCTACATGAAGAAAGAATTCTATTATTTCAAAAGGAATTTCTAGATCATACTTTAATCACTTAGGTTTTCACCACTACTTAGCAATTATTATAACAATGCTTGTATTAATAATCTTGTTTCACATATTCATTTAATAACACCACATAACTTTATACAGTATTAGAGGATTCAGCATCTAAACCTTCCCAGAAGGCAGGAATATAGCAAATGTCATGCTCTCATAATGCATTAAGCTACTGTATAGATGGGACCTAATTAAAGTAAGATTTAATTAAAGCTTTTCTTCTCCAGAGACAGACAGGTGAAACATAACTTAGTGTATTCTCAAGTACAAAAGAATCTAAAATTGCCTTCACAATTACACAACTGTAGACTCTCAGTACAGCAAATGAGAAATACTGTAATAGTTGAGAATAAGTGTTGCTTCCACCTCTTCCCATTTCAATCTCAACTCATTTCTAATCCCTTGAAACAAAGCAGTCAGGACGTACTCTTCACAGTATAGAAAACTTGATTTTGTAGCTTACTGCTAATAGATTATTAAGGTGTCCACTTCTGCTCATCCTAAACTGAACTGCTTTCAGTGGTACACCACAAAAATCCACCTGGGTGGAACCAGCCACTTCAAAGTGTGTCCTTGGGCAAGTTACTTAACTTTCTTGGTTAGCAACTGGTTTTCTTTATAGTAGTACTCACCACTTACTATCTGTAGGTGTAGAAAACTGTGCATCCAAAAAGGGAGGGTCAGCCACCACGTTAATGAACGTTATATAAACTTAGTGTTGGTCTCTTTACATCTGGAGTGAGATCTCTGAGGCGATGGCTGGGGAGAGACTGAAAACTAAAAGGCCAAAACAGCAGCACGTGTTGAGGTCAGGACTTTCCATGAAGTCACATATTAAACTTCAGTCCGTCTTGCACCTGAAGCACTAATTCTTACTGCTTACTTCTATTCTACTTAGTGACTCCATCTCTTAAAGGTATTTGGCAATAACAGTTCTCTGAAAAGCCTTACACGGAAAGATCTCAGGGATGCAACCTACTACACTGTGTTTTCTACAGAGCACTTAAAGGTAAAACATGCCAAGAAAAGGTGTCACCAGTTGGAATTTTCTATGCAAGCAGCAAGCCAGCAGCAGATACTTACCCCAGGAATGTGGGCCCTACCTCCCAGTTAGCTGTGATGAATAGGATGTCTATGCCTCAGGCACAAGTCCCTCTGAAAGGCTACATTTCCAGCTAGGTGCCAAGACAGAGTCCTGTGAGGGATGAAGAGAGACTCTCCTTCTCTGGGCCTCCCCCTCCACTGCAGGTGGGCAAGGGAAGGGCAGCCTGCCTGCTCAGTGCCCTTGCCAGGTAAAACTGTCGACAAGCCAAGGGTTTTGTCAAGGGAATGTAACCAAGGAGGTTGGTCTGCATTAATACTGAGAGCTGACTATTTCACATCTGCTTTAGGGCTCCTGTAGAATTATTCCTCTGGCTAAAGGAGTATCAAAAAAAAGGCAAAAAAGCTCCTCATGAAAACTAGTCATTCTGTGTTAAAAATGAACTAAAATAATGAATTTACAGCTGGCCTTAGGCTTAGCTGTACTGGGTGTTGCATGAGTGTGTGACTGGACCTCTGCACAGAGGATTTGTCCTCTCAGCAGTTGCTGGCACAGTAGTTTATTTGGGTTCCAGGGTGATACAGGGGGAAAAACCAGCTTAGAAAGGCATAACTGGGCCAGCAACCACAGCCATGAAGTGGAAATGAGAAAACTGACATCTGACAGTCAGCCATAGAATTACTGTCATTATCTCTTTCAATTCCTTGCTCTACAGAACAAGACAACCTTCTCCTCAAATGACTGTGGTACCAATAGGTAAGGAATTTCTCTATGAAATTCTCTGCTGGAAGCAGTTTATTATTAGTTGAGAAATGCCATTCTTTTAAAAATCTCTTCTAGTCACAATGCTGCATTAAGTTTTCCAGAGCATACCTGATTTTTAGCAGAATTTTCTTTGTTTACAAGGACATGGGAAAGAGAGTGGGACAAAGAGCTATAGCACAATGAGTAAACAGGTTCAAATTTTTTAAGGTCATAAAACTAAAGCAGGATACAGAGCTCTGTAAGACCTTTCAGTTGCTTCACTTTTCCTCCAAAAGCCACTGAAGCTTTCTGAACACAGCAGAGAACGTTATGGGCAGTTCTCCTGCACCAATTCATTACGTGGTTGAATTCTGAACAAACAGACCTCCGCAGGATAGTGGTATTTACAATTACTCAAATTAGTGGACATGAGCATATATAAACACTCCAACCAGAACAAGAGCATTCTGGTCAATGAACCAGCAAACAACAGGAAGAAAAAGACAAACGTGTTGACAAAAAAAGGATAAGAATAAAACAGCCACAGTCCGGAAAGAAGCAGCAAGTCCAGCATTTCAATTTGCCAGACCTGAAATTTAGGTTTAAGGCATTTTTCCTCTTCCACATTACTCTTGTATTTTCTGAGGCTCTTAGATGATATAGTTTTTATTTTCAAGATGACAATAAACATTCACCAGATCAAATGACATTTGTGCCAGCACAGCTTTTGCCCTGTGCCTTCTTGACCACACAGCCCACAGATGGGTTTTATCAAAGTTCCAAAAAATATAATGGATTACTTGAAGCATCCCCTGATGACAAAGCACTTTCAAGCATATTCAAAGTGAAGGACTGAGAAAGGACAGCTGGACATCTGCAGGGACAAATGTGGGGTTGTTTATAGGCAGAGTTTGCAGAGTCTCAGCAGTGATGCTCTGAGTCAACGCCTCCTCCAGCGACCCAGGGCACAACAATGTGTGTTGAGGTCACATTAACCCCTCTCCTCTTGCAACACATATTCAAACACACTGTGGTCCTGTAAATGTTTGCTTACACCAGCTTTTTACTCCAGAAATTCTGTATGAGTGTCTTGTGTTGATAACACATTGACAGTGGGTCGGACACTGAGTATTTTGACAGTAGAACAGCACTTAACTTTTAAATATACTGCCCAGCTGTTGACTTATTAAATCTAAATAAACTGCATGTCTAAGGCAATTTTCTTCCTTGCATGACAAACCTAGGTTACTTTTAATCTGATCCCTAAATAGACCTCTCCCATTTGCATTTAGCCAAATATTTTGCTGTAAAACTTTAACGAGGGGAATGATGATTCACCTGAATTATAGCTATACATCTGCAGTAACTGTTTGCAAGGATGCTTGGATGATCAACACACCCATGGGATGTCTTGCAAAATAATCCACAGGAATGTACATTAGAAAAACACAGCCATAAACACAGCAAGATGAAGATTTGACTGGGAATTAGTCAGTTCAGACAAATATTTTTGCACTGAGCGATTAGAATCACAATTAAAAGGTGTTCTCTTTGCTATGTGGTAGATGG
Source organism: Pithys albifrons albifrons (assembly GCF_047495875.1). Taxonomy (NCBI): domain Eukaryota; kingdom Metazoa; phylum Chordata; class Aves; order Passeriformes; family Thamnophilidae; genus Pithys; species Pithys albifrons. Next base: position 7,342,614 of record NC_092465.1, on the reverse strand, counting down.
ATATGGTTCACATAAAAGAAATTGTTAGCTCTTAGGTCAGTGAGTGCATTCTTAACAATTCTTAACAAATGCAAGCAGAAGGGGCAGATAAAGAGCTCGAGACCAGGTTGGCCTTGTATCGCACATGAAGATTGATGGAGGCAGAGCAAGTGCAATAACAAGCATTTCAATCATGCCCTAGGCCTTGCTAGGAAAGAGCTTTTAAAAGGCAACAATAGAGACACTACTGCTGATACAGGAAAACCCCACTGCGTATCATCTGGATCTCCCAGATGCAAGGCTGTGCACTCATGATGGATTGACTTGTCTATGCCATGAGAGCACGTGGGGAGCACTTCATTGTTCTGTTCTTCTGCCACTATTCTTTGGGCTCAGCCCCACAGTAATTGGGCACTGGCCTGCACAAGGCCTCGATGGCATCACATTACTTTTTTCCTGAACTCTCATCACCATGTTCTGGTTATTACTTTTCTTCCAAAATAAAAATTTTCCAATTTCTGCTTTTCACTGCTCAGAAAGAGCAGAAAATGAAGATGAAAGCCTTAACAGCCCTAGCAGACACAATGAATTTGATAAGTTATTTTTATTCTACTCTCATGTTGCAATTAAAAGGAAATATTTGCCACCTCCCTCTTCCCGATTAAAAAGCTCCAGATGGAAGTTGACTGAACATGCCAGATAAAACTCAAAAAAAAAAAAAAAGCTATAACAAAATGTAGAGGGACTTTATCTTGATACTGTCAAGAAGTCAAGTTGTAGGGGAATAAGGAGTGACATTATCGAGGCAGATAGCAATAGTGTTTATCTACAGCACCAAAGCAGTCCTCTGCACACAATGGGAATTTAAGGGATTCAGCAAGGTTTTTATGTAGAAGAGGTGTACATTGGGTGGAAAATATAACAGAAGGAGAATGCATTCCTTTGTTCAATGATCAGAGAGATCCCAGCACTACAAATCACTGTACAAGTGATGCCACAGTTTGCAGCACAGGAGCTCTACTGGTCTTTGAGGATCTCCAGTCTGCCTCAGTTGTTTCCATTCTGTGTTGCGGATAGATTCTATCTGCCATGGATTTGCTGCTGTAATTCATATTTATTCTGGCTGTAAAAGAAGAAAACACTGGACATTTGTGGGACTCAGTGTCATTTCATGGAAGCAAAAGCAGAAAAAACTGACCAAGTCAAGAATAGTAAAGTTGATTTGGAAGAGGAGAGAGGAGAAAAAGCCATTTTATCGAAAAAGATTTTGGAGCACTGGAAAGCTGCTGCAGCAAAAAACACTGACTTCAGTGAAAACTAGTCCTTTGATATATGAAAAGAGGGAGGATAGGCTCCTCAGAGTTGCATGCTGAAGAGTTCTGCTCCTTCTGCTCCGTCACCTGTTCATGTCATCTCCCAGTGCAGAAAGCAGTGTCAGGGTCGCTGCTGATTTAAAAATAGATCTTCTAACCTGTGGTTTAATAATTATAAGCAAAGAGTGTGCAATTTGTTAAGTTTCAGGCCAAGTTTAGTCATATTTCCACAGTACAGCAAATCCACCTACCCCTCTGGCAAGAAGATGAGAGATCATAGAATCAAGAACAAACATGTACTCCTGGAGGACACACATTACATTTTTAAGCTCAGACGCTTGAAAGTTCACTTTAAAGCAGTTAATGATGGGCCAAAACCCCAAAGGTTTTTATTCTCCTTCACCAGCTGTCAGCTTCAGCTGCAGATAAAACAGGACCCTGATTTAAGCTTCGTAGTTAAAGCCAGCAAAACATGGGAAGTTCAGATCATTCCCACAAACACTGGGAAATTCCTTACACACAAGACCATGGTGCATCTCAGGGTTCCTTTTCTTTTTCTTCTGTTTGACAAATAGCAAAAGCATCAAATTTTTATATTTGTGCCTGGGAAATAGAGCTGTCTCCATAAACCCGTGAACTTGGTCCAAGAGTCAAAGTCCTTAAAGCAGTTGTGGCAAATTGAGGCAAGAGTTGCAGTGCATGTCTGATGGATGGAAAGCAGCCCCAAGTGCACAAAGGGTGCCACTAGGGATATTTCCAGTAAGTGGACAGGTATTGTTTCCTCCTATTGATTTCATTACCCACTGGCTTTCAAACAACATGGTGTAATATAGTCCTGTGAGCAAAATGCTCATATTCTCATTGACAGAGCCTGTGAGATCTGTGGAAATGAGGATTTTTACTAAAAAGCAGAAGTAAGAAAACAAAGCTCTTGGCCTCCTCAAATTATGAAGTTTGCATCAAATTCAAGATGATAAATTTAATGTGCAGTTATTTTATGGGTCTCTACATAAGATCTGATAGTGGTTTACGGATTAGTTCTGAGGGAGCATAGAGAATAAAATCACTTCACAGAGAGCAGAACATGAGAAGTTTCAGACAATAAAAAGTGCATCAGCCATACATCTCTCTGAAATAAGTGTCATTCATCTTAATATACCTTCCTGTCCTCTTGCTTCATTTCAGTTGGAAAAGAATCTGGTAAAACTTGATATATTTTTGATATAAGCTAAGTAGTGAAAGAATTATTTGCTATGAGTATTACCCAAGAGTGAATATGTAGTCATTTTTTAAAAATGTGGATTGGGTTGAAGATTTTTTTTTTCATTTAGCACATACCTGATCTGTAAAGGAAATATAACATGGTTTTAGATGTCCAGGGAAAACACAGTGTACTTGTTAAAATCTTCATCTACACGAATACTAGTGCCCTTCATATTTGAAAAAGAATCAAAAGTAAAGGCGGGTTATTAAGTGATTTAAATCACAGTAGAGCCTATAGAACTGACTCAACAGCCAGCTGTGAAAAGAGCCAGATTCTAGATGAAATGGGCTGTAACGTATTTACAAAAGAAAGCGTAGAACATAACCTTGAACTTTCCCTTAGGCCTCGTAAAAGAGATTCAGTTGTGATTTAAGAGACCTGAGGCAGGAAGGTATCACAAGCTCATTTAGTGGAAAAAACAAATTTTTTTAAAAGACCAAAAAAACCCAAAAAATTACTTAAGCATCAGAGTAGATTATTTGCAATTAATTAATCTTTCATCCTTTCTTCTTCATCTGTTCATCTGTATAAAAATCTATTACTATACTAAAATCTATTACTATCTATTACTGTAGTGATGTGATTCCATGCAAAGTATTCTTAAGGAACTAAAAAGTTCTAATTTAGAAGTTCTCTTTGCAGCACAGTGAGTCTAAAGCAACAGCAGCTAAACAGGAGTCCTGCTCTGCCCCTCTGGCAGTGAAGTGATGTTCAGACCTGCACCAAAACCCTACCATTCTCTGCAAAAGAGTTTCTCAGTACAATCTGAAAAACTGAGGGGAAACTAGGGGGGAATTCAGAATTTATTTAATGATTATTTAACTACTTCGTTTTCCCATAGTATTCACCACCTTCTTAATGCCTCACAGAGAAAACCACTGAGCAGAAAGCCTGAAGTGCACAGGCTCCAACCAGGTTCCACTGAGGATGGGCCTTATAGCCTTTTCTTCACAGTAAAAATGAAGTTCTGCTTGTCTTCCCTTCTCACCACATGCACTCATTCCTGGTGCACCTTTTTTAGGTCTGTTTGAAGTTTTATTTCAGTTTATTTTAGCCTAATGTTACCCTCTCCATTTCTCCTCCAATTACATGCCATTTCAGCACACGTTACCCTCTGCTTCCAGGTTATCAGACACAACACAAGCCTCCAGGTAACCTGTGGCAGAGTACCAGCAGATCTATAAATGCAGAAAATATGGCCCATAAGACATTTTCATATTTAGTGAAGAGGAAAAAAAACAACTGAGAAGTAAAAAAAAAAAAATCAGTCAGGTGCTCTATGAATCATAGTGTGGTTTGAAGTCTGAATTCCTTAATAATAATGCTTTTGCTGACACATATTGTTTTTATTTGCCTTCAGAACTGTCTGTGTTAATAATGAGTAATTCTGCTTGGGAAATACTTACATCAAAGTATTTATTCTTATGTCACAAGCATAGATAGTGTCTCCCTTAAAGGGAAGGAGCAGCCAGGAAATGACTAATACTGCAGCCAATTTTAATGTGCTGCCCTGGGCTATCCCACCAGAAATCCAATACACACACGAGGGCTGTGGCTCCAGCTCAGCCATCCCCACCTGCAGGACACAAGGCTGCATTCAGTCAATCAGGAACAAAGTCTTTCAAAGTTCCCAGAACTATGGTGGTTCTCAAAGCCAGTCTAGAGTGGCTTTCAACCACAGTTTAGATTCATGTGTAGAATATTTACAGGGTGAACTAATGCTTCAGGCAGAGAACTATTTGGCATATTTCACTCATACCACACCATTTGCCTGTACTCGTCCTAAATTCAGTCTCCACAGACATTCTTATTTGGAGACAGAGGGAATGCAATGCACTGTAATGTGGCTGAAGGGATTAATGGTCCCTTCTGGAAAGACTGTCTGTGGAGAACAAACAGAATAATAATTATCTTTGCTGATAGATTTTAGAGGCAATAAGGACCACAGTGACTCTGAACAAACAGAACAAACAGACAGCAAAGCTCAGGAAAAAGCTGAACTGGACATCAGCCACTAACAGTTAAGCTGGGAATCCAAAATCAAGTTTTCAGACTAATTTTTACACCCGGTAGGAAAAAATCTGAGAGAGAAAAACAATGAATGCAAACCAGAAAGATCCTTATAGAATGCAATTCCTACTAATTGTCTTCAATTACCATTAAAAAATTAATATCTACTCACCCTTTTTAAACAGCAGTTTGCATTTGCACTAATGAGTGTGTAAATCACATAGGTAAGATTAGGAAGTTGTTTGCTGATGCTTTTGTTTTTCAAAGCAGCAAAGATGCTTTTACTTTGTGTCAGTTTAAAGATACTCAGTTGTAGGTAAGAAATAAGACAGCTTCTCTTCGTGTTAGGCTTAACAGATGAAGCTTAAATGGTCTGTAGTGGTTTCAAAGCTGCCAATTGCAATTGAATATATCCTTCTGAAAACAAAAGCATTGCCTCTGTTAAAAATCTTGCCCAAGAAATTTTCTCCACTTCGTGTTTGCTGTAAAAGGGCTGCACAGTTCAGGCAGAAACAAGCTCATCTGAGAAGCTGGGAAGCCACAGTTAAATACCATAAAAAGCGGACTAGAAGGGACCTTCCCATTGATGAAAATAGAGAGTAAAGACAGGGCAATGTGCTGCTAAACACCAAGATCAAAAGGTTTCCCAAACTTACTGAAGGAGACTATAGGTAAACCCACCAGACTGAGATGCTGGATGTGACTCTGCCTATGATACTCAACTGAAACCAAGAACAGAGAAATAAAACTGAAAAGAATACAATAAAACATTACTCACGTCATGTGTTTTTCTTCAGAGCCGTATCCAAAGATGAGCATCCCAGGAATTCTGCAGATGTCTTCCTTAAATTCCTAACAGAAGATAAATATCTGCTGGGGCTGAAACAGAACCAAGAGGATAAATATTTCAGGTTGAATGTACCCAAAGGACTTTGAATATGTTCAATATCTTTTTGGACTCTCTGGCCGTGGGAAGTGGTGGTGAAATACAATGTGAAGCAAAGCCACGTAGCACAGCCACAATGAAGACATGGCCTAGTCCCTAAAAATTCTGGCTTCAAACACAGCAGGTTCTCTGTTTGCTTTGCATGACTGAAGAAGAAAATCCAAACATGATACATTACTTTCCCTTTTGAACTTCCACTTTTAAACATTTCCAACAGCCTGTGCAGGGGGCAATCAAGGAACTAACGAGGTTGCTACATATGGCCTTTGGATGTCACAGCCATTGTGCACCCCACAAGCCCCACTGTGTAGTGCACAGCCCTCATTAGGGACATCTGTCCCCTCGCAGGACAGCCCAGGAGCACCCATGTGCTGTGCAGCCAGTTAGGGACATCTGTCCCCTCTCAGGACAGCCCTGCCCAGCCCAGCCCAGCAGAACCCATTTGCTGTGCAGCCAGTTGTCTCTGTTGTGGCAGGGGACAAAAGGCTGCCGTGGCACTATTGACGCGGCTCCGTGACAGATTGGGCGGCCCAGCATGGCTCCTGCCCTGTCCTCTGCTCAGGGCCCTGCTCAATGCAGCGCCTCAAAGGCAAAGCAGTTTCTGATCAGCTGTTACCATTTCTAAATTGTGGATGGACACACAGTGCAAAATGCTTACAAACATTGTGTCAGTGTTCCTGCCCACAAGCCACCCACACTTTTGCAGGTTGTTCTGCAGACACAGAGCCAGCAGTGTGGCACGGAGCTGGCTGTGCATAACCTGTGCAATGGACTAATACCTTGCCTGTTGGCAGGTTGGACATTTGATGACCTAAACATGCTTACAATCACACCCTTACACTGTGCTGCTACTTTTATGCATGTTATTGTGTTACTTTCATAAATGTTTCTAGGTCTGCTTTTTGAAACTGGTCATGATTTCCAAAAGGGAGCAGCCGTCTTAGGTGAACCAGAGCTAACAGAAGTACAGCCCTGGTTCTCCAAATCTCTGACAGCTTGCTCAGGAGATGGGGGTATTTAGGAAAGCTGGAAAGCATTGTTTCCAAGAAAGGTGACATGAGACAGCTGCTAGTCATATCCCCTTCTTTTTTTCCCTGAAACACACAAACACAAGACTGAGGTTACCTCTGCCATGAAATAATATGCAAATGCTTGTTTTTCTGCCTTAAAAAAAAAAAAACAACCCTATTTATTTTTTTCTGGGGAAAATATACAAAGACATGCCCGAATATTGCCACAGGCACCTTTAATGAAGATTTAAAAGACATTTCAAATGGAAACCTTGGCAAACCTTCCCTCCTCCCCAAGACAATCAACTGCCAACAGCAAATATTTCTGCTGGCAAACACTTTTCTGCTCTATAAAATTCTTCCCCATTAGAAACCTCCTTCCCCAAAGGCCTGGTAAAAAGGGTTTAGAGAGCTCCATGAATATTGTCAAGTGGAGGCTGCACTCTGCCTTAGGGCCAGAAGGGACCATTAGATCATCTCATCTAACACCTGCATTAAAAAAAGAAAAAGAAAGAAAAAAAAACACACACCACAATAGAACAACAAAAATTCCCCAGAATTTCACCCACTCACTTATGTATACAGTCAGCAAAACATGCTTAGTTAGAAAATCTCTTCCAGAAAGTCATTTCTCCACCCTTGGTCATCAAAAAATGGAGAGTGCATTCAGCAATTTCCATATTTTTATCTATATGGAAAAACTACATTGTATATCTCAACATTATTTCCCAGTAAAGACTTACCCTGTTCTGATACTGGTATCTGGGTTTGTAGCTCTCAAAGGCTCCTCTGTGAATGCAGATTCTCCATCTCATGGGGATGTACCTAAACATTAGGTGAATGTTATTGTGCAATACTGAATGTATCAGTACTTTAGGAGCCAAGTTGCTACAGAGTTTGCAATATGCCCATCAGTAATTGCACTGTGCTGGATGAATAAGGTGGACATACGTTCTATGGGTATTGAGCCTAAGAGTGAATTTAGAAGCAGATTTTGATCCATGCTGAACTACAATGAGTTACCACCATCTGTAAAGTCAAATGACTACACCTGTTAGAGATTCTGAGTATAGTTTCTCTGTTATCACTGCTTATCCAAAACTCTTGCATTTTAATGACCCAAAAATTAGTCTTAAACACAACACCAGAGACAAAATTTATTTCACTAAATATGTGCTTTAAAGTTATAAAATATTTTAAATTCCAAATCAATTAATATCTTGCTTTGTCCATATTAAAAGTCATGGCACTGGCATATAACTTTCAAATGAAATTTATGTTAATATGTATTTAACATAATAGCACATTACTGAACAGTTTGCTAGCACTTCACATTTATAATTCCTGACATGTTCTTTGCCTACCCTTGCTTGCTGGAACTTTTCCCGTTTTGGGGGGAAAAGCCAGATTGGAATTTTGTTCTCTATTTATCAGCATATGATTATTTTGGCTCTGGGTTTGTAGAGCTATGTTGATTTCCCTCAGTATAAAGAAGAGAAGACATTTCTGCCTTTTTGAGAGAAATTGTAATGATGATACAAAATGACATACATTGTCCTCATAGAAATATAAAGGATAATGAGGAGATAAAAGGCGAAGCAGAAGTTTAACCAGGAATAAATCCAACAAAAATGGAAGAATGTGAGCTTTTGAAATGGTAGGTATTGTGCCAGAGATTGCAAAGTCAGCACAATTAAAGCTTGTGTTTGGATGTACATGTGACACGCACTGAGTCACTGTCCAGCCAGGGTTACTGGGAAGGGTTACTGGGAAGGGTTACTGGGAAGGGTTACTGGGAAGGGCTACTGGGAAGGGCTGCTGGGGAGAGCCGTGCTGGGCTGTCTCCAGCAGTGGGACTGGCCTGCACAGGTCACATCTGACACCCAGTGAACAGCTTTAACATATTAACTCTGCTCTGAATGGTTTTGCCAGAGAAGAGCTACAGATGGCAACATCTAAAAAAATCTTCCCAAATTCCACTCTCAGCTGAATGGTGGTTCCACTCTCCATTTCATGCTGCTTGCCTACAAGAGCTGTCAGGATTTCAAAACAATCATTGCAAGTACCCTGAAATGTTCATCCTTGCCCATCCAAAGATAAGGAAGTGCTTTGCAATCACTGGGTCTTAATCATTTTGGGAAATCCATTCATCCTCAAACGCCACTCTGCTGAGGCATGTAAGGGAAATTGCTTTCTCCAACCATGATGCACACAGACTTTCTTAAGGAGAAATATAGACAAATTTTTATACCTCACAGCCCTCTTATCTCTGCATAGCATCATCATAAGCTTTCTCCTGTGTCAAAACTATGCTAACCATCTGCAATACGCAGATGTTTTTTCTCTGGGAGAAAAATAAAAGTAAAAAAAAAAAAGATTTACTGGTTTACTGTAATTTATGGAAGAAACTTCATCATTGTAGAAGAGCCTTCATCTTTCATAGCTAGGAAAAAAAAAGCATCATGCTCTGCTTTTAAATGCCTCCACTGGGAGGCATCCCTCAAACACTAGACAACACTGGCAGGCATAAGACGAACTCCAGTCCCCTCCAGGAGTGGAAGAGGAATTGAAGCTCAGACATTAGGGTTTATAAAGTTACTTGAGGAAAGCAACTGCTATTAGAAGACATATGTTTAAAACAAATCTTAGAATTTATGAAAATCTGCAGGGCTGAGGCACCTACCTAAGGCTAAATATATGCTCAAGTTGAGCATATATTTATTGATTTAGCACCACAGCTGGGAGGGAAGAGTTTCTCATGGGAGTGAGCTCAGGCTCCCAAATGTCTGTCAATGATAAAACTAGAAAGAAGATACACATTTGCCACTATTCATGTTCTGTTCTAAATAACCCTGACTTGAGGTTTACAGCAAATCTTGCTCAAAATCATGTGCTAGCTGGGGAAAGAAAGAAGTCATTAGTATAAAAGCAGGGGCTCAACATTTTGAACTCATCTGTGAAAACCTACAGGAAGGCTCCACTTCCTTATAGCACAAAACAGATCATTTCTGTAGTTCCTACCTTAGAACTCTGTATAGGCAGTTCAGCACTTTGCAAACAGCATAATAATTCCCCACAACAGCTACAAGATCAACTAGATCATACTAAACCATTTACATGCACAGTGGTTGAAATCTCAGTGAATATCAAAGCCTTTAAGAAATTACAGCCTGTGATAAGCAGACAAAATAGATGCTGATGGTGAACTGTGTTGTAGGTTTGAGGACACCACAGAAAATCTCCTGCAGCCTCTTCCAGGAAGACGAAATAGCAGGTAGGTGGTTGGAGTTAATTCCCTCTAGTACAGTATCAGCTACTTAACCAAATTAATGAATAACTTACAGTTAATTTCAGCCCTGTTGCAAACATACCCCCATAGATCATCAATATTAAATTGTTTCCAGTTGCAGAACAGCAATTTATTATCTGATACTGTGTACAAGCAGAATAATCTCCTCTCCTTAGCTACATAACTTTCCCCTCTGGCTGGAAGTTTGTGGGTTACATGAGGTTATTTTTTTTTGAGTACAGCCACATAGAGATTTTGTTGAATTTGGGAACACAGGCAATGATCACTTCTTAAGATCCTGACACAGGTAGGGAAGTGTCTGTTCTGAAGTTCAAGTAATTACAAAAAGCTCCTATTCATGAAGACCTGTATTCAGCTAAAGAATTAAGATCATATTGTCTTCATTCTGCCTTAACTTGTTAATTTTCTTATACTGCTCTCTTACAAATATTATAGTTCAAGTGAAGTGATCAAAACCCAGTGAGTACAGATCAGCCATGGATTAAAGAGGAATTAAAGTTTTAATTTAATTAAAGGTTAATTAAAGACTGTGCATAAAGAAACCTCCACACTAAGTTCCTGTCATCTTATCTGAGCATGGCTATTAAAGTAATTTCTAGAGCTTTGCTTGGAAATCTTTATACCTAATATCAATGTTGCAATTCCTCTTTGAGTCTTTTCAAGGTGCCAATGCACTGTCTCATTTTTACTGCTTTTTTCTAACTCCAGATTTGTAAGACAATTCAATCCTTACGAATCAGAAAGAGTAGGTTTTGTCAGCTGATATTGCTCCAGATGTTTTGTGATCTCACATCTTATTAATGTCTGCAGGATATTGCCTGCCAGTAAGACTAGTCACATAAACCTGTAACTGTTTGTCTTTGCCCTTCCAAATGGCTCCCATGCTGACCAAAAGGTCTCACCAGCGAGGTCAGCCAGAGAAGGCACATGTGTAGCTGTTCACATGTCCCCTGCAGTGTATTTTTTCATTCATTCAGTGACCACAATATTTTCAATAATAAGTATTGAAAACATATATCTACTGGCACAAACCCTACTAATCCAATGGTGAAATGGGAATGGAACAGTTGTAAATAAAAAGAGAAGAAAGAAAGAAGAGGAGGTGTTTTCCACACCTATCATTTGAAATCTCATCATTGAAAGAGAATCTCTCTCTGTCTTACAAATACTCTTTTGTGTCTGCTGTATTTCAAGTTGCTACTAGTCTGCAGGTTATGCCCTGAAAGAAGCCAAAACAGGAGAAAGAGCAAGATGTGACAAGAGAGCTGGCAGGAATCCAGGAGATATGATTTTGTACTGTATAGATTTGAGACAGCCTTAATATTGGGGATAACCTACTCAGTTTTGGGTTGAAACCTTATGCATTCAAATTCTCTTTATGCTGAACTCTACTGTGTGTTTCTGTAAGGCTGGTGTTATTGCCATCTTTACAATTTCCTCAGACCAGGTAATGGTGGAACAACAACATAACTGCACAACATGTGTCAATCCTTGTGTCCTTTGAACTAAAAGTCCTCAAGTATATTTAGAGACAGCAGGAATGTAGCAGCAAGTTAAGTATGATCACCTTATAAAAACACTGCAAGCACTAGACAGCTACACAGAATGTTTGTCTGCTTCTGCTGCTATTCCAGATTCAAGTTTGCCTCAATAACATTAAATATTTTTCTCTCAAAATCCAAGACTTTATATAGTTTTAGAGTACAAAACTGCATGTCTATACTTGTGCAGATGCTTCCCTTCTCTTTTCTACTGGATGTTTGAAAACTCGAGACATACATATCTCCTACCTATTGACTAAACAGCCTTGCTACTGGCCACAGTTTCATCTGTTAATTCATTCAGTGTGCTACAAGTGAGATTATTTACCTTATCCTAAAGGATGTCATCAACATTTTTGAAAACTATGTCACAAGGAACTTCACATAGATTACCCTTGAGCTTCTTCACAAAACAAGTCCTTGTAGTTCTTTTCATACCAGCTCAACCAGGCCTTCTCCTTGCTTTGGATTTTCCCAATATCCAACTTAGTGTGTCGCTAAGAGGCATTTGCTCCATTCCTCAATTCTTCCTCTTTGTCCACCTGGATTTAAAGCTTCCAACTGTGTCAGTATTTTGAGTTGGAAGTAATTCCAGGCTGTCTCTGGATTGCTATCTTTGTGCTCCCTAGTCTTGCAAACACCACTAACACCATAAATATCATAGTACTCAGCCTCAGGTTTACGCCCACAAATTACTGTCTTAAAACTCAATAAAACCCATTTGTGATGACTCAGTCCAGACTGATGTCATCAGCCAACCAAAATAGGTACTTTTGTTAGTTCATGAACTATGCAGTGTTAAGACCTAATTCCCATTAAGTCCAGGAGTATCTCAGCCCTGCCTTCTATTTTTCTAATCTAGTCCTGGGAAAATAAATTTTTCCATTATTGCATGGCTAGGAAATTTACTTGTTTTCTTCATAACCTAATAGCTTACTATACTACCTGACACCACATCCAAGTCCACCATCACCCCTGGCCCACTCTACAGAGACTTTCTTTAAGAAATTCCTTTATTCCTTTCTCTCATTTTCTCAGAAGGGCTGGCTGTTTCTTGATGACACTCCATCACTTTCTTCTGGTGGCCTTTACCCCTTACATCCTGTTTAGTTGGTTTACTGCTCTCACTGATCTCTCCATCATCCTTCATCACATTCACATTCTTCCAGTTATTAACCTCCTCACAAAAGGGCCTGCTGTTCAGATCCTCTTGGGAATCAGCTATCTGCAACTTCCAGGCTTATGACCAGGCTCATCCCCCTCAGTAGTCTGAAAATTTAATTAGAAATCCCAGGACTTTCTTTGATTGCATTTCTACTCCATAGATATTTCTGTCCACAAGGCTTATTAAGTGCTCTTTCCCAGCAGCTGCACAATTCCATAAATCCTGTGCCCTGTGCGTTTGTTTGCCTATGTCACGTTTTCAAATTTGATAGGTCCTGGTGTGCCATTTCAGTCTTCCTTATCCTTACCAGAAAAAAAAAAATAGAGGAAGATGACCTCTATTTATATAAGTACTAAAAAGCTCACATAAACTCTCACATACCAAAATTTGCTGGCTTGTACTATTTGCTGGACTTCTGGTGAACAGTCTGTTGTGCTTTGAAAGCCCTCTCCCTTGGACTGATCCCAAATACATATAACCTGTGACCACAGGCAGGAAAGAGGTGCCAAGCCTGACAGCAAACAGCCTCCTGTAAGATACCCCACAGAGGGACTTCACAACCAGCTGCTCTGGGTTGATGGCACCATGTGACACAAAAAATCTGTTCCACAGACAGTCTGTGCAAACCCTCCTTCCTAATGCTCTGCTCCCTGCTTTCCACTGGTTTGCTGGACTGAGGCATCTTTCTGCTCCTCCTATTAAAACGTGCTAGGGAAGGATCACAATTCCAGGTGAAATCTTGGCATCAGGAAAGCCAAGTGGCCATTAAGATCAAAAGGAGGCAGAACTTTGCCCAGAGGTTCCATTGCCCAAAGGAACTGGCACACTCCTCTTGGCAAGTTTCTGCATGCAAAGCTGGATTAACTTTGTAGATTAAGGCACTCTATCATCTCCTGAGTGTTTATACTTTATATCATTTAATAGCAAGCCTGAATTTTGTAACTAGCTATTGTATATTAGGCTGCTTCATTTTCATGATTTATGTTGCTTGTCTCTTGGCATCCACCTCATAACATAAATCAAACCACATATAAAAATCATTGCCAAAATGAAACAAGATTTATAAACAACTCACAGTGGTCATGCAGCATCTCTAACTGTAAAACTTGCTCTCTAATCAATTTAAGATGCATCATCTTTCTCATCTCAGAGCTCTAAAAACATATATATTGAAAACCTATTCACAGTATTCAAAGGCTGAAATCTAAACCCTAAGTCAGTTTCTGCAGCCAAATAATGCAGAAACACCACCTTTTGTCCTAATCTTTAGCAAAGAATTATTACTAATACAACTCAATGTTCTTGAGGCAGGAACAAAAGGTAATACTCAATGATAAGTACTTGTATCTTCCTTTGTGTGATTCACAATTTTTTTGTTGTTATTGTTGTCTTTACGTGGATATGATGCCTTTTAGAATTACAGTTTGCAAAGTCTGTAAAGACAAAGTTAGCTCTATCAACCATAAATACAAAAAAAGTCAGTGCTGTTGTTCTTTAACATTTTTCACTAAAGAATTGCACATCACAAAGGGTAAACTTACCTTTACCAAGAATTCTGATGTGAGGAAACATTATGGTTTTCATTTCCAAAGTATGTAATTACATTTTTAAGTTCTTTACAAGCTTTTTTACTGCATTTTTTTTTTGCTTTTAAAGCTTCTTTATAAGTTTTCTAAACCCAACTAAAATCACATGTAAAATCTGTAAAACAATCCCAACATTTTAAATTAGAGTTATATTTGTGGAAATACAAAAAAGGCACATTTTTCATGTTCAAAAATTAGAATGAAATCACAGATATACCAGAGCAACAGTTTTCATTAAAATCACCTCTCTTGTGGAAAAAAAAGCATCCTCCACAAAAGAAATACAGTTGCAAATATTTTTCTCAGACCTGTCAACTAATACAGGGATGGAAACTCACTGCATCCCTCCTCTAGGTACTTCAGTGCTGTTAAAAATGAAACCCAAAAAGCACACAAGTCCAAGGAAAATTAGCAATACAGGCCTCTCATTTATCATAATCACTAATTAAAGTAAAATAATTGTGTTTATATAAATCTCTAACTGCTGGATGAAAGACATGGATTCTTTTACACAATTTCCACCTAAATCATTAAGACTCCTTTTCCAACGTGGGAGAATGGATGATTGCCTTTGTCCCTGCACAACACTTTCTCAATTTAGTAGACTGTTACTACACATAATTATAGATATCTTGGGGGATTTTGTCTGGATCATTTTCAGTTCCTATCCTAGATCAAACTGCCAGAGAGATCTCTCCCTCCTTGGTGGCAGGGCTGGACCCAGGGAGTGAGCAGCACTTTCTCTGTGAACAGAGCTCAGGGCAAAGCTGCATCCCCAGAGCCCCAGAGTCCCCCTGGATCAGCTGCAGCTTCCGAGGGGTCTGGCACAGCCACAGCCCTGACAGCACCAGGTCCAGAGTGCCAGCTTGGAGAAGCCATGCCCAGGCAGAACTCTGAGTTAATATACCTTCACCTACATGAACTGGCCTCTCCTTCACACAGGGAGTTTAATGCCATGTTTTCCTAAACACTTCAAAAACCCAGCTGGACAGTTCAGCCCAAATATCCTGCAGGTTTGGGCATGATATTCCATATATTCCCTTGGTGGCTCACTGAGAGCCTGCAGGTTGAGGACTGAATAGGGATCTCTCTCCAGTTGATTTCCAGATCTCATTCCTAAGCAAATGTCTGGTGGTTTTTAAAATAAGACACTCATGTTTTACAGCTCTGACCAGGTATTTGATTTTCCCAAGGGAAACAATACAGAAATAATGATAAATTGTCCAATAATTCCTCCAGAAGGAATCCAGAGATAGAAGACTTTGAAGAATTTAAAACTGAAGGCAGGAGGTGCAATTTAACAGCAGAATGGTTTTGTCTCGTAAGAGTGCATGTGAAATGTTACTGTTGACTGTTCTTTTTAACCAGCTTACTTCTGCTCAGAATATTTGTTCAAAGTGGTCATGACAAGTGAAACTCATTCTGTAAACAGTGCTGTGGTTTTCTGTAGCTCAGTGTGGCTGTCCCTGAAAATTAGACTTACAATCTTGGAGTTCAGTTGCAGAAATAAACATTATTTATCATGCTATTTAGCATGTCCTTCAATCACCAGGTGAACCTGAGCAGTCTGCTGAGGTACAAGAATTAGCCCAGCTCCTGGAAACCTCACTACCAATTTACACAGCTGGAAAAGCTGTCTGTGTGTGTGTACAGCAGCACATGCACAGCACTGCACACTCCTGGGTCTCCTCCTAAAGGAAAAGAATAGGTAACCCTTAGAGATGGAACATCATTGTCCTTCTCAACTTAAAAATCCTACTACTGAACTCCAGTAGAACTGAACTCTCTTCACTGCCTGTACCTCATGTTATTTAAGTATAATGAGAGAAGGACAAGGTTTTCACCACGTGAAAATCTTGGATATATTGACATCAATGCCAAACCTCCCATTTAACTCCAGAAGGGTCAGAATTTTAGCCTGAATCTTGCTGAGACACAGATGCAAAGCCAGGGTCAACTCCAAAAGAATCATAGATAACTAGAAGTAGTTGATTTACAGCCTTAAAAATTAATATGATCAATGCTCTCCAGATGAAAGCAGAGCGAGTCATACCAAAATATCCTATCCAGACAAGATACAGATGTCAGGAAAGCTTCAGAAAAGTTTCTCTTTGCAGCACTGCTTTTTGTTCCTATTACTTTGTAATTGTAAACCACATTTCAATTCAAACAGCCAGCTTGAAACGCTGCAGTAACAGCTCTTTGCCATAGTTCTTCATAATGCTAGGAAAAGAGAGCTAATTAAAAGAAATACTGTAAATGGCTTAACTTAGGCTATATGGGCATTCATTTCACCCCACAAATAAAAATAAATCCAAATAAAATTCAAATAAAAACCTAAAGAGATCAGAGACAAGACTTATTTCAGGATACAGGGAGTAAAGTACTGTGGCATTAGAAGAAATGCAGCTCATTCTTTTCAGTCACCCAAACATGTAATTCCTTCCATTCCCATTCACCTTAATAGAGGGCACAGCACAGCTGCAGATGACACTTCAAAAATTCTCTCAATTTTTGAACACTGAATGTTCTGAAAAACTATTTTGTTTTACATCTTTTTTTTGCATCTTCATATAAGGCAGTGGGGCTGGGGCACTCTCACCCCATTGTAGCTGAGGAGAACTGTGAGCACCTTTTGTGAGCCTTTTGTCAAAAACTCCCTCTGATCTTTTGTATTTTTATACCAATGCAAATTTTCTAGGAATACTCTAAATTGCTACTTATGCTTAATGTCTTCATGCAATCCAGCATCAAATATACCTCCATTACACATTCAGAGCCTGGAATTCATTACTAAAAGCTATTTACCTCAGAAATAAAGACACTAGAAAGACCTATTACCTGGTGTGAGCTTTTCTGCCAAGTCCTTATCTATATGCATGTAAGCAAGCAGAAATTTCCAGTGTGCCTTATCTGTACCCCTGGCACTGCACAGCCTGGGCAGCTTCTTCAGGGGCAGGGGCTGCCTCTGGGACAGGTTTCATGTGCATATTATAAGAGTAACCACTGCAGTGGTGTCAGGATGACAGGGAGAAGGAGCTATTGCTGACTTCCTAACTCTTGCTTTTGTCTTGGTTTGCAGACACAGCACTCTTAGCAGCAATCCTGACATTTCATATTTACAGTTTCAAGAGGTGAATCAGTTTTTCCATGTTTATTCACTAACGTACCATACTTTTTGATTATAAATTACATGTGTAAAAGACAGCAAAATGAAGCCACTGCTAGAAATACCTATTAAAAGATAGATGTTTTTGCTGCTTTTTCAAGTCCATTGTATGATGCTTTCGTGCATTTCTGACACAAAAGCTCTGTGCAGGGGATTTAGGCAGATAGGACAGACTGTAAATGGTCTAAAAATCCCTGAGAAATATGGGACAACTTCATTGTGGACAAACTTCTATTCATGCACTGAGTGTAATACAGTGAGTGACAGCTTATAGAG
The DNA here is from genome assembly GCF_047495875.1 of Pithys albifrons albifrons. Lineage (NCBI taxonomy): Eukaryota > Metazoa > Chordata > Aves > Passeriformes > Thamnophilidae > Pithys > Pithys albifrons. The sequence continues at coordinate 7,325,045 of NC_092465.1, read as the reverse complement.
AACTTGGCAGGCCTCACAAACAGGGAAAGAAAAGAAAACTTCTAGCCTGTGATGAGCTTTATGACAGGGCAGTAAAATCCTAATTGAGATACACTGAACCATACAAAGAAGTTTGTACAACACAATACAAGTTTAAATGAATAGACATAGTCATAAGATGATGAAAGAAACCTTTAATGATAGGTCCTCTGGTTTTCTGGAGTATTAATTTTTTAATTTTTGCATTTGCTGATTTTCTTACCTATTCTTTTCATTTATATTATGCATAAGCAAATAAATTTGCTGTCATTATTGTAATTATTTTGACAAGCTTTAATTGCATTAATCATTTTTAATTCCCCTTTTTATAGGAATATATAGTGTGGCCTCAAAACTTGTATCATCTTGCTTTAAAAACTGTGTTACTCTAAACACAATTCCAAACCTGCTGAAATCCAACAGATGTTTAGTTCCTTACTACATATAGAGTGTGGGAATAACTTTTACAAGAGTTCTATTTCAATACATTCTCACTACAGGATTTGGTATGGCAGGATGATTTTTATAGAAATTAAGTCAGCTGCAACTACAGAACTGGAGATATTCAAGTTAAAATGAAGACTTCAGCACAGCTCAGATTCTTGTACACCACCTGAAATGGTCACATTGCAATTAAAGGTTTCATAAAGGCAATAGAAATAAATCCCTGTTGAGAAAGATTTATTTCATATCCTCTTTTGCAACATCCTGACTAGGCCTCTGTGAGGATATGAATGATCTGTTGAACTTTAAACTCTCTCAAGAAATGCCACAGGATTTCATCTGTGTGAAATAATGCCCACAAAAAGGACTGTGAGAGCTTAAGATACTTAACTCAGACTAGTACCCTTTCTGAACCTAGTAATACCCAACCTCCAATCCCAAACCTGGATCAAGTTTTCTGCCCTCAGTGCTATCCCAACACTAACTGGTAATTCTTGATGGCATGTACCCTGTATCTATTCCTACTTCATCAGCCCTTTGGCCTTCAGCTCTCCCCCCTACTCTTAATTCAGATTTGTTCTAGACCATGATCTGTACTCTCAGCCCATATTTACATCAACCACACATTTTTAAAGATGTTAGAAAATTATTTATGAAATAAAAAGAAAGTCAAAATTCATTGTGTTGTCTCCACTTTCTGTTAAACCATGTAGTAGCTGCATGCAGCACTACTCTGCAAATATGCTGATATAGGACCTGGCTGCTATTAGAAAAACTTGAAACTAAACTCAACAACTATTCCACCACTACCTGATCAGAAAACATGAGACACAGAGATTGGTCTTCCTGAGACTAAGTACAGACTGAACCGTGATAGTCATTTTCTGGTTGGTTACAATGACTCTTTGACTTTCTGTCAAATAGTCCTTAAAGCCAGGAGTTCTCTTTGCAAACGTATAATCCTAACCTTTTCTGGGAGTATTGCCGAGTCTCGTTCATCAGAAGGTGATAAAAGTTCCCCTCCATGATAAGGATGACAGGGATACAGGCTTTCTTGGTCCTTTCATGTCAGCTCCAATTTCCCTGTTGAAATCTGAGCTTTAAGGATGAGGCAAAACACATCCCCCTCGATGTGTTTTCCTCTGTAGCATTGCTTTGATGTCTACAAGTTATAAACTCACATTTCTGACACATTTTTTAATTTAGTGAGTGACCCTCCTACCTGGTTGCCATGGGGAGTTCATACACATATGCCAATACTTGAGTTCCAAGGGGGACACCTTCCTTTGGAAGGCTTCATTGAAAATTCCTCAAAATTTAAAATCATTAATTAATTTAATTTACTTTCTGTAAATTATATTTGCATAAAGCGTTGCAATTACCCAGAAACAGCAACTGGATGAAGATGTATATACTTGAAAAGAGTCAATTCTTTGCTTGAAAAATTTCTACCTCAAAAATACTGGGCTTGGACCTCAAAGCAGTTTTGTATTTGGTTTTGGAGAAAAAGAGGAGAGAAAGGGTTAAAAATCCAGGGACAGATCCTCACCTTGTCTTTTGGCACTGTTTCACTAATTTAAACTAATTTAATCGCTCAATATCAGCTGGTGAGGTAACACTTGGTATTTAATTATTAAGGTTTTACTTCCATTTTAGCATGGCCAGAGTTTTACAAAGATAGATTTTGTCTGGGAGAGACAGACTGAAAGGAAAGGAGAGGGTAGAACTGTTTCCATGGTAACTCTTGAGATAACACTAACAGCCTACCTAGCCTAGAGGGAAAGGTAAGTGAGACTTAAATATGTATGGAAGAGAAACTCTTTCAAGGTCCTTTTTCAGTTTAAATACATAAATTTGAATTTAGGTACTTCCTGAAGACTCTAGATATTATGAATCCTATATATGCAATCTAACAGTAAAAGAGCATCTGTTTTACACTGTACCAAGCAATTTAGGTGAAAAAACACTCTCTGTGAAAAGCCTGAGATCTTTCCATGGGAAAAAATCAACACTAAATCTTCCCTGGGTAACTTGCACAGGCTTTGTGTCATTTAAAGTCCCACCAAAACAGCAACGAAATTATCCATACTATATTCCATTTTGTTTCAGCATGTAAGTAGTTGACTTAGAAGGTCTAAGCAATTATTTTGTCATCATTAGTGATTTCTGGTTTCCTGCACCAACACCCTTTACACCAACACCAGGAGAAAGGTCTGTGGCTGCAACAATTTGAACAGCAAAGAAAGGCCAGTGGCATGACTGGCAAAAGCAGAGCAAGGAAAAAAGCTTGGAAAATATGGAGGAAAAAAGGTATTAGTGTAGAGAGTCAGGTGGTATTAGAAGGGTATTAAAAAAAATAGAGTACTCTTGGGGAAATAAAGCTCAGACTAGATCATGGATAACACCAAGATAATCCCATTCCCAATGGGAATGTGCTGAATGTCTCACAGTCAAAGCCAGGAACTGCAGTGATGAGGCCAGTCCCAGTCAGTGCAGGATGGCTTAGGAAGCAACCTCTTAGACTGCAGAAACTTTACCCCAGTGTAATTATACCACCTAATAGCAATGACAGTTTCCTCAAGAGCATGTTCAAAGTTACCCTGTGAGGGGTTTCATGGTTCTGCAGTGAGGTTTCACTACCTCAACTCTGCCTAAAAACCTGTGTCTTCTCAGACAGCTACTAGAAATCCAATTAGAAACCTCAGATCTGGTGCAAATATTTGCTGCAACTTAAGTGATTCTCTTTTTTCCTGTAAGAGGAAGAAATAATCATCACTTATCTCCAATCTCATGTCTTCTAAACCACCTGCTGTTCTCATTACTCTACTCCCAGCTCTTTCCAACTCTTTCTGGAAGTGTGGTGCCCAGAGCTGAAGGCAGGATTCCAGCAGAGGCTTCATCAGCACTGAGGTGAGAAGAGTAATTACATTTGACACTCCTCCTACAACATTCTGGAATGATATTTGCCTTTTAACAACTGCATCATGTAGTTGGCACACAGCTGAGTAGTCAAAGCCTTGTGGTACATATGTATTTGATTTCCAAAAATAGAACTACACTTCATTTTCAGTTCAATCTCTGTTCTGATGCCATCCCTCAGTGTTTCATTCCCTTCCTGTTCTTCATTTGGAGTCATAGCAAATTTTGAAACTGAATGGGCTGTTTTATTATCTAAGTTGTTAAAAGAAAATGCTGACCAGAACTAAGTCCTCAACAGATCTATCTGCTCTGCCTCAGCTTCCCAAGCCTTCCCAGTTCCATACTAAGCCAAGGCTCAGGACTCAGAGAGGTGAACAACTGGCTTTAAAAGAAGATATTGTGTTATGGCAATGACCCCTAGAGCAGCTTCCCCAGCTGCCTTGTGAGAAACGACCTTGGCAACTTTCAAAAAAAAATAATCTTTACCTAAAAAGTACTCAAAACCTCTTGGATATATCAGTGATACTGTTCCACCCTGTCAGTAGTTCAGTTATTCTGTCACAACTACATTATTTATCAAGGTAAAGTCTTGGTTGTGGTAGAAACCACAAGGAATTGACCTCTGACTGTCTGCTCTAGTATCAACTAGGTCTTCCGCACTTTTTCACTGCAAAGGTAGTTGCTGTCCTAATTTTTCTCTTCTCCCTCAGAATATAATTGATGTAATCTTACAGATGGGCACTAACAGTTGAGAAATCTCTCCAGCATAGTCCTTAGGTACTCCAGACCAAGCCTAAAGTTCTCTTTAACTAAAAAATGCAAAACCTACTCTTTCCTTGTACTGGCCTTCATGTCTATCCCTTTATTAAGATTAACTTCATTAAGCATCTAATTGCAATTAACAGTTTGTGAAAACCAAAACAAAGAAAGTATTGACAACTCCTGTCCTGTCTGTTTCACCCTTTAATTCCTCTCTTCCTTTGTTATTTTCCCTTTTTTCCTTATTCCTAATATATTCATAGAAGCCACTGATTATCTTTTATACTCTTTGCAAGCAAAATGTTCAGAACTAAATAAAATGTTCAAACTAAATAAAATGTTTGAACTAAATAAGACTAACATGACTAAGACTCAGATAACGGGGTAATTCTCATTTTAATCCATGAAACCTTTTTCAGCCATACCACAATGCTCACTCTTGTGCTACTGATAAGTATCAGCTGTGGGTCAAGTAGGTTGAAGTAGATTCCAGAGGAAGAGCAGTTCATCATCTACAAAATGTAATTCTCCTCACCCAGAACATCCTGCAGAAAGCTCAAAGGAGAGATTTGGACTGTGCATAGTGTCACTCTAACCTGCACCTTGTTGTTAAAATGTCAAAGCTCAAACTTAACAATTCCCTTCCTTGCACTTTGAAATGCACCATGTTCTCTAGAATCAATGTGATGAGTGATTTCTACCACAGACCTGTAGGAAAAATAAAAGTATTTCAACTTCTGTTTCAGAGTTGGACTTTTTTAAGTTCTTGCCATTTAGGATCCTGATGAACTTCCCTCAATTTTTTCCAGTACTCAACTACTACCACTCCACTTCTCACTTGTACCCAGCTCCCTCTTCATAAATTGACAAGTAACTGCCTACAGAGGTTTGAAAAGTCATGAATTCCCAGCAAAGTTTTAAATTTTTTATCATTGGCAGGTATCTGGAAATTATCCTACATATGTCTGTCCAAAAGATAAAGAGACATAACATTTTACTGACTGCTAGTGAAAGGCTGGCAGTACTGAAGAGGGAGCTGTCAGGGGAAAACAGAAAAAAGGAAAAGAAAAAAAATTGATCTTTTCTTCGTTCCTCTTCTGCTCTGGTGACTTCAGTATGATTTGTTAGCAGCCCATCTCCTCCAACCCAGTTGCAGATTCATTGCCCTTTTGAACCCAGCCAACAATCTTATCGGAGGCACCTACAGCACTAAGCGAGACAAACAAAAATTAGCAGAAGGCCAATGGCATTTATCAACTACTTACAACTGCCTCTGTAAACTGCTATAAACGATATTCTACATTCTGTGTCTGTGCAAATGTAGACTCTGAAACACTCATGCTATTCCTCATAGAAAATGCTCCTACCAGCAGATCCTGCAGGCAAGGTTAAGAGGCTGTGAATTGGGTCTCATTTGAAATACGAATGTATTCAATGATTACTCCTCCATTCTTCACTCTTGAGGTAGGTTTTAAAATTGAAAAGAAAAAAAACGACTCTATGTAAGAATACATAAATTTATACAATTTTCATACATATTATCATACTAACATATGGTTAGAAATTCTTTTGCAATTAAGTATTGTGCACGCAAGAATACAAGCATTGCAGTCTCTTCAGGAGGCCTCATTTTGGCTCAATTTGTGCCTCACTTTCTCCTGACTCTGCTGTGCTTAACAATAACTAGTATACTACAGAAGAAATACATTTGAAAGTTTTATTCTAGTACCATGATGTCTGATTTAGTATTCTAGAACCAGAAGCCAACCTCAAAATGAAGAAAAATGGGGAGAACATTAAATTTTTTCACCAGTAAATAGTAATTGAATACAAAATGTTATGAGAAGTCTTAAGGGTATTAAAAGTCCTGTGCAATAAAATGTAGTGCTATACTGGTTAAAGTTCTGTCAGTGTGTATCCCTGCAGAACCTCTGAATCAGCTCACACAAGCCTGAGGTGGTAGAAGAGCCACATCAGCACAATGCCCTGTCTAGGCTATTTGTCACACCCCAAACCATCATACCCAACTGCAGTTAATGCCACTCTGTTCATTCAGGAACCAACCTAGCTCAAAAACCACATTGCACCAGGTCAGCGTACACAGGGCAATGGCAAAAGTGCAGTTTGAATGGGTAAACTGTGCCATTTTTCAATTATGTGACTTAATGGATGCAGCGCTTGAAATCTGTTCCCATGGCAATGCAGAAACAGCAATGGCTATACGGGCAGTTTCCTCTTATATTCTCAGTACAAGGAGGAGAACAAAAACCTTCTCTCCATTTGAATGAACAAAAGGAGGACCATTTTCCAGTGCAAAAATCTTTCCCATGTCCTGACCACAGTAAAATTCATGAATAAACAGAAAAGCCTTGCCAACAAGGTCAGAAAACTTGGGGTTTGCTTTGTCAGACCAACAGAGGTTAGGGCTGACTCACAGAGGACATCCTGCTCCCATTCCTCCAGAGCTAAAAATCAAAGCACTGTCAGAAGGAGAGTCCCAGATTTTCTTTCAAGAGGCTGAATAAAGGGAGAGACAACCTGTAAGGTAGCCTCAGCTCTACTGATTAGTCAACATTTTCCATTATGTTTGGAAACACCATCCAGCAGCAAGAATTCCATTCTGCCAGAATTGTTATACTTACAGGTATCTAAAGCTGTCTCAAGCACACAGAGTGCACTCATCACAATGAAGTAAAGCACAACAGCCTTTCCTGTGCACTGAAGGACTGAACGTGAAGGTAATCCTTTTGCTAACTTTCTAAACTCAAACACTTGAAAAAATAATGCAAAGACTTGCCAAAGTAATTGTAGCAGTAGTGGCAAGTTTATAGGAAGATTCCTGAACTGCTTCATATGAAACTGTAGATCCTGAAACTAAGCAGAAGCCTGACCAAAGACCAGAGACATTTTATAGCATTTTCCTTCAGGAAATACAGAGACACAAAAGGAAGCACATGAAGTCTCAGAATTAGCATCCTGAATAATAATGCTGTGTAAACAATTGCCATCATTCCATATGTCAGCCATCACCTATTTTCTGTCTTCAGAGGCCAGGATCAGTTTTCCTGCTTCTCTTGTAGAGTCCAGGTAACCAAAAATGGTTTTTTTTCCTAATGAATTTGTTATTAACAGCTTAATTTAGGCCATGCTGCAGCCATCATTTCAGATCTAGAGCTGGCAGCAAATCTGGACCAAGGCATAGCCCAAGCCTAGAAAAGGAAAGTGATAGCGAAGATTTTTGAAACCATTTCTGACTACACTGACTGCCCATCTTATCGAGAAGTCCTTTGTCTGCCTTCCTTATTTTCTTCTCCTGGGTGTTAAGTCATGAACAGACAAGATGCAAAAATATCCACCCTTTCAATGAATGCAGTGTGCCCTGAAATCCAGGACACTGACTGGGCAGCTGTTTTCCACCCCACGACACAAAGCTGAGCACTGAAAAATGAAGGGCTCCAACAGAGGAGATGGAAGTCTCCCACTACCCTGCCTTTTAATTAAATAATAAACAGGATTAAATGGAACTTAATTTAATTCCATGGGAAACTCACACCCACTCCATGGGTGTGCATCACTTGCTAGCAGTCAGCACTGTATGGATGTCTCTTTTTATTAATAAATGCTCCTCCATCCCAGACGCCCTGTTTGTGTGTCTGTCTCCTTGTCACTCTCAACATGTGGCTTTTCTAATCTCTTGCTTATAAACCCTCAAAAATCCATCATTGGGGTATTCTGAAAGAATTAGTACTGGATGTCTTTGCACATGTAAGCTGCAATATATTCAAACATTCACAATATGTTCTTGAATCTAACCCGATGAATGTGGCTGGAGGTTTTTATTAATATTAATGAGACAATTATTTTCTTTATAAAGGACAGAGAGGGAGCTTCTCTTTGCTGACTGCACTGTGACAGCCCACACTTCTCAGCTGCAAGGAATAGTCTTTATAGGCACCGTGACCCCTGAGTGATAAGAATTTGGGATGTTCACTTTTGCAGTGGTTTTCTGGCTGTGTGAGCTGAACGTGGCTTAGAGCCTCACTGTGTTTGGTTTCTCACAGAAAGCAATGATACTCTAAGTCACTTCATCCCTTGTCTAACATTAGCTGAATCAGGGGAACTTAGCTGGCCCAGATATGATTTATATATATGCTTTACAGGCTATGGCAGTAATTTCAGAATATCACAGTGACCTTGACATGCCTTCTGTTCTCTGTTGTTTTTAGAAGTTTTAATGAATACATCTTTCCTGAGCAAAGGCTCAGGATGTGGTCCCTTAGATTACCCACACAGCTGATGGCTTCTAAATTCATTTTAAAATCTCAGTGAACCGATTTGAGAGTTATTATGAACAATTCAGAGATGGCCGAGCCAAAAGCCTGATTATGCTCCCAGTCATCATTTTTCAGACATGGGGAAATCTGTTAAAGTAAAGCTCCAATTAGGACACTTGTGTTCTTTTAAATTAATGTTTCATTTCAACTTGTTTCCTAGTTCCTCCTGTCATTTTCTGAGAAATATATGTGTGGAAATCTTTCCTTTGATGAGGCACAGACAAGAAGCTTAGTGTGCTTTGATGTGGAAAAGGAAAATGAGGCCTTTTTTTTTCTATGGAACCAGCTTGCAAATCAAGGAGTGATCACAATCGCTGTAGTTAATGTAGGGCAAGTCCAAATATTATTCCAGCCAATGAAGAAGGCTGAAAGAAGCAGTTTATTCAAAGAATTATGAACAACCAAGTAGGGATGAGACCTTCCATAATTACCTAGGCTTTTGTTTTCTGTTTTCTTCAAAGCATCGTGAAGCAGTGGACTGGAAAAGCAAACTGTGTTTGGACAGAGAACTCAGCCATGTCAGCCAGACACCAAAGAGATTCAAACTTCTTGCATATCACTCAGCACATGTACAACATTTGCATCTCTTAACTAGTAAATAACAGGACTGGACCACAGTGGCAAGTCCATCTTTGGCTGCACAATTGCACTTATTCTCACTTCCCCATACTCTACATAGACAGTAGAACGTGACTAAGGACACCCAGAGCACTTGTACGTGACATATCTCGACCATGCAGAGGGAGCAGACTGTGACTATGGATGAAATACAGTTCCATAAGCTGTAAATGTACTTTGATATGTGAATAAAAAAGTCCAACTGTACAATCACAATGTTCCCCTATAAATACATGCCCCTTATTTTCATCTTTTAGAAGAATCAGAGGCAAGGATCAAAATGGCCTCAGAAAAGTCAGGAAAAAAGTATCTTTGACAGCAGTGTAAGAAGGGTCAAGCCTACTCTCTGCTGATGGGGAAGACACCCTGCTATTTTAAACTTAAAATAGGAATATTTCAAATGACATTAACATGCTGAAAATTGTGAAACAACTTTGTCTGTCTTGCTAACTTTGGTAGCTGTCAATCTAGAGCAAGGGAGGTGCACACTATACGACTTTGTACTTTCTGACCTCTCTGCATCCAGAAACATTAGCAACTACATCACATTGCTGTACCTGGTTTTCATATACAGCATGATGCTTCAAAGTGAAAGTCACATTAAAAATGGATTAGAATAGATGTGCTAAGTGCCTACTGCAAAGTGCAGCATGCCTTCCACTCCCATGGACTTCTGTGAGAAGAGAGAGTACAAGCACTTTGGAAGAGGTGGCCTGTGATGAGGACTGGTCCCTTCTTACCATTTCAGCACTTTCCCATATGCATTCTGTATCAGTAAAAAGCACAATTTCCCCTGTAGGTAATATAAGCTAGTGCATGCATTCCACATAAACCATTTATTCATCACATACTCTGTTCAATAAAACCTCTGCTGTTAATTTTAGAATTAGAAGTTCCCGGTTCTGCTGTTTTATGGTACCTTTGCACTGATAGCACACCTGCAGCTCATCATGAATCTGTAAACTGTTCAAAGAGAGACCAACAATCTTCAGATCCAAAAGCACAGAAAGAATGAAAGGAAAAAACACCTTCTTCCATTGTGAGTCAGTTCCCCTGCAAAATGAGAAACCTGGAGAAGCTACATTTGGAGAGCTCTCATGTTCCTGCTTCTGCATCCTTTTTCATTTCTTTGACCTAAAAAATCTCAGCCACTGGAGGCTAAACCTATCCAGGAGACTTACATGGCTTCTCTGTTCACTCCTGGGTACTTACCACATTCTCTACTGCAGCACCTTTTACCAATTCAATTTAATTTGACTCTGTGAAGTACAGATGCTCTTATGGAACAGACATTAGCAGGGAGACTGCCTCTCAAACCTCCATTGCACTTTGAATTAGGAAACAGGGATTCCATTCCTGGCTGTGCCATGGATCCATGTAAATGGCTTCAGTGCTGGGTTCCTCTCTCTGACACAAGTGCACCCCAGTTTTTATGCTGTGTATCATTGCTGAGGAATCAAATTAGTAATACTGCATTTTGATCAGCCAAACTTTTTTCCTGAAGACAAATTCTTTCTCTGAAAGGAAGTGTCACTACCTCTGGCTAAAGATGGATACACAGCCTTTGTGATGTCTGTGAGGCCTCTGCAGAAGGACCTGCAGAAAGAAAGAGCTTGCATCACTAACATGGCTAAACTCTGAGCCCTTTGCCTCACCTTAAGTGACGCTTTCTGGTAAAACACTCCTAACCAAAGTTATAGAGGGTAGTAGCTGTTTTGAGCATTTCAGAGGCTCAACCACCCAGACATCCCCTGACCTCTCTTGCCAGGTAGCCCACGAAGGAGTGCCTTAAATCCCAGAGAAGCCAAGGAATGACATGCCCACAACAATCATCTCTGTACTGGTACATGTATAATGCAGCACCACACAAAGAACAGTGTTATGAGGAGTGAGCCTAAGTGTGTGCACCACAGAAACAGAAAGTCTGCATTTTACCTATCTGGAATCAGAAAATCATTCCAATACACTGTAAGACAAACTTCTGAGAGTGACAAATGAGTTCTGATGCACATTTTTACCTGTCATTTTGCTGCCTCCTACAAGTACACAGAGACCCCTAGCTGTAGGTTTGCTTAGGACAAGCCTTTTCCGGAGGACACCATTTGATATAATTGAATAGTCAGGCTTCACTTTTTGCAAGCACCACATCAAGCCACAAGACTGTCTAATGCCATTGCCCTGTACAGGAGACCTGGCAAGGTCTCACAAATTTCCATTGGCACAACTTTGTCAATCATCTATGCAGTTTTCCACTGAAACTTTTTGGTGGAAAGGTAGCTCAGATGTGTATTATTCCCTACAGAATTAATCAGAACAGTCTGTTCCAGAGCAGTATGATTATCTACCTAAAAACCCTGTGAAAACTGATGTATCATCAGGGATTATTTGAGTCTTATGAGAGACACACTGAGAAGCCCTTTAAAAGTCAGTTATAAAACCCTTTATTCTCAGACAGTGCTGACTTCCCATTGCTCTCAGGTTACTCAGCTCCCAGGCAGTCCTGAAGATGGGATGCTCGCAGCTCTGAAAGCACAAGGGGAACAGAGCTCAGGCTGACTGCACAGGGCACACTGAAGCACAGCTGTGGGCATGCCTGTCCTCTGAGCCAGCCTCCCCTCTACAGAGCTGCCAGGAAAGCCAAACTGCTGGAGCCTGGCTCCTGCCAGGTGCCTGCTGTATGCCAGATATGCCTGGACATACAGGTGCCTGCGTGTTCTGCCACTCTGCCCTGAGGGCCACCCCTGACCAGACACAACAAATGGCAGATGTAGTCAGAGCCAGGGACAAGATGGTCTGGGTTTGTTTTGGAGACCAGTTATTTGTCCCCTTGCTGTTCCCACACCACAATAACACCACTAAGGTTTCCCTACTTTCTGTGCTCTTAGAACAGTACTTGTTGTTTCTCTCCTCCTCCCTGGACACAAACACGTAGTGCTACTGATTCAGCAAGGAGCTGAAGGTCATCCTTGCCCTCACACTTCCATTTGTAAACTGATTTGTGTGAACTCCAAGAAACATAATCCTGCAGAAGTGATAGATGTGCTCATATTTTTCTGGCTAAAACAACAACAACAACAAACAACAAAAAGATTTAAAATAATTTATGACTTCGTAGGATCAGCACATTCAGAAGGAGAACTGCTTGTGCAGCTGACTCAACACAGTAATGAGCTTTTGGCCAGGTGATAGGTTATGTTGAACTTTACTGGATCAATGTGAAGAGGGAAAAGCTCAGCTTCTTTGAGTACTCCATCCTCTAAATGTACACAGCAAGATGTCAAGATTCCACATATATTATGTGAAGGAAATTAAAACTAATTCTACTACATTATATTGCCTTTTCCTATCCATCTTTCTTTCTCTCACTTATGCTCAAGATCTTAAGATTTTAGCAAATAAAGACTAAAAGAAAAAATGCTGAGACCTCATTACCTCTTGTTTCTAACTATTCTGCCACTTTGATTAAATTCAATACATTTTCACTAGTGAAGTGTCTTTTTGGAGAAGATCAATAGAATGATCAGCTGATATACTCTCTGTTTGAATTCAACTATTAATAAGAAAATCTTTTACTCAAAAAATACTGAAAAATACATCCAAAATGCAAATGATTGTGCTTGAGTGATCTACTAAAGTAAAAGAGATATGGAGGTTGGACAGGGGAATTTGAGACTACAGAGCTGTTCCTGTTGCTTACATAAAGATGATCATATCTAATTTTTGGCCTAACTTAAGACAAAATCTCATTATCAAAGCAACCTCTGACATGTTTGTCATGACAAACAAGCTCCACAGGGAGGGCAGGAGCACTTGGACAAGGACAGCACATCAGCTGCTCTACATTTTCTCCAGGGGCGTGTTTAGACCTGCAGTAATCAGATGAGCTCTCTGAACCACTTCCCAGGTACAGACACATAACATGTATCACACTGCAACACAGGACTTGTGTCTGGAGACACCTGTGCAAGCAGGAAAAGAAGGGTAATACACTGTAATACCCAACAATTTCCCCTATGCTCTAGGTAGAGTAAGGGAAAAAATGAAAAGAAATTAATTTACTGTACATTAACACATTCAAAGGAGAAATGTCCTGGTAAGGACAATGGTAAGATGCACTTTAATTTCAAAGGAGATAAATAGATCTTCCTAAATTCTAGAGTATCATGAAGGGATTTCCTACTAGCTCTGCCAGTCATTAACAAGAAGTGACTCATCTTACAGAAGTGTCTATAAATGAGAAGGATCATGAAAGTGTTTGAGTCACAGAAAAGAAAATGTTCTGAGAGCTGTAAATGGAAAGTTCTATAGCACAAAAGTAGATATGAAAGACAGAGATTATTCATTGTCCTTGCCTTCTAATAAAACAGTTCTCCAGACACCCAAGCAACTTCTGAAAATAGTTTCAACAGTTCTAATTCTGTCTACATACTGGCATTATTGGCTTCAATATTAAAAAGAATAGTATACTTCAAAACCTCCTATAAACGTGTGAACAACGTGTATGTTAGAACATCTCTAAAACAAAGCATTTCTGAGTTTCAAAATTTTTCTCATCAGATGGGAGAAAGCAAAGAGGCACATTTAGGCTAATACATAACTACTCACACAACTTTTGAAAAGCAGGGACTGACACATAAGGATTAAAGGGCTGTGAGACAGCACATCTTCATCCATGGTTAACAGAGAGAGACTGAGAACTGTCGTAAATTCTTTAATGTAGAAGTTAGGTATAAAATTCATGTGCAAGTAGAGTGATGAGGTTTTGGGAAGCAGCTGACAGCTGCTGGAAATTCACTGTAAAGCATATGAATTTTGATTTTTCCTTTACAACCAACAAAGTTATCGGCAAAGGCCAAGTAGTTGCCATTCTGCTTTTTCCTGCTTTAGGTCAGAAATCTATGTTATCTTAATACACATTATGAATTCATGTGCTTCATTAGGAATAAGTAAGTAGGGAAGCATGAAATAGGGATTTTAAAGGCTCTGCAGCATTTTTCACACTGGAAGGAAGAAGGCCAGGGGATACACTTACAGTGGGGATACACCAGCTCCGATGTAAGAATCACTCCAGAAACACAGCTCACTGACACCTGGTCTGTAGAGTATCAAAACGTGTTTGAAGAAACGGTTTTTTTACAAAATAAATATCGCCGTTACTTACGCCACTACCATTATTCAGTGTGGCGTCGGTTCTGTGTTCCTTTTATCTCCTGCAGCACCAGAGCGAGCTGCCCTGACACACGAGCCGTGTTGGTGCCCCGGCGGTCGCTCGGTGTCCGCGGCTCCGGCGCGGCGTTCGCGGGGCTCTGCTGACCCCTGGCGGGGGCCGAGCTCGGCATTGCCGCGGTCCCTGTGCCACCCTGGGGCTCTGCTGACCCCTGGCGGGGACCGAGCTCGGCGTTGCCGCGGTCCCTGTGCCACACCGGGGCTCTCCCGCGCGTCGCCAGCGACGCTGGAACGAGCGCAGCGGGGATGCCGCGGGGCCGGCCCCGCCTGGGAGTGCGGCACCGAAGCCACTCGGGTACACACACCCCGACGGTGTGTCTCACCGGCCTTGGTGTGGGTGGTTTCACAGCCCACTGAGGGGCACGAGAGGTTATTTTTTATCCAGCCAACCTGTCTTCTCTTGCAGGCAAATCAGCACACAGGGGGCTTTATGCCCTTTTCCATTTGAAAGGCAGCTAGAAGTGTATAAATTCTTGTCTCTCGCTTCCCCTGTTCAAAACTGGTCATCATTTTCTTTTACTTTTTGTGATATCCTTTAAAACTAATCACGCTTTGCTTTTTTAGACTTCCAATGTGCTTTCTTCCTTTTTTGCATAAGAAATGGCTGCACTTTTCCAAGAAGCGACTCAGGAAGGGACTCAGAGAAGCAATATGGTGAGTGCCCCAGGCTGGCCCAGCACCAACACCCCGAGCAAACACCAGCTCCAGCAGGGTCACAGCAAGGACAAGGAGCTTGACTTCCTTTTCTAGCATCTTTAGGTGTATATACCAAACCAAAAAAGTAACAAGTTTTTCTAAACACCAAAAGAACTAGAAATAAATGTAATAATCTACTGATGTGGGTTTGGTATTGAAATTATTTGAAAAACTGAAATCAATGAAAGGTGGCAAATTTATTCAGAGCACCAGCAAAACACTGAGAACTTTCTGCTGGACAGATTTTCTGGTTTCTAACAGAAGATTTGTATTTTATTAGAATAAAACTGCTCCAAATGACTTCATTTTTCTTTTCTTCAGATCATCCCTAACTTTATTGTTCTTGATCAGCCCCACATCATTGAAAGCTGCCACAGAGCTGCCAACATGCAACTCTCCAGGATTGATGCATGCAGCCTCCTCTTGCCTCTCTGGGCCAGATTCCTGCAAAGCTGCAGCTCCCAAAGTTAGTTTGAGAATAGCAAAATCTCATGGATGCAGTGTCTGGGAGTTTGGTGGGAAAAGAAATCCACTTTCTCTTTCCAGGAACCTCAGATTAGGTGGGTAGGCAGGCAGAGAGGAGTGTCAGACCAGGGCCCTGGTGGGTCTGTCCTTGAACTGCTGTCACTTGGCTCATGCACTCCAGCTGTCCCACAGCCTGATGGGCCTCACAGCTGACCCCTCACCTGAGGCATCTCTCACGGTATCTATACCTGCTAAGCAACTGATCCAGTATGATAAAAAGTAGCAGTAGGCTTTTAATGGCAAATTTGCTAAGGCAAGGCACAGACCAGAGCTGAAATGAAGCATTTTGTGATATTAAAAATGGAGGGAAAAAACCCTTAAGCATATTACTTTGAAGAAAAATCCAGTGCTGTTCAGGTGCACCAGAGAAAAGGGACAAACAAGGAGTTTCAGCTTTTAAAAAAGCATTTTAAAGAAGAAAAGGATGTATTAAAATAAAAGGTTCTTTCCCAGGCATCTCACTGGAGTGGAAGGGATTTAGAGCAAAGTGAATACTCTCTGGAAAGATTTTTGAAAGGCATTTTCTGTCAAGAGAGTTGTGATGTGTTCCACCTTCTGTTGCTGTTAATGCTCACGTACAGGAAGTGCTTGGATAAAATTGTGTCAAAACAGCAATGCCAGAACAAAGAAGGGCTCTCTGCAGAAGACATAAATAGCACCTGCAGTGTTAGATAAGTCTTTTATCTAAACCTACTCTTTACTAGTGCTTTTACTGTGCAGCATGAGGCCAGTCAACCTGGGATGTGGCATCGTATGGTTATCCAAGACAGCAGTGATTGACCTCAATTAAATGACTCATCTGAGGTCCCCAGTTGATGAAAGTCCCCTTGTAGCAAAGGCTCTGTTCATTTTTGGCATTTCATCAGAGACACCTTCAAAATCAGTCAAAACAAGCCTGTGGAGAATCACCAGACTCATATGGCTGGGCCAGCTGGTCATGTTTGACTCTGAAGTGTAATTGCTCATTTTAGGACTCATTTGAGGTTGATGCTGATCAGAATTGAACACTCAAATCTAAGAAGTATAGTTTTAATTAGGCCTAGCCTAGTCCATGAGAGAAGAAGAGCTGCTGTTCTCACACAATCTTCTTGCAAACTAGACAGCAAATGGCCCCAAGCTTCTCCTAAAACTCCTTAACCTTGAATAAAGTCTCCTGAGAGCAAGGAAACACATATCAAAAGCATCAAAGCATTTTGTGGAGAGAAAGTTCTTTAGATATTGATGTGTCTTCATAACATTTATATTGAATGACTGGAGTGACTGAGACATGGAGGAGTTGTATTGACACCTTGTTGGGAAAGGCACCCACAAACTGCCTGTCGAGTGCTCTCACAGCTGAACAAGACAGACAATCACTTGATGAGAGGCACAAGGTGACTGCAAGAAGATCATGACTAAAGCAACAGACAGCACGTGCAGCAGCTGCAGCACCCACAGGGGCTACAGCTCTCCAGACAATACAGTGAGAAGCTGTTTGGAAAGCACAGAGGTACCGAGCAGTGGAAAGAATGCTTGTTGTAATGGTGAAATGCCTCTACAACTCCTGCCTCCAACCAAAAGCTGTACATTTTAATAGGCACAAGCAATGGTCACCTTATATTAATTGCGTTCTCTTCTATTTTATTACAAACTACAAATGGTTAAAGGTAACCACCTTGTCTTTTAACTGGATGAGAACAGAATGGCTTTTAGATGCAGAAGAAAATGAAAGAGTTTTTAAAGAAATTACAGACTTTGATCTGAGACCACTTCCTGACTAATACTGCAGACAGATGAGTACACATTATCACCAAACACATAGGTATGCTGATAAATATGTGTGACAGAGCTCCCACCACACTACACTACATCTTTAGAGTAATCATGCCAACATATCCTAGTGCTATTCCACTGACAGATTTTGTATGTAGGGAACACAGACTAATGAATTATGTTTGACAGAAACAGGAGCCAGATCAGAGGTGAGTGTCAAAGCTGAAGGCTTTTCATGACTGGGGCGGGAAAAGGTCAGGACAGCCTGAACAATGCAGAATTTTGAGTTATGTACGTCCTTCTACTCTGAAGCCAGATAGGCAATAGGCCCTTTTGGTGAAAGGATGTCTTGTCCCAAAACAAACTTAACATTCAAAGCATTCAAAATTAGTGTTTTACCAGGCTCTGAGGGGAGTGACAACACAGCAGCATTACAGACAATCAAGGGCCACAGAGATCATGCAAACCTTGCACGTGGATGAGAAAAGCCTGATATTCTTCATGCTCATTTTCTCATTAGGGTGTTGACAGAATGATGTCGTCTAGACTTACAGGAAAGCGCTAAGTGCAGAAAATAACATCTGTGGAGAAAATTTGACATTTTAGAATATAATTTCATTGCACACAAGTTAAGCAAAAATTTCTGAATTCTGTGCCTTTTTATTTTTGTTTTGAGAGAAATATTTTTAGCATTCCTAATTTTGCAGTATCTGCATTCAAATAGCTGAGTAACTCTATTTTTGCACATTTTCAATCTTACCAAAATGAGTACCCTCAAAAGAATTTCACAGACAAGTTTACAAGCAGAGATATACTTTGCTAGTGAAATCATTATTTTTCAGTGGTAAAACATTACAATGGGGTAAATGTTCAACCAACTCTATAACACAGCAATTATAAAAACATCACAGATGAGAAATTCTCCAAGCTGCCATAAATGTTGTAGGAAAGCTTTCCCGCACTGGTCATTCCTTGCCTTCCCTGGCAATCCGGGAAACGTGTCCAAATCATGCATATGGACACTTTGTAGCATTCATTTACTCTGAAGCAACAACACGCTTTACCTGTCCCCACATCACAACTCATTCTTCCAACACAAAGCAATGCCAGCACAGCAGGATGCAGAATAGCTCGCTGTGACAGCTGTGTCATTGTAGCTAATCTTTTGATTCACAGCACTTCTCAGCCCTTTATTAGCAGAAAAGACAAATAGGAAAACCTTTAGGCATTCTGTTGTGTCTATACATTGTTGCAGGTAAGAGCTGCAGGAGTCCAGAAAACAGTGCAAATACTTCAGTGCACTGCTGGCAACTCACACTCTGCAAGGGGTGCTCGATTTGAGGAAAAGAGTTCTCAGATTTGAACCAGCACAGGTTACAGAGGAACCCTTTTTCTCTGTCTTGGCGTTTTGCCAGCTCAACCCAAGGCAGTGTGCCTTCCCTGAAAGATATTGAGGGTGATACCTACAGGATGTTCTCCATCCATCAAGGTTGCACAGGACACTGCATAGAGGACCTGCCTAACCCAAGAAATAAAGGCTCAATCATGTGTTTAATCACAAGTTCTTGTATGACCTCGTACAATTCCCTCAGTTTCTCAGCACTTTAATTCCTTTACTGAAAAATGTCACTTCTGTGGTAGAAGAGGTGTTTAGGTACCCAGAACATATGGATGTTAGAAGAAAAGGGGATGAGACAGACGTGCAGTGCAAGGAGTGATAACCCTCTGATGTGCATTTCTGCATACTACAGGCTGTTTATTTTTCGCTCAGATTTTACCAGCAATAAAACCTTTTACCACATACAGCACTGGCCAATATTGCAAGCAGAGTAGGTCACCTGGCAGTGAAATGAGCATCCCTTGCCTGGCAACTCACTCTTCATCCACACTGAGCAGCCTCCAGCCCCATCTGCACACACATTTTCCCCAGTGAACAGCTGCAGGCTGGTACAGCTTAGCAAAGAAATGGTTCTCCTCCACTAGATTTCACTCTCATCCACTGCTGTGTTCTGATGCTATTGTAGGTGAGAAGTAAACAGGCCTCTTTTCAGCCAGGCATGTCTGTGCAATGTGTTACCAACAGACTTAGTCAAACGAGCTTCAGAATCTGAATCACATTTGCTACCCAGCTCTCTGTACTCTAAGAAAAAAGTAAACTCTGCCTCAGGACAACACTCCAAACACTTCAGCTCTGCACACACTCCATCACAGACCAGTCAGGCCTCAGGGGATTTATCCCAGAATCCTCAAGAGCTGGCTGAGGTCAGTGCAAAACCTCTCTTGATGATTTTGACCTGTCTTGGGAATCCAGAGAGGTCTCAGCTGACTGGAAGCTGGCAAACATTGTTCCAGCTTTCAACAGGGGCAAGAGGCAGGACCCCAGAAGCTACAGGCCTGTCAGTCTCACTTCAGTGCCCAGTAAAGTTATGGAAGAGATTATTCTGGGAGGTGCAGGGCCAGGAGATGGACTCAGTGATCCTTGTGCGTTCCTTTCAACTCAGCATGTTTTGCGATTCTGTGAAGGCAGAGCCTTGAGTTTGACTCTGGTAGATGAAATACAGATATGAGGTATTAGGTTTTGTTAGTGGGGTAATTTACTCTTCCAATCATTTAAAGAGATATGAATGGGAAAAAAATGGGAATCTTTCCTCAGAAAGAAAAGTTTATATCAATACTGCTAGAAGGAGAGACCTCATTTCCTCTTCTCTCCCACTCACAAGTGGTTCCTAAAAGACATTTTCCTTTCCGTAAACTACCTGGAGCTTTAATGAAAGTTGCATTAGCAGAAGGTAGCACTTTCATTCACACATTACAGGGAGATTTTAAACTTAGGACACCTTTGCTACATGCTCCAAATACTATCATCTTTCTTGAAAAATTTGACCAGAGAGATAAATGTTTGTCTGACCTCTCAAAATCAAATGGGTTCTTCTGGACAATGTTTAGGATTTTCTGGTCCCAAACACTAAACAACAGTTATTTTTTGCTATTATAAAACAGAAAGCTACCAATAACAGGAATACTGAAGAGTTCATATTAAAACAAAATATCCTCAGCATTATGGACATATCTCTCTAAAGGACTACAAATAAAGGCAGAACTTCTGTTTCGCAAAATCTTGAACTAAAGAATCCATTTGGAATTCAGGCTCTGAATTTGACTGCCCAATTCAAAAAGCAGTGGCTGACTGAAGAATCTCAATCCTGTAAGGAATTGCCAGTTCTGGAGCACATTGTGCTTGTTTCAGATTCCACATATTGCAGTTATGAGTGAAACACACATCATAAGCTTATATCCATATTAAAGTGTTAGAATTTCTCTTCAACAATGAGCACATTCCATTTGCTTTTATGATAAGTAGCATTTTTCTTTTAATCTTCTTTAATTAATATTCTTCATCTAATTTTTAATTTTCCTGTACATTATGACCAATGGGCAGATGATTCATAAATTGATGCTGCATTTCAAAAACTTTTAATCAGTAGTTTGCATTCTTAATTATTTTGAAACTTCTATATTTGTCAAAACCCATAGTACATTATCTTCATTTGTATTATGCCTGAAAGTTTCAGAGACCATCCATAGCAAGTAATGAAGTTTTTATGGAGCCTGAGAAGTTGTGAATACATCCTTTTCATTTGTTTGCTTTTGTGTTTCACAAAAAGCTGCTCAAAGAAACATGTGTTTGACATAATGCCTATGGACTGAACTGCAGTGGACAGTCCTAGGTGGTTAAAAAATGTCATTGAATACAATCTATATATATATGTTATCTATACATTAAATAAAGCCAGTGCTGAGATTTTAGTCTATAAAAGAGGGGTTTTACCTGTGCAACTGGAAAACTCAAATACAGAACTGCCTACTCAACAATCAGAAACAAAAAATGCCTTTTTTCAAGCAATAATTTGTTGACTATCTGACGTTCTGTACAAAACAAATGCTCAGGACTGACCTGCCCTACATGTCTCAGCACTGAGCTCATGGTACTGAGCAAAGAGCAAGACAGAAGGAAATAACTTCCACTTGATGCTCAGCTCAGCTCTCAGTATTAGACACACCATTTACATTAAACAATCATCAGATTAAAAACAAGTGAGCCTCAGAGCCAGGAGTCCAGACACAGGAGCTTCCCATTCCAGCCAAACACCTTGAAGACCAGATGCACACAATGATTTTCATTTGTTTGATCTCCTCTTGGCCCCAGAAATACTGCACAGTAATCCACTTTTTAAACATGGAAAATCATGAATTTTACCTCTACTTATAGCCTGAGGCTGAGAAATGCTGGAGAAAAAGCAATGGGGAATGGCAGCCCTTCAGCTCACTGGCAGCTGAATTTGGCACCAGGCTGGGAACTCGAGAGCATCAGCTCTATACAGGTGCCATAATCTTCCTAAACAAGGGGAAAGATATGAGATGAGCAGGTTCCAACTTCCAAGCATCTCAGTACAAACAAAAAGTAAGCAGGAAGGTTATTGCAAGTGTCCAGGGATTTTCCTCTGCTCCTAGACAGGTACTACAAGGGATGACAGCAGAATGCAGAGGCTTTGGTAAAAGACTATGAAAACCTTAAACAGCTCCAGTCCAGTTGGCTACATCCTTTGTGGAACAGCGAGAGGAGCAAGGAGGCACCGAGAGTCCAGAAACGGAGAAACTACAGTGCATTTACAAAGTCCCTGTCATCAGATTATGGGCTTTTTACCACACTGGAGATAAAGGAGAGCTGACAGAAACGAGCCCTGAGGTGCGTACCTGCATTGAACCAAAGCGGTCCCCAGATGTCACTGTCAAACGCAGCGAACGCGACAGAGGCAGCGCCATCCCCGTCAGTGACCGCCAGTAACCCCACCCAGCACCTCCCAGCCACGGCTGCCCTTTCCGTGGAGAACCAGGAAACCTCAGAGCCTGACTTGAAATGGTAAAAAACTTGCAGAAGCACATATCCATTAAAGAGTTTGGACATGGGATGTGCCGGTGTTGAATACAGACCTCAGAGGAGCTGGAATTTCACCTTTCTCAATGCCAGCATTAATGGCTGCTAGAAGGTGGCTTATACACATACTAAATGTTTGAGCTTCACACCTATAAAACTTGGATCTTTAACTGAGATTATACCATTCTAAGCACCATAAAAACCTCTAATGAAAGTGCATCTTCACAAGTGTAAATTAAACTGCTCAGTAGCAGTGACAACACAATCATTTGGGCCATACGCACTTCACGGGAAGTTATGGCAAATAAGTTTCTTTCCTCTCTGAGAGAGAATTATGGGCAACCCTCTTGAAAAAGTGACTTTTTAACACCATCGTGTTCACTGTTCTTGTTACAGCTTTTTACTCTGCGTTACTAGCTGGAAATTTTAGTTTCTTGATTATGAATGTGAATCCCATGGTATTCCCTTTCTATCAACAAATTTCTGGTGGGACTATTCCAGCTGGAATAAATAGAAATTTGGGGGGTTATTACTTAATAATTAACCAGGAAGCTTCTCGTTGTTTTATCTTCATTTTTCCTTTCCCCTAACAAAAGAAAGATCAAATCTCAGCACCTTAAATAGTCTTTGATGGTTTCCCGATATAAATGCATAACAGAACATTTAACCACTCTCTATGTAACACTGGAGCTGCTTTTCTGTCCCTCTTTTTTTTTTTTTTACTTCTAATGAACTTATAATATTCTATGCTTTCCTCTACTTCTCTCTCCATAGTTCCCCTCCTCTCTTTGTAGAGGCTGTGAATTACTGTTTCTTCTTTCTCACAAATCTGTTCTCCCTATTTTCCCACCTACAGGGGAAGAGGCTCAATTTTTGTGAAAATGCCTTTTTTTTTTCTCCATCCCATCTCGGGTATGCCATCTACTTAATGTGGCAGCTGCTGCTTTCTATACCTGTCTTTCCTCCTTGTTGAGTGCTTATCAAACCACTCTGTTTCCAGTAATTCTCTTTCATTGCTGCCTTAGCAGTTGTAGCACCTGAACTCACTCATCCTGATATTCCTTTTACAGCAGCAAGAATCAGGGGAAAATCTGTAAACTGGCTGCAATCAATAGTAAAATCCCCACTGGTTTCAAGATTAGGATTTTATCAGACTAAAACTACCAGAGAAGAAAGGAAGTAGGATTTCCATTTCTGGATTCATCTGTCTAAATTATTAAACAAAATGATCTGCAATAATTTTGGCTTAGTAATGATTTAGCAGCTCATTCATAGTGGATTTTATGAATGAATGATTTTGTGATTCCTGCTCAGTGGATGTAATTTTAACAGGTCTCATAATGTTTCAAAACCCACACTGTTTATTTGTTCCCATGATTAGAGAGTATAATTGGCTAGATAAACTTGAATATAAATTTTAATTATTTGTACTTCAAGTATTTTTGTATTATTTTAAATTTTAACGTACATTTTAGTTTTTGTTTTCCTTGCTTTTTCCTAAGTCACTTCAAAATACCACTGAAAGTCACTTGCAGCAGCTGTACCAAGCAGAACAGTGCAAACAGTGGTATTATCTCCCTCAAAAGCTGAATTAAATATATATTGTATAACCATTTTACCTTTACTTAACTTGAATTCTCACTTATCAACAAAAATCCCTAGAAGTCTGGCTGCATGAGGACTTCAATACTGACCCCAGAACTTGAAACAATAAATAACTCACAGAGTACTTCTTAGTTCTTGTCTCTGTATTCCATGTGCAAAAAATGTTTTAAACCCAGATTTCAGAAGACTTCACAAATAATCTGAGCTGCAGACCTTTCCCCTGAGTTCAGCAGATTGTGCCTTTGCTGTTCTTACACATTAAGGGTTATAGTCTCCAAAACACAAATCTGCAGGCAGTGCATTTGTCTCCAGAACTGGGGAGCTGTGATCCAAGATTGCTGGAGTGCCTAATTTAAGCAACGTGGCTGACTGGCTTTGTTTTGGTGTCAGGACCATTTCTCACCACAGATTGGATAGGAAGTCTGACTCTTGACAGCTGAGGAAAACTGACAGACTAAATCCCTTGTTGATCTTTTGCACTGTGAATCATAACACCCAATGCAGCCTGTAGTAAGCAATCACAATTTCATTCTTCAGGCATTGTACCTCCCCAGAAGCCTGAGAACAGTCAGCTTCGAGAGAAAGCCCCCAGCTTGTTCTCAGCAACCTCTGTTAGACACTCAGGCCTAGTGCACAACCTGCTCTCCATTTTGGGGTGCTTATTTCAGTAGAATCACTGATGATGCTGAGTCAGAAAACAGGCTGACAGTTGTGGATCCCAGGGTGAGCATGCAATGCATATGGTCAGGCAGCAGGGTACAGAAGAAAAACAATTTTCCACAGAAAAGGCTACAGATTTTGAAACAAAGGGATCATAAAGTGGTCACTGTCATGAGGTCAATGATCAGCATTTAGCCCTCTGGTAGTATATTAAATAGATTGCTTAAATGTAAGCATTCCAAATTTAAGACACCGGGGAAAAAATCACTGAGCATTTAATGAAGACTCCAAAGAAAGGAATGTTTGTCTAGCTTGGATGATGCAACTGATCCAGTGACAGGAAATAATACAAAACAACTTTCAGATATGAAATAAGCTATTTTACCCGAGTAGCATTATGTTATTGGCTACTTAGAACTGGGCTCTTAAACTTCCCAGTGCAAACTGAAGATCCCTGGAAAAACTGTCTGCTTGAATTCTTAGGGTTGCCAAGACTCAAGCAGTTTATCTGCTGAGGTCTGCCTTTGAGCTGCTGATCCTGAAAAAATTTAGTTTCACTGACAGTGTTCCAGTGGACTTTGTTTTGATTTGGTGGAATGAAAAAATCTTGCCATATATTGCCTCAGCAGCAGAAAAGACAAACAACAATCCTTAAGTATGTGTTACATGCACTGGTAATATATAGGAAAATGAATACTGTGAAATTACTCTGTAAAACAATTGAGTGTTGTGCATATAGCAGTTAAAGGCATTGTTCAAATGCTTAGTCTTAATGCCTTGGTAAACATAATCTTGAAAGAACACAGATTAGTCCTATTTAAATCATCAGATAAAATTTTCCCTTTGGAAATATGAGAGATAGATGACCATCTTTGAATCCCAGAACAATGTGACATGGTCACATGTATCTGTTATGTAAAACAGATATATATAGCATACGTGATCCAAAATAGGTTTTTGACATAGAAACAAAAGGACTGATTTCATTTCAGTCATTGGTATATAAACAGTCTTGGGGGCAGTCAGAAGCAGCTTCCAGTATTGCTCTATGTGGCAGCTGGACACAAGGAAAAGACCATTTTTTGTTATGGAATGACCAGCACAGATAAACTTTTAGGAAATATTCCCAAAGGCAATTTAAAGAGATTTTACTACTTGCAGAAGGCACTGTTACCGTTTAATTTATAAAGTTAAAGTGATTTCTAAATTATCTAATAAGGTAGGGAGTAATCACAAAGTTCATACTTGTCTGCTGTTAGTGGTAGGAATCATACACCAGATTAAAACATTCTGGTCATGAAATAAACAAGTATAACAATTTCAGTTTAAACAAAAAATAATTACAAAGGAAAATGACTTAGCTTTACTGCTTCTTAAATAAGAAATCAGGTTTTGTGCTAGAGCAATGCTTTTAATTAGACCTAAGATTTTTTTACAGTTTTTTACTGTTTTACACATGTATTTTTACATCCCTTATTGTTTATCATCATGTATCACTAATTCATAGCACTACTGAATGCAAGCATTTTATCTCAGGCCTTAGTGAGTTGCCACAGTATTTCTAGGGCAGGGAGATCTGAGGGCAGAATGAAACAACTTATGGTTGGAAAGAGGCAGGCAGAATAGAGGGAGGGGGGAAAGAAGAAACAAAAGATAATTTTAATTCCTTCCTTTCTCAGTCTAAAGATCAAGCCTTTTAAATCTGTTATAATGCAGCATAGAAAAGATTGAAGTTGCTACAAGTAACTGAGTGTTTGTGGGTCAGCCCTGCTCTGGTGCCAGGTGATAGATACAAAATCACACAATCTGTGTACACTTATTGTGTCTCTGTGCACACACACTGAAGGATTAGGTCTGACCATGTAAACAAATCTGTCTAAAATAGACGGAGAGCTTTGTATTCTTCTTATGACTAGTGCCTTATGTTGTTCATAAGGTACAGAGCTGTTATGGAAATTTATCCACAATCAAACCCTTTGTTCAAAGGTTTAGAAATATTTTGGGAATATTAAGGTAAAAAAATCCCAATAATTGTGTCAAATAGCCAGGAGTCCTGTTGTTAAGTAGGAAACAATATCTTCTCCTTTTCAGCATTTTTAGTTTCACAATCAAGCCTGCGAATGGAGGAGAAGTTTTCATTTGTGTATTAGATTAATATTTTTAATGAACAACAACTGTTGTTATCTACCTCCATCTGTAGCTTCAGGATGTGCACAGCTTCCACAAGAACTTCTCAGTAAATCCACAGTGAATCACTCAAATTCCTGTCCCAGTGTGGCAGCCTCCCATTACAATAACAGTCCAGCATTTAACAAGTACAAGCAAAGCAAAGCAGAATAAAAAAGACTCTTGGAAACTAGAAGAATCATCTTTAAGTCATGTAGATTCTTCCTTCGAGAAACTATTGTGGCAGCTGAATCTTCCAGCCTGGCCACATTGTAGTAAAGTAATAAGCATGAAAAATCAACCATGTGGAGCCAAATCCTTGATTCCCACTGTTTTCATACAGGTTGTGCACAGAGGGGCAGCATCCATTGCCTTTACTTAACCAATGGTCCTGTGAAGTCAAAGTTCATTCAGGACTTACCTCCTGGAGCTTCTTTTTACTTGAGAGGATTGTTGGTCTGGCAGGCCCATATGATGAAAGCAGAAGAGGAAAATGACTCTGTCTCCTCAGGCACATTGGCAGGATACTGCAAAGAGCAGTGCAGTCTTCAGCTCTTCTGTGGCCAGCTTAAGGCTCTTGGAATGAAGGTTTGTTCTTCCCACTCAACTAACTGCAGACGTGTCTCTGAGCTCCCAAACCCACTCCCAGCCCAGCCCTCTCCCTGCCCAGCTCTCCCAGCAGCCATCACCAAATGCACAGTCCTGCTCCTGCCACAGCCTCATCCAGAGCCCCGGGGTCAAACCTGTCAGTGCCCCACCTCTAGCAATGCCAGCAGCCCCCTCTGCCTGGCTGGCTGTAGCAGGCACCAGAGCACCGATCCAGCGCTGTGGGCCACCTTCACCCCGTGAACAGCTGCTCCCTGCCTCCTCCTGGGAAGCAGTGGGAAGCCAGGTGAAAGCACTGCACAGGTCAAGAGCTGAGCCACGCTCACCTGGGAGCATTACAAGGGCCTTAGCTCTGATTCCAAAACTTCTTAGGGGGCTTATATCCCACAGCTCAAGAGCTGACTTTGCTACCTGTACACAGTGGGGCCAATCTCCCCTTGTTCCTTCCTTCCCCATCCCGCTGGCACACACCAGAGGATGTTAACAGCTTGCAAATATAAAAGTCTAAGTCACATATTCTTTATTCGCATTGTGTTTGTCTTGTTTCATTCCATTTGTCAGTCACTACAGCAAACTGCATATACCAACTCTTCCTGTAGCAAAGGCTTCTACCTACCCCTGACAAAGCTGTTACTATGATTGTTATTAATGTGTTAGTGCTAAACAAAATATAATATTTGTTTTTATAAAAGAACTGCAATAGAAAGACGTCATTTAAACTAGGAATATGGGAAGCATTGGAAGGTAACTTCTGAATCATGCAGTGCTTGCTTTTCTTGATGGAAACGGGATATCACTAAATTCCTCTGATCCTTGTCTCCCACAACACAAACATGCACATGCATACATACTCTTACCTCGTTTCTCCTACTATTAAAAACTTTCCTTTAAAGGTATTGGGCTTGGCTGACTTATAATAGAGATTTCAGAGGTCACGGTGACATATGTGAGAGCTAAGGATAGACCATGGATAGTCAGAAGGATCTAACTATGAATATTGCAGAGGAGAGTAGATGATTTCAGAGTCCAGGCATCTTTAGAGAAGATAGCAAGACAAGCTTTCCTTTAAATAAGACCACTCATGACAAGAACAACTCCCACAATACTGACCAATCCCTGCTTCCCAGACAAAACCACATCTCTAACAAGGGGCAATGAAAGGAGGGGGTGGGGGGGAAGCATAAATACATATTTAATGGAAACTTTAGAACACTGCAGTTAAACACATACACAAAAACAAATTATTAAAATTATATAAAAACTAAAATCATATCCACCATTAATTTGCCAAGCAAAGTGTTGGCCCTGAAAATGGGAGAAATAGGAAAATATGGTCCTCTTAGGGACTTTTTGTGCTGGGTAAATTACAAGATATTATTCAGAACCCATGGTGTTCAGGAGAAACCTGGAACTACAGGGTATGCAGCCAGATATTACTTACCCTGACTTGTTCTGAAGATACAGCAATGTAAGTGCATTGCTTTCCACCAACTTCAGCCATAGATGTCATTTGTACTTGGTTGTGTGTACTAATCTTATGCCAGTGTTTGTTGTATGTTCCCCTAGGACCTCTGACAGGTGATTCATCAGCAGAGAATGTCGTGAAGGCAGGCTGCTCACCTCTGAATCAGTCCTTGTATCACAGTCTTGATAAGATAAATGATAAATGTGTTTTGTACTATCTCTTTCTAGTAATTGGTTCTCAAAGCTTGCTTTTTTCAGACTGCTCCTTTGATATTCTGTAGTGCCATAGACTGTCTTTGAAGAGTGAATAATAATGGAGTGCTTTAAAGAGACTTGTAAAAGTTATGAAGTCATGAAACTCTATTTGATTCCTCCCTCAGACTGTTTTCTGAAAGGGTGCTGAATATGAATAGTGATCTTATGGGCTTTGAATGAAAGACTCTTTCTCCTCTCAAGCCACCGTTTCTATTGCACTATCCTCATTGATATTTCATTGCCTTCTAGATGATGGGATGTATATAGAATTTTTTTCCAAGTCTTTTATCAACAGTACTTTGGGACATTTGGTCAAAAAAAGAGGATGCCTGTCTCTGGGGTTTTCTTTTCAGATGCATGGTATAAATCAATTCTGCATAGAGCTACAGTCATTGTGATACAGAAGTTACAACAAAACACTTTTGCAAATAAAGTTGTACTTGTTTTCCTTCCCCTTCTTGTTCCTGGCAACTGCACATAGGAGCTTCCCGTAAACTGAGTCCATTTCTCCCCCTTTTCCTAAGGTGTGGCTACATTGTGAATAATTGATGCTTCTGCATAGAAAATTAGTTTTCTTTATCATGTTGCACAGTTTCGGCTTCCACCAGCCCATTAACTCAAAATAAACTTCTAAGCATTCTACTGTCTCATCAGTGTCTGCACAGTGACATTTACCAGGAGAGAGAGACAAGAAATAGTCACTGACTGGAGATTTTTACAGACCAGAATAGTGACACTGTAATCTTGCTCTTTCCCTCCCTATGCCTATCACTCCCTTTTCCAATCTCTGTGTTCTTTTCTAGACACAGCTAGAATGACCATTAGAAGTGTCCCTTGATATGTGTTCAGATCCAAAAGGCAAGTATTAGAATTCACTGGGTGGGGGGGGGAAGGGGAGGGGGGCAAATTAAGTAATCTGTTTCCAGGACATATAACAGAAAAGACATCACCATTACTAAACTCATTTCTGAAGTCAACAGATGGTCTTGCTACATTTAGAGTACTTGGAAGTTGTTTGCTCTGTTCTTTGTTACAGAAAAAAACCTTGGAAATAGATTCAAAATACTGTATCCAGAAGGCTTTATGCCAATCCTACTTAAACCAGCCTTTCTGATACAGCTGGAAACAAGTTTTACATTTGTGAGTATGTATAAATGTCACGGGACATTTGTAAGTAGACATCAGCCAAATTAGAAACAATAAAGGAAACTCAGATGTTATCACCCTGTTATATTTCTTGCATCCAGGCAGTGGCAGCAGCCCACAGATGCTGAGGCTGGAGATGCTTTAGTAAACAGAACAATTTGCAGCACTGTATGAGCCATCAACACAGCAAAATAAACTTGGAGGTATGTGGTCATACTTCTTCCTGGGAAAAAAATAAATCTGCAAAGTGCAAAATAACTCCTTATCTGCAAGGGCTGATTAACAACTGCCAGCTACGTATTCTACAAGTGGAAGCAAGAGTTCTTTAAATGGGAACTTACAGAGGAACCATGGCACTTCAGTAATTAATACTCTACCCTTGTATTAACTACCTTTGTGTCATGAGGGAAAAAATCACACATGTTTTTGTTGTGGTTTTCACTGCCATCCAACACCTGGCACACAAATAATCAGTATTTAACATTGCTGGTCACATCCTGTCATATGTAATAATTGATGATCCATTCACAGTAACTCCTTGCAATTATCACAGCAAAGACTGGGGATAGATAAGCATACATGGTACTAAAACTGAATAACCACAAAGTATTTCACCCATGTATTCTCCAGTTGCATCCTCCATTTATGGATAGTAATACTATTTGCAGACAATGGCAGCAAAATTTTTCTCCAGGGATTTATTTAGAACACGGTATTTCTTGGATCATGGTTTGTATTTTCTAGTGTAATAAGTGTCCCAGAGAAACACTTAAATGCAGCAATCAAGAGGAGCTGTTTTTCCTGCCCCGTAATTCCTGCATCCTAATCCATTCAACAGAAGCAGAGCATTCACACCACACCATAGTGTGAGCTGCACTCACCCTTGTCCAGCCTCCTCTGCTCCTGCCACAGGACAGAGGGGTTGCAGTCTGGCTCACTCAGATGTCAATAACTAAGGAGCTCCCCTGGCCCGTGCCCACAGACTGAGGAGAGGAAGGATGCAGCTTCTGAGCCTGAGCAGTGTTTATATTTTCAAGTTATGACCTAAAGCTATTGTTAAAGTCCACTAATAGAAAGAGCTGGTGGATGAAAGATTGGGTCATTGATGTGCTTCTGCTGTCAAAAACTTGAGGCAAAGGTGAAACAGTGGTCTGCTTCTTTGCAATTTTTCTTGAATTAGTTAGAGTAGATGAATGTGCTCTCAGTGACACCCTATGCTGTTTATGTAGATTATCTGCAGCCCATTGTCATGTCTACTAAATTACAAGTCCCTGCTGGCTAGGCTGAATAATAAGGTACTTGTAACAGCAGCTGAAAGGAATGAAAACAAGTAACCAAAACCAGAGCTTTTACCTCCTTTCATTCTGATTGTCACCTGTCCTTTTAACAATTAGCAGGCCACAGAATGAATGGCAAGGATTAAATTATTTGGCTGCCAGATTACCTCAGTGGCTGTTCTTAGCAGAGTATCCATGCAAATCATTGAGAGAGCAGGATATTAGCAGGTGAATCAGACTCTGCAGGGTCACTGTACATCTGACTCTCACTCTATTAGCTGCTCCCTGGCATAAGGAAGACTCTAAAAAAAGATAACCTACTTAAACGGTTGCTAAATATTGAACTAAATCAAAGCTTTCATTGTCTACCAAATCTGACCTAAAAGGAATAGGAATTCTGCAAATGACCAGCCTGCAAACCCCCATCAAGCTCACACCTGCTCCTCCTTTGATGCACCTTCTGTAAAATAAAGACACGATTCACTAACAGGACATATGAAACGCTGAACTGTAGAAACTAAAATTGCAAAGCTACCACCGTGTCTTCAAAAAGCCTAACTATGATTTCAAAATGCTCATTGTTATGGTGTAATCCCATTTTCCTTGTATACATTTTCTTATTAGATTCAAAGGTGGTTGGGAATGTAGATCCTTCCCCCCTGTATTTTTACCTTTGCAGTGCCTTGCACAATGAAATATTTATCTCCAAATGGAGATTCCAGGCCTTATTATTTCCTGAATAATACATGTAACTTTGGATTGCTCTGTTGGTGGATGAAATCACTCTGAGGATTTCTCCCCAGAGCTGGGTAAGGTTCACTCCACTCCAAGCCTGCCTGAGCCCCCAGTGCACCACAACTGCAAAAGAAGGATAACCATAGACCAGGAGGTTTGGTGGCAGAAGAAGCAAAGTTTATTTGAATGCCTCATTTATATAATCTCAGGCAGGGAAGGTTCTGGAAGAGCGGGCAGTACAAAGTTTCCTATTGGTCGGGGGACATGCAAATGAAGGATCGAAAATGGACCAATAGG
Organism: Pithys albifrons albifrons; assembly: GCF_047495875.1. Classification (NCBI taxonomy): domain Eukaryota; kingdom Metazoa; phylum Chordata; class Aves; order Passeriformes; family Thamnophilidae; genus Pithys; species Pithys albifrons. Next base: position 7,292,607 of record NC_092465.1, on the reverse strand, counting down.
GTGAAGGGGTGGAATGTTACAACAACCAATGATAGAACAATGATAACAACAAATCAGAGAACAGGAATAAGAACCAATGAGGATACAGAACTTTAACCAGTGGGGAGAAGTGGCGGGAAGGAAACCCTTGTGGACTGTGGGAAAGAAGAAACTTGGATAGGGGTTGACTAAGGGAAAATACAATAAGGGAGACATGTTTGTGACGCACTTTTTTATTGCACCACTGAGTTAGGAGCATTGGGGTTTGTAAAGGCCGCATCCTCATCAATCCAGCATTTACAATGCTCTTGCCATTTCACAAAACCTGGCTCTTCTCCTACACTGCTCTGCAGCAGCCAAGCACTGGTGTGTTACCAACACTGCTCTAGTCCCAGAGCCAAAACACAGCATCATGTGGGCTGCTTTGAAGAAAATTAAGTGTCCCACCTGCAAAGCTATAGCTAAAGCAGAGGAGGAACCACTTCCAGTTGACTAAAAGATGTTTTCAGAGACAGCACATCAGTGCTGTCAGCATGTGAAGGAAAAGCATGGAAGTTGTCAAGGTTTAATTAACTGAAGGACTTTTGTAAATCAATAGTGCATTTTGGAAACATCAGAATGGTCAGGATTAGCCTCAGAAACACAGAAAGTGGAAAAAAAAAGGGTTGTCAAGCAAAATGTAGTCTTTTGCTTTTGAAAGAGACATTGGTTTAAAAAAGCAGGACAGACAATGCGTAGTAGAGACACTACTATGGAGATGCAGGGCCTAGTGGAACCATTAACATCCATGGATCCAGCAGCACTTCCCAGACTGACCATGGCTTGAGGGAATCTTTCACAAGACAAAGAATACCTTTGTTTTTTGTTGCCAGCAAGGCTACTCAGTTAGAAGGCACTAATGACAATAGTATGATTTTAGAGCACTGGGGATTAGGGGAACAAAGTAAGGATATCAAATAAAAAGCAGGCAAACGTTTGATCCTGACTGTAAGACTGAAGATATTAACTTTCATCAGTGCTTTCTGATAAATATATAACTGGTTAGCAGAGTCCTACAACTAGTTCAATTTTTAAAATAAAATTGCCATAGTAAGCAATATTCCAGCACATACATCTTTAGGCACAAAGGCTAAAAGATGAAGAGGCACAAGGCTTGCTGCTGTCATGTCTGACCAAGGTATCTCTTTGTAGAGTACAGTTTGAAAGAAGGATGCAATCTTCCTGAAACCTAATTTTTCCCCATTTTTATACTCTCATACTCTTTTTCTAATTTTTCTCTCTTTTTTTTCTCTTTCTTCAACCATTTCCAGTTATTTTTTATAAATTGCTCAGTTCAGGCACTGAACTTTCACCACTAGAACTGTTGTTTTATGTTTAAAAGGAAAGTATCCAGGGCATTGATGTACAGCAGTTCTTGTAGGAGTATTCACAGCTGGCTTTGCAAACCCTCTTGGAAGAACAATCCTTGACCTTCCTCCCCATCCCATCTTCCTCTGCAAATACACCTCCTTCAGCATGGCCTTGTCTCTAACCCTTGACTTACCTGCCTCAGGGGCCAGTAAACCAATTTGTGCAAGGGAATTCCCCTTCCATAGAAGGGAAGCTGCTAATTCAACAAAGTATCTATTACAGACTATGTTACAAAGAGGTTGGAGAGAAAGGTACGAAATTGGAGCGCTGGTGCACAAAAGCAAATTATTTGCTGAGATGTAAAGAATTTGTTTCTTGTTCTCAGTCTAATTTCATATATTCCTTTGTCTCACTGTTGTTCCAAAGGCATAAATATATGTAAATAAACAGGGATTTGCATGTATGTAAGTGTATAATGATTTTTACTAGTGGGCTCTTCTGATTGGGATCAGCCCTCGCTATAGAATTTGCCTGCACCAAATTCAGACATATTCTTAGAGATGCATTTAGTATATGTAGCTAAAAACCATAGAAACCCTTCACAGAATTCAGATTTGTAAACATAAATCGTGAGAATTTCACTGACAATTCAGACCAATCTCTCATTTTACCTGAGCTTTAAACTGGTTTGTACTCCTTCATTTTTCCTTTGGTTTTACATTTATAAAAATCCTTCACAGCACATCTATAACATTTTATGGTACGTACTCAACTAGCATATTCACTCCTTCTTTAATAACTGATACTTTAGGTTTTCAGAGGACTGAACTGCATGTACATCCATAATACAAGAAAGCACCAAACTAATCTATCTGTTGAGATAATGAGGCAGGAAAAACAAACAAAAAAAGACACTACTATTGTGCTGATTTTACTTTAAAAACAGCCCATTAGCTGTCTTTTGGCAAATTATTTACACAGTTATTTAAGCCAATGGACAGCTCAGGGAATCCTAATTGCTTTTTTTGATTTCTTTTATTGCCATTGGTTGCATCAGACATCTGCAAACAAGTTAAAGAAAACCCAACAACAAAAAGGAAGCTTTTTGACACTGAGGTCAGAGAATAGAAGGCTACACTGAGACATCAAACCTACCACACCGAAGAACGTGTATCCTGCAAGGAAAGGCACACCCATTGTTTTTTCCCAGGGCAATTCCATTTTCCTCTGTGATTATGCACAAGGAGCTCAAATTATTCGCTCAGACACTTCCATTGGGGTCAGTGAGAGTGCATGGGCAGGATGTGTAAGAGCTTTCCTTGAAATCAGCAGGGACCAGGAGCTCTGCTTTTCCAGATATGGTTTGTACACACTGAAAGGTCTTTGGGGCTTTTACTGTCTAAACTATAAAAAGTAAGAGGAAGAGAAAAATAGTAGCACAATGCAATTAACACTTCAATGCACATTCAAATAAATAAACATTGGTTTCTAATTGCATAAATGTTTAAATTTTTGCTAGCCCATGGCAAAACTGACTTGACAAAGGTCATATATCTAATTTCTGTGGAAGAGTTAAGCATTGAATTCCATTATTCTAAAATCCAAGGTTCATCAGTTTTCAGCCCCAGGCAATTAATCCAGTCAATAACATGCTATGCACATTTACTTCTGTAACAGCAGGTTTACTGTGTCTTTGTAGAGTGATAACAAAATTAAGAATACAAAAGATCTAACAATGTAGTAAAAGATTAAATTTTTAAGTTATTGTAAAAATCTAGAAAAAAATAAATGCAAACAGATCAGATTCCTCGATAGTATCTGTATATATTATTCATGTACCTAAATAATTTATAATGTGTAAAAATGTTCACTTCAAAATAAAGATTGTAGAAGAGCCTCATTTACTACCATTTTAAATGTACTTGCCTGTAAGGAATATGATAGTGTTTTCTGTGACAGAAGAGAGTTGACTTTGTTTTTCCTTAATTAAGCCAAGTGTTGCTAGAACAGATTAGAATCAAGCCCTCCTCTTCAGCAGTACTTTCAGCAGGTGCCTTTGCTGCACTGGTGAGGCCTCTGAAGCCATGACTGGACAACACAACAGGACAGAGCATGAACTGTCCGACTCCATCAACTACAATGCAAAAGGAGGTAACGGACCATCACATCACACAGGAGGTATCTGATGGAAACCTCTTGGGACAAATTGGAACATTTTCATTCTCTGAAAAGTGGGTACCAAAGCAATGCCCTAAATAAGATTCACTTTCTATCAGTCCTTGTATTTGCAATATTTTCAGGAAGCTATTTTTAGTTTTTCTTCATTCTGCATAAATCAGGCAGTTAACAGGGACTTCCAGTTCTTAAGGAGTGTGATATCTGATGCTGGATTTATTTTGTTCTGTTTATTAAAAAATTGGATAATTTCAAAATAAAATCAGCTACAGCAATGATTCCTTTTGTTTTGTTTAACATTTAAAGCCTTTGCAAAACTGTTCTAAGAGCTGACAGGACCTTAGAGCACTCACCATCTCACAGAACTCAGCTCTTCAAATAGTCCAGTCACCCACACATACATTTTTGCAATTATATTCCAATTACAAAGACCCTTAAGAGCTCTTATATAGAGAAAACAGCCATGCCCACCAGACACCATCCACTAGACCAACTTCCATCCATATCCTTATCCACTTCCCTCAGGAAATTCATTACTTAGAACACGCCAATCAATTTTTCTGGATTCTAAATGTTATTCTATGAAGTAGGGGGAAATTTTTACTATTTGCACAACTGCAACTAGTCTGTGAATTGCTCCAACCCTAAACAGTTTCATAGTTTAAATTTCGCCTACCTAAAAAAGCTGCCTTATCCTAATTTCATACAGCAGTACTTTCTCATATAACTAGATAAATAAAACTAAATAACTGAACTGTTCTTATGGTAAATTGTTCTATCTTGAGCACTGCCATTTATTGCCTTATTTTCACAGTGGACTGAGAACTGAGAACTGTTCCAATAGAAATCTCTTTCCACATGCCTTGGTCTTCATTCACCAATAACTTAATTTTTTATCTTTTCAGTATAGATACTGACAGGTCACATGTATCAGAACATAAAAGGATTGTCACAGCAGATCAGACTACTGGGCCATCAAGGCTGGTAGTGTGTCTTTACTTCATCTCAGGGCAAGGTGAAAATTCTACCAATGTGATAAACAATTCTGCAATGGCACCCAAAAGGACAACATTTCTTTTGCCCTTTCCCAATCAGCCTATACTCAGAAGTGAAGGATGGTATCATCCTTTAAGTAGTTTCCTATGCTGTGCATGACAGACTCCCTTCCTTTTTGATTGATATTCAACAGGACACTGTCACAGTTAATAGGCTCAAAACCTAATTTGGCCAAAGGAGAACAAGACTTAAAAGCAAGGTTAGCAATAAAACTGTGTTTCAAAAATGAAGACTGAAACAGAGAGAAAAAGCTGCAATCTGTGGCATTAACTTTGTTGGAGTTTTATGTACAAGCTGTTCGATGATTTCAGCGTCACATGTGACTAATGAGGAAGACAAAGCACATTTTGAGATCACATGTTAAAGGGCCATTTGGAGCAGTCAGGGAGTCCATGACCTGGATTTAGCAGCTCTCCTACAGTAAATTCTTTAATGGTAGCAATCACTCACAAGAAGCCACTGCTTTTATTCCTATTTCCTGGCTGTATTTTGCATGTCAACTCCCTTGAAAAGCACGGTCCAAAAGAGCAGCAGTGATGTTTTATGGAAAGTAATCAAAGCCCATAATCCCATTATCCTGTGATTCTAGCATTGCTGGAGCTACTGCTCACCAATTTGCTGAGATCAGAATAACTCAGTTTACGTGATTTCCAGTCTACTTTGTAATTATTTTCCGTAATTGACAGCAGATTATGCAGGATATCCCACAGAGATCATCAAACCATCTGAACTCTCTCTAGCTCTGAAAAAGCCTCTGAGATGTCAGAGGACTGTGAGTTCAGATTTCCTTTCCCACAATGGGTCATATTTCCATTCTTTGAAACCCTTATTTTTATCCAAAATCTGACATCTCCTCCCTTGAAGGTAGTCAGCTACTAATCCCTCCTGCTGTTTGAAATTAATCAGCAGGAAGAAAGAGGAGCAGAATTATAAAAATAAGGAAGAATATCCAGACAACCATTAGGAAAAGGTAATTTGTATAGAAATTCATGAGAGCAAAAAAAAATATGTTTTCAAGGACAAAACAGCAACTTATTGAAGGTTACCAGCTTTGTATTTTGTACTAAAACATGTTCTTTCCCAAAGCATTATGAAAAATATGTGAGTGGAATTATTCTGAGTTATGTAAATGACAACTGGAAGTGATTACCTTACACTGAAAATGAAGGAATTAATGACCTAAGAGAAAAGCACTGATAGTTTCCAGAATATCAGTTAAATATGATATGTCAAGTTAAATAAAGTGTAAACATTTGGAAAGTTCTTAAAAACAGATTAAATGAAACATTTGCAAATATACTGTGTGAGAGAGGGAGAATCTGCATTTGCAGAAGGACAGACATGCCTTGACTGGTCCTTTTCATTTATAATTGCTGTAAGTCTGTACTTGTAAGTACAGGAAAATGAAAAAGGTTCTGTGTTTTTTAATAAGTACACATAAATGAGTATATTATGATTAATTTTCATGAAAGCAAATGTGAAACAAATACTTTAAATATATGTGCATTGGGTTCTCTGCAGTACATATGTATTTCTAAAAAAAATATCCTGCCTAAAATGGAATTGCCACAGGCTTCTGCATTTACAAGTGTAGATATTGTTTGTCCACAATTTGCTGTTTAATTAGTTTCTGTGTTAGCAGCTGTTTCCATACAGGACATTTTCATCAGATAGGGTTTTGTGGGGGATTTTCAGTGATATGAAAATCTAGGAATGTTGATATAAAATAGCTAACTATTAGTTGTGTGTATATTCTCAGAAGGGACTTCACTGTTTTTAAGCAACTTTACAATAAATGACCAATCTAAAGCTCTTCAGAAAATTGTCAAAGGCATCACAGAACATCCAAGCCTTTGGGCTAGAAGTGTGGTCACCTTACAAGTTCTTCCTGAAGGAAGAACCAGTTTGAACCTTGCTTTAAATCTGCCACAATCATCTGCAGTTACACCTGTCTGAGCTCATAGGATGGGTCTGGTAATTACTACACTAATGGTTCCTCCCTTCTCTGCAGCCTCAGCTCCAGCTGGAAGGACAAGATTAGATTTATTAAAGTGAATATTTCATCTCCCTGATCTGACAGACTGATGTAACTCAACCTGCAATGACTAATGATGAATTAGGCAGCATATGAAAGGTACCTGCTTTCCTCCAAGCACCCTTCATGCCATTGATCTACCTCCCTGCAATACATATAAAAAATGCCATTTCTTTCAACACTGGCTCTTCTGAGTGAATATTTGCCTTTGTCACTTGTCAATAACCCAAGATTTTAGTGACTTTAAAAAACAAGTCTTCAAACACTAATTTGCATATTATTTGGACAGATTTTCTTAAACAGCAGGCATATCCTAAATCACTAAAGCTACTCTCCCAAACAGCATAGGCAGCCTAAATATATATGATCACATAAAGCAAATTAAAAGTAATTCAATGCCAACCCCAGACAGACACATTTTCCATCTTTCTGAGACCTAAATGATTCCCTCTAGGGCCTCTACCATATGCAAATGTGAGGCTACTGTGGGTCAGTGAGTTATAACCTGAAACTTTCAGTCCCACCTCTCCAACCTGGGCTGGTGAAGCTTTTGTGCAGTGATCCCTCTCTAGTAAAAAATGAAACTTAGAAGATTGATGCTGAAACAGTGTTTTGATTATAAAACTGGTCAACATTCAGTTTCTCACATTTGGATGAAGCCACCCAACCTTTCCCTCTATCTCCTGCTTGTTGGGCATGTGTGTCTGAGGAGATTCAATTCCCTGGGAACATTATATTCCAGAATGTGTAAGGAGACCAGGGAGGGAAGTCATTTGAAGCGAGGGACCTAAATAGGGATACATTAAAATTCCAAGCTCTCAGTTGTATGAGGAAACTCAAAGCTTGACTGAATTTCCTTAACATTGGGATGTGCCTCCAGGGATAACCAAATGTATCTAAATGCTTCCTATCCACAGGGACTGGTGTGGGTCAAAGACTGGAAGGACAAGAAAAATGGATTTGGAGCTGCCCTCTTGAATATTCTTGAGGTTTGTTTGGGGGCTTGGTTTATGTGTTTGTTTTATAATGATGGCAAAAAGGGGGGAGGGGGAAAGGGTACAGGATTATTTCAGTGTTTGAACAATCCACAGAACATCCGAATTCCAGAAGAAAATTATCTACCTATTTGCTAGCAGACTTTTCACATAGAGATAACCTTGATTAAACTGGACAAACTGCTGTAAATTCAATGCATTATATTCCACATTTGATCCCAGTTCCTTTCTGACTGCAATTCAAGTTGGTTTTTGTCATATTTACAAAGCCTTGAATAGGCCTGGGATCTTGGCATGTTAGAAAGTGATTTTCTTTAGCCTCACTGTAAAATATTCCACAGATGACTGGTTTTATTTGGCACCTACAAGACAGAACTTCTGCCAAAGGTGGCAGATCCTGGTTACAGCATAACTGATGTCAGAAGACAGACCATAGAAAGAAACTGAGTTTTTGAAATTACTTTTAAAAGTTAGAGGGTAAAAACAAACCAAAGAACAATTTTAGAAAACTTTTGTTCCTATTAATTTTTTCATATTAAGTCTAGTTCTTGGAAGAAGTATTCACTAGTTAAATCAAAACTTCCCTGAATTCATGTGTGTTGATCAATACTCCCTCCCGAGACCTTTTCTGTTAAGGTCTTATTTGACAATAGAGATGTGCAATTCACTCGCTTTTGTGATCCTGAATAATGTGAATTTCACAGTAGCAGGAAGCAAATGCAGTTGCAGGAATATGAATACAACTGATCCAGCTTTTACTTTTCAGCTGTGTTTCACAATGTAGTACATTGCAGAGAGCAGACCTGGGTGAAATTATAAAGATGTTGCTATTTTTCACATGTGCAGATTTAGGTTGTTTGGGTTTGGGTTTTGGGGGTGTCTTTTGTGTGAGAGGACTGCATTTCTGAATATGAAGAAACTTTCCCGTGTTCCATTATAGGCCACTTTACATTTAAAAGGACTGTCTGACAAAGAAAATATTTTCCCTTCAGGAAGCCGACACTGTTTGACTTGCCAGGGCAAGGCTTCTCTCCTAACACATGCAAAGGATTCTCCCATGTCTTTGCTCCAGCACTGTGGGCTGACATTTTCATTAGGTCAAATGACTCAGAGCCATGGCCAGTGGCTGCAGTTACCATTATGTAGCTTATTATTCTAAGCAACTTTGTACAGAATTCTTCATTTCTCATAAGAATTTATCTTCAAATATTTTTGTCAGGCATAATATGACCCTTTTCAAGAAAAGTAACGAAGAGAAAACAGTCTGTCTGGTAAGTTTAAGACACTTTAATGTCAGTGTAGTTCATAAAACCCATTGTATGATATACCCACAAAAAATAAAGAGTCCTTTTTTAAAAGACCTTCAGCCCCATGGAGGGAAAATACATTAAAATAACAAGAGATTTGTGAGAAGGTAAAAGATGGAAGTCACCAGTAGGACAGAGAATATGTGATTATTCTTCTGGTAATTGATGGAGAATTTAATTTGATAAATTCTTTTAAGAGTCAAATTAGGAACTCCGTTGTATTCTGTCAGTTCTAAATATGTTAAGTGAATTTTGACTTTGGGCTAAATTTTGCATAGTCAAGCACAAAACCAAAAAAACTCCCATAAAATTAAAGGTGTTTTTCCAGGCATCCTATTCACAGACAGTCTATTATCAGAAGTCTTCAGGAACAACCTGAAAAGAGTTAGAGTTCACTGGCATTCCAGGTAGATGAACATTCCTCTGTGACTTTCACAGGGCTTGAAACTTTGCACAGTCTCTGTTGTACAAAATTTGTGGGACCACGGATAGAAAAACACCAGCAGTTCCAGACAAGCACCTAAAAAATTCTTGCCGAAGTCAGATTAAAATTTTCTAGATGATACTTGAAATCCCTTTCAAGAAGTCATTTAGAGTAACCTACAAAATTAATTTATTATTTAGTAATTAAAATTTGACCCAAACTTTCATTTACCACCAAACAATGCAAACACACAGTCAGTATTGTTCAGACCTTAGCTAGCCTGATTTTGTCTTTTTCTTTATTGATAACACCAATATAGAACAACGGTATAAATGCACATGGTCTGTAATTCATTGGCCACAGGACTCTCAGCCTTTTCAGTTTTTAAATTGGACTAGATCTGCTTAACCAGCCAAAAGCCCACAAGAAAGCTCTCATATGTGGCATGTCTACAGTTAAGAACTCAATTTTTTTGCTAATCTCATAAATAATAGGCAAGACCTACTGCAAATAATTTTCTGATGCTGGAAAATATTCCAGGATTTCAGGCATGGGGCACACTACAGTGAATCAGTACTCTACATAAGACTTCCTTGGACTGAGGAGAAAAGTGTTCAAAACTGATGATCTAAATCTCACACTTTGAGTTTGTTTCCAATAACAGCAGCTTCAGCTATCACCCATTGAAGCAAGACACTCCTGTCACAGTTCATAAATTGCTGAAAACAGTTTCCTTTTTTGTGAAGTTTTATAATCAGTCCCTTATAGCTTTATAAAGCAGACTCCCCTTTAATGTCTTTTATAAATAAAAAGCCTCTCACTTTCAAACATTAATTGCCAAAATAGCAACAACAGTTCTCTTTTAAGTAGATAGAAAGTAAACTAAATCAGTTATTAACACCATAGTTTAATGGTTTCCATAAGTGAAATGTCACCTGACTACTTGAGAGAGCGAAGATGCCAATTCCAGTGATTGCCTACGCAACATATTTTCTTCACCCTTGTGTGATAATGTATTTAGTGCTAATGAAGGGTAAAGTTAAGGTATATTTTTGAGTCTGCACATACTTTCTGAGTTTCAAACTAACAAGTTCATAAAATATTTTAAAGAAAAAAAAAAGAAAAATCAAGGATCACTTAAGAAGAACCACAGGCATGTACAACAGTAATATCCAGATTGTGAAGTCTGTCAAAAGCTCTGGAGATTTATAGGAGCTCATGTATTTCCTAAATATGTTGCTTAAAGCAATTGGCCTGATGCAGAAATGGCAATTGATAAACTAGTTCAAACTGTATAACCAGATTCAAAAATCAGGCTTATTTGGCTCCTGGTGTTTGCTCTGTTTGTCCGATAACAACAGAAAAACAGACGGAATTAATTAAATTAAGGGCTGAAAAAGAATTAATTTCATCATTTCATTTTGGCATTGACCTGGAGTCCTCTGTTACACTAGTGATAATGTAGCAGAGATCCAATCAGATCCTCTGTGTTCCAAATGTAGCACTCCCTTACACCACACTGTAACACCCAGGGCACTCAGCAGCTATAAATTAGGAATTTGACTCTTCACTATCAAGATTTTCCAGGTTTTTAAAACCTGTTATTTTGAAGTCTTTCCAGTTCACTGTTCAAAGTATGCCAGGATCTGCATGGGAACCTATAAAGCCAGAAAAAAAATAACTGAGTCTACAAATTGTTAGGCCTTCTTGAACTGGAGCAATTCTGCACCTTAAAGAGGTTGAATTACATCATAAAGGAAAGGCATTATATCCTCTTCTCTCATTTCTAGTCTGCTTCATCTCTTCTCATATGATACAATTCAAAGTCTCTGATCACTCCTACCATCCTTTCTTTCTTTACTATATATTTTCTGAAGCAGGGAAGGAGAACTGATGGATTCAAACCTGGGTGTGCTAAACATCTATACAGATAAGGGGATGTTTTGTTTTGTTCACAAATTCTTTCTTAGTAATTTGCAGCACTCTGGGTTTTTGGTCACTGTTGAATGTGGAACTGATCTTTTCAGAGATTCCTCAAAATAATTTCACAATCTCATTTCTGATTAGTAATATCAAAAGTCTATTTGGTTATACAGGCAGTCACTTTTTATTTTTAATGTAATTTTGCATTTATCATGCATAGTACTGTCAACACTAAATTATATCTGCTGTTTTATTTTCCTGTCACGTAGTATCACAGTATCCTTCTGCAACAATTTGCAATCAGATTTAGATTTTATTATCCTCTGCAATTTAATATCATCTGTAATTGTCACCTCAATATTCCTCCCCTTTCCAGACCAGTTGCAAATATGCTGAAAAGCAAGGCCACAAAACAAGGTCCTCAGAGATCCCAAAGAGAAACTCCATCCACAGCAAGAAATGATCCCATATTTCTATTTCTATCTTTTCCTGCTATCTTTTTAAGCATCTTATACCCCAGGACTTTGTGAAGAAGTTTACAGATATCTGAATAGAGACTGCTCTCCTGATCAGAGCAATGCTTCCTGAGTCCTGCAAATAATAAAACAACCTGTGAATTTGTTGGTTATCTACAAAAGAGGATCATGTACAGATACTAAGCCACTGTACATGTGCTATCTATTGATGGCCTAAGTACCTTTTCTGCAGGTTCACTGGGGCAAAAGTCAGACTAAGCCATCCACTTCCAATTTTCAGAGTTAACATTACAGACCAGTCTGCAATTGGTGTTTCTGATAATTACAGAGGTTGATTAGACAATGTACCAGAGACAACCACTCAGAAATTTCATACCTAAGTTGCTTCAAAAAAGAATACCATCGAGTCCTGGTATTGTTCATTTTACTGACTCAATCTAAAAACTCTTCTATTGATTTCTTTAGTTTGAAACAATAGCTTTATAAAGATTACTCTGAAGGGGAAATTTAGAAAATTACTACCTTGATAGTGAAGACCAATACAAATAACCCTTCCATATTTCCTACAATGTCTATATTGCTTTTGTTCTTTCTCATTTTATACCTTAATAATTTATCTGCTGCTCACTCTCTTTGGCAAATCTCCACAAGTGGCCAGTGACTCGGTTTTAATTCCCTCAGGTCCATTGAAATCTGTAAAATAAATCATGGTGGAAATTCAGTTTGCATTGGAATGAGAACACAGACTATCCCTTGCACCTTGAGATGTCATTCAAACCTCTATGGCAGGTGGATGTCAAATATCACCATTCTTATTAATTAAAAGTTAAGACAGCAGAAAATCAGCTCTAGCAGATTTATAGTGTGCCTGGGAAATTTTAGAATTACGTCCCACTTTGCACTGAAATGTTACTGTGATGTCTGAAAAAATCACAAATAACTTCCTGTAAATGGGGAGTTCCTTAGTGCACTTACTGCACACATTAAATACTTGCTAGAAATGTCTGGTTTGGTACTTAAAACCAAGAGTTTATGTCCTGTTTGATAACTCAGTGCAACGGTAATAGAATAGTTTGTACAATTCATATTTACAGTGTCTGTGGTAATGGGTAGATCTGTTGTAATAGTGATCAATATTCTCTGGTCATGGAAGACTTTATATTCCCGTTGTTACATTTATGGGCAGGGGACAAAATAAAACCTTCAAAGGGAAAAGTCAAATAATAATTTATGAGTTTGCTTTGTTTTTATTTGGTTTCTTGTTTATTTTTTTTTTTGGATAGGGTTTTTAATTTGTTTTCTGTTGTTGGGGTTTGGTTTTTTGGCTGGTTGTTTTTTGTTGTTTTTGTTTTTTTTTTAATGGGCAGAGTTTATGATAACTTTAAAAAATCTTTCTTTTTAATATCCATAAAGACTTGGTGGGAAGGATGCAGCTGCAAAGTGTTACTCGTGTTAAGCCAGGGGGGTTGCCTGAATATTGGGGAAGGATAGGAACATTTTCTATTTCCTACTCTTCTGATACTTAATCAGAGCTAAACCACAGTTATTCTACAGCAACTTTGAATTGTGATTAAGAAGCAAAAGAGAGAGAGAGAGAGTGTGATTTTTCAAAATTTAATTTTGTGATCAGATTATTACTAAGGTTGAATATGACAGCTCTTCAGAATTATATTGTCCTGCATTTCAAAAAATATAGATGATGTACTGAGAAATCAGAGCAATCAAACGAAAATGCAAGACACATTCTTGAACAAGAACACGTGAGTTTTCTGATCTCCAGCATAGAGGTTTGAGTTAGTTATCATTTTGCAGTGAATTCAATTGTATCAATAAAGCCGAGGGAGACATCAAACAGAAAGCTTTAAAAGCATATCTTGGAAGCCCCAAGCCACAATTATTGTGTTTGACTATGAACAGACAAAGATACTTTTCAGGAAGGTCTTTTTTATCTCATCTCTGGTTCAAAGTTCACTTTTTCCTTATTTTTCCTCTTTTCCTTTGTTGTTTTATTGAAGCCGCGTTCAATGTTAATAAAATAATCAGCCAACCACTGAAGACTCTACTTAGTATCTACAAAGCTAACAACAGCTGTGACTTCTTCATCTCAGCTGCCCAGGTTCTCTGCCACTCCAAAGCTGTGACTGACATCATACAAGGGACTTTTTGTTATCCACTCAGGGCAGAGCTGTGCCTGCAACTTTGGAACATAAAATCAAGCAGGAAAAGAGTACCAGGATGTCTCTGCCAGAATATAATTGTTTTCCTCATTGATAAGGTGCACCTCACAGTAACCCAAAACTTCTCCATTAACAACAGCTATGGCTAAGATGCTCAGTCCTAGCCCTATATAATGGTTAGATGTTTTCACACGTCCAAGAGACATATCAACCACCTTCTTGAATCACTTCTGTAATCATTCCTCCCTGCATCCAGGGGCGAGAGAAGCAGTTCATGGAGTCCTGGAGCTGGAGAGATGCGAACAGGCAAGCTGAGATGCCAGGAACAGGGCCGTGATTGCAGTAACAGGCCCTAATCGTTCTCATCAGCCTCATCTAGGGCCGCCACCCACACTCTCTTCCCACGAACAGGGAATGAGCAAGCAGATGGGTGAAGCTTCAAGCGTGTGACGGGCCTGAGACAGCTAAATCTGAATAATTGGTGACCTACTTATCACACACTAAAATGAGGAACGAACTTGTAAGTGCTCAGCTGCTCTCAGATTCTCCTAATATTTCAATGTTGCAGGAGTTTATGTTCCCTCTTTTTTCAGTCTCTTGCTCCTTATGCTGAAAGAATCCAACCTTTCTCAAGGAACACCTCTTGAACAGAGAGCCCACTCACCTACACAGCTCTCACTTCCTTAATCAACCCACCCGGTCTGGTCATGAATGCCGTATTTTTATCTTTCAGCTCTGTCAGATATAAATACCATGGAATATGTAGTGTACCTTCCTATTCCTGAAAGGAGGATTTGGTTGGTACAACCCCGTTTGAAAACTGTTAGCTGGTAAGGGCTGCTGCTCCCTTTGGTAAAACCTCTGCTAAGATGCCACTACTGATATTTTCTCATATAATATTTCTGTATGAGAACACATCAAACTCAAAAGTGACTGCATATGAGCTATGTAAATTTAAAGCATAATACATGGAAAAGACTGAAAGTGCTGTGTTTGCTGTTCTTTTACCTGCTTTGTTTCTCAGTGACAAAAGCTTGTTCTGCAAGACATAGCAGATAATTTTAAGTTACCCATCTCACACAGAAAGATGTCCAAGGCTTTGATCATTCAACTCCTTGTAAAATTTTCAAAGCCCTAACCTCTCATTGAATCCCAGCAAGTGTTTCCAACCAGGAACAAAGCATAATGCTGGGTGAAAACTGAAACGCCAAACTGCACAGCACTATTGCATTCTTCTGGGCACAGCCAAGTGTCCTTCAGCACACATTGTATGCATCACCATTTTCTGTCCCGTGTGGAGAAACCCCAGATTAACAGCACTGAAAACTAGCTGGGATTTTTGTGAGTTGTCACCAAAACCATACCCATTTACCTTTTTTTTGTTTTGCTAACTAATGATTCGAGGCATGTGAAGAGAATATTGTAACAGATATGGATGAGAGTTCTGCATCTTATTGTAAGCTATACCTATCTCCCTTTAATTTATATTAGGTTGTGGGCGTAACCAGAAACACTTTTTTTACTTTGAGGTGCTCCTTGTGAGAGGGAGAAGAGAGCAGGATTGGCCACGAGATGTCACCCAGCTCCTGTTAGCTCTGATGCCGGTCTGGGAAAATAGACCATTCCGAAGCTGTGCTAAATAGAGACTGTCTCGCCACCACAAAATAGAGTCATCTTATTGTAAAAACACAGTGCACTAATGGCTCTCTGAAGTGAACTTCTCGGAGCTTGCAGAGTGTGTTCTGCAGACAACCTAAGCGGGTGAACAAATACAGATATTTGTGTCTGGTGCTCAGTAGAACGCCGGCTGATGCAATGCGTGCGCGTAGTGCGGGCAAAACCGCATCGCCTCCAGACTCGGACTCCGCGCCTGACCTTAGGAATCTGCCGAGGAAAAGCCTCACAGGACAAGCCTGGGGAAGGCAGGTGAGGCCGGGACAGAGGCAGGCGAAGCCAGGAAGGGCGGGAGCCGCCTCCGCGCTCTCCCCGCGGCGGCTGCGCACGGCTGACGGTGCCGGGTGATGGTGCCCGTTCCCGGGGCCCATCCCCGCGCCGGGCCCGCACTTTGCAGACGCTCCCTCGCTCTGCCTCAGCCTCTGCCTGTCACAAGCGCTTCCGCTCCTCCCTCCCTGCCGCCGGCCCCGCCGCGCTGCGCCCCCGTGCGCGGCCGGCACTTTGCAGACGCTCCCCGGCGCCCGCCCGCCCCCGCCTGGCCCGTCCCCCGGCGGGCGCGGCCGCGCCTCCGCCCGCGCTCGGCCATGGGCGCTGCGCTCAGCTCCGCGCGGCGCGGGGACCTGCGCGCAGCCCCGACAGGTGAGGCTGCGGCTCCGCGGGGTCTGCGGGCGCCGAGGCAGCACTGCTGCCGCTGCCGCGCCCAGCCCCGCCGCGGGGGTCGCCGCGGGGAGGGGACCGCCCCCCCGCCACCACCATCACCCACGGCCGCGCTCGCATCGCCGCCGCCTGCCCCGGTGCGGAGCGGGAAGGATGGAGGGCATCGCCCCGCAGCCGCCCCGGCGCGGCGGGGCCCGTGCTGGCCGCGGCCCGGCCGCCCCCGTCACCTTCGGAACGACCTTCCGCGGCTCGGGGAGCGGCCGCTGCGCCCCTCGGGCCGGCCGCGGGGGCTGCGGAGGACGGGGCGGCCCCTGGAGCCCCGCGGGGCCGGAGCGGCGGTGGGAGGTTTTGGCGAGCGCGGGTGGCTGTGCGGTGGGTGGGAGGATGGAGCTCGGGCGAGAGTCTGTTGAAATTTCTCCCACTGACGATGCCGTTTACGAGCTCTCGATTGCACCCGGTTGCTGGTTTTGTTCCCTCTTCGATGCTTTGTGAACCTCTAGGAAGTGAATTTGAGAAAAAGGTTCCCGAAAGCTGTCATCGCTCTGCCAAATGTGCCTTGGGCTGCCATATCTGCTACTTTTTTATTTTTTTCTTTTTAATTGCCAGAGATGCATCGAGCTTTAGACTGATCTAACACTGCTTTTCATTTGTGAGGTTCGGTATTTCTTACATATCAACATCACCTTGTGGTTTGGTCGCAGGGATTTATCTTGTCTGTGAGAACCAGGGGCTGACCTGATGTGATCGTATAGGTGTGCAGACTTACATTTAACAAGTATTTGTGGGGCCTGTTTTATTGTCTCCCCTAAGTTTTAGCAGTTGTTTAAGGTACACTTAGTTTTTAATATATTTAGGGGGAAAATACATTTGTCACTTAGTTTTGAGGAACTGAATCTTGGTAGAGGCTTTCCTCACTGTTACTATAAGGACTGTAGATTCCATCTTTTCCAGATATGGTACAATATCAGTCTCATTTTTTGAGAGTATATTTTCCTTTCTGATATTGTGGTCAGCAAACCTGAGAAAATGAATTCTCAATTCTTGCATTAGGTCTTGCTACATCAATCTCTCTTGATAACTGCAGCAAGAATAAAATACTCTTTACATGAAGGCTAACTCTTGAGATTCGTGTTATTATACAGTCTTATTTGTCTTAAAAAGCTCTGTCACCTTGTCCCCATGAAATAGTATGAGAGCTTTTTCAACATCATGACTCATAATCCTAAATACAGGAATTAATTTTGACTTAGTGCTGTGCAAGTGCTTTATCTGAGCAAACAGCTTTGTGTGTAGAAAATGCAAGAAGGGTGGAGGTACTCAAACTGCTGATCTTTGTCCTCAGGAGGACAGCATTTGAAGTTGTTTGCAGACTATGGGTATGTCTTTGCTTCCAGATCAATGAGGTGATCTCACTTCTTTCAAAATACTTTTGCTTTTTCATAAAAAGCTTTCAAAAAAGGAGGAACTGGTTCATTCTTGTTTTTTACTATTGAAACCACTTTGCCTGGGGACACGAAGTTCAATTTAGTCTGAATGGGTGATTTACCTTTTTTCTTCTTCATCTCTGTGTAATGACTTTGACTGTACTTCATGAGAAACTCTCCTTAATGCAGCACCCACAGTTCACATAATTAGTGCTGGTTGTACCAAGCCTAATGGGAGGGGGAAAAAACCTTCACCTCTTCTTTTTTTTCCCGGTGGTTTTGTTACATACAAGGTAACTTTCACTGCTGCTTTCTGATCTTCACCTGTATGAGATGGTGTAGGTAGTAGTTTACTCTTAAAATAGCCTGTGAAAAGGTTTGTTTAGTGAAAGGAATGTCTATTCTTTATGATTTGACGTATGCATGCTGTTTTGTGTTGCTCTTCTGTGGAATATGGATTTATTTTGTACGAACAGAATAAGGATTAAATAAGAACATATGCTGCCTCTTTTCTGGGTGATAAATCCATCTTGCTGTCCCGGAGGAAGGCAGCTTATACTGCCTGCACTGAAAAGATGCTGAAAGACAAAGTGACTGAATGCTGAATGTAAGAAGATCAGGTTGTTTAAGCTCCCCAAACTAAACTGCCTAAAACTTGGGAAGCAGCCAGCAACACTGGGTGCAAATCATGTAAAATCCTTAATCAGCTTCATGAAATAGAATCTGGCAAAATAATGAAGTGTTCTGAATTCTTAAAATGACTGAGAATAAAGACAATTGCTCTCCAGTTTCAAGTCATCTCCCTCCAACCAGATTTCCTTCTGTTCCCCTGTACAGAAAAAGAAATCTTTATATGGTTAACTTCTATGCTTCAGATAATATGTGTAATTTTATTAGCACTCATTTCCCTTCAAGTTTTTTTAAAATTTCATTTACAGGGCTCCGTTTTTGACATTGTATGCTGCTGTCATCTAACAAGTTCACTCTGGTTTTGCTTCTGTTGAATAAAATAGCTTAACATGCAGATTTCTTCCTCATCTTGGCTCTAAAATTTTATTAGAACTTCAGGAGACGTTGGTGTTGCCCTTTGCTACTACTATAACTTGATTATTAACTATGTGGTGTGTTTGAAGGCTTATATGAATGGAGTGTGCGTGTTTTGAGCAGATTGAGATCTGAAGGAGACTGTTACAGTGTTTCATGAGAGGATGGGAGAATTAGTTCAGGTTTTTTTGATAGGAAGAGCAGTCACAAGGGAGATCTGGTGGCAAACATGGTTATTTGCCAACAGATTGTCTGACTTCGTGTTTGCTTAGTCTCCTAAATAGATATTGGAAAGAAATACACTGATGAATATCAGAGTGCCAGGCTCTGATAGTATTTGCACTTATATCCCTTATATTATTCCCAAAGTGTCTGCTGAACTCTTCAGCTCAGCCTCTTTTGGAACCAGAGCAGTTCTCCAGCAGCAATTCTTGGTAACGAACATCGGAAGCATCTGCTGAAGGAAATGAACATACTGCACAGTGCTAATCATCTGGGAATCTGATGAGTGGAAAGTTTTTCAGGAATTAAGCAGTTTTGCTATTACTGCATCTTCAATTTCAACATATTCTTAACTGGAGTGGAATAAGGTCATTCTTTATTCCTCTCTACTTTTGCAATGTTAATATTTGTGCATCTCTGTGTTTCATGTACCATATATGCACATGGACTTAAATGAAAAGAACCCCACCAAAACCTAACAAATCTTTTGTCTTTCATACTTCAGAAGAAAAAGTGGAATTTTTTATTTGCCTCTGTGAATATGTGTGCACACTCCAAACCCTGATGTTTTCCTCTTTAAGCCTCCTGTTATTTGCATAGAATATACATTTTAAAGGCTTCCTTATGTGTTTCACTTTCATTTCTTAAAGAGCCCAGACCTATAATATAATGAGGTATAACTTCTGTGAGGAGTAAATCTCATTCAGATTGTGTTTTGGTTGTGGCTCAATTTCCATCTCTTTTGACCCTATTTTTTGACTATTTCTGGTTTGTTCATGTGAACTGATAATTGGCATACTGCAATTCATGACCACAGAGAGTTTTGTACAAACTTAGACTAATTCAGTGGAGGGTTTGGATACTGACATAGGCTCTGTTAATTGGATGATATTTGAGGAGCCACCATAATCATGAAAAATTGGTGCCACAAGTGCTGACACAGCCTCACAGATAAGACGCAGTGGCTTTTTGTGACAAAGCAAACTTTTATCAGAGTGGATAGCCTTATTCTTTTATTTAAGCTGGAATAGTTCGGCTGTCTTGAGGTGAATTTGTGGGGTTTTGTTCTTACCTTCCCACAAGGAGGAGTCTAGTCTGCTTTAATCAGGTCAATCCTTCAAGCCCAAGGTCTGTCTATGCACTCAGCCCAGGATGTAACTCCTTGGAGAAACTTCTGCTAAAGTGGTGGCATAATCCATCTGTGGCAGGTTGTGTACTGGGGAAACACTGCAGTGAACAGAGAAGAGGAAAGTATTGTGGGACAGGGACTTCCTCTTGGAGTACTTGAAGTAGCAAAGCCGTTTTCATGAAAAAAGCTTAAGTCAATGCTGTGAGTCATTTGATTTATTATTTATGGTTTGTATGAGTTAGGAATCCTGTGATCCTGGCCCTTTGAATCTCACAAGGACCTCTTATTCCTGCTAGCTAACTGTATTTTTTCATACATCCCACAGGCATTCCAAGCTGTTTAACCTTGGTTATTAATCTAACCTGCTGACGTTTGTCTTACAGATTTTTATGTCCTAATAAAAGCCTGTAATCTTTCAAAGCTATCAACCACCTCTTTTGACCTTGTCCTTGAGACAAAGGGATTTTCCCAGATTACAAGTAGCAGGCTGAACCTGATTTTACTTTTATTCATTGTTGCTTATGGGTTATGTACTTTGTTACATTTATTTATATGTATAATTTTTGACATGGAATATGTTCCTTGTTTCCCTAGAATAGTTTTACAACTAAAACCTTTTTTTCACTCTTGGTAGAGTTAGGTGATGGAGTTTAGTGCTGCTTGTTTTCCATTGCCTGTTAAGGTTGTGTTCCTCCCTTCATAAATGCACCATGACTGGCTCAGCTTTTTCTGTAGCCTGTATTGAGGTCCTAGCAAAGCATTCTCAGAAAGCTACTAGTCAAGTAGTAGATTGCATGCCAGGAAAGATCTCTTCACCTAAAGGGTTGCCAGGCACTGGAACAGGCTGCCCAGGAGCTGCTTGAGTCAGCATTACTGGAACTATTCAAAAGACATATAAACGTTTGGACTCGGTGATCTCAAATCCCTTTGTCCCCATAAATGATTTTATGGTCCTAAGTTGTCATAAAAGGTACAAGATACAGTGAATTATCATGCCTGCCTGAGACTGTATTTTGAGAACTGGGTGCTCTTTGGCCATTTGCCCTTTCAGGATAGTGAACCTTTGGACTCTACCACATTATGTGATAGTCCTCTTGGCTGCAATGTGTGTCTAGAGTGCATTAACACATTCTTACAGGAGATCTTGTTAGTACAAAGGTGTCTGCTGTATTCACTTAGGCAGTAGTTCTCTTGAGTTTGAAATCATGTGTCTCATCCCTCCCTTTTTTCCTGTCCCTTTTCTTTCTCTGTTTGTTCCTTTTCTGCAGAGAACTAATACAGTTCAATGCAGCCTCAATGCAGTTTTTAGAAGTTTTCAGAGTTTGAACTCTGCAGAATGCATGTAATGTGCCTGGAAGATCATTTCAAGTATTAAGGACCCACAAAACTAAACTTATATTTTCTCTGCTCTTCTGACTTTTTTTTTTTTTGTAAAATGAAGTGCAAAATGTATTTTGATTGAAGATGGTCAATGAGAAATATTTCATTAGTCACATAAAACTTGCTGCATTAGGGTACATGAGTTAAAAATATACATAACTCCTTCATTTAGTGAATTTGAACACTGATGTTGTGTTCATAACAAACATCTTTGAACAGAAAATCTACCTCCTAACAAACTTTTAAAGTAACTTCTGTGAGCCTTTTTTATAGGCACTGTTCAAGTACAGTTTGTGCAATGACTTCATTTTCTATATTATAGATTAAGAAGAGTGAAAGCTCAAGTTCTAAGTTGCTCGAGAAAGTTTCATGCTGTACCACTACAACTCTGTGCCCAATTCAGGTATCGCAATTCATTACTTTTTTCTGGAGTTTAAAAACAAAACCAAAAACAAACAAACAAAAAAACAACCAAAAAAACCAACAACAAAAACCTCACAAACCAAAACCTGGAATAAATGTGACGAATTTGTAATCTGGTGGTTTTCCAGGTATGCCATGGTTTATTCATTCTACACTGAGGCACTGTAATAAGATTGTACTGAATGCTGAGTGACAATGTTTGCATGGCCTAATTGTAGGATAGAAGTCCCACCCTGTTCCAGTGCACTGTAATGTGGAGGCTGTTTCTGTCCAGAAGAAATCTTTCTACTTATAAGGCCCCAAAATATCACTCCAAGTAACATGAACATGAAATAGTTTGCGTCTCATGATGTAGGTTTGATTTGCTCATTTCTGTCTTGCTATAATTAAAGCTTGCTGGTTTTAATAACTAAAATAGTAATAACTACAGAAAACATAGAATATGTCTAAAAAGATTCATCAGACAGCAGCAAGGAGATACTCATCACCTTCAGATTCTTGGGATGAGTTTTCTTTCTGACTTGTGTTTTGTATGAGTAATGCATAAAAATGGGCCCCTGTTTCCTAGATGGAATGGAGAGTCTGGCTGTGTATCTGTTCATTTGTTTGTTTACAGGATCTTGGAATTTCTGAGCCACTGGGCTAAGGACCTTTCTCCCTGAAAATATAAAAAACAGAGAAATTAAGCAGAGAGATGTATTTCCTACCTGGAAAATGCGTGAAATATTCTTGACATAGGAACTTTCACACCTATTTGGCAAACTCCTGTGGTAAAGGGAGAGGAGCTCGACAGCAGCGTTCTCTTTAGGTTCTAATACATTGTGTGTGCATACAAACCTTCTTACCTACTTCACACAAAATAAGGCACACCTCCTCAACCCTCCAACCTCTTGGCTTTTAAAGCACTCTCACAACCCTGACAAAAATTCATTTTGCCAATGGTAGACATACAGTACTTTCCAAGTGGCTTTTGGCAGAATGAGGGGCTGCAAAATGAATGGCTATTCCTTGACTAGCAATAAGAGGCTTAAAAAACAAGTGGGGAAGCAGTGCAAATAATGCACCATTGCAAGCAGCGAGTAGGAGCAGGAAAATGCATATTTCTTGGTTTCTTTGTGTTGATGGAAACTAAGGTAGGAAATATTAAAATACCTACCTCTGTTGCAAGGATTGTGGAAAAATGTTTCAGAAAGATCAGGAAAAATCAGAAAAAACTGTTTGGAGTACTGAACATATTGAGTTGAGAAAGGCTTTTGAAGCAATCAAACTGCCTGTAAGTCAAACTAAATGTAGGTCTTGGGTATTAAATTTGGATAGACATGTAGACAAATTAGAATATCTAATGCTTTACTTCTTCTTAGAATTAATTAAGAATTGTTGCTCCTGTATTTTGCCAAGATTTTGTTAGCGAACTTAGTATTTGTTTTTCCTGATCAGACAGAATAGGCAAAGGAACACACTGCAGAGTGGTAAAAAAGGATTTCTCAATCTTTGCCACTCAGACTTCAATCTACACTTTACAGGATATTTGACCACATTATTAAAGCTACATTATTCCAATCAGTCCTTTAGCACATTGATTTGGATATCTAAGTTCTTGTGAAAATGAGCAGTTTACTTTGCTGTATTTCTTTTCATGAAATGCAGTTTCTCAATCAGTATTATTGATCCCCCAAGAACATGGTGAAATGCAGTATCATTCTGTTTACACTTCACACCTATTAGTGTTATGCAGCTGCTTTTCTTTTACTAGACTGCAAAAAAACCCCAAAAACATTCAGGGGCAGAATTCTTCCAGTGTTTTTTCTGCTCAAGCCAACAGCTATTTCACTTAATGATCAAATCAACCAGTTTCAAATACTTAGTCTAATTTTAAAAACCTGTAATCAAGTTACCATGTTATAGTTATACTTTAAATATGGTTATGGTAATACCTTAAAAAAATATTAGATTCTGGTTTCTAATAGACATTTTGTCAGACACCAGTAGAGTTTATTTATTGGAAAAAAAAAATCTTTGTTTTCTTACCATAACTTCTCTTGAAAGAGAAAGATAAACTGTACTCCTTATAGGTAATTTAGTAATCTGTAGTTCTTGTTGGAATACTTCCCTTGATTTTGTTTCAGTAGCTTAGCATTCATGTGTTCAAGATATTGGATACTCAGTAAAATAAAAAGTTACAAGTTTTTTAATGATGTGAGAAATCAAACCAGGTTGCATCAGTGTGACTGAACAATTTGATGTATAACTGAATCTGGAGCTCAGTGGTGTGAGGCCTCCTGGGCAGGCTACCAATCTCATTTTTTTGGCACCAGTTGTTAACCTTTGTGAAGTCTTTAAGTCTCTGCAGTAACTCTCCTTGAGTTCTGAGTTGATAACCTAATAGGACCACTCATGATTCCTTAGAGGAAAAGGTTACAGTAACTTTCACCTGACCTATCACACCAAAATTCTCACCAAGGTAAGGTAAAGAGTATCTGAAGAAGCAAGAAGGACCTTCAGGCTGGAAGATGCTTGAGGACTTGGTGTCTCTGCCAGAGTCCGTTGCAAATTGTACTTGCACCTGAGATGAAGTTCTGTGAAAACAGGACCTGCCCACTGGAAGTTTGGAGTTTCAGCTCAGGAGCTGATCCTGATCCAGGCTGGCTCCTGAATGCCCACTGAGTGAGCAGTTGTTGCAGCATTGTTGGTGAGTTACCAGTAGGGATTCAGTTTGCCAACAGCCCATGATGAAAGGATTGGATTTTTACAGTGATGTAATGGGACTTTAACAGCAGTGGGTGAATTTCTGTACTGGTGTAAAAAGCATATTGCAGTTTACTTAAGCTCTTTTTGAGTTGATGCTATTTAAACCTCTGGCTCTGTATATTGAAACTAGTACAATGAGGCCCAAGTGTGCATTTAAACTTTCCTTTGAGGGCTGTGCTGGCTGATACACAGCAAAAGCTTGTAACAGGTTTAGCTTCTGTTCAGCTTCTCTTAAAGTCCTTGTACCTTGATTCATTTCCTGGCATCAGAGTTTCCATATGTACCAGTTGCATAGCTTGTGCACTGGGTAATGTTACAGAAGAATGCCACTATTAAGGTACTTAAAACGTGTCTAAGAACACTTCCTTACACACTGAGATATTGGTGTGTGAGTGGCCACATCTGGAGCAAAGAAAATAGTGTCTTATAAGTGGTAAAACAGATCAGTTTTAAAAAAGCTGTAGTTGAAAAATGGTATTATAATTTATACATATAAATCTGTACAGAGAAAACTGTTCTACATAAATTTTGTGATATTTGACTTAAAAAGGGCCTTTAGGTGGAGATCTGAAGAATGTATTTGCTCACTGTTTGGGGTTTAAAAAAATGTAAGTTGGCAGGGCAATCTTTCCCCCCTACATTTGAAGTGCAAGTTTTCTGCATCCCATGTACTTGAAGGAAAGATTTTTTCCTCATCATTGTTAGTACTCTGTTTTGACAGAATTGCCTCAGTCTCTGTTCAGACTGTTGTTTGTACCTCAAGCCTGTTCTACCCCTGAGTATTGTTCCTGGTGGATACAGCAAACTGGAATTCTGTTGCCCAGCTCTTAACTTGGTGCTTCAGGATATGGTGTTCAGAACACTCCATGTAACTCAGTGGTGTTATAACCCTGTTTTATATTTTCTGTACCTTTTGCTAGTTAAATATCCAGTTCTCTGATACAGGAGAATTAACATGAGCATTTGTGGTGCTTTTATATGGGAATGTCACTGGCCTTCCTGGTCTTCACCAAACTGCAGGTACATGAAGTTGGTGCCCTCAAACCAATCCCTCCCCATTTCCTATCAGTGCATTTCTGTGCCAGGGGAGTGAACAGCCTGACAGACTCTTGTGGTTGCAATGGCTTCCTGGCATTTGGCTGTTCCTGTTTCAAAGGACAACATTCCCCTGCTGTCCTCACCCTTCAGCCCTCCAGGCTGGTCAGGGAAGCTGCAGAAGGACAGTGATGCAGCTTTAGGTGATAGTGTGGCTTGGGGTGTTTGAACATCAGCCTAATACAGAAGACTGTGTTCTTATTATTTCTTATAATGTTACATTAGCAGAGGGCTAATACTGGTTAATGCTCAATTCAGTAGGTCAAATGGTCCCTGCTTTATGTAGCAAATTACTGTGGGTTTTGTTGTTTTGTTTTTTCCAAAAAGACTCTATGTAAATACTATCAATATACATTTTTATGTTTGTTTGTCCAAAGTAAAAAAACCAAACCCAAAACCAACTCCTTCTCACTGTATAAATTCCTAATAAACAACTCAGAATTCACACTATTGATTTTGGGTGTGTATTATGAAAAGAGTCTTTTAATGAAGGTTTACTCTTGCCCTTTGACAAGCTACAGAGTATTTTTAAATATGCCACCCACTTTATTCTTTAAATAACTAAAATTTGACATTTAATTAAACAGACTGCTGATGCAGCATTGTAGTTTGGCAGAAATTACTCCAGAAACCTTACAATGTCTACCTTACCTGTACTATGGGGATCAAGACTATTGCTCAGGATAAAGATGTTTGTCCAGGCAAGTGCAGAAGTGCAGAATTAAAACCTTTTCACTGTTCATGTTTTACTGATCAGCTCTGCCATTCTTGCATTTGACAAATGGAGGAAGAAATCTGTCAAATATTGTTATTAGTCTTTTTTATTTTTCTAGTATATTCTCACTGTCTTGGGTGTGTGGCTGAGTGCACTGCTAATGGTTGTCCAGTTTATTAGGATGTTAAGCTCTTTACTTCCTTAATAAAATTTATTTAGAATGTTATGAAAAGTACACCAGTGTTTGAGCTGTAAAACTGGTTAAAAAGAAAAAAAAACAAAACAAAACAAAAAACCAACAACAAACCAAACAAAACCAACAATTGAGAAATGAGGTGGAGTGTTAGAAATGCTCCAGAATACTGTGTAACAGGTTTAGGGCTTTGGTCATACCCTTCTTTCCATCTTGGCTTGTGTCCAGCTTCTTCCTTCCCTATTTGGTGCCATTGCAAGCTTGTTTTCTTTGTCACTGCTACTTATTTCTTGCTGGAGACTGAAGGGCCAATCATGTTGTGCTCCCTTTTCCTTTGGCTTCAGGAGCTCTGCAGGCAGCAGATGTGCTTTCTGTCCTGTTCAGGCTGTGAAGATTTCAGTGTGTGTAATCTCTCATTCAGAGGGTGTGTTATAATTCAGCTATCTCTCAATTAATTTTCTTGATTTGGTGTTGTGTTATTTTTAGCTGTTGGTCAAGCTGGTCAAGTTATGTGTGGGGAAGGCTTTCTGCATCTTATGCTGTAAAAAAAGCATGATTTCCATCCAGACTCCTGAGTGACTTTTGCCTTTTCACTCCAAACATCTCATCTTCAAGGATGAGATTTCACTGCATGACTTAAATTATTTTTAACACACATTACATATAAGCTTTACCTCATGCATTCCTTCCCTTCCTGCAAAGTGTACTTCTGAAATTCTTTTTCAGTTTGTGTAACCTGATTTGTTATTAAATGAGTTAGGAAATGTCCTTGTTTACTGAACTCCTTGACTTCAAGAGTTGGACTAAAATAGAACCCCTCATCCTGCCCCACCCACCCAAAAATCCTGGATGGATTTTTTTTTCTCTACAATTAAGTCAAAGCTGATGAAGTCTCTGAATGGTGTACGTGCAGTTGTGCTGAATCTTTGTTATAATCAGCTAATAATAGACACAAGATGAACTCAAAACTACCTGTTGGGTTGCTCATTACCTGGTTATGACAACAGATAATTTCCAGTATTGATTGCATTCCTTCAAAAGGCCAGTTGATATTCCATCTTTTTCTTTCTCACACAATAACTTTCACACAGATCCTCTTTGGTTTTTTTTCTGATGAAGCTCTTTCAGCTGAGCTGACCTCGAAAAACTGTCTCTAATGATTGAGGCCATTTTTCTTGAAGGTCAGACTTGCTGCCCATATTCCACAGGCTTTGAACCTACAGAAAATAAAAGCAGCACATTGAAGAAGTGGGTAATCCACAAGTGTCCTGTAGCTTGTCCAGATCTACAGATTTTTTTTTCCTTAGGGGTTATTTGCACCAGAATTAACTTCCTATTTTTGCCAATGTATTCAATGTGTTTTTACAATAACTTATGTAGCGAGATTATTCTCAACATTTGTATAGGAATCTCATCTAAGGCTATCATTATACCTCCCAAAACAGCCAATCAGGATAAACAAATTAAAATATTATGGAGAAAATGTAAGTTTGATACTTTATGTTGTCTCAGTGCTCTGTTAGAATATAGGAAAGCTGAGGAGAACAAGGTACCAAATAAATCAGAACTTAGACAACTTTTAAAATACTGTCTTCTGAAATGTCTGGGAAGTCTCTGCTAACTTGTAATTTCATAATTAATCTGTTTCTTTTACAAGCTGGCTATTTTGAGTCCCTCCTTGAACTTTCATTGTAAACAGATTTTAGGTGTCTAATGTGGAATTGTGAACGTCATAGCAGCCAGATACTTACAGCCATGAAGCAGTAATTGGGTTTGATTTTTATTTTTTAAACTAAATCAAGGAAAAGTCCTTCCACTTCTAGAGAATTTTACAGGGTGATAGGCAGAGAAAAATCTGGTGGTAGAGGTGGTGATGTTGTTGGTAAGGAGTCATGAAATTAATTGGTCAGGTACTGCTCTCTTTAAGGTAAAGCAAACTTGAGTATGAAGAGCAGGAAAAATGTAGTTAATGGGAGTTTAGGGGTTAAGTGAAGCCTTTAACTGTGGGAAAAACAACCTGTTTGCTCAACTGTTTTGAAGGCCAGATATTTTCCAAGATTTGGAAAATAAAATAATCAAAAATTCATATACCAAAATTACTTTATGCAATAATAATTTTTGATTGAAATATTTATTATAAGAACATAGAGATGATTCCCAAAGCACTCATCAAACCTAAAACTCAAGTCATGTGTTGAGTCCAAACTGTAGGATATGACTTTTCTCAGCATTAAAACAGCAGCCTAAATTAAAATCTGGAAGCTATTAAGTGATAAAAGCTGTAGAAAGAAATATCATATTCCCCTGAAATACAGAGTAAAATGTTATTGAAAAAATATTTATTCTTTATTTTATCAGGCTAATAGCTTGAACAGTTCTCCCTAAGGCCAGACCTCATAATAGAATCAATCACAGGATGGTTTGCTTTGGAAGGGACATTAAAGACCATCTTGTTCCAACCCCCTGCCATGAACAGGGACACCTTCCACTAGTCCAGGTTGCTCCAAGCCCTGTCCAACCCAGCCTTGAACCTTTCCAGGCACTGGTGTGATACAGTCAGCGTTGAATCCTCCTGGTTGTACCTTACAAAGCAAAGGGACTGCTCTGGATGTTGAAATGTGCTAAGATAACGCCTTAACAGTTATTTTGAGGTTATCTGTCAAATTCTGGCTGTTACAAAGATATATCAATGTAGCCCAGTGATACAGAGCTGAAAAGGGAAAGGCTTTTTGTATCAACTTTTAAAGATACATTTGCCAGCGTTTCCCCAGCAAGTGGAAAGGAATGAATCTTTTCATAATATTAGGAATCTATTCCTGTGTCTCTGCCTATATTTTTCTCTTCATTAGGTTTGACTAAACAATAAAGAAATCCATTCATCTGTGGTAGTGCCAATGTAGTGGTCTCTGCTTTACTTGTTGCTAGTACTATAGTACTGTTTCTAGGCCATTTAAATTCTGCTCAGAGCTGTAGGTGATCTTTTTGGCAGCCTTGTGCACTTACATTAGCTGCTGGATTGTAATAATTTCCAAATGGATTGTCTGAAAGTAGAACTTTTTTCTTTTTTTTTTTTTTTTTTGGTATGTATTTATAGATGAGTATTCATGTCTGAGGATTGTGGGTTTATTTCCTACCTTATGCATTTACCTGGCTAGTGTGAACTTGGTTCTGGGAAGAACATTTTGATCTTTTTAGGTAAAAATACACAGTTCCTCACTGTCACTGTTCTAGAGATGGACAATATTGCCTATTGAATTTCCTTTCTGATTCTGGAAACCATTTGGCTTTAGGATGCTATTTAGGAAATTTTTCTTAAAGGTTTTTTTAAATGTTGTGGTGAAGGAGGAGGAAAATGTTGATGGTCACCTTTATATTGCTTATATTGCATTTATATTGTTGAAACACAAGAGAACTAACCTCAATACTAATCTCATGTGTTTGCATGGACCTGGGAATTCTGCCTTATAAATGTTGTCCCTCTAAGTCACACAATGTCTGGCAACTCCATGGATATTTTGTTGTACATGTGGGGTGTTTTGAAATTATATTAATGTCTGTCTAGTGTATGAAGGATCTTTTAGTTGGTACACAACAAGATTTTCTGCTAGATGAAGCTTTTTTCTTCTCTTTCATCCATGCAACTATAAACAACATCTAGAGCAATTTCTGTTGCAACGGCACAGATTTGGGAATGCTAAGTTTTATGTGCCCTTTTCAGAGAATCCATACCAAATTGGGGCCATTTCTGCTGGGTTTTGGAAAACCATTTAATGTAATGACAGTGCTTCAGTTTACACCAAGTGTTCTAAGAACTGACTGGTGTTTCCAGCACTGGAGGAGAAAAGCTCAATGTTTGTGCTTGAGAACACACTGAAGAGTACACATGGGGGAATTCCAGGCCTGGGGAAAATTTAAGACAAGGGTAACAGGTATTTAACATAATTACATAGCTTTGGATTATATAATCCTTGTACAGGTCAGCCAAATGCAAAATTACCTCACCATATTTGTCTTGTTTTATTGAATTGATTTGAAAAGATGGAGAGGGACCAGATTTCTTAAGCTGAGAAAGTTGAGAAAACTGGTAGGGAGGAGAGGTAAATAACCTTCTGATATGGTTCAGACTGAAAAAAACATAAGATTAAATCCATGACAAGGCAAATATAATCTCATTTTCGAGTTACATAAGACTGTTTAAAGTGAGTCATAAGTATTGGGGAAAAACATGTTTTAATTTTCTAGGCTTTCTTGTTTTTTCCCTCTCCCCTTCCCACACTAGAAGGAACACTTTCCTCTTGGGACAAAGATAGGATGAAGCTAAATATATCACTTGTCTACTTTATTCTCCATCATGTTGCTTCAGTGGTAATCACTTGTTTGAGATTTACCTTCAGAGATTCTGCCTGACATATGGTGATGTGCATAATGAATATGTGCAAACATATAGCAATTTAAAATTCATTCTTTATTGCACTCAGGTTTTAGTTCACAAATTGCTGTAATAATTAAAAGGATTTGGTAAGCATTAATCTATGCACTAGGGGAAATTTTACCTTAATTATTTATTATCTGGGTGAGGTGGAAAAAAACAGCTTAAGACCTGGCTTGAGGGTTGGGCTTCTTTTGTTTCCTAATTTCAAATGATATGCAGGCAGATTAAATTTTTCTTCTGAAAAAGGCCAGACAGGGGAAAGAGAAGTGATTGCTTCTGTAGGAGAAGAAGGCCAGAGGGGTAACAGCTACCAAGAGACCTTGAGTAGAAAGGGAATAGTTTCTTCTGCAGCCCTTTAGAACTGAGATATACAAGGGGAAGTACACATAGGTGTCCTCTAGACAACCAAAAATGTAGACATCAAAAACTTGGTTCTCTCTCAAACTGGTTTTTTATACTGTGTTTTGGGTAATTGGGGAAAGGACTGAAATGTTAACTTTCCCATTCCTAACAGGCACCATGTGATGATGAGGAAAAAGTATGTACTGCTGCAAAGAATGTTGAAGCTGTGACTCTTCCTTTGATACTCCTGCCTGTCAGAATTGGCACCATTGGTTGCCAGCAATGGGAGGTGCTTGCAACTCCTGATGATGGAGATGATTTACTTTGAATTTCCATTCAGCAGCTAAGTTCTATCAAACCAGCTTCAAGTTCATCCTGTGTTTAGATTCTTTATAGGAGTTCATGCTGAAAACTGCGTGTTGTCAAATAAACAGGTACCATTATAACACATCTAGTGAGCATTTAGTTAAGCTTTATGTGGAGCCTTTGATCAAGTCATTGACAGGAAGAGGTGATGTCAGTCAGCATTGAACCAGAAGAGGACAACAGCATGATTGTAGGAAAGATTCCTGCAAGCTTGATGGAAGGGCCAGTCTATACAGCCTGACCTATGCTAATGAAAATAGCCAGATCAGCTTTGGAAATAGCAAATTATTGCCCAACTTATCTTGACTGAGGGAACACTCGGGTTAATTCCATGGGCAGATATGAGGGGGAGAGAAGTTGGAGAAGTCTGCTGGCACAGACGGATCCAGAATAGCTTGTGCCTTCCTCTCCTCAGCCTGTCATGCTGAGAGAATTAAGCCATACATACTGAATCCTGTGTCCCATGTGATTTACATTGTCAAATCACAAAATTTCCTGTCACTCTTTCCACTATTTTGACTTCACAGCAATGTTTTCTGTTACCAGAAATGGCTACTGGTAAGCCTGAGTGCTTTTGTGTTTTCTAAGTTATTATTCTTCATGATCAGAAAGAGACAAAAAAATTCGCTTATGCTGTGTTGGAAAGCACTGTTGGGAAGTAAGAACAAAAAAGAGAAAGCTTTGGACAAGTTACAAGCAATAATTGTTCCCTGATATTAGTTGTGCTGTAGATTACTGCAGTGCACAGAAAAGGGGAAAAGAAGGGACGAAACATGCACATCCTAACTGGAGTTTAGGAAGCCCAGGTCCTTCCAAAGTCAATGGAGAGGATGAGGCTTTGGGGGCTGCTGCTTTGAATCGCTCTCTAAAAGTGGGAGAAGGCCTAAAGTAAACAACTCTTTGCCACCAAAAGATACAGTTTCTGCTTTTCATTTTCACAAGCTGTGATACACACCTGACCCATCTGTTAGACAGCTTGGTTTGCAAAACAAGCGGAAAGATAATGTAAGAAAAAGGCTTCTTTTGTTCTCATGATCTGAATCAGCGCCTGGAGGATCTGTTGATTTGGCACATCTAGCACAAAGGAGGGTGTGAGAGCTGAGCGCTTGGAGCAGCAGAAGTGGAGAGGGATTAGCCTGTTCCTCAGCTGGGAGTTCCTGGCTCGGCTCAGCCCTCTGCTGTGGCCAGACCTCTCCTGTGGCTCCGGGGGCCTCCAAGGGCCTCAGATGTCTTCACTGGCTCCAGAGGAACAAAAGACCTGCAGCTTCCCCTTCTGCTCTGGTGGCAGTAGTGGCTGCTGTTGTCACCTTTGAATGTTAACTTTGCCTTCCTCTTCTTTCGCTTCTTTCACGGTGTGTAATCTTGATTTTTTTTCTTTCCTTTTTTTTTTTTTTTTTTTAAAACAGGCGATATGGTAGTCAGTAAATCTTTACACCTCTTGACATATAAAGTCAGTAACTAAATGGTGGCAGGGTTTCTGTGACAAAAAAAAGCCCTAACTTTAACTTATGGATTGTTTTAGTCGTGTCACTGCTGTCTGCCACAGAATTCTTTTATAAGCAACAACCCAGCAATAAGGTGTATCCAGAATTTTCACATTACAGTTGCTCAAGAACAACCCACTTAAAATACACTGCTCAGTAAGAGTGTCCTGCCACACCTGTAGCCGTGTCAGAGTTCAGTGCCAAGCCTGCTGGAGCTTCCTTTCACTGGGACCACATCTGGGCTCTTTGCAGTTTGGTGAGCAGTCAAAAACTGATTTAGTCCTTTGCAGGAATTAAGACTGCACTCAGGCATCGTAACTCTGAAGACTGTGTCCAGTGTATGGTGTGAAATTAATCAAAAGGAAAGAAAATTAATGACCTGCTGTGGTGCCATCCATCACGATATCGCTCAGCAGGTGTGAAATTAACTCGCCTTGACTGTGGATTAAATTTAACGGCATGACGTAAAACTGCAGCAACTGGGTCTGTTATTACTAAGGAGCAAGCAAGTGTTTTTAAAGATTCCAGCCTAATGAACTGCTTACGCCACACAGTGGATGGTCTTATGATCATTTAACAGCATGAGTTTAGATTATGTTCCCTAAGAAGATCAAGTATTACTGTATCAGTAAAAATTGTTAAAGACAGGCCACAGAAATGTGGTTTTAATTTCTGTAATTACTGTGCACCAGATGGTGGATGGATACTTTTTTCCAACATAAGTACTTCAGCTCAAATATAAGCAGTTGTGATCTTTATTTACAATTCATCAGATTTTAACCAAGGTGATCACAATTCCTTTGTTTTGGCCCTTTATGATGACCTTCAAAGAAGTATGTAGACAATAGAGCTCACTATTGTTTAATATAGTTCCAAAAAATGCTCCTTTTTTCTTTTTTTTCCCCAGATCTTAATTTTGATGATAGCAAAACTAACCACTAATGTTAACTACCCACTAACTTTGTTCTAGAATAAGTATCTAATATTGGAATATGTACTTAAAGCATTTGGTAAATCCTAGTTAATTTAAGAGCAATACTACAGAGATGCAAAATACATTACAAGTTACTAACAACTTGAGAGAAATTAGGAAAATGAAGGAAATGTATTTCCCAATTTGAATCTAAAAATCTTGATATTCTGCCAACTGTTTTCTTCTGTCCTGTCCTGTTTCTTTGTGTATGCACTTTTTCCTCTATAATTGCCCTGATTTTTTTTTTAAGGAGCTATTGTTATTATTATTGTGGAAGCTCTCTTTGACTTCTGAGTTCTTAGTGGATTTTTGCTGAACGTGCTCAGGACATCCTCCTCTAAAATGTTCAGAGTCATCTCCGTCCTTTTGAAAATGCCTCACGTTTTTTGCCCCTGGCAGAAAATAAGTCATGTATGGGAGGATTTTTTGTCTCCCTGCCTTTCCACTTAAACTCTGCATACGCATTTCCAGGAGTTAGGGAAGTTCTGTGTTTGTGATTAGGAAGACTTAATTATTACTTGCACAGTAGCTTTCTTTGAAGTAGGCCTGGCATGCAGCTATTAATATGTTTTCAGGATAAGGTGTGCACAGTGTATTGGCACATGCTTGATTAGCTGATCTATATAACTTGACTCGTTTGACCACTTATTAAAGAGTATCTGTGCTTTGTAAAAGCAGTACCATTTTGTTTAAATATCATCAACAAAGAAAGGTGTTGGGCTGGTGAAGGTCTATTTAGTTCTTTACAGCTGTAACAAAGTTCTGTGGATTTTGTGTCAGAAGATAATTTTGGTGTTAGAATTAGTAAAATTGTTTTGATTCATGAAAGACCTGGTATAACTACTGAGAAAACTTAGGGTTGTTTTAGAGTTGTCCCACTCGGGTGCCGTGTCACTGTCACTTCAAGGGATAAACCCATGAGGAGCAGCTCTAGATCATGGGATCTGTACTGTTCTGGAACTGAAGAGATCTGTAGGCCTTCTGAAGAACGTTCTTTTGGCTAGAGCTGACAAGATACTTTGGAAGTTTCTTCTTTCCTTGAAAGGAAATATCAGTCTTTGTACCCATTTCAAAATGATGAGGTTAGCACTTCATGGAGGCCTAATGCTTGGTAACATTATAAACATTAACAAAGTCCATCAGGCTTTTAGCAGTGAACAAAGGTTAGATGATAACTGGGACAGACATATTTCAGCTGCAGCTTTCTTTCCTGCATAAAAAAATTAATATTTTGAAATGAGTGTCTAAAGAAACTTTCTCTTAAAGCTTAGATTGTAACATGATGCTCTCGCATCCTTGCTTACATTGAAATCAACCCTGGATACTGTATTCAATTATCTGCCTGCAATTTGAGTTTTACATTTGTGGATTTATTTAATTGTACTTGTTCCTGTCTCTTGTTGATGACTTGCATAGGTGCCTATGCTTTTTTTATTCATTTGTAGCTGCAGGAGAGGTGAGAAGAGGAAAAGAGGTAAGTTTAACTTTTTTGTGGAACTTCTCCAGTTTTTGAAGACAAGTGACAAGCCAAGCAGGGTTGCTCCCTGACAGCTGTGGCAGCAAGAAAATTTAACTGTCCTGGCAAACCTTTTTGTCAGCCCACTTTGCCAGAAAGAAGGCCTCACAGGTCTGTTTTCCCTGACAGGCTGTGTGAGTTGGGTCACACAGCTCTTCCTTGAGCCTTGCATCCAAGCTGAATTTATGTGGCTGATTTTCTTTTTGCTTTATCCTCCCATATCTATAATGCCATATCACAAGGGAG
Source organism: Pithys albifrons albifrons (assembly GCF_047495875.1). Classification (NCBI taxonomy): domain Eukaryota; kingdom Metazoa; phylum Chordata; class Aves; order Passeriformes; family Thamnophilidae; genus Pithys; species Pithys albifrons. The sequence continues at coordinate 7,256,647 of NC_092465.1, read as the reverse complement.
CATGAAGTTAATGTTTCTTCACTGCAGGCTTTGATTGTGTTTTATGCATCACTGCTGGATTGTGGTATGAAGAGACCTCAGATTTCTCTACACTGCCTCTAGCAAGAATATGCAAACTTGGTTTGTCAGCATGCTCAGTGTGATGTTTTATTCCTGTGAGTGTGGGTTCCTGAGAAAGTGTTTGGATTTCTCTTGATCCAGAATGACTGAGGGCTGCAGCTAAAATTAGCAGAGATGCTCCATTGCAAGCAAACTGATCCAAGGCAGAGAAAACCAGAACAAAGTCAAACAAACCACTGCTTGTTCAATGCAGTTTGCTCTCTTGATATTGGGATACAACTCTGTTCTTGTTGCACCCCATGTCTGCAGAGCACTGCTCATATGCCAGGTTATGCTCATGATAACTTGAGTTTCTGATGGGTAGGAAGGGGATCTTGAGCTGGCTAGCAAAGGTGAAGCAGTGGCCACTGGTTAAGTCATTGGGCAAGGTTTGATTTTCTTGGGAGGTTGGTTTTTTTTGTTTGGGGTTTTCTGGTTTGTTGTTTCCATGAGGATTTTTTTTTGGTAGTTCTGTGTGAGGAATGAATATTTTGTTTGATATTTTCTGTATTTTCTCAAACTGCAGTTGATAAATTTCCCTTCCCAAAAGTGTTGCCAGTCTGTAAACTTGTGATTGGCATTGTAACCCAGCCAGGGATAGATGAAACTTGTTATATAAGAATGATATAAGAGGTCTATTCTGCATGGCAGAAATTTAAACTGTTGTTTAATTAGCAGTCACCTCTAGTTTCTTACGTGTTATGTAGCTTTATGCCACTGATTCATGTAGCTTATTACAACTCATAAATGTCACCATGAAATTGGTCAAAATAAGAGTGTTGAAGTGACTTGCTGCCATTAGTTACCCAGTTGGTTTGGTTTTGTTGACAAGTTTGTAGATAAAGTGTGAATGTTAGAGTTGAAGATGTCATAGGACTTGGACAGCAAACAGCTTCCCCTTATAGAAAGAGACAGCCCATAGCTAAAAGCTGTAGCTGAAACTTGTTTTCTGGCCTGAGCTGCTCCTGTCAGCTTTGTCAGTCAGGGCACTGCACGAGCTCTAAAAGCCATTAAAAATTGTGATGGTTGTCAGTCAGTCAGTGATGCCACTTCTGGGAACACAGATCTGGTGAGATGGTTTCATTGAATCTTTGTGTTCCTTGCCTAAATGGCAATCAGTCAAGATGTGGAGTTTATTGTGAGCTGAAGTGGCCACTTCTTTAATAGTACAGCTAATGATTTCCGATGCAAATTATTGTAATATGCTCAAATAGTCTACCTGTAGGTAGGGTCCCGATCCTGCATCTTAGAAGACTATTGTCATTGTGGAAAAGAAACCAGAGTAGCAGAGTAAGTGATTTTTTTGGTATTGATTTGCATCAATAGATTTCAAAGATTTGCAGATATAATATGCTGTTTGTTATACTTTATATATAGAAAATAAGGTATGGGAAGGTACAGGTATAGTAGGCCATTGCAGTGTCAGAAGTGGTGCCACCTGATCCCAGTAATTTTAAGGAAACTAAAGCAGTCTGTCAGACAGCCTTTATTTGCTTGACAGGGTGCATTTAAAGGTGTATGTCTTAAGTGACTGAAAATAAACTTTTTAATATGTCTTTTTTAAAACTGTAACATTAAACTAGATTTTCACTTTTGGTTAGTCTTTTTTCAGAGGCAGATCTCTGTTTTTAATAATTTGTGTGGAAACTGTATGAAAGATTTAAAATGTGACAGCTCTGAAATAAGGAGATTGATGCTACTCTAGTGTGATCTGATTTGGATTCTGACCTAATTTCTTTTAGTTAGTGATTGGTATAGGACTTTGTGGGGTACATGAGCTTACGACTTTTGGAGATTACTGACTGATATTTTTAGGTTACCAGCTAATCCTGTTTAGGAATAGGATTTTCATCTGAAAACTGACAGGCCCTTAAATTCTTCCTGTTTTCCTTTGGAAAGACAACTGAAAAGTGTACAGAAAAAGCAGTGGATTGTTTGCTTATTTGACACAGTCTTGTGCTGTGACTTTCTGCTACATAAGGATTTTCTGCGTGCATGGGTTGAAAAAATGCTATTTTTCTTTAATGCTTAAACAAAAGTAAACTCTTGCACTGCAGTTGTTAATTTTGCACATTCTCTAAAACAGGTATGGGAAAGTATTCACATTGCCCCAAAAATGTTTTGAGTCTTTCTGGACTTTTCTTACTTTGCCTTGTAGCTGTTTGCAAAGCAGCCAGACCATAGATAATCTAACAAATGCAAATCCACACTCCCATTTCCTTACTCAACAACTGTGTTCCATATATAACCCCTGTCTTCCAGATGTTTTTGCCTTGTTAGCAGCAGCTTTCATGTGCTCTTAAGGGGTGGCAGGAGAGCCTTGTTCTTCAATTCCACACTTGGTGAGGGGTTGCCATCTGCTTTGTGTGTTAATTTGGAAGGTAAGCATTTTGTCACCTGCTCCTGCAGATTGAGACCATACTGTTTGCCAGTCCTATTTATGAGGTCACCCTTGTGATTTCTGTATTAAACTTTGTGAAAAGTGTAAGGAAGCAGAAAAATAAAAGGCCATTGTAGCTTTAATGTTGAAATGTTGAATTGCAGCTCCTGTAGCTGTTTCGTTTCCTTTTTCTATGTCCTCTGTGATGGGAAATTGAAGTGTAGAAATGAGAACTTGCACTGAAAGTGCTCATGGTATGAGTAATACCATGTTGTATTGATGATATTGCTTAAACTGTGTGGGTTTAGTGGCTGTTTTGGCCTGCTATTATTAATAGGGTTTGCCCTTTTTTGGTGAAAGGGCATGTAGTGGAGGGAGTTAGAGGTAAACTGTTGTGCATTCTCCCCAGGCCATGTTTTTCTGCTTCAAAAGAGCCCTTGCAATGCCCACTCTGGAAACTGAAACCTCTTCTATTGCCATTACACAGAGAATTCTCATCATGGCTTGGTGAGATCTTCATCTCGCTGGTGACGGGGGCTGAAGTGAAAGGGGTGGCAGTAGGAGGGTGTCACGTTCACACGGGCGATGTCGTGCCTTGCGTGACATCCCTGTCCTGGAACCCATAGTTACAGTCATGCTCTTGTCTGCTGAAAGCAGAGAAGGCTGCACTTCTGTGGGCACTGTTAGTGGTGAAATGCAGTAACCAAGTCCCAGGAGTTCTCCCACACAAGAGAGACTTTGCAGGTCTGCAGAGAAAGGTGGTTCTTATCCTTTTATTTTTTCCCCATGTTGCCTTCCACACCAACTCTTGAGACTTACAGAGGGTGTGTTCATGGAAGAAACCAATTCAGCTCCTGTAATCAAACAGCTGTTGGGGTAGACAGAGCATTATCTCTCACTGAGGCTTTCTGTGCCTCGTCGGCCATTCAGAACTGCCTTAACAACTGTCCACATCTACTTCCTTATGTTCCTTTTCCCTCTTCTCTCCTCTCCAGTTTCTGTATATCACATGTGGTTCTTATTTGCTCTCACAATATAGACATAAACAATATCAAATATTTGCAGAACTTGATTAATTTGTGGGTTTTAAATTTGAAAAAGTTGAAGTTGTGGAGCTTTGGTGTACTTATTTAATCACCTGTATGCAGCTGATCTGAATATTTCTGCTCTTTATTTACCTGGTTTAGATATACTGGCAGTAGTCACATGGAAGAGACAATGCTGCCTAAGTACTCAAGTTGTTTGGATAATTCTTATTTTACTTTTAATCACACAGCTCAGATTGTGATGTCTCAAAAGGAGACTGCTTGTGGAAGAGTTTTTATTTTATTTGTATGTGTTTGCATGCATTGAAGCACATCCATTACACCAGGGGAGGCTTGTTTATGTTTTAAGAGGTGCTAGTCAAGTTCTTACTCGCTTTCACTATATTCCTGGAGTGCATATGTGTATGAGTACTTGGGAACAGGTATTTTAAAGCAGAATTTTGAAGTCTTACTCATAAGGCAGCTCAGAAAAACCAGAATCCTCTTGTGAGGATGAAGTAAGGTACTCTGGAAAAGAGTCAGTGGGAAGATTGCTGTTTAGAAAGGGACCTGAAATAAGGCAACACCAGAATATACTACTCCCAAACTTAAATATGAGAATTGACCAAACTAGTCTTTGATTGCTAAGGATGAAAGTTGATCCTTTTCACATCCTTGCTTAAAGGTACTGTGTAATGTATTCTGAGACTGTCTGGGAAACAGAATGGGCTTTGTAGTAACCTGCTAAAAATTTCATTGATAAAATGCTGTAATTATGGAAGGCTGTTGAGTGGAGTAATGTCTATAACTGTGCTTTCTTTCATACTGGAGATACAGTTCTTTCAAAGGAATTTCAAAGGACTTGTGTCATTTACTTGGCTAAAGGCAGCCAAGGTGTGTAGCTAAAATACATTTACTTATATGTGATGCTTGTTAGAAATTGTGTTGATGAAGGGATGCTTATTGCTTAGGGGAAAAGAAAAAGGTAAAATTTTCCAAGAATTTTGATATTGGCACCAAGATTCTTTATCTGTATGGGTTGTTAGCAAAAGCCAACTGTGTGTAAATCAACTAACATTCTTGGAATTGATATTTGAAGCATGAAACTTATTAATTTATTCTTTGAAGCTTTAGTAAGCCTTTAAAAGCCTGTACAATATGCCAGCTTGGTACCTTGTTCTGTGTCTCCAATGTGTATGTTCTCACTTGGTTGACATTGGCTCCTGCTGGTGTTACTAACTCTGAGTTTAGTTGCACATAGACTAATGTTGATGCTGTTCTTTGGTATTTACAATTGTGTTGAAAATGTTTCACTTACACCAAATCAAGGCTTCTGAGATTAGCATATACAGGCTTATGGTTGTAACAATATAATTCAAGTAGGTGTGAGAAGCATTAAGAGTCCTACTATTTTTTAAAACACCTTCACATTTAACAACACAGTTGAAACTGTAAATGGTCTTTAAACCCTGAGTCATTTTATGCTTAGCATTTCATGTTATGATGTATTTAAGTACCATTTCTAAGTCAAAAATAGTATTTGGTTTTTCACAGATGCTGCCATCTAGCAGGAACATTAACTAAATTGCTTCCACAATGTTTATGGATGTTTCTAGAATTCTCATGTTAATATGCACCCTTTGGGGAGGTGTGTCTGGTTTGAAATGTTCAGGTTTGAGTGGTTTTCAAGTATGTCAAAATTAGTTCCTTTACCTACTTAACTTTTGACCAGAGTTGTGCCTGGTAAAGGACTGGAGCATCTGGCACAGGAGGAGAGGTTGAAAGAGCTGGGACTGTCCAGCCTGGGGAAGAGAAGCTTTGGAGGAATCTTATTAATTTTTATGTATTGAAGGTGAGTTGCATGGGGTTTGTGTAATGGTGGCTCAGTGTATCAGTAGACTAAGGCAATTAAATTCTTAGAAGGGGCAAGGGGAGGCCAACTGCCTTTTTAAAAACTGAGCATGAAATCCCGCACTGTCAAAGTGGTCTTGCTTTTCTGTAAATTACCACTTAACAGGTGTTTGAAAACAAGCACACTTTTTATAGTGAGAGGCACAATGCTCATGTTTAACCAAATGAATGAGTTTTAAAGAAGGTGAAAAAAGTTAATTTTTTTTCTTATCGTATTTTTCAAAATAAGAAATTCAAAGACCTGCTCAGTCACTTTGCAAGGCTGTAACAATGGGTCATTGCCAGGCACTGCAACACGAGTTAATGACGGTGGAGACATCAGGCATAATGCTGAAACCTGAATGTAAAGAGAAGAATGCTAATTTTGGATCAAAATTTTTCTTTTACTTTTGCAAAGGAGTGCACTGTTAATGATCTTTTATAAAAAGAGAATGAAGTGCATTCAGTGGTCCGTTCTTCTCAAGTGTTATCATTGTAACCACTCAGTGTATTATTTTCCTAAATGAAACTATCTGCTATTTGCATTATTTAACAAAAACAGAAACAAAAAAAAAAGGAAAAGAAAAAAGAAACAAAAGTGGATGAGTGGAGGTGATTTTATAGTACTCTTCATTTTCTCAGTACTGTAAACAATTGCACTTTCACTCAGAGTAACACCATCAAGGTGGATTTCTGAATGATGGAAATTATGCCTCATTGAATTGCTGCAAGCCATGATTTAGTAATTTTTTAAAAATGTAAATGGTATGAACCTTTTCCTTAGAGCAGCTTTTAACATCACACTGCCGAGTTCTCCTCTAAAGCATGTACCTAAGAGCCATATCTACCTGAGTTTTCCATCTCTGCAGGGCTGGTGACTCCCCCACTTCCCTGGGCAGGTGTGCCAGTGCTTGACAACCCTGTCAGTGATCATCCATTCACCTGCTTCCACTGTTAACTAAATCTACTTCAGTTTGCAAAGGATGAAAGGATTTCCAAGGTTTGTCTTCTCATGTTTTTGTCCTTACCTTGAGTGCAGCTGTGCCCAGTCCCTGGGGGCTGTCGCTGTGTGCCATCAGCTGTGCCATCAGCTGTGCAATGTCCGTGGCTTTCAGGAAGGCACAGCAGCAGCCCTGTCTGGGGCAGCCTCTGCAGGGGCATTGCCAGTCTTGGCCTGTTTGCAGGAAGGCCACGGTTCTTAGTAAAGTGGAGGAACAGCAACAAATTCTCATGCAGGGGCAGCTGATCAGTATTTTAGTGCAGAAGTGCTGGCTGTAATACCTGTTTTATTGAATTTATTAAGAGTCTGCAGGACTCGAGAAAGTTCTAGCACTGTTAGGACTTCAGGTTTGAGTGACTGGCCCAGACAAACTTTCCCTGAACTCACTGGTGACAGAAATGTGCAATGTTCCTAAAGTGTCCCATCTGCCTGTGGGTTAAATGAGTCCTGTGCTGGAAGGTCAGCCTGTCCTGCCTATGAGCTGCATTTTTATTCCATCTGTTAATATGAATGTTCTGAAGATGATGCCAAGAAAAAGTTTACTAAATATATACACTTTTAATGGGAATAGATAGTCCTTGAAATGATCAAATTTTCCTGAATACCAAAATTAAAGAGGTTTTGACCACCCTCTCAAAAGTTGAGTGGTGGAAAAGGACTTCCTGTGGCTTTCATCACACACATATATATGTGTGTGTGTATACACACACACACACACACACACACACATATATATATATTTCCTTTATCTTCAGATTCTTCTTCATTATGTTAGTCTCTATTAGAAATACTTTGCATTCATTTTTATTCATATATATATTCTATTTATGTTTTATATTTTTATGTTATGAATATAAATACATTACTATAAAATATCTTAAATTCAGGTGATAAACTGATACAATATAAAAAGCAGAGCAGTAAACTATGATTTTTTTTAATGAGGATAATTGGGAATCTGTAAAGCTTAAAATATGGGTCTCTTCATTTTTTTGATGTTTAAGCAAATCCCAAGAAACAGTTGAAAAGATAACTTTCACTAACAGTTTTCAAATAGCAATAAAAGCTTTCTTATTCTCATGAATTCTTGTTAGAACTGTAATTTAAATTGACTTTCCAAATGTAGCAAGTATTATATGCCAATCCTAAAGAAATTTTCTTTTCTTTTTTTTTCTTTTTTATTTCCCTCTCCCTCAGCACATTAAGAAAGATGGGGGGAGGAAAGGAATAAGCTGGTGCTGAAAAATTCAGACCTCACTCCTACTCTTTTATAAATTTCTGTTAGTATTCCTGTCCCCATGTGTGAGCCCGAGGTCCAGGCTTGAGGTTTAAACTCTAAACAGAGATGAAATACTTTCATACCAGAATAAATGTGCACAGATGGAGGTAATCAGGACTGACTTCAGTGTGTAGGCTTTTTTAGAGGTGCCAAAAGCCCACGATACCCGGCTGACATTGATGGGGACTGCAGGTGTGAAGGATGCTCAGACAGCTCCTTGAGGCTGCTCTGGAGAAGGTGCTCAGACACCCACAGGAGTGCTCAGGAGAGTCTCATTAAGTGCTGGGGGGAGTTGTGTATTTGGGCGTGTTCATAAATCTCTTAGATGCCTCTTTGCATATTTATTGAGATTTCTTTAAAATTCTTGCTGTGCTGTTGACAGTTGCTATAATTAAAGGGACTTTTTTTGAGAGCTTGCCTTAGAGTTCTCAGTTAATTAAAAGAAATCCTAATGTTGTGGGCTCAAGGGTAGAAGCAACACAAACTTTCAAGGACAGTACTTTACATAACATGAAGGATTTCCGTAGGATTCTTTAACCTATTGGATACATTAAAATTCAGGAAAAGAAACTGTTGTGCTTTAAAAATCCTCAATGATAAATACAAAAAGAAGCCTTTTCAAAATAAAAACACTTCTGTAGTTATACCTCTGAGACATCTATTCTTTGAAATTTAGAAGGAAAAATGTTTTAGAAACTGCTAACGAATTCTGAGCATTTTTTTATTGACAGTCATCTGGCATGACTGACAAAACTCCCCTTATTTTTCTTTGTATGTTACTTCCATTTAAGGCACACTTCTGTAGTAAAGGAAAATGTTGGTATTGGCAGAGATTCAGAATTGGTTCTTGTTCCTTAATAGACATAGTGATTAAATGTGGGTAGTAACAGAGCTTTTTTATTTAATAATAAAAATTGCAAATGAGTATTATTTTTGCAATGACATACCCTTACATGTAATTCCTATACTGCTCAGTAAGCCTCCATTAAGCAAATAAATCAAACTTCATGTTCTTGTGACCATTTTCATCTCCATTCCCCGTCCTTCCTCCCCACACTTCCCACAATATTGGTCTCTCCTTCCAAATTCTGAATGTGAGAAAGTAAAAAAATAAAAAAAATACAAAGGTGCCTGAGTTGTGCAGTTCTGACATACTTTCAGTGATGTATGGCCATTTTCATCCTGCCGTGTAACAGAAATGTTTTAACAGGCAAACACACCCCCTCCCCCTGTCTAATCTCAGTCGAATGTAATGGGATTTTTCTCTGGCCCTGCTGTGCTGCCAGCTCTCTCAAGTTCTGTATGTTCCTGTCCACCCTGCTCTGCCTGTGTTCCCTTTCCCATTCCTGCACTCCTGTCCCTTCACTGAAACATCCCTTGGGCCCTCCGTTCAGTCTCCCCAGCCTGCTCAGCCAGGGCTGCCTCCCTCCCACCTCCCCTGGGCAATGTGCTGCCCACAGGAGGCTTTCCTATAGACAGAGACTGTGAAAAGCATCTTTTTGCCTTCTCCCTCCTTCCTCCCTAACACAGTTCAGAATTCTCTTCATTCCCTTAATCTCCACAAAACTACTTCACCAAACTCTGCTGTGACGACCACAGGAGCAAAATGCAGTAAGATTCTAGTCTGATCAGCAGTACTTCATGAGGTTGGTTTTTTTTCCATTTCCAGTCCATCCACTTGTTCTTATCATCTCTTTTTGCATGGTTTGGCTGCTGGGCACAAGACAGATCTTTGTCCTTGGTTCTAGAGGAGACCAAGGTCTCCTAATCTCTACACAGGATTTACTGTAATGCAAATACTTGTCTGGAGAGGTAGGTCTAACTTTAAAAATTCTGCGTGTACAATATAACATACTCATTGTGTACTGCAGTGGCATTCCAACCACTTGGCTAGGAGGTAGGAACTGTGGTAATCTTTCTTTTCTTTCTTTCTTTCTTTCTTTTCTTTCTTTCTTTTCTTTCTTTCTTTTTCTTTCTTTCTTTCTTTCTTTCTTTCTTTCTTTCTTTCTTTCTTTCTTTCTTTCTTTCTTTCTTTCTTTCTTTTCTTTCTTTCTTTTCTTTCTCTCTCTCTTTCTCTCTCTCTTTCTCTCTCTCTTTCTCTCTCTCTTTCTCTCTCTCTTTCTCTCTTTCTCTCTCTCTCTCTTTCTCTCTCTCTTTCTCTCTCTCTTTCTCTCTCTCTTTCTCTCTTTCTCCTCTTTCTCCTCTTTCTCTCTTTCGCTGTTCTTCAGCCTATACTGTATTGTCCAGTTGGATATATTTAGGTAGCTAGAATTTTCCAGAAGGAAAAATGCACACAGAGATTGCAACTTGACTTGTGAAAAATACAGTCAGGTTTGTGGGGAGTTTGTGATTCACAGGAATTGCATTTTTATGTTTATATGTTTATCTTATTTTGTGAATATATGTTACTTGAGCTGTGCTGTGTCCTTTCATCCTTTCACTTTATATATTGACTCAAAATCTCTTAAGTATTTGGCCTTTAACAATTCTGCCGGACAAGCTGGTTTCTCCCTGCTGCTTTATTTGGGAGGTCAGGTGGAGATCAATGGATTATCTGTCACTGAAATTTGTAACCAGTCTTATTTTTTTGAGTTTCTTTTAATTCTGCTTTTGTTGTAAATGGTACCTAAGATAATGCAATCTATTGAAAACTAGGGATTGCTACTTTTCAATTTACTCTTTTTTGGTTTGGCTTTTGGTCTACTCACTTAATTGCCTTTCCTGAAAAATTGCACAACAGGTATTTAATTTACTATTCATTCCAAATCTGATATTCTGAAACTTTCTTGCCATATTGCAATAAAAGAACTTGAGCAGAGGAGTAAGAATACAAAATGTTAGGGAATATATTTTTATTTTAGATAAATTGAATTCAGTGGATGACTATTTTTTTGTAGTTTTGCAGCACTAAGTTTAGAAATGAGTTCTTGTCAAGGTTTTTGCATAAAAATTGTGGGATGTCTTGGCGCCTTTCTCTCTTTGAAAGGGAAAAACTATCTGCTCTTGTTCTTTGCAAATGGGTTTCTTGGGGTTGGCTGTATCGTGGGGAAGGTTTTTTTAGTGATTTTGCTGACACTTCTCTAAGGCTTGCTAGCTTGCATTTTTATTCTGCCTTATGTTTATTTGCTTGCAGTGTTTGCAATGTCACTTCAGTTTTGCTCATAAAACTTCTTGGACATTTATTTTCACCCACTGCTAATGTTAGATCTTTGTTATTTTTAGTTCCTGCAAAGTCCTTCAAACTCCTTCCTTCTCCCTATCCCCTAAAAAGACTGAGATGTTGACTGAAGTGGGGAAAAATGCCAATCTACCAGGTTATCTTTTCATTCTCATGCAGTCTAAAGGGTGATATTATTCTGTATTTTTCTAAAGCAGATTTTACAAAAATCTTATTTGGGCTAGCGTTTCTTTTTTCCATCTCATGTGCAATAGTTCTGTGTGTTTGTCAAAAAATATATTTATTGATTCGTTTTTTCATTAATTTTTCCTCACTAAGCTTATTATTCTAAAGTGATGAAAGTGTTCCTGTTTGATTATTGGGAGTTGCCTCAGAGATGGTTGGCCTTCAGTGAAGAATGAGATTTTCTTTTTAATTAAGTTTTGCCTCTAGTACATTATAATACTCAAAAACTAAATAATGAGAATTCCTGCTTCTATAAAACTATGCCAAGTACCAAGTATTGGTGAGTTATTCTTTGGCTGAATTTGGAGTTTGGAGTTTAGATGGCATATAAGGAGAGGGGAAGAGGGAACAGATGAGATATTTCAGTCATCATTGATAAAGAAATCTGAAAAATCTGATCTGCACCAAAATCATTCTGTTCTCTAGCAGTTTGTGCTTATATAAAAATGCAAAAAGGGTGTTATGCAAGTGAAGTGTTTCTTTGCTTGCCACTCACTCCGCAGCCACCTGTTCCAGCCCCGCGGTGGGGACGGCTCCCGGAGCGAGATGTGAGAGCTGCTGCCTGTGCTGGAGGGTGTTTACCAACCTTCAGAAAGCACATTTGGTTGATAGCAAAGGAGAATTTGAAAGCCTGACAAAGTGAATGCATTCAAACTTTGAAAGTAGTACCCAGGCTGGAAGGTAGTGTTGTACTAGTAACAGAGGCAGAGCAGCCAGCTGAGTCCTGTAGCAAACTGCACTTAACTCTGTACTTGTTCAACTATGACTGTGGACAAGGGCAGCTTTAAAAATGTCTTTTTTGGACAACTTCAGATTGAATAGTAACAAAAAAAACCCCCATGACACTCTTGTGCAATATTTAACATGACAACGCTTGACTGATGTTCTAACCTCAGTGTCAATAAATGTAATTAATTATACATTGTCAGACCATCAAGGAGAATTAAGTCTCAAAATAAATGTGGAGGAACTAATGGAAATTGCTAAAGTCTCTAAAAGATGGTTAGTTCCTTCTCATCTGTCACCTGTGGTTGGCTCTGTGGGTTTACAGTGTTTCTTAGTATCCCTGCCGACGTGATTCTCTGTGTACAGTGTTAAAGAGGTGACTATTTTGGAACATTTGAAATTATTTTGAATTTTCACTGACCACATGGAGACATGTTCATCAGTTTATTTAAGTAATTCATGTGACCCTCGACCTTGAAGTTCTTGAGCTGTAAATGCTTAATTTGTAATTTATACCAAATATTTTCATAATCATGCATTGTAGATCTTGAATATGTTCTTGCAGCATCTGTGGTTTTATTTCCTGTCTGTCTCCAGCATCCTCTTACTGTCTGTGCAGCAACCTTCACATAACCCACACTGTCTCATGCAAAGGTAAGGTCACATTTTGTCCCTGATGACTTCTGAGAACTGCAGAAATTCTCACACTTGTGAATGTTTGTACGTGTAGTGGAACATACCCTATTTAATAAGGGCCAGATCCTTATGGTGTGAATCAATGCAAGTGTTTTGGAAGATCAATTGCATAGAGAGCTGAGCCTATGAGAAGTTAATTTTTTGGTGAAGTTAATGTATTTGTAAGACTAAAGAGGAGAAGTAGTTGTGAAGGAAGTTCCCATTATCTTGAATATGATATTTAAGGAAGGTCTTGAAATAGGAAGTTCTATTCACTGCTTGTGGTTTCTTATAAACTAAAAACACCACCTATTTCTTGCCCAAGCTGAAAGTTTTAGCAGCTTAAGGATATAAGGAAATAGTGATAGCTCTTTTGACAAGCAAACTGTTTCCTCTATCAGTAGTCACAGCCCTATTTGTGTATGGAAAACTATTAGTTGTGCTTTTCCAGTTGCCCTTGTAGTTGCCTTTGTGTCTATTGGCATATCACTCATAATGTTGATTTAGTATTGTTTAATGTTCTGGGTTTCCTTGGTCCTGCCTGACCCAGTGGATTCAGCTGGTCAGTTTGTGTAGCCCTTGTCTGTCAGGCTGCTCTTTCTGGTACCTTTTCATCTGTTTAACATTCATTTTGTTTACTCTCTCTTAGACTTGCATTGCAGTGTTTTCTTACCTCATCTCCTCACTCAGGGTATTTGTTTTTCTTTTTCTTTCCTCACTTTGCGGTTTCTTTAGCAGCTTAATCCTTAGTTTTATAGTGATTTCCGCCACCTCTCTCTTCATTTCAAAGTTGTTTCCTGCCTTCTTATTACCTGTTGTTTTCTCTACAGCTTTCTTCTCTTGTCTGCTATACTGCAGTTTCATCTGTTACTGCATCAATTAAATGCTGATGACTTTTTCAAGTTCTTGTTCCTAATTAAAAGAAAGACCTGAGCTTTGTTTTCCCATTGGTGAAATCATTTATCTGTTACTCCTAGAATGGGTGAACACAAAAGTTCTGCCTCTTGGATTTTATTTTATTCCATTTTCCCCAATGGAAAAAAGGCTCTTTCAGTCATCCGATTTTGTCCTTCGTACTTCCAATTCCTGTTGAAATTTCAGTCAAACTGGTGGTGAAATTTCTGAAAGCTTTCTGTGAATTAGTAGCTTGCTCAGGAGGCCCCTTCTAGTACAGCAAGGAAAGACATGGAATCATAAAATTGGTGGAAAAATTAAAATGCAGAAAACTGAATTGCTACTGTTGCTTGAAGTGTTTGCATTTTGCTGCACTGGTGAGAGGGCTGTGGGTGGTATGGGCAGCCTGAGCAGGTTTCCTGCTGCAGGAACTCAAGAAACCCTGTTAGATACAGTTACAGCTCGTTCAAGCATGAGCCGAACTCTGGTTTCAAGTTGTCTTAATAAATCTGTAATTGTGTGCTGGTCTCTAACCAAAATACCTATAAAGGAAGGGATAGGGAGTTTTTATGCCTTCTTGGCCATTAATATTACATATTGTCTTACATTACTTGAGAGAATCACTGCAGGCAATTGATGTATGAATTTATTTCCCTGGCAGTTTCCAGGATGAGAGTCTGTGACATGAATGAGTTTGGTAGCTCAGAGTAGTTTAGCATGTTCTCAAACATAGCTTTCAATGACATGTGCTTTTTGAAGTGAGTTGATAATCCTGCTCTTACCACTTTGGTTTGCATAGTGGAGTACTCATGGAAATCACAAATTTAATTCCTCTTTAATGTAAATATTTCAGGAATGCTGGTGATGTCCTCAAACTGTTGGTATTTAGTCTTTAAGAGCAGACTAGATACAATCCACGGCATTGTCCTCCCAGTACTGACACCCACATCTCTGAGCTGAAATGCTGGTGATGTGAATGTCACATTCTCCAAATCCATCAGGTATTTTGCAGATGCATTCCTGGTCTGCTGTGGTACTTGCTAACATAAACAGAGATTTTTGAGGCCTAAGGTGTGATTTTATGTCTATTTAAGACAGACTTCAGGCTTCATTTTATCATTTATTTAAGAATAACATTCTTGTTTGAATTCTAACTAGAACCTTTGAGAAGGGAGGGAAATTCATGACTGCTCAAGCGTTCAATACTGTAAATAATTAAATTTTCCAAAATGCGAACATTTACATTTCCTTTGGAACTGCCGTGCAGGGGGAATAAAGGTTTGCTTTCAGCACTGAAAATGAAGCTACTTCTGCTACCAAACCTTGAATGGGAGTATTGATAATAGCCTCAATAAAGCATGCTTTGGAAAGGAGGTCTTTCCAGTAATTTGGATTATTTATGAAAAGCACTGAGGCATTAAAGAAAGTTCATTACCCAAGCCATTACTGCACCGTAGACCAGAACCAGCAGATGAAATAGCTCTTTCAAGTAATAGCAGACTATTGCTGTCTAGAGGACCTGAAAACTTGGGAGTGAGAGGCTGAAAAGAGGAGCATTGTTGTTAGTGATGGGGTATAAGCAATGAGAAGAGCTTATGGGGTTCTCCCTCTATCCTTTGGTACTATGCTGTGCAGAACATCAGCTCAGGAACTTGTGTAGTTTGCTAGGACATTTTCACATTATTTCTGAGTTGGGGTTGTGTGTCCTCCCACCTCTCCCTGCCTTGCAGTGGTCCAGAGAGAAACTACAAAGTCCTGTTACTAATTCATTTTCCTTATGCTGCCTATGCCAGCTGTTTTATACACATCACTTTTTTCTCTTTTTTCCCCTATTTAGCTACAGCTGAAACAGAGCTATTCCTCAGAGTCTGCCAGTACAAGTTGTTCTACAGCTGTCTAGGGATGGCGAAAGAGGGAAGGCTGTTTTCCACCTCCTCAGAATAGTTCCTCAGTTGTGCCCTACGCTGTACTAAGCACAGCTCATTTGTTTGCAAAAGAGGCTTGTGGAGTTCAGATCTTGCAGGTGACTAGAAAGCTGATGGCCTCCCAGCAGGGCAGTGCTGACAGGTTAGGATGTGGTCATGCTTGGCCTTGCACTGGCTCTGCTTAGAAAATGCTGTTGTGGTCATGACCATGGCATTCAGTATTTGTCATAGTTTATGCTAAAGCTTCAAAATTCATGTCAACATTGTGAGAATCATGTGCAGAGAGGTTTTATGTGAAGGCTCATGTTAGTATTGTTTGCTTATGGCTGGATGGATCAGAACTTGTAGGTATCAAAATTTTTGTTTCTTCCTTTAACAATCTTTTCAAGCTCTTTGCTTTAAGGTTCTGGCTTGTGTGACAGCAGGTTTCTAACCAGGCTCTATTGGGCATGTGTAGAACGCCATGTGTGTACCGTAAAACATTTTGACATCATGTGACAAATTATTGCTACTTGCAAAGAGATATAAGAAACAATAACAGCTTTCGTTTCAATGAAAGTGCTTTTCCAGTCTTCCTGTTGACAAATACCAATGTGGAGCAGCAGGGTCTGTATAGGTGGTGCAGGAAATAGGTTATTTTACTGTCTGCTAACTTTCAAATTAAATATGAAGCAAATTGCAATTCCATCCTTTCAACATTAAAGAAAAGATCTTAAATGCAGAAAATAGAGCAACGGAATGATCAACAGCACTCTTGCTTCCAAAGAGGTGACAGTGTTGAAATTTTAATTCCATTAGATTTTGTGCTTTGGAGATGCAGCTTGTACTTCCAGCCATTTGTCTGGCCCCATAAGCTGGAATGTGT
Organism: Pithys albifrons albifrons; assembly: GCF_047495875.1. Lineage (NCBI taxonomy): Eukaryota > Metazoa > Chordata > Aves > Passeriformes > Thamnophilidae > Pithys > Pithys albifrons. Next base: position 7,240,486 of record NC_092465.1, on the reverse strand, counting down.
TCAACGTGCCTGCCAAGAACAAATCCATTGGAAGAAATGTTATACTTTGACCCAGGTTCAAGACATTCTGAAGCAACAAGAGATAAATATTTCTGAAGACTTATTTAATGTTCAGCTTAGATAGATGGGCTTTTTTCATCCCTGTGATCTGATACACACTTGCTTAATAGCATGCACATAAGAATTTTCTATGTATTTATTTCTACCTTCCCCTATTTTAACTTGACTCTCCATTTTCCCTCAGCATTTGTCATTCACAAACATTTTCTGTGTAGAATCATCTAGCAATAATTAATTTAAACCAAATTTAATGACAATTTGTTCTTGTTTTGATTATCCACTATTGCCAGCAAATGGTAAAAAATCCAAGAGAGTGTATATTTTTTACACAGATGTACTTACATTTTTTGTCTTCTACTTCTGTAAAACTTTTTCAGGAAGAAGCAGTGAGTATTTTGAACATGAACATGCTTGGATCTTTCCTTAAAACTTGTGCCTTTTTTTTTTTCTTTCTGTCTGGATTCTGTCACAATTTGTGGAGGCTGCATTTGGTGTATTGACCATGGATTTGAGAAGGGTTGGTAGCTGGGCATCCACATCGATGAGAGCTTTCTTGCTGAACATAAAGAAGGTTTTGACTTTGCTCTGTGAGTTGGACAGAGCTCCTGTTGAGTGTTACTTGTTTTTTCTCTTGAACAGACTGCAAGATGTGATGTAACAGGCTGATTTGTGATTAATAGCAGTGGGTGAGATTGGAGCCTGAAGTATCTGCTTGATGCAAGCCATGAGCTAATGGATCCAATTTCTATATAATAAACTTAGTATAAACTAAGTTAAGCTGAGTAATTTCTATCTAATAAACTTAGTTGGTTTATTAACTTACATTAATAAACCAAACGTAATTTGGTTGCTTTGATTATAAAGCTGAAATTAATTTTATTATTCATTAAAAATAAATAGTTCATCGCAATGCTTGTAACTCTTATTCCCACAGTTACAATGTGTCCTGCAGAAACAGGAGAGAATCCCCAGAAACCAAGTTGCACACACAGGATTGCTGTGTGACAACCAAGGACGTTTTGCTCTTAACTTTGGAGAACATCCAGGTGATCTGAAAAAAATAGGAGACTGTGCTTCTCAGCAGGGGCCCTTCAGAGGGCAAATGCCAAATGTCAAACTCAGAATGCCATAAGAAGATGTCATATTTTAGCCTTTGACTGAGAAGAGCTGCATGGAGGGGAAGAGGAAAATGTACTTGATCCATGATAGAAAGATGCAAAAACCTACTGGCCATGAGTCCTATTTTTAAAATTCATTAAAATTAATGAAGTAACTTGAAGGCTCTTTGTTCAATGGACTTCAGGGCCTCTTGAAGGCATGAAAGCATGACTCATAGATAGTTTTTGCCCTGGGTTTATGGATTTTGTAGATGATGACTGGGGCTTTCAGCCTATGTAAGGTACTTCCTTTCAGAAAACACCCAACCAAACCCCCTAAAACCAGAAAGGCTATTAATCTCTTGATCAGCATGCTGACATCCCAAAATGTTCTTTTTCAGTGAGAAAATGCTATTTTGGGTATATGGTTTTAATGGAGCAGCAAGATGAATGTTATTAATATTCCTTGTACTTTGACTGTAAATGGCTGTAAAAATGTCCATTTCTTCTGTTCGTCCAAGGTCAGGAACATTTCTGATTTTCTGAAGTTTACTGAAGCCCTATTTCTAGTCCTAACATTCATGCAGGTTTTTTTATCTCTAAGCACTTTATTGAAAGAAGATCAGGTTAGTTTGTAATTATGTCCTTAAATGCATTGCCTGGAGTCTTTCTAATCAATAAACTATTTGTACCATAAGGATTTCAATACACAATTCCTTATGGATTTTCCTGTAATCCTTTTTTCCTTTATCTGTTGTCTAAACCTTCCTCCCTTTTTTACTCTTTCCTCCCTGAAGTGTCATGGTAAGCAAACAACATGAAAGGAAGAGCACCTCGTGGTTTAATTTCTGTAGGACTTGTCTCCAGAAACTGATGTGCTAGGTAGAAAACTGGAAACATTTCAGGGTGTAAAGCCATGGACCCACATGGGGGAATTAAGGTGGGATGCCACCCAACTTGTTTCTAAGTGGAGAAATTTATTTTTTGAAAATGAAGGCAAGCTGCTTGCTCAAGAAGAAAATTTACTTGTTTTTATGGCACCTTATCAAAGGCTGTTTTTCCTTCCTTCAAATATCTTTCCACCACCTCCTGCCAATTTTTACTACATGCACATGCACAAAAGCAAATATGTCTCCCCAACCTAAAAAAAACCAAACTTGGAGTATTTATACTCTTACTCTCCCTCAGTCCATCTGTCCTGCTGCTTCTGTTGTGACCCAGTGTTGTTTTGCTTTTCTCACTTCATGGGATTGCATCCCAAATTGCCACATCAACTGTAGATGGGTGGTGGTGAGAGAGAAGACACAGTGACATCTGTCAGCTAGAAGGAAAGAATGGGTTGGCAGGAGCACTGCTGAAAATAAAATTGAGCAGCTAAAGGAAGAGCAAAACTAAGACTGCAGAGTACAGTTGAAGAAATGGGTTTATACATTTTTTTATATTAAGGAACTCAACTTATAAAATGTGTAGTTAACAAAAGTGTCCATAAATATCTATTACCAGATGAGTCTGGTACAGTTGCATGATTTCTCAGCTGCTTCTTCCTGAGGAGCCCATCTGTGAAGTATGCAGGCAAAATAAGCACTTTCAACTAGCTGGAAACCCTCACCTAGACCTGGGCCTTGCAGGTGTGGATTAGTATTATCAGCTGTTCTGCCTTCTGTCTGCTCCTTCCAGAACATCCAATCGTGGATTTTGTCTTTTATTGGACTGATCACAACTGAATGCAGAAAATTTATTTTAATATTAACAAAAATCTTTTGAGGTGCCTTGAATTATTGAAACAAATCTTTTTCTTTGTTACTGTGACACAGCTGGAAAGGATACAGCCCTTGGCACCCTGAGCAGGTGTGGATTCTGCCTTTGGTTGTCCTGCTGTCTGCCCTCTGCTTTGTGCATTTGACATGGTCAGTGGCTAAACAACAGCTTCTAAACAATCCATGTTTAGAGGCTCCTAACTTTTGTTTAGTTGTGTGCATGGTTGTATCTTAGTAAAATACATTTCCTAAGTTTGTTGGTTATTTAATTGCCATGTCAGTACTGAAGTCAAAATGTGTGTGGTACAAAGATACTCAACAGTGGTTTGAGCACATAGCACGTTGAAATGCAAGTAATCTTACCAGAAATTGGGCTTCTTTTTCCTTCTCTGATCCTTTCTTATCTTCTACCAACAGAGCATGTGACTGTTCTTTGATTTCACTTGCCTGCATTAAGTAGGAAGCTGTAGCTTATCCCACTGTTAAAGCTGTATTTTGAAAGAAGGAAAGGTACATTCAGGCTCCAGGACTAAGGGAGGCCAACATCTTACTGTAAGTTACTCAGCAGGGATTGCACTGTTTCAGAGCACAGATTGACCAGCTGGGGTGGGACATCTGCTGAGATATTCCCATATTCCCATGGAAATAAACAACTGCAGTACCAGGAAATCCATTAGTTTGTGTTCAGTTGGGGTATAGTGCACATCTGTTTAGGCAATGCAGCTGCAACAGGAGACAGTGGTTATAACATCAGCCTGGGATTCCAGTTTGGAAGCTTGTCTGGCTTAATCTCTTAAAGTGTAGTAGTCCCAGTTTGGACTCATTACTCCTAGAAAGGAGGTTTTAGAGGATTACCTACCCCTTTTAAGAGTCGTTATGTCAGGTTCTGCATGAAGCATGACTCCTGGCATCCCTTAGCAGAGAAGTGCTGGGATGTGGCAGGTGTTTTCACTCACCAGTGTTTTCTGGCTGTAGCTCTGGTGTGCTGGCAGCCCACTCAACACTTGGAGTTATTGTGAGCTTTTAAGTTAACACACCCTTCACAAGAATAGAGGACATTCACAGCTCGATGTTTGGCCCTGGCTGGTCTGAAACAACTTGTTCCACAGAATCAAACAGTTGCAAACAGAAGTGCAGCTTGCTCTCTTCAGGAAACAGTCTGAAAAATAGATCAGGGCTTGTGTTGTGTGTGAGGGTTCAAGAGGACCTCTTGGAGCTGTTTGTAATATAGGAACAGGGTCAGGCAGGGTGGCACGATGTGGCAGCTGAACCTGTTTGTGGATGGATGGATTTGTAAGAGGAGAATGAGACATTGCTGTGACTGAACGTTTAGAAGGCTAATAAAACAAACCAGCTTTATACCCAAACTTGGGTAGAGTGATATTCATTAACAATACATTTTGCTAATGGCTACGTTTTACTCATTCCTAGCCATCACCACTGCACAGTCAAAGCAATTAGTCTGTTAGAGTCTCATAATGACCACAGGGTACCACAGAACACTGGTGGTTATGGGCTTTGATGGCCCGATGTGTGAGGCAGGTGCCTCACAGAAAGGTGCCTTTTCTTGGTACTCAGCAGTTTTAGGCCTCCTTTCCAGCTTTTGCTGTTATTGAAAGACAAGCAGATTTTTCCCAAAACTGAGGGTTGCACTTCATCAGTAACTAATAATTGACCACCACTGAGTAGTTAGTTCTGAGGCCTCTCCTTTCAACCTGTGCCTCCAGTGTAAGCTGGAACAAGAGGCACGTGGTACCCAGCTCTAGCTCACACAACAAGTTTTCTGAATAATTTCTTAAGCATGAGAAGCCAGAATTTGGACCTGTTCCTAGCAGTGGCAATACTAATTTTTACTGAGCCACTGGGTACAAAAATGCATATACTTTGTTTACTAGTCATGCTGTGTAAGGTTGCTTATGTTTGAGTTCATAACAAACTAATAATTAAATATGACTCAAGCTGCTGCTTTTATGAGTGAAAAAGCTTCTGTTTTGGCTACAGATAATTAAGATTTTATAGCTGTGTAGCTAGTGCTGAATGCTGTATTCAGGGATGAACAGTTTAATCCTGAGGGTCCTGAGGATAGTGGTGTTCTAAGCTTACACTGAGTAAGTACCATTTCTAATGTAGGTGCAGATTGCACAGAGAACATCAAGCTGTGTATATGTACATACTTATAAAGAGCCTTTGCTTAATCTCTTGTAGATGATTAATTCTCCTTCTTAAAAAGTGAAGAGGAATGCACGAATGGATATGTGTCACTGAAATCTGTTCACATGAAGATTAACTGTTTGTACTCTATTTAAAGCTTTTTCTAAAAAATAATAAAAATAGTAAAGTCTTAAAATGCTGAGAAATATGTAGTTTGCATCCCTCATATACAGATTACTTTAGCATTGGGATACTTATCTGTGTTGATTTTAAATAGTACGAGGGTTCTTTTGTTGTGATGACATCAGTATGGTAATGTTATCCTCTCTAACTAATGAATTGACCAGCTGTTGAACAGGGTTTTATTAAACATACAACAGAAAAAAATGTCTTTGTAATGAAGCTGTATAATAGTAGAACAAAATCCTTATGCCTGTGTAAATGGGTATAAGATTAGCCCTTTTCTGAAGAAATCTGCTCATCGTTTTTGTTCAGGGTAGGGGCAGTTGTGTTCTAAACTGTGGTATGTTTTTCACAAAAGATGTAGCTAGTCTGTTTAAAAACAAAGCACCAAAAAAACCCACCAAAAACCCAAACAACACCTTTTCCCCCCTACCCCCAGTATGTAGTTTCAGTTGTGGTGAGATTGTGGTGGTTGAGTTGAATTTGAGGAAGAACATAACAAAGATGTTTATTATTCTTATATGTCTTTTCACTTCCCCCCCCCCCCCCCCATTTTTCACTCTTCATATTTAGTTTTGGTACATTTAGCTGATCTGATTAAGTCAGGAGGAATTATCTTCCTAACAGTTTCACGAACAACTTCACAACTATATCATCCAGAGGGTGCTGGAACTATTTCAAGAGGTATTCAGAGTGAGACAATGGCTTTCCAAACCTTAAAACAAAAGGGGTTGGGGGTGGCAAACCAAGACCATTCTTTAGAGGCATGTTTCCAATATCCTCTTTAGTTACGACTCCCATCATGCATTTTGGAGACGAGATTAGACTAGGAAAAGACCTTAGTAGTTAACAGGATTGGCTCCTTTGGGAACATTATAAGGCAAGAGGGAGAATGAGGGAAATACTACCTGAGGTTTGGGAATGGCTCACTTGGCATGGGCAGAGAGATACCTTGTCAGTCAAAGTCTATCAGTGATTATAGAAGACAAATGTGTGTTTATTGTTTCAACTCTTGGTCAGTTCAGCCATTAATTTCCTGTCAAATCAGAAATGAAAAGAGACATTTCTGTGCTGCTGTCTTCATGCATTGCACATAACCTGGATATTTCTGTCCACTGTCTGCCTGGGTACCAAAGAAAGGCTCATTATAGGTACGTGGTAATCATTAGCTGTGCAACTGTTGTGCTGCAGCCCTTGACAGCTGTCAAATCCAGGATTAAACACACACCAAGGTCAGTGCAGCCAGCCATGGAAGCTCTGGGAAGCACAGGGATTCTGCTGGGCACTTTACAAACCCCCATGGCCACCAGCCGTGCTGGAAAGTTAATTAGTTAAGGACATGTTGTTGGGCAGTCATCGAGTTGCTGAGCACTGGAATTGCTTAAGAAAAAAGTAGGGCTGGTTAATGGTGTTTGGGTTTGCATTTTGGGGGTTTTTGTTTGTTTATTGAAATAGAGGGGGCCAGTCTTCCATCTATGAATTAATTTTATGGACTAAAAAACTTCTTAGGGCAATACTTTAATATTTGCTGTCTACCTTCTTACAGTTTGTAAGTGGGAGGGTCAACAGCTCTATTTAAGTAGATCATTCTTCTAGTTCAGTGTCATATACACTGTTTCTTGTGCCATTCTTGTTTCTGTTCTAGAACTTTAAAAAGAAGACTGTGAAATACTCACAATTTTTAATGGCTGTTTTTAATTTTAATTAAGTTCAGAGGTTCCCCCCCTAAAGAACTAGTCATAAAACTCATTAGCACTGGTCTGTTAAAATATGGTGGTGATAGGTTTACTTTCTTATTGTTTTCCACTTCACAAACAACTGACAATTTTGAAGAAATATTGACTATTTAACCACAGGTCTTATTGCCATAGAGGATACTGTCAGTTCTTACTTGAAATTAAGTCACTGAGAGGGTTTATCTTGAATATTTTGGATTTATTTTTAAAATTCTGATGTTGTTTTAAACTATGGAATTTTCTATATTTTATCACAGCAGATATTGCAAAAGAATAGTCAAACATTCAGTTTTTAATGAAATAACAATATTCTACTAGTCAGTCAACCCAAGAGTATCCCAAGGCTATAGTTAAATAAAACATAAAGAAGTAAAACTTCCCTCTGCCATTTCTTGGGAAATTAACTGATTTTTGAAGAGCAGCATTAAACAGAGTCCTTCATTTTCTCTGTTGAGACCATTCATTTTCTTTATTGAGATATTTTAAGTGTGGAAAAAAGTCAACTTGAGAGTTTTATAGTTTTTTTCACTGTGCTTGCAATTAATTTCTCTGCACCATTCCTGCTTAAGCAAAGGGTGGTTGCAGATTGGTGTTTGAGCCATGTAAATGCCTGGGACAGTCTCTGCCTTGGCTGCTTTTGGTTCCCAAGGAATGCACCTTCACTTCTGCAGTCGATCGTGTGTGTGAAATGGGCACACACAGGGCAGGTTGGAGGAGCAGCGTTCCAAAGGTGTTTCTGTCCCTCTGCAGAACTGTTGGTTCAGCTGGAAGCAGAAGATCTAAAGGGAATTTTTAACAAACAGGGAGACCTGCTAGCAGGCATCTGTGTAATTATCCTATTAAAACAGAGCAGCATCTGCATTATCTGTGCAAGTGCAGAATGGAAGGGAACATTATGTTCTCTAATCCTGTCTGGGAGCATTATGAAGTTAAATGGATAACATTTTACCAAATCTGTGTTCTAACATGATAGGTTACACTTAATTACCTTTTAATTGCCTTTCTTGTCATTGGGCTTTCAGCTAAGGACCCTCTCTCCAGCCATCATCACAGACCATTTCTTGCCTTTGGATTGTTTATGCCAGGTTTTAAATTTGAGTTTACCAGGAAAAGATGGTCCTACTGTATCTTGCAGGCTGTTACTACAATTCTTTTTACCTACTGTATGAAAAGCTCTGAGGATATTGGTTTATGTACAAAACCTGTGTTGTAGCATTCGGAAATTTGTGTTTTCAGTCGAGTTGCAAAGAGCAAACTCAGTGGCGTGTTTTACGAATAAGGAGTAACTATGCATGGCAGAGGCTACACAGGGGCAAGACATTATTGCAGCCTTTGAGTGCTTGCAGTGTAAGCCAGGAGAGTGTATTGGCTTAAATAATGTAGATTTCTTTTTTGCTCTTTACCCCTGAGGGAGTCTAGTTTCCTGATCACCTATCTCGCCATATGCCATAGCCCTTGCCAGGAGCTCCGAGCAGTGTCACTGCCAGCTAAAATTACTTGTTTTCTGAGAACTGAGTTACACTGAGAATTGTCTTAAATTGCCGCACTGGCAACACCACCAAGTTGTGCGTGCACACAGAACACTAAATATGTGAGAGCAGCCTTACCTTGGACTCCAGCTCAGAGGCTGCTTCAAGCATTGAATGGGAGCCAGATCCTCTGGGGTGTTCCACACCTGCTCAGACACATCACTCCTGCTTTGTTGTCTTTCCAGGGCTTTTCTCAGCTTCTTTGTGCTCTGGCTGGTATGGTACAATGATGAGACATGCAAATTAAATATTTACCAAGCCAGAATATTGTCTACTCCTGCTTTGTACCAGCTGGAGGGAAAACCTAGTGTGGCCATTGAAAACTTCACCTGTGGTAACTGTGGTGCTTTTCTTTCTTCTTGCACCAGGATGGAACTGAAATACGGATATACCTTGACAAAGGAGCTGGAGTAAGACTGAGTCCTGCCCTGTGATATTTATATACCTGGACCATGGACTTGCTGATTGGCTTCACGCTTTAGGAACCTTTGCAGTAACTGTGTGAAGCCCTTGGGAATCATGGCATTCTCTCCATGGAAGCTGTCCTCTCAGAAGCTCGGCTTTTTCCTGGTGACTTTTGGTTTTATTTGGGGAATGATGCTTCTGCATTTTACTATTCAGCAGCAAACACAACACGAAAGCAGTTCAGTCCTGCGTGAGCAAATTTTGGATCTCAGCAAAAGATACATCAAAGCATTAGCTGAAGAAAATAAAAATGTGGTTGATGGGCCTTACGTTGGGACAGTGACAGCATACGGTAAGTGTGTTCTCTGCATGACATGATCATCTCATTAAGGCTTTTTTCCCAAGTTGTCCAAATATTTTGCTTCATAATGCTGCTCAATTGACAGTACTTTGCCCTGTGGATTTTCTGTACAGATGGAGAATATGGTCTTCTCTTGTAAGTATTTTACATTTCCAGTCTCTTGGAAATTAAGTTGTCTGCTAATTTTTGTTATATCCGTTTAGTAGCTCTATCTAGTATGCCTTAGGTTATTTGTTAGAACTTAATTTTAAAAAACTTTTTTGGTATTCTTGAGAAACTTGCAAGACTTTTCAGTTTGTGTGTCGGTGATCTAAGAAACTCCCTGTAGAAAAAGCTGCCTTGCTTTTAAAGTGGAGACCTGCTATGTTTATTTCTTCTTTCCCATTTCACTTCTTTGTTCAGTCAATTTAATTAATGTTTAAGTTTATTTATCTGGCATAATCTTAAATTAAGCTTAAATATATCCTATTTGCCTCAGGGCAGAGAACTCTGAGTTTTAGTGCTTTGTTCAGCAGTTGGTTTTAATGCTTGCTCTGTTCTAGTTTGTAGGTGAGAGTTAAGTTTGCATGTGTGAGACAAAGCAAGAAGAAAAGAACAAAGCTTATTACCAGAAAATATTATGAAAATAGAAATACAGTCCAATTTCAAGTTAGATGTGGCCCCTTTTCAGTCTGGTAAAATCTCATCATACACCTTACTTGTTTAACATTTTTTAGACTCTCTTTCCTACTTATCTGTGTTCTTTCAGGCTGCTTGGAAAGCTAATGGTTAATTAATGATCTAGATTTGTTTCTTTTTGTAGTTGCCTGAATATTCAGCTCTGAAGAAGATGATTCTTGTGTGCAACTAGGGTGCAACAGATAACAGCTGCACCTTTTCTCTAGTTTTCTTAGTACTCTTTACCTTTTGGTGCATGCAATGAAAATATCCTGCTGGGAGGTTTTCTACATGTCTTGTTTCAGTTATCTCTTTTTTCCTCTAAAAATGAATTTTTGAGTTTGTGTGCATTTAGTTGCCTGTAAAGCCTGAGATTGTTATCCCAATCGTTGCTAACAATCATATTGCTTCATTGCTTAAATAACAACCCCCCCGATTCTGTAACTCCTGATTCGTGACTGCACATTGAACTATACCGACATTGTGGTCTTACAAAGCAGCACAAGCAAAACAGAGTAGTACTAGATCAATATTTGGATTAAAGACCTCCAAGCAGGTAGAGATCTCTAGAGGATTGTGTGCATAGGCTTAAAACAAAACTTTGTGTGCTTTGTAGCCATCACCAGTGTGTTACTGTGTAAGGGTGCTTGATGGGAGGTGCATTGAAGAAGAAAACAGACAGCAACAAAGCCTGAGCAATGTGGCTGCAGGGATTGAAGGGTGACAGCGTTACTGTGTGCCTGAGCCAGGTCTGAGAGGCAGGATATCCTTCAGCTGAGTTCCCCCTGCAGCTTCTTGCCTGAGGCTTTCATTTCCTGCTCCAAAGCCCGCTGAGGAATAAGCTGACTTGCTGCCAAACAGTGGTCAAGTTCCCCAGGAGAAGTTAAACTGCATTTGAAAGGGGGGGAAATAACTTTGTAACACTTCTGTAAAGGTAAAGCGAAGTTTTGTCTAGAAATTTCAAGCCCATGGCCAAGATTAAAGACTTAAACACCTGGCCAAACTTAAAATGTTCAACAAAATAGTTTGGAAAGATGCTAACTAATGATAATGTATTTATTTAAAATATTTCAGGGAAAAGCACTGTGGTGAGTGAATAGCACCATATTAAATAATACTTTATGAAACTGAGTGAGATAATTGTTTAATAAGTAACTTAATTTTTCCCATTTGCCATACCAAATGGTTTGTTGTTAGCAAATACCCAGGTTAGCTCTTTGGGAATAAACACATTAATGACTGATATTAATAATAATTGGTAGAACTTGCTTCACTGTTTTACAAAAATTAATGCTCTTGCTAATTTAGGCTTTTTATTTCTTTTAATATTATCCTCTGATTGCCTTAAGTAAGCACAGTCATGATTTCAAGAATAAGTTTAATGTTTGCTTGATTTGGCTGCTCCTTTACCCACCCAAAAGGTCTTCAGTCATTCCTTAATTGTGGTTGCACAGCTTTTTTACTTCCTCACTTCCCCCCCCCATATATTCACCTGTCCAGGAGGTGCATCAAACACTTTCCTTTTAAAAGTCATGGTCCAGATACACACAGTGAAATTTAGAATTTTTTTTATAGCAATAACTGTTTGTTTTTTCAAAAATTTGTATGAATCTGTGCTTCTGCCCTCCCCTTCTCAAAGTAGCCTCCACCTGCCTTATTGTTCTGACAAGCAGTCTCTCATATCAGTGTTTTGGTATTAGAGTTAAAAAATAGTAATTTTGTTTTGAGTTTATGATCTGTGTATGCCTCTGTGTATGCTATATTTCTTCCTCTTTGTTTCCTGAATTATTTTTACTTTTTTTCCTAGAATTTTTTTTCTCTTACTGTGCTATGATTTTGTTCATGTTAAGTCCATTCTTTTCTTCTACACACTATGCCATTAAATGACTTCTGGACCTGTTTTAAAATAGTCCAGATGACTTGTGCTTCAGATTCCACCTCCTGATCTTTACAGGACAAAGGAAAACACACAGTTATAAAGAAAAATACTTACTTTATGGTTCCATTAAATAAAGATGACTCTCCTTTTATTTCTAAAAGTAATAGCATTTTCTTATTTACTCTCACATTTGCACAAGAGTTGAGATAGTCATGGGAAAATTTTTTTTAAAAAAAGGAGCACAAAATAAATGTGGCAAAATATGACTGATGCAGAGACAGTGAAATCTTTTCAGATGTTTAGAAATAGAAATAGAAATTTTCTATTACAGATCAGAAAATTATTTGATTCTAAAATTGCAGAAAACAGAAAACGTCTTATACATATACACATGTAATTGTTTTATGTAATTAAATGGGAAATAATGCAAATTCTTCATGCCAAAATCTTTAATCTTTACACGGGTAAATGGACAAAGAACAATACTTTCATCTTCTTTGGCTTCTTGCCATTATAATTATACAGTCTAGCATGATAGTGGTCTGGTTTTCTCCTCTTGCCCACTGTTCTTTTAGCTTGCCAAACTGTCTCTGTTCCTTCAAGGAATCTGAACAAAATAAAAGCAAAAGAAAAAAGTATCAGAGAATTCATTCTGTGTTGTCATTTGATATTGAAACTGCTGTTATTGTTTATTGCTTTCCATGCCAAGGAAATGTTGTCAAACCAAATGGAGACAATCACCAACAGACTGAAGGGAAGATTTTTGATGTTTTGTGAATACGACAGAAAGGTAGAAGGGTTGAACTTACCTTTTTTTTTAATTCCTCCTTTTTTTGGTAATGCAGAAGCTGGTTATGTGGAGGAGATGCAAGAGAACTGCATCAAAGCTGAAATTTTGAACTCTCTCACAGCTGTCCCTTTTGGAAGGGCATTTTTGTTCCCAGGGGATCGAGTCTTTTAACTGACTGTTCCTCTGACAGTGCTTGAATATGGATTCCTACCATTAGAGCTACTACAAAACATGCATTTTTCTGTCCCTGTGTGTGTCTCCATGAAGGAGCACACTCACCTTGAACATGGATAGCTGTATGAGTCGCAGTGTGTTTTATAAAAGGGATGGCAAGTTCCATGTCCAGGCAAATTTGTGTCTGAGGCTCAACAAGGTGAGAAATGTGAGTGCATAAAGATGCTGATGGCAAAGATTTGCACTGAGACAGAGTCTGTATATAATCTAGTCTCATTCTTGTACCTACTTTTTGATCCTGTCTGCCAAGTGTGCACTGCATTGTTAATCAATTTCATTTTCCTTTTCATTTGCAGATTTGAAGAAGACTCTTGCTGTGCTGTTGGATAATATCTTGCAGCGCATTGGGAAGTTGGAGTCCAAGGTGGAAAACCTGGTACTTAATGGAACAGGAGCAAACTCTACCAACAATACTACCACTTCTGCTCCCAGCTTAGGAGCAGTTGAAAAGCTTAATGTAGCAGGTGGGTATGCCAATTACTAAAATTATTTATGAGCTGTTTAATCTGTATTTTTTCTCCCTTGGCCAGAACATGATTTTTCACTGTTAGATATGTGGAATGTCTTAGAAAACATAATTTGAAGTCTAACCTTTACCTATGGCAATCTGAAGTCCAAGCCCAGAGGAAGACTTTCTTCTGTGGTAACTTGAACACATGAAGAAAATTAAATTCTCTGCCAAAGGGGTCTTGTCCACCTGTTCATAGTAGAAATTTCTTGCTTTAAGTGGTCTCACTTAAGGACAATGAAACTGGGCAGATGTTTTCTGTCTAAGCCTGACTATTTGGGCCAGCATGAATCTGCTCTGCAATTCTACCATATGCAGTTCATTGGTTATAACTGAAAAAAAAAACATTCATTGTATTTGTTACTGGTCGTAATTTAAAAATGTGCGTCTCCACAGTGCTTAATGGCACTTAGGATTTGACATAGAGAGATCACCTACCTGGTACCTTCAGCTTAAATAAAAACCTGTTTTGAGGTGTCATTTGAAGTCACTAACTTTGTCTTCAGTGAATGGACTGCTTTGTTCTGTCACCAAGTCTAAAACAGGCACTGACAGTCCTGACTTATAGGGAGGTCTGAGTCTGTCCTGCTAATGATCTTTGCAGTCCCAAAAAGGGAGCAGAGCAGAAGAGTTAGGGCAACTTGGTAAATAGGTTGATAGCTGTGCTCCTAAATCGTGTCTGTGCTTGGGTTCCCTGTAAAAAAACTGTTTCTGTTGAGAGGGTGTTGCCCACTTAAATTTGTCAAAATACAGTAGCAAATGGCACCTTTTGGTAGGGTAGTGCCCTACCCTTTGTGTCTTTCTTGCCACGTAGTAAAATTATGCTTACAGGAATTTACAGCACCCTTTGCATGTGTGTTTGACTCCAGCTTGCCTTGTGGTACCTTTGCCTCCCCCCCATTCTCTTGTCTTGGTTCAATTGAAGGCAGATTGGGAAGAAGTAGCTGAAAAGGTGTAGCGTGTGCAGGCCACTGATAGGGTGAGCCAGGTAGCTGCCACAAAACATACAGCACAAGGTCTTGGTTGGAAAACCTTCCACTGTGATGGAAGGTGAGGGAGTACAGCATTGGTATAGTTTCTGGGCTATGTATAAAATGAGAGACATCCCTGTATGTTTTCTTTTTGTCGTTGGACAAAAGAGAATTGATGCTGTTATTTCAACAGATTTACAGATAATTGGAAGGCACATACTCATGTTGTTGCTTTAACATTTGTAGGCAAAGGTTCATTGTTCTTATCTGGCTAGGAAACATCTTTCATCAGTTCTTAGGGTGATTTGGATTTTGTTTGTTGTTCTTGGAATTGGCTGGATTCACAGTTTTGGTACTCAGGAGCAATGTTGAAAGACCCTGGTAGGAGTTTTCAGTTTGCAGTGTTTGCACAGCTTTTGGCTGCCAAAGACTTGCAAAGAACACGATTCCTCTTACTAGACCTTCATTTTTTTACCTTTGACTCTTGGTGTGCTGAGTTTAAAATGTCTGAAGCAACTATTGAACAGCAACTAGAGAAAAACCTTCAGGTAACAGTTTCTTAAGTTTCAATTAGTGTATTGTTCTGATGACCAGATAATGTTACTGCTCAGGTATCTCCAGACTGGATAGTACCAGTGTGAGAGTAGAGCTTGAAGCTAAGCCTTGTGGTAAGTTCCTACTCTTCATCCCTTTGCAGCAATCAGTTGCAATTACTCTGATCAGAGGCAGCCAAAAGCAAATGAAAAACTTGTTTCTACTTCTGCCTTCGTAATAGTTTCCTGATGCAAACTCTGGAAGCCATATGGTTCCAGTATAATCATAATACATAAATATCTTCTCTATTAGAAAGGAATTGTTCAGAAAATAACCTGAGTATATTGTGATTGCAGTACCAGTTACAGTGTTGGTTTTGTCAGTAATATTTCAAAGGCATCCTTTTTTATTGTGCTAGAGCAATTGGGGTAATCTGAAAATTGTGGTAAAGACATATTGTTACCCAACAGTTTATTGTTTTACTGGAGTTGAAACACGTATTTATACAAATACACATGATACTTTCATTGGATTCTCTATAACATTCAGCTGCCATGCTGTGAAGGGATCACAGAAAGCAAGCATGTTAGGATTATTCTTCATCTTTTTCAGCTGGAATATTTTAATGCTGACTTTAGACAATTGGTAGCTATTGTTAATAATTTTACTCTTTCTGACTGGGCAACAATAGTATTTATGGAGCATCCTAAAACAACATGTTTAATAACTCTGGTAACTTTTTTAAGACTTCTTGAGTGTTTGGGGTTTTCTTTAATATTTTCTCTTTTTTCCTTAACTTCTGAGGTGAATTAAGCATTTTATAACCTCATTCATCAGTGCAGTGTCCTTAGCAGACTTTCCCACAAGAGTCCTGCTTCCAATGGAGCATTATGATGATCAGTTAACATTTCTCCTTCCAAAGCCTCTCTGCAAGTATAGAAGTTAATAAACTAGTAAAGATTTACTTTTTTTTTTTTTAACAGTGTTCAGTGAAATAGAATGTAGTATTCACTGTGGAAGGCAATGTGAGTCACAAAATCCAGGGAGATCCAGTGTTAAACCAGGACATGTTCTAACCTGGAGTTTATAATCCATTATAAATTACTTCATGAAGGAATGAGCAATAACTTCTCTGAAAGAGCCTGACAGCAAAAGACAAAGCAGATACTGGCACGGGAAATAATCAAACTGCTTAGCAGTTTGGAAAAAATGTCTATCTTTGTTTTGAGCCAGAAGGTGAAGAATCTCTGGCCAAACAGTAGCCATTGTGGCTATTTATGCCTTGTAATTGAAATTTTTTTGGTGTCTTTAAAAGTTTCAATAATTTTTAGCCTATGCTTTGACCACTGTAGCCTGAATGATCAATTTATGTGACAGGTACTACTTGGTACAGAGCCCATGAAATTGTCTTTCAGTAGAGTAGCCTCTTCATTACTATACTGAAACTTGAGATATGCTGGTATTTGGAGAGCACCTACCTACCATAAGGAAAACACATTTGAGCAAGACTTATAATTGTACTTGGGCAGACATGCAGACATCTTAAGAATATGATTGTTTAAAATTGAGGGACTGTTTGGAAATCATGTTATTCATCACTGTACAAATGCTCTTCATCAGTTAAACTCCTTATTTGGCGAGATAAGGAGAAAAGTGTTTGGGGTTTTTATTTTTTAAGTTGTTCCACCTCTGGCTATCAAATGTGGTGTAGAACTGAGACAGCAGTGGTGAAATCTGCCATGGAAAATACTACTCTGTGGTGGTGTGGAGAGTTTTTGGCAGGTAAAAGGATCTGAAGAAAATACATCTGGATTATGCTCATTCATGATAAGAAGGTGATAACAGTTGGTAGGAGGAATTGCTGGGGATTTAGCAAAGACTGTAACTTATCTGTCTCTGAAATAGGTGAACTCAAACTTTCTTTTGATTAATTTTTGAGTTTTGATCACAGGGCAGGAACACCTTTCCTAATAAAGACAGGCTGAGAGGCTGGGGCTGTCCAGCCTGAAAAAGAAAAGGCTCTGGTGAGACCCTACATCCTCTTCCAGTACCTAGAGAGGACTTACAAGGACATGGAGTGAGTGATAGGACAAGAGGGAATGGCCTTAAACTGAAGGAGGGTACCTTTATATTAGATATTAGGAAGAAATTCTTTCAGTGGTGAGGCCCTAGCACAGGTTGCCCAGAGAGATTGTGGACTCCCCATCCCTGCAGGTGTTCAAGACCAGATGGGGTGGGGTTTGGAGCGATCTGGTCTAGTGGGAGGTGTCCCTGCCCATGGCAGGGGTTTGGACCTAGGTGGTCTTTAAGGTGCCTTCCAACCCCAACCACTCTGTGGTTCTGTGGCTCTCAGACTAATGGTTATGTACATGTAGGCTGGAGTGTGCATTCATATCCTCACTGGCTTTAGGTTTAATGTTTCTTAGTGTGATGCTGCACCTGGTTCTTCCTCTAAAGTTAGTTTTGTGCAATCTTTCATTAAGGGAAGCCCAAGAGCAAAACAGCTTGTCCTCTCTTTTGGATTGTATGAAAGGTTAATATATCATAAGCTCTTAGATATCATAAATATCTTTAATGTTAGTCCTAAAGGAGCTGAGAATGGGACCTGTGCTAGAGGGTGAGGTTGCACAGATTATGTTAAAAAGCAAAGCCAGGAACACTTGGGTAGTTTGAGTGGAAGGTTAGGTGTCACTTTTTTTCTTCCTCTTTAGATCCATGCATAAAATCATAAGCATATTTTGCTTTTTCTTCTTCCCTCTGCAAAAACATCAAACAATCTGGTGGTTTTGATACTGACAATTTTCAACTGCTTTTTTCAGAAGCTCCATTTCATTTATGAAAGAGTGAATTGTTAGTAAAGATGCTTATAAGGCATGGGTTGATTGGGTTTGAAAGCAATAAAGTCTCCTTTCCTTCTCTGTCTCTTCTCTATTTATCCAAGTCGTATCTGAAAAGAGTCTGAGATATTTCATAGCATTTGTGGAAGGTAATATATTCCCACACACAAAGGAAAGTATTAATCTAAACCTTGGGTGTCTAGTAGATAAGAGTTTCCATCAGCCTTTAGAAGAGGAAGCTTTGAGGCACTGCCACAAATGACACCCTTAAAGTTGCTGTAGCAGAGATGATTAAACGGAAATGGGGAAATACGAAACCATTGCACTTTCAAGCAGAGCTTGTCTACACAGCTGCTGCTGTGGTAGCTGCATCTCTGGGTCCCTGTGACAGGCACAAGATCAGTTTGGTTAAGGCAACTTGATTTTTAACAGTTGTGCTATTCAGCTGTGAAAGAAATCCTTGATTTTTGTGGGCCAGAATTACACTATCATATTTCTTGTATTTCGTCAGATAAGGCAATCTGCTTGCACAAACATGGTCAGAGAATCAGTCCTCTGTTTTCTTAATGTGATTTTTTTTGGTAAATAGGGGATGTGGCGTTTGTGTGTTGTGGGTTGGGTTTCTTTTGGGGTGGTTGGTGGGGTTTATTTAAATCTTGAGATCTTGCTGTGTTCTGGCATTATGGAACAAACTTCATTTAAGAAACTTTCTATTCCTCAGGTTTTAAAACACTGCTAAATAATAGTGGTATTAATTCTAAATAAACGTTTTGCAAAACAGTTTTTTTAAAAATAAAAATATTAGTTTAAAGCACGGGCCAAGATGCTCTGAGGGCACTGTTATCACATCACTGTGCTTGTGCACTGACAAGCTGAATTTTTGGTAAGCATGACCATCTAACAGCTCAGATAGTATAACTGGACTGAAAATTGCACCAGACTGGTTGTTTATTTGCCTTGAAAAGATTTTAATTGTCTCTTTGATCCCACAAAAATGAGCAAGTGAAGGTTCAGATTAAATCCTTCTCAGACCTGTCCCTTGTACGTGTCAGGGGCTTGGAGAACTCCTGCTTAGACTCAGAGCAGTTCAGTGTCAGGCTCCTGTGTGAAGCACTGCTCAGTGAGGGGGAATATTTTTGGTGTGTCTGTTCAAAGTTTCCATAGTTTTTTCTGCCTTATGCATTAACTTGTTCTGCTATATTGGCTGTTAAGCTCTCTTTTAACAACTTCAGTTTTAACATCTTTAAAGTCACTCATTAGGATGCAGACTTCAGTGTATACTTGTCATTTAAGGCATGATGGCTTGGATGCCTGTCAGATATCTGGCATCCTCCCTGAATATGTGGCAAGGCAGGCTGACAAGTCAGCTTTGGCAATGCTGCAAGAAGGGTTTTTGCTTTTTTGTGATGTTACTATGGTGAGAAGGACCTTTGTCGTGGTATTTCCATGTGCTTATTCCTAAAGACTTGGAGCTGCCACACTGAAGCCTTTCAGGTGGCAGGGAAGACTCAGGTAACCTCAGGATCAGTGGGTTTGTTTCCGTGGTGTCTGATGTATTTTGTTACAGCCTCGTTAGGTTTAGCAGTCTGCAGCCACAGTTCCAACATAGTCTTGTATTGCAGAGACACATTGGATTAAAAAAAGAAAAGATACTGCATATTATTTTGACTTCCAAAGCTGCCCTTCTGCCTTAGGAGGACTACAGTAGGTTTTTCTTTAGTTAATATGGTGTGTTGTGCCTTAGGAAACAAACTAGCTGCCCCACAGAACATCAGGGTGTATCAGATGTGGGTCTGCACTGGCTCTAACAGCCAAAATTGCAGCTTTCTCAAGGTGGTGCTCTGCCCTGACTCATGTTTATTGTGCCTTATTCATTGTATTCTTTTTCCCCATGTGTATCTTATGAAGAAGCTTTTCCCATTGTGCTGCCCGTTTGCCTTCCACAGAGGCAGCAGCGTGGAGGGGGAGGGATGTGTGTGCTTTCCAACCTGGCTGTCACAGCCCAGTGTGGTGGCTGTGCAGGAGAGCAGGCAGAATCCTCCCCACTGCAGTGCAAGGCTGTGTTAGTAATGCTGAAGGGGCTGTCAGGGCTCCCCTGGGCTGCATTTCCATTAACCACTTGACTACAACTTGAATTCTCCTAACACTGCATTGATTTCAATAGCGTTAATGGAACTCAGCAGCACAGCTACTATCAGGATGGACTAGCAGCAGAAAAGTTAATTTTCTTTAAATCATTCCAATACTTTGCTACTGAAGTTTCTAAAATGTTATTAGAAGGCATTTTGTGCTCTGCATTTAAAGTCTTGAAACCTTTAGCTCATTTCATTGAATATGTTGTTACTGCTTTCAGCTCACTCTGCAGATTCTCTTAAAAGAAATCTTACCAGCTGGAGATAAAAAATGTGAATTGAATTGAGAATGTGTTAATTAGTGGGAGAAGGGAAAGAAAACCTTGCACAAACTGAACCAGCCCTAACTACAGTCTGTGTCTAACCACAGATACCAGATTTCAGAACTGAAATAGAAACAAGAGGAGTTTCATGAATTAAAGTAAGAATAGTACTTATACTTAATGATCAAAACCAGAAGGAGAACAGAGATAAAACTGATGAATAGATTTCAACGGATATGATTATTCTGACCTTATAATACTGAAGAGGTTTCTGATTTTATGAGATCTGCTGATGGGAACACTTTTGATTTGATCTATAATCTGTGCTATATGTCATCAAAATATATTCTCATATGCTTTTTTGCACTAGCCTAAAAATCTGAGTTTTAGCCTCAAGGTTCCAAAGTATAGAAATTTTTGTGTCATGTTAAATTCTTAATATATTTCTGTCATCTGGAGAATGCCAAGTTGCTCCTTAGCAGAGTAGGTGGGCTTGCAGTTTCAGCAGTATTGCAGTCTTTTCATTTTCTTTAACCAATATAGCTATTTTAAAACTTTTATGACAAATTGAATACCTATCAAACAGCAGTCACTGCTGAGTGACTAATTATCTCTTATTCAGCTTACTGTCTTAGTGGAATATTTCTAGACTTCCTGACTGTCTGATGGAAAAAACTGAAGCAGAATTTTTTAATGTGTTACAAAGCACATTATTTGAAGGAGGTGCAATGTAGGAAAGGGAGAAAATATGTGTGTAGCACTCACTACTGCTCATTTTTATTGTTTTGTTAAAGAGTAACTTGGAAACCAACAAAAAATCAATTTCCTGTCACAGATTGTGCTTTTAACCACATAATTCTCATCTGGGTGTTGTGGACCTTTGCTAAAACCAAACCCGTGGACATGGGGTTTAATTGCAAGAGCCAGTGAAGGGCTGTACCTGTGAGCTGGTGTTCAGAGAGGGCAGTGGCAGGAGAGCAGCTGTAGCTGCTCACACTGAGCCACAAGGGAGAAGCATCTTTGCCCACACAGGGTGAGGAGGCCCAGCCTAACTGAGCATGTCACTCATGCTGCAGTGCCAGACTTTGCCAGACTTTGCAACTGATGGTTGTTCGTGAGTTCAGGTTCACCTGCTGTGCACTGACAATCTCTGGTGCAAAGCTGTGTATCATCTGGGAAGTGAACATATGGCTCCTTTCTAAACATGGGGGTAAAGTCTGTTATATTTTAAACATCCCAGCACCTCACAAAGAGTGCACGGTATTTAAAGACTTTTTAAAATCTGCAGTAGTTTGGTGTTTAATCAATATTTTCCAGGGTAAACTGTAACAACTGTATCCTCTAAGATTTATAACATACAAAATTTTCAATTTGTTAGTGTGTTGGCTTTTAATGTAACATCATATGAGATGTCTCATAATTACATCTTTGCATAGCAGCAGTCAAGAGGAGATAAGCTGCACATGACTTCAAAAACCCTTAGGTGTCTATAAAATAAAAACTAATATACTGGCTCACAAAATTTAAGAGAAAAAAGTGTGTGCATTAACTGCTGTTGCTTTGTACTAACTTGACAGTTGCTGTATTTCTAACTTTTTTGGCTATAAGTTCTAAGTTTTGGCTGGGAAAAGAGATCTCAGAACTTACATTTTAAATTACATAAATCCTAATTAAGGATAAAAATCCTTGTGGTTTCTCAAATACTATTTTTCATCAAAAGTAACTTTAATGTCTGGCTTAATAATGTATTTTTCCCCTTCAGGAAGAAACTATTCAACATGAATTTGCTAACAGCATAATACATCTATCCAGACCTTTTAACAAGTAGCTTCATGGGGGTTTTGTTATCTGCAAATGATGAAAAACTCCAAAGTCTTGACTTGTATTTTCATACTTGCTTTTCATGTTTTGGAACATCTTGATGTGTAGATCTGCATCTGCAGTGTTCCACTTCTTCATCTCCCTTATCTTTGTGATCCATTCCCAAGTGTAAATTGCAGGTATGTAGTTGAGGCTGTTCCCAGCTGTCCATGGGATATGCAGGATTTGTTCACCTCCTGGATTCCTGTTTGAGGAAAGCCCACTCCTAGTTAGTGTGGGGGGTTGAATCCTGTGCATGGAAGAGTGTCCCACCCTGAGCTCGGGACACCAGGGAATGCTGTCCAACCATCCCTGCTCCTGCTGCTCTTCCTGCAGCAGGGTTTGATGAGGGCAACGTGGACTGCTGCTTTGTAGCTATGAATTTCTGTTTGAAGATACTGGTCAGAGCTTTCTTGACTTCATAAATTTTAAAGGGCTGCTTCCTATGTTTATAACTACAGTGCAGATCAGGAAGTTGGGAAAGGAGCCTTTTTATTGTCCACAGGCTGCTGTTACCAACAGGCTCCAGCACACACTCCATGCCTAGCTAATTGTGAGCAGCAAGAGGAGCCGGGACGTAATTCTTCATACAGGTTCTGATCATTAAGGAAACAAAGAGGGTTAGAAGGGATGTTTCTCAATCTAGAATGCACACTGACTGTGTCCTAGAAGGAGAATGACTTCAGTGCAAGTAGTAGTTGATTGGAACCATCAAAATCATTCACGAGTGAATTCAGAGTTCTGCATTGAATTCTCAGGCTTGTATGTGGAAACCAGTTCTGACTTGCCCCTTCCTGCAGGCAGTTGTTGCTTTGGACAGCAGTCCTTGACGTAGAGGTGTTTCCAGTCTGATTGTATCAGCGGCTTCCTGTTCACAGGCACGAGGGAAAACTGCTCCTCTGGGGAGTCCTCAGATGGAACGGAGTTGCATTTCTCTGTTCCTTCTGTTCTTTCACATTCATTTCCTCTTGTATGCGTATATTGCTACATTTTGTTGTGCTCTGGGTAATACTCTATGGGAATGGTTTCATGTTACAGTTTATATTTAAGCTTTATAGAATTGCTTTCACTATTCTGTTACCTGATTAGTACCTGTAAAGGAAGCAAGTGGAAGCTGCTTGTAGGTAGGTATTTGGGATATAGATCCATAGTAAGGCTGAGTGGGAAGCTGGTGAGTGTGTAAAGCATATTCAGAGTCTGTGGACTATTGTGGAAAAAAGACATTAATATTTTTGATGAAGGTGAATCCTAGGAGTGTTTACTGTTGCTGGCAAGGAGGGGGAAAGATGTCCCACAGTCTTGGTAATACTAATAGAGACATTAATATTTGACCACACATTGCAACATGGTTAGAGGTGATAAAGGTGGGCATTAGTGTTCTGTACAATCTATACATACAGAGATCAGTACACTGTAAATCATCCCAGTGGAAGAGCAAGAGTGGGACTGCTCTGGAAAAGCCCCAGTGAACTGGTCACAGAGGGGACCAGAAACCTGGAAAAATCTGTAGCTTGTGCTGACAAAAAGTCTGTCTCTTCTTTTTTGTTTCTTGAAATGGATAGGAACAGGGAGAGCTGCAAGGGTGGGCTCTCTGCATGGCAAGTATCTGTATGTGGTTCTGCCACAGCTGGTGGGAGCTATTGAAGTGTGTTTGGTGCAATGTGGGACTGTCAGGAGAGGGCAGTTTTTATTCTTGCAAGTAGATCTTGCAAATACAGACATCCTGTGAAACTTGGTGAGCAGTGAACGGTAGCTCAAATCACTGCCCATCTCCAAAAACACACTAGGATGCAGAAAACATGTATATGCATGACAAAAGCAAACATGTAGACTACAGTTGTGTGCCTACCAAAAATGAGGCCATTATTTGGGGTTTTTTTTCCTTTCTTTGACAGGCCATGGGATACCCATTAAAATGGAATGTGGTACTTGGCACTGTATGCTGTAAAATAAAGAATTATTCTTAAAAGGACTTCAGAAGAGAGGGTTTGCTTGACCAACCTTCTGAAGTACAAAACCATCATAAAATAGCATAATTAGCTGGAGATAGAAGACTTTTTTATTTTCAATGATGAAATTGGTGGATCATTCTTGTTGGCAAGCTTATCCAGGTATTCAGCACTTTCAACCCTAAATGCAGTAGGATGCTGCACGTTGAACTTTCCCTGTGGTTGAGCTGCATCTCTGGTGCTGTATCAGAGATTTCATATGTCCTATTTTAGGAAGACTTGAATTTGACTTGCCTTATGCAAACCTCTTACTTTGCATTCAGACCTATGAGTTTGGGAGGGGAAAAAAAGAAAAAGCACACAAACCATTTAGACCATAGAACTCTTCTAATGGAATTGCATTGATTATTCAAAATTACCAAAATTTTAACTGTGCCGCTTTATAGTTGAAGGTTGTTTTGTTACTGCTTGATCTCAGGCACTCACTTTGGTGTGAACTGTAGTAAAGCAAAAAGTCCCATTCTTATGTGGCTGCACTGACTGAATTGAGAACATACTTTTAAATTGCTGCTATCTGTATGCATGCCCTGTACGTTCCTACTCAGAGAAGCAATCAGAGCCTTAGATGTCAGTGGTCTAGTCTGCAAGAATCCCACAAGGATAAGAAGACAGAAAGAATATTTTGAAAGTGCTTATTGATTTGAAATTACAAAGTCATCGTACAAACTACTCTGCCTCAGTGCTATTGTCCCTGGCAGTGCAGCTCAGTTGGGGAAATTGCTGCTGCTGCAGAGACTGCCAAAGAAGTGTCTTCTTCCTGGCGTGATTCTTCTTTCTCCCATCAACTCCATTTTGCAACTCGCATTTCAGGTTTTGTCTCTAAAAGAAACTATTTGCGAAAAAATGGAAAATAGTCAGCTGTTTCAGGTGGTGTTTTTTGGGTGTCACAATATAATGCAACATTCTAACTTTTATCCACAGATCTTGTTGCTACTGTATTCTAATACTGCAGCCTTTTCTTGTATTTTCTTCTGGACTCTCTATTTAGCATATTCTGGATGAAATCATACACTGTTACTGCCATAGCATGAAGTGTTCTTAGGCTGGTGACTGGCTGGCTTTAATGATCTTGATTCTTGCCCGTGGGAAAAGCCAGAAATGGTGCAGGTATAATTTAGATAACTGTGGGATGAACTACCTAAATTGAAAACCTGATCCTCCACTGCCTTTGGCAAGAATCTCTCCACTGTGGAAATAATTTTTCTTGCCTTAAAGGCCTGAATTAGAAGGTTCTTCTAAGAAGCAAGTCCCTTCCTGAAGTTGATGTGGTAATGTCCTCTAAAACTGCAGCTTTTTCCTTGGGTCATGGGCTGGAAGTGCTGCTCTGTATTGCACTCTTTAATGTGTTCCAAAAATCTAGAATGAGAAAAAGAAAAACAACAACTAAAACAGGCAAAAAAAAAAAAAAAAGAAAAAGAAAAATTTTAGGAGACCAGAGGAAATATTTCTTATGAGATGTGATGTAGTGCTACTGAGTTGTAAAATTAGATCATATTGAAACATTTATTAATTGAGTCATATATCTCATGCCAAGTTTCATATCATGGGTAAATGATAAAATGATAGCAGAACTGGAAAAACTAGCTTTTATGTTTAAGAATAATATACATCTTATAAATGTTTGACAATTGAAAACAAATTGTTACAGTTGAGTAGTTTTAAGTACACATTAATTAGGAAGATTCTTTCTTCTTGTTATTACCAGTATGGATTAGCTTAATTTTTAAGTCTTCATAGATCAGTTTTTGCAGTTCAGCACTTTTACTTCAAGCCAGAGTTGAAATCTGTGCAACCATTTTCTTTTCTAGTCAAAAATAAGCACACTGAGTTTAATATTATAACAAATATTACACAGTAGGACCCTTCAGTCAGTCTGGATTGTAGATACATGAAAATAAAAGGCAGGATTCATTAGGTTATCTATCAGAACTGTAAAATAAAATTCATTTATGGTCTGTGTTTCTCTTTAGATCTCATAAATGGAGCCCAAGAACAGTGTGAATTGCCTCCTATGGATGGTTTTCCTCACTGTGAAGGGAAAATAAAGGTAAGTGAACTGGATTTTATCTTGTGTGTGTTCTCTCAAAAATTGAATGTATGTTGCAAGAGGTCACTACTCAGTGGTGTACAGCAAGAACAACTGAGTCAGAAAAGAGGATATTTAGGAGTGTGTGTCACTACAGAACTGCTCACCCCAAGCCTTCAATACCAGTGCTGTAGAGAAAGAAAGTGGCATCCTCTTAAGACAGGAAAAAATAGCCATATTGTATTAAATGCTATGATAATTATTGAAATGCCTTATTAGTCTGATGGTATCTTGTTACTCAGAAACTTCTCCTTTTTGAAAAGCCCCATTTTCCTCCTCATGTTGAGTAATTTGGCATTTCCCTGCCCCAGGCCTGGGATTCTGTGACTCCCTCACTCCAACCCTTTCTCTGTTTCAGTAAGACATTTGCTTACACTTCTTCCCCTTTTTACCCACAGCTCTGTGTGGCTCTTCCCCTTTTCTGTTGAAAGCATTTTCCTTCTCCTGCTCATGGCAGGGCCCGAATTGTGCAGCCAGAACTTGGGATTCACAGAGGATTCCACATAAATCCTATATTTTACTAATAATGCTTTTGGAAAGGCTCAGTATTGAAAGCCATCAGACTTTAGTTGGAAAGAGACAAAAAAAAAGCCAACCAACCAAAAAACCATCCTCCCCCACCAAAAAAACCCCAAACAAACCTCACCAAACTTGCAGAGATGGAGGGTTTGGAGCTTTTTTCCTCAAGACACATTTCAATTGTGTTGATACTGCTTCATTATTGTGGCTGCCCCATCTCTGGAAGTCTCCAAGGCCAGGTTGGATGGGTCTTGGAGCAAGCTGGTCTACTGGAAGGTGTTCCTGCCCATGGCAGGGGCTTGGAGCAAGATGGGCTTTAAGTCCCTTCCAACCCAAGCCATTCTGTTATTTTATGATTACTAAGGGACAACAGTAAAAATGCTTAACTATCAAAGTATTTGTTAAATCACATTGCCTTTTTTCCTCTAATTAAAATTCTCACAGATTGATAGTTTTAAAAAAATCTGTCTATTTTGTATCTCTGGTCTGCATTTCAATCTGTCTTGACAAACTGGCTGCAGAGTGGCTATGTCTTACATTATTTGAATATTAAAATATGAATTGAAATAATGACTTGTTTCTGCAGAAATGGCAGATGCCTGGCAGTGTCTGGCAGATTTTAGTCTTGATAACTGAAATGATTTGTTAAATTCTAGAGCAAGTGTATCCTGGGGAGCACTCCCAGTGCAGCCCCAGCCGTGTCTGGATCCCGATTATATTCCGGTCTTTGTCCCTACTTGCCTGGTTCCAGTGTGGATAAACTGTGCTCACATCTGCTGTGCTGCTGCTCCCCCAGTGTAACAGAGCAGAGGTGCAGTATGCTGCAAAGTATGAATAAAATTCCTTTTGTGTTACTTGTAAGTTTTATCTGGTTGATTATACTCACTTCGACTTCCTCCGTTATTCCTGAG
Organism: Pithys albifrons albifrons; assembly: GCF_047495875.1. Lineage (NCBI taxonomy): Eukaryota > Metazoa > Chordata > Aves > Passeriformes > Thamnophilidae > Pithys > Pithys albifrons. The sequence goes on along the minus strand of NC_092465.1, from coordinate 7,213,017 downwards.
TTTGGTGTGAAACAGAGATATTTCTTTGTATTTACTAACAGCCTGGTTTGTGTTCTGTTGCAGTGGATGAAAGACATGTGGCGATCGGATCCCTGTTATGCGAGTTACGGTGTGGATGGGTCCACGTGCTCCTTTTTTATTTACCTCAGTGAGGTCAGTAATCTTTTTATCTGCAAAAGAAGAACATCACTTTGCCTTCATAGTTTTGGTAACTGTATTTTTCTCACAAGAAATCACAATTTTCTTCAGAAAAATTCTATGAAGAGGAAAAAGTTATTAAAACAGAATTATTACGAAGTGCATTGCTGCTATTCATTAGCTCTCCGGGGGTTTCTAGCCTGGAGAATTCCAATGTTTGTAGCTGCAGTGATGTAAGCACCAGCTCTTCAGGGAGCCCACACTTGGTATTCTCCTAAACCCAAGTATGAAGCTCAGCCATAGATCTTGGCTTTGGAACACTTTTCCTGTTGATTTCAATGTAGCTTCTGAGATACTAACAGGGAGGCATTTGGAATGTAAAATTCAGAAAGTGGAACTAGATGGTGCATTGTGCCAGGCAGAATGGCCACTCTCTGCTTGGAGACTGTGAATTGCAGGATCTGTTAACAGAAAACAAAAACACTGAATGACATATTTTGGAGTGAAGTGGCAGATATATTGGGTAAAGTATCTATCAGAGCCAAAGCTGTTTGTGCACAGCAGAGTCAGTGCTTGTCCTGCTGGGGTTCTTTGTGTTTCCTGAGTAACACTTGTTTTCCAAGAATTAATTTTGTTAATCAATTATTACAAGCTGCATTACTGGCTTGGAGTGTGTGTGCCAGAAACAGTCCAGGTGTATTTGATCACTTGGCCTCTTTTTTCTTATCAGTAAAATTTCAATAACTTACAATAACTGATCTTAAAAGTGGCATGGATATCCAGTGGCTTACTGCTTGTAAAGAATTGCAAGAGCCAATGTGGCTGCAAAATTGAAAACTAATATTAATTTCACAGCTACTGCAGGATTGGCAGTCTGAGGCTGGTTTGTTAAATTATATATCTGAGATTAAAACAGGGAGTCATTACAATAAGTAACTCAGTTGTAATGAAAGCAGTTGCTGTTAATTTACTCAGTTGACTGTCATTGAACTTTTGGTGGCATTGCTTGAAGCAGCAGTAGTTAAATACATATACAAAACATGAAGACATAAAAAAGGCTGGCTTGAATCACAGTTTTGACTCATTGCATTTCTAGTACCAAGTGTTGATTTATTTATGGGCTGTGAAGCTGGGAAAGGAAAAAATACAGGATGACTATATTATTTATCTCATTATTTATCATAGAAGTTAGAGATATGGTTTCATAATCATCTGAGGTTGATCTAAGGCTTCTGCTAGAAGGTCTTGTTTTAACATCAGCAGAGTTATGTTTGGTCATTAGTATTCTGTCAACCAGCAGGTGCTTCATGTTTTTAGTGCAGATATATCTTAAAAATTAAGATATATTTCAACTGAATGAGAGAATCTAATATTCTTCAATGACATTTATTATTTTGTATTTCTGTTAAATCACAGGTTTTATGTGACAGTCTTCTCTGATCATCAGTTTTGAAAACTCAGTCAATGGTGTTAGCTTTTTCATAATTGATTTCTCATGGCCAAATGTGAGCAGACTTACAGAGGCCAAGTGGTTGTTTTTTCCAGGGTCTTGGGATTTGATATTTTTCTTTAAGCAGTAATATTAGATTTGGGCAACTTTTCATTTCATGAAGGAATTACAGTGCAATTAGTCTGCGTGCATATTTGGCAACTCCAGACAAAGGTCTTGTCCTTTATTTTTGTAAAGTGTTTTCTTATGACAGAATGTAAAACTAATATTGGGTGAGCATGTTATTAACCTTGCGTTTAAATTTGGCATTCTTAATCCTATGATTAATTTAATGATTAATGCCCAGCAGCAGAGTTTGAAAGCTTAAATGTTTGCGAATGGAAGCATGAAATGAAATTCTAATAACACTACAATGATATGGATTTATGAGGTGTGTTGGCTGCTACGGATAACTTGGAAATGCTGCTGCGAGAGTAATTTGTCAAAGTGGACAGTGATGAAGAGTTGACAGTTTATAGTATGGTTGCACAGCTGAATGATAAATGTGTCTACAGAGCTCTCAAGTCAAAACTGCTGATTTGAAATATTAAAATGCATTAGGGTGCTGGAAAGGATATTACTCTTAAATTTTTATTTTTTTGCTTCAAGGTTACAGTACAGGAGTAAGACAGTTGTGTACGTGTATGCTGCTTGAAAAGGCAATAAATGCATCAAAATCTGCACAACCTCAATTTGAAAAGACAAAGTCTGCATCAAATTGTGCATATGTCTACCTTTGCTCTTAAAATCACCTCTACAATCTGGTGTGAAAAGTGTCTGTGCTCTTTCGTACTCTTTTGGGATGGACTTTTTTCTTCTGAAGCAGTTCAGTTGGGGTATTGCTTTATGCTCATCTAGTGCTCTGTGTTATGTAATTTTAAACTTGTAAACAAGGGAGCCCAAAATATTATATTTTAATGTGTTATATGGGTCAGAACCACAGAGACACCAAGTAACTTGCCCACAGTTTATGTAAAGCTTTACAAACAAATGGTTGGAATAAACCCCAGCCTTTGGGTGTCACCCATGTGCTCTTGTTAAGTTTCCACCATGTGTGTTTGCAAAATAGAAACAGCACCACCAAAATTCAGGCTGCTCCAAGTCTTCTCTGCTGAAGAGTCTGCACAAGGGCAGGTATTGATTGGCAGTTCTGCCCCCTCTGCCTTGTTTTGGATGGCATTCCTGCAGAAACTTGGGAACAGCTTTTCTCCAGTGCTCTTGTGTCTCACCTGCTTTAGCAGAATGGGCAGTGAGTGTGGCAGCCTAAGGAGAGCAAGAAGCAATCCAGCACATTCAGCCTTATGTATCTGATTTAAAGCTGTCCCCTGTACAAACCTGCAGATGAAGCTGCAAAAATTTATGCACCTCTCTTTTGCTGTTTTGCTGCAGGCACTGGATCATTCCTGGTGCGTGATATGCAACTGTGTGGTCATAGAAACATAGAATGGTTTGGAAGGGACCTTAAAACTCATCTAGTTCCAACTCCCTGCCATGGGCAGGGACATTTTCCGCTATTCCAGGTTGCTTCAAAGCCCAGTCCTACCTGGCCTTGGACACTTCCAGGGATGGGGCAGCCACAGCTTCCCTGGACAACCTGTGCCAGGGCCTGCCCACACGTTGGTCCTCAGAACTCTAATTGTGCTGGAGCCTTTGAAGACTGGAGGAGACACAAATGGCCTGAATAGCAAACCCACACTTGACTAGAGTCTTGAACACAGGACAACAGGGATTAGAAACAGCAAAAAATAAAAAGCAAGTTAAACCAGTGCTATAGTTTCTGAATGGCTAGACTTGCTTGCTTTTAACCATGATGCAAACTTGCCCAGAGAGAAGTTACTTTCTTTTAACTTAGTTATGCAAAAGGCAGTTAACACTCTACTGGCATTGCCACAGTTATAATTTTCATGGGTGGCATTGCCTCTGGGGAATAATGTGCAAAAATTAATTTCTAGGCAGTACAAAAATATATATCACTGCAAAATGTCAGTTTGCAGCTGAGGAATGAAGTTTTTAAAAATATCTTCCAGAAAATGAATTTTTCACACTCTTTCCCAGTTTTTAAAAAAAAGTGGAGGGGGCTTACAGCTCTTTTTTTTTTCTCTCTTCATCTGCGTACGTGCTTTCTCAGGGGACTGCCTGGCACACAGGCTGGTGCTGTGCCTGGTGGTCAGCTGGCAGCTGTGGTGCAAGTTACCACCTCCCAGGGATCATTACACTGGTGTTTACCTGCTGGAGCTGAGCAGGTCTCTCTAAAATCCCATGCTTTGTATCTCCAGCTCCCCTTTCAGGTGCAAGTGTGATTTTTGGTACCCATTTTGCAATCCAATGCTTCGAAAGACTTATAATGGGTGTGAATTCCAGCCTTTGAGACTCCTGTAGCTTTTGCACAGGTGGAGAGAATTCTTGTTCAGTCCTTCAGACTTGATGGAAACACAATGTGTGGTTTGGTTGTGAGAGTATTTTTCTTTAGACTGTTACTTCTGCTTTGAGGGATAAAGCAGAAAAATACAAACAGAAAGTGATTTTGAATACAGATTTGTTTCCAGAATGCAAGCTCTACTATGAGGCACATTTTAGTGAAAACTCCTGGGAATCATAATTATAGATGTTCCTTAAATCCTTGTGGTTTTTCCAGTTTACTGCAGTTTGCTCAAGTCTATGTGGAAGTCCCCTCTCCACAACTTCTGCTTCATGTGTAAGCTAATCCCTGGCATTGAGTAATGATTTGCATTTCTTCAGTGTAATGTAACATCAAAACAGCTTCTTTGAATTCTATGGAAATACTCAGAAATATTACAAAATCAGTGCTGCTGTCTGAAATGTAAAGCAGCAAAAGTTCAGACTTGTTTAGTCAATTTACAAGTGTCCCTAAGAATTTAATATGCTAATGATAGTCAGCACTTTGTCCCCAGATTGTCTATTAGTGTTTTGGCCTGAACTTGGGGGATTTGGTCTGTTACCTTTTCTGCTTCTGTCACCTTAAACTAGGATTAGTCTTTTTGGAAACATTAGCCTTTTTGGAAAGGTCATAAATGCCAGTGTAAGAGACTAATCAATTATCAAAGTTAGATAAGAGAGCATTTGTTGATTGATGCAATCAATCAGTGGAACTCAATTATGTATAACTGTGTTGCAGTGTCACTGGGACTGTGGGTCCCCAACACCCAGTGTTTGAGGCTGCCTTTGGAAACAACCAAATCTAAAGCTACTTGTACAGTCCTGCATTCCACTAAACAGGCAGGCAGTCATCTTGCCCACTGCAGAGTCTGTAACACCTTCAAAATGACTACTTATCCCTGAGGAAATGCTAAATAAAACACAGGAATTGAGAAAGTCACCTTCCCAGTGGGAGCAGTTCTTTCACATCAAAATCTCAAAGGGATTTCTAAGTTAACATTACAAGTTCTCTTAGCTGCCTGTCATAGTGCCTAAGAAAGTTAAAGATGAACCTTCTTTCACCAGATATTGCAGTTGGGGGGGGGGGGAGGGGGGGGGTTGTTGTGTGTATTTTTCACTCTGGGGCTGACATAAGATATTTACCTGCAGGACTGTACCATGGACAGGAGTGCTCTGAGCAGGAGTGTCTTCAGCTGATGTGCAAAGACAGTTGCTTCAGCTTCCCTGTAGAGGGGTTGCACCTCCCTTTGGAGGAGCCCAGAATGAGGATTATCCTGGGTGCTCAGTGTACCCTTCAGCCTCTGCTTTATTCAACTCCCACTGTGACTCTTTAAAAGCATAAAGGACTTTCTGAAATTTTGGTTGTGGAGAGTTGGTGGCAGAGTATACTTTGATTCAGTTTGGAAGATGCTCAGACTACTCCAGTGCTGCAGGTATTTGCCAGGTTCTTATGACTGTGCTTGCTCTGTAGTAGATCAAGTGCTGCAGTCTCGGCCTCAGTTTCAGTGTGTTTCTGAGGAAGAGTTGCTGGCACAGACACCTGCAAAGCTTCTGTGAATCATACTTTTCAAATTTCTTAGGTTTGTTGGTTTGGTTGTTTGGGTTTTTTTGTCCTAAATTTAGCCATTCTCACCTCAAAGCAGTTCAGAACACCAACTTTTCACTAATATCTGGAATCATGTAGCACTTAAATTTTTATGTTCTAAACTGCCAGGCAGCCTAACCTGAAGGAGCTGACTGTATGTCCTCCAGGCAGGGCTGTGACTAATGTAATGGGATGAAGTTCAACAAGGCCAAGTGCCAGGTCCTGCACTTTGGCCACAACAACCCCCTGCAGCGCTACAGGCTGGGCACAGAGTGGCTAGAGAGCAGCCAGGCAGAAAGGGACCTTGGAGTACTAATTGACAGGAAGCTCAACATGAGTCAACAGTGTGCCCAGGTGGCCAAGAAGGCCAATGGGATCCTGTCCTGTATCAAAAATAGCGTGGCCAGCAGGCCCAGGGCAGTGACCCTTCCCCTGTACTCTGCGTTGGTGAGGCCACACCTTGAGTACTGTGTTCAGTTCTGGGCCCCTCAGTTCAGAAAGGATATTGAGGTGCTGGAGCGAGTCCAGAGAAGAGCAACAAGGCTGGTGAAGGGACTGGAGCACAAGTCCTATGGGGAGAGGCTGAGGGAGCTGGGGTTGTTTAGCCTGGAGAAGAGGAGGCTCAGAGGTGACCTCATCACTGTCTATAACTACCTGAAGGGAAGTTGTAGCCAGGTGGGGGCTGGTCTCTTCTCCCAGGCACTCAGCAATAGAACAAGGGGGCACGGGCTTAATCTCTGCCAGGGGAAATTTAAGTTGGATATCAGAAAAAAATTTTTTACAGAGAGAGTAATCAGGCATTGGAATGGGCTGCCCGGAGAGGTGGTGGATTCACCATCCCTAGAGATCTTTAAATGCAGATTGGACGTGGCGCTGGGTGCCATGATCTAGTAAATGGACTAGAGTTGGACCAAGGGTTGGACTCAATGATCTTGGAGGTCTTTTCCAACCCAATCGATTCTATGATTCTATGATTCTATGATTCAAAACCAAGAAGGGAACACTTGACTTCTCAGGTGGATGTAGATTCCTGAGCATGACCAGACTCCCTGATGCATTTGATTGGCATAGAATTCAGTACCAGCTACAGGAGGCACCGCTGGTCTTATTCAAAAATATGACAGTACAGAGATAAATATAGTGTGTTCTGAATAATAGCTTAGCATTTATATCACTCATCCAAGAAATGGTCTGTCTTCAGATCTGCAGTTGCCGCGTCCCTGTAGTTGCTTTTAATGGTTAATCTGTCTGGTATCATGTCCTTCCTATTAAATAATGTAAATGACAGTACAACAGTTGAATGCTTTGGAGAGCAACCATAGAGAAAGAACTAATGGTAACCCAGTGAGAGGAGGGTTGTCCTGGAAAGGTGGAAGAAGATCCCGGTTCATTCTTTGGAGACAACTTCAGTGTTTGGTCTTAAATGATCAAATAAACAGTTTGAAGACCAGGATCCAAATTAACACCACTGCCCTCCTTCGCCTTAAGGCTTGTGGCATGTAGATATTCTATACCTAAACAAAGCTGAAGTATTTCTGTTTTTATGATGGAATTCTCATCTACACCCACTGTAGTGATATCTTAATCCTTTCTGTCATCATTGCCAGTGAAAGGGAAAAGGTCTGTTATGAATGGAATGATATCAGATTTGTAGCTGCATCCTGCAGCATTAGCACATGCTGCATCATCTTCCTGTTTATAATCATATATACACACATCTATACACACACAGACTTTTTACATGTTATTTAGTCACAGTTATTTCTGGCACAGGACAAGTTACTCTTAAATGCTGTTGCAATTTCTGCAAATGCTTGCTTTGAGTTTTCAACCAAACAGGTGTTGTGAGTCCCTCCCCCCGTCCTTTTCCCTGTTCTGTATTAGGAGCTTCCACCATGGCTTCTGGGATCACCTTCTTTTCTTGCATGTGGCTTAACATTCCCTCCATGGGGGCATGTGTACCCCTCATCCTTTTACACGAAGAATGTCTGAAATTCACTGTTAAGGTAGTCCTGTTTTGGCTGGTTTGTCAGTCAGTATTTTGCCTCTCCATGCCCCCTTTCCCTTGTGCCAGTACATTGAATTAATTAATAATGGGTTTTTTCCTTCCGTTTCCATAATACATCAGACTTGTTTAGTTCATCATTGCTTTCTTGGTGCACTTGTTAATTATCATCCCCCATCCAACAGCTCTTTTTAAGCCATTGACTCATAAAAATGAGCAAAATTTTCCAATTTCTATAAGAAAATGCCTATGCTGCTTCCCACTGCATTTATCAGTCCTGAAAATAACAAAACAACTGACATGCTATGAAGAGTTGAAAAAAATCCTCTGGTGAGTTAAGTTGGTCCTTCCAATGAAAAGAGGAAGTGACTGAATATCCATAAGGAAAAATCAGAGCCAGACCAACTGCAGACACTGATACTGCTTAGAATCTACTCCTCAGGTGTTTATTTATGATGAGAATTCCTGTAATGTAATTTTGACTAGAGGGACTATTTCTATGAGCACAAAAGAACTAGATTTGGGAGGAATGCAGCTGACTGTCCTTGGCAGCTCCGAAAAATCTGCAATTCCTTTAGGATGCCTGGTGGTGCAATGTGAAATACATGAAGCCACAAAAGGGGCACATACAGTAGTCCTTGAAATGTCATATCCTAATTTAGATCAGTTTTAATGCTAAAAATAATGCAGAATTTATACTATTAAAACAAAAAAGAGGGAGAGTTTGCATGATTTGTAGCATGGGGCCTGCAGCTCTTTTCTGCCAGTGATTCCACAACTTTGTTTGTAAAAATTAGGATTGTTAATTGCTACAATTTCTAGTATGGTTCCAGAGCTGGAGACCATTAGAGAATTAGATGTTTTCGAAGTAGGTTGATAAGTCACTGCCTTCAAACACTGTATTAAACACACTGAGTAAATCATAGCATTCAAATTATTTTTTTTAATTTTGTTTGAGGAACCTGAGGTTGATACATTTTTTCTCTTTAATGAGGTTATTATGGCCATTCATTTATTTTCGTGTGATTGGTGTTCTAGGCAATCCTATGGTATGACCTTAAGCCTTTAATCTGTAATGCTTCAGGCTTACTGCAGCATGATTAAGCTAAAATTGTGTTTTGACAGGTCTGTGTTGGGGGAACCGTAAGAGTAACTCTGACTTCTAATTCTGTGCGAGCCGTGAACTGAATGAGCAGTGATGGGGTGTCTGAGCTGGCTGAGAGCTTTGTGCATTGCTCCCCTTTCACAGCACAGCCATGTTGCAGTTTTCATGGGTTTGCCTCCAGCCTTGAGGTTCCTGCTCCCCAAAGCAAACCGGCTCATTGCCTAAGGCACAGGAATAATAAGGATGCCACAGGACAAGCAAATTCCCTGGGGACAGCACAGGAGTTTCAGTCACCTGCATCCATTTGCTGTTCCTCCCCTAAATCCTGGCTGTTGTACTTGTTTATTTGCTAGTGGACAATAGTAGAAGTCTTGCATTTCCTTTGATAATGTTTCTCTAAGCATTACAGCTGTTAATACTTGTGAATATTAATACTTGTGACTATTAATACTTGGAATATTTTTACTTATGTTATAATTATGTTGTTTATACCCCTCAAACATGGGTTTGATTCTATGATTCTTCTAATTTTTTGTCTAGATTGTTACAAGGTAGAACTTTGATCCTTGGGTTTTATCAGGCTTTGTCCTTTTATAAAGATATTCTGGGGATGTGGGAAATGTTCAAAAATACATATTCTTGTAAGGTCTGGAAGCATCAAAAACTTCTTGAAAACATTGAAGAACTGCTCAGAGGAACTGTATTTTGAGCATTTAACAATTGACCTCTGCCTTGAAAGGGTTTGATCTTCTGTATTCATTATCATGAATGAATACCTAAATGTGACTTTTGGTTGCAAATCTACAAGGTTAAAACAATATTGAATTGCAAAAAGTCTTCTTCTTGCAAAAAGCAGTTTTACCTTGAAGTGGTTGCCTTGTTATCAGCTGATGTCCTATTTAAGCCATGGAAAGGTGTAATGTAGAGGGCAGTGAGAGGCTTTGGTAGATCAGCTGAAAGTAGAATAGCAAGATTTATTTTGTATGGTTGTTTTGCAGGTTGAAAATTGGTGTCCTCGTTTACCTTGGAGAGCTAAAAATCCTAATGAAGAAACTGATCAAAAAACAATGGTAAGAACAACCATAAACATGAAAAACAATTCAGTAATTGTGATTAATGCAAAATATCCTGGAATCCTGTGCCAGATAAATGCTAATAAGACTAGAATTCATATTTTTATTCCTCTTGAACTGCATATATATAGTTTGTGTGTTTTCTCCAGTCATTGTATTGTGGTCTTTATGGTAGATTGCCATTAAAAACATTTTTGTGTTAAAATTTATGAAATACTGTACACAGATACTGAGAAAAATTACAAATCCATAGGCTGCTCACCAGTATTAACTGTATGTGAAACTGTCCATTTTTATTGTCCCATAAATCTGGGCCTTTTTTAGGTAAGTGCCTTAATGGGAAAGGCTGATATCCATTTCAAGTTTGTAGTAACATTTTGATTAGTCCTAATTTTTTCCCTGGAAAAACTCTACAGCATGGAGAGTTGTTTCTAAATTGTTACAGCCTAATTATGTAGCACTGAGGTATTTTAAGATAATTTAAGATAATTGCTGGGCTGTGTATGAACATTGCTTACATAATATAGATATAGGCTGTCTCATTTTGTAAAACTAATTGTCCTTAGATCAGCTTTAAAATTACTATTTCCTCTAAAAATTATACCCTGGTAATGTTTCTCCCTTGTGGTGGACTTGGGGACATCCTGGTATTGAGCAGATTCATGATATACACAACTCTCCAGCACACTGCTCTGTATTGTGTTGCAGACAGGCTTTAACCTCATTTTGAAGCACATGAGCAAAGCCAGATCTTGTATTGCAGAAATGAACACGTTGTGAAACGCTGCAAACATATTCTGAGCTACCAAATGCCACTAATAAAAATAACAGTCATTTATGTAGCTTAGAAGTGTCTGTTTAAATATATTTTTAATATTTTGAACTAAAATCTCAACTTTTGTTAGAAGAGTGGGGTTTTTTCTATTTCTTTTTTTAAAAGTGGAATATAAAGCACAAAATTCACATCTGAATATTTTTGATATTGAAGAATAACTAATGTTTGGGGGTTTTTATTAATGCTTTCCTTGAAGGCTGAGATCCGTATCAACTTTGACAATCTCTACAAAATGATGTCAAGGCACGAGGAGTTCCGGTGGATGATGCTGCGCATCCGGCGCATGGCCGACACCTGGATCGAGGCCATTAAATCCCTGGCAGAAAAGCAGAATTTGGAGAAAAGAAAACGAAAAAAGGTAAATCAGCACATTTTTATTCCTGTCACCTGCAGTTATATAGGCTCTTTTGAGCTTTTTGTTCCAGATGTAGCTTCAGAGTGGAATTACCAAATACGTCTAAAAGTCTCTTTATACTGATTCCGTTTTTCAAGAAATATTTTGCTATTTGATATTATGTCACAGTGTTTGCTTCACAGATGTTTCATATGCTCTCCATGAGTATCTTGGAGTAAATTTTTTGACCTCTTTAGTTTTGGTTAAAATTGAGCCTGTGTAGAAGTTTCTAAAGGGAGAAACTGCAAATTTACCACAAGCTGATGACACTGGAGTTGTGTGTGGGCATAGGAACTGTGCACCTTTGTTGTCCAAAACTGAGACTTGAAATGGTGCAGGTCAGGTTTGGATTTGAGTAGACTTTGACCTCAACTTTGTACTGCATCAGTTCACACCTCCTGTAATGAGTTCAGTTTTAAAACTGTCAGATTTTTGAAGTGACAGGGTCTATTTCATTTGATTTTAAATTTTTTTTTTTAAATTACCTCAACTAATTATGATAAAGCTGAAAGCTGTAAGCACAACAGGTTTCCCTTCCTGGCTTGTATTCCTGCAGCCAACCCTGTGTGGCAGCAGGCCATGCACAGTCATGTTTCTACCCTCTCTTAAGTCTGCCTGGCTGCAGCTCAGCCCTGATCCTGAGATTCTTAGTCCTTGCATTCATTACAAAATTAAATTATTGGGGTGGAAGTGTTGGATTTTTTTTTTTGGCCATAGTTGGAATTTAATAGAAAGAAAAAATGCCCTAAGGTATTGCATGTTTAATGTCGATAACTCTATCATGTGACTTTCCTTTCCAGATCCTTGTTCATCTGGGGCTTTTGACAAAAGAATCTGGATTCAAGATTGCAGAAAATGCGTTTAGTGGTGGCCCACTTGGTGAATTAGTCCAGTGGAGTGATTTAATTACATCTCTCTACTTACTGGGCCATGACATCAGGATTTCAGCTTCACTGGCAGAGCTCAAGGAGTAAGGAGATTACTTTCACTTTTGAAACTGGCATTAAAAGAAAAGAATTGTAAACTCTTGATGCTTCTATTAACAGTATATAATTTCTTGAAGCATAAAATGAAAGTGATAATTCACTAAACAGAGGATAAGATTATTTTCATGAGCTAAGTACATGTGCCATGGAAAGGATAATGTGTTTTCATTGTAGCTTCAGGCTCCTGGGACTCCATAAATGAGTGTTGTAAAATTCAAACTAAGCAGCTTAGTCTTTAACATTCCAGGTGCTTTAGCCAGCTGCACTAGGAAACGTTACAGACTAGCCTAAGCCTGTGCCCTCTCCTTCAGTTTCTGCTATTCTTCACTCAGTATCTTGTTTTAAAGTAAAGGTTTAAATCCCTTAAACATGTCACTTTTGAGGTAGTTAATTGCTTGTGTCAGGTCAAATTGCTGCCTCACTCTTGGTTGTCCTGCTTTACACACCAGCTCAACATTAGACATAAAACATCTGTTTTAAGCTTGGGCACAAACACTTTTTCTGTAGCTTTCATTTTTCAATAGCAAACATGACAGCATTGTTTTATGGAGAGCTCCGGTACCATAAAGCTGTCAATAGAAGTCAGAAATTATTTTAAGAATTTCTATAATTTAAATATCATTTAAATAATTTAAAACACACTATTTTAAAATGTTCCAACCATATTACTCTCTTGTTTTAACTGGATGAAGTTTTTAGTGAAAATTAGTGCTTTACCAGGGTATAAACATTTCTTTAATAAATTCTGAGCATCTCTGGCATTTGAGTGTTTTTCATGGTGTGAGATTTGGAAACAGGAAAAGAGTAAAACTCCTTTGGGAACTGGAATTATTGGAATAAGTAGTATTACAGCCATAATTCAAGGTATTTTGAAAGTAATGCTTTTCCATATTCATCTTTTTTTGTTTAGGATTATGAAAAAGGTTGTAGGTAACAGATCTGGCTGCCCTACCCAGGGGGATAAAATTGTGGAACTCATTTACATTGATATTGTGGGACTCACTCAGTTCAAGAAAACCCTTGGTCCATCATGGGTTCATTACCAGTAAGTATAACACTTATTTGACCTCCAAACTGCTTTTTAAAGACCCTTTGTTGCACAGCACCTGTTAAAGTACTGAGGTGAGTCCATTCACATGAACTTGACTTTATTTAAAAGTGAAAATGTGGTTCTCTGTTGTCTTTAGCTCTGAGGAATAAAGCAGCTCTCTATTACCTGTTTGTTGCATCCCCTCTATCACCCCCAGCAGTTATTGTTGCTTCTTTCATCTATAAACGTCTTTGCATTAGAAATAGAAGATGAGGGTAAAGAAATTACTTTGCACAGCCTTCTTAGTGTCTGCAGTTTCAGAACCTCATTGTTTTTGTCAATAATTTTAGATCAGCAAGGCTCCCATGTGTTGTACAAATACATATCAGCACAAAAGAAACCCAGATCTGAGTTACTGACTTGGATTCTTCTATGCCCAGTTGACTTAGCTGTGTTTCATGATCCATAAATCCATTAAATCCTACTCAAAGGAAGGTATTGAAAGGTGTTCACTGCAGGCAGAAAAAGTGTTTTCTTTCAAACTCAGGATTTTCTAGAGCATTGGATCTTTCCAGTGTAATTTTAAATAAGAGTACTGTGATCAACATTGCAGATTAGATTACTTCTAATCTCTGTTTTGAAGCAGGGGAGTAAATGGATATTCTAGTTTTTAGCAGCCTGCTAATAAAGATAATCCCATTTTCCACTGAGCTACAGTTGGTTGTCTGTCTGCCAGAGGTAACTGTCACTGGGCAATCACAGCCAGTGCTTGGGCAGGAGATGAGACCTTATAAATTCTAAATGTTACTTCCCATTTGCTTTCAATTTCCTACTTGGTATATTCTGTAACAAAGATTAGGAAATATACCATGATATTGAGATTACTGTTCAATTTTTCTTTCTTATTTCATAGAAACATTAAATCTTGAATTATCAATCTGCTTGTTTTGTGGTAATGGCTGAGGTTTTCCGGATTAGGAGAGCAGAATTAGATTTAATTCTAAATACCTCTAGATAAAATAGTAGGTTTTGTCGGGCTTTTTGAAGAAGAAAATATTATCTTAGTGTCTCTCTCTTACAATATTGGATTTGATGGAATGGAAGGGAGCCTCATCTAGTTCATAGCCTTACTGAAAAATATATAGGGTTCATTTTCCTTGATGAGAAATTTTTGCCTTACCTTTTACTGAAGGCTGCAAAAGGTGCCCCTGCATATTGTTTTATGTAGCTAAGCTTTTCTTTAAAGTGGTTTTCTTGGCCTGGTTTCTTGCAAACTGCCCATTACTGTTTATTCTAATATGGTTCTGGGGAATAAATGACTTCCTTCTCCTCCCCACCAGCCTCTGGGATTTCTTATATACTGTTTTTTCTTCAATTTTCTTTCTAACAAATTAATTTAGGGGTTTGAATCATTACTTACAATTCAGGTTTCATACGCCTTTCATCAAACTTGTTGCATTTGCTGTGAGTCTCTATTTACTGGATACTTTTTCCAAAGTTCTTTCTGCAAAAGAAGATACAGAGATTATCAAACACTAGATTGATTAAAGCAGGAGAATTAATTCATAGCTTCATGTTATTTCCTATTTCAGGATCCTCCTGCAATCATTCCTTTTTCTCTCAACATCATGACCTACCTCATAAATTTTGTCATCAAAATATTTTTAAGTTGAAAATGCTAAGTGTGGTATAACAGCATAGTTGTGTGTTTTTGTAAATTCCACTCCAGTAAAGTAAATATTATCATAAATAAAGCTGCTTTATGGCCCTTCTTCTTTACAAACTTTGCTTTCTCTGACTTGTATTTACTGCCAGGAGGAATAATTGGTTGTGTTAAAAGAAGTGTTTTTCAGTAGACATTTGCAGGTCAGCTCAGCCTGCTTTTGCAGACCAGACTCAAATAGAAACGAATTAAAATGTTTTTATTCTCTTCAGAATGGAATAGAGTAGTAGAATAAGCCTCTGCCTTTAGAACAGTCTCTTGGTAGGAGTGCTTTATATAATCTTTCTGGGTGAACTTGAACCCCGAGGTAATTTTTGGTAATTGCAAAGGAGGTTTCTAGAACTGCTCTATCCCAGGGCTGGCCCTGGTGCTCTGGGGGGTGTTTGAGCAGCTGAGATGCTGCTTTGCATGGCTGAACTGCAGCACCTGCGGCTCTGGGTGTACAGGCTTTGTCTGGGGGGGAGCTGGGGCTGTAAATAACAGGAATCCAGCAAAACAGATCTCATAGAATCACAGAATCGATTGGGTTGGAAAAGACCTCCAAGATCATCAAGTCCAACCCTTGGTCCAACTCCAGTCCCTTTCCCAGATCATGGCACTCAGTGCCACGGCCAATCTCAGTTTAAAAACCTCCAGGGATGGTGAATCCACCCCCTCTCTGGGCAGCCCATTCCAATGCCTGATTGCTCTCTCTGGAAAGGATTTTTTTCTGATCTCCAACTTCAATTTGCCCTGGCAGAGTTTGAGCCCATCGTGCCCCCTTGTCCTATTGCTGAGTGCCTGGGAGAAGAGACCAACCCCCACCTGGCCAGAACTTCACATTGTTGAGTGCACCTTATTTTCAAGCAGAGGGAGCCTGGACATGCTGGATTTTTCAATTCTGAAGGCTGGATATTTGAACGCAGTTTATGTGCAGTGGAACAACAGTAAAATTAGAAGCTTAATATAGTTGGAGTGCAGCCTGTTGCCTTTCTTAGCACCCACATCCTCCATACAGCACACAGGAGTCTGATATTTTTTCATTTTTCTACAATCTCTCTAGCAGTGACTCATTCCCATATGCCAAAAACCCCACTGACTTTTTTCTTGAAATAAATGAACATGACAGCTATCCTGAAAAATGAGCAATGTTCCTGCTCCCTGTATGTTCTCTTGAATACATCTCTTTTAGGGAGTTATTTTCTGACTTCCACTAGGACAGCCCAGTTAAGACTGTGCTTCTGCCCAATGTTGATGGAAAAAAGCTCCCTTGCAATAATCCTGCCTTACTTTTGTCTGATTTTTTATAAGCCCCAAAATTGTAACTGTTAAAGTGTTAGACAAAAAAAGATTTTCATATGGATGTTTCTAAAGCAGTTTGCTACCCACCAGTCCTCTTTTTAATTAGGCAGAGAATAGACTTATCAGTCTGACACCAATTCCAGGGCATGCCATAACTCTCTGCAGCTTCACTGAAAAACTGCAGTTAGAAGTACACCAAATTAGCATTTTTATTTAAAATGTATCTCTGATTTTTTTTAAAAAAATAGTTTTGTAATTTTCAAAGTTAATTATTTCACTTTAGAAATGCTAAGGCATTGTATGCAAAAATAAATTAAAAAATATTGAAAGATATTTAAACCATGAAGGGAAACAAATGGAGAATATGGTGCTAGGGTAGACGATTGAGGTATTTCTACATTTATTAAAATGTCAGTTCAGCATAAGTGATCCTAATTACATTCATTTCTATATTTTAAGTCTTTAGCAATTCTTTTCTGCTGCATTTCAGGGATTAGTTTCACCCCTTGAAGCTTTGATCTCTATACCATTTCTTCACACACTTGCACTTTTTTCCAACTGATTTTATTCTCGAATCATATAAATATTTTCTGTTTTCCCTTCTTTCTGGTTTAACTTCCTGATGCATCACATTTCCTGTCCTGATTGAGACACCCTGTGTGTATTGGACATAATTCCACATGTCCCTGTGAACCACTAGTGCTACTACATATCTTATATCTAAATCCAGGAACAAGAGAGGAAATAAAGCGCTTGGGGCAATGTAGTGCTTCTTATGTACATGGTTAGACAAACTCCAGTAATGTTGCAGTTCTTCAGTAGATTTATCCCATTTTTCATTCCCTTGTACCTGGCCAAAAGCTGTATATTTGAGAATTTTGTTTCAAGACTTGCCAAGAAATACGAGGGCTTTTATTACTGAATGATTCATCAGTGCAGAACTTGTTTTGGTCCTGCTGGAGTATTTTGTGTGATGTAGAGATAATTGCCACTGTTGTAAAATATTTTCATTGAGAACAGTTGACATAAAACACTGCTCAGAAACTGATCTGTCAGCTTTGTTGTTTGGTGAATCATAATGTGCTGTGTATTTTGACTTTCCTTTTGCTTGAAAGATCCCTGTGAAGGTTTAAAAGAAAAAAAGTAATTTTTCTCAATTTGTACTTCAAAATACAAAGGTAGCATTTCATATGAGAGTTTAAATGTTGATGGGGTTTTTTCTAGTTCCCAAATTAATGACTGCTTTAGACAAAGGAGCAACATATAAGAAATATGTAAAATATGTAAATGTATTTTGGGGACTAAATTCTTTCATCTTTTAAAGTTGAAAAATGGTTGGAGCTAAGTTCTTTTGCCTTTTGAGGGCTAAATTCTTTCACGTGGGAAATGTTGGAAACTGGGAAATACAGCCATTTTTAATCCTAATTTTGCAGCTGCCTCCCTTCTCTGCCACCCATGAGGTTGTGTCTCTTCCTCAGACATCCAAGCCCAGGGATACAACATGCAGTGATCAGAGTTCATGTGTTTATAACAAAATTACACATGTATGGGAGCACATCCTGTATAAATCTTCTCTGCAGTGTTGTTTGTGGAGGGCTGAAGAATGGCAGGGTCAGCAGCTTTGGAGCTGATAATCCAGCTCCTTTGCAGTGGAGCCAGTGGGCAGTGTGATGGCCAGAAAGCTCCTGGCCAAAGGTGTGGCAGGCTGCATTTTGGAAATAGAACTTCTACAATCTTTATGCTCTAATGTATCTATATGCTGTCTTCTTCACACTGAGACTTCTTCTACCTGTCATGTACTATGGGCCCTTCTTTAGAAACAAGACGCTCGTAAATGAAGTAATTTCTTTTTCAAGAAATTAATAGGAGTTTAAACAGTGAGTGGGATTTTCTCATCCCGGGCCCTTTGTGATGCAGTGCCAGGGTTTCCCTCTGTTGTATGCAGGTTGTTGCAGGCAGCTGAGTTTTATGTTGTTTCTTCAAAAGTCTGTGACAAAATGTTTCAGAAACAAATAAATGATCTGTCTGACTGCAAGAGTTCAGCAAATTAAACTGTCTTCAGTGCTTCTCCAGCAGGTCAGAACCTGGAGACTAAATACAGTTGCCTAAAGAGCGTAGTGTTCTGCTCTGATCAGCTTGGCATGTGGCCCTTGGCTGCTGCATTTGATTTTGTGGTAATGGTTGAGAACTTTTCAAAATAGATGAAGAATCTTCTCTTCTTCAGCCTAAATTCTATTTCAGAGCCCCAGGAAGAGCAGGTGACCACTTCAGCATTCCAATAAGCTCTACTTGGATGCTAAAGCATAACTTCATTCTGTAAGAACAAAGAAACCCAAAATAAGCTCCAGGGTTGTTATTTGAATGTCTGATATATCCTTGAATTTGCTGTTCATAATGTCTTTGTGAATGTAACATGAACAGAAATGTTTGAAATTAAAATGTACCTTCAGTTTATGCGTCATCTGCAGCTGCAAGCAAAGACAAAACACATCTTAATTATCATAACTATGTATATATGTGTATGTGTGTATATATATACACACATTCTTAAATATATATATGTGTGTGTACCTACAGTAAACTTGTTTTTCCCCTTTAGGTGTATGCTAAGAGTTCTGGATTCCTTTGGAACTGAGCCAGAGTTTAACCATGCCCATTATGCCCAGTCTAAAGGCCACAAGACACCATGGGGAAAGTGGAACCTTAACCCACAGCAGTTTTATACAATGTTCCGTAAGTACCTCTGTTTGTAAATAATTCAGAACTTTAAAAAGGGATGCTGTCATTAAGAATATTTTTTTATCATGAAAGACAAATTAATGGTTTAGTAAAATGCAGCTGCTAAATGGGCAGAACTATGTCAATAAGTGTCTGGAGACTGTGCAAAATGTCTGTCATGCTTCCACCCAGCAATCAGGAAATCAGAATACAACCCAATATAAACAGGGGTAGGGAACTTTATTCTCTGAGTACCTTTGGAAAGTGGTGCTTGGCTTTTCCCTCAAATGTCTGTGAATTTGCTTTTATTAGTTTTGCCTTCTCTGGTTTTCCTATGGAGCAATAGATTTTTGGGGGACTTGCTGGATTACATTTTTATGAACTTCACTCTTGCATTTCATCCCGTTGAACTGAAGTTTGTAATTCTGTTATCTATAGTGTTGTATTTCTGCTTTTGTCTCTCAGCAACTGAGCAGCACCATTGCTTTGCCATTCCTTTGCATTCAGGATTAATAAGCAAACACTCAGAAAAAAAAAAAAACAAAAACAAAAAAACCCCACATTTTCTCTACTTTTTCATGTCTTTCTCAAAATTTTCGCCTGTCTTGTTTTCATATTGTGAGTATTTATCCTGATGGGAGCTGATGAATATTTACTTGCCAGCAATGTACAAAGCCCTTGAAAAATAAGTAGTAGATTTCACCTTTGCTGTAGAGCTTTCAAGCATCCACAAATACCTTCCAAAAAATCCCCCAACCAAACCTAAAAAAGAAACAACATAAAAAAAACCCCCAATATAAATTCTAAATAAATTGAGTTAGATTAAATGATTGGGTCACATTAAATGATGTGACCTGCTCTAAACCTACTCTTTGACTTTATGGCACTGGGTTCTAGAATCAAAGGATCTTTCTCTTGCACATTGTGGTTGTAGTTTAAGTGTGTTCTGTCTGAAAGGTGCAGAAAGTCCCTGCTGCCAGCTGGCTGAGAGCAGGTGAGGCTCAGACACTGCAGCAGCTGCTCAGCCCAGATCTGTAAGGGAACACTTGGTGCTGACCAGCCAACCTCCACAGCTTGGGCTGCTCCTCCTCTGAGGCTCAGGCCAGGGCACACACTGTTCCTCTCATCAAACTTCACAGTCAAGTCTTTCAAACTTTTCTGCCTTTCCCACCAGAATTAGACATGCTGCTGTCTGCTTGACATGCTTTTGATTTCAGGTGCCCTGTAAAATTCTTGAGAGAGTCATATTTTGTCTGTCAACATTTGCTGTGCAAGTTTTTCAGGGGAAATATAAGTGAAGGTTGTTCAGAAGATAAAAGGCTGCATTCACAGCTGTTTGGATGCAAGAAACAAAACGTGTGGTGGTGAGATGTGACTTGGAAGTGGTTGCAGAGTTTGTCTGGACATTAGTAAGCAGAGCTTGTTCCCTCTCCACTTTTGCTAATATTTGTTGGTTTACACCCTAAATGGAAAAGGAACTCAGTCCTGGTTTATTTAAGTAGCCCAACTGTTGGGGTGCTTGTGTGTGAGGTCCTGTTCAAGGTGACACCAAGGGTGGTGATGCACTTGAGGAAAATAGTTGGATGAATACTTGTGGCACAGCTCTGTTCGTGTACTCAGTCCCACTCCATGACATGCAGAAGGAAGGAAATCTTCTCCATAGAGACCTTTGTTGTGGCAGTACAGATCACTGATACAGTCTCTTGTTCAGAGAAAATCACTTCATAACGAATTTTCCGAAGCATATGACTATATTGGAATGTTAGTAAAGAACCATTTCCAATTTTTGCTACTGAAAATGACTGTGGGTTTTCCTTTGCAGGAAAAATGGTAAGTGGATTGCAGGCAAACTCATTCTGAAGCCTGAGTGGTTCCAATGCTGTACATTATTCAAGGATTTTACTTTCTTTTTGTACTAGGTGCAAAAGAGTTGGCATGAGTTTGGATATTTAAAGTTTATATTTGTTGTTTGTACTCTGCTGTCGAGATAACACCATCTTTATGAGGTTGTGATTAAAAGTGCATATTATGCATCAGTAAAGATTTTATGGCAGAGTGGAACCCTGGACAGCTTCCCAAGGTCCCCAGACTCTATTATGTTCTGAGAACTCTGATTATAAGGGCAGAAAATTATCACTGAGCAACAAGCAAGTCGTATTCAAACCTGTGGCATATTACCAAGTGCTTGACTGTTCTCTGAGTTTTCCACAGCCATGAGAGCTTTTCCCCTTTTTATGTTTTTGGGTTTTGGTTTGTTGTTTGTTTTTTTTTTTAATTCAAATACTTTTATGCAAAATACTGGCACTGGTACTTTTAAACTGCATGATCTTGCTTAAAAATCCATCTGAGTGTTTCCTGTCAGTGGTGTTTGAGGCACTGAATTCCACCAGTTCTAAGTCTAACTTTAACAAGGGTTTATTTTCCTTTGGAGTGTGTACTGCCTTGCCTCTCCTTTGAATGCAGCCTCTCATCCAAAAATATGAAAGGATGGGAAAATGCCCCTTTTCAGGCATATTTGCAATGTGCTGTTTCCTATGCAAACTTCTAAAAAGTCCTTGGGTCTGAGTGCAGAGCAGTTGCTGAGGCATTTTTGGGGAAAAACAGTGTCATTTGAAAAACTAAATCTAATGGCAGCAGGATGTGTACACAGTATATGGTTTCCAGGTGTCTGATCTTCAGGAATCAAAAAATCAAAACCTCATAATTGCAATAGAATTGTATTTTTTAATAACTGACTATAGATTTAACATTCCATGTAGCATAAGTGCCTGAGGTGTTGTCCTTGGAGATGTGGGGTTTTTTGTTTGTTTTTTTTTTGTTTTGGATTCTTTAACCTTGCAAAATAAGCTTAATAATTGTCAACTTGTGTGCCAGAATATAAACGAGGGTCTTCTGGAGGAGTTTCTACTGTTTATTGCAGCCTATTTCTCTGGGTGAGGTTATACTTTCCAGAGAGGCAAAAAAAACCCACATGTTGGAATAACTTTTATATAGTAGGGATGGATTTTTACCTGAAGCTTTGAATGTTGGAATCAATCCCTGGAATTAAACAGCCTGTCTACAAAAAATCCCAAAACAAAGCAACAAATCCCTTAATTTTAATGAGCCTAAATGTCCACATCTTTATATGAGTAGAACAGTGACCAGTATTGCTGGAAGTCACTGCTAGAAAAAGACCAGCAGAGGTTAAAAGTAATACTGAAAAAAACGGAGTAAATTGCTAATCCTTTGCATGCACCTTTTTTGTCTGGGCATTGGATTAAGAACAATTTTGCCAACTTCCCTTGCCACGTTTCATTGTTTTATGATTGCTGTATTTGGGTGAATTAGGCAATGAAATTCGTTATCTGATTTACACAGTGTGACTTTGAAGGCCAGTAATTAGCATGGACACATAATACACAGGGAGTTGGGGGGTTGGTGCTAGCAATTCCAGTACAGGAGGTGAGTCCAAGACATGTACTGTCATTTATTTATGCCACTGAGTGACATAGAGCTTTAATAACAACCATAAATCCAGGGGGGTTTCTACTTGTTGGTATTGCATCTCTGAGATTGTCAAGCTGGATTTCTTCTGTTTCTTTTATCTCTAGTAATAAAATAAAGCTTAGCACACACACACACAAAAATCATTATCATTGGAATCAGTCCAGCTACAGAATTTTTATTACCAGAAACAAGCCAGAAAATAGCTGCTTACTTCAGTAGGCATATGGGCAGAAATATAAAAACTATTTTTGATAATAAACCAAGCAAATGTCTTTCAGTATTAATATGAAGGAGATGCTCTGTTGAGTAATATGTTCCTTATAGCTTCTTTCCTGCCAGCATTCACTCAGTTGTAACAGTAAGTGCTCCTTCTGAAGGTGTTGGATGTGCTCTGTTTCTTGCAGCTCACACTCCAGACAACAGCTTCCTTGGATTTGTGGTGGAGCAGCACCTGAATTCCAGTGACATAAAGCACATTAATGACATCAAAAGGCAGAATCAATCTCTGGTTTATGGCAAAGTTGATAATTTCTGGAAGGTGAGTTTTCTGTACTCATTATGCTTGAGCCAATTTATTTTGATCAATACAATATAGCATAACTCTGAATTTAAAAGGATCCCTTCTTTCTAAACCCATTCAATTCTTTTTCAGAAAATAAACATGTTTAAATAATTAAATTGAACATTTTGAAGCCTTTCTGCTAGAGAAACTTCTGACTAGAGTGATGTGGATCCTTTGCTATTTATGTATACCCTCCTGATAGAATGAAAAATACAGTCTTGATATCACAATAATTCTGGGCAATGCAAAAGCTGCTGAACATAATGGGAAGTTGAAGGTGTTGGAGTCTTTGTGACCTTTAATCAGTCATAAGCACATGGGTAGTTCAATTATTTCTTTTCTTATATCTACAACCAAAAATATGCTGCATTTTGAACTGGAAATTACATTTCACTAGAGGCTCTAGATGTGTGCAATCTCATTTTCCCTCCCTGTAATAATATCAGAGTTTTGTTTCTTTAATATTGCCATTAGTGTATTGTCTCCCATCTGTGGATGAGAGCAGCAGAATAACACTGAGCTTTGGTCACATTTTCACCAAATTAAAGCATATTGTATTGTTAAGTCACAGTGGTGCCTGTCTTTGGTCCAATATCCTTTTCTGTAGCTCCTTCTTCCAGGCTGGCACACCTGGGACTGTCCCTCTCATGAAGGTCTCAAAGAGATTGCTGACTAATAACTGGATTTCTTCCAAGTCACCTCCAGCTCTGTGTGTCCCTCTGCTCTGCATGCCCATATTCTCTGTGTGCCTTCCCTCCTGCCTAAAAAACACCTTATTTTAAGCCTCTTGTCAACTGAAAAAGGACCTGACCAGGACCAAATAAAATGAGTGTGAGAACATCCATGTCTTAAATTTTTTTTCCTTTTCATGGCATAGAATACTGGTCTTGCACAGTTTTCTGAACCACAGAAGCAACATCTAGTCTGGTGACTGAGATTATACAGAATAAATGCTTGAAAAATGATAGCTACAAGTAAATGATCTATCTCTGAGCCAAAACAAACCTAAAACTTCAGAGAAACAGCAGAATGGTGCCGGTGGTGGCAGAAAAGGTGGAGCTGAATGCTTGGCTACTGTGCTGAGAAAAATATGTGGTAAATACTGTGACAGTTATTCTGTTTGGCTCATGGTATTGAACAACCCTCTTCTGTCTGCAGACTGCTGGAGCAGAGCTGGGATCCTTTCTTCAACTCTTTTTCTAGCTTAGGTTCTTGTACTTTTCGTTCCTGATCCCATTATCAGTCTCTCAGGAACAGTTGCACGCAATAATCATCTAAACTTCCTGACCTGATTTGTGGTGCACATCAGCAGAACAACCTGTTGAATACTGCTTGGATTTAAGGAACAAGATAGTTGTTTAGTCACCAGGGAGTTTTTCATTTCCATATATATCGTTCTCAGTTTATTCAGTCTGCATGAATTCAGAAATTTGTATTAATAGCTTATATGCCCAGAGGGGAGGTTTGTGATTGCCTGGGCTCAGATTCTCTTTGGCACATGGGATATTCATGGGCCGATTAAGACAAAAACATGGCTTTTTGGAAAAGAACATCCAATTTTGATTTTTAAATAGCACACAATTGAAACCCCACTGTTTCCTCTTGTAAAATCCTCAAGTAATTGCCTCCTCCCTTAAGACTTTGCATTATTTCTGGTACAGATTTCCAAATGGTAATTCCCAGTCTTAGTAGGAGTTACAGACTTTCCCCACTGGACTGGTGATGTTTCTGTTCTCTTTCCCTTTAGGAATACATAGGTTGAGGTCAAAGTAACCTGTAGTCTGAAAAGCCATATGTGCTGAAACCCTGAGAGGTTTGTGCTCTCTAATCCTTAAGTGTTCTCACATGTCAGTTTTCTCAGAACCTTCTCAAGATAATTCACATTCCTCTTGAAGTGGGAATGTTAACCAGGGGCACATGGGCCCTTCCAGCCCCAAATCCCAAAGGAATCCCTGTGCGCACTGTTGGGCAGATCCCCTTTTCCCCCTGGGAACTCGAGTGTAGGTGACCTCTCAGCCAAGCCCCTTGTATCATTATTAGAAGTGCTGCTTTTCAAGCCACTGCTGTGTTTGTAGCAGTTCTGCCTGGGCTGTTTTTTCCAAGTGGTGGGATCTGCTATCTGGCTCTATTAAAGTGTGTACTGGCTGTTGTAACATCAAGCACATTAAAGCTGGAACTTGCAGACTGGAACTGCAGTCATGCCCATATCCACTCATATATAAAGTGCAAATCACTGCAGATAGACTTTGACTCAGTTACGGTGTGGGTTGTCTTATCTGGGGTGATAAAATCCAATTCTTGTGATCAAGAGGAAGCCTGAACTAATCTTGTGTCTATGTAATTTGCTTATTTCACGTTTCCTTCCTTTTCCCTGTTCAGTGCTCTTTTCATGGCTTGTAAGGAGCCAGACTAATCTATTTATCCTGCTCGGGTTCTTTACATTGAACATGGCCAATTAAGGGGAAGTGTAATCTCCACAGAATACACGTGTCACTGCTGGGGCTGATCAGTGATTAGAGAGGCACAGAGTGCAGGGGGAGCATTCCAGCCCCTACACTGGGCTGCCTTTGGGGAACAGCAGATGCAAATAAATTGTTTCATTTTAAACCAAGCAGGTTGAAGTGGGACTGAGGTATGGCCAGGACCCTTTTTCCCTGGGGGTGGGACTGGCACAGCTCACTGCCACCATGGGTTTGTGTAGCCATGGACATGGTGCTTTTGTGTTTGTGGCTGTACCTGAACCCGTGACCTCCATCCCATATTACAGTGGGCAGGTCTGGGGATGCCTTGCTGGAGGTCAGGAAGGATTTATGCTGCAGAGACTGTACGATAAATCTCATTTATTTCCCTGTAATTACTAAATCAGTCCTAAGAGTGTTGAGGATTACAAATAAGAGGTTCTAAAATTTTTGCCACATTCCTAAAGGTTACCTTTACAAGTAAGCTGTCAAGGGCAACATTTGCAAGTTTTGGATGTGTTTGTTGTAATCAAAGGTTTGGAGTTTTGTCTGGGATTTCTGGTAGTGCTAGGGAGTAAAAAGAGTCCTATCTCTGCCAAAGTTTAAAAAAAAAAATTAATAAAATGTGAGTGAAACCCATAATCCTCTCCTTTATCAAAATTGGCTTTAATTACCAAACATTTCAGTTAAAAGAGAATGTTTGAAGCCTTTTGTGTTGCCTTACCTCCTGTTTCAGTCTAAGTCTTTCTTTTGTTCTTCTTCCTGCAACTTCCTGTCATACTATTCCACTAATTTTACCTTTAATCCTACAAAGAAGAAAGAGTCAAGATTTATTTTGCACTATTTGCTATTTCTCTTTTGTGGGGTGCTGTGAGACAAGTCGGAGTGTTGCTTATATCAGATGGTCACCAATGCATAACAGAAGTATGTGATGATTCATTTAGTACTTTATTATAGTGTATTGAAGCTGTCTTGAAAATATTGGTGTATTTAGAGGCAAAATAATGTGTGAATTTGTTAACTAATACCACTTGACAAGATGGGCATTCTTCTTAAATACATAACAAGTTCTGAAGTATTGGAGGTTAAAAATGGTTACCCTTAGCCTGTTCTCAATGGGAAGCACATAACCAAAGCTGTTCTTATTAATGTTTCCCCTTTAGAGCTGCAGAAAACATGTAATATTCCCATCATTTGCATGAACTGGGAGGAAAGTCACACAGGAAGAATTATGCTTGTAGGAATAGTTGTGTTACAGGTAGAGCTCAGTGTCTCAGTGCCTGCAATGTTGCCTTCCCTTCCTTCTGATTGGTGTTGGTACTTCATATTTATCGATGTACTTGGAGTGAACATTTTGTTTCAACTTTTTAACTAAAAGAAACGTAAGGAAAGAGACAAAAGCTCCTTCTCAGCTTTTCTGTCCCACATGGTCAGTGCCCTCACAAACCTGTCCTGTGCCCTTTGTATTTTGTGTCCCTCCAAGGGGCAGCAGCACTGTGGGCTTATGGATGGCCCCAAACCTCCCCTCCTGCTGTCCCAGACACCAGGGGCTGTCCTGCTTGGTGGCACATAACAAACTGAAATGAGCCAGACACTAATTCAGCAACATTTCTTCAGTTCACCATTTCCTTCTGAAAGAAGAATGGATCCCAAAGCCAAGGAGATTCAGAGCAAATGAGCAGTTACAGGTGCAGAAAGCAAGCAGGCACATATGTACACTTTGTAAGGATTGTTCTGTAACGTTTATTATGAAACACAGAATTAAATGTATTATGAAGAAAGAAAGAAAACTGGTTTTCCACTAATATTTAGCTCTCAGACAGATCAGTGATCAGCTGCTTATTTTGCAGAACTCTTGAGCTGCAAAATGAATTAGTGAGGTCTGAGAGTTCTGGTTAACACAGTCATCTTACTAGTATTTGGTTAGCACTAAACCAGCACAAAATTTTCCTCCTGTGGTCCCACTTCCTATTTTCTCCTGAACTTTTCTGCTTCAGCATTTAGAGTGCACAAGGATGTCTCATTGTTAGTTGTGGAAATTTCCATTCAAAGGACAGGAAATTCCTGCCTAGGTGTTTGTGTGCATTGCATGACAATGAAATTCTCTTATAAAAACCTCAGTGTTCTAAAAAACCATGAAACCTGCATGCAAGAAATAAATAAAGATGAGGATAAGGAGCTGAATAAGGATTTCTGGCAGAGCTTGAAGAACCTAAATCTTTGCTGAGATGTTTTATTCATTCTTTGTGCAAAAATTATGTATGTGCCAATGTGTGTTTTATGAAGAGGTGTATGTGGCAGATGCCTAAAGAAGAAGCCATAAATGGACACCCAGGGAAGAGCAAGAGCCTGGAAAACTTACATAATATTTCCTTTGCATATTCTCTCTTTCCAGGTTTTCTAATTCAGGGTATTTTGTGAATCTGTTTCTCTATTGACAAACTGTCTGTTGACACATTTTTGAGATGTCAGTAACAGGTGACTTCAAAATAATTGCTTGATCATGAATCTATGCAAAATGTTTTGCTTTTGCAACTTTCTCTGTCATGGAGTACCTCAAATCTCTGACCTGTTGCAGGAAGAATTGTTAACTTTGGGATTTTTCAAAACCCTCCACTTATGAGCTTTGTTTGGCTACCTTTGTATAGGAGATCATGAATAGTCAGTCACTACCCATGTTTTTTATCCAGTTAAGTGTTTGCAAACCTGCCTCATATTCTGTCAAGTTGTCTTTTTCAAACTGAAGAACTGCCAATGACTCTGCTACAGATTTCTGTGTGTAACAGTGGAAACTGTCCTGTATCTTGGATCCTTCTTGCCCCTCTCAGAACCATGTCCAGTGTTTTCAGCTCCTTTTTGAGAAAAGAGACCAAAAGTGTCCAAGGAGGGAGAGAACAACTTTGTATAGAATAGTTCAATAAGATTATTTCTCAATTTCCTTCCAAATACTTCCTATCACTTTACTTGGTTTGCTTTGGTGGACTGACTGCTACTGGGCAATGGCCTGATTATTTTCATGGCCCATAATCATGTTATTATAATGCAAAGCTTTCATTCTTGAGAGACTCTGAGTAGCTCAGGGATTTTTCCTTATATGAAGCAAGGTCTGGTTTTCAACACCTGTGTCTCTTTAGTTACATTGATGTTATTGGATACTTAGTTTCCTAGTCACTCTGCACCTTAGGTTACTAAGAGTGCTTTTTCAAAAGCTTTAAAACCCCAAGTGTTCAATGTTATGACTTTTTTTGCAATGTTTTGAAGTTAGTTTGATTTTGTGTGTATTGACAGCATCCTTTTGTCACGTCTCTGTTCTCTTTCTCGTGATGACTATTCACTCACAAAAGGGATTCCAATCTCTCCCAAAGAGATTTAGTTCCTTTAAGAACTTTAAAGATTTTCTACATGCTGCTTGGCTTCTTTAGAGAACACTGCCAGTGAGAGAGGATTTCCTTGGACAGGAAGAATTGACTCTTGTACTTTTGATGGGTTTACATGGTTACACTGTTAACATTTTATTGAAATTTCAGATAATTTGTTCAGTATAGAATTCACACTTACAAGTCATGAATCATTAAATCCTCTCCAGATCCATTTATAAATTCAGTGGCTAGCAGTTGGGAAATTTCATATTTGAGCTCCCAGAGCCATCATGTACTCTTTGTGATTTACCACTGTAAAACTCTTACAGTTAAACACTGTATGTATTTAACTCTCTTAATATTCCCCAGCCTTTGTGTTCTCCTTCAGCTCCTGGTAGACAGGATTTTCATTATTCCAGGATGTCTTGAAAAGGCTTTGATGACAGTTCTTGAACAGAGCTTGTGTTTGTGTCACAATCTGTTGTCAAACATTGTTTTGCTCTGCATCTTGGCTTGCTGTTGCCTTGACCCTTGGGCAGAAAACAGCCAGATGTTGGGCCTTCCAAATGAACGGTGTGCACTTAGGATACACACAGAGATGTATCCCAGTACTGACTTGTCTGAATTCCATTTGCTGAGATTTATAAAAACATTGTCCTCTGAATTTTCCTTTTACATACATTTTGCAGTCTGAAGTTTTACCCCCTGAAGCAGTTTAGGACTCTTGAGTCAAGCTCTGCTCTAGTGTGGTTGGCCTGGAGTTCTGCATGGGAGGTTCTTAGTTTCATTCAGTGCTGAATTTATGGTGTTCTCTGAAGGCACCCTATCATCCAAAACTGCAAAATGCTGTCACTGCCTCACTCTGACAAACTGTTGGTAAAGCAGAGTTGTTATTTCCCACTCCCTACGACATCAAGAAAACTAAGAGCTGAGTTTAGTTCTTGATAAGTCGTGTTTTTACCATGTATTTTTTAGCTTTTATGTTTAAACTTTTCACCCACCAAACTTAAAATTTCACCTCTTCATACTGTGTCTCCTTGTCAACATTGTCCTAGGGAAAAACTTATCAAACAGTTGTCACTTGATTTCTTTGATGAAAAGGCCTTATGATGATGCTTTTAGAAGTAGGTGGAAATGATTGATGAACAGTAATAACAGTTCTGCAGTCAGTGATCAACAAAAAGTACTTTCCTGAATGGCATGTTTATTTTAGCTGCTGAAAAATTGTTTCAGAGAAGGTTTGTGTAGCTGTTACTCACTTACACTTCTCTTTTGATTCTGAGGAGAAATAATTTGCTTTTCTTTATGGTGCTTATCTTCCATGCTCAGTGTGGAGGTTTGCAGTGTGGACAGCAGGGTGAGTGGTGCAGTTGGGTACAAACTGCAGAGGAGGTTGGGTGTGCATCACTAACCAGCAACTCGTGATCTTTCTTTTAGGAATTAATTTTGGAGAAAGTGAGAATCTGGAGTTTACTGCCAAGTGATTTAAGATGAAAGAATAATTATACCTGCTCCCAAGCAGGCAAACTCGAGAAGTGCATAAATAGTCAAGGAATGTTAGTATTTTGTTTGCAAATCAAATTTCTTGATTTATTTTCATGTCGCCTTTCCATTTATAAATGCCATATTTACACTCTGTCATTTTCCAATTCAGTGTTTTTAGTGTTCACAATTGAATTATGTGGTCTTACTCTTTTTGACTTCTTGCAGTCTATACCTTTATGATCCAAAATAACACTTTTCTGCAAGGAATGTGGAAATTCAGGAGTATTTATTTGTAAAAGGAGTCAAATGTTAGTGAGATGTAGGTAAGGTATAAGCTGCTGATAGTGTTTTTATGGTGCTTGATAGATGGTTGTGAAAGCAGTTTCTTTTAAATTGAAGTAAATAAGGAAATACAGGAGTGAGGCTTTGATTCTGTCTGGAATACTAAATGTTTTGTCTATGGTTTTAGACTGAATCACACAAGTCAGTCATATGCTTCAGTAATGTTCCCAGTTAAGGTTATGGAGAGTTAATGTTCAAGCCAAATTTGAAGTAAAAGCAAAAATTAAAAATGGTGAAAGCTTTTTTTTTTTTTTAATGATTTGTGTTAATTAATAATAACAGCATCCACATTGAAAAAGAAAGCTGTCTCTGTTTGTTGGCCACTTTATGCAATGCTTAGCCCAGGACATTTTCTGGCTGGTGCACCCTTGGCAGAGCTGCCACGAAAAGGGGATTTATTAATGAGGCAGGTCCTGCACTTCAGCACCCCCAGGGTCACCCAGAGAGCAGGCCAAGGCAGGCAGCCCCTCCCATGTACTTCAACCACCCTGTGCACCCAAATGCATCCCAACAGTTTGTTCAGGCAGGGAGCTGTGAGAGGTGATGGCATTCCCTCACCAGGACCTGACATCCTGCTGCTCCCCCAGGACTGGAAAACACAGGACTTTCCCCAGCCTACCTGCCCTTTGAATGAACCTCAGTGAAATGGCTGGGCAGCTTCCACACAGGGCTGTGCAGGAACAGGGCACAGAATTTACATGACAAAAATAGGGAGTGAAAGTCGAATTCTTAAAGACTCACTTGCTGCCAAAAAGTGTAGAAACTTGTTGCCTGAATTTAGAGCTATTACTGAGATGATGTGCAAATATTGAGGGAAAGTCTTCAGATCTGTGCTGCATGTAAATAGTCTCCAGCTAATTGCCTTTGGAATGCCAGGAGTCTTTAAAACTCAAAAGACATATGGCATTGAAGATTAAAGTAAATCTTGTTTGCAAATTAGGATGGCGTAAAGTTTTTTTCTTATTTTTCAATGCAACACTAAAGCCATTACTCTTCTCTGCATCTTTCCAAAATGCCTTTAAAACTTGAGGTAAGTGGGATATTTGTAGCCATCTCATGGGACTCAGGTACCAGGGATTTAGATCAAGGTGTGTGTTAGTTCAGTTGGCAAGATGCATCTGGCCAAGGTGACATTCACTGCTTTCTTCACAAAGAAGGTAAAGTAATTCTTGTGCATCTCTGACAAAAACAGTGAAAAAATGTTTCAAAATGAGTTTTTAGTATTTTTAGGCCATGTATTATTTAGGCATGCTGAGATTGCAGCTGTCTGGTGCTGACCTGGGTTTTGTCCAGTTAGAAATTAAGAGGATCTTGGTATAGATCTATTTATACCTAGACTATGAATGAGAAAGCTGCACTTTACTTCCAGTCTAGTAGAATACAAAACTAATAATGTAATGAAAGATCAAATATTATAGAAATCAACTAAGAATGAGTGAACTTCTCTTCCTGGCTTTTGTGGTACCGTAGATAAAAACCAGCTCCAGTTGAATCCTGCTGCTTCAAATTTTTAACGACTGAAAATGTTTTATCCTTGCCCTTACAGGATAAGAAGGCTTACCTGGATGTCATCCACACCTACATGGAGGTTCATGGAACTGTGCATGGCACAAGCACCATGTATATTCCTGGCTATGTAAAGAACCACGGCATCCTCAGTGGGAGGGATCTGCAGTTCCTGCTGAGGGAAACCAAAGTAAGTTTGTCAAGTGGGAGTGCTGGCAAAACCAGCTCCACACAGACAGTGTCTGGAGTGCCTTTCACCTCCTAGGAATAAGCTCCTAATTTAGAAGCACTGGGGAAAAAATGATCAGATGTGAAGGAGATTAAGTTGTCTTCCATGTGCTAAGAATACGTTTTCCATCATGTCTGTGTTTTGTGGATTGACAGCTATTATTAGAAAATTGGCATGACAACCTACAGTCACATCTAACAGCCAGCTTGAGAAACAGGGATAAATGCATTTTTGGTTTTCTTCAGTGTGATGCTCAGCTCAAGGAGATTATCAGCTGGGAATGTGCTGTGTTTTACATCCCTGAGGTCAGAGTGAGGTAACATGGAAAGCTGCACAGTCGAATGCTTGCTCTGCCCTAGCAATGACTTTAACCCAGAGCAACCCTGCTCTCTGAGGGAGAAAAGAAAAGCCAGCCCTTCATTTGCCATTCATGTCCTTCCTCTGCTTCAGTTGTGCAGGGAGAGTGAGCAGAAGAGCATGCTTTTTGTGCTGTGCTTTGCCTGTGGCTCCAGAGGCAAGGGAACTCAAGATAAGGGACAGCATATGCATGGAAACAAATACCTTCTGTCCCCACAGTTAGAATGCTTTGTTGGCATTCTGTGCCATTCCCGTCATCTTTGTGGCACTTTACAACATCAAAACACTTCAGTAGATTACATTTAAATAGGATGTTTAGCGTCAAGTTGGTGAAAGAAGAGGGTTGTATGTTTAAAATTAGCAGAATCTGTGCAACTGCACCAGTGTTGATATTTTCTTGCTGTGCACTTCTACAGAAAGATCTATTAAAAAAAAAAAAAGAAAAGAAAAAAGCAAGCAACTCCCAGGCTTCCCACACAACTGTAAAGATCTCCTTCTTTAAGTACTTGGGAAAATGATGGTAATTTGACATCTCTGTGTGACAGCTGTTGGGAAATTATGAGTTTTTAAAGGCAACCACTGTGTGTATGTACTTGATGCATACAGATACACATAATGCTGCATATTGAAAAGTCAACATTTACATTCGTCATAGATAATCTGAGATTACACAGCTTTTGCCTGTGTGGAGTATGAAATCCCTCTGTTAATCACAATGTGGGAAGAATATTGACCTTGTCATAACCCCAAGCATGAACAGTTACTGCCTCCTGAAAGAAACATGTGTTCTGCTCCCTGGAATAGTAAAACAGGATAATGGAATTCCTATAGAATTACTGAAGTCCTTATAATTTACAAATAGCCATTCATAATAACAGTTATGTTTGACTGAGCCTTCCTTTAGTTCTTTATCAGCCATCTTACATGTATCACATGAAAAACTTGCTTTCAACATTAACTGGATAGCTCATCTAGCTGTTATGGGTTATATTTGCTGTGCTCTAAGATGCAATGTAAAGACACATTCATTTTAGGACAAAAGGTGTTTTATTTTTAAGGAAACTATTTATTTATGATGCAGCCAGGCTAACAAAACTTTGCCTTGATGATAAGCCATTAATAGTCCATCTTCTTCTTCTCATACTTATTGTCAGAGAAATGGGAGTGCAATGTGTTTCTAATGTTGCAACAAAATGAAATTAAATATGGCTTACTGCATCATGAATTTTGCTTATTATTCCTGTCTGATACTGTTTCAATATATCTAATTGAACAGAAAAAGTGAAATATCAGCATCTTTGGTTTGAAGTGGAAACTGAGATTTACCTCCTAATTTGTTTGGGCAGTTTTAGCTGAAGGTGGACTGGGGGGGCAGTGCAGGGAGTTGTTTTTATTTTTTTGCTGGCTGATGCTCAGTACCCTGTAGGTCCTCTGCCTTCAGCATGTGGTTCCCTGTCAGTGTTGATCAACACACAGACCTGCTCAAGTCTTCTGGTTGCTCATATTCACTTTCAGGTTGTGATACCCTTTAAGAGACAATCCTTGAACATGGCTGGTTATAAAACACCACTCACCTGTCACTAGTGGCCATCTGCTCTCTGTGTTTATACCAAATGGATCATGGCTTGAATTGCTAAAATAAGTGCAAGTTTTCCACAAAAATCCAGCAGGGCTGAATGGGAGCTTTGTGCCCTGGGGAGCCCCATGAGTGTGTGCACAGGCAGGCAGGGATGTACAGGGACACTCCTTGCTCGTAATCACTTCATTCACTGGGCAACAGGACCAGAGTCCCCTAAAGAATTTAGTTATGG
This sequence comes from Pithys albifrons albifrons, assembly GCF_047495875.1. Taxonomy (NCBI): domain Eukaryota; kingdom Metazoa; phylum Chordata; class Aves; order Passeriformes; family Thamnophilidae; genus Pithys; species Pithys albifrons. Next base: position 7,178,659 of record NC_092465.1, on the reverse strand, counting down.
GGTTTTATCACTAGACTACCCCTGTGCTGCAAGTGTGTGAACAATCAGAGCTGTAACTCCAGGCTGTGGGTACAATGCTGGCCTGGACCATCGAGGGCTGCTGCTGCTGTCTCCAAGCAGCATCCTTTGTCTTCAGCTTTCCAGAAGATTTCAGATGTTTTGAGACCAAGGGCAAGAATTGTCTGTCATTGCTTGTGATGTCAACACTGTTAGCAACTTTTTGTTAGGTCAGCTGACAAATGTCCTGATTTTCACAAAGTGAGAGCTAAATAATAATTTAACAAATTACACAGTTCAGTGGTCTCAGAAGTGTCAGTTTATGTTGCATTTTGTCCTTAGACAGCAAAATACCAATAGGTGATGGCTCAGTCCTGTGATTCTTAATCAGACTTTTGCATTCCCAGACTGTGTTTGGTGTCTGCAGTAGCTGGTGTAGGACACAGCTATTCTGGGAAGCAGCTGCCATTGCGTTCTGCTGGGGGTTAGAAAGCAGCACATTTCAGGAGGAGTGAGTTTTCCAGGCAGGAGGGGGCTGTTGGAGCCTCCCCACGGCTCCTTCAGCTGTGTAGTGCATGACAAAAACGAGACATGGCTGCAGTTTCTAATGAGAAGATGTAAAGCCATTCATCACGGCGGAGGAAAATAGGGTAGGCGAGCTGGCAGCCTTCCTGCCAACTCCCATGGCTCCCTGCCAAGTGGGCAGCTGGAGGACTTGGACCAGACTCCCTTGGAAGAACCAGTATTGAATTCTTGAGAAATATTTCTCCTTTCAAGAAAGTTTCAGAGGCAACTTTTTACTTCGAGTCACTGTAAGCTTTTGAGGAGTTCAAATTCTTTTACTAAGTGGGGTTTGCAATTTCTGAATGGTAATTAATAAAAGTAGGAGCAACACCCTGCTTAGACAGAAACAGGAAAACAACCTTTTTTTTCTTATTTCCTTTAATGAAGGAATATGTAGTTTTACTTCCACACACTTCATGAAATCAGCTGAAAGGACATTTAACTAGCAATTCTATTCTCAAGTTGTTTCAATCACAAAAGAATTGACTTTTCCAGAAAGTACTTTATATTCATGAGAAAAATACAGCAAGATAGTTAACCTTTGCTATATTCCTCTTTCTGTAGCTCAGAAGATAATATATAAGTCAAGTAAGGAGGCATATAAAAGTGGTGATAAACCTACCAACCTGACAGAATAAATTAGATAAAGTGTAGTAATGTCAGAAAAGGGAAAGAAGAAGATAAACACTCCTGTTCATGGAACTATAGCATTTAGTCTCTGGAATATGAAATTTTTTCTCTTAAATATTCAGCTAATCATAATTACAGTCAGTGAAGTAAAGCATTCCCTTCTTATTTTATACTTCTGGCTATAATTTAGAAAGACTGTTTGCTTGCTTACTCTTTTTAATAATAGTCTGATATGGTGCTGTAAACTCCAAAAATTGCTTAGTATCAACTGAAAGTCAGTGGTTGCCAAAAAAATCCCTGTTTTTACCCAGCAGTGGTTGTGAGTCACTTGTTGTGTCAGAGAAGTCTCCATGTAACTCCTGCACTGTGAGAGGACTTCCTGCACTGTAACCAGGAAACAGTGGTGTCCTAGCTGCTCTGGGGCTGGGTGGCCAACTCCAAACTCTGCCATTCCAAATGAGAGGTTCAGTTCCTTGCAAAGGCAGAAAAGGCTACTGAAGAGCCTTCCTTATGAAAACCAAAGTATTCCTGCTTAAGGGTTTCAACACCTGCATTGCTCAACTTGGCCAGTGAGATTGCAGGTACAAATCCCCTCCTTTGATTCCTGCAGACCCACAGGCACAGGCACATTTGGGTGTAACAGACCTTACTGAAAAGGACTGGTTTTAAAAAGAACCCGCACTGCTGTTAGCATGAGGATTTTACATCTGCATTTATTTGCTGTTACCCCTTTTAGATACACTTTCCACTGTAACCTCCTCCTGGCAATGCTCACATTGCAGGGGGCATCAGCCTACAGAGCTGCCTGTGCCAGTGCCCACCTGGAGCACTGGGGGAAAAATAATGGCTCTTGCTTTAAGAAACATTTGAAGGGTGAGAAAAACTCTCACATACAGAACATGAAGTGGTTTCAAGCACTAATCAAGCAGTAAAGCATAAAGGAATTCTGCTCAGTGTAGCAATTCTGCCGCAGCTGACAAAGGTCAGGGCTAATGGTTTTACTCACGTGTACCCACTGTGATGTCAGCCATGTGGTCACTCACAGTTGGAGTTCTGCAAGATAAATCTTCAGCCATAGGGTGCAGGTGCCTCTCCATGTTGGAATGGGTTACCAGGCACAGTGTTGGTAAGAAAGCATCCTAAAAGCCATACCATGGTGGAGGCAGCAGTGTGATTTATATCACAAAATAGTGGGAAAACAGTCTGTTCTAAATCTTTACCCTTTTTGGGACAGAGCCTTGTCCTTCTCACAGCCTCAGCTGATGGATGGTTTCTTCACTGGTACCTGAAAACTGTTGGCTCTTATTTCTACTTTTTTCCTTCTTTACTTCCTTTTCAATTAGTGACTTGCAGGGTTTGTTGCAATCTCTTAGGAAGTACCTTGACAGATTGCTTTGGCCTTTCTGGAAATAACAAGGTGCATGTAATTCAAGTGATCAGCAAATAAGAGCACTGTGAGTTCCAAAAATGGACTGTGTTCTCCAATACCTGCTCTTTTAATCAGAATGAACCAAACTCTCATGAAGGCATTGAAGATATTTCTCAGTTTTGCTCTTTATACCATACAAAAGCACTGGCTCCCTAATCAAGGAACACAAATCAGAGAGAGAGACAACGGTTTGGGTTGAAAGGGACCTTAAAGATCATCTGGTTCCAAACCCCCTGCCATGGGCAAGGACACCTTCCACTTTATAAAAGAAAATTTTCAGGAGCAGGGTCTAGATTCAGTTTGGGAATTTCAGCTGAGCTGTTGGTGATGTGTGTGGAAAGGGATAGAAGACTGTGGAGGGCTGAAAGCAGGAGCTGGGGAGGTACAGGGAGCTGGAGCCAGGCTGTGCCCTCGGGCCAGCACACACACCCTGCTGGGGATCAGGCACTTTCCTTCCCTCCAAGGTGCAGTGCTGCTTGGAGGTAAGGCTGGAAAATGGATGTGAAACAGGTGGTAAGCTATTTATTATAGATTAAGTGATGACAGTGTGCTCTGTGCTGTCAAAACAGAAACAGAAACCCATGTTTCTTTCCCCATGGAGCTTCCTCCTAAATAAATGGACCAGTCAGACACAGAACTCAGCAGTGCACAGCAGCAGTTTATTAAAAAAGTGCAAAACTAAGCAAACAACCCAGCATTCCCTACATAACAGACAAACACAGGATCAGAGGAGAACTGATACTTCAGATGGGTTTAATTGCTGGTTCGCAGCTGGTTTTCTGCCTGAACTAAGGAGTAGTTTAAATAAATAATATTTAATGTGCAGATTGCGTGAAATGGTTTCATATCTGTAATTCATTACTTTTAAGAGATACTTTTCTGTAAATTCAGCCTCTTTTGAGGTATTTAGTATGATTTTTTTCTGACAGGCCATATCTTATGCCATATATAAAACCTGAATTTAGATAATCCGTCTTTAATGGCCATAGTGTTGCAGATCTTTGTCTTATCAGCCACTGGAGAGTTTCTGTAAGATTCAAATCTGTGAGATAGCTGAGAAACTTTTTGCAAGTAGGCAACTTTTTAAACCTGAATAATGAAAACTGAAATAACAATATTCAGCTTCATGCAGTGAAAATTGTATGCTGAGAAGTGTTAACTTGCGTTTTTTTAAATGAGCCAACTCTGAATTTATACTGTTGTTGCCATGGATTGGAGAGGATTGATGCTGCAATGCCTGTGCACAAGACTCACTACAGGTTTATGCACCAGCTCCTGGGAAGAGCCTCCAGCTGCGAATGTTCTGTTATCAGGATTCATTTCCATGTTGCAGAAGATTTAATGCAGAATAGTATATTTTGGCCTCTTTCAATACATGCATCCTGAATACATGATCCTAATAGTTAGGAAGGTTGTGCTTTATTTTCTTGTCCAAAGCAGTAACTCTCTCTACAGATACATTATGTTTTGGAGCAGTGCTGAGAAACAGCTGTTACCAACCAGAGCTTGTATTTCTCCCATTATATATGGACATTCAGATGAAGAATGCTATATTTAATTCAGTCGGTTTTTTTCAGGCAACTCTAAAAAAACGTCTGATGTCTTTTCATTGGAGAAGAGCAGTGCCTTTTGTAGAGCCCCTGCAAGCTCAGGTGATGTAGGAAAAACTTTGGGATGCATTTTCCTCCCGTTTTCCTCGGAGGTGTTTGAACCCCCTGAAGCCTCTGCAGGCTCTGCTGCCTTGGCAGTGTCGTGAGCTGAAGTTTGCTGCCACCTACCGTTTTAATTAGGAGCCTTAATTAGTGTGCCAGAAGCAAGTTCCTGTTGGCAAACGCAGCAGGTTGGCCGATTTGGGAGAGGGGGAAAGCACCAGTGTAGCTGTTCCATGAGGCTGCTGCATTGGAACCTGAACCTGTAGGAAAGCACCAGCACTTTCATTCCAGCCCCACTCAAACCACCAACTTTGGTTCTTTCCAAAAAAACAACGAAGTGAAAGGGTCTGTTGTTGCCTCAGCTCCGTGAAAAACCACCTCAGCTCATTATTGTCACATGTGTTTTACAGGACATTCCATTCCTGCTTGGGTGGGAGTGGGTGAGCTGTTCAATTTATCCCCATTTCTTCTTAACGTTATCTTTTTTTTAGGCTGCTACATTCAGAAGGGGTTGTTGTTTGTTTTAAACCAGCACTCAGCCTTCTGTTTGTGTAAAACAAAAGTTATAACAGCCCTTGTCTCCTGTTTTTCAGCTGTTTGTTGGCCTTGGATTCCCATATGAAGGGCCAGCTCCCTTAGAGGCCATTGCTAATGGATGTGCTTTTCTAAATTTAAGATTTAACCCACCGAAAAGTAGCAAAAACACAGATTTTTTCAAAGGCAAACCTACACTCCGAGAGGTAAGTTCATCAATCCTGCTCATTTCTTCACTGAAAGTGATTGGGGATTTCTTTTTAGTAACACAGTGTAGGAAAAATGGCATAAATGCTCACAGTTTATTGCCAATGGTGTGCAACTGCTTTTTAGTTTAGCCATCGATGGGATTCTGAGTCCTTATTTTTATGGGATCATCAAAATGGGTTTGTTAACATACTGTTAAGCTTTAGATTTGCCTGTATGTACATTTTGCTATTTCTTTTTGATAGAACTGGAGTTTCACTTGAAAATCTGGGAACAGATCACGATGTGTCCTTTGAAAGTGGCTTTATTTTGTTGAAGAAACAGACATTGCAGTGCAGGAAGCAAATAGGAGTTGAAATAAATTATGCAATTGGCATTTGTGGGTAGTTGTCTGTGTTTTGGGATTTTTTTTTCTCCAGAAAGACCTGTCCAAGGCACTGTTGAGCGAAGGCATTAATGGTCACAGCCCACCGTGTTTGTGGTTAAACACTGAAGACTTTGGGAAAACTGACTCTGGGAGAGAACAGGAAAACCAAACTTTGAGCTTTCAAAGCAGGCAGTGTGTTTAGACTCCAGGAAGAGAAAAATGAGGCTAAGTAAACTCACCCCTCATCCTGGCCCTGACTTTGGAATATTTTTCTTCTTCAGTGTAGGCAAAAGTCAGCCTATACCACTTGCAAGCATTGAGCAGTCACGTAGCCTTTTGTGACATTGGCACTTTGGCTGTGCCCATGGCTTGGCTTGTCCATAGGTGTGTGTACATGTTGCTTTTACATCTTTTCCTGAAGGGAAACTCTCAGGGAATATGTAGGTGATGAGAGCCTTGCACAGCCTCATTTCCCAGTTCAGGTTACACTTGGGCCATATAAATTGCATGCAGATCAGCACCAGCTGGGTGATAAGCAAAAGACAGTTTCCCATTTTAAACCAGTAACATAAATTCCTTATGATTTTAGGATCCAGGACTGTAATTGCCTTTCAGCTTGCTATACACTGAACTTATGTCCTGTACAAGCTGAAACTTGCCCCTTCTCGTGGTTTGTGTTGCTAATAAAGGAGACAGCAATAAGGGAACAAAAGCCTCTTTAACTTTCTCATTGGGCTTGGCACCTTTCAAAGCTTTTCTTCTGTGGCTTCCTCGACTGCTTGTCTTTTTTCCAGTTGTTCTGTCCCCAGACACTATAATTGGTCAGGCTCAGTAAATAATCTGCACCCATCTAAGTCCTTAGTGGGACTTGCAGTGCTTGGAATGCCATGGTAAATCCCAGTGGGCTGTGTCAGCACTAAGAGAAATGCTGTGCACCTGACCTGCACAGCAAATAATCCCCATTGACTGCTCTAGTCCAAAGTAACAGAATGTATATCCATACAGAGCTGTGTTCACATGCCCTGTGACCTATCCTGAGAATCCTTTTCTCTAACTGTTTTTCACAGCTGCATTTAGATCCAATTGCCAGTAATCCAAGTGCTGGTTCTCTGGGATTAAGAAAGCCTGTAAATACTTCGCTCAAGCATTTGCAAGTGTTAAAGGAGAACAAGAAGAGCTTGTGTAGTTCTGTGACATGGTTATCCATACACAAATTTGAAGATAAAGTCTGTGTTTAGTGTTTCTGTAAAGTAACCTTTGCAAGTTACTATTTCTCTGTTATTCTAGATAGAATTTTGGGCAGGATGGAGTCCCCTCTATCCCCAAGATAGGAACCTGTAAACTGTACAAAACATGGAAATTATAATTTTATTTTTAGATCAGCAGTTATTTTATCTTGGGACAGGATTTTGCTGGGGGAGAGAGACAGGAAAGAAAAAGAAGAAAAAAATCATCCTTAAGCATCTTGATTTGTACCAATATTTCTTCTCCATCCCAGCCCACCTCCTTTCCAAAGGAAAAAACACTGTATGCTAAATGTAGTTGAAATGTGTGCTTGGTGGGTGTGGCTTCTCTCATTTGCTCCCTTTACAAAGGAAAAAAGCCAAACCTGAAATTAGAAATTAATTCTATTTATTGGAATTCTGATATATTTTAATTATATACAGGGAGAGCATCTCCTGAATATCTAAAACATTAAGCCTCAGCTAACTAAAGTATTTCAGTATTAGGAAATAAATAGTCTTAATGCTTTTAATAGTATAGGTACAAATAACTGGTGCAATAGAAGTATGTTACTAATTTCTCAATACTTACACCAAGTACAAGTCTGAGAAGTTTAGTTGTTCATCTCCAGATCAGATCTGGCTTTAATGTTGCCATCTGTCTATCTGAGATGGTAGAGAAAGAGTAGTCTAAAGAATAATTCCTAAAGCTTTGTGGAATTTAAAACACTGGGTTATATTCATATTTTTGAAGGAGCAGTAGGAAGTTCTTTGTTGTTACTGAAAGCAATAGGAATGTCCCTTCTGCCTATGAACTCCAGACATTGGTGCCCTGGGAACTCAGCCTTGCAAACCCAAATTTTGAAGTACATACAGTTCTAGTGGCAGTAGAAATACTAGTGAAAGAAAAGGTTAGAATGTGTCAGTCCTGAGGAAGCACTGGGTGTTTGGGAGGGATGTGGCTGTGCTGCTGGGAGCGCAGAGCAGGCGCCGTGGGCTGTGTGTGCAGGAGCAGCACAGCTTTCTGCAGCCTGGCCCATGGCTCATTGGAGGACTGGCTTCTCTCAGCCACAAGCAAAGTGCAATTGGCAAAGGTTTTTCTTTTAAAAAGGGGGTTTAAAGTAATTTTTATAGTGAATGCAATAGTTTCCTGCATTTGCTTGAGAAGGAGATGAAGGAGAGCCTATGCCTGGTGCAGGAGGGGGTCCTGCCCGACAGACGCCGTTTCCTCCTTCAGGCTTTCTGCAGTTTGTATTTGTCCTTATATCATAAAGAAGCAGCTGTATAAACATTGTCTATAAATAATCTATCCCATGAGAGGGTTTTTGGCATTTATTTAAAAAGCAGCTGGCTTCTGAGGCTGGTGTGAACCACTCCCCTCTTCTGTGTGCTCCCTTTCAATGTGTTCATTTGCATGTTCCTCTCACTCCTGGGCAACCTGGCACAAAAATTACCTAGAGTGCTGTCCTGCAAGTTCTGAAAGCAACTCTGATACAGATTTTCCTGGTTACCTTCTTGGGTGCTCACTGAATTTGTTTTCTGACAAAGTGGTGAGAAAGTATCTGTTAACACCTTTCCTGAGGTCAAATTACTGTTGTATTATCGGCAGCAAGAGTCAGAATTCATTCTATGTGATAGAAATTATTCTTTATTCTCTGTTACTCACAGAACTTTGGAAATGTTTGAAGTTTGAAGGACAGCCAGGGTGAGGGTGGCATCTCTGGGAGCCAGTGGTGCAGGTCTGGCCAGCAGTGGTGGCAGTGATGGGCTGTGAGAAAGGAGGGTGGCTCTGTGAGTGAGCTGTGGTGTGATTTCAGTAAACATCAAGTCTTGTGTGATGTGGGTCATTGTGAGGATCAAAGCCACAAACTGGAGGTTGCACACATGTCACTTGTGGTCTGTGGTATCTGATTTCCAATTTTTCAATTAAATTCACTCTCTAAAGAGAAAATCTGAAAGATAACTCAGAAGGAATGGTGCTGACTTAGATTCTGTCTGAATTCTTGCATTATCCCAGTGCATTTCATCCAAGAAATCTGATTAGGAGAGTGAGAGGGAAGGGTATCTTGACACATGAATTTTTAACACTACCATTCCTTCCTTTCAGCTGACATCTCAGCATCCCTATGCTGAAGTTTACATTGGGAAGCCCCATGTCTGGACTGTAGACATCAACGATCTTTCTGAAGTTGAGAAGGCTGTGAAATTAATTTTGAATCAAAAGGTGAGAAATGTATCTTCAATTTGCCATCAGCACTTGAGGCTGGAGCGTGTACTGCATGTAGAGTGCTCCCTAATGTTAGTCTGGTTACTGCTGCACTTTGGGAGGATATTGGAGAAAAAAATGGTTCCTATGTGTTTAGATTTTCCAAATTATCATGTTTTAGTAGTGGATATGTCAAGTTTTTCCTTGGAAAAAAATTAGCATGGGGGAATTTGTATAGAAATGTGAATTTCATATATGAATTCTACAGCCATCTGTATTTTCTGTACATTCAGTGAGGAAGTTTTGTTGTTGATCCTTAGAGTACTGCAGACTCTTCAAATACTGCTCAACTCTGTTGGCTGATTTTGTAGCCCTGACGTGACCACCAGGGAAGTGCTTGTGCACTTAAGGTGGGGAATGGTAATGAGGGCACTTCAAGGGGGGAAGAAAAAAGTTTGAAGTAATTTTCAAAGGTATCACATTCTTTTTTGTCACTTCAGCTTCAGAACCGAAACTTGGTTAAAATGGAGCTCTGGAATCCCACAGGGTCTCAGGCAGGCTTTACATCTGCCCCTTTGCAATACACCTTGAGTTTCCTTAAAGTTACTCACGGAGCAACTTTATTGCCTTTAAAAAGGAGCAAAAAACAGCTTAAACTGCTGGTGGTTTAGTAAAATTCTGAGTTTTTAATCAATTTATTTGTATTTATTGTTGTCACTTGAGCTGTAATAGAGTATTTAGAACACACAAAGTTGATTGAAACAAAAAACCCCTCTAACCTTAACACAACCTGTTTCCACAGATTGACCCTTATTTGCCCTATGAATTTACCTGTGAGGGAATGCTTCAGAGGATGAATGCTTTTATTGAAAGACAGGTATGAATTTTAATTGTGGGATGACAATCTTGGTTTATGTTGGAAGTGAAGGACCCTCTCCATGTTAAAGCTTCTCAGTGTTGTTGCGGTCCAAGTAGAAATAATAGTTGTGCAGACCTTGGTGTTATATGAAAGCAGAAAGGCAAAGTAATTTTTCAGTGTATGTGTGACTGCTTTAACTATGTACACACAAAAAAGCTCTGGATCATGAAGGATCACACAAACACAGATACTCTTTGGTAGAACTGCAGTTGGGCTGCAGCCTCTGGGCACATTTTTCAAGTATTTAGTTTCAATCGATAAGGCTTTAAATGGTTTGGAAACCAGTTCCTTAAAGACCTTTTGGTCCCTGTGCATTTCTGCTGGCTGAGAGCAGCTGAACATGTTGAGTTGAGTAATTAACTGCAGAGATTTACATGGGATCCTGGTTTATAGAAACTGTATATTTGCTTGGACTTCTGCCCAAGCCAGCTCTGTTGCAGCAGCCAGCTCTGCCTTTTGTTCTGGCTGCTGCAGAAGAGAGATAGGGATAACCTTTATCTCTGATATGCCATTTACTTGCCAGGATTTCTTTCAAAAGCACTGGACATGCTTCTCTGTACCTGTATTTCTGAAAGTGTGTGGTATTAAAGGAAGTCCTAAAGAATAACTCAGTTCTAGCTCAGAAGTACAGTTAACATAGCACAGCTATTTCGTTTGCTACCAATAAACACTTTAAACTTTTTGCTGTTGTATTGATGACATAACCTGTAAAAGTATCTCTGCAGCTTTTGGTTCCTCTACCCAAGTTAGCTATAACTGAGAGGTTTTGTCAATAAAATGGAGCTCAGTGTAAGGGAGAAAAAGAGACAATCTAGAGGTAGCACCTCTGGGGGAAACCTGTCTCTCCCCTCTGACCCTCCCCCAGGGGCCAAGCCCTGCCTTGTGCTTCTCAGAAATCAACACAGCATTGCAATTTCGATCGTTGCTTTGACTAATTGTCAAAAACTGGTGGTGTTTCACAGCCCCCAGGATGCTCAAACATCATTACTGGCTGCATGTGCTTAGCACTGCACCTGATTAATGTGTCAGATGAAGCAAAAATAAAAGCTGAGACCTTCCTTTGATGAGTTTGTGGTGGGAGGCAGGAAGGACAGAGAAATCAGCACAAGCTTTTGAAACAGGAACAAAGATGGCCTGAGCTGCTCTGGTTCAGAGGCTGTGGGAAGCATTGGCCACAACAGTGTGGCCTTCAGAGGAGCTTTGAGTGGGAAGAGGATGGGACCAGGTCCACTCACCCACAAGTCACTCTGTGGGACAGTGGAACTGCAGGATTTAAAGGGCATGTCTGGAGATCCCCGTCTAGGGCCTTGGCTCAGGGTCAGGAGGGAGGACGGTGTTCACAAGAAAGGTTTAGTGAATGCCCCAGATCCAACAGCTGGGCTGAAGGTCTTTATGGTCTGAGGTAAGAGAACCACTGTGAGCTGTGGTTTCACAATTAGCAGTGCCACCTTCAGCTGGATTAAACCAGCTTTCACTCCAAGCTGCTCCTTCCTGCCAGGGCACCACCCCTGCCAGTGGCCCAGCTTGGCTGGAAGATGCATCCAGGCCATTTGCTACATCCAGCCCTTGATCCTGTTTGCTCTGTGGCTGCACAGACAGATGTGTCTGCTCTGCAAAGCAGCAGCACAGGCTGGGAACCAAAGGGTAGGACTGCTTAAATTTTGGCACTGCCATCAAAGGAGCAGCCAGGCAACTGCAGCCAGAGCAGCAGGGATTCCCAGCTGCAAATCTGGGAGCTGTTGGATGGGGCAGGCTGGGCTGGTGGAACGGACATGTTGACTGTGAAAGATGTGGTCATGAAGAGTGCTTGGTAACCCAGCAGAACATGTTTTTGGCAGGGTTCTACTAGGTTAGAAAACTGACTTGGCTCTGCAGAGGGTCAGCTGAGCACCAGAACTTGGCAAAGGGAGTGAGGACATTCATCCCAGAGCCAGAAAAGACAGAAGGAGGACACCTCCTGTGATAGCGGGACTAGGCCTGTCTCACCTTGAAATTCATGGGTCCCTTCCAATTCAGGATATTCTTTGTTTCATGATTGGGTAATATTAAATGTATGGTTAAACCTCGAAGTGAGAAAACTTCCTCTTTCAGAAGAGGAAATCCAAATGAAATTTGAAAATCATTAAACTGATATTGCAAACTGATAAATGATTTGGGGGCTTTGGAACACAGTGAGGGACCTGTTCATACAAGTTTTGGTGTTGTCCAGAGGAAGCAAAACTTGATGGCCCAGACCCAAATTGTTTGATCACCTTGTGATGAGAGTTACCAAATATTAAATTACAGTGTGGGTTTCATGGAACATCATATAAAACCAGTGATTAAAATTTTCTTTGCTTTTCCTCATTTTAAATGTTCAGAGTTTGTCTTTGAACATCTTTTGTGAGCAGGTATGGTCAGATGTGGCTCCTTCCCTGCCTTCACTGTGGTGACTCCTGACTGCAGCCATTAGTGACAGCCAGGGGGTTTCAGTGTTGGGAGAAGACCTTTTCTATCAGCAGTTCAACCACAAAGAGCAAACAAGCTCCTTGAATCCTTGTTGCTTTATAGAAATCTTCAGGTTTTTATGAGCTCAGCTCACTCCATAGCACTGAGTGCCGAGATCCTTCCCACATGGCTCTTCCCATGGGCCACTTGAGACATTCCTCACGTACAGGGCAACTGGCCTCTGGAATTCTTCTCCCACCAGAACTTCCTCCTGATATTTGTGCTGTTATGAAAGCAGTTCTGCCTGCACTGAGTTAGTGAGAGAGGAGTGTCTGAGAAAAAGCCAAAATATGTTGGGTGTGTGGAAGGGAAGGGACTAGCTAGACCTGCTTATGATAAATTTAAAAAGGTAAGGGTAGGAAAGAAGCTTCTTTGGGAGGAATGATACTACCAGCAATCAAACGTGATAATTTCCTCCTGCTAAAGTTTAAATATTCTTTTTAAGTGTGTTTAAATTATTGGTTTTAATACAACTGAAATGAGCTGCAAAATGATTGTTTGGGTGATAACCACTTATTTTGCTAATGGGGGAAATTGCTGTCAAGGGACTGAATACATCATAATAAAATCTGCTCTGTCACTGCAGGATTTCTGTCATGGGCAGGTGATGTGGCCCCCATTAAGTGCCCTTCAAGTAAAAATTGCTGAACCTGGAAAATCCTGTAAACAAGTTTGTCAGGAAAGCCAGCTCATCTGTGAGCCCTCCTTCTTCCAGCATCTCAACAAGGACAAAGCTCTGCTTAGGTACGTACCTAAAAGCACAGGTGTGTTATTTGGTCTCTTATCATTGCACTGGTTTCTGCCACAAATGAGTTGTGGTGTATGAGTTGTGTGAGAAGGGAGGGTGGGCAGAGGGGCACTGCTGGGCTGCAGCAGCTGGGAGGGCACTGCCAGTGCTCTGTGGCAGCGGTGACTGCTGTGCCAGGAGCACTGTCCATGCTCTGTGTGTTTGCAGGAGTGCAGCACCCAGGCCCAAACCTCACATCTGCCTTTCCCCCCCTGTCTCCTCTGTGTGTGTGCACGGAGATTTTAAATACAGCTCTTCTAAAGTCTTGATATTATTTTTTGAGCTTTCCCTTTGGTCACACCTAACATCCCCATGGAAACACTATTGGGAATTAGCCCTGACTGTTTCTGCAAAAATTTATCACTTTTCCAGGGTACATTACAATCCCTTGTACATTAGAGTTATTAGTGCTGATGTATAAAGCTCACCAGCTATGCATTAAGGAAATCAAAGTTGCTTTCAGGTGCTGTCTCTTTGGGAATATGTCTGTGTTCCTTTTAGAATGAAAACAAAGCCCTCAAAGCCAGACTCCCACAAATGGCTGCTAGGGAACCTGCTTTCCAGGTTTTCTATCCCCACTTTTTGCTAAATTAAATAGTAGAAGATTTTTGGTTTTGTGTTTTGTTTGAAAAGTTGTAATTTCCAGTGGAGTTCAGAAGCAGCTCATATAAAAACCTGGTCAGGCTTCTTTTCTAGCTGTCTAGACAAAATCATAGTTCTGTGGGGAAAAAAAATGTGTTAAATGCTGAAAGGTACCAATATTTCCAGAATAAGTGAAAAACAAGGTTCTGCTGGAATTGCTGCCCTTGTGCTCAAGCTTTGTGGTCACAAAATAGCGTTTCATTTCATTTTCCAGCTTGCTGGTGCTCCTGGTTCCTGGGAGTGGCAGACCCTGCTCTGCCTGGCTCCCACTGTATCCCAGCAGCATCCCTAATGACTCACTCCTCCCCTCCCAGGCTGGCTCACCCGCCCCGAGGTGCCCAGGGCTGCCTGGCACTGCGTGGCTTCCCTGGGAGAGAACCCTGCTGAAGCCAGAGAGAATTACCTCCTGATTTTAGATTCTTTGTCATACTAAAATTCCATGGTGTATTTAAATATTAGGCTTTGGGGAACAGTCAAAAGCTTCTTTTTCCTTTTTAACTTCTTTGATTAATCTTTAGGAAACAGTAAAGCTGGAAAGGCTGCACTGCCCTCTGCAGAGAGACTTGCACAGGAGAAAAGAAAGTCATGTTCTGAAAAGCTGCAATTGTAAATGTACATGATTTAAGATATATGTTTTATTTTGAGTGAGGAAGGATAAAAACTGTACCAAACTCCTGTAAACTCCAGTGTGATTTTGATCATCTGCTTTGCTTTTCAGGCATAACATCGAATGTCTCACCACGGAGTCTGCGAATGATATTCTGGTCCCCTCTTTTGATGGCAGAAGGAAGCACTGTGTTTTCCAAGGTGACCTGCTCCTGTTCAGCTGTGCTGGCTCCCACCCCACCCACAGAAGGATCTGCCCCTGCAGAGACTATATCAAGGGGCAGGTTGCTCTTTGCAAAGACTGCCTATAGCAGCAGCAGGGCTGCTTCGAGCTGGGGACAAATGTAAGTAGTTTGGAGAGGAGCTACTTATCACTTCCTGCACTTTTGTCCAGGTTTTTCGCTGCAGGCAGAGCTATCATTGCTGGGCAGAATTATCTTCTAAGAGAGGAGGGATTCATAAGAAACAGCAAACTGATCTGTTTTTCCTGTAAGGACGTTTGCAGTGTAACTCTTCAGATTCCTTCACCTGTTTGCAAAGAGAAATGAGTTCATGTTCGACAGTGATTTGAGGATGACTGCACAGAATAATTTGTAGAGAATTTCCAGACCCATCAAATTTCTGGTTTTGTTGTTTGGGTGAAGTGTTTTCTATTTTTTTAATGAGTTGGACATCCCCCATGATGATTAGCTAAAGGATCTCAACTTCATTCCAGTAGAAAATTGAAAAAAGTGTGCTGGACAGAGGGGTTGCTGGGGAGGGAGGACTAACATTTTACTCTAGGTGCACTGGTTTGGGTACAGCTTTAGCTTGAATGGCTACAAAGTGGTTTACTTCACAAGAACTTGGAATCACAAGAGAGCTCTGTACCCTGATATTGGGTTATTCAGGCCCAGTTCTGTTTGATTTTCTTTTTTTTTTTAATTAAATCTTTGTATACAACAAGGTATTGTCTGCATCACAGCTGCTGCATCAGAGCAGCCTCAACTGAGTGTCACGAATGAGCAAATAGGCAGTTGTGACACATCTTGGTGACTGGACAACTGCAAGGTTGTGGCATTCTTCAGTGTGGAAAAGCTACACAAACATACTGCCATTTTTGGAATGGACTCATCACAGTTTACTGGTCCCATTTAGAGAGTAATCCTCAGAATTTGCCCATGCTTCTGTTGTAGTCTGTCCACTAGAAATACTGTGTGAAGCAAAAAGTATTCAGCATCATTGGAGCAATATTATCATTAGAGCCTCAGTTTGCTATGGCTTCCAGTAGTTAAAGTGTTGCTGAATGACATAGAAAGGTTAAACTAAGCTAACTATAATTATTGTATGGTAGAAATGTAAAATGTCTTCATAACTAGGTAGGTTTTTAAAGAGAAATTTTTTCTGAAGAATAAGTGAGAGGAAACAAAGAACTGCAAAAGAAAGCATTGATCAGTCTCATGGGTTCCTTGATAGTTTTTCTAGTTTTAGGGGGTTGTTTGTTTCTTTTTTATATTTTTAGCAAGCATACCAATTACAAATTTAGAAAAAAACCAATTCAGGACTTCAGAATTCAAATCGAACTTCATTTTTTTTAGAGCAGCAAGGTTACTCTTCTAAACTGCTTTTCTTTTACAGAGCTGATTTTTGTTATTTTCAGCAGAAGGTGACATGCTTGACAGCACCATTTGTAGTCAGGAAATTATGTGCTAAGATTAGCAAGAATCAAATCTGCAGTGTCTGCAGGTTTGCAATTTGGACACCATGCTGGAAAAAAACCT
This sequence comes from Pithys albifrons albifrons, assembly GCF_047495875.1. Classification (NCBI taxonomy): domain Eukaryota; kingdom Metazoa; phylum Chordata; class Aves; order Passeriformes; family Thamnophilidae; genus Pithys; species Pithys albifrons. Next base: position 7,162,649 of record NC_092465.1, on the reverse strand, counting down.
CAAATCAACACAAACATTTTTTCATAGAGATTAACAAGCATTACCAGATAACCATGAAAAGCACAGATATTTTACATTTTCCTTTCTTGGATATAGCTGGTTGGTTCAGATCGTTCTTGCAAGTGGCAGTCATTATCTGTGTGGGAATATTGATGAATGCAGTGACCTACCAAAGACCAAGCAAGGCAGATGCTATTTCACCATGGATAAATTCTCCAGAACAGTATACATTTAAAGTTTCAATTTAAAAGCAGTGAATGAGCCTTTTCAAGCCTCTGGTTTCCTGCCTCAGCACTCCTGACAGTGTTGCCCCATAACACTCCATAACATCCCTCTGGACTACACAGGAGCCTCATCCTGCGAGATTGTTGAGTGTCCAGAAAGGGTCTGTGGGAACTGTTGAACAGCAGGGCACCAGGATCTGGGTTTGATGATGAGAAAATCTGCTGTATTTCACAGTAATTTTCCAGAAACAGAGCAGCTGGGTTCTCTAATGGGAGGCAAACTTTTTGTATGAAAAGCAAACAAATGCAAACCAATATGAAAATCCTTCCTGTTGCCATGGCTCAGCATTTGCTTCAGTCAGCACAAATGTGTATTGCAAAAGTTTGCAATAGTTTTACCACCCTGGCAAAGCTGGGGGAGGATGGTTGGAAATGGGTCTGAGCAGGCACAATTAATTGTGTATTTATATAAAATATCCCCTGCATACCTGTGCATATTTGTGCAACTAGAAAACCCTGCATATCAAAGTGTTTGTACTTCCAGCTGGTGCTGAAAGTAAAGGCAGCAGCAGGACTTGCCTTTGCCAGTTCAGCCTGAGGTTGTTCAGGCAGGAATTTAGTTTGGACTGAGATATCACAGAATTATGTTGGAAACAGCAATCTGTGTGTGTGCCCTTGAAGAATGCCAAACATGCTAGGTTGGCTGCAGTGGAATTCTTTGCTGTAAATACATCTTTGCTTGTTCCCCCCCTGCTCTATGGCCCCCATGACATACTGCATTTGATTTGCCTCTAAACCTTTCAAGGTGGGAGGGGCTTGGGATTTGTTATTATAAGGTTTTCTGGCCTAGTGCTTTGCTCAGTGCTAAGTTTGCCTTTACCACAGCAGGGAGAGTTTGCTCTAAGCCCTGCTTTTCCATGCTGTAGCACTGTTTCTAGTCTGCTGGACTGAATTGCTGCATTCTGGCAAAAAGGAAACAGCAGCACGGACGCCACGTGCGTTTCAGCCAGGGACAGAACATCCACACTGGCTTCAGAGTCAGTTCTCTCTGATCCTGTTTCCACTGACACCTAGAGAGGACAGTCATTAATCCTACAGAAAAGAGAATCAACACCTACAGCTTCAGTCTAAATTTCTGTAAAAGGAAGACTACCAAATAAGAACTGTAAGTGCATAAAGTTTGGCACCATTGCTCACTCAACTCCATAGAGCACTCCCATCACGCAGCGTGTTCCTTCGTGCAGTGATAGAGAAGGGACTCCTTCTGCAGACAAGCACTCAGGCAAATCCATGTGGGACTATTGAAAAGTCTGAATTACTTCCAAAACCTATAATATATATCCACATTTCAGGATAGTGGGCAGCCTTCTGTCCAGGTCCCATAATTACAAATAAAGGTGTAGTCCAGTTCTTACTCTTAACCAAGGACATTAGAGGTGGGACTGTGCTGCTGTTTTCAGTCTGACAGTAAAGCTTGCAGCTTCCTTTGCTCAGAAGCCAGGTTTTTGCATGACTGCATTTGAATATATTGATCTGTGATTGATGAGAAAAAAATGTCAGAAAGTTGAATACAAAACCATTTGACAAGCTTTTACACATATCTCTCATATCAAGACATTCTTTGTTTTAAAATTTTGTATTTTTGTATATGACCTAGTTTTTTTCAAAAATCTTGTTCCTATGGGATTAGAAAACTTGAGAGAAGCATTTACATATTTATTAAAATTAACATAAACGGCTTGCCTTTGAAAGGTAAAGTTGGTAAATACACACTGTTTAAAAATGCCAATAAAAACCTCATTTATTTCATATATGCAAATTGATTTGCACATGTATAAATAGAGTTGCTTTCTGCATTTTTTGCTTAGTTTCTATGTTTCTTTTTGTAAGTTATAGTTGCAGCAGTGTGTTTGCTTGTTTATATCAGATTATGTTTCTGCAAATATTTAATGTTTATGTGCCTTTTTTTTTACTTTCTTTGGGGTTTGGATGTGTGTTTGGAATATGGACACTGTCTGAACAAGTATAATGGAACATTAATTCCAGTTAAATAGTGATGATGAATCTTCAACTCAATAGTGTCAATTTTGAATGTTTTTAAGTAGTGGAGAAATCTGTTCTAAAACTATTAAGAGTTGATAAAAGATACTGTAATAATTCTTATAAAACATTGCTTCTGCAAGCAGAATGCAACTTACTGAGTGTCTGTGATTTGGCGTGAGAGCACCTGCTGGTACGGGATATCTGTTCAATGACCAGGGAGCAAAGGAAAGCCATTAACATTCCCCAAGGAGACATGGCCAACAGAAAACCTCCAGGAACAGCCATAGCTGGTGTGATGGGCAGGAAAATTGAAAATCCACACTGAAGCCTGTGAGGTGTTGGCTTTTCAGATAAAGATGTCTCTACGTGGAAGTGCACAGGGTGATTCCTGATGCTACCAGAGAATACAGGCCTTTAATCATAGCTGAATTTAGAGCTTTTGGTGGGGAGGGAACTCTGGCTATCCAGCTTATTGCACATGTATTTTCTCTTTAATGCTACTACTTTTCTGCGACAGTATTTTGCAAAATAGCTGCAGATCAGGTTTCCGTTGGAATGGGGTTGTAGCCAGAGCCAGAACTCTGTGGCTTCTACTTGTGCCAGCTTTTGTAACTTGCTGATTGCTGAGGTTCAGACTTGTTGAAGGTTTCTGTTGGTATCATCAGCCCCAATCAGGCTGTGAGCCGATGTCTCCTCACTTAGTCATGTTGTTCTCCTGTCCTTCAAAATCTTAGTCAACATTCCCAGTTTGTCCTTGATATGAAAGACAAGCCCTCCCATCTCAGGCATCTAAATTGCAAAGGTGATTTATGAGTTTGTAGCACTTTTCACATAACCAGAATCCAAATTTCTTTCTCAGGTATGTCTTTTGCTCATAGTGCATTTCAGGACCAGATTTTGCTAGTAAAATAAATTGAATGGGATTAATCAGGCTGGATACAATCTCATCCAAGTCTAATTAACTTTGCAACTCCCACTGCTTCAGTGATAGCACAACTCCTCCATTTACATTTCTTAAAATTCAAAAAACAACCTCCTTTTTTAATAAATATAAAGCACTGTATCTTACATGAGAAAGACCAAACACCTGCAGGGTATATTACACACATATCAGCAGCCAGTGTTGCTCACTGTCACAGCATATCAGCTCTGATTAAGTTGATGTTACTGATTATTAGAGTATCGGTTTAGTTTATTAGTAAAGTATCCGTTGAAAACTTGATTAAATCTCTGTTCAGTCCACAGTTGGGAGTTGGAGGAATGGCCTGTTTGTTGTTTGTTTATTTTTAGAGACCAGGAGTTACCAGTTTCTAATTTCACAGTCTTTTTTCCAGGGGTGCTAACATTTGGCATGGCTGTTCCTTTGTGATGTTTGCCCTACAGCTGCTATGCCTTCAACTTTTGACTCGTGATCTCTTTGCATTTGTAGCTCTCCTTTGGTCCCACCATTTTAGGGATCATTGTAAAGTCCAGGAGAATAATGCACTGACAGATGTATGTTTTCGTTCAGGCTGAAAAGCCCAGGGACAAATACAATTTCATTGAGATTTGCTTTAGTAATATTGCTGTAAATGTAACATCAAAACATACTGTTTTATGAGCAGTGACTTAAATCTCATCATCTTTATAAGCAGTTCTATAGGAGTTTTTTTAATTAGTTTGGAATTTTCAAGTTATCTATTTAAATGGAATGTGTAAACAGCAACTCCATGTATCAAGTGTAAAATGTTTACTGTAGAAATGTGTTCAAAATACCAGAGGCTGAACCCCAGAGTGCCTCAGATGTGTGGCATCGTTCATGTTCTTTCTTCCAGGGAAAAGCAAAAAGGTGCAACCATTGCTGATGTGCCTTGCACATTGGGACTCGCTCATTTTTATAGGTGTCATCGTCTGCATATTCATGTAATTATGAACATACAGTGGTATGTTTTATTTCAGCAGACCTCTCTCAACAGCACTAAGTGACCTGTTCATTAAATGGGTAAATAAAACCAGATCCCCAAAGTTTTGATAAAATCAGTGGTAACCCCACCTTCAACACACTGAAACTGCTTTTAAAAAATCAGTTGTATTTAAATGAGTGAACCCCTTCTCTCTGCTGGGAAAATCAGTGCAGGTGCCATTTACTTAGGTGGGCTGTGCATGGGACCCAAATTTGTCACCTCCTGTCAGGGCTCACAGGGCTGGAGCTTTGAGGACCTGCGCTTCCCACATTTCACAGCCACCAAAGCATGTGGCTGCTGCCTGCACAGAGCAGGTCTGTTTGAGCTGTGCTGCCACTGCAGATACCAGCCCCGGGTCAGTGCTGCTGCACACAGCAGAGCCTGAGTCCTGTAGGAGCCCCCGGGAGCCTTGGCTTTAAGGAGAGCATGTAAATAATGCCCTGGCATTTCCTGGAGCCACCCAGGCACTTGGCACCGCGGCCGGGCTCTGACTCCGGCAGCTGCAGAGTAGTTTGAAGTATCAAATAGGTACACGATAAATCAAGTTAAATTGCTGTCTGAGGGCAGTTAATTTTAATAGGGTTATACCCAGAACTAATTCGTTATGTTCATTAACAGGTCTGTTGCAGTACAGTGACAGTGAAAACCATTTTTAAGGAGTCATGGGTTTATTTGGCTTTTGCAAGGAGTGAAGCAGAGGAGGAGGAAATGGCAGTTTGTACCAAAGGAAAAATGAGTGAATTTTATGAGAAAAGTTACCCTGAAGATTCTAAGAGAGCCAAAAGAAAAATATAAGTGAATAATTATAAAGCTAATTTGGGCTTGGGGAAGTTGATCCCCCTGAGCTTGTTGGGCTGATTGCTGTGGGAAAATCCTCCAGAGGGCAATTTGGGGCAGCTCTTTGGGTTCTGCTCTGCATCACTCCCTGGAGGAGTCTCCCTCTCTGTGGGTGAAGGGGGTCAGAGCCTGAATAAGCCCTGTAGCACTGTACATTTAAAGAAAAAAACACCTATTGAAATCACTGAAAGTAAAATATTGCTTTTTGCAGAAATAATTTGGAGTCAATGAGGGTTTTTCAATGTACATGAGAACTTCAGGGTCAGGCTGGTGCTCTGGGGTGTTTGGTTTGAGTTCTCCCCTAACAGGCTGCTCCTTTGTTTTATTTCAATGGTTGTGTTCCACTATATTACGTTCAAGCAGTTGGATTCAAACAGAACAGAACGCAGTGGTTCAGATACTGCCAAGTCACTGGGGTTCAATTGGATGGGATTTCTTTTTAAATTTTTTTTTTAGAACAGTAAATGTCTGTACTTTAATGGCATAGAAAAATGCTTTGTTTTCACTGTTGTAGAAAAAATCTAGGGAGAATTTATTTTTCAATAAACTTTTTTCTTGTGTGATTTGGATTTATGATTGTTTTGTGCTTAAATGGGAACTCCATGAGCTGCTTTTATCCTCAATTGCCTTTGTGTGGCTTCTCTTCCGACTCTGCAGCTGGGCATTTCTGTTGCTGCTCCACCTCTGCAGGGCTCCCACCCACATCTTATCTCTAAGAACAGGTGAGTAATTATCTGGTTGCTTTGTTTTGTTTTAAACCTGAGCTGGATAATGGGTTACATCAAGCCTCCTTTAAGGAAGGCAGTTTTGCCACAGCAGTAGTTGGGAATTCCTGGTTTCCTGTAAATTTCCAGCACACCAGGAGGACTGTGGAATTGCACAGTGGCACACAGACCTGCAAGACTTACTGGTGTAATACACCGTTGAGTTAGGGAGTAAAGCTACACTGTGGTACAGCAGTCAAGATCCAACTGTACATGCAGAGCACTCGGAACATTTGCATGTGGAACAGGGGATCAAGCCTGAAGCTTTGCCCCACACGCCTGCGTTGTTTCAGCACCACTCTCAGGCTGGGCTGAGGTTCCAGCAGCTGCTGAGCTGCCCTGGAAAATCTCTGCCAAAATCATCTGAGAGGTGGTACCAATGTGTATTTTGGAGGATTGGAGTGTGCATTCAGTGCACTCAGTAGGTGCCACATGAAATCACCTCGGCAGTTGCAAATATATCCATCAAAAAAGATGTACAGCATAAATGTCTACAGGGTGAAACTTCTCCCAGGGAACTGTCGGTGTGTTTGGGTGGCACCCGTTGTGCTGACAGGCTTCTTCTGCCCTCCTCAGCCTTGGGCTGAGCCAAGGCTGGGGAGGGGCTCTCTGTTCTCAGCTGCTGGGAATGTGCAGAGGTTTCGGTGGAGGTGTCCAAGAGTAATAGAACAATTAATGCAGGAACAGTGTGCAGTAGGAAAAAGAACAGTAAAAAAATCCCAAAATAAAAAAAAAAAAACAAACAAAAACAAATGAAGACCAGCTCTTTATCTGTTTAAATGTTCATTTGTAGCATAATTGCCATAGACTTTAAAAAATATATATACTGGAGAGAAGCAACTGCTCACTTATTTCCAGCATTACCTTTTTTCAAGTTTGTTCTATGCTGTGGTTTTTTTTTAATGTGGCCACACATAACTGAATCAGAAGAGTATAGAAGTCAGGAACCATCAGCTTGAGATCCTTTGTATTGTCCCTGTCCAATTAATGACACACACACTTGTAAGCAATAGCAAAAATAAAAATGTCAAACTGAAATGCTTGCAGGCTGGGAGAAAGTTTCTGACTTGGGTCTGGATATCCTGTTGTCCAGTCTATTCACTGGCCAGAATTAGGGAGTTTAGTGCATTGTGGCTACTGATGGTGGTTTTCTGCTGTGTGGTGCTACTGCAAGAGCCTTTTATGGCTCTTTCAGTGAGGTGAAGTATGTGAATATCATTCACCAACCGCCCCTTTTTATGGATATTTCCTCAGCATACTTCACCTTGGACGAAATCGGGGGAAAATATTGTTGTTTCTGTGTTGCTATTCAACATACCACAATTCCCAAATGTTTCCTACCGTCAAAATGAGTTAGTGGAGGACACTGCTCATTCAGTCTCTTGTTCTGGTTATTTTTGGAAATGTTTTTCTTCCTGTTTCATTCCCCTAATTACTGTTCAGCTTTGACATTCTAAAGAGACATCTGTAAAATGGTGAGCAACTAGAGTCAGATGTGGGCTGTGTTGCAGTCACATAATGGAAAAAAAATCCATGAAAATTGGAACTTGGAATAAAAAATACACACAGCACGCAGCTGTACTGGAAAGATCATTTAGGGAAGCTTAAATACTGAATACTTCAACTCTCACACACTTAGACTGGGTTTAGTCAAACTCCAGCTGGTAAAGAGTCCACAGATGGAAACGTTTTGCTGGGACTTTGTGCTGCTCTCGAAACACCTCCCTCAGTATGCAAGTGCTGGAGGGCTGAAGCACCCAGTTTGCTGCCTCACACTCTCTTGTATTTGTGTTTATGCTCAGGACTTGCACATTTTATTTTACTCATTATGGAGGTTGCATTTAAGGAAAATCCATGCAGTAAATCTTTGTTGCCAAAAAACCTGTTTGCACCAGACTCCAGCTGTTCAGTCTGACTGTGTGTCGTGCTTTGCTTGTGGGACCTTGGCTCTGGTATCTTTGCTCCTGCAGGACCTCAGAGAATTGTCCAACTGAAGGCATCTCCCTCCTGCACCTTGGTGAGGAGGGAAACTTCAAAGCAAACCAGTGCTGGGCAAAAGTGCTGAAGCAGTAATAACAATCTCTAAAGAAAACCTACCAAGGTGTGAGCCTTTGGTGGCTCAGCAGGTAACAGCTGGTGCTTGCAATGTAAGCGATGGGTTCAGCAGATCTTGGAAGCTGCCAAATCCCTGGAGACCCCTCTTGGCTTTAATTTCCTCCCCACCTCCATAGGAGGGTGGAATGTATGAGATAAGCCCAAGGCTGTGCTGCAGGTTTGCGTTCCACTTCATTGGTCTGCCCAGTAAAAGGAGGTTGGCATTGCTTGTCACTTGGTCATTTTAAAAGAGGTGTTGCCTTCACTCCACTCCTTGCTCTGTGGTGAGGTGACAGGTGACAATAATCCTCTTTAGCCTGTGTCATTAAAAGGCAGGTTCAGAAGGGTTCTGGGTTTGGTGGCAACAGCAGTAGCTGACAAAATGGGATGTTTCCTAGTTACTTGCCAAACTATCTTAGAAGAAAATGCACTTTCAGCCTCCCTGCAGCTGAGTGTGCTGAGTGTTCATGCCAGTGTTAGTCCCTGTTCCCTGTGGGATCTGCACGCTGGGCTTCTCCTCTGTTCCCACAGCTCCTGGTGAGTGGGACATGGCACCGAGGCCACTGGAGCAGCCGTGCTCTCCACTACAGGCAATGGAACCCACTGAGCAGGGGAAATCCAAGAACTGTTCAGTGCTTCCTCCAATACCAATCCTGCGGCTCAAAGGAAAACAGCTCCCTAACGAGGGGGGAACAGGAGAGGGAAATATCCCTGACTTGTCTGTTACTCGCTTCAATCACGCTCTCACATTGCATAACCTGCCCCCCATGCCAAGCCGCAGGAATGTGTTTGTGTGTGCTGCTCCTGTGTAGTTCCCGGTCCTTCCTGGGCAAGCACAGCCAGAGACTGTCACAGATGGGCTGTCACAGCACCTCAGAGGGGCAGCACACCCAGCACAGACTGGCAGGGGTGACAAATGGCAGGTGCTGCGAGCACAGCAGAACACCTTCCTATGTGCAAACCCTAGATGACCTTGAGTATTGTGTTCAGTTCTGGGCCCCTCAGTTCAGAAAAGTTGTTAAGGTGCTGGAGTGGGTCCAGAGAAGAGCAACAAGGCTGGTGAAGGGACTTGACCACAAGTCCTATGAGGAGAGGTTTAGGGAGCTGGGGCTGTTTAGTCTGGAGAGGAAGAGGCTCGGGGGTGACCTCATCACTCTCTACAACTACCTGAAAGGAGATTGTAGCCAGGTGGGCATTGGTCTCTTCTCCCAGGCAACCAACAGTAGAACAAGAGGGCACGGGCTCAAGCTCTGCCAGGGGAGGTTTAGGTTGGATATTAGAAAGCAATTCTTTCCAGAGAGAGTAATCAGGCATTGGAATGTCCTGTCCAGAGAGGTGGGGGATTCACTGTCCCTGGAGGTTTTTGAGATGAGATTGGATGCGGCACTTAGGGCCATGATCTGGTAATCACAGTCGTGTTGGATCAAGGCTTGGACTTGATGATCTCAGAGGTCTCTTCCAACCCAGTTTATTCTGTGATTCTATAATTCTAGATGACCTTGGACTTGACGACCTTTAAAGGTCCCTTCCAACCCAAGCTATTCTATTTATCCTTGTCCAGTGACCCACTGTGCCCATGAGCTGGCCCACAAGAAAGAATGCCAGAAATGCCCACACTTTTACTCAAGCAACTGTGATTCCAGAAACACAAACTGTGTTAATAACAGTGAGCACCTCTGTGGTACAGCCCCAGAGGCAGGTGTACCTAGAGCTGAATTTGCCCAAGTCTGAGAAGCTTCCTGTCTGGAATCTTTGCTTCAGGTTCATTCCTGGAATGTAATCTTCAGTAAGGAGCTTTTTTGGAGGCTCTATTTTTCCACAATAGTTGGATGATGCTTATTTATGGTCTGCCTACTGCTGCTAGAAGTGAAATGGAATAAATCAGCAGCAGATGTTAGTCTGGTGATTTTTTTAATGACAATCAGGGCTCAAGAAATCTGACTTTTAGCTGTAAGTGGAACATTATAATTTCCTCTGCCTACCTGGGGTGTGTGGGTCATGGCTTGGGATTCAAGATCACAGCTGGTGTAATCCTGACAGAGTTTTTGAAAGCTCTGCAGAACAACATGGCCAAATTCAATGCATCTGCTCAGTGTCATAGTGACTTTCAGGGATTAATTTGCAATTCTGGGCTTGGCCAGACTTTAAAAAGTGTCAGTTTGCAGCCACTGCTGTTCCTTGTGAGAACACTGAGGCTCCTTCCTTGTGTCCTGTGCACAAAAAAGAGGCCTTGGCAGTGCTGAGTGGCTGCTGTGATCACCAACCAGGTTATTGTGTTGACCAGTGCCAAGTTTCAGGTGATTAGTCCAAGTGCTTTTGAGCTGTTTCAGCTTTTGAAAAGTTCACCTTCTCTTAGCCTAGCTGGAAGTACACTTGTTATCTCATAGTTGGAAACATCAACTGGCACAGAGATTTAATAGAGAAAAGCTCATATAGAAACTGTTTCCTCTGAGGGTGGCTGGCTAGAGCAGTGTCACAGTAGATGGAAGAGCAGTTATTTTCTCTGCCATTGTCACATACCACCCAAAGTCTCCCCAGTGAGAGCTGGCTTTATCAGCATGTGTGTGCTTTCATTTCTGAGAATCAGTATTTCTTGACCTTTTCCGAGTATCACAACTATTTCAGTCATTTTCTTGTATTTACCTGCTAATCTCAGAAATGCTTTGAAGCACCTGTGGTAACTGAAAAGTTTCTGCAATTAGTTTAGATTTATCTGGTAAGAAAAAGTACTATTAACTTGTTTAACCACATCTTTTCAAAGGCTACACAGCTGGAGTCTGTCCTTACAAATGCCCTCTGAGCATTCTCGAGTTCCAGAAGGAAGTGTAAAACTTCATTTACCCAGTGTTTAGCTTTCCTTCATGCACCAGCATGTCTGTGTGGCTCTGTGCTCTTGTTTACACTCAGCATTTTAGCAGAATTATTCAGTGTTTGACCTGGGTGTTGGTTTGAGTGTCCTACATACTTTCAGTGGTTTGGAACTGTGCTGTGGCAAAGGTTATATCAGGAGCTCAATATCTTGCCACAACCGTGTAACCTCCTGCTCACTTGCCTGTAGAAGCACATGGTGCTGGACAGGCTGCTGGACTGCATGGCCTTGTGGAGCAGCCCTTCCAGCAGCTCCCAAGTGTCAGTCTCACAACCAGCAGTGGGACTGGAGAAGGAATAAAGCCCTCAGAGATGTGGAAAAATGTAAATGGTACAAATCAAACCAGCAAACCAGTGAAATACAGCTAGGCTCAAGCTCTGAGTCTGTGATTCTGAGGCTGAAGATGCCTGACAAAAGCTGTTAATCATTGAGGAAATGTCCTGCTCATTTCATGGAACTATATGAGAGAGAAGAAATATAATGGGAAAATATCAGGACTAAGAAAAAGTATAACAAGTTAGGGTCTGGTGCAGGAAGGGTTTTGGGGTGTCATTTGATATTTTAAAATCTACATGTGATGAGCACAGTGGTCACTCCTGTACCCTCCAGTCCTCCTGAAGTCCTTGCTGAATGTCTTATGGAGTACTTCCTTTGTCATCTTACTGCTGAGTGACATGAGGAGCTCTAACATCACCCTGGGACATCAAGGCACGTGCGGAATGTGCACTGAGACCAGCAGTGTCATAGAGTTTGCAGACAAATACTTAGACAAACTTCATTGACCCAAAATACGTGAACACAAACTAAAGCAGCAGAACAGATTTCATTTTGCCACAAAGAATCCTGTATCAAGGAGTGTCATCTTTTCAATACTGTGCCCCTCATATGGGCACTGCCAGGTCAATGAAAGCACTGGGTGGTCTCTTCCTACATGGATCATGTGGAGTTGGCTTTTATTAGAGATCCTTAAGGATCTGGCTAAGTGACATATGGTGGGAAATACAGTTTTATCAACTTTATCATATCAGTGCAAAAATCAGTGTCTTCACTGTGCATCAATCATTGATCATTCTAATTGTGCACCTACTCTCATTTCTGTAGTCTATTATTTTGTAGTGGAAATGGATATTTCTAGCTACTTGGCTACTCACCATAGTCGTACTGCAAAACCTACAGTGGACTGTCTATTTTTTATTCACCTGTGCAGAAGCGACAGCACTGGTTCTCTGTTGTGAAAACCAACCTGGAATACATAGAAAAATGAGAAAATGGCTATAGCCAGAGAATCCAGTTTAATTGGCTGCTATACAGGAAGACTTTGTTCTATGATACATTCTGGAAATAGTTTTCAAATGTTACTTACAGATACTGTATAAAATAGATACCAGGGTTTTTTATTGATTATACATCAAGATTTTTTGATCATTTAACCCACTATTAAGTCATATATAAGATGTGTGATGGAAGGTGAGTAACACTTTACAGGACAATCTAAACCTAATAAATAGATCTGTATCTCACCACAAGATTGAGCCACTGCTGTGCCATCATCAGACTACAGAGCAACCACAACGTCACACACGCTGGTACAGCTGCATATGGCATAATAGGAGGTGAAAAATCCCATTCCTTGAGCAGCTCCTCTTCCCTGCACAACTTTTTGGCTTTGGTCTGTACAGTAATACTGTGTGTGCTTGTTTGGTCCATGCAAAGCTATGAACAGTGTCTTGTTAAGAAAAAATAGAATTTAAATTGAAGAGGTATAGTTTCAGTTAATTTGGGATTAAAATGCAGTTTTCTCTCTGACCACAGAAAGGGCTGTGCCTGCTCTTTCTGGGTGTCTATTTCAAGGGGAAGGGGGAAGTGTTTTAAGCAACACAGCTCTTGGTGTCCAGACTCTATGTAAGATAGTCTTAGTTGAAGAGGTTAGCAAGGATTGTACTCCTGTTCCAGCATGTGTCTGGGAAAATACAGGCCAGGGATAAAAAAAAAACAAAACCCAAATCTGAAACTGGCACTTCTTTACCCACAGGCTTACCACACCATTAAGAACACTTTCACTCTGGAATATACAACATGGCAGCTGGGTTCAAACTGCAAACTGCATGTTTTCTATTGTCACAGGAATCAATAGCATACTGGAAATAAAAAGACGCTGCTGTTTGGCTGAATCGCAAGCAGTGTGCACATATGCCAGATTTACAGAGAGATTTCCCATTAGAACAAACTTCAACAAAAACAGACCACGGGAAACAAACTGCATGTTCAGTAAAATACCATTGGCACCACTTGCCAAAAGGCAGGAGGCTGGAGTTTGACAGTCCGTCCAGAGCAGAAAGCGCGGCCATCACTCGAACATCTCGTAGTGGCGCGTTTGCCTCACCCGCGGCACCATGTCCATGAGCAGCCTGTGGAGCAAAGAGAGCCGTGAGGCAGCCCCAGCACACCGGGCTGCTCCCCTCACCTACTCATTTATTATAGAATAATAAATCCAACCTGATGCAGTAACAACCAGATGCAGTAAACCAACCCAGATGCAGTAACAGCCTCTACAGTTTTGCAGAACAGCTGGGTTTACAATGGAAACAGTGATTATAGTGACTTATTCAAGAATGGTGTTACCCATTAAAATGTTAGTTTAATTTTCCAAGTTTAAAAAGCCCCACACAGCTTCCAGCCAAGAGCTGACTGTGGCCTGGCCAAGGTCTGCTGCTCAATGGGTGCAATTCCAACTAAGATGCTCCATCTCCCCCTTTCTCTTAGTGGCAGAAAGGGGGGATAAAGCACAAAACTCCTGTTAGATTCCATGCAGTCAAGAGAAATTGTGGCAGTGATGAAGTACATGACAGAGCTTCATTTGATTTATTTTTTTAACTGGTGTCATGAATCAAGAAAGCATCTTCAAATTCAAGAGAAACAACATTTGAAACATGACCAGCAACCTGCAGTTCAAATGTTGCTATAAGGTGTGAGGCTAGGAGAGAAATCAACAGCAAGAAGCTTCTTTAGACTTGAGCATTTGTCCTTTAATCCAGACTTTCTTTGGAAAAGCAATGCTTAGAAATATGCCATAAAAGCAACGGGGGTTGATTTTATCCAAGATTTGTGGTTATTTTTCAAATATTTAAAAACTTGGTTTTCCAATTCAGGTATTTAAAAGACTTTTAAAATTATTCCAATTTCTTTTTAAGTCCTGGCTGCTCTCCAGCTGATGTGAGAACACCATCTTTTATAACCACTTCCACACACTCTGTTTCAGCAGTGGCAGTGAGTAATAAATTCCAGGGCCTGATTTCACTGCATTATATAAGCCTTGCAGAGCTGTGGCTGCCTCCCCCAGACAGCTGTACACCCTACACTACCTGCTCCAGCAGATACTCACTTGATTCCATAGGCAGATATTGTAAGTCCAATTAACACTCCTATACTGCCATCCAGGTACCAGACAGAAGAATTGTGTTTAAACACTTCTGCACTAAGAAGGATGGAAAATCCCATTATTCCACCTACAAGAGAGTTGAAACCTAGAAGGGGAAAGAAAAACTAATTAAAGGAAGAACCCAAGGAGCTTATGGAAAGGGAAATAATTTTTCAAGTTCAAAGACCTCTTTCAATAGACCTCCTCTTGAAGCTTTTTATCCCATTCCATGTATTTATTTATGTGTTTGGCACTATAGCTTAGAGGTGTATATATTGCTGAAAACACACAGGATAATCCTAGTAATATTTTACATTTATGCGTTAGACATTTCACAGAAGCTTCTTTTCTATTATTCACAATTTTTATGAACATTCTTTTAGATTCCTCTTTTTTCAGTCCTTCTCTTTTCATCCAAGACTGTCCCTTGAAATTTCTCCCAGAGCTTCTGCAATAACTATTTTTTTTCACTCAGCTCCTGTTTGATTAGTTATCGATTTGGGGTTTTTTTTAAAGTCCTTCCGTGTGTTCTTTTTTTTTAACACCAAAGTCCCTTCTTCTGATTTTTTTCCCCAATACCCCAAAAGATATCACTGTTGTTCTAAAAAAAAAAAGTCACTGATAATGCATTCATTTGGTAGATCCATACACTATTGAACATGGTTAAGAAGTGAAAAATCAAACTTGAAACATTCTATATTGCTTGGTGAGTCAGCTCTAGTCAGCTGCTGCTTCCAGCACTTACCCAGGTTTGTTCCAACTTCCTGTGAGTGCCAACAGGACACATATGACACTTTTTCTAGACCTCTCACCTCCAGTCCTTGTCTATTTATTAACTTACACTGCTAATGCATGCTGGTGAAATTATATATATATATAATGTATAATATAATATATAATTATATAAAAGCTAACTGCAAAGGAAATTGATTTTGCTTCCTGACTGTCATTCAGTCAAACCTTCCTTTGCTGGTGTGGCAGGAAATCATGTCATGGCTGCAGAATTAATGCAGACACTGCTCTGTGCAGAGGCCAGCACAGGAAAAACAGGTGGCTAAATCTGGGTAGGAAACAGGTATGTAAAACCTACAGGAAGGTTGGCTGACATCACCAACTGTCACGGATCTGTAGTTGTCCTCTAAGATGTTACAAAATTCAAGGCAGGAAATGGCTGTTTTTATTATCCAAGAGGCCATGATCTTTTGCTATAAACAAATTGTACAAATAACCTTTTGCCTCATTAGGATTAATATATCTAGGCTTTAAAGAGATACTGTTGTCAAGCCCTGTGCTAAAATAAAATTATGCTTAAAAATATTTTTAATAGAGTTTGATGACATGTATGAGAGAGAATTTGCTGTTCTGAAAATAAACCTATTTTTCAGGAAGAAAAATGTATGCTTTTGTTCCTCAAAACAGTTTGTTGGTCTAGAGCCAGGGATCACGGGAGGTAAATTAGCAGGAAACAGAAAACATTGAAAAAAGACATGCAAGGGAGTGCTAAATCTGTCTTAGCTGCTGAATCACATTGTCTCCTGATTGTTAATAAATCAAATATATATGTAAATAAGTCTTGAGAAAGAAGATATTTTACCACACAAGGTAAGATCAGCCTCCTACATTTTCTAAAGCAGTTCTAAGGAGAGAAGAGAGATAAAAGCCAGACTGAGGTAATTGTGTACTTTTCCCCTAATTTTTTAATCAAAGAATAAGCAATCTCCAGCTCTGAAGCAATATCATTAACATGAGGATGTAATTATGGGGGAAGCAATTCTGTGTCATACAGGAGAACAATTCAGAGCTGGAGTTATTTACGGTTTTCAGCTAATATTTTGTCTGAATAAACTGCTCTGTTTCAAAACTATTTTTTCTAAAGGGAGGGTTAATAATTTGCCTGCCTAGACACAGCTCTGAGACAGTCGACGTGTCCCACGTACACTCTGAGAGGGAAGGAAGTCAGACTCACTGGGCTGTAGTTCCCAGGATCCCTTCCAGAAACCTTTCTGCAGGCTGGAGATATTTTTGTTTCAAAATGTTTAAGGTGGCAGAGTCCATAGGAAAGAGTAAGATCTCTGAACTGCAGGTCTGTTGGGAGAGAATTCCAAATGCAGGGAGGCAGTAGCTTAGTTGTAACCCCCGCACTGCTGTTCTGATTCCTTTTTTGTTTCTATTTAAAATATAAATAGTCATGAAGAATTTATATAAGTAGGATGATAAAAGTACTCATAATCCATGTTATCACACATCACCAAGAAAAAATATAAGTATGTTTAATGTACTTCAAATAAAGCAATTGTCTGCATCCCCAGAGTAAGATGAAAATTGGATTTCCTTAAAGAGAAATCTTTAGCAGAGTAAAATAACTTATGTGCTATGATCTGTGAAACATCAACACCCTACCAAGTCTTTTTACAGAGTATTTCAAACTGCCCTGTGCTGCCAGATACAAACTGGGAGGGATTCACAGGGTGCTGTGAACCCTCTGCCATCACTGCGGCCTCAGTCGTTTGCAGGGCACATCCCCAGGGCTTTCTCAGGATTCACAAGCTTGAGCCCTGTCAGAAAGAGCCCTGTCATCTGCACTGAGTTTTAAAACATGCCTTTAAGCACACTTTTAAAACCAGAAAGAGAGAGGTGCTGCACACCTGGGCCAACATAGAGGTGGCAGTGAGTTGTTCAGACAGAATGGATGAGATTCACCCTGTGCCAAACCACGGCAGGGCCAGAGGAGGGCAGGGCAGGGAGCTGGCCAGGGCTTTATTTCACACCTGCCATGCTCCACCAGCTCCACTGAGTGGCAGGGAAGGCACCCTGGTGACAAATTACATCTGTGGGAGTATGTCTGAATGATGGTGGTGATTTCTGCTCAAAGCAGGCAGAGCTTCTTTGTTTAAACTTCAGGATTATACAGTTCACCAGGCACGGGCAGTGAGGAGAGAGGTGGCTTAACCAAAGCTCTGCAAACTGGTGTCATATCGCCCTGCTGCAGTCTAACCTCTGACTTAAATACACCCCATGTGTTACCTGCTCTATCTCTGTCTCTCAATTATTAATATTATTAGTATCCACACATTCACTGTTTGGCTCCCACCAGACATACTCATTTCAGCTGAGCTCTTTATCCAAGAGTCTCATGGTACCACAGCCTGTTCTAGTGCTGGGGTTTTTTTTCCATTTCCCAGTGGCTGCCTTATTTCAAAGCTCTTTCACAGCTCTCATTGTGCAGAGGTCACTCATATCCTCTGTGCCTACAACATTCCCTGGAAGACTCTATAAATGCAGCAGGATCAGCGTCACACTCACCATCAGTTATCAGTGCTCTGCTTGTAAGGACCTTTCCCAGCATAAATTTGATTACTGCCAAGACACTGCAAAGGATTCCACTTAAAACAGAGACACTATACAGAAAATCATCCTGAAAAATAAAAAAGAAAATGTCGTACATTAGTATGTTTTCTGGCCATGCCCCAGATATTAAATGATAAATAATACTAGTTACTGTGCAATTAGTTGTGCCACTGGAGTACACAACCTGAGGAAAAGAAATCCTGTGTTATTACTTCCATGACAGATGGTGCTTATTTTGCTTATATTGCCACCTGCAATTGCTTTTGCAACCATAATTAATGACAGTTCCAACCAACAAATTTTGAATTGACCCAAACTCCTCAGAACAGGGAGGTTATGCACCCGAGGGGCTGAACACAGACTGCCAAGTCATCTAATGCCTAATGCCAGCAGTGCTGAAGTGCCCACAGGCAGGGGGAAGGCTTGAGAATAGAATCTCACTTACCAGACCTTTGTTGATTGTTGGTGTAAGAAATAACCATTGATACTTTTACTGATTCTGCACTTGCTTTGGGGTTTTTTTGTTTCCTTCTTCTAATGTCTGGACTGAGCTACATCCAAAATCTTTTGATACTGATGTGCAAAGTAAGGCTTAGCTCTTAGAAAACAAATTTTAAGGTTTAGCTCTTAGGAAACATTTTTTCCCTGGGCTTACATTTCACAGAAATACCCACAGTGCTTAATTTTCATGTGTAACATGGGCTCCCTGAGCTCCCTCAAGAGAGAGCTCCATGTCTATGTAGGGCAAAGAAGGGTAATTAATTATTGTTTAACATACATTCTCTAAAAGTTTGTCTGGAGGCACCTACCCCTTCCTGCTGACTGTTTTGTGTTTGGTTGGGTGGAAGAAAACTCTCCTGGGTGCTGACACACTGCAATAAGGTGCCTAAAGGGAGTCCTTGTGCCTTCTTCCCCCCAAGGTACCTGAGCCCACGGGCTGCAGAAAAACCCAAGTGAGCTCTTTGCCTGCCTGCCGTGTAACCACAGAGCTCTGAAATAGATTCATTTATTACTCCTAACAGAAGATTTAATTTAAGCTGTTGCAACACCAGTGCAAATAAAGGAAATAGCAAGACCATATTTCTTTTGTATCTGCAGGTCTAAGTGGGCCAGTGCCATTGGGACCCTTTTCCTGATTAAAACACTCTGACAAAAATCCCCACTGACAGCAAATATTGTCATGATGATTCACCATCAGCTCCATCCATTTTCATTATTTTAGCAGAAATTCAAAACCCAAAGAAATCAAAAAATGGTTTTGAAAGCTGCTTAGGAAGATACTGGGAATTAGATTACTGGTATAATGTACTCATATCCCTAAATAAATCATTCAATATATTTTTACACAATTTTATATGTCATATAATTCCAAAGTCTACTTCACTCACTCTCAATCATGAGCTCATTCTCTCTAGACCTGGTACAATATTAAGAAAAAATGCACCGAGGGAAGGGAAGTAAAATAGAAGCAGTGAGAACACAGAATTCAAACACAGGGTAAATCTGGGATAAAAAGCATTTCTAAAATTATTTTAACAGAACAACTGGAAAATACCCAGGCATTTTAGAGTGCTAGGGAAGGACTAAGGAAGGACTGGGAATATTTGTTTGCTGTCAGTCTAGTAAGGAAAGTTGGGAGCTTTCAGAAGGTCTGAATTGACAGCAAAGCAGACATTGAAAAGTCTGGACAAGCCTTGAAAAAAAAAACCTCAAAATTTTAAATGTTTATCAAAATCATGCTTCTAAATTTTGTACACCTTTGTTAAAAATGTGTTTTTTCAGTACCTAAAGACTTCATTTTGATAGCCTGGCAAATTCTGATTTGTTCTGAGATTTTAATCTAATCTCATCTAATATTTTACCTAATATTAAATATGCAGCATGTGTATAAGGCTTCAGAATAACATGAAGCAGAATGCCACCCTCCACCACCACAGTCACCTCCATCCCAGCCTGCTGAGCTGGCATCTCAGTGCCATTCCCACACTGCCCTACAGACCAGGAGCTTTGCAATGATGTTGACAAAACCCAATACATGTTACTTTGAAATATTGATACAGATCCTCAAAAGTCCAGTTATTACTTCAAAATCTTGAAAATGTTATGCCTTATTCCCTGCTCTATTGTGCCAGGTTTCATGCTTTCCATGGCACATTATTTTGAGCTGGTTTGTTTTTTCTTTGTTACGGTGTATCAGAAATTTTTGGGGTGAATTCAGTTATTTTTTTCCCTGTGTGTGTCCCTGAATTCACAGTATGCAGAAACGCACCTTGCCATTTGTTCTGCTATACAGTCCTGACCAAAATGAGTTCAGCCACTCTGCTAGAATCCAAGAATGACCTAAACATGATTTCTGAATGAACTCATGAAGTGAATTCCTGAACAGGCTTTTTATAGAGAATATCTAGTCAGGATATAGAAATTCTTCGTGAGTTTACTGTTTTTCTTCGTTGAGCTACACAAAAAAAGCGCATTTTGTTGCTAATATTAATCCAATAACCTTTGATGGAGCAGAAGACCTGACTAAATCGAAGCTCTTTGTTATCACAGTGGACACAGAAAGGGAAGAAGTCAAAAAAATCTTGCTTTGAATGCAAACACCTCAACAGTTTCACACTTCAGACTGTGCCAAACACATTTTCAGAAAACAATAGTCTTTTATTTTTCATTTCTAAACCCTCAAATCTAAGCAGTATGCCAAGTTCCCCTCTCCAGTTGTGCGCAGCTTCCCGCAGGAGCCACAGGGCGGCGGCAGATCCCGCAGGAACCGAGGGCACGGAGCACGCAGACAGAAGGAAAACCCTTTTAAACTCACTTTCCTCTGTGCTTTCTGCATGTGCGGGCGCCAAAGAGCTGGAAAAAGAAGAGTGAGGCTACTTTGCACTAACAAGAAGGTTTTGCAGGTTTAATAGATCAGCCCAAATCAGGGGGCGATGCCCAGGAACATGAACAGCCTGGCAGTGCGTTGCCTGAGCAGATGAGGGGGCAGCAGCAGAGAAACAGCTCCAAATGCTGCTTTGGCACTTCTCTGAGGCAATGGTCAGAAACTGGAACCGGTTTAGAACAGCAGGACGGACAAATGACCTGCGGGAGGGCTGCTGTGGGCTACGCATCTGGGCTGGAGCTGGAGCGGCACCTGCAGAGGTGGCCGGATGGGACGCGATGACAGACCTGCTCAGTGCAGTGCTATGGGTGCTGAAGGGTTAAACACGCCACACCGCGGCTGTGAAATGAGTCCCATTAAACTAACTCATCCTTTGGAGAAATGAAGGAAAGAAAAGCCATAATGGAGATCTAAATTAATAAAATAAGCCCGGCCATCTGGCACCATCTCCCTCCGGATCTTCCCGCAGCCCTGCCCTCTCTGCAGCCCTCGCCGTCCCATCTGACAGTCATTAGGAGCATGAGGCACATCTAGCCAGGCTCACCGTGCGTGTCCTTGGTGCTATTTTAATTAAAGCAGCAGCAAATTGTGACAGATGATAAAAATTTAAATTCTGATCATTTCCACATGATAAAGGCTTCTCAGTGCAGTAAATAAAGCTCTTTCCTGTTCCATTTCTTTTCATCATACTTTCTCATTATTACTACACTGTACATGAGATCTTAATTAAAGGACACATATATTTGATTAGGTGGCTTCATATTTAATCCAGCACTGTACATAAAACAAGGTGCCCCTCCTGGATTGCCTTATCATTACACAGCACTCTAATAGCTACAATGTCCCCACTTCAGATTTATTTTATTCTCTGGTTTTATGCTTTGTTTCCCAAAAGAAAGCTTTTCTACAATTCTCTTTTATCATTCCTAGGAAAGGAATAATAGAAATCAGCAGGCAGCTTTCCTCCAATTCATCCAAACACATTGTCTCCATCAGTGCAGCTGAGAAGAGGAGGTTTCAAAAATGTGATAACAGTTCTGTCTCTGCTTTCAAGGATTTCACCAAAAGCAGCAGTAATCTTATGGCTTAAGGAAAAAAATCGTTGACTATGATGTTGTGACTTTGATCTTTTTCTGAATCTATTGTAGAAACTGGGGAAAAAAAAAGTCATGGGGGATTCTTCAGTGCTTAGTTTATTAGATGGGGATATTTTAATCCAATTCCCAGTCTGGTAACTAACTTTCAGCTGATCTGTGTCCGTAATCTTTTCCTAGAATGCATATTGCTGATTCTGATCCTAAAGCTTTGCCCAGACTTCATATATTATTTCTATCAACTCCTCTCTTCCCACTCTCATTTAGTTACAGTCCTTCCACTTCTGGGATTTAAAAATGTTCTCATTTCACCTGCATCGTACAGTGTTGAGCCAAAAATACTCATCAGTATGTTCAGTGTTCTTCCCCAATGGACACAACACACAAAATATTATTAAAATCTATGACTCTCCTCTCTGTCCTTGCTTGGTAGTCCATCCTAGTGCAATCCCAAAACAAGCTACTTCTCCCGCCTCCAGCAGCTGCAGGTTTCCTTCCACTCCTCTGCCCTCTCTGTAGCTTCCTTTGTGAACCAGCCAAAGGTTTGGTTCCTTCCTACTCCTGCAGGAGTACCACCTTTTTCATACCATTTTTTTCCCTCCCCAGAGAACCTGGTGTCTCACAGTGTGTTATCTCTCCTCTGCTGAGCCTCACTCATCTTGGCTGAGGAAGCAGGGACATGTTTCTGGAATGCTACAGATGCTGTTGGCAGGAGCAAAGTCATGGCTGGCCCAAACTGAGCAGTTTGTGTTGTTAAATATTAATTTTGCCCATCTCTGCAACTCACCATCTGTCTCACTGATCCCAGCAATGACCCTTCCTCAGTCTAGGTGACTGGTCACCGTGCTCCCCAGTTTTCATCAGGTTCTGCTCCCACCCTGCTACCCATCCCTACCTTCACGTGCTTCCCACTGCCTCCCTGTCCTCCAGGTCCCTCAGCAGCTGTCGTATCATCAGGGCACACTGGATGTAGGATCACTAAAACCCGTCTGCAGAATATCTTAGTCAAAGAGAATTGGCTTCCCTCCTCTTCTCATGAAGCTTTCTGTTGCTATACAGACAGTAACAGAGATGTTTCTAATACAAACACATTTTTAGTGGTTTTTTTTTAACAAGGTCCAAATCTCCATCACACTTTCCCCCAAGTAATCAATAGTTTATGCAATCAGTCTAAAGGGAGCTTCTGGGAAGCCAGAGGGTCTCTCTTGCTACAGAACTTCAAAAGGGGTAAGAGTTTTAATTGCACTTCACTGTCAGAAAACAAACCAACAGCCCGGGTTCTGACTCAAGCAGAAGACAGTCTCTTCACATGGAGATACAAAGATCTATTATTAGCACACAAAAAAAAGAAATCTTATGAATGTTTAAACTTGTTTCTTTGGTGTGACAAAGCAATTCCACTGCCCAGAATGCTTTCTCAAGAAACAGATAACAGAGGCAGGGTGTGCTGAGTGCCATGGGGTGGCACTGAGGCAGGAGCAGGGGGGCTGTGAGCCCCAGAGAGCCCTCAGAGGTGACCTCAGGGCTCCTGAAAAAGGGTCTGCTTGAAACTTCAACATCACTCATGCTTCTAGAATTCCTCTGCATTGCTTTAGCAGCAAATGGTTCTAAAACATAATTTAAAATGGTATTTGTTCACTTGGAAGAGTCTCCCTAGTGAGACTGACAGTTTTCTGATGAGGAGGGAGCTGAGACCAGCAGTACCTTCCACATCACCTCCCAAGTGCTAAGCAGTCACCAACACTTCTTTCTTATCACCGTGTGATAAAATCTGAAAACAAGGCTTTCCAAAATTCACCTGAACAAAGAGGGAAGTTGTTACGTTTTCCCTAACCCTGATTCACTCACTAGTTCAAGCATCCACAGCATTCTCCACAACCTGAAAGAAGCACATCTATTTTAGGCCCAGCTCCAAACCATACATAGCAGGTAACAGTTATAAAGCAGGATTCTACTGTATTATTAATACATATGGTCCTTCAATTTGAAATGGCAAGCAATAAATTATATATAAGGGATTAGAAATTCATAGGGAAGCATGTATAAGGATATATATGTATGTAGTCACAAATATGTTATATTGCCATTGACTTATAATTCAACTGTTGACATAAATAAATTTGTACATTGATGATATATTTATTTTAAATTATTAGATTAGTAAATAAATTAGAACTCACAAAGCTACACTGTGCCACCCCTACCTTCCCATTTCAGCTGTCATCAGTAATATATGACAGAACAACATATGGCCTAATTTTTCAACTGATTTCATTTATAAAAGCTTTGGAGGCACCAAGTCCAATGGGCTGCGTGTCTTTTGTACACAAACTGATTACATTTTTGCTTCTTTGTTCTGCAGGAAATGTCACAAATATGGCATGATGCTTGCTTACTCTTGCAAAAAAGTGTCCTTTGCCATACTAATGAGGACAAATGCCAAGCTGCATTGACATTACATGTGTTATACTATTACCCAGGGAAATGCAAGCAGTAACTGAATAGTAAATGGATATTGATTTACAACCCCAGGTGAAAGTAAAACAGCCATTCTCAGTGTGGCTGGGTTGGGCTTTTTGAGCCTTCCTTAAGAACAGAAAAAGGTCTGCAAATTCTTTGTGGCAATAGCCAAAATAAAACACATCATTCACACTTCCATTTTATTTTTACCATCCAAGAATATCTAGTAATTGACATGATAAAGGTAAAGAGGCAAATGATAAAGGAGTAGCAAATGCAAACACAAAACAATGCTCAAAATCTATGCCCAATTTGAGTTTTAGACTCCTTTCTCAATGTATTAACAAAATGTCGAAAAATCACTAAAATTTACAGAGAAATCCAAGTGTGAGATCAGCAGCAGTGTGCAATGTCACTATGCCTCCTTATTTGTAGTGAAATGTGTGCAAAGCAAATCCTCAGGGGCAGCATTGGCTGTGGATGTAGCTCTCAGAAACATCAATAAAGGAATGGTAATTCCTTTTCCTAGTGGGAATTATCTTATTACAGATAACATAGGTTAGAGAAAAAATGCTGTAAGCAACAATGGGGGAAATATTCTGAATGCAGAATAAAGCAAAACTGAGTAAATTATTTGAGTCAATAAGAAGTGGTTCTATTTTAGGTTCAACACTCAACACTGTAGGAAAAAAAATTTAAATTTCATGATCTCAGAAACATTGATTTAGAATTAACTGGAAGGGTAAACAGAAGGAAGGGTTTCTATTCCAATGTCAAATACTGATTATCTTTGCATGTTAGGTGGATTGAACAACAGCTAAAATTATGAGACATTTTAAGTCCAAACACACCAGAAAGAAGAGCAGCTGGCCTACTTATTTTAACACTTAATTCCAGCAAGTGTAAGAGGAACAAAGTTAAAGGTGGGGGGAGGACAAAGATCTGATCAGTGAAAAATATTTCCATGGAAATCAATTATATGAAACAAATTACTTCAGTACACTGAAGCAGACCCCTAAAAAATAAAGATTCCCAGCTATATAAAATAGAACAGAACACAGAAAGGAGTTGAATTTGGAACTGTAAGGTTTCCACACATTAATGGCACACCTTTCCCTCCTGTAATTTTCTTTGGATTTTGTGATCTTCCCACATTTTTCTTTTAGTTTTCCAGGTGTACAATAGCATGTTCACAGCTACTCCTCAGTGCAAGCACATGCACAGTGTACAGCATGTGCATATAAAGTCTGAAACACCATCACTTAAAAATCCTGGGAATGGCTTGGGGGCACTGCATGGGCTCTGTACAGCACATGTACACTGACCTTTTACAGGAAATCTTACCCAAATGCCTCAGCATCCCAGTGATGTGATAGGAATAGGAGGGAAACATGCTCCAAGACAAGAGGAAAATGCCATCACTCTAAATTCACAAAACCAGGAAGCTTTAATTCAAAGCATTTTTAGGTAAGTGAGGAGGGAGGTCAGAGCCTGATAAAATGTCTTGCATGTACCTGTTGATGTGGGGCAGAAACTGCCTCTATAAACACACCCACACACAAATTGCCATCAAAGGAAAATGAAACATATCTACAAATTCAAGGTGAGGTTATGTGACAGCCAAATCCCTTCTGGAAGTGACATGAAAACTTTATTCTCATCATTAACTTCTCTGTCCAAAAATCAGGGACTCATAATACATTTTTGATTCTCACACCAAGTAATGTCCAAATCTTCAAAACTGTTGAATCTTCAATTCTACTTCTCACTGACTATATTCAATATTGGCAGTTTCCAGACTTTCTGGACAAATAGATCCCCTTAGTTGCAATATTTCTCCTACATAGACCTTCTCATCAACACTGCAAATTAATTCATCTAAAACCATTCACGACTCTATGGATCATTGTTGGAGAAAAAATGCTCTGCATCACAAACAGTGAAAACACCAGCACAGGAGGTGTATTTTAAACCCTGAGGATTAATATATATCTCAATTACTTGAAAATGAACTTTTTCCCATGACAATAAGAAATATATAATTAGTACAAATACAGAATTATACACTATGTGTGTAATTAATTCGCTGGCCAACTCTCCTGACACAGAATGTCAGTTTTCAGGGCAGGCTTTTTTTTAATCATAATATAAAGTTCTGTGCACAAGGAAAACCCTAAGTTTACCTAATAATGGCAATTTCTAAACTTGCTGGTAACTGCAGGAGAAGGAATCTACTGTTAAAGATCTCTAAAAATATCAATTCATTGCTCAACAGTAATTTGCAAAAATGAACATACTGCATAAATCCCTGCTGACCCCTACACTTTGAATTCTGGGGACTCTTCAGGCTTCCTCATGTGAAATGGAGATAAAACTGAAAAGAGAGGTATGAAGAAAGTCAGAGAAGACCAGAGATGTGCCTGACACAGTAAGGCCACAGTAGCTGCTGCAGAAACCACACACAATCCCAGGAGTCAAACACTTATCATTAAACTTTCCCAAGTTCTTTTAAACCAAATAATCTGCCTAGTCATTCATATCCTGCCTTATGGGCTATGTCAAAGTTAACTGCAGGACCTACCATACCAAACAAGGGAACCAAAAGTAGAAATATACCATTTCTGTGTTTCCCAAGGTTTTCAAGTGTTCAAATGAATTACAAAAATCATTGCCTGCTCTGAAAGCTTGTGTTGTGACATAACACTTCCTATGGTTTATTTTCACGTAACACACAGAAAGAGGTAAAACAAACAAAGAGCAGACATGAAAGGCAGAAGCAGCACTGAGAAATGAAGAAAGTCAGGAGCTCTAACTGTCCTCTCTCCTCTGCCAGTGCAGATCAGGAGTATTGCCATTCACAGGGTTCAGCAAAATTACATTCAGCATGGGATAAAAAAGAATTCAAATATGTGACTGGAAAATGCCTGACTGAGCTAAACCTGAGCTCCTGTCCTGGAAATTAAGTAGTATCTCTCTGCAGTGTAACAACAATCTGTGGATATTCAAGCCCCTTCCAGGATGAGATAGTCAAGCTGGAAATGCCATTAATGTGTAGCAAACCTGTCATTCTCTTCTTGGTTCTCTGAATCCTGCTGAGGATCACCAGACCTGCAGCTGAAATCATCATGTGAAATGACAACAATACTGAAAACTCCTTTTTCTAAGTGTCTACATAAGTAAAAGAGTGTCTGTCCAAAACCTAAGGAAAAGTATTTCAAATTATTTCTTACTCGTGATTTTTTACATTCTTATTGCTACTATTTTCATGAAAGCAAATCTTCCAAGATCCACTCCAAGGACAACAAAATCTCTACATTAAAGAATTCCTAAATTCTTTCCAAGTATCCTTTTTACTACATGCATATTAAGGACTGACAGATGCAAACCCTGAATATCTCAGACACAAGAAATACAATGAACTTCCTCTAATTACTCAGAAGTGACTGACAAAACTTTTAGGATTTTAATCCTGGTTCCTTCCAATTAGTAAGCAGATACTTAATTGCTCAGTCTGTTTAATTGCTTAAACTTGTCCATATCATACTATTTTCTCCAAAACTAATGTAAAATTAAAATGAACTCAGAGAAATTATGGCAAAGTTGCTGAAGCTTACCACAAATTAAGATGCACAAAGGGTCTTTATAGTTCTGGGAATGATGCAGCCACTCCTGTTGCTCTGCATTGTTATCATTAGGTTACTCTGGACTCCCCCAGAGCAATGCATTCCAAAGCAGCTCCATCTGCAAGGCTGACAGTACAAGCTTTGTCTGCAGCATCTGAACACCATTTTCCAGTTGGGTTTTAGCCACGTTATCTCCCTAAAGGTTGAAGTCACACAGCTAAACTTTCACAAGATGCTTTAAGAAGTACCCACATCTTCAGTGACCTTTGCTTCACGGAGTGCAATAAAGATGGAAACTGCACCAAAAAATCATGCGACTATGACTCACATGGGAAGCCTGTGTTGAAGTAGACATCCTCTTAATCTAGTGCAGAGCTCTTCCCCTAGTTTTATACCACTTTGGGACACCAGTGGAGTCACACTACCTTTCCTTGGTCTTGTCCTGTTCTTGCTCACACCACCAGGATTCTTCCCTGGTCTCAGAATAGCATATTAATATGAAATCCCAGTAACACAGAAATCACCATCAGAAAATATCTCAGGTCACTGTTTGGATGCAGAACTGGTTACTTCACTGCCATACAAAAAAAGCTATTAGCAGAAAAAAACTATTCTATTATTTATCCATATATGTCCATACATTAAAGCCAAATTGCGTGGTAAGATATGACAGAAATTAATATCATTAGCAATTAGCTCATCAGTGGTCCATGAAGTAGAAGACAACACCTTAGATAAAGGAGCAGAGGCAGAAAGGTTTCCCTCTTACTGCTTTATTTTGAGCAGATCTGCACTCTGCTCAGATGCTCATGGTACTGCCTGGGCAGCTGCAGATAAACTGAGAATACACTCCAAACAACTGGGCAGAATGACCATTTCAGCTGAGACACAGAGCAGAGAAGGAACCACAGTGCAACCAGAAAACAGGACACAATTTAGGCACAGTCACGGGAAAGGTTTCTATGAAACAATATCCATTTCCCCCAACTGATTTTAATGTTAGCAACCCTTAGGCCTTCTGCCCCACTGGGCATGACTTGCAGTGATGCTGTTCTCTCAGTTTTCCCATTTTTCAGTGCTATTCTTAGTTTACACAGTAATATTTCACCTGTCACACAACCCCTACTGAAACAGTTTCCCGTGGTGAGATGTACTGAAAGACTTTGAATTTAAAATATTTGCCATGTAATTTAAGAGACATTGCACAATAGTACCATCTCTTTTCATCCTATGCTCCAACCTACTTTCCAGGCAGAATTGCAACATAGGAAAACCCTTTATGTGGCTTTTACCCTGCTCTAGTCATCCACAGTGTCTGCCTTGCCAGATATATCTTTCACACTGTTGATTATACTGGAGTGCCTAAATGAGCAAGAGCAGTCACAGAACAGAATTCTCCACCAGTTTCCTGATACTGTTTCAAATGGAAGCAGTATCCTCCCTAACTTTTACCGATGGATTTAGCTCACCAAACTGAACCCAAGGCAATCTGTGACAAAAGGCATCTGTACAAATTCTTCTTACAGGACACTGAAAATGTAATGAGATGTTCACTTTGGGGTATCTTTCCATAGCTCTGATAGTTTTTTCCCTACTGTAACTGCATTTAATGGAGCCCTCCTCACCTGTAGGCAACATCTGTAATGATGGAAAAGTGAGATATAGATGACACAACTTTTAAACTTTTGTTCCTACTGTTGGAATTCTTAGGGCATTTGCCCACAATGAATTAGACTGAGAATTCCAAATTAATCTGATCTATGCTACCGTAAATTCACCAAATGGGTGTTTCAGTGATCATTCCAGCCTCCCTTTTCCCTTCTGCTTCACGGAGTCAGGACTATATATTACATATCCTCACTTAACAGTATTCAAACTGTAGCCAGATGCACTGTTTGGCTACAGACAGGAAGTTGCCCTTTAGCTGGTCATCACAGGAGGGTCTGCCCTCACCTCACCTGCCTCTCCTTCAGCCTCACTGGCACAATTGCACCCAGACACATTCCCTAACCCAGTTCTGTCAAAATGTTTTGGTTGAGTTTAAGATCTGCTTACTAAAAGTGTTTAAGCTAACCCAGATCATTTTGACAGAAACAGGCTTGTGAACTACATGTGCTGCTGTCCTGGCAAAGCTGAGAAGGCAGTAAATTATGAAAACTGGAAAAGAGGGAGAGCCAAATGCAAAGAGAACATGAATTAGCTGCAGTCAATCGATGCACGTGGCTCCAGTTCAGTAATGTGTAACAGATTTTGCCCAAATTTCACTAAACTACTGAAAATAATTTTCTGTACTTGCCAAGCTTCTTGGAAGTTTCCAGGAGAGTACAGGATCCATTAGGTCATCTGCACTGCTAACAGTGGTAACAAGATGGAATTCCATTTTGGCTTTTTTATTTTTCCAGCTCTGCCTCCACCTCTGGGTTGAAAGGAAGGAGTTCAGGTTTCTGCCTCGTGCTGTGTTGAGAATGGCACTTGGCAGGCTGAACCCCAAATACAAAAACACTGCACACACAACTGGGCCAAACTTCAGGAAGGCTGAATACAAAAGGGGATCTACCATAAGGGTATCTACCGTAACTGAACTGAAGCCTCACTTTTTTTAAGCATACAAGCAAGAATCCTGTAGGAGTTGGAACCATTGCCAGGTGGCTTTCCCATTGAGCAGCTGGTTTGGATGGGTAGAGCTCAGGGAAGTTAATACCCAGTACTGAAAGGAAGCAAACAGGACAGAGGGAGAGCTGTTCTATAAGCCAGGTAAGGACTGGCTTTCACAATCAAAGGAAAGCAGAGAGCAGGAGAAAAGCCCTTTGTAGTGCTCCATGGTGAGCCAGTCAAAACACCAGCTCCTTCACCCAGCGTGCTCCCCTCATCTGTTTCATTCCTGCTACTCATACATGGTTCTGGAATTGGAGGCAAGAGCTGGAAAACAAAAAAATATAATCCAAAAGTACATTTTTTCCACATTGAAAATGAAATACTGAAGTCATTGGAGTAGTAAACCACAGAAACATTCTCCTCATAAAATTCTACCACATTTATAAAGCACAGAGATGCCTCCTCTCTGCAAGTGAACTCCCACAGTCCTGTGTAAAAGCTTTAGTGGTTCCACTGAGAAAGATTTGGGGTCAAGCCTGTAAAAACTCATAAAGACTAGACTCCATCTCATAAGGAAAAAGCACTGCTTGAATCCTAGGACCAATATGTTCAGCCAGGCAGGACACACACCTGCTAGAGCTTCACAGAGGTCAGTGGGGCTGTGGAGAGGAGGTCTGGCATTTCTCACTCTCACTGGCAGGGCAGGGAATAAAGAGAGCATTTGAAAGAACATGAATCACCTTACCACTTCTGGAAGCACCTTCTTCGCCAGATCGTGGATGGCTTTGATCACAATACATATAGATGACAGGAGGAATATGACACCCAAAATAACACAAGCTCTGGGGAAAAATAGACAAAAATAAACAGAAATGTTAAGAAGGTATTTGAAGTTGCCAACTCTCCCACTGCTGAGTGTAACAGACTATTAATAATAAAAAAGTCTTCAGGAGCTAAAGATAGAGATTTAAATTAAAGAACAGAATGAAATGTCCAGTTCCTCTCCAGTTCTTAAAACCTGGATTATGTATCAGAAGACAGAGAATACCAGATGATGTTTCAGGGCATACCAGATGATGTTTCTTTCTCTCTGAGGTTTCAGAAAGAAAGACCTGCCACTTCTGCTCTTGATGATTTATCATAGAGTCCTCTAGAGATCTGCTTATCTTTGTTTGTGTGTTTTGCTATGATCTCCCATTAGAAATAATCAAGGGAACTTCATTCTTTTTGCCGAACCAGGACATATGTTTGGTAAATCTGGTCAGTAGCACAGCAGACCCTGAAACACCTGTTTCCTCCCTCAGTCTCTAAGAAATAATACTTTAAGTGCACATATTAAAAAAAAAAACAGGTGCCTCACTTTGTAGCCTGTCCAAGTGTCTCCCAAAACCTAAATAAGGCTCAGTTTCATCAGATTAGGGGCTGTGCAGAATTAAGAGTTTCTCCTCCTGCTCTGCAGGCTTACAACTCAGTCTTACAAAAAACCCACAAACAAATGCTTAATGAAGAGAGCATAAAGTAACAGAGAATATTTCGCAGAGAATAACAAAGTTCTGTGTAGGTCAGACACAATGAGACTTACAAAGCACATAACACATAACCGAACTTCACAGTAAAAAAGAAAACCCTGGCTTTTGTTCAAACATACAGACCGGTTGTACCCTGAGATGGTGTTCCTTTTGCTGTGAAATACATATAAGGCTTTGGTTTCCTCTACATAAACAATAATAGCCAGTCTATTACAATATTGCTATATCCATAACTGCATGTTACTAGTAGTTCTTAGTATAAAATTTACTACAACAGAGCAATTTTAATATTTAAAGCATGAAATAGTTAAGTGATATCTATATATGCAATTTTTTATTCAAGAGCTGTATTTCCTTTGTTATTCATCTGTTGGTACCTGTCTGTTGGCTCAGACAGCTGATGCTATAATTATTCCAGCACCACAGTGCTATTTTCCCCTGCTCAGCCCTCAGGGCCATCTGGGGGTTGGCACCAGGTGTCCCATTCCCAGCACGCTCCATGCCAGGGCTGCAGTGGCACTGGCATTGCCCTGCCTGGCTCAGCGGATGCACAGAGGAGTAGCTGGTCATTTCACCTCCCAACACAAGTGACACCAAAGCACACTGTGGACAATCCCCACAATCCTACTGACAAGTTCTCAGGTAAGAGGCTGTCCCTCTCCAGAGGATTAGACAACACAGGGGCTCACATCCTTCCCAGGAACAGTGAGGAGAGGGGCTCGTCTCAGGTAGGCAAAACTCTGCTACACCTATTTTAAGATGGATGTTTAACACCTTTGTAGCAACTTGCAACACAGCCCTCAGTCCTGTTAAATATAACCTCTCATAAAAAGTACTCTCCTGACCCCAGAGTCCTTCCCCTGGGCTCAAACACAGAACACAGATCTGGGTTATAATCTGTGACAGGAGAAGAAAGTCACTGAATGGATTCTCTGCAATCCTGCAGTGAGAGGTGATCACTAAGTGTTCACACAGATGGGACAAAAGTTCTTCTCCCAAAAAGAAGGAGTAAAACTGAGCATTAGTGGGATTTCCCTTTTCTATTGCAGCTCCCTGCTCTGCAACAGATTCCTATAAGAGGTTTGCAGTTTCACTCTGCCTGAATGGATCATACACAGAGACCTGTCCGGAGAGTCTTCACCTACTTTTGTTAAATTCAGAACTTTTCAGCATTATCTTCATTTATTTCTCCTGTAATATTTAGCACTGTCATAACAGAAGAAGGTTATATTGCACAATCCTTCACAACAGAATCTGTTGTGACTATGATTTTTTTCTTTTGATGATGTAAAGACACCTATACTAAAAGTTCTGCTCATTTACCTGAGACAAATGCAGGCATGAAGTAACTTGAATACAGACCTGCTCCACAAAAGTTGGCTGACTTACCTAATGCCATTTGCTGAGCCAGGGACAGGTTGACATAAGATACATTTACTTCCTGTAAGAATTTGCTGACATTATTTCTGAAAGCAACTCTGAAAGACAAGGCTTTTTATCACTCCCAGCAGGCTTAAACCAACACAGCCAGCAATCTGTGAGCTGGAAGCTGTGGATTACACCTCCTCGTGGCAGTATGTACCACTGAATGCCAAGGGTGTGGGGAAGAGAAGACAGCAAAGCATCATCACTTTCCCTTAACTTCCCTTCTATTCCCTGTTCACTTCTGAGGAAGACAGGAAAACATTCCCCTTAGGGAATGCCACTGTTTGGATTTGGTTCACATAAATTGGAGAGTTTGGGGTTATCTCTGTAAAGTCTCCAACCATCCAAGCCTAACAGCAAATATTTTGCATCTTTGCCTGTGCCAGCAGATACACAATGACTTCAGCAATCTTGATCTGCTTCTCTTATTCTCCACATCAGTTTTACTGTGGCAAAAGAATTCCCATTTACCTCCTTAACCCGAAATAGTAAAGTGGAAAGAAGAAAAGAAAGATGCTAATAACAGGGACGAGGTTATTAACAGCAGACAGAAATGCAGTTAGGTTTGAATCAGCATTCAGTCATCATATTTAGCAAGCCTTTCTTCCCCTTTGTATGCTGGTTTTTGGAATCCACAGCCATACAACATTCATGAGTAATGGCATAGCACTTTAAGTGCAAAAGTGTGTTTCCTGTCTTCTTGAGTGTTGTCTCAATTTATCTGCATAACCACTTGAACACAACACTGCACAGTGTCTTCTTCTAATCTCATTTGTCAGAAAAAAATCTTTTCTAACTAGATTGCAAATTATACAGAATTCAACTACAAATTTACAGAATAAGAAACCTCCATAAATTAATCTGGATAACTGTAGTGCATAACAAACAAGTTGCAATTGGTTATTGTAAGCTTGCTCTACTTTCACAGCATTAGACCACAAAAATTTTAATACAAGCCTGCTAACTTCCATCTGCTAACAATTACTGCTGTGTAACTAAATAGTGTTTCCAACTGCACACGAAGGGTGTTAGTGCCAAGCTGGTTGGCAAATGCAATTTCATTAATAACATTCAATTAAATTAGATGAGCCAACTGCCATTTCTAAACAAGTTCAAGTCAACTTAGAAGTACCCATAAAAATTAATGAGAGGAGTTGTACAGAAGTGATGTTAGACTGATAATGCAGAGAAGATTTTAAAGATATCCCTGACGTGTAATCGCCATGGTGTAATAAATGCTCCTCAGTCTCCAGGTTCTCCATGAGGGCTGCCAGCAATTCAGACACTCTGGAGGAGTTGATGCTCCACCCAAAGCCCTCACATTCCAGAACATTGGTATGTTCTTGCTGAGACATGAGGGAGGGCACTCCCTGTCCAGCGACACACAAGATGGACAGATCTCCAGGTGTCCTGTGTCACCAGCATCACTTCCACCCCCAGCACCTGCTGAAGATCCTGTAATTATACAGCCATTTTTACCTGAGTTAATGTAAGACCTTCCCACTAAATATTTATGAAATCATTAGAGCTATAACTGATCTATGGAACAAAATAATTGACCACTACATATTTGACAGGCAACAGGAAAGACCCAATGAAGAATGCATGAATCTGAAATCTCCCTCAGTTCCATGTAATATATTGCTTCTAAAAAGAAAGAGGAACAGACACAATTTAGTCAAAACATTTTAAAGCATAATGGAAAAGCATTATTTGATTTTCAGAAACAATAAGCTTTCTGGAACCTTTCAGAATGCAGTATATTTTAAAGAATCATAGACTAATTCAGAAAGGAAAAGGTAAAGGCACTCTGTGATATCCAGGTAACAATCAAGTTCTATGTAAACTAGAACTCAGACTTTCAAAGCTGTATTTTTCTTAGAGCAATGGCAGTTGGAACGCAAGAGTAATTAAAACTACACGATTACATGATCAGTAAAGGAAACTTAATGTTACAGATCTAACAGTGAAGTCACCAAATCTTCTTTAGTTTGCTGTAGGTGTTGGTAGCTGATCACAATCTGCCAAGTTACTTCTTGGTGGGTTTGAAGCAGTATTTCTATCTGAAAATCCAGAAGATATTATGCAGTGCAATTAATTGTATGAAAAATGAATTCATCAATTTTGTCAATTTTTCAGTCCTGCTTTGTCACAGAGGAAGCACATTGTTCAACTGACTGAGCTGCAGCCTCAGGCATTGAGAATGGAATTTAGTCTCTCAAAACTGTCAAAGTCTTTGTATGCAGCTTCTGAGCTTTGGTTACTGCCAGTTCACTCCCAGTGGAATTCAGACATGTGTATAAATCCTAAAATCTAAAGGGTGGTTCTGGGTGTGGCATATCCTGAAAATTTGCAAAAGTCACTCTTCTGAAAGTAGCATTACAACCCACATACAACACATTATATTTATACAACCCAATAAATATCCGTCTTGTATTACATCAGTCTTGGATATTGGCACTCACACCATCAAAACCAGATCAGTAGATCTGTACTACATGATGTAGAGCTGCCAACCTCATCTCTTCCCCAACACATTCCCTTATGGAGCTCCAATAGACACAGTTCTTCACTTTAATAATGTATTCTCACAACTCATAACAACACAAAAAAAGAAATCAACTCCTGTGAGCACCTGACAGTGTTTCCCTTAATCAAAAATTTGTTACTTTGCATAAGTTAATGGCTTTTAAGCAGGTAGCTATGAAAGGTACTGAGATCCAGACAGAGACTTCCACCTCCACAAACTGGCAATTTTCAAGATGCTTTTTGTAAGTTAACATTTTTTCCTCTTTTTATCACGGAATTAATTTCCTAAGGAGAGTATGTTAAATTATTCAATTCATTTTCATCTAGTAGATGCAGCAAAACAGCCTTCTAATTCACAGATTTAGCCTTAATTCTATCTTATATTTTCCAATTATTTGTTATGATTCCCTACAGGTAGTGATAAGACTAAAATTCCATCATATTTCCATCATAGAATTAAAGATTAATCTCAGATTTCTGTGGTGATTAATCTTCAGCGTAATGAAGGAATTTTACCACACTAAACACCCTTCACAGGAGCTGACTCTTTGCAGCCAAAGGGACTGCTCTTCCCTGTAAGACTGAGATTGAGGTTCTCAGTTTTGTAACACTTTATAAAAAATCACTAGCTAATAGCAGTGAAATGACAAATACATGCTGAGTAACAAGCTCTGCTATATATTACCCAAGAGAGATGTGGGGTAAGCCACACAAGGGTGACTGGGGACAGAGTTTTTCACATATAAACCAACTGCTATAAAATATCAGTGCAAGAAGTTTCCCTTCTTAACTATCCTCCTGCTACCTCTGTGGCAAATGGAACACAGTAACACAGCACCAACCAGGGTTTATGATGAAGCTCTTGGCAATTCTTCCTCTCCAGTCAATCTGCTCTCAAGTGCAGCAGAGGGGGCACAACAGAGCTCAGGATTCACAAAAGATTAGTGATGCATGTAAATACAATGTGCAAAAAGGTGTTAACTTTCTCTCAGCAGCTCATGGAGACAGTTGTTTGGAGTGGTAGGGAGGGAAAAGGGTCACAAGCACTTGGTAGTTTGTCTGTCACATTCTGGAACCTATTTTACCACCACACTTCAAGTTCATGGAAATAATCCCTGAAATGTGATGACACCGTGTGGAATAAAACCAGTTTGTCAGTTACAGTCCAGTTACTTCCCACTGTTGCCAACATTTGATACAACTGAAATGCAATATTAAAAGGCTAAACTTCTTGTCAAATACTGCACTGCTCTCCCACCTTTTTCACTAATTGCAGTATCTCAGATTACTTGACCTTTTTATGATTATATCGGTTATTTGGGGTTTTATTACTATTGCAAATACTAACTGGCTCATGGAACAACAGAACAGTCCAGGTTGGAATTGACCTTCAAAAATCAGCTGGTCCAACCACTCATGGGAAAGGGAGCCTGGATGAGATTCCCTAGCACCCTGTCCAACTGCATCCCATGATGAGGACTCTGCCACTTCCCTGGGGAGGTTGTTCCACTGATAGATTTCTCTCAATTTCTTTCCTGCATCAAGATTTCTGACCTTATTCACTGAAAACATTTTAATAATTTCAGCAGAGCTACAGAGATAAACATGGCAAAGAGAACTGTTAAAAAAGCCTTATATAAACCACTGGCATTTGTACTAATATCCTTGAGGTAGAAACTCTAGTTTCACATTTGCAAACCTGCCATCTAAACATGCTTCATGCCTCATCCAATTCTCTGGCACCCACCATACAATAAATAAAAGATAATACTTCTAATTTCTACATATATTCCTGTTACCTCATAAGAGTTGGTTTACTCTGTTTTAATTCTGTATTTCCTTGGTTGTTTAGAATCTACCATGATATATTTTCCTAAGAGAAATGAGGTTTCCACCAAGGGAATAATGGAACAGTTTCCCAGAGCGCTTGTGGAGTCTCCATCCTTGGAAGTTTGCAAGACCTAAGTGGATAAAGTTCTGAGTAACCTCTTCTGATCTCACAGCTGACTGCTCTGAGCAAGAGCCTGCACTAGAGACATCCTGAGGCTCCCTCTAACCTGGATTATCCTGTGATCCCATTAATTTTTATTCACAAAATCTTTAACTCTGCAGGATCTGTCAAGATCTTTAAGCTCTAATGGCTCCTAATAGCCCACAGAAAAAGAAAAGTTAAATTCTCTACAGGCTGTTTTCACCACGGAGTGAAGAGGTTGTGCTGAAAATATTACTTTGCAAGGAACTGGAACTTCACATTAAAATAAGCTGCAGGCCAATAAGAGCAATATGAGCTCTAAGCCCAGGAGTAAAGGGAGCTTTTCGAGCAAAGCTGAGCAAATCAGTTTTATGATGGATGCAGGATTTAATCTCTGAATAAATCCACCAGTGAAACCTCTAGAGTTTAAGAAAAAAAATTTAAATTATAAAAGCAATTATTTTAACAAAACTGTAAAAGTGCTAATTCCTTTTTCCCTATGATTAGAAAGGATTTTAGTCTCAATGAATGACAGAGTGAATATAATGTATGGAATCATTCAGGTGAAGTCATATGGCAATTGCCTGAGAGGTTTGTGCTGTCAGAAGTCAGGCAAACATTTTTGAGCACCCTTCACTTGCTAATTCTGTATTTCTCTGTATCTTTTTCTCATTGTCTTCTGTGGAAACTCTTGCTTCCATTCTTGCTTCTCATACCCCTTTACAAATTACATTCTCTGAAGGATCCTTCATTAGTAACCTGGAGCTTGCAATAAGCTGCACCACATTTCTCCTAGATGAGAGGCTGGCAGCCTGTTTAAACAAAGCTAGGCCTGCTTTCATTTAATATTTGCATGATGGCATCTCTTACAGTCTGTTTACAGTAGCAAAGTATAAAATTCCAGTCACAGCCAGCCCAAGATTTCTCAAGCACAGGCAAAATTGAATGCTGATAACCAAAGGGAGAGAACTTGGGAGAAAAATGCTCAATTTTTGGTCTCCAACAAGTGATTTTCTGGTGGCAAACAAGTGGGATCTTGCTGATTGGAATGAAATGGAGCTTGGTAGAAAAACTGGAAGAGGACTCGGAACTAAGTCAATGGACAAATAAGATAGAAAGGGAAAAAATCTGAGGATGTTTCAGAGAAGTGGCTGAAAGTGTTTGCTCTGGTTTGCAGTCACGGGGTGCCAAGGCACGGCTGGGGATGTTGCAGGGTCTCTGCATACCAGGGTAATGCACAGGGTAAAAAATGCAACCTCAGCCTCAGCCCTGAGATTCCTGCTCATTTATCCTTCTCTGCTGCTGATCTTAAACTTCCTTGTGCCAATTAGACAGTTGTATCTTGTCCTGTAGCTTTCCTATGATCACGTTGAGTTACTGAAGGGGCTTTGGACACCAAACGGTGCAGAATCACAGCTGTTCAGAGTATTTACACCTGCCTGGGGCTGGGTGAAGAGGGAATAGAGTCAATTTAAGAGGCACTTTTAAAGGAACAAAGTGGGCTTGCTGTTCATCACACATGTTCCATAATCCACCCCCAACTGCCAGAATCCAGATCAACATCATTACAGCTACTCCTATTTCTCACACGGGGGAAAAAAAAAGCCCAAACCAGGTTACACAATAAAGAGAATTCAAGTAATAGTCCAAATTACCATTGAAAGTCAATTTCTCTATTATTTTATTTCAAAAAATATACTGTGATATCACAGGGTCTAACCTCTTCTTAAAAAACATGGGCGGGAAATGCTGTTTATATGTGAGATTCAGATCACCTCTGCTAGGGATACATTTCATGTTGAAAATGTTACAGACCTTCTAAAACTTTTATTATCCCTTAGGAGCTCAATTGGTTTACATCCTTTAAAATCATGAAGCTGAACTGAGGCAACAGTTCCATAAATAATTTGATTCTCCAGGTATTAAATATCTGCCAGAAGAAAAAAGCTAACAGACATTTCTACAACTTGGGAGAGTTTGAAAACTCCCATGACCTATTTTCTGGTTCCTGGTCTGCACAGACTGTACAGCTGCACTTGGAGTACACCTGCCTTACAACCCCTCTCCTGGTTGGATCACTGCTCCCAGCCTTGCAGCAGATGATCAGAGATTCTGTCAGTCCCCTGCAGCTGAAATTAAAGCCTTTAGAGAATTTCTGTAATATTCATTTTTATGATGAATATTAAATTTCAGTACAGAAAACATCATATTCCTCATTTTATACACAGACCTATGTGTAAGTACTAGTCAATACACACAAATACTCTTCATCAATTACAAGTGAAGTAAAAGAAGAGATTTTCATAAATTAAACAGATTTTGGATCCAGCTCCAGCCAAATCATTGCCAAGTCTGCAGATGCCACAGTTTTTGAAACAGATTTAAGAATGTATAAATATATACATTTTCTATTTCATATTTAATATAACTTCTATGTGAGAAGATTTTTGGTGTGTGCAGGGATAACCAGAGGCACACGTGCATTTCTGCGTGGATAAGAGCAGTTTATGCATGCTTTACTCCTGCCTGAGTTTGGGATAATGAATTTATGGAGAAAATATAGTGCTTAATAACTCAGCAAATGAAGCACCTCTAAAATTTGCATCTGGATGTAGAATTTTGGCTAAATACTTCAGAAGAAAGAATGGTTTAGAAATTTTCAGTGTGGTTAAAAACTCCTCCCACAAAGCAGATCTCCAAGTACAGGTGAACACTTACTATGAAAACTCTGCACTGGCCTCACTGTGTGGCAGAGACATGCAAGTGGCATGTGAGGGTGAACTCACGGCACTGGGAACTACACCAGAGTTACAGAGACAGGTTCTGAGCTGTTTGAAGTTTGTAGGCCACCTCCATGGACTTGACATTTTCCCACTTCACTTAGGTGTTCCATTCAGCTCCTCACAAAAGAGTTTTTCCTCCAGTCACAGAGGTTTGCCCTGAACTGTGGGTAGGTGTGGATCTTGCCATCTGTGCTCTTTCGTATGTATGGCACAGATAAAATTAGCCCATTTTTTCAATGTGACTGATATGTTGGGTCTGAACTGAGAGGATTATTTTCATTCAACACTGCCTAAATAGACAGTGCTCATTTAGTTGGGCTAACCAGTGCAGCAGAGTCAATCCACACATGAAAATTCAAATACAAACCCTGCAAATTACAGTGGGGGGATTTATTTTAATTCTGTGAACCAGGAGAAAATATAGCCTGCAACCATATAGATCAGTCTGCTTTCTCATTTGGATCAGAGGAGAGAGAAGAGCCAGACCTAACCTTGTAATGTGACAGCCAAAAAAGGTGGTTTCTAATTCTTTGAAGCTCTGAGTGCAAAAGTAGGATACATCACAATTCCCACAGTCCCTGCTTAATTGTGATGCACATCCATCCAGTGTAAATTCCATAAGGCTCCCCGTGGCCAAATGGGCCACTCGTGGTGTCACTGTCACTGAACAGGAGCAAGAGAGAAGGAAGGTTACAACTTTGGAAGGAGAGGCTCACTCCATCTTTGGGTCTCACCTGGCATCCCATTTCCCCAGTAAGAAGGAAGTCTACACAAACTCACAAGCCACCAACTGTCCACACTTGTCCAGCAGCCACAGAAAAGTGTCCACTCCCTTCAGCAGCAGCTGTGGCTCTGGGGAGGTGACAGCAGTGATGGCTTTGTACAGAATCTGCACAGAGCAGCAGTGAAGTACTAAAGGGTGACTCCCACGGTTACCCTCAAAGCAAATATCAGTGGCAGGATGGAGCCTCTGCAGTGCCCTGGACTAGACAAGAAGCAACTGGACAAGAGACTGTAGAGCTAAAGCAGATTTGGAATTCATAGAGATAATGTAGTGCAAAGCTCTAAGATGTAATTTCATGAAGACCTACAGCACTTTGCCCCAGCAACTGAAGGATACCATGGACATATCTCATTTCCCCTGTTCTCCAAAAATGAATTGCACCAGCAAGTGAAGAGCAGGAGAACAAGGCATCACAGGGATATTTATCCATAAGATACCCATGCAGACAAAGGGAACACAGCAAAGGACAGTTAATTCAGATACATTCAGTTAAGTGTTACATACATGGAGATGATTTTATTATTGCTGTTAAGCCTAAGTTCCACAAAGATGGTAACTAAGCAACTGGTAAGGGTTTCTAAGCATTTAAATGGTCTTCTCCAAAGGTCAGATGCCTAAGAAGATGTAAGGTTATAAAAGAAAAACTGTTCAAAGCTGTATGCTTCTGCTTGATAAACATCCACAGATTCCTGGCAGCATTTGAACCACTAACATGCCTTCTTGCTGCAGTGCCCCATTTACCTGAAAAGTCTATGTATCAAAACTGAGCCCAAGGCATCCTCTCTGACAGGATAACTGACAAAAAACACATGACCAGGAGACTAGCAAGCAACCAAGGATGGGGATCAGGACACTGGAAATGTTGTAGTCATTGGATACTATAAAAAATCTATTGACAACATTGGTATGCTTCATACAATGTTTTTAAATATCCTAATTCCCATGTCATACTGTTACCTAGCCAGATATTTCACCCCTAGTGCATGAAGTTCTAGAAAAATGTCAGAATTTATTTCCTTCCTGCCTGCCTTCATTACACATCCCTGTGTAAAGGATAACCCATATATATATGGATATCCACACAGGGTATTCCTCCAGCTGCCTGAACAACGAAAACCCCAGTAAATCACCATGTTCTTCTTTCAACAGACAGAAAAAACTTACAACAAGGATTATAAACCAAAGCTGTATATATATATACATACACACCAATTAGAAATCAGATACAATCCTCTATCACTGAGTTTGTCAAACACAAGGGTAGGGCAGTGAAGGGTGCAGGAGAATCTTAATTGTTGCATCCAGCATTCCAATTATGAGTCAGGTTTCCTATTTACTCTGTCCCTGAGGAGCAGTCAAATATCTTTCCTAGAGATTGCTTTAGCTCAAACTAAATTAGAAATTCTTGGATTAAGCTCTTAGAGTTATGTTCTTCTGAATGTCAAAACAGGTGAGAATACTGGTTCATCCTCCCCATAATTTAAGAACCTGTTAAGAATCAAATCCCCAGGGAAGGCATTTTTCACTTGGCCAACAGGCTCAGCATTCTGACAGGATCAAATCCAGCTGCCATAGCTGAGGTACAATTTATGGAGAGGAAAGTTAAATTACAGACACATAGCACAGGATTTGGGTAATGTCTAATTGCAAAATGACTGTTTTCTTCTGGCAAAAAAGTTTCTCAGAAGCAGGTGGAGGTAAGACAGATCTCTGCCACACTGTAGGCTCTATCTAATTCTTGTCTTTTTAATTTTACTGTCCATGTTTTGGACAGTAGCTTCACCAAGATAAGAAAAAAAGGATATATCTGCATTTGTTGTGCATTATGTCATGGCAACACAGAGCATCACAACTTTGTTCAAAATTATTAGTCCATGATACAATTTAGTTTTCTTATTACAGTAATTAAGGAATGAATAGCCAGAGCCTGAAATATGCAAACAAAACAAAACAACAACAACAAACCACAACATAAAAACCCAACCAACCAGCTAAAAAACCCAAAAAAAACCACAACAGCAAAACCATGAAAGAAATGTGTGCTTTCTGCTCTTGGCATGATCCAGGATGTTCATTATGAGTAAGGTTTCCTATTTACTCTGGCACTGGGTTAAGAAAGACATTGCCAGACGGGTTCCTGGGAAACACAGAATTTAACTTGGTACCATCAACAAAATAATATATAACAAACACCAGCTGCAACTGTCAAGAATCACTGTGTTAAATATGCTGTACAGAGTTAGTTTTTACAATAAAAAACCCAGTAGCCAAAAATC
This sequence comes from Pithys albifrons albifrons, assembly GCF_047495875.1. Classification (NCBI taxonomy): domain Eukaryota; kingdom Metazoa; phylum Chordata; class Aves; order Passeriformes; family Thamnophilidae; genus Pithys; species Pithys albifrons. Next base: position 7,119,155 of record NC_092465.1, on the reverse strand, counting down.
CTAGGAGTGGTGGATCCCACAGGCACAGACAGATACTCAGTCCTGCTCTACTCTATACAGAAAAGCAGGATTTTTCCAACCAACTAGTTTTTCACTAGGCTGTGCATGTATTTGTTATTCTGTTTGCTGGATCCTCCCTTTCTTCATGATATTTCTCACTTTCTCCTCACACACAGTTCCAGCACTCCAATCCAAGTCCTTCATTCCCAAATTTAACTGCAGCAGAACTGCCCTTTGGCTGTATAGCTACTGACTAGTTCAACATCTCATGAGACATTTTTCCAATCTTCCATTAAAAAATTACTTCCACTGCTATTTACTGGGTTTATTTAAGCCCAGGAAAACCCATTGTTACTGCATCAATGTCAATAAATTTCTTCCTTCAATAGAATTTAGATTTGCTTCAGCTACCCCAAAAGCTATTAAGTTGCCAAGGATTTGCTAAAAGCAGAATATTCAAGATATTTGTAAACTGGTTCTGGAGAACAGGAAGGAGGAACCATTCAGCTTTCTCTGCACATCTTGAATGGCTCAGTGCTCAAATCACAAACCAGAAGATTGGATTCAGAGCTGCAACTTGACAACCTGCTCTAATCAGCTCTGCTTTGGGCAGGGGGTTGGATCGATGACCTCCAGAGCTGCCTGCTGGGCTCAGCCTTTTTACAGCACAGCTCTGCACAGAACTCTCCCCACAAAGCCACACCTGGCCTAAGACACACAGTGGTGGGACTCTCATTTATCAGCTACATCAGAGGATGTTCCTTCCTTTTAGTTTCTCCTCCTTATGAAGAAAAATAAGTTATTGCAAAAATTTTGTTTTGGTCATAAATTTTCATCTTCAGTTGAGATCCAAAATTATTTCTCCAGTTCTTCAGCACTCCTTTCTTTAATTTCTTGATCATTGTTTTGTTGATGACTAGTTCAGCACCTTTATGTACCCTCATGTTAACTCGCAACCAAGCAGATCACACTGAGCAAATCAAGTACCCATGAACTATGTAGCCTGACTCTCTTCCCAGATATCCCAGACCTTCCCAACTCTTGCATTGCCTCAAGACCTACAATTCTTTCAATGACTCTTCTATAAAAACATCCAATATTCATCCCACTCCTGTGTACTCTTTCCTTAATGAGCCATTTTGGCAGAGTCAAGCAGTGCCTCATGGCCTGCAGTCTTACAGTGGTTTAATTCCTGGTCTTGGTGAATATTTTACCCACTGTTGTTATTTCATATGGGCACCAAGGATGCAGCCAAGAGCAACTGAGCAGCCTCAAGGGTTACAGAGCCCTGGGAGCAGCAGTAAAGGACTCTGGAGCACAGGTCATTTTTCCGTCAATCCTCCCAGTCAAAGGGGTTTGGAAGGGCCAGCTGAATCTGGAAAATCAATAAATAGTTACAGGACTGGTGCATCTGCCAGGGGTTCACAATCTTTGACTTCCTTTGAGAAACTTGGTCTTCTGGGGGCTGATGGGCTCCTCCTGGCAGAGAAAGGGAAGAGCATCTCCAGTCATAGGCTTGCCAAACTGGTGAAGAGGGGTTCAAAAGGGGTTTAAAGTACAGTTGCTGGGGGAGAGGGCGAGTCCATCTCACCAGTGTGATGCCAGGGCCAGCAAGAGGTGCTGGCCTGGAAAGGAATCACAGGTAAGCAGGAGAGCACCCAAAGGGCAGCACAAAGGAATTTCTTGGGATGGCTCCTGTGACTGGAGTGCTGAAATAGAAGGATGCAGGATGATGGGGCAGGAGGGTGTGTGTGTAGAGGTGTCATCTTCTATGTCAATGACCAGATGGATTGCACAGATTCCACCTGGGTGGGGACGGATGAGGAGCTGATGGAGAGTTTATGGGTCAGGATTAAAGGGAGGGCAGGGACAGGTGACATTATAGTGGAAGTCTGCTACAGGTCACCCAAGCAGGAAGGCCAAGCAGATGAAGCTCTTCACTGACAGATTAGGAGTGGTCTCACATTCACAAGCCCTGGTCCTCATGGGGAACTTCAACCATCCCTGACAACATAACCCTAAAACATACCCCAAAAACACCAAATTATTCCTTATGGAAACTACGGAAAATAAGGAGGTGACTGGCGACACCCAACATGGCTTCACTAAGGGCACACAGTGCCTGACAAACCTGGAGCCTGTCTATGACAGGGTTCCAGCTGTGGAAGACAAGGGAAGAGCAACGTGGACTTGTACAAAGTGGGACACTGTTGCACATGACATTCTTGTCACTAAACTGGAGAGGTGCATTTGATGGATGGATTACTCAGTGGATAAGGAATTGGCTGAATGGCTGCACTCACTCAAAGGGTTGAGGTCAACAGCTCAATGTCCACGTGGAGACCAGTGACTAGTGATGTTCCCCAGGAGCTGGTACTGGGGCCAACACTGTTTGTCTTTGCTGGTGACATGGACAGTGGGATTGAGGGCACCCTCAGCCAGTTTGCTGAGGATACCAAGCTGTGTGGTGTGGTTGACACCCTGGAGGGAAGGATGACACTAAAAGGTTGTACATGGGAAAAGTGCCTTCTCATCTCACCCCAGAAAATGAGAGAAATTAAACAATCTAATAAAAATGAAACCCATTAAACTGAGTTAAACTCAGCAGGACAAATTACCAGGATAGTTTCAGCACTCCAGTTCCCCTGAAGTCAAATGGAAATGTATTGGTTCATTTTAGCAGAACTTGGCACAGCAAGCACTTCTGTACTGTCAGGAGTGCCAGCCCATAAAATGTTGCCTCTCTCTCTGCCATATGGCCAAATCTTAAGTAAAACTACGCAGTTCTTTTACATCGTAGCATTTTATTCTGGGCATTTAATTCATAGCACATAATGAGTCAGTCTGTATTCTCTGCCTCTTTTTATGGGGGTGTGTTTTTCAGTCTATGTTCTCTCTCAATGACGTCCAACCTTTAGGACTGAATGTAGTTCTGCCTTTCCATGGGAGGCTTTCCACTGATTTCAACCGATTTTGGATCAATCTCTTGGTGTCAAGTTCATGAAACCGGAAGTTTTATAAATTTGCAAAACAAGATTAATTGGCACTTCCACTTGGCTTTTGCCAAGGAGCTAAGGAGATTGTCACACATTAGGATACGCAGACAAACGTACTATTTAAATCAATAGAAGGCAGACCTATAAATAAAGAATGAAACTGAACCACTCTGGCACACCTTATTCTGACAAACAGGCTTTTGCACTAAGGCAGAACATGACCAGGCACACAGAAACAGCAACAACACACAGCACAACCGAAGCACCCACACAGATTTGCACCAGGAGCCTGAGAGCAGAGCGCTGCACTGAGGCACTGGCACACAGCAAACCAGCACTGTGCCAGACCAGGTGTGCTAAAGGCACATATGACACAAAGATTATTCATCAGGTGAGCAAGCAGCCAGCAGGCGTCATTGCAACGCTGTCCCAGAGCAGAGGAAGAGTAATTACATGCAGCCTTTCAAGCAAGAGATTGATTAAACACAACAGGAAATTAGAAATGTGCCTCCCTCAAAAATCTGACACAGTAAGAACCGCCTTAAGCAACACAATCATCTCACCATCTCTTTGTTTGTCAGTGCCATGATTCTCCTGTCAGCTCTAGAAACCGAGGGGTAACCACACTGACTGTCCAGTGATTCACATTCCCAGCAGATGGTAACGCTTTTCCACTCAGTACTGAGCTCACCATGTAACCTTAGCTGTCTACAGCTAGTGGGCATGGCAAGTAATTAATAGATTTTCATTTAGCCTTATGTAAAGCAGAGGAATTATATGAAAGCAAATTAAAAACGAGTATAAAGAAAGAAAAAGGAAAATATGTTTACTGCTTTGTTTGTTCACTTTACTGGTTTAGCTATAGAGATATGTTGATTCTTCTTTTGTATTGGGATTTATTTTCTCTGTAAGTACTTTGCAAGGTTCACTTGAAAAAGTTGAACAGAAGGGGATTTCAAAAATATGTTAATTGAATGTTAACAGGAATCTCTGTGGACACCCACAAAAGCAAGATACTCAGTAAATATGTGTTAAGATCTCCAAATCTGTGCAGGAAGATAATTTTAATCACATATTTCTGAATTTATTTTTATGAATCAATGCCACATCAGTCTTTTATGGCCTTTTATTCCAAACTGTTCTGTATGGAGTCCTGCCAGAAAGGAATTCACAGCACTGGCAAGCTGTTGCATGAGCTTGAGTTAATGCTTGTAAAAATACTGCTTATTTTTTTCCTTAGGTTTTGGGAAAAGACTATGAAGACAAGTTATAAATCCTTCTGTCTAGCCTTTTTTCTTTTTTTTGTGATCCTCCTAGTTATGTACAAGTTTAGTTTTATCAGGTTGCCCTTCTTGTATCTCATCACAAAACCCACCTTAGCCCCTTCATTGTAAAATTGCAATCCACTCCAGGGGATAGCTGAACTATTTTCAAACAAGCCAGATGGGATGCTGCTAGCAATGGCAGCACAGAGCAGACCCAATGCAGACAAATGTACTGCAATTCTCTACCTAGATGTACCCAAAATTTGAGTAGGAGGTTAAAATTTCCTCTATGCACTAGACAGAAAAATTTTTGAGTCAATCTCCACCTGGTCCTCTCAGCTACCACAGGTAACCCCCACTAGAAACACTGCACAACGATGCAGAATACAATTCTCACCATGATCAATATTGCAATGCAAATGTAAGGATTTTTTTCCATGGGATATATATAGCATGCCTTAAATATGGGGGGAAAAAATATGCTTGCAAAGTAAGCATAAAGAAGACATGCAAGTACTGCTATACTCACACTTACCAAAAAAAAAAAAAAAAAGGGTGGGTTGTCTCTGTCTCTTGGTACAACAGTTACAATGAATTGTGTCACCCAACAATCATATCACTAATATGGACTCATCTTAGCAGATGTTCTGTAATCTCCACTTCTAATAATATCACTGCAGTTGAAGTGATTTACATCCAAAGAGACGGGATTCATATTTAAGGGAACTACAAATACAATACAAGCCACAATTTAAAATATATACTTTCATAACACAGGAAGATGCAAAATAAAAGATTTACAAATCTATATTAGAGATTGCCAATACAGATTGTTTGATACAGATGCTGGAAGGGAGAAAAAGAATCATAAAGACTTAAAAATTGCTCTCTTGGCTAAAAAGAACCTGAAAATTACAATCTCGGGGAGGTTTGCCTAAGGAAAGGCTGCGTGTTTGGGACCAAAGAATGAGCTGGCAGTAGGAAAGGATGCTTGCTGACATGACAAAATGCTTTTTCTCAAAGCCCTGGAGTCTGTAGCATGACAACAGAAGCTGTGCAGGCCCCTCCCAGCGCAGCAGCCCCCAGGGGTACTCACATGTACTCCCGGTGCGCGGAGTGCACGGCGGCCGCGTTGCTGTATCGCCACAGCACTATGGCCGAGGACAGGACATCCAGCGTGGCATCGAACTGCAAGACAGACAGACAGGGTCAGTTGTGCTGTGGGCACTAAGAGCAGTGCTTTTACTGTCCTGCTGCACAGGCACAAAGCAGCTTTGAGTAAATCACTTTAATGAAGGCAGGATTTGCATTTATTGCATTGATCTGCACATTTTTGCCATGTGTTGTTGCATAATGATACATTTTAGAGTTCAAGAAGTCAACCAAGGGATTCAAAACTTTTTGATTTTTAATCCATCACCTGTAGAGATGTTAAGGGGAAAAAAAGCCACCACAATCTGTGACTGTGGCACCAAAAAAAGTTATAATAATAATATGCTACTCATGCAAAGACTCTATAGAAACAAGTGTTTGAAAATGCTTGTCAAGCATTCTTTTTCTTGCAGTCACTGATTTCCTGCAATAGAAGATTTTGTTTCTAACCAAGAAAATACTTTTTTCAAAATCCCATTGTATCCAGATATATTATATGAATATATTATTCTGTATCACAGCCAAATTGCCATATTTGTATTTGCAGTTAATGAAGACATGATGTAACTCCAAAAATCAGGCTTGTCTCACTGTAAGAACTTCCATTCTTATGTCAAATTTTCTAGAGTCAATCTAACCTTCAAATTTGAAAGCAAAAGACAAATTATTTGATATGAGTCATTGTTTGCAGCTAAGAATTTTTTGCTCTGCTGCTAATCAGAAAAGTCATGGCAAGGACTAGAGAGCAAAGTTGTCATTCTAAAGTCAGTAACAGTCTTACGCAGACTTCAACAGGAACAGGGTCACACAAAGTTCCTAAGGGAACTTTGGAATTGGGCTCAAGACCAACAACAAAACTGATTTAGTTGAGGTGGGCAGTCTGTCAATGCTGAGATATAAGCACCGATATCAACTCCAACATAAGACTGAGTGTGCAGAAACAGAAAAAGTATAATGACATTATCTTTGCCATCCTTTCCAATGTTGGACTTCAACATTTTTTCTAATCCATCCTTGACTTTGCACACCTTGCCATGAACTTACCATAAGAAAAAATACAGTATTTCATCTTCAGAGAAAGCCCATAGAAATAAATAAATAAATAAATAAATAAACAAATGGGTAGAGAATATTTCAATTGTATCTCTACTTACAGCAAATCCAAAGGATGATGCACTGTATCTCATAACGGAGACAGCTGAAGGAAAGAAAATATTGTTTAGAATCACTTTAATTTTTTTTTTATCCTTTCCTCTTCTCTCATTCAGGAGCTACAAAACTTGTTCCAACACATGGGCATAGTTTGACCCAGTTCCAACTAGAACAACTGACCAACACTTCAAAATGTCTACAAGAAAGGCCTTGTGCTACAGGAAATGGTCAGGTCTCTCAAGAGATGCTCTTCTTTCTTGCAGAAATGTAATGGAATTCAGAAAGTCTGTTTATGAAACATGCTGTATTTTACATGCAGATTTGAGTAAAAATCTTTTGAAACCACAATTTCAGACTCTTAGAAAACTTATGTGTCTCAGTGTGCTCCTTGGTCCATCCAGGAGTTTCAGGTCACTTAAACTGGATGACAGAAAAATATGCAGATCCCTTGAGATTTCCTGAGTGCCATTTTTCTGCCAAAAAGCCTAAGGGTAATTCACACAGCCCCAGGAAATGCTTCAAATCCCATCAGATCAGCAATTCCCAATGAAAAAAACATTAGAAGGAAAAATTTTGACCAGGTCTGATTTTGACTGAATATTGCATCTAAACAATAAAGAAGACTCTAAAAATGGCGTAACACCTAGGAAAAAAAATAACATTTTTATAATTTTACTCCATGCATCCTGATTCCATCATCTCACAGTTTCCAGTTCTAGGAGGTTCTGTGTAAGAAAAGTATTTCTGCATCCCAGAGGAACACCAGGGAAGAAGCAGCAGGAGTGGAAAGGCCATCACCTGTTCCCTGCAGAAAACTCACAGCACTGTGTTTCCAGTATTAAAAGAGTTTGAAATAAAGCCTAAAAGGATTGATTTTACTGCTCTTTTATGAATGGATATCAGCTAACCTACTAAGAAAAACACAAGTTTGTTACAAAAAAAAAAAAAAAAAGAACGAAAACAACCAACAGGCTCATAAATGACTTTGTCAATCTTAGGCTGACAAACACAGTATCTGATTTTCAGTATTCCAGCACTCATTAGAACAGCTTGGCAAAACAGAGATGCTGTGGTTTGACTGTTCTTTTCAGTAACAGTGAGCTGCAGTTCTGTGGCTTTTGTCTGGACAAACAGAAATTAAAATCTTGGGAAAAATAACCCCTTTGTTATGGGTGTAAGACCCAGCTGTGGCCACGAGCATGCCACAAATATTTGGACTTCATCATTACAGTTGGCCAAACCACAAAGAAAAGTCATCAAGTTCTTTTTCAGATTTCAATTTTCTCAAAGTTGAAGAGCACTGAAACAGTTAGTGTAGATTTATGTCTCACTCATTTTTAAATCATAATTTCCCACACTTCATCTCCCAGGTAAAAAAAGGGGCTCTATTTCTTGGGCAGACTTGCCAGGCAAGAGCCTGCAGTGATCCATCTGCAAATTTCAACAGTTTCCTCCATAATAATATATTGCCTATCAAATTTTCATTGCCTCCTTAGAGACATAGAGTTTCAAAAACTGCAGAACTTGCATCAAAAAAAAGAAAAAAAAAAGGGGGCATTAACAGGTACATACAAACTTGCAATGTTCCTGTCGTTAGTGCTTTCATATGATGCAGTTCTAAGCAACACATACTCCTACCTCTATTTCTAGCCTGCCCCTGTAGTAGAAGAACTCCTCAGTTTTTACTAAATTGCCACTGCCTTTCCCAGCTCAGATCCTGCCTTCAAATAAACTTTATGGTTCCTTTAAAAATGAGGGTGTGATTTCTCTGGGTGATGAACTGCATACAGTAGCCACACCCTGAGGATGTTTTAGAGGGTGTATTTGTTGCATTTAAAGCACAAGGTCTTTAGCAGAAGAACTGCCTTTATGTATTCTAAGCACTAACACACAATCTGTTTGGCCTGAGCTGTCCAAAACAATAACAAAAACCAAGTATTAACTAACAGTGCCCCTAGTCTGCTCAAACCTTTTTGCTAACCAATGACTACAACTTGGACTGGCACCCTACAACATTAAATTGTAGTGGTAAAAAGACATATTGAAGGTAGCAATGACCACTTAAGCACTGGAAAGATGTATTTTATATTATTTATTTACATATGAGTCTTCTAATGGAATAAACAACCATTTTTCTTTTTCTTTCAGAGTCAAATAACCATGTTGAAGCACCTTCAGCCCTGACTTCAGCACATTAGTACTTTTAGCTGACAAGTACAGTCATAAAGCTCTCCAGTAAATCACCCCAGCTTGGATGGGATGTTTGTCCATGATCCAAGCTCTGTGGCAATGAAAGCAGCTGCAATATTGGCTTAGGAGTTATCAGCCAACACAGGCTGATATCACCACAGCCACTAAGAACAACTGGCTCCCACTGCAGGCAGTGAAGCTGAAGGGACTTTAGGAAAGTATTTTCAGCAGCCAAGGATTTGAGACTCCTGGGCAAAGCAATAATCAGTGGTTCTTATGCCTCCAGAGCCCCTGCTGACCTCCAGGAGCAATGGGCCATACAGCTTTTGCTGATCTCTCCCCTTCTTCTCAATATGTATTTTCAGCTATTCCCAGATGGGCGTCTGATTTTAAAAGAAATGCCAGAGATTCCTGGTCTCCCTACTGAGTCAGTACAATGGTGGGAAACAAGTAATGAGGAAAGAACAGAGCAGGCAGCTTAAAAATCCTGCAAGGCCACTGTATACATTCAGCAGCTCCACTGCCATGCCAGCAGGACCCTGCTCTTAGCTGTTTTATTGGTTAAATTGGACAACATTTTATTACCTCTACAATAAAGCAGATCATCCTAATGCATTTTCCTGACATTTGTAAACAGAACTTGCAAGCAGTCAGAAACTAAAAATAGAGTCAGCACAGTAAGCCACAAATCTCCCACTGCCTCCACCTGCACAGCAAGAGCAATTTGTGAAGTCTGCCAACCAATAGGTCAGATTGTAGTTCCTTCACCCCTTCCAAAGTGATTCCAAATTAAAAAAAATAGTCAATTTCCCATACACTCTACCCTCAACAAAATAATGGTTTTATTCATTTAATGTGCCTTAGAAAAATCATATAACTAGAGCCCTAACCCTACAAAATAGTTCAATTTAACTCTTCAGCCATCTAATTTCCCACCACCATCCTTTGTCAGGTTTAATCCTTCTAAAATGTGTTCCTGGAGAGACAGGATCCTGCAGTGACCCTGTTCCTCTGATACTCCTCTCTGTTCTGGGAGGGCACCCTGGCACCTTTTTGCAGGAGAAAGGAGGCACCAAATAGGACAGAAAATTAACTCTGCCTCCAGTTCTCTCAAATGAAAATTTTTGGGGTGAGTCTGACTACAAATGGGAGATGATACTTACAAACAGCTCTTCTACCTGTCATGAAAATTTCCTCTTACCTACTCAGAAATGGGAAAACTACTTTTAGGAAGCTTCTCTTGATGGGACAATCACTCCATCACTCTGCTTTGAAAGGCACACTTGGATGTCAGCACATAAAATATCATGTCTTCAAGAGCACATGACCTGCACTTAGCAGAAATCAGACAGCAATTTGAACACTGCTGAAAATTCTGTGTTTATCCCTCTGTAGACCACCAGGAATATCTTACAGGTTGTACGGAGTGATGAGCAAGAGGAGCTGAAGTTGTGCTGAATCAGAATTGAAACTGAAATGCAGTCTGTTTTCATTGCCTACTGTTGGTAAAACAACAAAAACAAACATTACAATAAATATTTCAAAATAAATCCATTCCAAGCAGAGAAAACCAAATGAGTAGCACTTTCTAAAAATCCCTCACAACTGAAGGCAAAGAACAGACATGTCTGATACTGTTAATATTTGTAAAAAGTGCTACTGGCCAGAATCAACAAGCCCCAGGTACCTTCTCCCCTCTCCCCAGACTTCTAGTACAGCAAAACTGAAGGATTTCTGCCATCAGCACAGCAGCTACAAATGGCTGCCACACATCCACTACCTCAGACAAGTGTGCCAGATACTTCATCTGCATGGGTAGATCCAGACCAATCCACCAGTGTCATGTTCCTTGATCCGTATTTCTATCCCAAAGTCACTGGCAAAACTGTACCAACTCTACCTATACAGAACCTCCAGCTCACTCTCCCAGTTTATAATCACGTCAACATGATAGACCCTCATTTCTGTGCAGGACCATTACACCATTATGTTTGTATTTACCAAGTGGAAGCCTAAATTTAATGTATATCAAACCTGGATCTTCATCTCATTAGAAATTATGACCAATTAGTAAAGAAGTCCCTAAGAGGGTTTGTTTTTCCACCTGCCTGAGAGGTGCCATAGCAACGCTGTGCAGAAGGAGCTGCAGGAGGGAGCCAGGAGAGCTCCATCCTTGGGGAAGGCTCAGCTGTGGGATCTCAGGGAATGGGACTCCAAAGAGCCACACAGCACATTCTCAGCTCTGCCCCTGCCTGGGGCAGGACTGCTAGCCCAAGAAACCACTCTTCTCCAGCTTTGTGAGGTTTTAACTTCTGAATTTGTTTCCCATACAGAGCAGCACCTGCATCTTCCAGCCTGTCTCTACTGTCCCCCAGACAGGGCAGGGCTGGAGTTTCTGCCTTCTCAATGTGTACACAAACAATAAAGCACAATCTCACCAGAACTATTAAACAGCTTTACTTCTTCCTTCACATTTTTAAAAGTCTGAGATCCTTAACATAAAAGAGTGACTACTATTTAACAGCAATTTACTTGACTTCTTCCATAAAAAATAAAATCCTCAAGGTATCCTAAAAATCTGTGCAGATTCAGTCAGATAACAATTTTTGCTATAGGTAGTTGTAAAGCTTTCTAGGAATATCTTTCTTACTTTGTCTGCTATGCAGTTAATGATTTTGTTTGTTTGTTTTCATCTATTGCAATGGTCAAATCTTTAACAGCTGCAAACTTCCAAAACTTAATTTGCTTCAGTGAACTACAACAGTGTGTATCAGCTGAAAATTTTTCTCATTTCTTATTACAGAATCAATAGAGTTTCAGGACTTTGTGCAAAGGTTTTCCTTTGAGTTTAATTCAAGCTGTTCCTTCCAGTTCACTGACATATTAGCAAAAAAAAATTATTATAATCTCTGACTTCAGGATTTTCTATATTAAGTCATATGTTTCAATTTCAGAATTTTTTAAACCCCAGTGCTTTTGTGGCTCTTGCAAAGAAAAGTCCATTCTCCCTTAATCCCTTTGGTTTACATGGTTTTGTTTGTATTTGGCTTGTGGCTGCATCTGTGCCTCACTGAAAAATAGCAGGAGACTTCCATTTCAGGGCTGAATATCCACAGCATTGGCTTTCACTCAGGCAGTGTGGGTATGGCTTTCTGAAACTCAATATTCATTATACCATGGTGCTCACCAAGAGCAGCAATCTCAAACAACAAAGCAGTCCAGTCCTAAAGATAACTTAGTCTCCAGATTCACTTCTCTTTGATTTGTTTTCATCTTCCCATTTACTGTCAAAAGTGGCCCCTGGCACATCCCACCAATGGGCCTCACTGGGCAAACCAGGAGGATTGCACAGCCTTGAGCTATGAAAAATCCTACTGCTAAAAACAAGGCGTAACTTTTCAAATTATGAAACCACTGCCCATGTGGGGAACACAGTGGAGCAGCTTTCTCTATAATACCCAGTAAACAGTCCCCCAGGAACACATCAGCAATATTAAAAACCTGAGCATAAAACCACTGAATGGCAGAACACACAGACTGATGGTAAATCTGTTCCTGATTGCAGACAAAAAATCATGCCTGGGATCTCTTCTAACAGCTCCTGAAATATTTCTCTGTACAGCAAGCACTCAGTGCCACCCTCCAGCAAGGGGAACACTAATAAATGCTCAGCCAGCTATTCCAAAGCCATCAATTCTGTGTGTCACTCTTTCCTGCACAGGTAAAGATGAACAGAAACCTTTAATTTAGGGAGAGCCAAGGCAGGAATCAGGCAACTCCCATAAGGCAAAATTAACAGCCATTTCCAGGACTGCTCAAAATCCCATGCAGGGGCGAAATTCCAGCATGTGCAAGAGCTGTGCAGGGCTGGGAGAGAGCAGGATCCCTCCTGTCTGGCATCCTACTGATTCACACTCTGCTCTGCTTCCTTTCTCAGGTGCCAACCTTCTGTTTTCAAACAGGAGCATCTCAAAAGAAGAACATAAATAAATCAGAGAAAAGGAGGACTTGGTGTTTTGACTTTCCAGGGGGCAGGAACTAAAAGAAGGCCAATATGTTACATCTCAAATTGAGCTTTATCAGAACACTAAAAGCATACATTGGCATTTAAAAATAGAAATAAAAAAACTTGAAGGGCTGTAAGAAACTTCCAATTTCCCTTCTAGGTCTGTGGTGCAAACTCTCTGCAACAGAATATACAGGTGCATGGTTTAAACTGTTATACTTCAAATGGGGTCACTTGAATCACCCAAAATAACTCACTGCAGTGACATTAAAGCACATTGTCTTTTAATGAAACTATGTATTATTGATGCCCCAACTCTAAATAGAAAAACTTAAATGGCCTAGAATATTGCAAATGCCTACAACTGCACAGTGCCATGGGAAGTTTTTGCACCTTATGCCTACAATCCACAAGCTTTGTCATTTTGAGCCTAAAAAACAGCTTCCAAACCGAAGGAGGCAGTTTGACCCTGAGCAGGGACAAGGAGTGAGTGGTACCTTGACTGGAAAAGCCTCAAATTACCAGAAATGTGGAGTGGTACCTGCCACAGTCAACAGCTGCTTCTAAAGCCCTGTGGCCAAGATTTGTAACTTGCTGTATCCAAACAAAGACCATCCAGATTTAATTACCTGGGAGACTCTCCAAAGCAAAATTTCACCCATTTTTTTTGTATTTTACTGACTGGAGGCAAAAGAAGCATTCGGGTTCTACTCAGCACAAAACTCTTGGGAGTTTGACCAGCTGATTTAAAGCAAAATTAACAGAACAAGCCACAAGACTAAGGTGAAGACCCTTATCTGACCTAAAAGAGGTTTCTGGAAGCTTCATAGAGATTCAATAAACTCATATTTTATACATGTATCCCCAAACCTGGAACAGCTTGGACATGGGCTGAGCATTATTACCAGTCATGGAAGGTTTTGAATTGTTAATAAAAGAGCTGAAATACTGCTGTTGTTCCAGGTTCTGGTAAGTTCCTGTCCTGTGGTCACATTAGAAAGATGGAGAGATCCTTTCAAACGGATAATTAAACCCAGATATTGTACAAAATCTCAGATTTACTAACATAGAGTTTACATACATATGATTAATTTTAACTGCAGCACAACCAACAAGAAATATGTGAATATCACTCGTTGTGCTATGTATTGTGCCATGTATTGGGGTCTGTAAGGAAAAAATGTTGTTAATTAGCTCTTATTTAGAACCACAGCACATTTAAAAGAACATAACCAGTGAGAATCACATCCCCTACCCCTGACAAGGTTATTTGTCTCCATTACTGTGAGGAAGCTCTGAGTGGTTTCATTTTAAAAAGATGATCAACTTGAAGTTTGACAAATTTAGACTAAAAAATCATATCAGAAAAGCCCAAATGCCAAAGCTCCAGATTCAAGGTCTTTTCTTATTTCTTTTTATTCCCTATTTTTTGCCAGTGTTTCAAACTTGACTGTGAGCAAGTTGTGGTATATCAGAAATCAAGAGCACTAAAACAAATCCCCTCAATGCTGATGTTAAAAAAAACCTTAAGTCGCGTTTGAAAGTACTTCTAAGAGACATAAAAAATTGCACAATATCATAAAACCTAATTCTTGGCATGTTGCAAGGATTCAAAGCTCAGGCCTAATGGTGCAAACAGAAAGTAGTCCATTGGTTGGTGTTTCAGGTTCCCAATCCCCAGGGAGCAGACAAATATGAGCCAGCTTTAAATACCTGGAATCACACTCCAGGATAATCTCTGCTTCATGGAAATGGGCTGAAAGTGCAACAGGGAACATGGAGATCCAGAGGGTTTAGTCAGCTTTGTCATGTACCAGGTTTCTTTCCGACTGTCCCATACCTTAAATACAGTTCTTAAGTAAGAAAAAACCCCTCTCTATGGTTTAAGTCTACTCAAGTTCAATTCTTCCCTGAAGCCTTTGAATTTAGAGAAAAGAAACACATTTCACCCATGGTAAGCATTTAAAACCAGTCCCCAAAGGCACTGGCTGAATTCTCACTTTTGCACATTAACAGTCAGAAACCTTTCTTAGTATCAGCTGTCCACAAAACAATGCAGATGACTTTTTGACTTCTAAACTAATAGAAACCTGCCAGATGATAATATTTTTGATGGAGTTTCATGTGAATTTCGATATAGAAACTTTTGATCAAAGGTCTTTTTTTTCCCTAGAATTTCAGTAAATTTTAATCATCTCAATAGATAAAAAAATAATTGCAAAAGTTTGTATTTAACATGAAAAGTTTTTCAGAGAAACTGGAATCTATTTTATTTTATGGATTTTAACCTTTTCATCCAGTTTTTTTGTGGAGAAATTTATTGGGTTTGAGGTCATTATAGACATATAACTGTACTTGCAATTACCTATAAAAACCAAACCAAACGATACATTAGTCTTCCTATTTCACAGGTGGGGAAACAGAACTGGATCAGGGATCAGAGGAGGTATTTGAAGATGGGGGATCCAAAATAAGTTTAAAAGCCAGAAGAACAGGACTCTGAAGAGAGAGTGTAATTGTGTGGAAAGGCAGGTGGGTCCAGGAGGTTGCCAACCCTTAAACATTCCCTTTTCTAGGATTCTTTTCTACAAAATGGGATGAAAGCAATTCCACAGTTCAGGATGTTGTACACTAGGAAAATAATTTTACTGTATGAAAGGATGCAGTAACTCTGCAAAGAGTGACAGCAGGCACCATGAATTCCTCATCTATTTGAACAAACTGTTCAATAGTATGACCTGTCTTTATATTTCACATTCTCAAAGCCCTGCCTTAACTTTTAGAACTGCAAACTTTAACTATGGAAAATGGTAACCCAATTAGAAAGGATCTTTAGGATTTTATGGCATTCCCACAGCTTAACAGTTGTGAGAAACTCAATTTTTATACTATTAGTATTTGAACAGACTTCTGAAAATCAAAGCAGGCTTCCTTTTGTGGAGAATTATAGCAGTTGTTCAGAGGTGTAACAAGTGATGAGAAAAACATTCATATTGAAAATAATTTTGTATTGTCCTCTAAGTTGCATTATTATAGTGTATTTATAGTTGTTGAAACTGATGTGACTGGTGCACCCCCGTTGATGGGCCATTACAAGCTCATTTTTGTCCTGCTGAAAACTCTAGAACACAAATGCAGTGAGAGCCCTGAACACAAAGGTAACTATTCTGAGCATCCTTCATTTCAGATCCCTTTGAAAAACTCTGAATTTGGAACAGAATAAAATACGTCCATACAAAACTGTCAGTTGGACACCAAATAGAGAAGGCACCCAAAATCATTATGAGAAAGTGCTATTAAAAATGACATTGAAACTCAGGCACATGAGACTAGCATAAGACTGGCATAATCATTTATCTGTGTTCTCTCTTTTTTTTATAAAGGCAAAAGAAGGTATTTGCTTGGCACTTTCCTTGATATTTTTGCCTGGTTCCTCCCTTAACTCACAGGTGGTTAAGTCTGGAAATGCTTTTCTTGAGGAGGATAAACAGAAATAGAATAAATTCTCTTCACACATACATTTGGGATTTAGGAATCTAAGACTGCTACCCTGGAGCCTACCCACACCTGAGCCTTGTGCAGCAGATCCTGGAACAAGGAATAGTCTCTGTAACATGGAACCTGGAGGACACAGGGAATGCTCCAACACAGATCTGAGTCTCTCGTCATCAGCCGGAGCAACACAGGAGAGGGCTGGAATAATGCAAACATTGACAGGTTTTCCTTATCATAATAAAAGAGGAAAAAAACCCCAAAACTGGAGGCTTTTATTCATTTCTCTGCACATGGCTCTCCTGATTGTGCAAAGAATGGAACAAGGTGTGTGAACACAAGCCCAGAAGAAATGCACACTCCTGACATTTCACCTCATATGAAATATTTGTTGTCTGAGCGTTTTAATGAACTTGCAAAACCAGGGAAGATTGGAACTGAAAAGCTTTGGTTGTTGAAAGATAATTAGTTTTCCTCACAGCTTTTTCATCATCCCTATCAATTCCAGAGACAAGACACACATCACAGTATCCCCTATTTAATTAGACGGCCACTGAGCTGCTCCAGACCCAAAGCAATCTGCCAGGTACAATTAAGCAGAATATAACACAATAGTAGAGATTTTTCCTTTCACAGAGGGAGATTAGGAATGCTTACCATCCCAGACATCTCAGTGACTTAGTGGAGGATCTTGAAAACCTGGTTTAATCTACACATCTAAAAAACCCAGAATTCCAATACTCCAATTGAAAGCTGCTTTTTGGTGTAAAAATTTTTGGATACTTCAGCTGGCTGTGGGAGAGGACATCTGCTCAGATTCTCCAGCTGCAGACACACAGCCTGTTCAGTGTGCAGGAGCCTGAGGGCCTGTTCTCAGCAGGGAATGTGTTGGGCACCAAGCACATCATGCTGACACCTCTATGTACTACTGGGCGGCTCCTCCACACCCATTAAATCCTTCCATTTGATCCCCAGTTTTAACAAGTAAGAGTTCAATTCCTGCCATTTAATATCTTACACTTGTAAAACTCTCACAGGTTTCCACACTCCAAATCACTTGCAGTCCCTTTAATGGTCAGTCTGTTCAGGAATTCCTGTATGTGGCATATCTGACAAAGCACTAAAATTCAAACCCAGAAGAATTACATTGGAATAAAGTAATATTTTTTTTGGAACTGAGGAAAAATTGGGAAAACTGTCAAAATTTTACACAATAAATTTTACTGGCCTGTTTTGCAAAAAAAACTACAAAATGCCAGAATAATTATGGTAGTCCACAGTCAGTAAGAATGTTCATAATTTAATTTTACCTCAGTACAGCTCTACCAATATTTCTTTACTGCATTGTCAGATAATGTGTGGCAGTTTATCACCTATATTGTTACACTATAAACTCATTTCTATGGTCAAATCACGGGCAAGCAAGAGATGACTGAAAATGTTACCTTGTTTGTTCAGTTGGACAAACGGCAGATTTTGTCACCTATTTCATATCATGGGTTCTGATCAAAGTAACATTTAACTAACATTCCTATCTCTGGTAGGGAAGATTCTGTTATTTTCACAAAGCCGTGAAATTGTCCAGGAATCTGCAAATAAAATCTATTGATTTCAGCTCAACAACTAAAAGATAGCAGGTCCTTGCTTTACTTCTCATGCAGCTGCTGGAATGCAAAGAAAGCTTAAAGTTTGAAGTGGGTTAGTGTGTTCCTTCCATACAAATAACCAAGCAATGAAAATTCACCATTCTTATACAAGTTGAATTAAACAGTCAAGTTCTGAACAGCCAGTTTTTTGAAATAAATCAAAAGTCAGGAAGAAAAATGAAAAAGGAAATCCTCTGTGTTGCCTTTCTCGTCTTTCTATGCTGAAATACAAACAAACCTTCCAGGGACAGAAGCGATGTGTGATGGTTCTCTGCTGAATGTAACACAGGAGGAATTGCAGCCCTTCAGACAAATCTCCTCCTCAGACAAGGTGTTAATCTTAACAATCTATTGCTGAGGGCTGCAGTAAAGAGCTGTCATCAATCCCACCCCAGGGCTGAGATGGAGGTGCTCTGATAGTGAGGATGCCCCAGACACTGCACACACAAACTGCAGTCAGCCTGAGCACACAGCCCAAGAGCAAACCAAATATATTATCTGCAGCCTCTAAGTCATTAGGCAAAAATTAAAATGAAATGTGATTCCTAATAACAGATTTCCTTTGTTCTGTGTTTTTTAATTAAGCTCCATTACTAGCAGTAATTCTGAATAAGCCCTCCTGCAAACATGCAAAGCACATTTTCTAACAAAAACATTTTAAAACTGTTGCAGTTTTCCTCCCATTGCACAGTCTTGACTGCAGGCAGCAATAGGAAATCATATCCAGCAATTCAAAAGGCCAGGAAGAATGTAAAAACTTCCCTGATGGATGCAGAGTTGTAAAACTAAAAGAAAAAGCACTAAATGATTGACATACCACACTGCTTTGCATCTGTCCAATTTTAGAGTAATTGGCTTGACACATCTACTGCTAATTCTGATCAAAGTAAAGAAGACTTACAATCCTTCCTCTACGCAATGAGATTAATTTATTTGGACAGAAAATAGTCCAGATAATATTAGAAAAAAATGTGATAATAAGACAGGGGGATATTACAAAGTTGTACGTTGCTATTTACAACATACAAACAAGTCAATAAAACTCAAACTACACATCAATTATTTTTTCCTGTTCCATGCACAAGCACTCCAAGGAGCAAGCCCTTAAAAAGTCTTACAAGCATATGCCCAGGATAAAACTCTTTATGTCAAGCAGCACACACATCTTCTTTTAACATACAAAGGGTTTCTGCTATTGCTCTTTTTGCTGTTATGCAGGTTTCAAAACTGAGAGGAAAATTTTACATTTCAGTATACAGGGAATGTTTAAAGCAGAGCTGACATGCACTTGACTTGCACTCAAAATGGCTTTTCAGTGGGAGACACTGGGCACTAACAATCCATGGAATCATCTAAAATATCCTGACTGACTTTTCTGAAATAGTGAGCATCGTCTCTGAAAATCCAGTTTCAAGGTTTCTGTGGTAGCCCTTCTGAAAACGGAGCTACCTTTGAAAGGGATGACATCTTCTACAGTCATGACACCAACAGTTTTAAAAACTGTGTTTGACAGCAATGTATTTTTCAAATATTTTTTCAGATTATTGAAAGAAAAAAAAAGCAAACACACATGCACACATGCACACACACAATTTTATGATTCTTAGGTCTTCATCTGCTCTCCTTTTAGAAACCAGCCAGTATCCTGTCATCCCCTGGCTCCATACAAAAGTAATGATAGGGGATGGGGGTTTTTTCAACTGTAAATCACACTGAGAACAGTTACTTGTTTAAAAAAGCAGAAACCAAGAATTACCAACAGCAGAATGTTGGACTTTTAGTTATAAAAACCAGTGGTCTGAATATGTAGTCACCCATCCTGACCCTTGAACCTGAGATTAATTTGCTAGCAGTGGCAGGTTTTGTGATGAGAATTGCAACACTGCTGTAGCATTGCAGACTGACCAAAGATGTCTTGCTCACTATTCCCACTGAGCCAGACTTAGTGTTTTCCTTTCTTGGCAAGGAAAATCTTTAAACTTCCTTGGCCTGGTGCACCAACAGTGATTCCCTCAGTGATGCAAACCCCCCTGCCCCTGGTGATTTCCCCTCCCTGCTGCCTGATGGAGAGAATACGTTCCTTTCACAAAGCTTTCCAAGCCAAACCAGGTATTTCCTATTCAAATACATCTCTAGTTATGCTGACTTATTCACTGCTCCCCATGACCTCCCTCACGGGTGGTTTGCAAGTTACTGGACTGTTGTCCCTGTGTTGCTCTCACTCCTTTTCCCACTGCCTGCTGGGCAGAGCCGTAGGATGATGCTAAGTCTGCTTTGCAACAACACAGAAGAGATTGCAGCAAGTTCATTCAGGCACCTTAAGAGGAAAATCAAGAATAAAATCAGCAGTGTAAAACTAATGTAAATCACCTGAAGTTAATGTGTACAAGTGTACAAATTAGACACATTATAGAAGAGTCTAACAAGTATTTTCCCTCTTCCCCCACGCAAATCAACCCTTGATTCAGTAGATGTTATTGCAACATTAAAAGAAGTAGACTATATTACTACATTAAATAACATCATGTGAGAAAAGTAGCTTAATTTTGGACAGCAGAAAAAACAAGTTACTTCTATATCAACTGTGCAAAGAAAATTACTATGAGTGCTGGAGTACTATAAATTCACCTCACAGTGTATTTCATGGTAACTTGATGGCATACATAGGAGATAAGACTCCAGACTGGGTAAATTTACATCATGTTCCTCAGATATGCTTATTTATTTACACTACTTGTTTATCCAGCCCCCATAAAAGTGACTGTATATGTAACATGCAGCCTAAATTTAAAATTTTCCATTTTGAATAGAGTGTGGTAAAGAAGTCTAAAAATTTCCATGGAAATTATTGAGATAACTTGATCAATGATAGTGCTGGATAAAAGAATACTTACAATTGAAAACAATATTTTGCAAATGTATTTTTGAAATTCTGGAAAGATAATATCCTTTCTTCACATGAGAATTTGTAACAGCTTCTCAAGAATCTAATAACATCCTTTTGCATATTAGCTTTTAAAAATATCCTGCCATGCACTACTTCATTCTGTCAAAGCATAAAATGTATAAAAAGGAGAGAAAAGATTAATTCAGAGCCAGAGCTGAGGCTCCTCTGGGGTAGGAAGTAGGAATGACACAGCTGCTCCAGATGGAAGCCATGAGATTAGTCACAGTTCACACATAAAGTCTTGAAAGGGCTTTAGAACAATTCTGGAACTTCTTATGCAGTAGGGGATGTATCTTGGCACATGAAAGGTGGTGACCATTCTGAACATCCACAGTACAGACCTTTAGCCCTAATAATGCTTGTAAAATGGATTTACAACCTTCTATGTGCCAAAAAGCTCTTATGACACAGAAGCCAATATTTATAGTGTACACATAGTTACAGGCTCACCATTTCAAAGAAAATCATTACTTATTTCTGGCTTCCTTTGTATTTTTTTAAAAATATATGACAAAAAAAAATAGTCATGGTTCAGGATCAGTCAGCAGGTAGACTACCAGCTCTCTTTTTCTGATGCCTTAAATACTGCACCATGTATTGAGTTATCAGCCACGAGACTGCACAAAGCATCCAACAGGGATCTTGGGTTGCAACTCTACCAGCTATTTTATCCATAGCTCTGGCATACAAATTACCTCTTGGAATGACTGTAAACTTTCAACAGACATTCCAAAGAGGTATAATCAAAACCCTGATCATGGTTTGATTGATCTCAGTCACAACAATTCACAGCAGGACATGATCAAAAGCCTAAATGATATTTCAAAGACTCTACTTATTTACTTTTTTTCTCTTGTTTTCTTCACATACATGACCTTCCCAGAAATATGTAATAAAAGCACCCCTCTTTTGTATAGAAGACTTCTTTGGGATATGCTGTTGTCATTGGGCATAACAGAAACAAACTGACAGACTGTTCCCTGGACAGATGCATTAAACCCAATATTGAGTCCTACTGGGTTTCCCTATAGGAGATATGCTTTGTTTTAACTGCAGCAACAGGTTTCCAACCTCGTAGTCATATGAGCGAACTTGTTCACTGGCATGGCTTCTAATATTCTCCTGATTTCCAGACTAGAAGAAATACCTGTGTTCCCTTGTTCCTGTCCATCATTAGCTCAGACACCTCAGCCCCCCATGACTGTGTCCTGCATCCCCACCGCCCAAGGCTGGTCCCTCAGTGGTGGACTGGCCCACATCGCATCTCACAATCAGCACCAGCCCATGGTTGGGATTCCACTGGTTGTTTCTGCACAGAGATTTGATAATGACTGACTCACATGCATTTATGGAACACTTTCATCAACACTAATTTAATCTGAAATATTTTCAACATCAGAGTCTCAATAGATAATGACTTGCTGGGGTGTGCATACTGATAAACCAGGGTCCAAAATAAGTCACTTCATTAAGAACTGGGTAATGATTTCTGACCAAGTATTGCTGTTGTTGCAAACGAGGCGTTTACTTGAGGAGCAAATGCAATCAAGGAGTAAGAGGTGCTTCTCAGGAGTTATTAAGTAAATGCGATGGCAAGAAGCTTACAGAAAATTGTGAGTGATTTTTTGATGCTGTACTCAATGCAAATGATTTTCTCAATTGTTTCTGCTATTATTTTATGTCACAAAACAACATGCAACATTGATTATTTGATCCATATCTTTGATATTCTTTAATAAATGAAAAGTTTGCAGCTTTATACTGATGCAAATGGAATCAGTGAATTCTTAAAGTCTGCTGTGAAAGAAATTGTAAGAACAGGTGTTGGCATTTGGGAACTGCAGTACTGAACACAGAGCAGATGATTAATTTCATGGCAGGTACCACAGAAAGCAATTCCTAAGAAAAGTTCATTGAGACAGCTAGAAGAATATATGCATGGAACAAATCAAAACAATTTTATAAACACTCAGTAAAATTAGACATTTAAAATTAATTCTAACTGGCTATATATGCCAATCCAGTTTCCCTTAATAATTCAGCTTCCACCTCTCTAAAATACACGGGTCTTACCCTTTATTGATACAATTAGCTTGTTAGATTTAGACAGGAGTCTGAATTATCATTCAGCAATACACAGATTTGGATTTTTACACCTCAAGAAAAGGTTAAACATTTACAGTCACTTTGATTATTTGGAAATTTGGATCTGACATTAGTCACACTAGAATAGCTGGGCCTTTAGCACAGTGTGATGTTCAGACAAGCTCTCAGAAAAGCCAGAAAATCTGCTGGTGCTAATTTTTTTTAACTTTCTGTCTGGCAGCTGACCTGAAATGGATGCACAGCATCTGTTTCCTCTCAGCACCACTTTCAATTTATACAGTTACATACCAAGAACATTTTCAATTCCTTATAAAATTAACTTTGTGGCAAAGTTCTGATCCATAGGCAAAATAACTGTCAAAATAAAGCACATCACTAAGGTACTGGTTCACCCCTAAACTTCAAAAGAAATACTAAAGAATCTATGTAAAATTTATTACAGTGAGGATAACAAAATATCCTTTCTTCCCTAAAGAAACTCTAACGTAGGTGAAGAACAATGTGTAACTACTACCTTTTCTTTTACAACTAGACAAAAATGCTGCCTAATAAAAATACCTAGAAACAGCATCAAAGAAAATCCTGTATAATGTCATTACACAGATTTGTACAGATTATTACAAATGTTAAAAGGCAGAGATGTCAGCACAGCAAGGCCTGCAGAGAAGGTGAGTTGATTTCTCAAAGAATTTGGTCAAGTAATTATATATTGATGTTACTTTAAAGATGGAAGTCCTCTCTATTATAGATTTCAGTGTAATGTGTTCTTGTGACACAGAAGTACACTATTAGAACATGAAACACACAATCCTGTATTAGTAATCTTATTTTTCCCTTGTTTTTTGTTGGGTTTTTTTTTGTGCAGAACAAGTACCATCCCCAGAGCTCCTCATGCAACATAAGACACAGCAAAAACAACTGGCCAAACCCACTCCCTCAGCCGCTACAAGTCACTAAGAATTCCAGAAGCTGCAAGGAAGTACCAAGCTCAGTTCACATCAAATCAAATGCCAACTAGTCATTTGTTTACACTTTCCAACCAAAGAAAGGAGCAGGTTGGCTCAGGAAAGTGCTAAGCACACACTTCATGTGTTTCCCCAGGATATGTAGGCACAAACACACGTGCACTGGGAGGAAGGAAAGTAAATCAAACTGGGCTGAAGGATGTGGCAATGTACTACATTTGTAGAAACACAGGATGGAAGAAGTAGAGTTGACCTAAAACATCAGAGACAAGGGAGAACAGTCACACTTGTCAACATCCATCACCAAAGATCCTTTCTCAGGTCCCTGCCTTGAGTCGTCAGCAGAAAATGCTTCAAATGAGGCAAAGCAATGGGAATTGTGTGCAGGCTTGAAAAAACGTCTTCAAACTCACCCACTCAAGGCCAGCTATTCCTTTTCCATCTCCCACAGAATCTGCTGTGAAAGCAGAGCGAGAACAGCAGCATTTGGCTTGTTGGTAAGAGAGTCAAAACAATAGCCAGGGTAGGGGCTCCAGCCTGGGCAAGCCTGAGACTTGTGCTTTATGGCACATCTTCAGCTGTTGCCAAGACAACACTGACATCTCCCTATGCTGCAAAGTGCTCTTAGTTTAAATATTGTATAAATGAACATAAATCTTTTATATATCCCATCCAATCATTGTTTGTGAAATGGGGGCAGTATTCCTCTTAGTTTTATTAGAGGAAGAAATATTACACAGATCAGTCATGCTGCTACTCATGGAACATTGAAAAGTGTCAGCAGCCCAACCCAGAAAAATGTTAATATTTTTTATTGAAGGTAGTATGGTAAGGCATTCTGTGTCTTGAGCAGAGGAAAGGGCAGTTTCAACTAGTTGTCTGTCCTGCAAAAATTCAGGAGCGTTAGAAAACAAGATCTTCCCAATAGCTTATTTTCAACTGAGAAACTTAAGGTAAATCAAGCAAAATTTTTTTCTCAAATGTTTCAAAATTCTAATTGAACATTTTCTGGACACTTCTAATAAAGAGTTTATTATATTTTTAATTCTTTTTGGGTATTACTCATAAACATTGAATATTTTCTTAGGATTATAACATTCTGTTTGTAGCTGAGTTTCAAAGCACAAACATGATGATGCCATGCTTTCTCTCAGGGCATTCTGCACATGAGAATCTTATTGGCATGTACATGTAAACCTGTGACAGTGATTCCATTATTTTTAATTCTACATTCATAAAAATATATGAAATAAACCTAGAAATAAATTAGATCTTCCTAGTTTTCTATCTGATTAAAGATATTTCAGAACGAAATACACAAAGAGAAAAAAAGAACAGTCAGCCCTTTAAAAAAACTGTATTTTCCACTGCAAAGGCCCAGACAGAAACAAGCCTCTTGTGTGAGCCTTTTCTCCAAGCAGAGCGTATGGAGCTTTAACTGATGTCTTATAATAGATATGTGTATTTTTTATTACTTAAATACATATGTCCCAGAAAAAGATGACACAGGGGAGCAGGGTATTTTCGTTGGCAAATACACTGTAATGTTGTAAAAACCTATAAGGAAAAGCATTAATTAAGGTCAGATGCATCTTTAACCACTTCCTGCATTTTATTTATAGTCAGGCAGATAAATGATAGATAGATAGATAGATAGATAGATAGATAGATAGATAGATAGATAGATGATAGATATTTCATCTTCTCGTTTTTCTTTTGGTGGCTGCTGTAGCATTTAAATAGAGTTCATCAGTTCCCTCCAGAGCAAAGGCAAGTACTATAAGAAGAGCTGCCTGGCTCGAGGGATGTTCAGCAAATGTGTTCAATCAACACTTGCTCCTTCTGGGATAAAGAGGATGTGTCTCTGCATCAGATTTTAGCCCTTCTCTACTGTTTGAATAGTGTGGCAGTCTCTGTCTAAGCCATAATGTGATTTGGATTGAGGGGAAAAGGCCAAAGGGGTATTCTAAAACTGCACTGAAACGCCCAGTTTTCATCTAATGAGGATTATCTAATTTACATTTGAAAACCTGTACCCACCACAAGCAACAAAAGAAGGCACGTGCAGGGCTGAGCTGCTGGTGGGAAGGCAGATTTAAATTTACTCTCCCAGGACTCTTCTTGTATATGAGCATGTCAGTTATTATCACTGGAATGAAAATTTTATTAAGCGAATTAATAAAATCTTGAATCATAATATTAACACTTTTTTCTGGTTAAGTTAATTATAACTGAAAATAACAAGCTTATGCTCACAGCATTTGCTGGCACATGAGATGGTGTGTTGCTTTAAAAGGTGAGAGTGAAAAATAAGTCACTGAGTCATAATACACATTAAAGAAAGGACCCTGATGAATGACAATAAATAAATATCAGGTAGTAGTGCTGATTCTGTCACCCCCACAGACACTGGTGATTTCAGCCATGATTAGTATCTCCTTTGAAGTGGCCAAGATTACTCAAATTCTTACAAGTAACACTCTCGGTCATTATTTTAGTAGATTACAGGTTAATTATGAAAATATTTAGAGCCTTCCCAAACTATCCCTTTACATCCCTGAAATCCATTAAGGAAAGAACACAGAGCCATTGTGCCTGCAGACACGCAGGGTCCTTTCATCTCTAAAGCCAAGCTGCACGACTCCAATTTCCTATTACTTAGATAATCTTTCAGAGCATTATTTGCTAATTATCCTCAGTAGTTTTTCAGCATATGAAAAAATACACAGGAAATAAAAAAAAATTAAAAAAAATTAAAAAAAAAAAAAAAACACCACAAAGAGAGTCTTCTCCAAGAAACCTGGAATGCCATGGAGCAGTATGAGATTACCCCACAGATTCTTGGGGATCCTTCAACCATGACATTCCAGGTATAACAACCTAGTTGTGTTAACTGCTCCCTGGCAAGAGAGTACCCAGGGTCTATCAGATTTTGAAATCATCCAACACCAGGCAGGACTTTAAAAAAAGATTATTTTGTTAAAAAGCATGTTTAAGCAACTACTTGACAGATTTGTAAACAGGCACAAAAAATAAGTGTGATATCTGATAGTTTTGTGTCATTTATTAGCTATGGGAATTTCCTTCTTTTCCATCCTGCCAGCAAAACTGAGGACAGACATTGGAGGGAATTTGCATCTGTGGTGACCAAGCACTAATTCTTTGATGGACACAGTTTTCCATGCAGTCTCTTCCTAAACAGAAGTACTTGCTTGGGTGGGAATCCATGTGTAAACTTCCCTACTAAGGACTTACTAATCTGTCAGTTTTTCCTGTAATGTTTAATATTGACACTAAATTCAATCAAGAAATATTTTCAATTTCTTTACGGATGAAATACTATTTGTGGCAGTCTTATGATGCTACATGATGGTGTTTTTGAAACTCCAGCCCTTTCTGCCAGACCTAAAAAGTATTAACTTGGGGTTTATTAATAATGTATCCATGTTGCAAACACAATTCATTCTGCCACAACAGCTTATGTCCTGGTACATTATATGTATTTTGACAACCCCTTTTCACACAACATGGTTAGTGCCAGTAAGAAGTGCACCTCAGCTTTTGCTTATGATAAAAACTATCTGCGATAGATGAATTAAAATTTGAGGATTCTGATCTGTTTGGGCAAGGTTACAACTTCACCAGTATTTACAGTATTTGGAGGATGTGAGTTTCTACACTCTCTCACTGCCTATATGCTTTTAGCAATACTACATAAATAAAGGCATTAAAATGACTCAATATACTGGTCAAATGGGCTGAACAAGAAATGTTGAACTATTGCTTCCATTAGAGCTGAATATGTGGTAATAAAAAAGTGCTATCAGGTGGTGTGTGCTTGAAGAAACCTTTTCTTATGCCTTGCAACTATAACTATCCATTCTTACAGACTCTTTCACTTCTTTTCTTTCCCTCATCAAATTAAACTGCAGTTGCTGGATACTCATGTTACCAGTTGATGTAAATTCTGGGATTTGAATTACTACATGTCCACCACATGCTACAGAGATTGGATCCTTCACCAGGAAACCTCTACTTACTGTAAAAATGAGACATCTGCAACCAGAAAGGATGAAACAGGAAGAGAGAGCTGTGAGACTTATCCCAGCAGCAGCAGAGTTTTGTTCCTTCACCTCCTCCCAGCTAACCAAAACATGGCACAGAGTTCTGGCTGCTGCTGTCCTGGACTGCTCCCACTAGTGGCTGCCATTCCCTCCTCCATTTCCAAGGCACAGCAACGCCAGTTCTGTTCCAGGATCTCCTACTCCCAAAATCTGAGCAGCAACGTGCAATCACATGACTTGAGATAAACAAAGTGATACCTCAGCCAACTCTCCAGCAACCAAGGGAATGATGGATCAATGCTGGCAGCTGCAGACCACAGCCTGGTGTGCTGCTGAGTCAAGCATTTGCAGCACATTTCACAGCAGCAGACACAGCCAAGTGTGTTTAAGTTCCAGCAGTGTGGAAACATCCTGCCAGCAACTCCAGAGCCACAAAAACCCTAACAAAGACATCATCAAAGCTCACTGGCCTCCAAGTACTCACTGGATGTGAACTTTGGTCACTGAATTCAAGAGAACTATGCAGAGAAAGTGAAGCACTGCTTTATGCAGTTGTGGATTTGGTTGCCTTGGTATACACCAGAAATTTGGAAAAAAACCCCAAAATACTGTGTAGATGTCAACACATTGAAAAAGCATCTACCTCTTGTGGTGATTCAAAGGAAAGGTAAAAATCCTTACCTATAATAGATTCATAAATACTTCCTATGCTACATTTCTGGTGTAATGTGCTGATGTTTGGAGTTACTATAGACTGAGTATACTCAAGAAAAAGCATATTACTGTCCTGCAGCACTTACACACAGCATTCTCCTGCTGGGATAACAAGATTTTTCAGATTGACAGAAAGAAAAGAAAAACAGGTACAAACTGCTTGATGAGAGTTGATGGCTTACCAGCAAAAGATGAGTTTCTTACAGACTTTTAGAAACATCTGGATTAAATGCACACCTCACAGCACTGCCTATGCTTCCTTGAGGGAGCACTTCCATAAAGTAATGCACCTAAGTTTTGTAGTTAAAATAATTAAAGATATTCCATTCTACTGTTCTTTTTTATTTTCTCTTTCCAGTTTGTCTGCAATGCAATCTAAGAGGCCTTGTATCAGATCCAATATGCATATCAGGGAAAAAGAAATCTGTTTGATTTCTATTTTTAAAATAACTAGAATAAAGCAATGGGTACAAAGATTCATATGTATAATAAGCGGCTTGGGAACGCATTTTATTTTCCTCAGCAAAATTCCTATTACATATGCAGACCCTGAAACATAAATATTAATGTCAACAACAAAAATAATTTGTATTTATATCTGTTTGTGGGCAAAACAGATCCACTCAATAATACCAGTCATGTCACTGCACTCTGCTGTAATATATAACTCTATAAAATATATTACTCACCTTAGAGGTAGAGTTTTTTTCAAATCCTGGATGTTCTAGTGGTTTTGAAGGTTACAGTACTTTCCCAAAAACAAGAGATAAAACTGTGATTTACAGTAAGACGCTGCTCAAACCAAACCTAAGTTTTAGAGAGTTTAGAATTAAAATTTACACTTATATTATGCCAGCTCTGTTTAACCAATGAAAAAGAGCAACCATGTATGGTCAATCAGACCAGATTCTACTTTACATTAGAAAGAAAAAGCACTCACAAAAGACCAGAGTAAACTTTCTACATGAGTACGACTCTCCTATTGCTGTGGTACAGTGTAGTATCAGTTTTGCTGCTGAAAATCCTTCTGCACACACCAAGTTCCCAGAAACTTACTTTTTTCAACTCTTATTGAGGAGTCACACGCAAATCTTCACACGATATAAAAACTTGCAGTCTAAAATCATCCTGGAGACAGAAGCACAGCCAGGCTGAAAATAAACTCACATTGCAATCAGGAAACCATTTCAATTCAACCTCCAGTAAGTACACTGAGGCAGTCCCATTTATGTCAAATGGTAACCCAATTTTAACAAATTCAAATAAATAACTGTAAATAAATAATGAAATAATATGGATGCTGATTCTGAAGCTTGTATTTTTCTCAGTCTCTCCTCTTTCTCACAGCTTGATATTCTAAGAATATACTCCAGAAAAATCTTGCATTTATCACTGAAGAAAAAACCAACTCCATTTGTATGAATAAGGTCCCCTTTTTTCCCCCCACTATACCTAATTTTCATGACTATAATATGAATCTCATACAATTGGCCTTAAGCCTTTTTCCAGCCTCTCCAGGTCTCTCTGTGGACCTTTTTGCCATCCAGCAGATCAACACACCCAACCGACTTGGTGTTATCTGCAAATTTACTGAGGGTGCACTTAATTCAGATCACCAATAAAGATACTGAGCAGGACTGGCCCCAGTACTGAGCCCTGGGGAACCCAGTGCTGACTGGGCTCAGCTGGGTGTAATCCACTGGAATTTCAATCCCCTAGATAAGGAGGGCCATGGACAGTACAAACACCACCTATTAAAATACAGGAAGTTGAATTTAACACAATAGCCATTTCCTACTCCTCTGCCAAAACAGTATCACAAATCTGAATAAGAGGTGCGAAAAAAAAATTGTCTTGGAACCATTAATCTTCAGTGAAGGACCTTTACTGGTCAAGACTTATGGCAGCTGATGACAGCAGCATCTACTACAAATTAAAGATAAAATCCTAGCTCCAACGTCCTTGCCAAATTCCAACAGTACTTTTGAGCAATTCTTAGCCCTTCTGACTCAGTTTTTGAACTGTCAGTTGAGTGGGAGGTGTGAATTGAGGAAATGTTTTCATGAGTTTCCTCATTTAGCCATTTTTCCATAACATACATTGGCAGAGCTCAGAGATAAAAAAGCCCACTCTGCAGACTGTTCACTGTTTTCTGAGTGAATTACTCAGCTTTTTAGCTAAGCCAATGCTTACGCCTCCCAGGGCTTCCAGAAATGCTGAAGGCTGTAATTCTTACTCCTCTACACAAAGAACCAAAGCCCAGGAACAATTCTCTTTCTACAACAATATATTTGCAGGTCTCTCATCATATAAATATCCACATTGAACCTATTAATCTTCAGGCTTTTACTGAAGGGAAAAAACTGCTTGGAGACTTTAATGCAAATTAGAAACATAGATGTGCATAAAATATCAATTATCATCATAACTTAAGTTCTTATCATATGTAGAACTTCAGAAAAACTTGAGCAGGCTGGAGTTGGTAGGAATTCCAGAGCAATAAGGCTGGGATGTGTCTAGCACTTAGGCCAGGAGTTGGCAGTCTGATCTCTGGAGTCCCATTTCCAGCTCTGCTACTTCTTAATTCTGTCACTTCAGAGAGAATGACACAAAGTGCAAAACAGAACAATCCCTGCAGGGCCCAATAAGCTCAGTAAGCTTGGGCCTGCCTTTATGAATTCATAACAGAGAAAGAATAAGGAACATCCACCCGTCTTTGAAACGTTCACTTGAAAGGGGATGAACCTTCAGCGTTCCTTGGCTGTGAGAACAAAGCTCAGGATCCAAGTCCTCACTGCAGCATGAGCCAAGTTAGAAGACAGAAACAAAGTGCCTGCCCAAAACTGGCTGTGCTAAAGAAGAGGAAATAAGGAGAGTAGGAAGAAAGTCTTGAAACAAAGAGACATGGGCATTTGTAACAACAGCAGGGTGGAAAGAGCAGCAATCCAAGCCAGGCCTGGCATTCCAAGGAGGGCACCCGGCATCCATATGACCTTGCAGGGTACTCAAGGATGTGCCTTAGCAGATCCATAGAGTAAGAACAGCCACATCTCCCACTGGAGGGGTGGCAGCAGCTCCAGCACATGCCTGGAGAACACATAACTCTGTTTCTCCAGTGAAGGGATGGGGTGCACATAGAACCTTGGGGTGATTAGAGTTAGTTACAAAAGAGTATTTAGGAATTCAAGATTGCAAGAGTATATTTTCTGCATGTCCAGTGTTGTGATTTATCCGTTGTGTTGCTGACATTTATCCTTAATGTACAACTTACTGATTGCCAGTCAATTACCTATCATCAATAAATCAATAAACCACTTTGATCCTTGTTTGATTTGATCTGTGTTGACTTGAGCAATTTGTCCCTGCAACCAGTATTCAAATGAGCTGCCACTTCAGGAAGAAACCCAAAAGTCACTATTGCCTAAATAATTACCCCAAATAACTTTGCAGATTAAAAAAATCCTTGGTGGGGCACAATATCCATGGAGAGGTTGAGGACAGAGAGCATTTCCAGTCAGAACAGCAGTGCTTCCCAGGTACACTGTAACTCCTGAGCCCCAGAAATTCAGGCTATCACTGGATTGATGTAAGTTGTTATATATGCAAACCCTTCAAAGGCTTTTCTATTTCTGTGCTCTATCCATAGTGCCCTTTCAATGTTTGGAGGAGAGCCCATACTCTAATAAATAAAAATTAACCTTTGTTGAAGTCACTACTGGAGAAAGTGCTTTTTAAGTACAATGTATCACCAAGAATCCTTGAGATCTTCTCAGTTTGAGACAATATCCCTTTGCATAGCAACAACCATTGTGTGCAGTCTGCAGAAATGTATTTCAATGGATCTGTAAGCCTGTTACAGCTGATTTTATTTAAAAGATAACAAGAATGAAATTATCAGGGAGATAAAAAAATAAATAGGAAAAAATAAAATCCAAATACATTTTAAACCTAATCCTTTTCAGTGGGTCAAAATACTTATCCTTTTCATGCCCACCATTATGAGAGCAGTTTTCTGTTACACTGGTCTACTAATTGCCAGTCTCTCCAAAAAATGTTGACAAAACAAAACCAAAAATAACAAACAGCAGAATACACAACAGTGGCTTCTCAAGGGACCCATATATGTGTTGATGCATGACTGCAACATGAATAATTCAGAATCTTTCCATTTGCAAACAGTTTTTACATAACTAAGGTATAAAACCCCCCACATTCATTAAGAAAGATTAATAGCTACAACTGCAAATTCAGGGATTTCTTGTTGTCATTAGACATGGTGGTTAGAATATGAGTTTTATACAGGCAAGGGACAATTATCTCCTGTTCAGGCTCTGCATTTTCTGAATAAATCACTCAGTAGCTTTCCCTTAAATTGCATTTTAATGATATTGATTGTTCAGGTGTGGCAATTTAAAATACACAATTTAAAACACCATTAGGGTAAACAGCCAAGTAAAAAGCTAAAAGGAAGCTTGCAATAAGCTACAGCATGAAGTCTGTGAGCAAACCAGACCACGACAACGTGCCATTTTGTGTCATACCACCACTGAATGTGAGCACTGGGCTGCACACCTGCATGGTCCTCAGGCACTCACGCTGATCCAAAGGAAAATGCTTCTCAGGAGGGAGGAAAGGCAGGGGATCCTACAACAGCCATCCTCTCTTCTACTGGGGGAACACATTCCCCTTCTCTGCCTTTAGCAGGCATTAGTAGATGGTGCACATTATCAAGTCCTACAGTGGCCTTTGGTTATGCCAGGACACTCACAGTTATCACAAGGATGCTGAAATTGGGATGGGGATGGTGAGGGAAGCAGGAAAGAGAAATGCTCTGGTCTACTGTTTCTGTGGTGTCCAAAGCTCAATTAACCATGTTGAACACAGTTCAAGCAGACATCAGCAAAGCCCTATGATTTTGTCTGCTGTATTCTGTCATTTGAGAGTTGGGAAAGGATGATGTCCAATTATTGGTTAGCTTTAAATGTTTTCTAGCAGAAAATGTGTTTATGCCTCTAAAGAGCAGCCTCTTCCAAGAATAACAGCACCAAACCATAAATTAAATATCCCATAAACTTTCATAAGTGATTCTTTTAATATTAAATAAGGTTAAATGAGCCTCACTGAAATGATTCTATTGCCATAATTATGTTTTGTGTTTGTGGCCTTTGTGTTCCTCTGCAGAGTCCACTAATCACAATAAGGCAATTCAATATACATGCACTACCCAGTACTATCCAATTAGCAAAAAATATCCAGCCCAGCTATGAAAATATCTCTGATAGTTCTGATCCTTAAACTGTACCCCGACAATCTAAGGACTGTCTATGCAATTCCATCCGATTTTTAAGCATTTAAATGCATTAGAAGAGCAAATACTAAAAAGTACTCTGATTCCTCATGCCAGATTGATTGGTATCAGACATCTAAGGCCATAGTCTAGGTTTTAATTCATAATTACTTCAGAAATGGCACAAACACTGATTAACAACTTACAGATGTTTCTTTCTGCAAAGCAGAACATTATCCTGTGAAACACAAGAACTTAGATACTGTCACTTATTAACCTCTGTGTTTTGCTGAAGACATGTATGGAGACCCCGTGTTGTCCTCCTAACAGACCCTTTAAAGTACTGCAAGGCTCCTTAAAGACACAGAAAGAGAGTCAAATGCCTCTTTCCTGTGCATGCACAGTGAGATCTGCACAAGCAGATACAGGTAAAGAGCTGAAATGCATTTGATTGCAAACCTCAATAAAACAGGCTGTCAACTCAACAGATCCACTGAGAAAGTTTCTTTTTCCCAGTGACCCTTCTCCTTTGCATGGTTAGGTGCTCAGGGGGGCTCATGCACAGCCCCCAGCTGAGAGAGGGGCCACTGTTTTAATGAGAGGAGTGAACGGTGAATGTCCAAAGGGACAGAACAATCAGGAAACCAGAGAACTGCCACAAGGCAGCAGAACAGCAAGGAGGCACCTCTGCCTGTGCCATTTGCTGTTTCATTGTCCTCCTCAGTGCTCTTGGTCTGGGGCTGCACAAAGTAAGCCACAGGCCAACTGTATCTGGCAGCCACTAGTACGACTACACTGTATTATGTTATAAATTATATTTCAAGAACACTGAATAATTTATATCAAGTATCACTTGTACTTCCAAATGCTAAGACATCAGAAGGCACTATTCCAGGATAAGAAATAATCACTGCATAAGTTGGAAGGAGCTGCTCCCCTTAGGCAAAATATTAGCTACCAAAAATGTAAGTGAGATTTTCAAGTTGCTCCAAATGTTTTCAGCTTGCAAAATCAGAACCAGAAAAGTTCATGCTATGAAGTCACTGGTGCAGCAAAGCTCACAGTGCAACCATTTCCTTATCAGTATTTAATTGGTCTTTAAAGGCTATATATATGAATATCAGATGACAAAAACTCATCCAAGGAAACAAATATATGAAAAACTTGGGCTAACTTAAAATTATGCAGTAAAAATGTTGCAAATGGAAGGCAAAACAGAATTCATTACACAGGGAAACATTCTCATATTGCAGGAGGGGAAGTAGGGTCTATTCTTGGATATACAGATTTTACACAGTGTCCAACCAGCATCAAGATTACAAACTATTCTACAATAAGGAGAGTTTCCAGTCCTTGCATATTAGATCTCCTAAGTCCAATATTTCTGCTGGAAAGATGTTTCATATACTTTTCTTGGTATGGAACTCCACAGTAGGCTTTTTATTTAGTTAAAAACTCATTTCCTATTAAATGCAACAAGATGTTTCAGAGAATAAAATCTTTAAACAAAATTTCTAGGAGAAAGTCCTGTGCCAGACATTTGAACCACTAATGAGAGCATGACAATTTTAAGTTTAATCCTCTCACAGAGTTTCATGTCACTTTGGAATTTTCTATAAAATTTTTTCAGTGGTCTTTCTTATTCTAGATCCATGAACAAGTTTTGTTGATACACACAATTTTAGGGATCAACAAAGTACAGAGTGCCCTTGAAGAAGTCTCTATTCCCACACAAGATCTTCATTTCCAACATTGCCTTAACCAAACTTTTGCACATGACTGGCTCACTGCATAATTACCATTTAATTATCAGATTAAATACACCAGACACCTCAAAAGCACTTTCTCTGATAGTCTTGCTGGTTTAATAGCAAAGCATCCCCCCCAGCTGACATGTGATGTGTGAGAGCTGATGATGTAGAACTCCACAGTGGTAGCACCTCCAGGTTCTGACACAAACACAGCTTTAATCTATTCATTTATACAGCATAGAGCTTGTTAAAATAGCTTGGTGGTTTGAGTTGGTATAAATATAACTCGTGGTGCCACTTTTAAAATTACAATTTCCCCCAGTAGATTGCTTCAAAGCAGAGCTGTAAATTTATAAGATTTCTTCTGAATCTCTGCACTAATAAAATAAATATTTAGTTGGAGATCCTTTTGCTATTTCTTCCTTTTTTCAAAAATCAATGTACATTCAGGACTATTATTCAGTGAAATCAATTATATTTATTATTAGAAGTACCCATGAGGACTATTATCCTCCTCTTTTTCTGAAAATTATGGTGGTGTTGCACATGGAAGCTCAACACATTCCCAAATCAGGGTGCAGGTCAGATGACAACGATACGTAAGTATCTGTCAGCAATTCATTAATATACTTCTCAGCTACACAACAATTTCTTCATCTTTGATTCTAATGGAATGTGCTACAACCAACCTTGTGTTTCTCAAAGGTATCTGTTGCCTCACAAAGAGTTATTAACCAGTAAAGTCATTAGTGCTCATGGGCTTCCCCCTGAAATTCTGAATAATTACGGAGAACTGACTCAAACTTCAAAACTTCCTTGACTTCAACCCCTGACTTGCTGAATTGCAGAAGCTTCTGCCAACACAGGGCACACCACAACAAACACAGTGTTAAATGTGAAATCCTGAGCTGCTCATCCCCAGCAATGGGCGAGATCATGACAACAGGAAACCCAGCAAAAGACCAGTGCCCTGGCCTATGAGTCTTTCAGAATTAATAAACATAGGTATGATATTGAAAATAATATAGACAAATTCCCCTTAACATGGAGAAGATGTGGAAAAAAGTTGCAATATTTCTGTAACAACTCCTCTTAAACATTTTAAGAAAATATCATGTAATGCAAAACTCTCCACTGGGAGAACATTCAAAGAGGTGACCTGAGATACCATGAGTGAAAATCAGGCCTCTAAAACCAGTATTCAAATTATTCTTCTTCAGTGTAACCTTCCCAGTGTCATGGAGTCATAAATATGATCCAATACACAAGAACCGAGTAGCTTGTGATAAATAATAAAACAAAACCATAAAACACTACAGCATAATACAGATTCAGGATCTGAATATCCAGTTTTGAGGCACAACCAAAACAACAGCAGAGTTAGATCCAGGGAAACCACAGAAACAAAAAGAGCTGGTTAAAATATCCTTGACACCTCACAGCAAAGTTATCACTGTTCATCTTATTTAAAGCAAGACAACAGCATAAGAACAGGTACCACTCCTGAAGTCAATAATCACTGTATATGCAACCTAGACAGTAGGCTCTCACCTAACAATGATGAAAATGAAATTAAAAGTACAGTTTTCAGTGATCAGAATGGTTTGAAATGTGCTCTTTGAGCACTTGAACAAAGTGTAACTTAAAATCAAAAAAAATGGGCACTTGGAAAAAAAACAGAAACAAAACCAAACCAAACCAACAGATATATGGGGGAAAAAGGAAGGAGTGGAAGAAAAGGCAATATGCAGATCTTTTAAATGTTATGATTTCTAAAATAGTATCCTAAATTACTAGGCATGTAATTTAATTCTGATGGAGTTTTTATTCTAAAGACTATTTATTTGGAAGAGAAAGATTTTTCCTTATTTTTCAGAAGATTTATACCCATAGGAAAAAAATTAAAAAAAAAAGCAGAGGGGACAAATAGTCCACTGATTTGTATCCCAACAACACACCATGTCTACCAGACTGACTCTCAATTTGTATTCACCTTCTTTTATGAGTAAGTACCATCTAAACAGAACACTGGAACTTGCACTGTATCCATGTTCTCCTCTCCAGCTGGAAGAGAAGAGCAGGAGCACACCACTTCTTTATTCCTTCAGAGGTTGAAGTACAGGCAAACACAATTCCTGTCTTTCTTAGGACCCTAAATCTCTCTCACACTCCACAAACAGCATTAAGGGTAATGTTCTTTTCCAGAATAAAACTGCTTCTCCTTCTCCAACCTTTCAATTTTAAACCTCAATTACAAAACAATTGCTTTCTCAAGTACTTGTGGAAAACCTAATTTAATTTTGTAAGATGACAAGCTATTCAGTGGGTAAGGACTGAAAACCCTTCAAACATGTCAACTGCTTTGAAGTCCTCCACTTACAAGGCTGACCTCACTCCTGCTAAAGTCAACCAACCACATGAACTACATCAGCGAAACCCTCCTGTGCTATGAGATGTCTCAAATATCACATCACTTCTACAGGGAGCACAGAAGACAGGAAGTTGGCCTAATATTCTTGATCTGTCAGATAAATCATCTCTCTTCCCAATAAAAAAAATGTGCTTAGAAACTTTTCTATTTGAGCAAGGGTTTAATTTGATAGATAATAGTGGAAATGCATAAAGGATTCATGTCTGCAGCTTCTGTTGCTTTCCCTTCTCTCAAAGCTAAATTCTGCCTTTCTATAATCCAAGCTAGTCAGGGGAGAAAGAGAAGAAATTGTCAATTCATCTTTGAGTCGCAAACTTGGTAGTTGTTCAAATCACTACCCCTACTATTTTTACTAATCTCAAACTCAACATGGTCTACGTGCAGTGCTATGAATCACTGTGTTATTTTCTAAAGCAGCTCAGATTTAATCATCATTTCACAAAACAGAAAAGTAACATGATGTTCTGGATACCTCACCAGGATGTGTGGAAGTGGGGGCACCACTGTGTGTGAGCTTTTAATGGGATTCAGGATCATCACTGGAGTGAAACAAAACACAGAGGACAGCAGCCCTTGCCAACGAGAAGGTGAATGAAAAATTGAGGGGATTAGTAACTGGCAGTGACCAAACTGTCACCTTTCCATCTGTCAAACAGACAGGAGTTTGTCTCTGCATGGGAAGGAAATCAGGCTTGCCACGCCTCTGTATTGCTGTTAGCCACTGAAAACAGCATTTTTGGGCTCAGATTTTCAGAAAATGGATCCAGGAAGCACAGAGAATATGTCCAGTATGCTCTTAAGTACTGTTAATAAAACTTGATACTAGTAAATGCTATAACCAAAGCATTGCAGTTCTCTTCACATAAATATTTAAACCGATTGTACTCTGAAGTAGATATTCTCATACAGGAAACAGAATAACCATTATAAAAATGTCTATATCTTGTCAAATTTTCTACTACCACAAAAGAGTAATTAAATCTTTGAAATTTATTAACAAGTACTGAAGAAAAACAGACCTGATGTATTTTAATCAGAATAGGATTAGTTTGACAAAAAGAAGTTAAATTCAAGAATGGCAAACTTCCAGGATGAAGACACCTCTGAAAACACCAGCCTTCACTTTAATTTTTCAGGAGAAGAGAGTTACGTGGTGGAGAAAATTCAGTACCACAGAGTAAGGCACACACAGCAAACAGACCACCTGCTTCCCTCTTGGCACAACCCCCCAGAACAAGCAGCCCCCAGAGAAAGCCAGCATGTCCCAGATGTCACCTGAACAGTGACTGCAGTCCACGCTGTGCTGGGCTCCTCTGCTTTATTTCACATTTCCTGTGCACTGACCCACACCACCTTACACTGCTTGAATCCCAATTTGCCTGAAGGAGTGTAGTAATGGGGGCAGGATATGCCAGTGTTTTACACAGAACTGAAACATGGAGCTTCTTCCCATAGGTTAGTAAGTCAGTCTTACTGTGTACAGGGCAGAAAAAGGGCCTGTCTTCATTATTACCTGTGTAAAAAATTCAAAACTTAATAACTACATTTTGAACAGTGCTGGTTTTCTCATTTTCTCACCAACCCTCATGGCCTCACAGGCAGCATTCCACTCTGTATCATTAGCACTTCCATTAAAAATAATACAGCTTTAAATTTTAGGCATCCCATAAAATCACAGCCCACTATAAACCACAGCAACTCACTATTTTTCTTTTTTTTCATTGATTTTTCGATTTTTAAAGGTCTTTCTTTCAGACACTGTAACACAACAGAATTGCTCCTATAGTGCTGTAGAGTCCTTTGCTTGAACCTTTTGTCCTTCCAGAGAGCAAGGAGAAAAAAAACCCAATGTTTTACTAAACAGCCTTTAAATTTCACCTAAAATGAGAATGAGAACAGAGGAGGCAACACAGACATAAAGCACTGTGGAACATGAAGGGTTTAGGTTTTGTTCTTCCACTTGGTGTTATCCACCACCACTGACTCTGAACACTGCAAGGTTAACAAATAATTCATGAACAGCAAACTACATTCAAGCTGTAGATTCAATCATAGCAACCAAAGGCAGAAAACATCACAGAAAGGTCACAGGAGCCAAGTGGAATGGGTTTTAATTGGGAAATCCAAATACTCCTTGCAATTCTTCATGCTGGTGGCAAATGACATTCTGGATCTACTGAAGAAAGAGGAAAAATCCTACAAAACCATCTCTGAGGCCAGGGGGTTTGTCCTTATCTACTGGAATTCTGAACAATCTTGTTTGGGTTTTTGAACAAAATCACACGCAATTGCATCTGAACCTACTTCAACATCCTAAGGACCTTCTTCTGAATTCTATACTATATTCTATACTGGAGTTCTATACTATATTCCACACTCTATTAACAGTTAGAAAAATACATTTTTCCTAAAAATCTCAAAGCCCAAGATCATAATCCTACTAAGGTTTATGGATACAATGTGAATAACCTCACTGAAAATAAGGCAAATTGTATCGATCATTTAAAGTCCTAATTTCCATTTACCTTTTAACTTTTCATCTTAAATCAGAAGGACTAGAACCAAGTGCAGCCCTCAAAATCTAAGTGCAATGTGGTGACAGAAAAATTAAGTGACCT
The DNA here is from genome assembly GCF_047495875.1 of Pithys albifrons albifrons. Taxonomy (NCBI): domain Eukaryota; kingdom Metazoa; phylum Chordata; class Aves; order Passeriformes; family Thamnophilidae; genus Pithys; species Pithys albifrons. The sequence goes on along the minus strand of NC_092465.1, from coordinate 7,078,373 downwards.
GCCAGCACCAGAACTACAAACTGAATTCAGATTGTCCTAAAGCCTATTATTTGCCCAAGATAAAGCATTTAGTTTACACTGCAGGAAAAATCTGGACTTTACAAGATAGTAAGTGAAGCACAGGTAGTGAACAAATACAGTCTGTCCTGCTAACTCCATTGCAGGGAAGGTATCTAGAGGCAAAGGGACAGACAAGGCATTTGAAAATAGTTTACTGATAATTTCTCAAGCCACAGTAGCAAGACTTACAGAGCTGGACAGCTAAAGCACGAGTTAGAACTGACTGGAAGTCTCTTCATAATGGAAAATGTCTTTTTTTGAGGCAGACTCATTCTTAGATTCATTTATCTGCTGTTTCCAAACAGCTGCAGTGCTGAGGGTGTAGTGCTTGGTTTACCCTTCATGCTTATTCATTTAATTTTGTTTTGTGGCACCTATAGACAGTGAACTGGAAAATATAACCAAACTACTTCCTTTATAAACTTTTATTCTATGCAAAGTCAGTTCTTCCCAGCTATTGATGTCTCCCTGTGACAAAGGATTTCTATTGATTGCAGTGAAGATAATGAATACCAAGCATCTCCCAAACAGAACCCCTTTATCAACATCTTCTGCTGACCCAGGGCTTTGATATTCCTTATCTTGATCTGGTCAGAATCACAAGACACACACCAGAGCACATGAATGCAGAAATCAAATCTGATTGAAGTTACACAAGTGAAATCAAGGCAGATACATCACTGTGAGCAGAAGACACACCATCATTTATGGGATTCATTGTATTAATTTCCCTGCATCTTACCTAATCTCCCAATGAAATCATTGTGTAACACACACGAAAAGTTAGAATTTAGAAAAGAGACTGCAAATTTTTAGGTCCAAAAAGGTGTTCTTGCATCTTGTAGTAACAAATATTTTTGTTGTTCTATCTGCCTGCAGATGTGAAGCCCAGGCCACCAGAAAAGAATAGCACACCATTTTCACTCCTTCCTAATTGGGCCCCAGAGATGGACACATTCAGATTCAAGATCAAACCTGCTGCTTTTCAGAATGAAGCCACTGTGTAACTGTGAAACTGCCTGCAAAGCACAGGTAGCAATATCACTTCTCAAACTACATTAACTGTGAAATGTCTCACTTGAACAACAGTTCAATAGATTCATCACCAGCAAAGGTCAAGCCCTTATGTCCTTTCTGCTTTTCATGGACAACCTATTTATACCTGTATGAGAAATTCAAACAAACAAACCAGCTGAACGTCAGGAGCTCCAGCAAACTTAATTCTTCACCTTCAAAACTGTATTTTCTCCAAAGATTTCAGAGTGTTTCAAAACCTGACAGTGTGGGACCCTCTTTTTCTGTCATAAGCAACCTTGCTTACTGTGCCAAGCAGCAAGGGAATTGACTGTAGTGCACAGGAGTGCAAGCCTGGTTTTATAACCCCTGTCCCTGAGCTGTCCCAGCTCTCCTCAGAGCTCACTTTGTCAGAAATAGAGAACACATTTTTGAAAACACAACAACCATGCAAAGTAATTGCTTATTACACAGCACTTAGCAAGACACCACAGAGCTCCTGCTCTTGCTTTAAAACAAACACAGTATCTGCCCGCTTATGTTTATACATTTGTACTAGATTTCCAAACCAATTTGTGGGTCCTGCAGCTTCTTTGCAACCCAATCATGCAGTCCGTTTTCCCATGTGCCCTCTGCTGTGTAGGACAGGATGGCTGAATGTCACCTCCCTGTTTATAAAGTGCTATGCTGCCAAGTTTGAAGGGCTTTACCCTGGATGATCCACTTAAGAATCTGTCCCCACTTGTGGACATCACTGACATCACTGGATTCCATTCCCTTCTTTCCAAATGGAGGTATGTCTGCTTTCTTCAACTATGTGAAAGTCATGGAAAATCTTCAGGCCCAACGACATTTTTAAGACTGTCATTAAAAGAAAGGCAGATTGTGCTCACTTCTATACAATATCAGAGTAAAACAAAGAATACACAAAAGGAAAGCAAGAATCAGAAAAACTCCCATCTTTAAAAACACACAAGTCTTCTGCCCAGATGATGATTAGACAAGCCTTTGGCTTTTCCTCATGCCAGGGACACTGAGCTTTGCCAGGGTACATGAGAACAGCAAAGGCACTGGAACTGAAAGTAGACCTGTCAACAAAGTCTGCTCCAAAGACTTGACAAAAGGACTTGTGGTGCATGGGACACTGAAACCTCCTCAGGACAGACCTGCAGACCCAGCAGATTCACTGTTAGCACATAACCTCTATCCCTAAGAAGACCTCTGTATGCCTTCCCGACTTCCATCCACATCCTCAAATGCTGACTATGCCATATGGGGCTGCAACAGATGTAAAGACAAGGCAGGGCAACAATTCTTCTGTAGTTCTTCCTCGAATCATCTACCTGAAGCTTCTCTCCATGCCCAGCACTGAAATAACATGTATAACAGGCTCAGAGAAGAATATATTATGACAGAAACATGTACCTTAAACAAGTGAAATGCATTTCATCACAAAAAATTGCTGTAAGCAGTGATTAGCACTGTCTTAATTTTTAAACAAACTTAACACAGTATTTGGGGTGCTTTTTTGTGTTGTTTAAATCAGTACTATATTTTGCAAACCTTTTCTCCTGTATTACAAAAGTTTGAGTATTATTTTGTTTTGGGGCTTTTTTGCAAAAGCAAAATTTAACAAGGTTTTTTACTGCCAAGCAGAAACCTGCATTGCAGCAGGAAGCCTGTGCAGAAAATGTGCCCAGTGCCCAACCAGAGCAACAAATCACCAACTCACTGATCTCCAGTGTGCCTCACAGTCACTGCAAAACAGCACTGATCTCACAGTGAACTCTAAACACTCCAGCAGGAGATACAAACTCAAACTTTATATGCAGAAAGTTGTTATGGTTCTAAGATAACACAGAAAGACTGACTTCTCCATTCTACAATAGATGAATACAAACCTTCAGCCCCCTAAGAAAACCATCAGGGATACCATTCTGCTTGACAGTATCAGTGTTCATGCTGGCAGATTTCCTTAGCCCTCATAAATGGATTTTTGGTTATTTTTTCAGCTACAAGGACTAGGTAGACATCCCCCAACACTACAGCAATCTTCAAGGATATAGGTGCTGTAGCAAGCCTGACCCATTATACTCTCACATCAGTTCCTCATGTCGTGCCCTGAAAAATATTCACAGCTCCATTAAAAATTATGAGCAGATTCTTACAGAGTAGTAAATGCAGAGACCACTGTCTGTATTCTATGAATACTGTAACTTAGTTTTAGAATGCCACTTGAGCCAGCCAAACCCCAAAGGCCTGTTCAACTCCTAGTAAAATTTAAAAAAATAAAAAAATATTTTAAAAAAAGGGTGAAGAATAAAAGGAAAACATTTGGTAACCTCATGGAATCCAACTGCACTTTTGATGCAACTTTCAAACCTTACTTTTGAACTGTGGACTGCCGAACTTTGTTATAAAAACCTCCTATTATCAAAAACTCATGCTCAGTTTTTCCCCAGAAGAGAAAAGGTACAAGCAATAAAACTATCCTAGTCCTGCAAATTACAACATCAGACTTGTGCTGACATGAAAAGTTACACTGAACATCAGGTCAAACACACAGCCAAAAAATATGGGTTCTTCCTTGAGAGTCAAGGCCTCACTAGTGTGTTCCTGACAACTGTCAGGAGTCAAAACCATCTCACTTGCTGCTCAAAGACACTTGGAAAATTTTTAAACTGCCATCCATCATAAGGGTCTCTTCCTTGATTTCAAAAACTTCATGCACTTACAACTCAAGGCAGGTTATTTCTGAGCATTCTCCTGTCTTTTTTCATTTCTCAATGGTACTCATTTGATAGCAGTTTTGAGCATAAAAGCTCTTTCCAACATCTATCTGACCAATGAAAATGGTTACTCAAAGAGAAAGAAGTTTGTCAGCACTGAAAAGCAAACGTTAATAACCTTTATCTTTGTCTACCACCTTCAAAAGGGAGAAGAAAAAAAAATGCAAGCCCCCAAGTGCTTGATGAACCTTGAGAGGCCCTGCACAATGTGAAGCTATTCCACCCCCATACAAAACTGCACAGCCCTGTCCCCTTCAATGTCCAGCAGGGCCCTTTCTCTGCTCCAGGTATCAGCAAGTGAGCCAAACTGCACCCCCAAAGCACATCAAGAGTAACACCATGTTCCCCAAAACTCACCAACCCCAAACACATCTCTTAGCTGTGATTTATTGCTGCACAGGCAACAAAGACATCTAAACACAAGCACTACAGCATGAAAAATTCTGTGCCCCTGAAATAGCTTTCATAAGTTAGACCACCACAAACTATGGAAATCATCCCACAAATTAGTAGGTCTAATAATGAGATGGAGCAGCCTGCAATCCCTGCCTGTAACTACATACAAAATTCAGAGCTGTTGCCACTGTGGAAGACTTGGCTACACATAAACGTGTCAGCTACTATATAGCAAAACACTCCAATTTTTCAGCAGAAGAATCAGTTACTTTTTCATTCATCAAAACCTGACGTGTGCAGATGGAGAACAAGCTTACAGCAGTAAAGTCATTTTCCCAAAGCCACAAAGCAAGCTTTGGGCTGTGCCCAGGATTAGAACAGTCCCTGGAGCAAATTCTTGGCCCAGTCTCTGTGAATGTAGCAGGATCTGAATTAGTGCTAATTCACCTTTTTTTTCCTCAACATTTGAAAATGCCTGTGAGAGATTAAACAGGCTGCCTCAAGCAAATCTATCTCACAAAAATGAGAGACAAGCTAAAGACCGGGAAAATGCTAAATGGAGATGTGAGTCTGAAAACACCTCATACAGTACAAGTTCATCCCATCATTTGCCATTAACTTCAGGGACCAGTGTTGCCTTTTTTGAACTGAAATAAAGCCATGGAAGTCAACAAATCCGTGTCCCTCAGCTGAAGACCTGTCCCTATAAATTACCTTAAGTGTATTTAGGCGATTTCCAGCCTAAAGAGTCCATAAGCCATTAAACATTACTTGCAACATTATCCCTTATATCAAAGTCTTGTTTTCATCCACCAGATGCTTCTCAGCAGGGAAATGTACACACCATAACCCACTGAGTACCTCTTAGTGGGAGAATAGCAGGAAATCTCCCTTTGAGCAGGGTTTGCTCAAGTGTTCATTAGGACTCAAAAAAATTGAAACCTTTTGCTGCCCACGTCTCATTATTAGATGTTTGGGTCTTTGTTGTTTTTACACATGTACAAGCAGTAACTACAGGTTTTCCACAATCAGAGGTCATATGGTAGAAGGCCATTATGATTTTTACCTCCTTAACTAAAAATCTGTACAAATTAATTTGATCACCTTTTTTTTTTTGTGGCTTGAGTGAGAACTGTTAAGCAATCTCTCCTTTTCTTGTTTCAGGTAATTGCACACAGAAATATCAAGTCATGCTAAATGAAGAGGAGACACAGTTTACTATTAGTTTTTAATGTGACACAAGGATGAGCAAACGAATTGGCTCTTTTGGGCACCATTAGTTCCACACAGTTAGACATTATAGTCTGATATGTGTTAGCCACAGCAGCAAGTCAGAGAATAGTGATGTCTGTCAATATGGGAGGTACACAACAATCCCCCAGGCATCCACAGAGCCTCATTCGCTCTCCTGCACAACAATGAGCTGAGACTGATGTCTCACATCTGTCTTTCTGTGCTCCTGGCAGCAGCACTAACACATGCAAACTGAACATAAACCAGTGCTAGTCCAGGCCATCTGTCTTGTGCTGTTAAGCAGCTCCCTCCCAGCTCCTTAGCTGTGCAGTTAGGAAGTGATCTGCCACCACTGCATCATCATGGTTTGTCACCAGATTCCTTGATGTTAGCCAGGTCTGATGCTGCTTTCCTGGCCCTGCCCTGTGTTTTCCATGGAACTGCTGGCAATGCTTCTCAAGGGTTAACTCAATTCACATTAGAAGTGATTTTAACTTCAACATTTCAGGAATACCTTGACCTGTCTACTGCTTTCTATCAGGCCAACAAGAATGGAAAGGCATGGAGCTGCTTTTATTTTCCCCAGCTGTACATTCCAGCTGACACTGCAGGATGCATTTCCATTCTATTAAATCCCCCACTGAACGATAATAAATCTTCTTTCTAAAATCTGAGGTTTTTCTTTTCAGAGCCTGGGGAAATACTGTCATTCTTTGGCCACTGAAATGTTTCATTAAAGAATGTGATCTGTGGATAATGCACTTAGCTGTGTATTTTCTTCACATTGATATATTGAAAAGATACATTATACTTAACAGTTCCTTGATGTATAATCTTTAATATCAGAAGACAAACAATCCTCATATCTGATGAGAAAGTTTCATTTAGGATTCAGCCAAGGATCCTGTTCTGCAGTTCATCTCACTCATGTTCTCAGCATCACACCTAGCACAAAAATGGCCCAGAGATCTCTCCAGAAAGGAGAGTTGGAGGTGCAAGTGCCAGAAGCCACTTATTCTGCAACAGTTCCTGGAAGGCAGATGCCTCTTGTCTACCTATTTTTATGGCATCAGCCAGACTATCCCACTTTCTCTGCAGTTTTTCTGTCTAGCAAAATACCAGCTGGTTATTTCTGGTCACTCTTCTTTGGCTAAGCACTGACTAATCTGCTTCCACGAACTCTGAAGATAAGCTTATCTGTCCCTTTTCCTGCACATCCAGAGTTAAAAAGAACAGTGACAGGTCTTACACAGAAGTCAGATAAGTAGGAGCTCTTCATGGTTCTTCTGGAAAAGACTGGCTTGCAAATGAAGGTTACTGTCTATCAAAAGTTATCTTGTCTTACCCAATCTCCAGACTTCTGGTTTCAGTCTTTACCAAAGACTATGATAATCCTTACTTGAATAAAACTAATTCAACCAGGTTGTACTATCCTTTTGATACAATGCATCAAAGTTTCCCAATCTTTTAACCCAAAAGATTTGACCAACCAACTCTACAGTTGCTTGACAGGCTATCAAAGTCTATGATGAGAACAACTGTTAAACCTTATCATTCAAGTGCTATCTCCTCAATGAAAAACCAAAACACCAACCACACCAACCAACCCAGCCCCACAGTACATTCACCTATTATTATTTTAGGCTGATATTTATGTAATATTTTCGGTAGGCTACAATAATGGTGATCAAACCACACACACACATCATTTTACTATTTGCCAGAAATGCCCAGAAGTGCAGAGGACAAGCACAGCTGCTTAACACAGCATAACCAGGTTCTGGTACAGTTTATCACCTACAAAGGTAAATAACTTTTTTTTCAAATGAAATAGCAGATCCATTTACCAAACTGAATTTTTCACAGGATCTGTATTAATCTGCCTTTTCTCAAAAAGTCTCAGAGCATGTAACAAGTACAAGCACCCAGCACACAAGGTTTACGCATTTTCAGAACTCAAAGCATCTGTCAGTTCACAGTGGGCTCAGAACGAGCAGTGCCACCTACACATACAACATCAGCCTCCCTTCCAACTGATCTCTGCAGCCACTCTGAATAGCCCCAGTCTCCCTGGTGCTCCCATCTCTCACCCAGCACTGCCATGGCTTCCCCAGGGTTGACACAAGGACGGACATGTGTCTTGCAGCCAACAGCAGGTTCTGCTGCAGGAGGGACGGAGCTGCTGGGGCTGGAGTGCATGGAAGGCAGCAGATATTCCTTATGGGATTATTTTACTGTCACTAAGTTCTCCTGCAGTGCAGTTTGGTTCTCCTACTAAACTGAGATGAGTCATCTGCAAATAAAACTCTGTACTTCAGAAGTATTAAAATCTAACAAATTTTAACTTTCAGCAAAAGAAATTCAAACACTGTATCTGAAAAAACTCACGGAGAATAAGTTCCAAGGAGGAAACACCAAGCACTATCAGCCTCCCCAATAAACAAAGGTTATAAATTTTAATAAAAATTAAATTAGATGCAAGTTTACTTTATTTTATTTACATTTTATTGTCTACTAAGTTAAAAAACATCAATATTTTAAAGTTCTGGAAGAGGAAAACCTAAGTGGAAGAAAGCTGTGCTCTGGGTTTCACTACTTTCACTGCTGCCTGAGAAGTTTGTTTGAATTCAGTAGTGCTTTACAACCTCACAGAATTAAATCAAGTGATACTATCCAATTAACATTAAACATGCATTTCCTTTCATTAGTCTTGATTTCCAGTTTAGATATAAAGAATTCCAAGTTCAACTTTGCTTATAAGCAAAGAAGAGCATATTTAAATTGGGAGAGCAGAGAAAATACCTCATGAACTGTGAAAATCCAATTCTACTGGTGTATGAGAAACCTCTTAACACAATCATGCCTTGCACAAACCTGCAACTGCTGAACTGGTATTGCAGCAATTGATTGAATATACATCTGACTTTTAAGACTGCAGTGATGGCCCTTCAAAGGCAGATGTACACCCACTTACTTATATGATAGAGCAAATACAGCAGGAGCAACATTTAAGACTTGTACTAGATCATTTATATTCAGTTTTATACATAAAAAGTCAAGTAGTTTTTTTATGAACAACAGTTAATACCCATCACATGCAATAAACCTAATATTACTTTTTTTTCCCTCTAACTATTTCTATCTACTTTTAGTCCAGAAACACACCTTCCATCCACTACAACGATGGCTGTAGGACATGTCAGTCCCACCCCATCCAGTTATCACCAGCTGGGGTCCCTCAAACCCTCCCCATTAAGTGTTCAATTCTTTTCCCATATGAAAAATTCACCCTCTAGCTATGTCTGTCCCTAATGGCACAGTATAATTCTCTCAGGGATTTGAGTAGGATCCATGACATCCATCCAATTCCTTAAAAATGCCCAGTTATTTACCTTATTTATTTATGTACTGCACCTTCCTACACAACTGTATTCTCATAGTTGGAATCTCTGACCCATCAAACACAGAGTTTCCTCGAAGAGAATCCTGACAGAGATCAGATGGCAAAACTGAAGACCAAATTTCAAATGTCTAAAACCTCCTGTTATAAAATAAATATAATACATATTAGAATATGCACATTATATGTACTATACAGTATAAATTATGTAGCATAACATAGATGTTAATTCATTTCAAGGATGTCACCATTCTTACTGGTCTAGATATTGCACAGACTTATTTCAGACTCCTGCACACAAAATAAACTTCAACAAAACCTCGGGGAAAAAAATAAAACAACAGAGGAAGGAGCTGTGATTATGACTATTACACTGTATAGCCTAGACTTCCATGTTTCTCATTCTTCTTTTAATGAAGTTATTGTGCTAGTTTTCCTTCAATATCAGCATTCTGTTTTAATTTCAAATCTCTTTGGGATGATCCTCTCGCATGAGAAAGAAAAAAGTGCTTAGTACAAGGAATGATGAAATTGCAACCTTTTAATGCAAAACTACAACAGGCTACTATGTTTTAAAGGCTAGCATTTAAACACAAACTCAACTGTTTTAATAAACTTCCACCACCGCAACAATTTCTTTAATTGTTTACTGTTCAAATGCATTATATCATTATATAGTCTGTTCTAGATTCCACAGACTTCTACCATCATTTTTCCTGCCAACTAAGGAAAAGATTTCATGAAGTGTGAAGCACTGCAGATTTTAGACCTACACTTCTGTTCAACAGCTATCAGTCTTGAACTTGACATCCATATGCTATTTTCTCCTCCCAAGAAAGTCACTTAGACTTTTGTATGCCTGAAAAAAAAATTAGACAGGCCCTTACTGGCCTCTGATTTCATTTTCAGTGAATGAAAATTGCATTTTGCTGTTATTAAGCATAGACTGACCTATGCAAAAGGCTATCCTCTGTCAGTGCTGCCCAGGAAATGGATTTTTTGTCCTTTAGATCTTATGTATAACATGGTTAGAACCAAACTCTATTTTCGACTCTAGTGATGCAGCTCTAACGAGGATGATAGGGAAGCACAAGTGTCACCAATATCAGAACTCTACCTTGGGAATTCAAGCTCCATATTTCATTAATGCTTCTGTGAGACTACAGGCCTGAAGCATCTGTCTTTTTGTAACTGATGTAATTAAATGCCCTGAAAAATATGCAAAGTGAGGGATCTGCATACTATCACACAGCAGTTCTATTCTGTATTTAGTCTTTACTTGGTTTTAAAAGTCTGCATGGTATTGTGACTTGAAATGCAACTTTCTGGATAAATGTAATGTGCTTTACTGGGAGTAAAAAAAACAACCCTCACAGTTCTTTAGGAGTGAGAAATGCAATTCTATGTAACTCCTGGAAGGGAAAACACAAAGACCAAGGCTTTACATGTGGTCAGTGGTCCTGCAGAGTTCTGTTTAGTACCCAGCTGAGACACTCTAAACCTGCCTAAGTGGTGAATGTCCATCATTTGTCTGAAATTCAGTGACCTTTAAAGAATATGGAGTTGAATACCCAAACTAGAAAGCCTCAGAACCAGGGACCTTCCCCCACAGTTTTTATTAGTATTATGACTCACAGCTGTGCCCAGGATATACTAAGTACTGTGCAAACATAAGGAAAAGCCCAGTTACATTTAATTTTTAAAGCAAGAATAGGAATGGGTCACTGAGAAAATTATATATTCATCAATAAATTAATATAGTCACTCCCCATCACAGCTGTGTGAGCAGTGTCTGAGATGAGGAGTGACAGATTACATCAATACATCCCATGTGAGCATCCAGAGGATGACACCTCCCATTGCTCAATATTTGTCCCATATGTCTCCATCTGCATGCACCAGAGTAGCATAACAGTGGAGGAAAACCAGTAGTCAATGTCCTACGGCTAACCCAAATGAGACTTCATGACTCAATGTCATTCCAGCGAAGAAAGTGGACCTGGAGCCACACTTCCTACATTTGTTGGCATTTATATCTGTCTGTTAGAATCTGAATTAGCATGAAGTTTTAATCTGAAAGCAAGACCTACCCTTAAATTTTTAAGTGTGTGAACCATCCATGTCAGACAAAAAGCCTCTCTGATCTCAGTATGTGGAAGTTCACTTTAACAAATACTTTTTTAGCAGTTCATTCTGAAACACAATTGACTTTGTATACAAAATCAGAATGTCAGTGTCCTTGCATTTACCTGTGCATGGGCCAATAGCTAATCCTATAAAATACTCCCACTCACAGAACTGTCCCTACCACGTTTCCACCTGAGATACGGCACAGATTAATACAATTCACCTTATCAAGATGACAGCAGTTATGACTCCAGACCACCAGGATACGACCTCGAATGATGGAGCTGTTGTTGCACTCAAGTTTTCAGTTATTTCCATCCACCTGAACCTTAAAATGCCTGTGGAGATCTAAAAGGATTGTCTCTACAGCAGCCATGAGGACAGATTTGCCAACCTGCTGCCCTTTCCCAGCCCTTTGCCAACATCCCAGTGCCATCTCCCCGTGATGACCAGCACGCAGGGCCTGCCCTGCCCACGCTGCCTGCGAGCCCTTCACAAAGCTCACATTGACAAAGGCACACATTTGAAATCTTCTCTCAATCTCTGACTACAAAGAGAGCTTTTAGTGCAGAATTTGGCCTATATATTGTTTTGATGTATTGATATGACTAGTCCATTCACTGTGGAACAATTTTGGCTAATCAGATCAGGAAGACGAATGAACACACTACTTTCTGTGAATCAAGTCTACATTGGACAAAAAATGCCACATAGAATGAGTTTGTTTTCTGCTTTGGCAACATTATCAGAGATTAGATGCTTAAGTCAAGACTGAACAGCAACAGCAAAAGCTGTATTTGTATATTTGTCAAAATTGCATTTTAGTAACATACTAAGAATAATAGGTTTCAAAACACTGGAGTTCCATTCCACCTGGAATAGTCCCTTGTCCTCAATTATGATTCTGAAACTAGGCTAGTAAGAACCTTTAATACTGCAGCTACTGAAAGAAGTTACAGTTGTTGTTATGACATGACTGCAGCCTTATACTACACAGACATTTGTTGCAAAAACAAAAAAGATGTGTGTATTATTCTATCATTCTTTTCTTATATTATTGTAAACCAGAAACAATTACATCAAAATTATTATTCTGGTACTTGCTTGAAGTGCTAAGGAATAATTAAATATTCATTTTAATTATTTTTATCCTGCCCAGACTCAGTTTATTACTATGTATTTATAACAATATAAATCCACTCCTTATGAGAATTCTACAAGCATGCATTTTTCAGGCAGCATCGAAATGAAGAGCAAAATTAATATATTCACCAGGCATTGATTAACATTTGATCATAAAAGTATTGCACAAGCCAACAATGACAGAATATTTTAAGAGCGCCTAACTTTCAGACACTAAAGGTGATACTATAGGACTCCACTGACCTCAGGGACCCTACAAATTTCAGTCTGTAGAGATTTTATTGAAGCCTTTTGCAAGTATGTGCTGGAGAGCAACACCAACAGCCCCCAAAGCCAGTGAGAACACACTGATTGCCACAGTGCAGGAGCTGTGCCAGAGACAGCACTGAAACTTTCAACTGGTCTGTTACAAGGACAGCATTTCTGTAGTAAAATTAAGTTTATTAGGTACCTGGTAGTAAGAGATTTGTTCATTCAGCTAAAGGGAAAGCTGATTTCACGGCCCATGTAAGTCCTACTTCTCAGTATTAGTGAATGAAAGATGACAATTTCACTGTCCCTTAAGCACTCATTCTGCTCCACACCCAGCCTAGCCTAGTTTAGCTTTCCAGGCCCAGAGAGTTTGGTGTATACATCAGTATTCCAACCCCTGTATTGTGGTATTTCAGGCCATAAAACACCCCACCCCAGAGAGGCTACATACCATGCACCTGTTTTGTAGCAAATATACAACGTGTATATACATCATACACAGGCTCTTTCTAACAAGTCTAACACGGAGTTCAGAGCAATGGGGACACTACCACTCTCTACAACCATCTGGAAAGAGGCTGTAGTGAGGTAGGAGTCACTCTGCTCTCACAGGTAAGAAGCAACACAACCAGTGGAAAAGGCCACAAGTTGCTGCAGAGGAGATTTAGATTGGGTATTAGGAAAAATTTCTTCACTGAAAGGGTGGACAGGGAGGGGAACAGGCTGCCCAGGGAAGTAGTGGAATCATCATCTCTGGAAGTGTCCAAAAAAGGTGTGAATGTGGCCATTAAAGACATGGTTTAGTGAGGACTGTGGCTGGGTTAATGTTGGACTGCATCTTGGAGGTCATTTGCAACCTTAACATTCTATGATTCCATGATCTCAGGCCTTACTTGCCACAGATCATTACCTAACAAGGAAACTACTTTATGTATTCAGATCAATATAAGACACATCAATCTCTTTCAAAATTACCAAGTGAAATATCAGAGTTCATCTGGCGCAGCTTCATAATCCAACCAAAAGAAAACATCTCAAACCAGCCAAGATCAACTATTCCAACGTACTCTAATGATGGAGAAAAAAAACACAAGAAAGGAATGGAAGTTTAGTTACAAACACTTGGTTGGAAAAGCAGGCCCCTGAAACCACTTCCCCACTCTCCACATGGGCATCACTCCTCCCTGGTGTTTTTCTTACCTTTCATATCCTCCACGTCTTCAACTACAGTTATCAAATCACATCAGTTCCCTGACCTAGGTTATTTACCATACCATGTGCTGCAAAAGAGCACCACGAGATACACTTGCAAGACAGAGTTTTGAAACCTATAAGAGGATAAAACAGCAGTTTAGAGGAAGAATTTATAGGGGAGTCAGAAAGAGTAGTGAGAATACAGTCCATGTAGCCCCACAATCAGCAAAGGTCCTCATTTTTCACTGAAATGGAACATCAGGGCTGTACTGCCAACACTTCACCATTACAGGCAAGGGGTAAAACAGGATGCTTTAAATAGCAGGTGTTTGCAAAGAATTGTCAGTATCAGACATCCCAAAGTGACAACTAGTCATTTATATCAAACAGGCAGCAAACTCTGGTCACCTGGCATCTCTCCCAGCCCATGGACTGGCCAGAGGAACCTGCTGAGGGACAGCAGAAGAGGGAGAGAGCAGCCAGTGTGAGACGACACACTGAGCAGAACTTCTGACTTTGAATGGGAGAGCAACTGATCCTGAAAGAGTCACTGTATTTTCCTCAGAGATAAAATTTTTTAACATTACACACATGAAAATCCCTGGCAATGCTTTTATGGCATGTGAGTTAACTGTCAATTACCAATTAGGAGATTCCATAGAGATTTAATATGTGTGCTGATTCCTCTTCTATTCTTCATAATTTTAGCTTCTGCAAACCATGAGGAAAGATGCATTCGGAAAACATATAATTAGTCTACTACTAACAGCTGATTTCAGTAGTTCAATATGCCATTTAGCTCAGTATGAAACCACAGTATATCCAGGCAGGGACTACACTCTTCGCTGTTTTGTTCTGCTTGTTCTCTAAACATTACCAGAGTGATAAAAAAGGGGGTTAGAGGTGGAAAGAAAAGGGAAATAATAGCTTTCAGATAGTGTAACTAATCTTACAAAATGCTTCAAAAGATCCTTTTAAAAGAAACAGAGTACTTTAGTTATCTATATTACACTTATGTCTTGCAACCCTAACACATAAAAAATGTAAAATTAAATTAAGCCATTTCACAATAACCCTAAAACTACAGTATTAATAGGAAACAAAGTTATTTTGTAACACAGCATTTACTTTGTATGTTGCTTCAGTAGCAAAGACAGACTACTGTGCTTCTATGAAACAGAAAATAATGGAAACTTGTTTAGCTCTCTTGTTAACAAATTCTTTACAGTGTCAGATTCTGCTTTTAAGTGTTCCTTCTCTTTTCTCTTATTTTTAAGCAAGTTTTTGTACCTGTGTTTCCATATAAATTGCTTTGAGTAATACATGTTGAGTTTTCAGAGACCATTTGGTCAGATTTTAATAACCTCTCCTGGGAGCTGACACCAACTTCCAGCAGCAGGTCATACAATGCAGATTAGAATAATAAAGGACATGCTGCTGTGACTCCAAAAAAAAAGGAAAAATAATGCAAGTCTCTCTTTATCAAGCTTCAGATTGATGTTTTGAGACTTCTTTGATGTCTCTTAGACAGAGCTTTCCTTTTCTTTACATAAACACATAAATTCAGTCACTTCTGGTTTTTGCTTCTTTCAAAAAGAGAACGTGCCACTGCAAAGATTTTGTTCCAGACTCCATGTTTCCTTTTGCCTTTAATGTGCTGCTTAGTTGACCAAGATAGAAAGCTTGTATTTTACAAATTTGCATTGAACTAAAATATGTATTTACACAATGTTGCACTTTTTCCTGTTTTGAAATAAAATATTTCATTTTCCACATAAAAGTGTTTTGGCTTTTGTTTGGCATTTTTTTCTACTCAAATTCTTTGTATAAAGGCACACAAAAAAATGCCTTGAAACATAGAGAAAAATGCTGGTCTAAAAAGAAATTGGAATTTCTCCTCCAGATTAGTGTCGTCTTAGGGTATCTGTCAGTGTAATACAGATAAATTATGCATTTCTTCCTTACAATTCACTGTTCTTTATTATAGCATTCCCACTACAAATCCCAAGTGGAGTAAGACTTGTCATGTTTGACCCCTTTGGTTAAAAGCAACCCACTGCATAATGATTTTTTCACTATTCTCTCAAATGAACAGTTCCACATGCACAAATGCTAGCAGGAAGCAATGCCTCCCGTTTCTTTCTCTGACCTTCAACAACCCTGCACTCTGCAGAAAAAAGCCAACAGTTTTACTAATTTATAAGCACCATGCAGACACAGGCAGTCTAGAGAGAAACCTCTTTAGCAGTTGCAAAGAAAAAAAAACATGAGAAAGATTCCACAAAGAGAGAAATTCTGAGACCAAAATAAAAACAAAAAGGAAGAGGTGTGAAGATTTAAAATATTCCCAATACTCACTGAAAGCAGCCACTGCAAGAGCCAGTGTGACAATAATGGAGACCCAGGAAACCCACAATGCCTTCTTTCTGTAGCTTTGAGCTTCATGAGGTTTTAGCCTTGTACTGCTTTCTAGTAAACCTGATAAGCAATAAGCAAAGAGGGTATGAACAATACATTGCTCCTTTTAAAAATGCAGCTGTGTTAGTTCAACCCTAAATCATATATTTACATTCTATATTACATATAGAAGCAATACAGAATCAAATCCTGCTCACATTATTATTAAGTGCATGAGACCACCAGAAACTTGTGAGTAAGCAAGAGGAGCACACACACAAGTTGTTTTGATTACACACAGGAAGTCCCACACATCAATCACTAAAAAAAGGCACTGCAATTGTAGGGCAATTATGGAAATTCACACCTCTTACGTTTTCCACCTGTACATCTACACAAGAAATAGCTCAGTCCTCCACTGGTTCAGATCAAAACTTGTTTCAGAACTCCAGGATCCTGAATATAATTAACACAGGGGAAAGACTCGTGCTCACCAGTCTCTGTGGAATAACCTCCCGATGCACAGGGATATGCTGCACATACTGAGCTCCAAAGGAAAAGCAGCCATGCCTTGGAATCAAAGCTACCTCAGCTGAAAAAAACACCTTCAAGTGTATTGTCCTTCATTTGAGGTAAGAACACTTTCCCATCAATAACTAAATGAAGAACCAATTCTGTCCTTACTGCACTCAGTGCAGAAGTCTGTTGATCACAAAGGAATGCAAACATTTCATCTCTTTTTTCATTATTTAAATTTGCAGAAATCTTTTGTCCATTGATCTTAAATCACAGATAGTGCACATTAAAAAAAAATTAACAATATTCATTGGCTTTTGTTCTATCAGTCTGAATCTTAAGCCACTTCTAACAGGCATTCAGACTTACATATATCCCATTCTCATTCTTTTATGCTTAATATATTCATCTAATTTGAAACAAACATTCTTTTTCACCAGCAAGTTCCAGCTCAAATCTGCTTAACTGGAGAGAACATCTGATGGCTTTAAATTTCTTAATGAATTACTCCAGGAGATGTGGGTGGCTCCTCTCAGATGATGAGCACTTTTCAGAGAGATTTGCCTGCACTGAATGCACTGAACTGGGACACTGGTTTAATAGCACAGCTTTCTGTAGCTGGTCTAAGGGTTGAGAACAAGGGCTCTGGCAAACTCAGCAGCAGATCAAAACATAATAGTTGAAGCTGTCACTGTCCTCACCTTCCCCAGTTTTCTCTCTGATGGCTGTTGCCCCTTTCAAGGCAGGGACACCTGATCTGGTTCTCAGGGTACTTCTGAATCCACACCGTGTTTAACCAAGTTTATTAACCTTAACAGAGATTAATTTCAACTGACTTTAATATACTGGCTGGAAAGTGCCATGGTTTTGGAATCACTTCAGAACTGAATCAGACATCTCTGCCTCGGGGGCAGCAATGTGTCAGCAGAGGGGCACACGTCCATGGGTGGGAACAATTTGAGCCATCAGATTTTATTCTGCCACTTGAAGTCTGTTAAAATTGCTGGTTCTAATCCCAGCATAATTGGTGGGATTCACGCTGTCTTGGAAAAATTCTTCATGCTTTTTACACCTGAATTACAATAAAGCAGAGAGTGTTTCTCTAGGGTAGTTCAAAAAACCACACTGAGAATTTCATGCTGGCACTGTGTTTTTAGAAAATTTAAAATACCATCACACTTTTGTGCTACACACTCCCCTCTTTATGAATGGAAGAGAACCTGCAAACTTGTACATACCAGGCCCTATATTGAAATTATGTCTGTTTCTTATTATGTGCATTCTTTGCCTGTTCAATACATGAAAACTGCCAGATGAGAAGCCTAAGAGGTTGGAGTCTATTAGTGGTACCACTGCACAGCTATTTCTCACATGCCCGCTTTCATATGTGTGAAGACATTTTTTTCCCCCAATGTTTGGCCTATCTTCTGCTACTATTTATAACGATGCACAGTTTAATTGCTGTCTGATATGAGGTAATTTAACAACACATCTTGAGATGCAGGAGAGATTTCTGCTAACATAGCCATAGAGAAAACACATCTTCTCACATTTTGTGTCTTCACCCCTCCCCAAACCATGGATTTTAAATAATGGCCTGAAATTTGTTGGAATGGAAAGCAAAGTGCGTTTTCTTAGCCATTTTTGATTCTCAATATTTCAAGCCTCAAATAAACACAGATCAGAATGACAGAAAGCCTCATCTGTTTCTTTCTTTAAAGACATCTTATAATTCATGGCTACAGCTCACTATTACCTGGGAAGTCCAACACATATGGTTGATATTTAAAAATCAAACAATATTCTAATTAAGTTGAAGAGTGAATAATAAGCCTCACAGCTAGTGTAGCACTGCTGATTACTATTCACATGTCAAGCACGTGTCCAATATGACAGAGACTGTGATCTTTATAAAACCAAACCACTTCTGCTCTGTGTGTGTGTGTGTGTGTTTCCCTCTGTCTCTCAAAATGGCTGGCATATTCTGGCTGTCAGGAATGTTATCCCTTCCTCTCTAAAATAATTCAAATTAAATTCTCTCTATTTAAAATTTTCATCCCTGAGGAAGATCTTATAATTCTTACGAGTGTCCTAAGGCTGGCACAGAAAAATACAAACTCATTCACATGACTACCAAGCCCACAGCGTGTTAATTATTTAGAAGCAACAACAACTCATTAATTTACACACAACAACACAATTCACAAGGTAAACCTCCATATTTTTCCACTGATCATAAGAAAGCAAATTTTAAGCATCTACAGAAGGCTGAAAGATGATCTCTCAGTATGACCTGCATTGCTACAAAAATAAAAAGCTAGCATCTACAATAAATTCCTCCACCCTAAAATTAACACACTGAGTAATTTTATTACCCATAATTTATTTAAGATGTGGATATCCTTAAGGCATGGAAAAGATGATGAACTGGTTAAATACACTGGATTTTTACTTTACCTTTCAGCACCTTCATATATTAACAGATTTTCTTCCCATAAAAAAAAAAATCAAAGGAGAAAAAACCTGCCTAACAGTTGCAGAACACAAGCTTGGCATATTTGTGAAGTGATTCTAGGATATTCTTTACCATATGCTGACTTACCAGAAGTACTTTTCTATTTGGCTAAGGGATCATTTTAAAATGTCAAGCTAAAATTTGTGGAAGAGATAAGGCTAATAAAAAAAATATGTTCATCTAAGAATGTTAATTTAGGGACACAATCCACAGAATTATCATTGATTTTGGATCTGGCTCTGGAAGAACAAATATCTCGTTCCAAAATTTAGGGTAAGTCTTTATTTTTAGCAAACATGGAAGCATCATCTCTATAACCGGATCTGCTATGATTCATTGGAAAGGATCGTAAGAAAAAGTACAATCTAAAAGGACAGACTGCTAACAATTTCAACAGGGACAACGTGCAAAAAGCATACCAGATTTTCCTCTACAATGACTGGGAATTATCCTGGTACATGG
Organism: Pithys albifrons albifrons; assembly: GCF_047495875.1. NCBI lineage: Eukaryota > Metazoa > Chordata > Aves > Passeriformes > Thamnophilidae > Pithys > Pithys albifrons. The sequence continues at coordinate 7,058,875 of NC_092465.1, read as the reverse complement.
AATTAGTGACTACAGGAAAGGCTAAAAGAAATCTACTGCAAGGGCCATAGAAAGAGCATGGAGGCAAAGATGGAAATAAAATCAGCAGCTTTAGTCTCATCTCCCTCACAGAAAGAGACAGGTTAGGTACAACAGACACTCTGTCTTTTTATGGAATTACTCTTAATACCAAAAGGGACAGATTTCACCTTTATCTCTGTCATACCGGGCACGAATTAAAAATTTCTGTAATCAAACTTTCATGGTTGAACCATAATCAAAATTCCTCACTCCCATTATTTAAAACAGGAACCGAAGCCTCAAATTGCCCTCAGGCACAAAGTCTGTCCTCTGCCATTGACAGTGACAGTGAGGAGACCCCCTGAATAAGGGCTCTCCCCAGCCCCGGAAGGACTGAAACCTGTCACCCAAGTGGTGATTGCTCTTCCCCCTCACTTCTCTTCTTCATGTCTGGGATTTCTGAGCAGGTACAGGCATTTGGAAAGCTGGGGGAAGAACAGGACATAGAGGGGGTAATGTGCAGAGGGGTTATGGGTGAAGACCGAGAACACAGAAGGGACTCTGGGATGCTGAAAGCAAAATGAAAAATGAGGAAAAGTCAACAGAGAGGCTTAGGGAAGCCTATACGAGAAATAAAAAATGGAGAGAAATGGTGTGGAAGAGGAGCCTGGAGGCGTTGTGGAGGACAGGGCAATGGGGAGGGTTAAAATGGCAGCTGCCTTTGTGGGCGGCAGGTACCTGAGTGCCTCACACACCCCAACAGATGTCCGAGATAGGTGTGTACGGCACTAACGCGTAACACGGTTTGCAAGCAGGCAGCTTTCCATCCCTGGCCAGGTATTTCGGTAAAAAATAAAAAATTAGTTCTGTGGAAGTGCAATGTATGCTGGGGGAAGGGAGACAAGGCATGAGACAAATGCCCCGACTTCAACCCTCAGCCTGGCTGGGGTGGACACCCCCAGAAACGCCCCGATGTGTTCCCGCTCGGGGGGCGGCTGCGACCACCCCGACGGGCAGGAAACCTCAGCGGCCTCCCCCGCCGAAACCTCCGGCCCTGCCTGGCCCTTTCTGGCCCTCCCAGGAGAACCGGGAGCATCGGGAGCCACCCGCACCCCTCCCCGAGCAGTGCCTGAGGAGCCATGTGCCGTCGGCACCCGCTCCACTGCCAGGCAGGCAAGTTTTCGGGCGAGGTGGGAACAGCCACGAATAGAGTTGATAAAAATACTTCAAAGCTGTCGCCGAGCACTCGCATGGGAGCTAAAACGAGGAAAAGCTCCGAGGGCGGCGCGGGGGTGTTAAGTGCGTTCCAGAGCCGTGGGCGGCCAGGGGCGAGAGGGGTTGGAGGGGGCAGTTCGGGGGGCAAGAGCCCGTGTGGGGATGCCAGGGCTGAAGGGGAGGGGGCGGCCAGGGCTGCTGTGGCGGAAAGAGAGTGCGGGTCCGGGACAGCGAGGCGGGAGGGTGATGCAGGCAGGGTGTCGGAGAGCTACGCGGATGGGCATAAGGAGCCTCGGGACGGAGGGGAGGTGACAGCAGCGCGCAGGAAGGCGGAGGATGGACGGAAGGGCGCTCACCTCTGTCCTCCAGCCCCTCGCTGAACTGCCCGCTGTCCCCGATCCGCAGCTGCTCCTGCTGCTGTTGCTGCTCCCGAGGGGGCACGGGCGGGCTGGCCCCGGGGGGCTGCACGATGGCGGGGTCCGGGGTGGTGTCCAGGGGGGCAGCGGACGGCTCCATTTCTTGCGGGGCGGCGGGAAGCGGCCGGCGGTGGTGGCAGCGAAGCGAGGAGCGAGCGGAGCATCCAGCCCGGGTGCGAGCCCGGGTAGAGGAGGAGACTCCGGCTCAGAGCATCAGGGAGACGAGGGCAGGCAGCAAACAAACTCCGGCTGCTCCGCTGCCCGCGGCCGCCTCATCACTGCCCGCGCCGGCGGCGGAGAGGGGCAGGGGGAGCGGTGCCGCCTCCCGGCGCTGCCCGTCCCCTCCCCGCCCCAGGGAGCTCCTCCGGCGGCGGGAGCGGCTCTAGAAGCGGCAGGGTTGTCAGCCTACCCTTGCCATGGCGGGCTCTGCCTCCTTCTCCTCCTCCCGCTGCCCAGCCTTAGGGGGAAGAGCTGTCCAGGCACTGTCCAAACCCGGCGCCTCCCGCCGCTCTCGAGGGCTGCAGGCGCTGGCCCTGCGGAGCGAGGCCCCCATCCGACTCGCCTCCCCTCGCAGGTGAAAACCCAGCTCCTCTTTACTGGGGATCTGCTTATTCTCCCTCCGCCGTAGCCGTTTTTCGGGATCGGAGCGGAATCGCCCCACATTGGCACCTCTCAGAGCCCCCAGCACTGAAGCGCTGTTACACTTACAGTGGGGTTTCCCAGTGTTAGCCTAAAAACTGTCCTAGAACACACAGCCGTCTCATGCTGAACCGTGAGGTTAGAGCTGGAGACTTGCTGGGCTGTTCTTAGTTCACTTACTTGCCTTTCCTAGGGCTACAGAAGAACGTAGGGAAAAACTAAAACCTTAGGTGCACAGAAATGGGTTTACTCAAATATTTTACAGCTAGATCTGTGCCGGAGCCACTTGCTTCTCTGCTGGTTTCTAATGACTAGATGGAGAGGTGCAAATAAACAAAGCATCCTTTGTGCTCGCAGTCTCCCAGTTCACGCTTCCCCACAAGCAGATAAATTGTGAAAGTGCATCGTGGTTTGAGTTGAGTCTAGGAAAACATGGGAAAGCAGTTGGGCATTGCAGCCCTGGTCCATGGGTGGTACGTAAGGATATAATCCCCATTTAAGTTATATTAAGATCAGGTTGCCTTCCTCTTGAGAAATTAGCAGATTTGCGGCATATAGAAAGGCCAGCAGGAAAATAATATTTATGCTAGCACAGGGACATGATTTTGTAAACTGTCAGAACCTTGCTGATGTCAGTCTTAAAAAAGTTTTGTAGCAGTTTAGTAATACCTGCCTGGGAATGGTCAGTGCAACAGTACTACCAAAATGTCTTAATTTTAAAAAATGTCTCTTAAATCTGTATACTGACCTTCAAAACCTTTTCAGCTGTATTTTAAAGCATTAATTATGTGAAAAAGTAAATATAAGTAAATGTTAAGGTAAGTGACATAAAATACCGGTTTTACAAATGGATTGGCATTCTGGCAACCTTGTGGAATGCAGATGGCTGTCGTGGTGTGAGGGATTGGTGTTTGCTTTTTACCCAATCTTATGATTTCTTTGTGTGTATTCTACCATACCTACTATATGAAATGTTTATGAAGTATTCCTGCCTCTTGCCTAAATTTCACCTTCACCTTTAGGTAACCTACCCTGCTTTGTGATCCCAGAGCTCTCAGTCTCCTGGTTGGATCAGCATTAATATGAATATAAGCAATGCCAAAAGTATTTTCTTTTCCCTCATGAAACGGAGAGTAAATTCCAAAGTGCCTGTTTGATGTTAATGTCAAAAGAGGTTCATTCACATGTGCATAAGTTAACACGAGTGAGTTCTTTCGAGGGCAGTGTTGTTAAGGACTTTGGGCTGAGTTGGGAGGGGCTGGAAACTAGTAACTCCATTAAAAAAATGGTGATTTTTTTAATGAGCTGTTTATTAAGCTCTGGTGACCATGAACCTGAAAGATACAAGAACACATGGATGGTGCAAGTGCATTTAAGAGATGAACGAAAAGTGGAAAATACTTACCTTTTGTTACTTACCATAAAAGTAGATTGTCATATGTCTCTATGACTTAAAATGGGTCTGTGAAGGGAGACTCCTTAAATGAGTAGAACTAGTTTTTTAAGCTAGTGAGAGACAAGGAACTGGGGGCCCTTTTCAGGACCTAGCAGGATGCAGAAACCTTTGGTGCATCAGTTTAGGCAGAATCTCCCCATGCAGAATGCAGCCAGTACAAGCCATGGAAAGTCCCTTGAAATTGCTGCAACAGATATAATACTCCCTAAAGCAATTATTGCAGGATCCTTCCTCTTTTAGGGAGATAAATCCATATCTGATCTCCATATCTAATCCATTCCAGTAAGAACTTTCTTATTCCTTGCATAAATGAAAAATCGTCTGGTGACACTCTTTGGACACCACTGCCTTTCTCTAAGTCTCTCTAAGCTATTTTGGAATTCTTACAACTTCCAGAAATCAACCCAAGAGGAAAGTGCCTGGAGATTCCTAATTCCATTTCTTTAAAGGGAGGTCAAAGGGGTAGGTTTGCAAATGACTAAGAGGAAAATAGGAACTAGGAACACCAAAGCACAAGTTTTAAACTTTAATGTGTTTCTTTATATATATATTTTTTTTTAGTTGTCCTCAATTGCTGCTCTTACATAAAACTGTGTCTGGCGGGGACTGCCTCTGTCTCTATTTGTGTCAATATTATAGTGTTCAGGCTGTAGCAAAGAATATGAGGACTGCAAAGAGTCTTACAGTTTCTTTTAAATGAGTCTCTTCAGTGCGTTCAAACAGGGCCTCATGTGAGAAGGGATATACAATGCATTGAGCAACTACAAATTCTAACATTAAGCAGATCCTCAATGAAGGGCCTTTCACATCAGACCATTAGCCATATAAACTAGCTACTAAGAAGCAGAAAGATTGCCATATCATAGCAGCTGAAAGCTGCTTTCCAGCGTTGCCTCTTATTTCTCATTACACCTCTTTCACTTACCCTGTATTCCTCTGGACAAAGATGTAGGGCTAAGTTTTTAAAGACATGCATCCTGTTTTCAAGCCCTGTTGGATTTTTTGTGTAGGAAACCTGTAGGCAGTCAATGAAGATAAAAAGGCTTCACTTTAACAGCTATATTACTATATGATTTTATTTCGTAGCCCCTCAAGCCTCCCTTTGTTGGACATGAATAATAAGAAGCCAAAATCTATTTGAAAAAAAAAAACTAGAAGAGCCCTATTTCTAGATTTTATCTAACTAGATTTGCAATATCCTATATTGCTGCTACAAAAGTAATACACACTTGCAGAACTTTCTTCCTGTCTGGCACTGCCTGTAATTTCCATAATATTTTGAGTTTCAGAGAAAGTTGATACAAATAGGATGGAGGTCTCATACACCACAGCAACAAGCAACAACAAAAAGAATTTATTTTATTTTTCTTCATCTGCATTTGTAGTGGTTCTTTTTCTTTCTCTTGTTCCCTTCCCTTCCCTTCCCTTCCCTTCCCTTCCCTTCCCTTCCCTTCCCTTCCCTTCCCTTCCCTTCCCTTCCCTTCCCTTCCCTTCCCTTCCCTTCCCTTCCCTTCCCTTCCCTTCCCTTCCCTTCCCTTCCCTTCCCTTCCCTTCTTTCCCTTCCCGCACCTTCCCTTCCTTTCCCTTCCCGCACCTTCCCACACTTTCCCACACCTTCCCTTCCCGCACCTTCCCTTCCCTCACCTTCCCTTCCCGCACCTTCCCTTCCCGCACCTTCCCGCACCTTCCTGCACCTTCCCTCACCTTACCTTCCCTTCCTGCACTTTCCCTTCCCTTCCCTTCCCTTCCCTTCCCTTCCCTTCCCTTCCCTTCCCGCACCTTCCCGCACCTTCCCGCACCTTCCCGCACCTTCCCGCACCTTCCCGCACCTTCCCTTCCCGCACCTTCCCGCACCTTCCCGCACCTTCCCTTCCCTTCCCGCACCTTCCCTTCCCTTCCTGCACCTTCCCTTCCCGCACCTTCCTGCACCTTCCCTTCCCGCACCTTCCCTTCCCGCACCTTCCCGCACCTTCCCTTTCTGCACTTTCCCTTCCCACACCTTCCCTTCCCGCACCTTCCCTTCCCTTCCTGCACCTTCCCTTCCCGCACCTTCCTGCACCTTCCTGCACCTTCCCTCACCTTACCTTCCCGCACCTTCCTGCACCTTCCCTTCCCGCACCTTCCCTTCCCGCACCTTCCTGCACCTTCCCTTCCCGCACCTTCCCTTCCTGCACCTTCCCGCACCTTCCCTTCCTGCACTTTCCCTTCCCGCACCTTCCCTTCCCGCACCTTCCTGCACCTTCCTTCACCTTACCTTCCCGCACCTTCCCGCACCTTCCCGCACCTTCCCTTCCCGCACTTTCCCGCACCTTCCCGCACCTTCCCGCACCTTCCCGCACCTTCCCGCACCTTCCCTTGCCTGTATTGAATAAATTAAAAGTATCAATCACATTTGAATTTCTGGTTTTCCTCTTCTTCTTAGCACTACTGACTGGAATGTTTTCACTTGAATTAGCAGAACACAGCGGTGCACTCAAAGGCTCCTGAGAAGGAATTTTGCCTGATTCCATTGACATAAACCAGCCAGTGTTCCATATTGACCATCATCTTAAGTGCAGCACTTATATTAAGAGCACTCTTGCATATTTGGAAAGAGCTGGTCAGCTGACCCGGTATGACATTTTTTAGTTTGTTTAAAGGCATAAGAGCAAGATAATGCCATTCATTTTGGTTAAGTTTCATACACATACTAAACACAAAACTGCCTTTTCTTGGCAACAAAATGCTGTGTTTGTCACTGGCATTGTATTGCAGTAACGGGGAGTGCTAATGTAATCCAGGGTGGATTATTAGTTTGGTCTATCAGATGTTTCATGGCTGACATCCAAAAGAAAATGCTCACTTCTTCCTTCCTCAATATGCCTTTCATGCACCTCCAGCAGCATTCCTGCTCAGTTCTACAGGACACGCTCCCCCAACAAAACCACGGAAGGACCCAGTTCCAAATGGACAGGCAGCCATCAGTCTGGAAAGGTCATCACTGCAAATTGTCTTCCGTGTGACTTCTCCAGGACCAAAATCCAAGGCTGAGTTATCCTGATGTTCCTAAAGGCCATGCCTTCCAGTAACTTCATAGCGCTTAAATGCTCTGCTAGCTTTAACTACAGCTGCCTTTTTGTGTCTGTTTGTGGAGGAGATAATAAGTTACTTCAGACCGTTCTTTGCCATTTAGACTCACTCTCCTCTAATTAATAGATTAAATTTGACTGTTTAGTGATGAAAACCTCTAGATTCTGTATTTCACAGCCTGTTTTCATGAACCTATTTTTTTCTTTGAATACCCTCAACAATCTCATGCAGTGTTGGCTGCCATGGTTTTCTTCTACAAACAAATACAAGTTAGGCTACATGTTGCAGGGTATTTTTTCCCTTTTTGTTTGTTTGTTTGTTCATTTACCCGATGGGACGTAGGCAGAGGCAGATACATATTTTGCTGTTGTTTGTAGCTTACCTGTAGCCCCACAGGCTGTTCAGTAGCCAACAGGAGGAGAACACCAGGTTCTTTCAGCTTGGTCTAGATACTTCTCAGTCTAGTATTAGTCACTTTGTTTTTTTAATTTAAAATAAAAAATAATGTTGATGTTAGTATAACAACACTACATGAATTTTTAAACTGCAGAGCCTGCTTAAATTATTATCCAATGTATGTGGGTCATTTAATCGTTTTCTCTTGCACTGGGTTAAATAGAGTTTAAATTGAAATCATCTCTCTTCTTGGCATTTTTAGACTGAATATTAAGTTGGGTCAAAAATAATCAGAATGTTATTTTGAAAAAAAAAGGATATGATAATTCAGTATCTTTTCCTTCAGGCTATGAAGAAGTGCCTATAATATGATTCCCAGAGAAAGGAGCACGTGGTGACCTTGGTAAGTAATGATGACACCTCACATAAGCACCTACTCTTCCTCTCTACAATGTTGTTGCAGGATCATGTTTGCAAAAAATGCCACAGCCATCAAGAGCTGCAAGTATTGATAATTCACTGTGGCAACAAAGGAGGAATAAAAACACAGAGCGCAAAATACATCATTTAAAAGTGATCGTTTTCCAATTATTTTAATAGCTGCTCTTAATTCAAAATAAAATTGGTATGTAAATATGGGAAACCACAAAAACTAAGCTTACTGTTCCGTTCAGAGAAACATTATGCAGCCATGCAAGGCTACTTGTCTCTTTTCCAGACAATGTTATTTCTTTATATCACTGAAGACATTTTGTTTCCAGGTTTCATGTAACTGAGTAAAACTGACTTATTTGACAGTGGGTTTATTTCATTGTTAATATTCACAAGTATTGAAGAGGAATGGAAGAGAACATTAATTTTAAAGAGGCAGCTACCTGTTACTTAAGTAATAATCTTCCTATTTTTTACTCTTTATTCCTGCTTCCCATGCTACGTGCAGAGATCTTTCTTCTCCAAGTGTGACTCCAACCACAGCCTAATGAATGACATGAATTGAAGCAGCTGAGATTTCATTTGTGCATCAAAGAAAAGGAAAAAATCTAGGAAATTCCTAGGAAGCAAAAATCAATGCAATTTTGTAATAAACTTATCCAATTGCTTATTATATTGCTTATAACAATTACTTTTTAATTCTTATCCAAAGTATCTTAACAATTAGACACTTCCAATGCATTTGCATAAATTCATGTTGCCTCATATGTATTTTCTAAAATTATACACTGTTTTTCATTGAGTTCATATGACTAAACACAAGATAAAGAGAGCTACAGGAATCAAAAAACATTCTTTTTGTCATGTACAGGGTGGGCCACTTCTCCCCTTGCCAAGCCAGTGCCCTTTTCCCCTGATGTACCCACCTGCTGTGGCCTTTTCCCACCAGGTCAGCCCCAGCCTTTGTTAAAAAGGCTGTTTGAAAAGGTAAGAGTACATTTGTTTCCTAGTCAGGTCCAACTCCTGCATTCATGAAATATTTATAGTTTATAAATTTAACCTTATGCATTAAAAAAAAAAAAACCAAGAGTTGTCATCAGTACCTGGAAGGTAAGGTAGGGGTTTAATGAGAAAAGAGACTCTGGTTGCATTTACCTTTGGGATTTGTGTATGTCAGAAAAGAGACACAAGTAGTTTTATGTGGAATAACATCCACCTCATATCTATTTTCCATTCCTGTATTTTAAACTGCAATTTCTGATTATGGTATTGTCTTATTCCTTGCCAGTTAGTGTCATCTGCAAAAGAATATTTCTTTTTCATCTTGCTGTCTTTTTACCTTTATCAAAAAGGGCCTTGTGTAACTATTAGAGGGAATTACTTTTCTACTAATCTATAGCAATAACATTTATATTGCTTCTTCTCTGATGTTCAGTAAGTACTCCACAGCTCACTTCTGCTGGAAGTTGTCTGACAAACTCCATGGTATGGCAACGTTTATGTGTTGTTTTGAACAGCTAATCCACATTGTTTGGTGAATGGACAAAGAGTGTTTTACCCTTTTCTTGTGCCAAATGAATCGTAGCTGGGGGTCCTGCACATTCCCACTTGGGTATTTTGCTGGGATGATTAAAGAAAGTTGTTGGGAAAAGAGTGATAGCCACTGCCAAAATTAATATTTTGTAAAACATGTTCTTCATAACCAGAAAACTATAAACATTTTAATGTGTGTCAGTTTGGGGAGCTTTGTTATATCTTCTCAAGCTGATGTTTGACACTATAAATCAAACTCTCCTGGGGTTTGATGGACATCAGATTTCTAATATGTAGTGGGATCTGTTACTCACAATTTTTTTTGTCTGTTTGATTTTTGTTTCTGCTTATTTTTTGGTTGTTTGTTTGGGTTTTTTTCTGGCAGAAATAGAATTAGTTTCCTGAGCTCTGGCATGCAATTTGCGTTTGAATACTTCATTTTAATGTGAGATGCTGTAGGTGAAATAATTAAATTATTCAGGCACTAAATTTTGGAAGAGGCAAAAATAATGTCAGCAACATATAGAGGAGTTCTAATGGGTTTCTGCATTTTTCATTCTCCTGATTGTTTTTCATCCTCTTAGAGAGTGAATTACATAATTCATGTCATTCTTCTTCTAAGAAATGGAAGTAATTTTTTCATGGAATTCAAAGCCAAAAGTTCCTCCTGTATTGCAGCCAGGCCTTTGTCTGTGTGCAGCAGCAGCAAAAGCAACAGATCTCTGAGAATATTGACATTTGTGTATCCATAGTGAACACTGATCTGGATTTATAGAAGAATGGATAGGATGGTTGGTTAATAACCCCACTAAAACATTAATATTGTATTGATAGAGTTGAGCATGGCTATTTGCACTTCCCAATTTTGCAAGGAAAAGGAGCATCTTCAAGAAATTGAAGAAGAACTTTGTGGAATGAAGAGTGTTAAACCCACTTCACCTATTGATGTCTTTTTAAACAACCAGTAAAATTCAAATTTAAAGGCAATTGAAGTTGATATGTCAGTGAAATTTTGAACCTCTGCTGCAATAAAATTGTCCTGTAACTGAAAAGGAAGATGGAGATGTCAGTCATATAATTTAATCAGACTATGATAAAATTCAATTTCTGCTTCTTTCAAATTCTGTCTAAATCTTTCAATGATGTCTAGAAGTCGTCAGGGGACAGGCAGTCACACAGTAATGCAGGCAGCTCCCTCTCCATCATCAAGACCACGTATTTTCAGTATCAGGGTGCTGGGATGTTTCAATAGCCACCTATATTTCACCTAATTTGCACCTCCTTCTATTGGAAACTATATTTTAAGAGGCTTTATTTTACTGATATTTCACTTGGATTCATTTTAGCTTTATCTCATGACTATCGCAGCTGTCACTGGACTATACAAATTTGGTATATTTATACTTATAAATTTAGGCAAACTGAGACAATATCTGTAAGTAGAAGGAACACGTTTTTATTAAACCAACTGGTTTAATTAATTTGCAATTAATATACTCAGAAAGTGTAGTTATATCCACAGTCTTCACGACTTCAGGAAGGCTTTGTTCTTCACTTGATTCTTTAATTAAAAACTTATCCATAGACTTTGTCTTATCTTTGTACCAAAGTGTCTTCATTTCATATGTCTGGGATTTGTCATGTTTAGGACCTCAGAGCATAATTTTTTAGCAGGGGATGCATCACAAAATTACTTTTCAGGCTGAGTCAACTACGAGCTGTGTTGAGGTCAGACAGAATTTTTGGGTTTTTATCACAAGGAAAATAATATCTTCCTATAATGTTTGAAATTCAGCTAATGGGGAAAAAAAAAGCAAGGACACTCCACTTTGTTTTTTATTTCAGATACCAGAATCACCTCAGTTTCACTGGAAGTCCTACAAATGCAATCCTTCATTTGAGACTCAACTCTTGGAGCAGCCAAGTGCATTTCTTGCATGAGGCAATACTTGTAAGACCTTATTAGTGTTTGGGTGTAGCTGTTATTTAGTTATAAAATAGATCTGGCTTTTTGCTTCTTGTTTCTTCACTTACACTTCTCCAGCTTTGCGCTGGGTACCCCTGTCTTGGCTCTTTTCTTTGAGCTTTGCTTGGAGACTGAGAATTTTAGGACACACAGTTGGTTCATGCACGAGATATCTTTTTTTTCCAATGTTCTGCTGTGCAAAAATCTCTTTTACTGCTGCAGTAGAATTGCTTTTTCTTCTTTCCTTTTCAAAACTGAAGAGGAAAAATAATCAGCATCATAAAAATGAATGGCCTGGGCCAGTGATCACAACGTGTGTCCTGAGAGGTTCAGATGTGACTGAGGAAAATATTCTTCACTCTGATGTCAGTGCAGCACTAGAGGAGGTCACTGAGAGACAGGGTGGAATCTTCCTCCTTGGAGGAGTTCTGAGTTTAACTGCCAAAAAAGCCACAGGTAACCACAGGTGACCTGCTGTAGTGGTCCTTCCAGTCCTTCACTGAATTATCTCCATGGCATCCTTCAGACCTGCACTTATAACATTCAACCAGTCTGGGGCAATGCTGCTGCAAGGTTTTCCTAGGAAATGATAAATTAAGTATTAAAGAAGGCTGACAAAAAATGTTGAGGTGTTTAGAGAAAGTGATAATTCAGACCTAGGAGTAGGTTAATTCAGTCATAAAGGGCAAGTGCTGTGTTTTTATGAAGGTAAAATCCTGATGACTTGGATTGTTCCTTTCCTGTTGACTTTAGAAGAACTGCTAATGGAGTATATTACTTATCTGATGCCAAGAATCTCTCTAGGCCCTTTATTCTACTCTAATCTTTTTATGATAAGCCTATTTCCTTTCCCTTATACAACTTGGATTTTTGGTCACTTTGTTTTCTACTTTATCTACAGATATAGGAAAGTGACTTCATAGTTATGAAGATTAAGATCATTAATTCTGAAACTCTCAGTAATTAACTGCTGTTCTGGCTGATGTATCACTAAAATTCTTTGAATCGACTCTTTTATCCGCCTGAAGTTTGTGTAATTCTGTTGACCAAAAATTAAGTCTCTCAATGAAATATAATTAGGAAAGAAATCAAGAGCATACAAATTGAGTTATATCTCTTTTGCTTCAAACTTAATTCAGTATTAAAACTGTCAAGTGGCTGCAACCCTACTTAGATTTAGATTGCATGGGGTATCCAGACAGACTTGTTGCATCCAGAGTTGTTGATTTTCCCACTAGATGGCAATAACTGCAAAATTAATTTATGAGCTCAACTATAATTGCACGTGCTAAAGATCCAAAAAATAAGAAATTATCTATTGTGCTGCTCTTAGTCTATGCAAGAGTGAAAGAGCTGTGGCTTAAAAATGACTTGGCCTACTTCTACCTAACAGCAACCCAAGCCATCCTTAATGCATCAAATATGGATTTACTCAAAGCAATAAAGGAAGTCAGCCATGGCAACAATATCTGATCATGTGTGCTTTGTGCTGTTTAGAATAAACCTCGCCCAACCTTTTCTGCATTTAGCATTTTAAGAGTGACTTCAATGTTGCAAATTGCTTCCTTTATGGCTACGTGGCTTCAACTGCAGTGACAGGGAGTGTCCTAAGCAAAACTGCAGTGCTGAAAGTTGTTTTTAAATAAGGAACCCCACATGAGAAATTTTTTATTTAGTAGCTAATTCAGGATAGATTATCAGAATATTTTAGCTAATATAGTAACATCTGACTGTGAGAGGGGTGTAGATATGAGCTGGATGAACCAGTCCAGTTAGCCTGGGCCAACAATGGAAAAGCATCCAAGGCCCAGAAATCACAAAAATATTAGCTTGGTATTAAACAGCTCTTTTAAATACTCAAGGTGTTGGAACACATAATAGAAAATTATTTTAAATTGTCCTTAAGGTTGCCTCTGAATTGGGCTTTAGTGAAGAGTACAAGCCAATGCCACTTGTAAAAACTTACCAGAACATTGCCAAAAATTCAGGCTGTTCATGTTTTCTGTTTAAAACTTTATTTTACCTATGCCCCTCTGATCTTTAATAAGCTACAATTTTAATTGCCTCATGCAGTGCATGACTGTAGATAGTACAATATGTGATTTTTTGACATAGAAGTGTTTGTGGTTTGTATTTTCCTTCAATGGTTAATATGATTCAACTCTTTTATAACACTTATGTAAAAATTATGTCATGATACCTGCTTTAAATCACAACACTTTTTGGAAGCCTAGGTCAGTAGGGTGGGCATCAGGAAATTTTGGACACACATCCATCTTTTTCCCTACTTATCTCTCCTCCCTTAATCCCCCTGTGCAGGCTGCAGAGGCCACAATGTGCTCCCAGGTGCACTGTTGTATGATGGAGACTGCAGCACAAGTTACTGCTGGTGGTGATCTCTGTCACTGCTGTCAGATGTGGGACCACTTATTGATTCCAACCAACTCACATCGTGCTGTGCTCTTGTGAGATGTTGCATTTCCTTACTCCATTTGCAAGAGCATTACATTGCTCCTCTCCATTGTTGGCTGTGGCAGAGGAAGGCACCCCCCAGCCAGACAGCCCTCCTGCCTTTGCCTGGAATTGCAGCAGATCCTTCAGGAGTGTCTGGGCTCCTGGTCAGTGCCCAACAGCCAGCCTGTGAAGGGAAGGGCAGGCAGGAGCAAACACCAGCTCAGCAGGGCATCCTGTTTCAATCCTGGCATCACAGGTCTCCACAAACTCATGATTCCACTGGAACTAACTACAGGCGTCCAGACACTGATGTCTGAACATTATTTCTGGTTCCCAAAGGGCAAAAGATACTTGCGGTGTATGTGGGTTTTATGTTAAGGGGGGAAAACTTCAAACACAAACCAAAGCAAACTAATAAAGGAAATAATTTTGAAGTCTCTGTGGGAACATAGCCAGGGGTCCATCTTGCTGTGACTGCCCTCTTTTTGCTACTCCCTGGCCATTTCCCTGGCCATTTCCCTGGCCATATCCCTGGCAAGCACGTGAGTGTCTGAAGCAGGCAGGATACACAAAGTGCAGTAATACAGGTGAGAATGAAACAAATCCTGGGATTTTTGACTAAACTACAGAAAACCTGACTGATTTAGGGAGAAAATTACTATATATCAGTTAAATTGTTGAAGCACCTACAAACTACAAGTAGGGACCAGGATATAGTTCCACTGAATTGGAGCAACTGGTTTCCTTCTGTCACTTGAAATCAAAAGATTGAATGTAGGTTTTAGTTCATTAGTAATACTAGAAATTAGTGGAAATTAATTGTTGTTAATTGCATTATTGGCTAACTTTAATAAGCACACATATTTTATTACTAGCATCCAAAACTTGAGAGCTTTACAAATAGTATGAAATCTTACTACTAATTAACAGATTTTCATACAAAAATGGATAGTGACAAGAATTTCTTCTGTTGTTTGGTAGGTGGTGAACTTTTACTGAAAATCAACATCCAAATCCTAGTATTTGAAGTGTATAGTCTACATTGTGATCCTAATGGTTGTGCTCCAAGTCCCCAGGATATTTTAATTAACTGATTGTTTAAGAACATACAGCAGAGATGAGCAAGTGTGTTAGAAAACCACTGTTTGGAGCACATATTTCCTTTCTGTTCCACAAAAGGCTGTGCTACTGGAGACAAAGGAATTTTAAAATACCCATTCAGCAACCACTGATTTATATCAACGTGTGAAACCTTCATTACAAACCCACACTACTCAGCAGCAGCTCAGCCCAGTTCCACTTTGCCATTGCAGACAGGGCAAGTGCGTCACATCCCGCGGGCAAAATCCTCTGGGATCAATAGGGAATAAGTGCTCAGTGTGTGCATTGCAATCAGTTTGGTGCTCTACTTAATGCACTACAAACTGTGACCTGTGGTGTTCACAGTGAGCTGCACAGACATTATTGGCCAATTCATGGCTCATAGTGCAGATCTCCTTTTAAAGCACAGTCCAAAACTGGCACTCTTGCATTCTGTTACTGAACTCTAGGAAAGGTTTAGCTGTGATTCCTCATTTCTATTGGTCTGGCTTTCCACTGGCTCAAATCTCCTTCTTGAATCACCACTTGGTTTTTGGGTTTTCCGTGTGACTTCTATGGACTTTCCATTGAGTTCAAAATTATTAATTACAATGCAGTTCTTCTAAAACACCTGATTTTTTTTCATATTGTTAAAAATTTTACAAGAAACATTAGATGGAGATGAGGGGCATTGTTCTGTAGGGGAAAACAGATCTTATTTAGGAAGTGGTTTTATTTATGACCTTCACACTCAGAAGTGAATGCAGATGTTTTCAGGTATCTTCAATACAGTCCTGGCTATAGCTGTGAGCAAGAAAGTGCAAATTTCTAAATCTTTTTCAGCAAATAAATCACAGAAATCAAGCAAATTAGTAAGGCATACTTAAAAACAGCCAGGAAGTCATGGGTCTTTTTTTAATACTTGTGAAGATGGTTTTTAATCCTTGGAGGGTGTTGTTAAATTCCAAATGTCAGAATAAAAAAAAAGACAGTACCTGCCTTTTCCTGAGAGGAATGCTAAGTATAGTGGTTGAGAAAAGAATTCAAGTTGCAGTGTTAGTTCTACATACATCAGCAGTTGCTTTGGATTAAGTCTTTTTGCCTGGATTTTGCACGGCACAAAGTGTAAATCAAAGGGCACCTTACAGGCTTCTCAAAGAAAAGAGGCTTGGGGTTTTTTTTAATGGATAGGAGCATGATGGTTTGGCTGTGACCATGGTATAAATTTACTGCTTCATTTTTGAAAACACATACCTTAACTGTAGCTTGATGGAGCTTTTATAGCTGCTAAAACATGTGGAACCAAAATGAGCCCTCAGTGAGTCCCTGAGTTACAGTGTTAAGTCTCAAGCAGTTCTTTCTGTGCCCTCTTTGTGTGCATAGAGTTGTTAGCAGAGACAGTGGATGGAAATTTAAGCAGGACAGAGGTGAACACTCAGGTACAAATGCAGCAATTAGCATTGGCTGAACTTAATGCTACCAATTCCAGTGCTCTTACTGTGTTTCAGAACTAAGCATGAATTAAATATTTATTGGCAAACCTGAATCAAAGCACATGTTTCCAGTTAGAATGGAACCCTCTCCAGGAGCGCCAAACTGAAGGCATCTTACTGGGAAAAGCAGAAACTTTCTTAGAAGCCAAGGTGAAAATGTTTGAGCAGCTTTCTAAAGGGAAGAGCCAAAGCAGCAGGCAATTTTCTTTCCTATTCCCCTTGTGGAAGTCACAGGTTAAAATAAATGGTCAGAGTTGGGTGTCTGAATTCAGTCATAGTGTAAGTCCACCAAATGCCTGGAGTTTTCAATCTAGATGGGTTTGGGTTAATAGTTATTTGTGAGAATAACAAGGATTCAAAAAACTTTTCCTATAGCTGAAACATTATTTCCAGAGGTGTTCTGTTGTTTCTTTGCCTTTTGTTGCTTGGAATGGCTGGTTTAGTAAAGTAATCCCGGTCCTGGCTGCTGTCGTACTTGGACTTGAAATAAATGGGGACCAAGTTATTACTTGTCCTGACCTTTTATTTTTAAGACTTCTAGTGTTAAATATAAATATGTATATATATTTATTTATATATATATTTCAACAGGTGAAAAATGTATATATTTATATAGAGATATATATATAATATATATAATTTTACATATAAATATATATATATTATATATGTGTGTGTATATATATGCACACGCACACACACACATATGTGTGTGTGAGTGTGTACAGATATATAGATATAGATATAGATATAGATATAGATATAGATATAGATATAGATATAGATATGTATTCACCTGTTGAGATTCACCTGATGAGTTGAGAGCTACTTCTATCAAGGACAGAGCAGAACTTTTAGACTGAAGGGCAGTGATAGATGGGATATTAGGAAAAATTTCTTCCCTGAAAGGGTTATCCAGCACTGGTACAGCTGCCCATGGTGGAGTCGCTGTCCCTGGAGGCGTTTAGAAGACATGTAGGTGTGGCACTTGGGGATATGGTTTACTGGTGGTCTTGGCAGTGTTGGGTTAACAGTTGGACTCAATTATCTAACAGATCCTCTCCAACCAAAATAATTCTGTGATTATTTTATAATCCCATTGTATATATTCACATAAAATCTAAGCATTTGTCACTTCAGCTGAAGAGTAAAGAAATTATCAGATAATGTGCGGAGAAAATAGGTACTAATTTTGCTGTCTGGATAACATTTATTAGTCAGAATTTTGTAATCTGGATATTATTTCTCAGTCAAATTAGAAACTCAGTTTAGCTAGTAATATTTACTTTTGTGTTAAACAGTTACATATTAAGTTATCTTAATACAATGAACTACTAATAGGCTGTTCTGTAAACCTTTACTGAATTTGGACTCGATGATCTTAGAGGTTTTTTGCAACCTTTGTGATTTTATGTATAACAGTCCTGAGCCTGTGGAGCACCTGTAGCACATCCTTCTGATTCAACTGCAAATTCACTTGTGGCCAGGCAGCCCAGCTTGGATGGCTCATATGGCTTTTGTAGAAGTAGTGGAATGAGTGAAAACTTCAGTATTTGGATCTTTTTTCATTCCTGTGATAATCTGAACTCTATTCTCACTCTGGTCCATAATTTTAATACCTTATGGATTTCAAAGGAACAGTTCTGAGGTATAAATCTTATAACAGAATTAATGTGGGAAAAATAAGAATCCTGAAACTTAAAGACAGAAAAAATGTTCATAGCTGAACTCAGCAAGTGAAAGCAGGCTCCAGAAGTCGTCTGTGGAGGCACTCCTGTGCCAGGCTCCCTCCTCCAGATGGATGAATAAATGCAGCTGCAGTACTAAACCCTGAGCATTCACACCATAAACAGCTGCATAATTGGGAAGGTCTTTGCTTTGGCACTCACTGTTGTAACCTACAGGTACCACTATTTCTATCCCCCAGAAATTCGGTGAGTGTATCATCAGCCTGAAGTTGTGGCTCATCACTGCCCACCACTCACTGGGAGCCAGGGTGTCATCCTAGTCCCTGGCAGGTCTCTCTGGTAAAAGGGATTCACAGCTGCTTGGAAATGATGGAACAGAAAACTTCAGGCTCCAACAGACCTTAGAAAAAGAGGACCCAGGAAAACGCCATTTTGTTAGCACAGTCCTCACAGTGAAGAGAAGGCATAAACACACTGGTGCAGATTCTGGAGGCAGGTGCAGCAATTTGTTGAAGTAGCTGAACAAATTCAAATACTCTGGGTTTTTCTGTTGGTTCCTTGGCTTCCTTTCTGAAGCAGTAAAGGCTCTGAGAAAACTGTTCTTACCCCCGTAATTCAGATGCCCTCAGAGAGAGGCCTCTTCCACGAGAGGAAATTGGGCATTTGACTATCTAGCACACAGGAAAAAGTTAAGGCATTTGGACCAGCCTTCTAAATAATTGAAAGCATTTCAGATGTTACCATGGGGTATTAACTAGAAAATCAAGACTTTTTGACATCAGTATCTGTAAGCTTCATTCCCATCTGTTCTTTCTGGCCCATGTTTTTGCCCCTGGTATGTGTCTGGTTACTCCCACTGAACAGGAGTGACACTTGGCCTGATAAATGCTTAAATAGAGTAGTTTTTATTTGTTGTGTCTACACATGGGTAAAAGAATTAAAGTTCTATTTTTCTCATACTCATGTGTTAAAATACCTATTTAATTAACATCTTTTATAGAACATTTCTATGGAATATAAATGCTTGGTAGTTGTAAATTACAGAATTGCAATAGTTCTGTATTAAGAAAATAATGATGTTATTTGAAGGATAGCCATGTATTTTTCTTTAGATTTAGAATGCTGGTTGAACTTCAACAATGTAGTATTTTCTAGAAACCTGAAAATAAATGAGGAATTCTTGTGATAGCAGAGAACACAACAATAGTCAGGAATTTGGCAGAGGACACACTGTTTGCTTTCAGCACTGTGTGATTCATCAGAGCCCTTGCTAGGCTGGAGCACAGAGCAGGACAGCACTGCCAAAGGCATCAGGGAGCTTGGACACCCCACACTGTGCATTGGAGTGACACAGCTGGGGAGGTTGTGGCAGGTCTAAGAGAAGGACCACATGGTGAGCATCACCCTGAGCTTGTGCAACCATGAAGCTTCACCATGCAAAGTTAAATAGTCTGGATCTTGGGAGCACCAGAGGGGCATCAGTGCCCTGTCACATCTGAGCTAAACAGCCCAGCTTCTCTCCAAGGCTAAACTGACTCAAGGTACAGAGCAGCATCAGCTCTGATGTTTATCTAAGCAGAGGCTCCCACAGTTGTTTGTTTCTGTAAAGGCTTTTTAATAACAAAATTAATAATTTGCTCCTCTTCAGTATTTAATGAGTACACCTGTACTGCTGCCATCTTGAGCTGACTCTAGGTTGGAGGTGTGCCTCTGTTTTCTATTGCATTGTATAAATGTGTGTGAATGAGACACTGACATTGCAATGGCCACCCACAGCACCAGGAGCTTTGGCTGTCACACTGGGGTGTTTGGTACATGACATTTAAGAACAGGGAGCCATAATGGTACCCACTCCCCGGGATACACCTTTGTTAAGGACTTCACTGGTGTACCTGTGGCTGGACATTCCTCCTGGTGTAGCTCTGCTGGGTGAACTGATGTCTTCCTATCAAAACCAGCATCCACTGCAGGGCATTTGAGAGCTACGTATGGAAAGTGCTACCTGGGAACAGCAAAACCTTATTCCTCGTTTGAAGGAAAACCATAACCATTGTTAGTATTCCCTACAGAACTAAAACCACCCCACTTCCACTGAAGTCTGTGTTCTTTAGAGTCCCAGAAGAGGATTAAGTTTTGTGATCAGGCTAATTTAATAAAGATATTTAATCATTTGATACCACATAAAAAATAGAATTACTGACTTTTGCATCCTTTCCAAATCTGACATTTCCAAGCAGGTCTGTAGTGGCAGTCTCAGAGGACCTGTGCAGTCCCCAGCACAGCCAAAGGATAACCTGTTGCTTAGCAACCAATAGAAGTGTGCTGCTCAACATTTATTTCATTTGGAAAGGAACATATTCTTTAAGTACTTCATCCCAGCTACCAAGCACAAAGAGTCTTCCACTTGTTTTTCTGGAGCTGTGCACCTGTGTGAAACAGCCAGTTTGCACAAACAAAAGTGCAATTCAAAGAACAGGTGCTAGAGAAGAACATGCAAAACAGAAGGTATAAAAGAACTGGCACAAGTATTTTAGTCCTTCCTAACATCAGCGTCCTGAATTTGCCTCTTTATGTCTGTATCCATCCCACTTGAAAATGGGCTGCCTTGGCAGTGTGTGTGTGGCAGAGCTGCCTGCAGAGCTTGCCAGTGATTGTTGACACACCCTCTTTTGAAGATGTCATGGTTTTCCCACTGATTTGAGCACATACTTTCTCCCTGAAAAACAAAAGCCAGAACTGGACCTTGACTTTCCAGCCTGAACACTTCAAATCTCAAATTCTGTACTTGGTTTAGAAAAGCAGGTAAATAGCTTTGGAAAAGAACCCTTAATGCCCTACAACTAAAACCATTTTCACTTTGGTGCTTGTCCCTATAGTGAAGTAAAACCCTATAGAACTGCTAGACTTGTTTCTGTGTCTGAAATCAGCCTTGGCCTGAATAGTCTCTAGCTAAATTGTCCTGAAGGAGTTGTTAATCCTGTTTTGCAGTCTCAAACTGTGCAAATAAGCATTATATAATGCACACACACCCCAGTATGGGAAATTGCCCAAATCCAAGGATGCAGTTTGGTTTCTAATGACCATAATAAATGCAAATTTTAATTCATGTGACCTTGAAGACACATATACCACACAGAAATGTACTGAGCATGGGAGGCATGACAACTTAATGTATGTTCTCATGTATGGTGACTACTTTTGGCTGCAAAGAAATCTTTATACATTTTAATTCTCCTCTCTAGCACATGTAGCAAGTATATTTATTGTCTGATTTTTATTTTTCTTTTCTGAGCAGCTTTGTTGTCTCATCCAAATGCTCTCAATGTAAAGCATTTGTGGGTAGCCCAAGAATGGATACAGCCCATGTCTTACATGAGCCCTCTAATGGTAAAGTACAGCTTTCTGTGGCCTCAGGCATTGCACATGTAAAAGTTTCCCTCTGTTCACAGCCTCCTGCCTGACTTATAGCCCTGTGAATTTAAGCTCAGCTCTGTCTGTACAGAGTCATTTGAAACAGCTGCAAGTTCTCCTGGCTATTGCCAGCAATTCCTGCATCTCTGTCCCACACTCCAGAAATGCACAACCAGGTGGAGACAGACAGCAAGGACCATGCCAAAAGCCATTGTGTTGCTGTAGGACACAATCAGCATGAAGATTGAGAGGCAGAAATCACTCACTGTGATCAGGCAAATGGTCCAAAACATCAGTGAAGGTGTCCTGTTTCCAGACTGTCACACTCAGAGTAGGTTGGGTGCCTGCATGGATGGAGATTGTTTTGTTTGCATCCGCTGAAGCTCTTTCTGCTGCTGATCCAAAGGATCATGTTGGACACAGACAGATGTCTTACCCTCCCTTTGATCAAGCCAAAGGGATACAAATTTTGCCTTCTACTGGTATGGTTTCCAAATGGTGTATTTTGCTAAATGAAATGCAGTGTGGGAGTACTACACTGTTTGCAAGCTGAGCTGTGTCTTGGGAGCAGTAAGTAACAACCAAATCTTATTTTAGAGCTGAGGAAAATTACACACAGTGTTGAAGAAACGTGGCTGAGCTCTGCATGGCACCCTGCAGAGATGGTGACTGAAGAAAGTTGGTGTCTTAGATTCAGATGCACAAACCTCTTCTTTCCCCTGTCCTTCACTAATATCTCTGCTTTTTATGCTTAAACAGGAAATTTTCTTCCAGACATCTCTTTATGAAGGACTCACATGCATGGATTCATGATGCAGAGTCCCCACAGCTGAGTCAATACCTCTTTCTTATGTCAGCTGTAGTGCATGCAGGAGCATTGCTGGCCAACAGGCTGACACTGCAGTGCCACATCACAGGGCAGAGCTCTCACATTTGGGAGCAGGAGAGACAGTTTGCTGCCTAACCTGGCAGAGCCTGGTCATGAAGAGATTGATTTTGATTTCGAGATGGAAATATTTGTTATTTTCAGTCCCAGGGGTTTGATCTGCTCAAGTAAATTTTTGGCTGACTTGTCATATTTAGGAAATGCTCTCCCAAAGTTACTGGTTTCTGTGTCTTTTGACCCCACAGTCCAGCGATCTGCTGCTGCAGAGAAGAGCAGCAACCCAACCAACCCTGCCACAAGAAGCTGACTTGTTGAATAAGAAAGTTAACTGACCAAATCAAAAGCAGACTTGCTTAAGGAGTGAACAAGTAGGGAAATACAACAGTTCATTTTTTGTATCAAGCCCAAACAAAATAGTGAAGTAAGAAAAAAGATGAAACAAAAGGGGCCACTTGTTTTTCAGGTTGCTTGGTTTGAAGTTGCAAGATTCACAACAGCATTTAGTTTTGGAAAAAAAATCAGCATTTTTCACAAAAAAAAATTCAACAAAAAATGGTTATCTAGCTTTCACAAGAAGTCACTGTGTGAGTAGAACACATTGAAATAAAACTCTAGAAATAAATTACAGAGAAAAACAGCACAAATAGAGAGCAAGGGTATCTTGAGGAAAGAAGTGTAATTCTAAATTAGGTAAAGGGCAAAAGAAGAAATGTAATTTCACAGAAAATCTGAGATAGCTCCTGTTAAGCTTAACTTAGGACACAGAAGCTGCTGCTATATATATATGTATTGCTATATATTGAGCCAGCTTGAAAGCCTAGAGGCAATGTTATGCAGTACCTTGTGTAAGTACCCTAAAAGAACCAATAATGGGAAGGGGGAAATAAAGTGCAGAGCATAGATTTGTCTACAGTTCAATATATCTGTGAAGTTTTTTATATAGCTTTAAAGAAAATGTTAAGGGAGAAAAACAGAGTAGATGAAGAGGTGTGACTGTCTACCAAGAGTATATTATTTGTTCTCTATAATTTCAGAACCTAAGAAGGAGAAAGGAGGAAATTCAATTCAGCATGTTTAATACATTTATTATAATTTGATTTTATTGAGTGATTCTCAACTACAAACACACTTCCATTTTTGATTCTGCATAAAATAAGTCCCTTCACAGTGCCAATATAAACAGGTATTTTCCCTTTGCCCTCAGTCAGCTGTAGTTTATGCATTAACAGGGACTTTCTGCCAGAAGTCTGTTCTCTTGGAGAGCCACTCCTCTGGCATTCCGGGCTCCTGGTTGGCCCCTGTGCCAGCCTGGCTGATAAGGCAGCAGGTGGATGGGAGCAGCAGCCAGAGGGAATAACCTGGGAGCAGGGACAGCACTGACACGGGAAACAGTCACTGGAGGAGAATTCCTCCTGTGGCACTTCAAAAATGAAAATTGATATTCACAGCCACATCCTCCCCAAGGAATGGCCTGACCTGAGAAAGGTAATAAGGGTTTGGATATTCAATGCCTTATGTGATCAGCAACCATTTCTACCTGTGTGATTTTTGAAAGAAAAAGGAATTAAGGGTTCTGTGGCAATATCTCTATGTTTTTGTTCGATTTAATTTTTTTCAGTTGTAAAATATGTTTATTTCATTACTTTGCAAAGCGAGAGTCCCAGTAAGAAAGGGATGTCAACCTGGGCTCTGTTCCCCACTTTTTATTTAGTCTGAAGCAATTCTAACAGTTTTCCTTGGGTTTTTTGAAGTAAAATTGTCAATTGATGAGGTGTAAACTTCACTTGCTGGATAAAAATAGAGCTGTTCTGTTCCCAAATAGTACTTGTATTTGTTTTAAATGAAATAACTAACAGGTGTAAGACAAGATTAATGTTAACTAAGACAAAAGTCATTCACATCTTATACCCATAGGTATGAAAGTCATTGGCTTCAAAAGGAGTGGGGTCACTCTAAGTACAGTTAATTGATGATGATAATGTTACTAATATCTGTTCTTCTCCAGTTATTGTTATTACTATTGTTGTTGATGACGTTGTTATTGTTTTATTTTATTTTTGTTATTTGCATTGTTGTTGTTATACATAAATTTTTCTTGTCATTCATATTTTCATGAGCCTGGGAAATGTATTTGAGAATGGAAAGTGTCATTTAGTGTAACAAATCTGAAAGGGTTTCATATCTATTAGCTCTGTGTTTCTGCTGTTTTAAACATGATGGTCCAATATCAGCCAATAGTAGACAGAGAGTAGCTGGAAAATGTAAACATCATTTTAGAAAAAAAAAAAGTCCTGAGAAAATCTGGCATTAAAAACTTACACAGGATTATTACTTCATTAGTACAGAAAAATCACATCATTATGCATAAAACCTCCTGGAAAGGAATGTTTGTTTCCTTGTTTATCTAGGAAGGTCTTTATAAACATCTCTTTGAACCTCCTGTTTGTAATAATAAGAGCTCCTGGTGTAAAACACATGTTCAGTCAGTAATGCAGGTGAGAGGACAGATGCTCTAGAACAATTATGTCTGTTTTAAATGGACAGGAGTTTAAATATACAGACCACAAAGACAGGTCAATCTCACTTGTTTCAGATTCTGTTTTCTTTGTGCAGTAACTTTATAAAAACAGCTATAAAATTCCTTTATTCTGACTTTATGTGATTTTACAAGATTTTTTAATTTTTTTTTTCTGTACAGAATTTAAAAGGGACAGTAAATTCACTGAGATAAAATTACCCCAAGAATCCCTTGATCTTCAAAGATATACACAAAGACTGAACTCACTACTGTAAGACACTGTAGGCCAGTGTTGCATTTCTTAAAACACAGATAAAGAGGCAACTACCAAATATTTAAAATTTCATTTCCACCTGCTGGTTTGTGTTCCCCTGTTCTGAGCAACTCAATGGTTTATTAATGGGCCCAGAGCAGAAAACTCCCAGCAATCCCTGGAGCCCCCTGACAATTCAGGCCATTAACACAGATCTCCCCATCTCGTTCATGGGGCCACCCTGACATGCACACATTTATTTGGTGCTAAACTTCTCTCTCTTCTTTCCGGCTTTATAAAAACTGAGCCTTCAACCCAGAAAATTCCCTTGTCAGGATACATATTTAACCACTTAAGAACCTAACAAAAGTGCAAAAATTCATATAAAAATGAAATAAGGACTTTCAGTGCATCCAACTAGAACCTTCAGGGTAGAAAGAAGAAAATAAGTTCAAAACCAGAGCAGTGAGTTTCTCTATTGCTCATGTGCTGCTTCAGCACCTTCAAGGGTCTTATTCTCCACACAGCTTAAAATTGCAATTAGCACGGGGCTAGTTGGAAGTTCTCATTGGTTGTCAGTCATTAAATTTCCCCAAATTTCAGTATTTTTATATATTAATTCCTCCCCAGGCTTAGTCAGCAGCACCTCTGTCTGGCTGAAGTCGGGCCTGGCTCTGCACACCTGCACCAGGGAAGCTCATGCTGGCATTCAGGGATGATTTGACACCACAGGAAATTCAGGGTTGCATCCAAATTGTCTACACTTCACTGAAAGAAATGCCTGCTTTTACTGAGTTTCCTTTTAACTTTTTTTTTATGGAAAAAGTGGGAGCTCTGAGCATTGTTTTCAATCTGGTATTTGAAGATTTTATTTCTTTCTCATCTGATAATTTATTATAGTAAAAGGAAATCAGCATCTTAGGTAGGTTTTGCTTTTTTGCATGAACAATTTTGAATCTCTCTGGAAGAATCAATGAGCATCTAAGCTTCTCCTTTTCAGCTTCTCCTGACTGTTTAAATATTAATAGTCCAGAGGCTGACCTTCAGTCCTGTGCTGAATCATGGAAGCTGAAAAGTGAAATCGATGAATCTCTGTGCTAATGATTAACTCATCACAGATTGGAAAGTTGTCAGCTCAATTTTCACACTGGCAAAGGCTTAATTTAATTTTTTCTGTGTTAAAATAATTCTAGTTAGAACCTCAAGAGAGTAAGCAACTTCAAGCATGTTTGAAATCTGTTGTTTAAAAATGTTGTTGAACTGGGAGTTAAAATTTCGGGCACAAACAACATTAGTCCAGTCCAGTTAAACTGAGCATATGTGTAAGTCTTTCTCCTGAATGGGGTACTGCTGGATTGAAAGAATTGCAATATTATTGTTGTTGTTGTTGTTATTATTATTATTGCAGAGTGCTAACTAGCACTGTCTTTTTCTTCTTTCTTCCACAGAGATATGGATATGGTGGATGGGTCCAGCTGGATCATCACTGCAAGGTTTGGGCTGTTTGGTGCTCTAAGCTCATCTTGTGTTGTCCTCAGGAATACAAACTCACAATAAATCTATTAAGAAATGAAAGAGCAGTAATATTGGCTCTGTTCCTGATACAGGTTTCTCTAGAGCTCTGTCTTCTGTGGAGTAGTATCAGTCCAAGTCCTAATAGACCTCAGTAGAACTTCTGGCTTGAGAGATTAAATCACAATCTCCTGTATGAACCAGTATCCATCTTTCATAATCACCTCATTGTAACACTTGGAATGCATAGCTCTGAAAAACTGTTTTCAATAGGTCAGCCTAAAGCAGGTTACATGTCAATTTATTTATAGTTAAATGCAGTCACTGATGTGAGAATCAGAACCAAAAGGAATTGGTATTTTAATAAAAGTTTAAAAACTCAGATGTGAAAGTGTGTTTGCTTCTGAGAGAAGGAGGAAGAGTAATTTCTGTAACCTCATGAGAAGGAGAACAAATAGAACAGTAAGAACAACCCATGGATTTGGAGACTGTTCCACACAAAAGTGGGAGCGTGAGGTTTATTGGCAAGTAAGGGGCAGGCTGGGCCCGATTTCCCTTCACCTTTTCCCCAGTATTCACTCTAACTAACTTTGCAAAGCCTCATCTGAGCTGCATTACTGCAATGGGAACAAACGTCTGCAACCAAGAACTGGAGCAAACAAATACTCTGCTGAGATTTCAGGCCTGGGTGCAGCAGGCACAGGAGGGCACAAGGCACCAAAGTGAGGATGAACAATCCACAGATCCTGAGTCTGGTGTAGCTGCAGGAAGGACAGAAGGCTTGGGCACATTTTTAGCAGCTTAGCTGTTTGTTACAGGTCTGCTGCTGAAATTCTGTGCTAAAAATAGTTTGCAGAGGAACTTCATGGCAAGTCAATAATAGCCTGATACCCTCTGCAGAGAATTGTCTATCCTATTTCTGCCTGAATATTCTGCATGAAAACCAGGGCATGGCAAAATCCTGTTCAGATATGTGAAGCTGGAGATAATTTAACAATTTTCATTAATTCTTAAGATTAAAACAAAAGCAAAGGCTTCTCATATTCTATGAAGAATCACCAGAGTCAAACTGGAAGAAAAGAATTGCATTCATGTTTAAAGAAAGGCAATTTGGGATGTGACTGAGTAGTTTGGTGACAGGATAATTTTAAATGTAGTTTGCTGAACCAAATCAGCCTGTTGGACTTAATTATTAAATCTCTCTCCTAATTTCCAAATAAATTAATTAAAACATTAATTATCAGATAATGTCTAGAATGAGATAGTGTAGAATAGAATAGGATTGTAAAGTCCATGCAATCTATTCATCTGTGATGCAATGCTCAGTTCTACTATTTTTCTCACACCCCAAATATTTTTGTTTATTAGACAACCTGCAGCAATGCACTAAACTTTTTTTAATGTATTGGAGTGTGTAGCTGGAGGAAACCTTTCGGATAGGTTGGAAAACCAATTTTACAAGAACCTGAAGTGCTTTACTGGAGAATCAGGACTATGCAGTTGTCATATTTCAAGTGCTTTTCACAGCCTGTGGTACAGCCAAGAAGTAACTGGACAGTCTGTGAAGGCAGCACAGTTAGATTAGTTGAGAAGAGCTTTGAACTACTCATTAGAGCAGTATATTTGTGAATGATGTGTGAAGTTAATAACAAATTCAAGGTTAAGAACAGTCTGACTTCTCAGAAGAAGGGAACAGACTCTGGCTGAGTGTTCTACTATCAAATATTCTGACTTAACAGGCGTTTTTCTTTAGAAAAATAGGCAGGATCCTAAATAAGGCTGATTTTGTGAGGAAAAATAAAACGGTCTTTGGAGAGAGAGAATTGCCTTCCTCGAACTTATCCCTGCCAGCAGATCCTCAGGGCTTGCAAGTATTGATGAGTTGTGTCCCATTGATTTGTGGGAGCCAAAGAAATCCTGATGTGTCTGTCTGTACATGTCCATAGCATGAAGTTTAAAGTGAAGTTTAAAACGTTTCCATGTGCCTACAGGAACTGCATTAAATTTCATGACTGTGATAATATTTCGAACTTTGCACATTTGGCAATTGGCGGCATGTGGGAAAGTTACACTAATTCAGGTCGTGGTTTTATGCTGTGATAAAGTTTTGTTTGGGATTTTTTTCCTGAGTACAAATTCTTGAATAATTCTTTTTTTTTCGCCCGAGGAGAAACATAATCTGAAGACAACATAATAGCTCTCCTTTTGTCTCATTATCATTGGAGATATGAAACAACTGGACTGAAAGTAGCTGAGTTGCAGAGTTATTTCTGTAGTTTCTGGAATCATTGTGATACTATTGACTTTAAAAGAACACATACACACCCAAAGGGAAAATCTAGCACAGATTTAATTAGAGCATTATTCTGAGGTCAAAATTTGGTTTGAGGATAAACTTGGATTAAGATACCTGGTATCTTTTCCACATAAATGGTGTCTTTTCCACGTAAATATAGAGTGATATAGGGCAGTTAAATGCCTCCCTGACATCCGATCCCGTCAGATCTCGGAAGCTAAACAGGGTCAGACCCGGATTAGTACTTGGATGGGAGACCTCCCAGGAAATGCCAGGTGCTGTAGGTTCTAGTCCTGAGGACTTCACTGGCACTGTCCAAGCTCGCTCAGCCGTGGCAGATGAACCTCAGGACTGAAACGGTGGGGCCAGTTCTGCGCACGCTGAGCCTCACCTAAAATCCACTGCGCAGGCTGGAAGGGCACACCCACGTGGGGACAGCCCTGCCCAAATCTTTGTTCGCGAAGCCAAGCCACACACACACACACACACACATAGAGTGATATACATTGCAAAAATAAGGGGATTTTTTTAATTATGAAGAATTAAATCTGACTATAAATGCCTGTTTTATTAATGTCTATTTTTAAAATAGTATTTGTTTAAAAATACCTACTGCATAAAAATAAAAGAACAACATTCTGTCCCTGAATTTCTGTAGGGAGCACAATATACTCAAGCAACTATAAATTAGCACAAACTACTTTGTCACATTTATAATGGATGGAAATGTCATTTCACAGGGACAGGCAAAGATGATGAAGGATGGAAAGGTGTTTAGAGTAATTCAAGAGAACTGCTGGGATCCAGAAGTGCGGATTAAAGAGATGGACCTGTCAGGTACCTCCATGAAGGAACTGAAATCATTGTGTCTCATGTAGAAAAACTGCAACTTCCCTGTCAGTGCATCTGAAAGTTCTCAGTAAGAGCAGGAAAATTATAAGGTTTAGCATATTGATTCATTGCTTTAAATCTGTTCAAAGTCAGTGAAAACTTTTATGCTTTATATTCAGATGCGACATGTTCCCATAACTTCCCTCATTTTCAGTCCCCACATGGACTCATTGTTTTTGGAAGGATGTTAAGGCAGTAAGGAGCTCATTGACATGAGCAAGTATGGCTGATTGTGGACTTCAAAAAGCAACACACGTTCCAGGTACAGCATTAATTCACATAAAGCAGGAAGCCCTTTCATTTTTGTTCCAAATGTTAAAAATACTCTATCTCCTCACAGGATTTCTTGTATGTTTTTTTCCTTTTCTAGTATATTCTTTCTGTTTAGACATTGCAACTTCACTCTGTGTTTTTGTTAGAGGACTCTGAGCCTACAGAACTGGTACAATTGCTGTCTCAGGGAAGAGAGTTTTCCTGATTGTGAAAGAAACTTAACCAGATGCCAAATTCTCAGCTTTGTTTTCCATCCAGTTGCATTCACAACACTAAATCATGAATGTAAGATGGAGACTGCAGATAAGGGAAGGGATTTTGTCTAATCAGTTATTTTTGCTACTTCTTATTAACACTGTGATCCAAAATTACTTCTGTGAGAGACATATTATGATGTTACTAAGATTTTTTTTTTCTTAGATTGAGACCTGAATAATTCCTACATCCATTTCCCAGTAGACACAAACTGAATATCTTATCCAACTGTTTATAAGGAATAAACACCTGAATTACTTTCAAGAGCAGGTATTTTTTAAGAAGCATCTTTATGATTATTATTTTCTTCTCTCAGAGCTTGTCATGCTCCACAACTCCCTGAAAGGAGGTTGTAGCCAAGCAGAGTTGGTCACTTCTCTCAGATAACAAGCAATAGGAGAAGAAATGGCCTCAAGCTGCACCAGGGGAGGTTTATATTGGATATTAGGAAACAAATCTCTTCACCAAAAGAGTTGCCAGGCACTGGCAGAGCTGCCCAGGGCAGTGGTGGAGTCACCATTCCGGGAGGGATTTAAAAGAAAGGCAGATGTGGCAGTTGGGGACATGGGTTAGTAGTGGGTTTGGCACTGCTGGATTAATGGTTGGAGTTGATGATCTCAGAGGTCTTTCCAACCCAAAGGATTTTGTGATTCTGTGTTAGGAGATATGCCGAGTCATTCTCCTTAGGGAGGTTTGGTGCACACAACCCAGGCCAGTTTGGGAACTCAGGGGCTGTTCATGAGGCAATTCATGTAAACACAATTTAGATCATTTGCACCTACTTCATCTTCCCCCTGGAAAAGCAGGTATTTCAAACTCCAACCATTAGACAAGTAATGGGAATGCCAGAATGTCTTTGCACACTCTGAAATTTGCTGCCTTGTAACAGAGAATCATGCCTTGACTAGACTGTAATCTTCCTCTGAGTTAGCTCAGGGATTTTGGAGCTTACCAAGTCATTCAGCTACAATGTGGATCACAAATAGCCTTTGGGCATCTTTCCCTTTCTGATATTTCCCTCAACACTAAAGGCAAGTTTCCCCAAAACAGTTCTGCCCCACAGATTTGCTGTAGGCAAAGGGAAATCACAGGAGCAATTTTTTTTTTCAAATTTCTGCAACAGCTCTCCAGAATAGAAAATGTATCATAAAACCAACACCACAATATTTCTCCTCAAACTGAACAGTGTTTGGTTAAAAAAAAAAATCTAAACCTGTGTGTTACAGCACCATCTGGTGACTTGTGCCCTAAAAATGTCCCTTTTTATGACAGAACTCCAGAGATCCAGGCACCTGCCAGTTCAGTGGGGAAAAAAATAAAAGGCCTTGATGTTTTTCATTTTTACTGCTCAGCTAATGATAAAAACTATGGGCCACATTTACTCCTTTTTGATTTAGAAAGTTGTAGCTACTTAAAGGCCATTTTCTGTAAGACAGATGGAGATGGATTATGCCCAAAAATTTGACCTCCAAACTTGGCATAATTTTGGGACAAAGATGCAAAGAATCTCCCAGTGGAACAAAACTAGAATCAGTCACTGTATGGTATTATTAACTCAGAGAAATAACATACAGCTTGGCTTCTAAAAGGTTTTCTTTGTGCATTGCCCAAGAAATCTTGCCAATGATAAGAAATGGGATCCAAAGGACCAAAGAGACTCAATTAGTTCTGCTAATCTTGTGTCCTGGGTCTAATTGGTGTGCACACGTGTGTCTTGATCCACTCAATAAAACAAGCTGTCCAGGGAATTGTATAAAACAAGCTGTAAAGGTAATTAACATCACAGTTCTGTGACACAAATTCTGTGACATATTTTGTGAGAGAAAACTTATCATTCTAACCGCCTTTTCTTGTTATTTTTTGCCTTTTTAAACCTTCTGAAAAGGGTATAAAGTAGAGGGTTTTCTGTGCTGATTCTACTTGTTCCTAAAGTCACCACCCAGGATTCTCTGGCTGGGAAATCTACCTTTGGGTTTTATGTTAAATTTGCTCAGAAGTGTAAAAATGAGTTGAACCCAGGATGGTTATTGTGGAAAACATGATGGATGTTCTCAAACATCCTAATCAAGTGTCCATATTGGTGGATGACACAACTTGGGCTGTACTTCAGTAACTCTGCAGACCTAATCCTTGACCCCAAACCTGGTGCTGGACATTATATTAACCAGATCTTGTAAGAACCTGAGCAGCTTCCCATCTTGTTTCCTCCTTAACATCCTGAGCATCACTTTGTCAAACGTTTGAGTACTTTGACAAGGTCACTGTCTCAGAAGAAAATCTCCCAGGTTTTCTTCTGTCATCTTTTCTTTAGTGGTTTCATTACTAACAACCACGTTAATTGTTTTAAAGCATGTCAGAATATGCTCATAAATATTACAATCAGACCTAAGATTAAAAAAAAAATAAAAAGAAGAAGAAGAAGAAAAAAGAATAAAGTTTTGCATGTAACTATTTAGTGAAGTCCTAATTATTATCTATTGTTTCTTTTGTTATTTGGCTGCTGGGTTTGTTGTTTTCATTCCTCTAACCTGTCACGCACCCCTTTATGGTATAGATTTGTGTTTGAACAGAAACAAATTGTTATTGCAAACCTCAAAGTTATTCCTGAAAACAGGCAGATTTTCTCACACTTACAACCTCAGTAGTCCAGACACAGGATCCATGAAACCCAAGACAATTTAGCTTTGAGGAACCCTTAGTAAACATTGTTTGCCAACCGTTGTTAACATAATGTGGTGCATCTTTGAGCTAATTCAATTATTTATTAAATAGATATAACAAAAGTGACCCCAAAGTAAACTGAAGTTACTCTATTCTGTTGGTGTAACATCGCATTCATTTATGTGAGAGTAACATTAAATTGCTATTTTAATTGATTGTACACATGCATACTAAATTCTTCTAAAATCAAAACACTTAATTTCAAAAAGATAAAGTATGAGTATGAAAATGTTCTTTTTCTTTCTACTTACAAAAGATGTTCAAATCCTAATAAACAGATACACTGCAAGATTTATTACTGTGATCCTTAATTTCTAAAAAAATCTATCCATGTGATTTAAATCAGTCTTTCTTATCATTAAGGCTTTTACCTTCTGCCTCTCAAATGGAAATGTTTTCTTATTTTTAACATTTTAACACTAACAAAAATAAATTTAAAAGGAAACACTAATAACTGCTTTTTCTTACTCAGGGGTCACAGTCCAAGTCCTTTCCACAGTCCCTGTAATGTTCAGCTACTGGGTAGGTTCCTACTATCATTTTTTTGTCATTCATATGTAGAAAAAGTTTTAAATATAATGCATTATAAAATATAAATGCATCTTCCTATAAATTGGATAAGTGAAGCAAAAGGGAAGTGTTGTGCTGTGAGAAAGGAAAGGCCAGAGAGCAGTGCAGGTGTGAGAAGGGCCAGCAGGTGCCCTGGCAGAGCTCCAGGCAGAGCACGCCCAGGGGACAGAGTGAGGCAGCAGCTGGATCCCTTCTGGGGGCAGCTGGGAGAGGAGGGAAGGGATTTAGACCCCATGAATCAGACATGTGTGTATGGGCTCCATGGAAGTCAGACATCAACAGTATTTCCTCATGAAAAAAACCCAAACAGATAAAATACGTATTTGTGGTCTTGTCCCACTTTCTTTTAAGTGTGGCACGAGACTCACACTGACCTGGAATACTTGAATCTTAGCATTCAGCAGCAAATTTAAGCTAATATGTTTCTTGCATGGTGAAATTAAATGTTTCATAGATATAAAAACAAGCTGAGAAGATAAATCATTGCAAAAGGATGTTCTAAATACATTCTCAGTTTGACTATTCAGTGATATGTGCTGGTCAAGATGTTATATATAAACAGATATTACATTAAAACTGTTGTGTTAAGCCTACAGATAAGTAGTATCAGCAATCTTCAGAATTTCTTGTTGGGTAACATCTCTTTAAAATTTTACTCTGGTGTCTAAGGGAATGTTTTCCATTAAATATATATTGAGGGTTGGGGGAGATGGAGATTGATGTATGGATATTGCACTTCCCTTATTAGAATTCTGTTACCTCCTTCTAAATGTTGGAGAAGCTTCCTCAAGTTTTCTGTCGAATTCTCATGCTGCAGAATCTCACATTTCTTATTTTGATTTCTTCAGCTCCAGTAATAGGAGAGTAAATATTCATTTCTACATTTAAAAACTACATACTGAGGTTTTTGCATTGGGATAAACAGAAACAGGGGACTGGTTTATGCAAAAGACCAGACTCTTCAGTGCATCAGCAGCCTGGGCTTTACTGCACTCATCCTGAGCAGTAAAGGCAACAGCAGCTGATAAAATATTCAAGACAAGAAGCAGAACTGCACCCAGAGGTTTTAAAGCCAGGCAGAATTTAGTCCTGCAGGTTTCCAGCCACTCAGAACCGTAAAGCAAATGTAGGTTCAAGCCCTGTCTCTCAGTTGGTTGCAGTGACATTTATCCATATCTTCCAAAGGAGATAACATTTGAGAACTATATTTTAATGTACTATTCTGCTTAATACCAGGCCAAACCTCAGGATACTTTAGATCTAGCCCAGATATTAAATAATGACTTGGCTGCTACAGTGAAGAAGTACCCCAAGAGGTTTGTGGGCCTGGGCACGTTACCCCTGCAAGCCCCAGCCCTGGCAGTGGCGGAGATGCAGCGCTGTGTGCAGGAGCTGGGATTCCCTGGAGTGCAGATCGGATCCCACGTCAACCAGTGGGACCTGAATGCCCCAGAGCTGCACGAGGTTTACGCTGTGAGTAACTCTCTGTCCTTCTTTGGGGGGATTCTGCAATATGGAATTCTGTCTAAAAATGTCTCAGAGCACATTCAGTCATTGTTTGAACCTTCTGATCTGCTCAGTGATAAGAGACTCTCAGATTTAATTGTATATGATAATTCATTTTAGGGTAGAATGACAACAATACAACATAAAACATTCTGAAACATATTTTATAATAATGAGTAGCAATTTTTTTATTATATGAGTTCTTAGTAGAGTTGCCATCTTGATTTGTAAGGATTTGGACCCTGAGATTAGCTCAGTTGGTTAAAACTTTGTTGTAATAATGTCAAGCTCATGGGTTCAATCCCCTGTATGGGCCATTAACTTAAGAGCTGGACTTGATGGTCCTTGTGGGTCCCTTCCAACTCAGAATAGTCTGTGATTCTGTGGAAAGTTCAGGATCAAATAAAGCATTTCTGCACTGTTTGCATTTGGGTTCAAGTTACTGTATCCAATCCTATTGAAATAATTGATAAAACTCCCCGAGATCATCAGAGATGCCTAAAGAGCCAAAGTACCACACAGAATTATGGAAATAGGGCCAAAAGTTCCAAACAATGCATTGATTATAAAATGAATTTTTAGACTGAATTTCTTAAATAGCCTGAGGTCGAGATGAGGATGGGCATTTGTCTGAATTACAGCTTTAATCAGTGTACATTCTGCATCTGTTTCTCAAGTTATTCGAGCTGTCAGCTTGAAACTGAGCCACAGAGGTTATTTTTCAGGATGGTCCATTTATCCCAGAATGCTGTTGGTGCAGGCCCCGAACTATTTGTTTTTATGGCCATGTACAGGCAGTTCCCAGCTCCTGCTCTCAGAGGTGCCCATGGAATCACAGCGTGGCTGAGGTTGGGAGGGGCCTCTGCAGGCATCGGTTCCAACACCCTGCTTAGCACATCCTTACAGGGGAGATGCTCAGTCCCTTCATCACCTTTGCTTTCCTTCAGTAACTCCATGTCCCTGGTCCTGAGATCCCCCTCTGGTACTGGGATCTCTCCCTTATACTGTACATTCTTCAGCTTATGTTCCACACATGTAGGAAGCAACCTCTATCATTTTTAGAAACATCCCTGGATAATACAGATTGGGAAATTAGGCCATATTTGACAATGAACTCTGTCAATCCACCAAGACAGTAGTTGAATTGCTATTTTTAGTTTACAAATGTAGATGGCAACTACTCCCCACGATCCAAAAGTTGTAACTTTATTTATGCATATGTGGGTAAACAAAACCAATTTTTTTCAAATGTGTGATAATCTCCTTAGCAACAAGAGGAGGTCCAGAAATACATCTGACAAAACGAAGCTGTTAAATCCTGGTTAAGCATATGAGTGACTCTGATGACTATATATTTAAATTTTAGCAAATAGTTAAATTAGTCAGAATCAGCATCAATCATTGTTCTTCTGTTTTCCTTTCCTAAGATGTCAATAACTTTGGAAAAATTAGTATAATTGCATGGAGATGGATTCTTGATCAGAATAAGCCATATTTTGAACTCAGGGTGGATTAGGAATATTTTTAACTTTTTTAAAGCCAGGCAAAAGGTCAAAGGGGACAATGTAGTGGAACTCAATGAAAATTCCCAAATGCAGCTGGAACAATTCTGCAAAACCATCCTAAAATGGTTCCATAAAACATTATGAGAATCCATCCTCATATGTTTAATTGAAACCAAAGGAATTTCTGCTTGAACTGAGTTTTATTCTTCAGGATGGCTGACAAATATGGCTGGAAAATCATTTTTGTACTGGATTGATCTGAGGAACACTTGGCTTCCTAAAACAATATTATCATCTGTATTTCCAGCCTGTGGTCACTGAAAGAACCTGGGAACTTAGTCAGGACTTCAGGATATGGCCCAGAGGAGTAAATACAGGCAACTATTGCTTATAGTTCTTACTTGTGGGCCAATTTTCATTACTAGTACTACAGTTCAGTACAGTTTTGCAGGTAATTTTAACATGATTAAGAACTAAGATGCATTTTGGTATAATTAGTCAATATTTAGGCTTTTTCTTCTTTCTGCAGGCTGCTGAAAAATTGAACTGCTGTCTCTTTGTGCATCCCTGGGACATGCAGTTAGATGGGAGGATGTCCAAATATTGGTTTCCCTGGCTAATAGGCAAGTGTGTATTTACTTTGCTTAACCTAAAGTTATGAACTGGATTATGCCCAGCAGATTGCTGCAAAGTAAAGTACTAGCACAGAGAAAAAATGAGGTTTCTATCAAACTTTTCTTTAATCAAGTGGTATGATTAAGTCTATTGTGTAAATTCAGCAGTCATGGGGTTTTAAGCAGTTTTAGTTTGTCTGACTTTTAAATACTTAGAATTACAATTATGTGGACTAGCAACAGAATTCAGTATTCTCTTTTGCCTTAAGTACAAAGAGCAGATGACTAAGAAAAAATGAATTGTCTCAGAAATGAGCTCCTCAAAAAATAACAGAAGTAAATGAAGGAGAATAAAAAAACAAACATTACTTCCTAGAATTTATTGCATTATTTTCTAGAAATAGGTTAGTCAGAGAGGAAATAAATCTAAATTTACATCCCCTATAGCTGGACGATCATGTACTTTGAAAGTTGTCCATGGATGTAGGGCATTGTCTATTTTCTGTTTTTTCCCCATCTGATGGTAAATCAGAACAACATTGAATAACAGGAGGAGGGTTATTCTGCTTAACAAAGTATGAACAGAGTACTTTCCTACAAAGACCTACAAGGCTTTGCATTTGAGCATATGGTGAAACACTAATGGAAAACCATCTTTGAGTTGGGTGGGTATTGTTTCCCCCAGAGATGAGGGGAACTCACTTCCTAATTTTAAGCTGTATGTCTGAAGGTAGGTGTTTAAATGGCATGATATTCTAAACATGTTGGATAAAATCAGCAAGTGAGGCCTGCTGTAGGAACCTAAATTGCTGCTATTCTCCTGACACTGCCCATCCAGCTCAGCCAGTAGCAGAGAGGTTGTTTCAAAACTGTAGGAATGGGCATCAAGTCATAACTAAACCCCAAATCTCTGCTGGAATACCCACCAACACATCTGCTTCCCTTTCCACATGAAAGAAATCCAGAAGCCCAAGTGAGAAGCTGGCATATTCCAGACTTGTCTTTGAGCTGGGGTAATGGGAATAACCCCTGTACTGTGTGTTTCAGGACACACCCAGCCTGCCTGTCATCTGTCCTAGTGCCACAGAGTAAAACCTGGACTTAGAATTCAGATCTGAGCTTCCAGTCCTCTGTCTTCCTCTCAGTTAACTGAAGTTCAGCTCTGTGTCTCTCTGATAGACATAATGCATAACCTATGGCAGCTGCCCTGTAACTGTTATTTTTGTCAGTTGGCTCAAGGCTAATGGAGATAGGTTAGGATAACTCTTAAAACTCAAATAGGAAACTGAAAAAGTAAAACTCTTTCCCAATTAATCTGTTTTTGTTCTTAGGCATGCCCACAGAAACAACCATGGCCATTTGCTCCATGATAATGGGAGGCATTTTTGAGAAATTTCCTAAGCTGAAAGTTTGCTTTGCACATGGAGGTGAGTGATGTACCCTGTGAAACTCCAGTTCTTCAGCTAAGCATGTTACAGCTGTTTTTTCTGGAGTCCCAGCTCAGGATCAAAGGTTCGGCCACCAGCTGAGCTCTGTTCCCCTAGACCTGCCAGAGTAGCTGCCTATATGGACAGTGTCCAGTCTGTTTCCACCAATGTTTGAACTGTCACAATACCCTTTAAGGGAAACCAGGAGGAAAGGGAGATGGGAGATGGTTTAAGGGAACGGACAATGAATCAGCAGGAGGAATTTGGGCATCACAGTAGAGGAGAAGTGAGGAAAATAGAGAAAAAAGCTAAAGGAGGGGAAGGAATAAAAAATTGCTGGTGCAGAGCAGTTTCTAGATAGCTGACAGTAAAACTTGTGGCTCTTTTGTGAAACTGGCTTTTTCCTCTCCTATTTTCAACTGCTTTATTCCAAATTCCTCCCTGCAGGTGGAGCTTTTCCCTACACAGTGGGGCGAATCTCGCACGGCTTCAACGTGCGCCCTGACCTGTGTGCCATGGATAACAAGGTGGATCCAAGGAAATACCTGGGCTCATTTTACACAGACTCTCTGGTCCATGACCGTGGTGCACTGAGGCTGCTGACAAATGTAATAGGAGAGGTGAGTTTTAATGCTTCCAGAAGTGGGTGTGTCATTCTTTAATTCTCTATGAAACAGCAAGAGGAGAAGAGAAGCAGGAAGAAAACAGCACCTTCACCCAGTAGAATTATGGCCTTCTGCCACGTTGGTATGTTCTTACTAACACAGAATTATTGAAGTTGTGGTTTTAATGTAGGAAATCATGCCCTGTGAACCTTAGTTCCATGAAGTTGGTTCCTTCTGTAAGCTTGTTCAGGATGGGACTGCTTCTTTGGGAGCCTTGTTTTCAAATGGCTTTATTTTCCAATTGAATTTCCACTTGGGAAGTTATAGACAGAAAAAAAAAAGGATAAATAATAAAGAAAGCTTTTGTGAGGATTCTGGACAGAATATTAAACATCATGGGTTTGCAAAAATATTTTCATTATTTGTAAAGAAATCTTTGTGGTTTAACAACTTGTTTAAATCAAGTACAGCATGGGACAGAAAAATAAAAAAAAAACATTCAAATAATCCTTTCTCATTAGTCAATACTCAGGAAGGGATTCAGGATGGCACCATTCATAGCAAATTCCAATGGGTCACTACAAATCTGTGTTTGTATCTTGATCTCTGGACCTCGTGGAGTTTCTGCAGCAGCAGGCAGGGACCTACCAGATGTCAAGAACAGAAATGCAAGCTCTCACACTGACTTTCTTGTCTCAACAGCTGTAGTCCTGCTTCCTGTACAATAGTTTCCAGGTTCTCATAGTATGGGGCCTCTCATGGAGAAGGTTTTGCAGAACCATGTCAAGCCAGTCCCCATTTTTCATAGCCAGCCTTGTTAGGGATTTGAGTTTATTTGTACTCACCTCCTCATGGGGGGAGCGAAGGACTGTGGCAATTTTACACTGACAAAATTCTCAGAAATGTGTATTTCTGCTTCCTTTAGATGGGATAGGCTCCAACAACCTAAAACTAAACAGGGATGAACTGAAGTGTATGTGACTCACCACAACTGTCATTGGATTTTAATATTCATCAGCTCCAAGCCAAGGGATACATTGTGGTGCCAGGTAGTGCCTGTTCCCCCAGGACCCAAAGCTGTGTCTGAGCACATCTCCATGCAGGCTGATGCCCTTTCTGCACAGCTCTCAGCTACCCTCTGGAGAGCTGTCCTAGTTCAAACCATACAGTGTCATCCCCAAGACTCAGTCACGTTGCTTTTAGCCCAGAATTTATTCATGTGATATGTGTTATCCTGCCAACACTGAAAGCGCTGCAATATTTGGTGTTTCTTTAAGCATTTGACTCATGGAAGGGTATTGTGTGAGAATATCAACTTTCATCAGAAAGAGAGGCAAACTTTTTAATCTTCAGGGTTAAAAAGTTTGAAAACGTGATAGGAATGTTTTTTTTTTCTCAAGGATAAGATGCCTTAGGCTGTGAAAAAGAGAAAGAAAGGTCTCCTGAGTGTTAAGAGCATATATGTTTTGGGTATCTGACTCATAACTTTTCAGCACTGAGGTTCCACCTGATGTCAGTTGCTTGAGCTCAAAGTACTCAGAGGAGAATTAAAGAGGGCACAAATGTTCTGTGAAGTATGCTGGGCAAATTGATTGCATTAACAAACTTAACTTCAGAAGTCTGTTGTCAAAATAAGCAAGACACCAGAGAGGCTAATGCTGAGTGACTTTTAGATTATCATATTACAATCCATAGCCCCTCTCTCCTCCAAGAACTAAATTCCATTTGCAAAGAATCACGATTAAGGGCCAGAGTTTATGTGTAGCTGCTGAGGATGCAAGGTAGAAAAATCAAAGTGTAGTGCAAAGACAGCAGATTTGGCCCAACAGCAATAGTTTAGAGCAGCCTTGGGAAGCAAAGCTGACTCTAAAGCAGAACTGCTCTGAGACTTGCAGTGCTACACAAGTTCAAACAGAGCAAAGTGAAATTAGTCAGCAATGGATTGACATCCTGATGCACTTTCCCTCCTGCTTTCCTCTTGACATCACCAGTTCAGCGGAGTAGATTCAGACCAGAGAAAGAATCTGTGGGTCCCAGCCAGGCTGAGTCACACAGCTGGTAATTCACCAAGGTCTTTCTAACAATGGCAAAACGTGTCTCCCAACGTTTTAAAATGGATAAAAAGAAATAAGTGAGTGATCTTGTGTCCTTGCAGTGCCAATTTAAAATTCAAGAGCTAGACTCATCCCTGTGTACTATAACTGCATGTAGAACAAAAGTGTACTTTGGATGAACGTGGTCTGGATTTGGGGAGATTTCTCAGAAAAGCAAGTCCTAGAGGGCAGTGCTGAACTGTTACTCCACAAGCCTTTGTGTGTCCTGGAAAATGGACATGCACATCACACCCAGTAAAATGTTTAAATCTATTATCAAAACACATTAAAGCCACTTGATTACTCTGAGCTACAGTTAAATTCAAGAGCTAATGCATAGCGAAAGGTCTTGAGCTGTTGACCATGATATATTTGGTATATAGAGGTTTGTAACAAAATTTGAAAGAAGTCAGAATTGGGCTGGAGTCCCAGTATCTTGTGAGTAACCCTGTGGTGCCTAAAACTTCACCTCTGACAGAGGTGGCAAATGGCACCCGAGTTAATACCCACTGATGTAATGAGAACTTTCCAATACTAACAGTTTGTTAGCAGATCTTTGGACAAGTAAACTCTCCTGGGTTTTATTTTACTTGTTTCTAATGGAATTAGGCTCCATGGCAGTTTCTTTGCACATTTTGTGGGGCTCCTTCCACACATCTCTTGTTGGTTCATGGTGGATATTCTGCCTCCTCTCCTCCAGGCTAGGAAATAGCTGGGCAAATTCTGTGTTTCCTTCTCCTTTACTTAGAAATCGATTTTCTCACACAAACCTGGCATGTTTATTAGCTGGGGCTTTTTAGGGATGACATACATTTATTTTTCATATCTGAATAAAATGTCTTGGTATTTAATTGAATATTATAAATAAAAGAATAGATGCTTAAAAGTACATTTTCTAAATATATTTTGTTTAATCTACCCTCAGAAATTGATTTATTAGACAGAGGGTATAAATTCCCCTATCTTAATCTTATAGCAGGTCTTCTATAATAAATTATAATGCATCGATACAGGACAGAACAATAGAATGTGTCTTGTTTGGATTTTGGATAAGTTTGTGGAGGTTCCTCCAGAGACTCTCGGGTGACACCTACTGGGGCTTTAAAAGATATTTTTAAAAGCATTTGACAAATAAACACCAAACATTTCAAAAAATAACTGGATGATGTTTTCTTCACCCTATTTCAGTACTGGTAACAGAGTTCAAACATTATGAAAAGTGTCCCAAATTAATCAGCTTGACTTCAAATTCATGAGATATTTTAAAATCACATATTTTTAATGAAAGCTGTGGTTTTCAAATATTTATGTCTTCAGGAGATGAAGCTTAAAGGGAAAGAGATTTTTAATAAAATCAAGAGAGTTGGTAGCATGCACTCTGCAAGGCAGATAAAATGGGAAATATTGCAGGGGGAAAGTGAGCCCACAAAATACGGGCCTGTTGGGGCTGTGCCTCTTCCTTTCCATCTCTGGTAACAGGAATGTTGCAGATGGATTTTTATTCCATTTTCTTTTCACAGATTTGCTTTCAGAAACAAACCATGTCATGTCACTCACATTCTCAGGTATATGTTCCAATGGCACAGTTAATATACAGTTCCAGTCAAAGACAATGACATTTGAAAAAAGATACAGACTTCCAGAAAGAAATTAAATGTTGTAAATTTATTAGATTTAGGTTTTGTTATCTGAAGCTGAGTATCAGTTAAATTAAATTAAATTACATAAAATATTATTTTTTATTAATTTCAGTGTTTGTAGTAATTCCACATTGTATCATGTTTTAAGTAGTGTCACATTGCCCTTATTAGACCTTTTAAAGTACCACACAAAAGGTAATGTTGCTTCCTTTTTATTTTTCTTCTTACACATTCTTCTCACATATATGTGATTTTAAATTTGTTTGTGTGTAGCCAAAAATTTCAAATTCAGAAATGCAAATCCAAGCATATTTCTTGAGTTTGGTGGAGAACTTCCTGAGATTCTCAAAGCAATGTGTCAAATAGTCCCACATACATTTTGGACTGCACACAGGAGTGCAGAGCATGCAGTAAGTCATAAATCAGAAGGAAGAATTTGGTGTGTCCTTTATTGGCTATTTAATTATGGCAACACTTAACCAAGATCAATCACTGTATTTTGGGCAGCAGTGGTGTGAGCAGTGCAGGAGAACAATAGATGCCTATTTGTTACATTTCAAAAACGATTAACAAATGACCTGCAATTTTTTCCAAACCTAAATTCACCCAATAAACTCTTGAGTCATTGTTTTCAAGCTTTGTTCTTTCCCTAATGGAAGTTATTATCTTCATGTTTGCTTTCATAATTAATCACTCCAATACAAACATGTAATTTCCTGTGGTTTATTACAAACTCCAGAAGGCAAATGCAGCTACTCCTGTTACTACAAAATGTACAACTTTTCTTATTACCAGGACAAAGTTATTCTGGGGACAGATTATCCTTTTCCACTTGGGGAGCTGGAACCTGGAAAACTGATTGATTCCATGGATGATTTTGACCATAAACTGAAGGTATGAACTTTACATGAGAGGTGTTTGACCCTCTCTGGTTTGAGACATGACACAAAACACTGGAAAATCAGTGTAGTACACTGATTTCTGCAAAGCCTGGAAAAGCCCTTTGGTCTCCTTGCAGCAGCTCCTTTGAAAGCACCAGTATAAGCATTTGAGTTAAACATGAGTTAAGCACAAACATATATATGTGTTCTGTTTTTACAGGATAAACTCAAGGCTGGAAATGCTCTGGAATTTTTGGGTCTTAACAGAAAACAATTTGAATAATTATGAAGATCCTAAGGAGGCTAAACTTTGGAAATTAGATTGAATCCTTTGGGATGTGCATGTGCAATTGTGCAGGTGAAAAATAAATTTGACAAGAATCTAACAGTCTCCTGTAATTTCCAAAACAAAAGCAAGGGTACTGGAAATGACTGTGCACAGCTATTGTCTTTAAACAATTCTGAAATCCCTGCTTTCATAACAAAGGGGAGATTTCACCTTTTGCAGTTGTAGTAAGAATCTCCAAATTATAATCAATGCCATGTGATTAATTAGGACTTGATTCTCAGTAAGGAGAGCACTGAGAAAGTGATGTACCCATTACATTTCAGTCTTTGTTATGACCAATAAACAGAATTTGAAAGAGTCTTAAAACAGAGTGTAAACAGAACTCTGTTGCTGCCCAATGAAAGGCAACACCTGCCCTTATGCACTG
The DNA here is from genome assembly GCF_047495875.1 of Pithys albifrons albifrons. Lineage (NCBI taxonomy): Eukaryota > Metazoa > Chordata > Aves > Passeriformes > Thamnophilidae > Pithys > Pithys albifrons. The sequence goes on along the minus strand of NC_092465.1, from coordinate 7,014,465 downwards.
CTGGGAATTGCAGCACCCCATGCTCAGCTCGGCACTGCAAGGGCGTGCACTGCTGCTTTGTCAATGTTGTGACAGGAGGAAAAAGGTCTCTGTGGGGAGCTCTATATTTTAGCTGCCACCTACACCACTGGCAACTTATTCACCAGAAACGATTTGGACAATGTGGTTGTAGGTGCAGAAATAATGTATTTTGTGTGGGTAATACTTGGTGTGTCACTGTCACTGTCAAAATAAATACTAGTGTTCACCAACAATATGGTTTAATGTTCTGTTCCTTAAAAAATACTTCCTAAAAGGTTGGGTGCTTTAAATGTTGAAGTGTTAGTGCTCTAAGTAGTCTGAGTCCTGATATAGGAATGGAAAGATGGCTTACTCTATAGCATATTGATTGAAATGGGATTTCATTATTATCCAGTGGGTGCACAGGCATCCTCCTCCCAAGAGGATTTTATATTAGTCAGGAAAATGCAGATGAGCACTTAGAGTCTTTATTCTCGTGGGAACATCTGCTGGCTACGTGTGGTGTCACCATTCTGCTGGTTAGGCTTACAACACTGCAGGCAGAGGTTGTTTTCAGCTCTGGCCATTGCTGCCACAAACGGAACCTGAGGGACATGGAACATGAGCAGTTCCTGCTGATACCACCCTCTGTGGGGCTGCAAAGAAGGCTCTGTCCTTCTTTAGTGTCAAACCCACCAAAAAAAAAAACCAAAAAAACCCAGTGGTTTGTGCAGGTTAGTGGTGTTTTCCTTGAGTGCTAGTTTGGGCTGGGGTGGAGTTATTTACCTTCCCAGCAGCTGGGACAGGGCTGTGGTCTGGATTGGTGCTGGAAAGTGTCGGGAACATGGGGATGTTTCGTTACTGCTGAGAAGAGAGGACACAGAGCCAATGCCTTTTCTGCTGCTCCAGTGAGGGGGCTGGGGGTGCACAGGGAGCTGGGACACAGCTGGAACAGCTGATCCCACCTGACCCAAGGGGGATCCCAGACCATATGGCATCATGCTTAGCATGTCAAGCTGTGGGAGCAGGAGAAGGGGGGACGTGTGGAGTGATGGTGTTTGTCCTCCCTAGTCCCCATCCCCCATGACAGAGCCCGGCTTTCCTGGGCATGGCCGAGCACCTCCCCACCCCTGGGGAGTGGGGAATGAATTCCTTGGTTTGCTTTGCTTCTGTGCACAGCTTTTGCTTTACCTGTTACACTGTCCTTACCTCAAGCCACACGTTTTCTCACTTTTCCCCTACAATTCCTGCCCCACCACATGGGGCTGAGCTGCTGTTAAACCACAACACTGAGCTCTTCCACTCTTTACTGTTTTGATCCTTCAAATACACTCATAAAAGACTAGTGAGCCCCAGCAGCTGAAGTAACCAGCAAGTCACTGGTTTAGAATATTTTTTATGTAAGAAGAAAAGAAGACCTAGAAAATAGCTGTAATAATATTTATTGTCCTCAGAGTCACAAGACTCCCACTGACCTTTTTTATTTAAACACCCACATACAAGCACTGAGCTACTTAAATGCAAGATTTTTCAACCAGATCATTTTAATTAAATTTCAAAGTAGAAAGGCAACTTCATTCTCATATAATCTTATTTCCCTTCAGTGTATATGACTCTCAGAGATGTTTAAATGGATTTAAGGGGAAAATACATTGTGATTACTCCAATACATTTTAATTGGATTGATTCTTCAATTTTTTATGAATGAAAAAAGTTAAGTTAGTGAGCATGCAATGTTACAACTTTAGGGACCAAGGTCTGAAACCTCTCCAACAGCAAGAACAGTATTTAATTGCCTTAACCTGTGACTAAATGGGTGATTGCAGCACTCTGCATGGCAGTTAATTAATGTGCACGCCCTGCATAAATCACATTCATTATGCCTGTCATTATTTAATGATATTCCACTTATCCTCAATGTGTTAAGACTTTAAAGACAGCAATATATATAATCTTCCCTACATCTTCCTTTTCTTTTCATTAACAAAGCTAATGTAAAATTCTAATCACAGTCAGACAAGGACATTCTTAATTCTCCTCCAATACTTACTGAAGGAATAAAAAATGTATGTTGAACACCCAAACTCCATGAGTTTTATACAGTGATTTAAACGAGGTAAAACATTCTACTTTGATTGTTACAGATGCAAAAATATGATGGCAAAAATCAGCTCCAAATTACAACAGAAGTCTTTGAGGTGAAATTTCCTCTTCATGTGGTAGACTCTAAAGATGAGGTACCTTTGGGAAGATCAGGCAAGTAATTCATGTCTGTACTGCATTATACATCTGCATATTGCATTAGTATTCTGTTGGGCCTGGTTATAAAATTACAACTGCTTGTATAAAATCTGCACTGAAGCTGTAAAAGAATTGGTTGTAATGTAACTTCAGGTGAACAAAACCACTGCAGAGTGGTAATGGCATGTGCTAAACATGCCAAGAATGCTTGGAGCTCTCATTCTGATCCATGATGATCAGAACTTTAAATAAAGTACCTTTTTGTACCCTTTGAACTCTGAACCCACAACCTCAAGCTGTTGTTGAACACCCGTAACTCAACACAGAGTGCCCAGGGAGAACAACCTGCATTAGAGCAGGTGTAGAACAGATTGAAACAGAACTGCTGAATAGGCTGGAGATGTGAGGGAATTCTGGAGGACTGTGTAGGGAAAAGAGAAGGATGCAGCTGTTCCCCCCAAAGCAGTGAGACAGCACTCACGGTGTGTCATTCCAGTGCTTTGCCAGCAGGTGCTGTCACTGGTTGGGCACTGGGATTCACCTGGGAAGAGGCTTAACAACCTCTGTGTTAGAGGGGTATATACCCAGGCCTGAGGTCACCGAAGCACCTCAAGCCCTGAACTTTAACAAGGCGATCCCACCACCAAGTGGAAAGTGTTAAGAGATAATTTGGTTTTCTCCAACACCTGGGCACCGCAGGGAGCTCATTACCTGCTGTTTCACGGGTTAAAACCTTCCCCTGGCTCTGATCAGGCTTAGATGTATGCAAGGATCAGGCAGCAAAGGGCAGCTTTTCTGGAGAACACCTTCATACATCCCACACTGCCCAGCAGCTCTGGGGCTCCATGATCCCACGATCAGAGAATCTCAGAATCAATAAGGTTGGAAGAGACCTCAGAGATCATCAAGTCCAACCCTTGATCCAACCCCACTGTGATTACCAGGTCATGGCACTGAGTGCCACATCCAGTCTCATCTTAAACACCTCCAGAGTCAGAGAATCCGCCACCTCTCTGGGCAGCCCATTCCAATGCCTGATTCCTCTCTCTGGGAAGGATTTCTTTCTAATATCCAAATTAAACCTCCCCTGGCAGAGCTTAAGCCTGTGCCCTCTTGTTCTACTGCTGGTTGCCTGGGAGAAGAGACCAACCCTCGATCCCACGCTCCCATGATGCCACTATCGCACGATCCCTGATCCCTCGATCCCATGATCAACCCCCCAATCCCACTATGCCACAAACCCGTGATCCCACAAACCCTGATCCCCAATCCCGAGATCCACGATTCCTGATCCCCTACTCCCCCGATTCCTGATCCCCTACTCCCCCGATTCCCAAATTCCACCATCCCCCGATTCCCGCTCCCCGCTGCCCCGCCCCTCCGCCCACGTGACCCCGGCGCGCGCGGCCGCGGCGCCGCGAGACTCTCTGTATGGCGGGGGGGGCGCGCGGGGCGGGCGCTCTCGCGAGAGCGGCGCGGGAGGCGGCGGCGGGGGTGTCATGGCGGCGGCGGGCGCGGGCCCCGCCGGGGCGAGGGGCGGCGGCGGCTCCTCGGCCGCGTCGCGCTGGTTCTTCAGCCGCGAGCAGCTGGACAACACGCCCTCGCGGCGCTGCGGCGTGGAGGCCGACAAGGAGCTCTCGTACCGGCAGCAGGCGGCCAACCTCATCCAAGACATGGGCCAGCGACTCAACGTGTATCCGAGCGGGGCCGGGCGGGACGCGCTGAGGGCGGACGGGCCGGGCGCGGGCGGGCGGTGGCGGGGCCTTGCCCCTCGGGTGGGAGCGCTCCCCGGGACCCTCCCCGGGCGCTGCCGAGGCCGGAGCCGCGGCCTGAGGCACAGAATGGGAGGAGGAGCCTGCGGAGCCCCCGCGCCGCGCTCTTTGTCGGCGGGCGAGGCCCCGCGGTCCGGCCTGCCCTGCCCGGCCCGGCCCTTCCCGCCGCGCTGCGGCCCCGGGGGCGCCGCCGGGCACTCCCAAAGGACACCCGGGTGTCCGCAGACACGTTTTCTCCGGAACAGGCATCTCCTCCTTAGCCCATTTTTAATGTGATCTAAAAAAGATTAAAAAAGGAGATCAGAGCGAGGCCAAAACCTCGCATCGCCTACTGAAATAGTTGAATTAGAGCAAAACAAAAGCACTTGAGGCTGTTTCAGCGTGTGCCGCCCATTGAGGGGTTTTCATTCAGCGGGTGACTGGCGAGCCTGCTGTAGGAATCTCCACATGGTCCGCGAAACAGATGGGAAGATCCGTGTTAATATTGGCTGAGTACGTGTTAATATCAGTTCAGTTCTGAAGCGTCACGTCCTTAATCCATTTTCGGCTGAAGACAGGGTGTTGAGAGCAGTGATTGATGTGGAAAGCGCTTTGCTTTCAGATCCTGTAAACAGTTTTCTCAATGCGTAGTATTTCCTTAATTTAACCTTCCAGATCTCAGCTTACGATAAATACCGCAATTGTTTACATGCACAGGTTTTATATGCATCATTCCTTCACGAAATTTAATCGAAATGTAAGTATGATTTTATATGTGGTAATAATATGCCCAGAATTTTATTCGCCTGACTGAGAAGTGTTACTTGCAGGAGTGTAAAGTTTGGTTTGTTTACAGGAATTTTAGCTTCTTATCAATGATTTAGAAGTAGTAATAATGCTGCCTTTCAACTCTGAATTTCCTTAACTAGTGGCAATTAGATTTTATCTTCTGCCATCAGCAAGCAGATTTCAAATGTGTGGAGAAGGCATTGAGACGTTTTGAATGTGGCTGTGCCTGTGCGCTGGAGTTTGAAAGGCTGGTGTGTAAGAACACACGTTGTTGTTGATGAATCAGTGGAAGTGCTGGCATGGTGTGTCTGACTGATAATGTCTCATCTGTGTATCCATATGGATTGTGTATCTGTTCTGAAACAGTGTAAATTCATTTAACTACTCCAGTCTTATGTGGTGTGATGATAAGGCATATTAGACAAGAAAAATCTTTAAATTTGATAAGAGGAATGCCAGGTCTCCTGTTTTAACTAATGAACTGAATATGTTGACTCTGGGCACAGAATGGGGTACAAAGAACAGATTTCTTCAGTAAAAGTACTACTTGTCATTGAGGGATTCTCTAACAGGCCCTAACTTGGAAATGCCAGACCTCTTGGTTTTTATGTCCAGTACTGGCTGCAATAGGTGGAAGAGTAATAAAACAATATATTCCAGGTATTATTGAGGGGGTTTGTGTGGTTGTTTGAAGCAAGAACAGTTAGTAATGATGGTGGTATGTGACTAAATGGTGAGGGTGAGTGTTCGTAGATTTTTTAATGACAAACAGATGGAGACTTAGACAGATGTTAGACCTAGACCAGAGCAGACCTTGATCTGTCAAGGGGTAGAATCTTGCAAACTTTGCACTGTCTGCAGCTGGGGCAGGTACACAGTGGGGTGCAGAGAGAGCCAGCTGTTCTGTCTGGCATGAATTTGCTGTTGTTGGCTCAACAAATGGTCATCTTATTCCATGTTTATTTGGCAGGAAATACATATTTCAGAAGCGTATTTCATTTTTTTGGTGCAAAATCTGAGATAAATTCAAGTTTTCAGCAGCATGTTACCAAAACTGCATGTAAATTCCTCCTTCTCCCCTCTGTGTTCCTGCCCATGCACAATGACCTGTAGCTGTGGAAGAGAAGCTGGTGAGGCATCTAAAGTTTTGTGTTGCTTGTGGACTTGATAAACTGGACAGAGCTGCTTGGAAGGGAGAGATGGCTCTGTGTGAAGCTGCTGTATTTAAAAATAGACCTCCATACCCCTTATGTCACCTGCTGGTGTTTGTGTTGTCATCTGGTCATCCAGGATAGATTGAAGTAGCAAGAAGCTTTAGTTGCTGTGTTTGGTTTGTCAAGGAATCCTGGTAAATGAACCAGAAGCACAGTACTGTTTGGATGAAAACTGCCTTAATTTGTATTTATGAGTCTCAGAATTCACAAGTAAGATATGTAAGGGCTGAATGCCATGGAAACTGGGACTGTTGTGTTGTTAAATTAATTCTCAAGTGATAGTATTCAAAGCTAAAGGCAAGTGTGCTGCAGGTTTTCACTCGGTAATTCTGACTCTTGCTGAATTCCCTTTTGTAATCGTTAATGAGTGTAAGGCCAGGGAGTGGCTTTGTGTGTGCGCTGATGGACAAGGGCATTTTCTGACTCGCATTCCTGTGGGGTAAAGGGGGTGGTCTGTGAATGGAGCCGCTCTTCAAATACTCCCAAACCATCTGTCGGGCTCTCTAGAAAAACCAAAACCCAAGGACTGTAATAAATACTTAATAGCAAATCCTCAGAGCACTTGGCAAGGTGAAAAATGTAACAGTATCCACCACTGCAAGAAGAAAGTAACTCTTAGAAATTAATAGTCAGTTACTGGCAGTCTTGGAGCTGAGACCCAGCTAAAATTTTCTACAATGTATCTCTAGTATTTCTTTGTTCTGTGCACGTGGTGCTGTTTATTCATGGCAAGAGGGAATCTGAAGGCTGGGGGTAGAGAATTACGTGACTATTAATCAGTGCCTTGTGGTCTTCTGAGATGAAAAAACGTAGCCTATGTCTTCTTCTTTTATTGGTAGATTAATGTTTTTAGCCAAGTAACAAGCACTTTTATATTGAGTATAATTGCCAGGTCATACAAATATCCATACATGTCTTATATATGTCACATACACTTAATTAACAGGTCTTCTAGTGGAAGCTCAGTTGCTGAATGGCTGTTGTCTTTTTTTTTCTTCAGTTTCACAGGCTTTCAGGAGTGTGAGTCACGAGTGAATAGGGAAGCGAATTCCCAACAGTATCTTCAATCTGTAGAGCCACAGGTGTGGCAAATACCAATCAGTGTGTTCCGTGTCCTGTTCTAATGACCAAATAGCCCCTTTTTGTGAGGTTACTGTGGGTGGGCAGGTCACATGTGAGTTGCCATGGATTGCCTACAAAGTACATACCTTCAGGTGCAAAGAAGTATTGAGGTTTTGATGCTGCAGTCAAAGCAGGTTAAGACCTTACAAGGCTGTGCCTCCATGAGAGGGTGGAAATTTGCTTTACCAATTCTGGTAAGCAGGATTGAGTGCCCTGACCAGTAATTTCCCTGGCTGTGCAATGACAGGAGTTTCTATGGAACTGCCCAGCAGTATTACAAATTATTCTCTCAGTGTTACTGTTGATGAGGGCACAGTAACTTTGGTTTGCTGAGTATGAAGTTGGCCAGTGCTGATAGTGGGATGGGGAGGGAGTTTGCTGGGGTTTTATTGGCAGAACTCACCTGACTGTTATACTTGAGAGTATCCTGAAATTGAAATTCTTCTGCCAGTACTGTATCCTGTGGTATCTGATCCTGTTATGTAGCAAATAGTTCTTTTAGATGCATATTCTTCAGTACACTGTGATTTGAAGAACAGAAAAGGGGGACAAATCCTTTGTATGCTGGAAACAAGAGGTAAGGCATCCAAATGGTAGCTGTAGTTTTTAAATACAATCCTTGTAAATGCTTCATGGAATACTGAACAACCAGTTGAAAATACACTTGATGTCAAGGGGTTCTTTTGACATGCAGTGGAACTTAGTGAAGAGCCTAAAGAAAGCTGTATGAGGAAATTTTTTCCTTCAAGTGCAAGGTAGGTGAGTTGTGTGGAGGGAGCTCTGTGTCCCATCCTTCTGTATTCCCTTCCTGTCTCTCATGCCTTGTACAAATCACAGTATAAAACAGTTGACTTGGCAGTTATGCAAAGTTCTTAAAACTTTCACAATACACATCATTCTTTAGCAGGCTGGTTTGGATACTGCAGTTCTGGTTTTAATCTTGCAATTTAACATATTTGCTGCTTTTAAGCAGTGCAAGCTCCTGCTTATAATAAAAAAATCCCCTGCAGCTCTTTGTGTTTGAACTTGAAAACACTCATAGACTGGAACCAATCAATGTCTTAAACTGAATTGTATCAACTCTAAAAACATCCTAATATTGGCATTGAAAGGGCAAGGACAGCTCAGAAAACTCCGTGCATGCTGCATATGTATCCTGAGATGTTTGAGCGTGCCTTTGTCTTTACACTGTATCTTGTGCTTTTTAAGTGAAAAAGGGCTGATACCACAATTACCAATGACACTTGCTTGGATTGTCTTAAGGCTCTTGGGTTTGGGGATTTTTTTCTGTTTCAGTGGGACTTGCTTTCTGAGATACTGAGCTAGTAGAAACCAGGATTTAGTTTCATAAATCCTGTCTGTTCTGAAGATATTTCTCCAAGTCTTAACAACTATTTTGGGTGCATGGCAGCTAATTACTTTAAATTATTTTGTTTGAGATTAAGATGATTATATATAGAAAGCATATTGCTTTGTCAAGCATGTGTCTTTAATTTTGCCTTTTTGTTCTGCTTTGCTTTTTTTGCCATTTTTGGGAATTGGAAGTGAATGAAAGCATTTTAATAACTTTGCCAGTTGTACACTTAGCAGGGTGTGTCATTTTCATGGAAGACTGCATGTGTGCCAAGTCTGGGACTTTATTAGGATGTCTATTTTCTGAATAAATACCAAGGAAGATAAAAATACTGACCTGCTCAAAACTGGGAGTTAGAACCCTTGTCCTTAGCAAGACAGAGACCTGAAATTCTTTGGCTAGAAGACAACACTTCTTTTTGAAGGAAATAGAAAATTGGGCTGTACAAAAATTTCTGGTGAACCAGTTACATTACAGTTAATCAGCCTCCAGAACTGCATTTGATGTGAGGTCTTGGAGATCAGGAATAGTGTGGAGGCTTCTTGGCCAGGAGTGATCCATTCCAATAAATCAGATGATCCCCTGAAGTTGGCCTGATAAAGGTGCCTTTCTGGAGTGAAGTAGGGCTTTGGTGCAGTCAGACACAGAGGATAGTGAGTGAGAGTTTGCTGATGAATCACTTGTGTGGCCATTGTCTTGCTGCAAAGAATGCCCCTGGGAGATGGAAATGTTTTCACCCTGATTGTTGAAGTGGATTTTTCAGAAAGGAAAATTGTGAAAATTCCACATATGCATAACTGTACCCACAAACTGAGTAGGGAGAGGCCTGGGTTTGTGTGGATGAAACAGCCCCACGTGAGGGAGCTTTGCCTGGGCTGTTGCCTCACAGTTTGTCTGCTCTGTGAAACACCTTTCCATGCTGTGTGTGTTGAACCCAACTCGTGTGTCCTGCTGTGCATCTTACACATTTTCTGGCACTTCAGAGCTGTTGATACTCTGTCCTTCAGAACTCCAGAAAGTTTTTCCATCACACTGACTGTGTAAAAGTTTGGTCTCCCAGAGTGAGACATATTTCAAGAAATGTGTTCCTAGCAAAGGGAATTCCTTCCTTCCAGAATTTCAAATCATTTCTTCAAGCAATGGGATTGGGAACTTCTAAAGCATCATCAGAAGTCTTAAATGACAGTGTAAATACAGCCTTGTTCAGCAACACCTCACCTCAGGTTTTTACTTCATTCATAAGGCCCAAGTTACAAGCTCCTTAAAAAGAAAGCAGGGGAGAGTTTTTTTTGTCTCCCGTGTAAAATTTCCTCCCTGTGACTTGTTTTGGGTGGTTTGGGTTTTCAGAATGCCAGATTTCTCCTGGCACTCCTCTACTCATCAAAGGGTATTGCCTTCCCAGCGTGTCAGTTTTCAAGTCTGCCAACTTTAAAGATTTTCTTAAGATCCAGACACACATTTCAAAGTCATTTAAGGATGCAAAAAGTACTCTCAATACTTTTGAAAGGTTCTAAAAATTAATTCCTTAAATGCTCAGTTCTGATCAGTTTGCTGCAGTTTTCCATGTTTTGCAAATCTTTATAGAACATGCTTCATTTTGTCCTAACAAAGGGCTGCTTGCTGATAAAAAGAAGGCAAACCTGACTTTGGGGGTGGATTCCTCCCTTTCAGTCCAGTTCTGTTTGGGCAGTGAATGAGAAATCCAATACCTGCACTATTTGCATTAATTAAATGCTCGACAAGCAGCTGCTTCAGTCTCTGAATAAATGCTTTATACTGGCTTAATTTTAACCATTGTAGTCAGCTCGTGTCTAGCTGATTTCTGCTGCCATTTTAATTCCTGTTCAACATGGGCAACTTTTGCATACAAAGAGGACCTAATTCTTCTTCAGTCTTTTGTGGTTTGCTGTGCTGTGTGTCTGCACACATCAGTCATTCTGTTCTGGCTGACAACAAACTCTCCTTCCTGTCTGACTCCTGGGTGATACTGAACTGCCAGTGGGAGTTTTGGTGCCAGCTTATGACACTTAGAGTTTTATATTAAATTTCATCTTTAAATGTAATGCATAGTCTTTAGCAACATTTGATATAACTCATCTTTTATGAATTCTTGTGGTTTGTTCTCCAGACACTGCTGGGTATATAGTAAAATTTCTAAGTTTATATATATATATACCTATTAAAAATTAATATATATATTAAGTTTCTTTTACTCACACATCCTATGTTTGTATAACAAGCTGGATTTAGTAAAGTTCTGTGCAAAGTTTCTTACTCTTTAGGAGAATCAAACGTTAGCAGAACTTGTGATCAGCTGGTTTGCTTTTACTGAAAAGATGGTGTAATGACTCGCTCTGTGCAAGGAATTGGATGAACTTTCCCACGAAGTATATTTAACTTGAAACAGCCTGTTCTAGTGTGACTAACTCTTCTGGACCAAATTATTTTTCCTGTGTTGAACTAGAATTAGTTTGACCTCAGACTTCTTACTCATAAATGTAATTTAGCATTATGGTACTTCTTCCCTGTGCTGCTGGGAGGATTACATCAGTTATAAAATAAAACAGGACTAGTTATATTTTTGTTGCCTTACACGACTTCAAAACTGGGGGAAAAAAAGCCACAAATCAACTTCTTGAACTTTTCTATTTATTAGTTTAGGGTCTCCATAAAAATTCAAGTCTTGCTTGTAAAAAGTTAACAAAATCCACATGTGTTTTTCTTCTTCAGATAATGTCTCCTACGGCATTGTTTTTGGCTGCAAAAGTGGAAGAACAGCCACGGAAACTTGAACATGTTATTAAAGTAGCAAATGCCTGTCTTCATCCTCAAGAGCCTCAACTGGATACAAAGAGTGATGTAGGTGGAAGTCGCGGTTTTAAAGATGATCAGATGACACTTCATCTTCTGAAGTGTTACATTGTCTTACTGGATTATTGCTGTCTGCAGTCTAGGAAAAGCCTTTTGTTTTTACACCATTTAAATATTTTGTATTGCTTAATGCAGCTTATTAAAGACTCATATTTGTTGTGAAACTTGAGATTGCAGTTGTCAGCTGCTGCCTGTGCTGTACATTGGTGTTCCTTTCTTTTGCCAAAGTTTGTACAGTGCCCACTTACTTTATGTTTCACATTTGCTTCCCTGAGCCACAAGCCAGCTGAGCATCTCCAGCTGTATTTTTAAAGTACTTGTAAATAATAACCTGCCCAGAGATGCTCGAGTTGATTTGCCCTGGCAAACCTTTGTAATTCTTAGAGTGTTCTGAACTGTCAGTTCTGACTGGCCTGGGGGCTGGTCCTGTGCTGGCAGCGCTGCTGTTCAGTCAGGCAGTGTGGGATTGGAATTCTGAGACAAGGGGTTGCTGCATCTTCACCTGTGTGCTTGTTTGTTTCAGGCTTACCTTCAACAGGCCCAAGAGCTGGTTATACTTGAAACAATAATGCTTCAAACTTTAGGTATGTTTTTCTGAGTATCTCCTGTGCAGGCAACTTACCATGGAGTAATTGGGACCCAAGTAACTGGATTTTTATGTGCTGTTGATACACTGGAATTTTACTGTTTTTGTGTATAACTTTGGGCCTGTGAATTTAGTTTGGTATTAGCAGTTCACTTTGGAGTAAAAAGGTGCATCTATACTTAGGAAGTAGGTAGTTCTGACAGTTTGAGTTAGAAATGTTTAGGCTTCCAAATAGATTTTACTTCAAAGCAGTGATTACACTGATATTTCTTGTGCAAGGTGACATGCTGGGTTAGCTCTGTGTGTGTCCTGAAACAGTTGGAAGAGCTTTCTACCAAGTGCTCTTCCTTGTCTTGCCTTTCCACAAAGACCCTCATGTCATTGAGCAGGGTAGTTCAGGTGATTGCAAAATTTGAAATGGAATGTTCTGATAAAAACTACTTCAGACTATAAAATACCGTAGAGACAGTCAAAGCTGGCAGGCCTGAGAGCACAGAATTGCTCAGATATTCTTAAGTACCACTTTGAGTATATTGTGCAAAAAAAATAGCTCACAGTAGTGACCTAATGCTTAAAATAGCATCATAAACAAAGGCTTTTTAAGTCACTGACCTACAAATCGACTTAATTTGTAATTCCATGGATGCAAGTTGCTTTCAGTCCTAGAAATCAATGAGTAAAGTGCATGTCTGCAGTACAGTTTTTACTGACTTATTAATGTGCTAGAAACCGTTCAGATATATCCAACCTTAAACATACAGCACTTTCCCAGGTTATAGATATATACAGGATTGAGATTCCTGAAGAGACACTTTACTAACTGATCATGAAGTAGCTATACCATCTGCCCTTCAAAAGTATGAAAAGCTACAGAATAAAAGGCATTTAAATGGTTCTGCAGTGCAAAGATTTAGTAAGTATTTTAGGTTGGTGGGGAATCATAAGGGGGTTGGGTTTTTATTTTGCAGATGCAAATGTATAATTCTAAAATGTATTTGTAACTCTTCAGGTTTTGAGATTACCATTGAACATCCACACACAGATGTTGTGAAATGTACACAATTAGTGAGAGGTCAGTGACTTTTAACCACTTCTGTAAGTCCTTTTTTTACCTTTCTAGTAAAACTTGAAAGTAAAGTTATTTGTGTAATATGATCTTCACCAAGTGTTATCCAAAGAGTATATTTAAAGCCAGTTACTCAAAGCTTGTTCTTTGCCTTTAGAGATTGTTTAAGAGTCCAGTTCTCTGTCCTTCATAATATTTTTGTTTTCTTATTAGCTTTGATTTTAGTAATACCTGGTCCATGTTTTGAATGACAGAAGCAGTGAGGAGCTGAGCAGTGATTGGCTGCTCGGTGTGTTCTGAGCTGGTAATTCTCACTCTGAAGCAGTTCTACCAAGGGAAGTTTAGGCTGCCTCTTGGCTCATGGCTAGTGCTAATGGTTTTTTTCTTAGCAAGTCTTTTTAGGTAATGAGCTGAGGGATAAAAAGAGTGCATAGCAAGTCTGCTGTCACATGCAAATACTTAAAAGATGTGACTAATTGTTTTTCTGGAGCCTGGTGTACTTGCTTGTTTTGGGTGGTAGCACAAAGCCCCAAACCTTTTGTTAAACACATCCTCAGACTTGGATGCAGCTCATTAATGTGACTGGCTAGAAACCTGTCTTGTTCTTTAGTATTTTTGTGGCATTTTGGCACACCTTCTTTAATTCTTAAATTGTTTTCCTTTGGAGCTTTAAAAAAACTTTAAATAATCCTCTAAAACGATGGAGGATGAAGAAAATCAGGAATCAGTTGTAAAAACACCTAAAATAAGCTTTTCACTTTAATTATGTTCCTTACGTAAGAAGTGTTTGGAAATTATTGGACTGTGGCTGTTACCCTTTAGTCATTGGCTGGTTTTGCAGTGAAAAATGCAAAGTTAAGTGCTTCAAAGTTTTTGGTGTTTTTACTTCCCTCTGTAAAACATACAAAAGTTAGGTACAACTTAGTCATGTTAACTAGATCTGTTTTGTAGTAACTGGAATTCCTGGTGTTCTTTGAAAGAAGAATATCTCTTATTTTCAAGTAGCTTCCTGGTGCAGTGTCTGCAGAATCTGAATAGGGCTGGTGCTGTAATTTGTTTGCATATAAAGTAGCTTTATTGCTGTTCTTGGTGTAAGATAATGATCCTCTGCTTTCTGTCCAGAAGTGGTTGTGACTTGGTGCATGAGTGTAATTACATCTAAAGTCCCGGTATTCGGCATCAGCAGCTCTGTAGGGTTTTGCTTTGGGATTTCTTCGCTGTCGGGCAGTATAAATGTGAGCAGCTGTCCCTGGTTTGTGGGAGCCCCTGCACTTGTGTCCAGTATTTGGGCTGTAAGAAGGGTGCAGTCAATGCTGCACTCCTCAGGATTTCCACATTAGTGGGTGTGTTTGACTGGAGCCTGCAAGGAGGAGGGGACACTGCCACACAAACTGTGTTTCCTTTGGTCAGGGGCAGATGCCACTCTGACAGTTCAGCTCTTCCCTTTGTGTTTGGTGTGCTCATTCTTTGTACTGACAAAATGCACACTTTGAAGGTACTGCTAATTTTTTAATTTGACCTTTTAAAGCTAAATGTCAGCAGACTTAAAAGAATACTTGGAATTCTAAAATTATGTCAAGTCTTGAAATATGAAGACTTCGGCGAGAGCTGAAAGTCCATGTACCTCAAGGAGTGGTGCAAAGGGACTGTGATAGGTGTGGTGCTTGAAAACCTGTTGACTGAAGTAGCTGTGCCCCTTAGTGAGTGTGTGTGCAAGTGGAACCCTTGGCAGCCTCTCCTAGGAATGGTGTAGACTGAAAACAAGACTGGAGTGCCTAATATTTTAAAGAAAAAAGGAAAAAAAATAGGGAAACAAATAAATGCATTCATTTGAAACATCAAGCATGAGATCTGTAGCCAAGGACAGAATAATTCCATGGAACATTGGTGTTATGTATTGAGAGAACAGAGATGGACTCGGGGGACAGTGATGTATCCTCAGAGATACAGTATGAGTTTAGTTCTCTGTCCCTGAACATTTATTTATTGGACAGTGTGGTTTTTAATCAGTAGATGCAACACTCAGCTATTTCAGTTCTGAAGTTTTCAAAATATCCCTAAGACTTGTCAGTGTTAAACCAAATGAAAAAAATTCAAAAAAACCTCAGGTTCTATTGATGATGCTTGAAAGGTTCAGCCAAGTCCTCTGTCAGAAAACTTGTCTAGTCTCATAATGGCACACCAGAATCAGTTGCTGGAAGCTGAAAAGGATCTAGTAAGTGGGAATTGGTGCAGATAAACATAATGGCTTCAACATACAACTAAAGAAAAAGTTGAATTCTTCTTTAAGATTGAAAGCCTTTTTGAAGGCAGTATGAGACAACGTGGGTCACTGTAGGTAGAGGATGACTGGATGGATACATAATGACTGGGTCATGTTCAGTCACATGGTATCGAGTTACTCCTGCTGGTGTTCAGAGACTCGTGGGTTAATGGAATTGTTCCATCTTTACAGTTTGGTCAGTACAGCAGGCCAGGAAAATGGTGTGGGCTTAGTCTTTTTTCTGCACCATTCTTCCTCAGTGTCAAGAGACTGAGAAGAGGAGACAGAACCATCATTCCTTAGGATCCCACAGGTCCTCTAAGGAATCTGAAGGCAGTGAATGTGTGAGGGCCTGTCAGAAGCTTCAGTGCCCATTCCAGAAGGCTCCAGTACTGAAGAGAAGAGGAAAAAACCCACTAAAACACCAAAAACAGTTCTGTTGTTAAACTCCCTTGCTGGCTTCAGTGCTTGTTGAATGATCAGCAGTGAAGCTGCTTTAGTGCTGAGACCATGACATGGTCCTCTTAAGCTCTGATGCAGAATAAGTTGTTCTCAGCCTGCTTCTGGTAGAACTTGAAGGGGAGGAATCTGTATCGTCTCCATCTTGGGAGGTCTTCAGCCATTCCTTTTTCTGTGTTGGAACACAACATTTTGGAACTGAAGATGGGATCTCAAGGATTTCTAGGATTGTTCTCGCTGCTCTGCAGGTTTCCAGGTACCTTGTACACCCATGATCCTTACTAATCTTTTGTGGAAATTGCACTATCGGATCCTTCAAACATACCATAGTATCTGTGTGCACAGGTGCCATGGGTTCAATCAGGCTGAGAAAGACAAGGTCAGCAGAAGAGGAGGTGAAAATGCATCAGAGGGTATTCTCATGAGGAAAATTTAAATCTTAGTGTGCTGAGTGGTGTGGAAAGATCTGAAATACCAGCAGTACTCCAGCATTGCTTCAGGTGGCCTTCACATCCTTAACCCTGATTCCAGGCTCTTACAGGCCTAATCCCAAGGTTTACATACTTTAAAGAAAGCAAAGCCACCAGGACTGCTCAGACCTGAATGCCCCATGGCCTGCGCCTCTTTTCCTTTTGCCAGAAGGACTTCAGCAAGTTTCCCTCTCCTGATGCTGCCTGGCTTTTCTGCAGTCTCCTCCATCCAGGGAATGCTCCCAAATGTGGGCAGGGTCCAGGCATAGCCACCTACCACCCTCCTGAGGGGAACTTGCCAGTCACATTTGCTTGAGTATCCCAAGATCCAAGATAGGCTGTGTTGACGGAAAGACTTAGATATATTGGAATTGCAACCGGTTGGATTGTGTGGCTGTGCCCAGTAAAACACAGTTTGGCAGTTCCTTGGAGACGGCCTCTTGGAAGGTGCATTGGACAGGAAGTCCTGTTGCACAGTGCTGATTCCTGCTTTAGTGATCCCCTGCCTTATGGTTGCTTCTGCAGCAGTGAGACAGGATGGGTGTTTCCAATCCCTCCAAGTGGTCAGTAATGGCTGGTGCTGTAGCCGTCGGTCCTGCGGCTTGTGAGTTATAAGAGCAGCTCTGCTGGCTTGTTTTAGTCTCTGCTTCAAGATGATTTGAATCTGGAGATGCACTTTTCATTACTGTAATGGAAATAAAACACCAAAATGTAGGAACCAAAATTCATTAGCTTAAATTTCTGTGATGGATTCTGCTAAACCAGAGCTGTTCCAGACAGAAGAGTTTGGGACAGATGTTTTCAGCTGGGCCTTGTGTTATCAAAGGCTTTAGTGGGGAGCTGACATTTCTTGGTGGTTTTGGCAATTATTTAGCTGTAAATAAGTTGAACACAGTATTATACTACTTGTAGTACAGGTAAGGTATTTAGCACATTAACTTTGTTTGAGGCCAAAATGTGTGTTTCAAGATGTGATTCTTTTTTTCCAGGTATATGTTTTGATTTACTCAACTTCCAAGCTGATGTTTAATAGAAGCTTTGTGGCATCTGCTTTTCTTCCTTGTTCAAAAGGGACATTTCAGTGAGAGTAGAGAAGCTTCTTGGTCCTGGTCCCTTAATTCAAACATGTAATTTTACAGAGTATATAAATCATTGAAGATATTTTAGACATTGCTTTGATGAAAAATGAAGAGCAAGACATCAATTTGAGTCTCATTCAACCATTGTGTGTTTTCATTTGTTTTGACAGTCTCGTTTCCCTTTCTCTTGTAATTCCACCTTAACGTTTCTTTAGATGGGAGGGAAAGGAAGAAGTTGAACTCTGTCATTATCTAACATCTAGTTTGCAAACTAAATATTACAGTATAACACACTGTCAGTTGACCGTCTGATTATTATGGATTAGTAGAATTTGTGTGTAGGAACAGATCCTGTTGCCTTGCTACTGCCACATTCTTCTGGGACTATGGCACTGTGGGGCCAAATCTGACTTGTACTCCCTGGCAATCATTAGAAGTTGAGTTAAATCACATTTTATTATGCTTTTTAAAAATTAAATTTTAAAAGCTGCTGTAGTATTTCTCAGACTTAATGGAATTATTACTATTATTATTATTATGATTAAAATAAAAGCTTAACAATGTTCCCTTTGACATAAAATTCAACAATACACTCTCTGCAGGTAGCACTGATTTCAAGTGATAGTGTCAAAGTAAGAATTGAATGAAGGCTGCATTCAATCTGCGGTTAAACCCCTTGTGCCCAGCTATCCCATTAATGCATGTTACAGTAAGTTCTCTTACCTGAGTGAGGAGTTGGGGTGTCACTGCAGGGGTCAGCACCACTTGGCTGTAACAGCCTGATCAGTAGCTTTTCCTTTCTGGCATGTTGCAGTCCTGTGCTTTGGTTTGTTTTCTCCCTGACTAACTAAAATAAAGTTGTTTTCTATCAAAGCTTTGCCATAGGTTTAACAAACGTGGAGCAAAAAGTTATGAGCATATTGCTCTTAATTACAAGGAGTAGAAAAGTGAATTTTTTTACCCTCTAGCCTGGGGGCTTGTGGTGGTGTAGGACTTTGGGAGAGAGCCATGGCTGTTCTGGGGGAGGTGTGGGGTGGGAGGGTGTCCTGCCGTGCTCCTCCCAGAGGGCAGGACGGGCACTGTGCTGTGAATTGGCTGTGATGGTGCTGTTCTGCAGCCCAGGTTATGGCAGGGATCCCCTCCAGGAGAGGGTTGGGAAGCAGTGCTTCCCAGAGGAGAGGGCTCACCTATGAGGCACTGGACGGGTGGATCAGCAGAGGAAAACTGTTCAGTGGGTTGTACAGAGGGAGGGGCAGTGAGTGGAGTGACTGGTCCAGCTCCAGTACTGAGTGTAAGGGCCTTCTGTGTCTCAGAAAATATTACTTAAAAGGCTAGTTAGCTAAATTCAGATCAGTTCTGTAGAAACACCCAGCAGTGGTTTTGTAAGGTAAAAACTGCTTTAATTTTGGAATGAAGCTGACGAGTTAGTGCAGATCTTTAACCTCTCTGTTTTTCTTTTCTTACAGCAAGCAAGGATTTGGCACAGACATCCTATTTCATGGCTACCAACAGGTTGTTATCCTGAACCTCTTTGTTGCACTGTTGTAGCACACTATAGCTTCCTTTACTGCAGGGCCCCCTCCATGTGTCTTACCCTTGTTGCAGCGGGAGACTGGGCCACCTCCAGTGGTGGTTCCTGCCCGCCTGCAGTGCGGTGTATTGGACAAGGGCCTCGTGGCACAAAGGGGTTAAATGCACAATGAGAAGTGTAGTGCTGCTTTCTGATGACTTTTTCTCGATTGTGAGTGCATAAGTAAAATTGGTAGCCTGAATAGCAGCTAAAGATTACAGAGATAAACTTAACCTAGAAACCCGAGCATCTTGGTAAGTACAAAACTATTTTTAGTTTACACTTGTAGTTAATGGCAGTTTTCTCTTAACTTTAAATACATTGATCCAATCTTAACATATAAAATTGTAGTGGGCCTAAGTTCTTTTCAGCTAGGTGATTTTTCTTTTTAGATAGACTAGTACAAGCCCAATGTTCTTTCTTTTAAAAACAGCTTTTTAATCTTAGTATCTAATTTTAAAACTTAAGTACTCAGATAAATGTAAAATTCTAGGATTTCAGATGGGTATTTTGTATACATTGCCTGTCATAGAAAGAAATGGAGAGCAGAGTTTAGTCTTGATTTCTTGATTACTTCAATTTACTTCTTGCAAAACAACTTTGAGTTTAGTTTAAGAGGATTACGTTTTGTGTACATAGTTTTTAAGCAATATCTGTGGGTTATTAGAACTGTACAAAATAAAAAAAATCAATCCTGGTGGTTCCTTGATGGGCAGGATTCTGTACTTAAGCAGCTGTTAAGCTGTGCTCAGGCAGTGACATGAGCCACTGTTTTGTGCTGCTGCCAGCTGGAAGCTGAATACAAATTCATGAATGTCACAAAGCCAGGCCTGTGAAAGCAAAGCCCACAAGAAATTCACCTGGCTTCTGTGGAACTGCTGGGGACCTTCTGGTTGTCTCATTTAGAGGCTGCATAATCAGCTCTGTGCCTTTTGCTGCAGTTTTAATTTATTATATTATACTTCTCTCTTTTTAGTGCTGAAATACAGTAGGATAACTGTTAAATTTATTTACTATTCATCAGACTTTTGATAGCAAAAACAAATTAAACTTTCGTACCAGATAAATACCCTGCCCTTTGTTTTCTCAGGGCAGAAAGATACCTTATGAACTTATTCAGCAAAATGTTTAACTGATATTGCTTGACGAGTTACCTCGTTCTGTGTGTTAATGGTTGATTTGTTTGGATTTTCTGTTTTACATGTTTGATTTCCTTTGGTTCCTCATTACAAAATTTGTGCAACAGTCTTCACCTCACTACATTCTGCCTTCAATACAAGCCCACAGTGATAGCATGTGTGTGCATTCACTTGGCCTGCAAGTGGTCCAACTGGGAGATTCCAGTATCGACCGATGGGAAACACTGGTGGGAATATGTAGATCCTTCAGTTACTTTAGAGCTACTGGATGGTAAGTAATGCTGCCTTTCATATCTTGAAATTCAAGGGTTATTAATGTAAGGATGGGAGCTCAGTAGATAGGAAGAGCTTTAAGCCTAAATTAAATCTCACTGACTTCATGTACTGTTACATTCCGGTGACAGAAAGGGATAGGAGAGGGATAACTTTGGAATACAAGTTTGGGTTTGAGACCTTTGGTTTGAAGGGACATCCACATTCCTTTTGTAGGTGCAGGTAAGAATCTTGGCTTTAAGTGCTTTTCAGAATCAAGAAGGATGGAAATCCAGCAGTGCAAATTCCTGCAGTCCTTGTGCCACATTGGCCCAGAACAGTCATTTCAGTCACGGTGTTCATAAGTCTGAACATAAAACTGCTGTGTTTCTGAAGGCAGTTCTGCATTAATGATTTGGCATGGCTTGTGAGATCTCCAAATCTCGTAAAATAGTTTTTCCTGTCAAATGGCTCTTCCCAAAGAAAGCAAACACCTAGAACTCCACAGACCTACAAGTTTACTGTCTTTGAAATCGTACTTATTTCAGTGCAGTCTGGATTTAAGGCCTGTGTGCTGCTCTAGTGGGAGTGGGAGCTGCTGGGGCTTTCAGTTGGAATGGTGGAGGCCTCCAGGCTTCCTATGGCCCAGCATGGCTCCCCATGGCCTGCTGCTTTCCTCTGTGGAGCTTTCCTTTCTTAATGGCAATTTTTGGGGTTTTTTGAAAGTGAGAAGTCGAGTAGATGTCATGTGAAGCACAGAACTAGCGTGAGCTTCAAAGTGCAGGTTCAAATGTCTCTGTCTTAATGGGCTTCTTTAAATTGTGCCTCATTCCAAATGCTCCCTTGCTCCCCTCTCATCTGGCTGTGGGTTTGTGGGTCTGGTAACTGTGCATCACTGGGATTTGTAGAATCCCAGGAGGGAATGCTGTGAGCCCATTGTGAACATGGCTCTATTCTTCAAGCATTTATGGAGCTGGTGTGCTTGATAGAGTCGGGCAGACCAAAGGCCTGAGGTTGTATTGCACTTGGGAGCAGCTTAATTTGTAATTTGTTTGTGGAGTTCTGGAGAAGCCAGTTCTT